>NC_137341.1:39071545-40321545 GCF_965287045.1 Carcharhinus amblyrhynchos | reverse complement strand
TTGGGCCTCTCTTTGGTCCACATGTGTCCTCCTCCAGCAAGTTTACCTGCTGTTGTCATGGAGAATCAGGCGTGGGATGGAAGATCCAGGCCTTCATCAGCCTCCCATTAGCGGGAAGCAAATTAGTTTCATGTCAGCCTCCAGCAGGTTCCCTGATCCATTGTGGCAGCCGGCATCGGAAGATCCCGCAGGAACTTCATGCCGGTGCGTAAGCGATTTTTATGTCTCCCACTGAATTGCGCCTGCTCCCCTGCCACTGTGGATATGGGACAATTCCGCCCAGACTGTGGAACAACCCTTTGACAATAACCGATTGCTTTGCCAGCGGAACCTATTTCTCCATTTCAGGGTGGCACGGTGGTTGGCATTGCTGCCCCAGAGTGCCCAGTTTACAGGGATAGGGTCAGGGGAGTGAGCCTGGGTAAGATGTTCTGTTAGGGAGTTCTGGGTAGACCAGGTGGGCCAAAAGCCTCCTACTGCACTGTTGGGATTCTGCGATCCTCTGAGTGGGCCGGGACCAGGCCCTCGCTAGAGTTGGGGTGGAGAAGGGCTGCCAAAACATACATTTGCTTTTGAGCAAACAGCTTCTAATTTCTGTCACTCAAGGAAAATCCAACTTTCAAAAGAGTAATGCATCTTGGCACCACCATGTTAATTAAAGTCAAATTCTTCCCGCATGTTTAGAACCAGATGCAAACGCTGATTGCCTGGTGTTAATATTTGTACCCACTGCCGTCTTGTCTGCAATTTCTTTGACGTGTGTGGCTTGACAAGGGATTTGCATTGGCACATTTCAGACAGATTAGCTGAGGTCATCGATCATGTATGGGTGGGAACTGTGCGACCCTTTCAGCTTTTAATAACCCCACATGGTTTGGATCACGAAACACTGACGGGAATATGTTCCTGCAACAGGAAAGTGCAGATCCCGACCTGTTTGACTCTCAATTAATCATCATTGTTTATATTTGGCAAAAATATATTGCTTTGACATAACAGTAAACGCTGTGTAAAATGGTCATATTCCTGCCCATTGTGTAGCCTTTATTTATCTCTGAGCAATGTTCCTTTTAATATTATTCTCTGGGTTTGGGTACGGTGAGCAAGGCTTGCTAGTTGCCCTTGAGAAGTTTAAAGTTTATTTATTAGTGTCGCAGTTAAGTTTATATTAACGCTGCAATGCAGTTATTGTGAAAATCCCCTAGTCGCCACACTCCTGTTTGGGTCACGCTGAGGGAGAATTTAACACGGCCAACCCACCTAACCAGCACGTCCTATGGACTGTGGGAGGAAACCAGAGCACCTGGAGGAAACCTACACAGACATGGGGAGAATGTGCAAACTCCGCCCTGTCAGCTGAGGCCAGGAATCAAACCCGGGTCCCTGGCGCTGTGAGGCAGCAGCACACACCGCTGTGCCACCGTGCTGCTGTTGTGACCACATGAACCCATCTCCATCTGTGCTGCGTATACCTATCAGAGCTTGAATAACATATTTAGTATCTGTCTGTAAAACTGTTCAATTACTCTAATGATGCTGAGTAAAACAGATCGAAGTTGAGAATTGGAGAGAAAGCACAGAGATAAATCATATACAGACAAAAAGATAAACGCAAAAAAAATACATGTTTCTTGAGCATCTTTTGTGACCTCAAGATGCCCCCAAGCCTTCCGAAGATAATTAAGTACCTTTTGCAGTGCAGTCACTGCTGTTGTGTAGGAAACAAAGCAGCCAGTGTCTGCACAGTAAGATCCCACACACAGCAATGACTTGAGTAAGGGCGCATTTTCCTTCTATTTTTAGTGTAACAGGTAGGCTCACTACAATGACGTTACTGTGAAAATCCCCTAATTACCACACTCCGGTGCCTGTTTGTGTACACTGAGGGACAATTTAGCATGGCCAATGCACCTAATCAGCATATCTTTCAGACCGTAGGAGGAAACTGGAGCATCCAGAGGAAGCCCATACAGATACGGGGGAGAATGTGCAGACTCTGCACAGACAGTGACCCAAGCTGGGAATCAAACCCTGATCCCTGTTGCTGAGGCAGCAGTGCTAACCACTGTGCCACTGTGCCACCCACCTTCTCTCCCTCATGATAGGAACATGGAGTCTTCCATGTCCCCCAGAGGGAGCACACAGGGACTTGGTTTCAGTTCTCATCTGATAGATGGCGCCTCTGACAGTGCAGTACTCCCTCAGTATTGCACTTGGATGATGTGCTCAGGTTTGCAAGCTCCCAGACTGGAATTTTCAATCCATACTAAGTCCAAGCTAACCCCTGATCCGATGGCAAGGAGAAAGACCCAGCCAGTTGGCCCTCTTATCCTGAGTCGCCTTTTTTTGAGTCGTACCGGAAAGTGCTCGAGCCTGGTGCTTAGTGTGGCTAGAACTGAGCTTGGTGTGATGCCTTCCATGGCCAAACATACTACCTAAGTTCAAGCCTGAAGAATAACAAGTTGACTGAGGTACCAGCACCCATTTCTATACCAGCAACAATTAAATAAGAACTTTTCTTGTTGGTTTGGGACTGCATTCTACAGAGCTTTCAGGACGGAAATTGAACACTTCTGCATACAAAGGGTGTGTGTATGGTGCATAAAATACCCTAAGGCACATCAGAGGAGCATAAGCAAACAAAATGTGATAGTGAGCCAGGTTAAGATAACATTTAAGATTGGCCTCAGTTGAAGAGGCTTATTTATTATTGTCACAAGCAGGCTTGCATTAACACTGCAATGAAGTTACTGTGAAAATCCCCTAGTCACTACACTCCAGCGCCGGTTCAGATACATTGAGGGAGAATTTAGCAAGGCCAACACACCTAACTAGCATATCTTTCAGACTGTGAGAGGAAACTGGAGCACCTGGAGGAAACCCACACAGACGTGGGGAGAACATGCAGGCTCCACACAGACAGCGACCCAAGCTGGGAATTGAATACAGGTCTTTGGCGCTGTGAGGCAGGAATGCTAACCACTGTGCCACCACGTCGTCAGCAGGTGAGTTTTAAGTGGGGGGCTCTTAAAGATGAAGAGAGATAGAGAGAAGTAAAGAGGCTTAGTGAGAGCATTCCAAAATTGGGACTCAAATCATTGAAACTTTCCAAGGATGGAACGATTAAAATATGCACATGGCCAGGAGTACAGGTATCTTGGAAGGTTGTGGGGCTGGAACAGGTTACGAAGATAAGGAGGGTGGATATTGCATAGAGCAATGGGTGGATATTGGCACAGTGGTTAGCACTGCTACCTCACAGCTCTAGGGACCCGAGTTTGATTCCAGCATCGGGTCATTGTCTGTGTGGACTTTGTACATCCTCCCCGTATCTGCGTGGGTTTCCTCTGGGTGCTCTGGCTTCCTTCCAGAAGTGTGGGTTTAGGTGGATTGGCCATGTTAAATTGTCCCTTAATGTCAGGGGGACTAGCAGGGTAAATATGTGGGGGTGTGAGGATAGGACCTGGATGGAATGGTGCAATCTCGATGCACCAAATAGCCTCTTTCTGCACAGAACAGCCTCTGGTTTTAGGGAAAAGGGGATAACATTAGCATGAAATATTCCTGCAATCGCACGTGTAGTATTTTTCCCCAGAAGTCAATAGATTCACCAACGTGATCATCAGAAGTAACTGCATTGACGCCGGGAGATTTTCCCTTTTAAAAACACAAATCAACATTTTATTTCCCTGACGGACTTCACTGTGTCTCAAAGGGAAAATCAGCTGCAAAGGCATCTGGGACAAAAACAAATTTGGCAGGCTTCCCCCTCCCCCACCACCCCATTCACCCCCAATCCACCCCACCACCCCGCCCCCAGGTCCTCTCCCGCCACTCCTCCGGCACAAGTGGCTCAGCAGTGTAGCATAATGGTTAGCACTGCTGCTTCACAGTGCCAGGGATTCCGGTTCGATTCCTGGCTTGGGTCACTATTGTGTGGAGTTTGCTCATTCTCTCCATGTCTGCATGGGTCTCCCCTGGGTACTCCGGTTTCCTCCCACAGTCTGAAAGATGTGCTGGTTAGGTGCATTGACCTGAACAGGCATCTGACTGTGGTGACCAGTGGAATTTCACAGTAACTTAATAGCAGTGTTAATGTAAGCCTTACTTATGGCTAATAAATAAACTTTCAAACTTTAGCCAGTTAAGTGAGTAGGGGGACTGCGCAGACCATGGTAGATCCCTTGTTAAAATCCCACAGCGTTAAGCTGGCAATCTCAGCCCTCCTGAGTGGGACTACAACAATTGTCAAGATTATGAGGTTTTATAAGATTTTTAAACGTTTTTGGAACGGTGCCTAAAATTTCAGATAATGTGGTGGAGTTCCGATGATCTGTGCTGAAATCTGCTTGACGTCTGTCCTGGGATGGTTCAGGGTCAAAGGGAGTCTCAGATTGTGTGACTGGGATGATGGTGTAAAGTGCCCACAGTTGGAGACAATGGCAGCAATTTCTGAGTTCACAATGGGAAGAATCTGAGGATGGGATTTTTCGGCTGTGCCCGCCCCAAAACCGGAAAATCCCACCCAAGGTCAACAGATCTTTGCATGGTCTACCCCCCCGCACCTGTGCCAACTACGATTCTCGTAGAAGCTTTGGAGAGAGTGCAAAGAAGTTTCATAGCATGTTCATGGCCTCAAGGGTGTTGACTATGAGGAGAGGTTGGATAAAGTAGGATTGTTTTCACACGAAAGTTGGAGGCTGAGGAGAGACCTGATAGAGGTCTACAAAACGATGTGAGGCATAGACAGGGTGCTTAGTCAGAGGCTTTTTCCTAGGGCGGAAGTGTCAATTACAAGGGAGGCACAGGTTCAAGATGAGACGGGAGAAGTTTAAGGGAGATGTGCGGGGGAAGTTTTTCACACAGAGAGTGGTGGGTGCCCACAGCTAGAGGAGGGGGTGGAAGTAGGCCCCCTTAGCAACATTTAAGAGGCATGGGTGCATGAATAGGGAGGGAATAGAGGGATACAGACTGACTAACAGCAGAAGGTTTTTTGTTTAGTTCAGTTAGGGCATCATGATCGGCACAGGCTTGGAGGGCCGAACGGCCTGTTCCTGTGCTATACTTTCTTTTGTTTACTGTCCCTTATATCTGGCTAATAGGTGCTAAGTCAGCTGAGGTTAGCACAGAATCGCAGGAGTGCGAGGGTTGACATTTATTATCAGTGCCACACAGGGAAAACCTGCTTAAATATAGAGAGCCGTGTTCACCTTTTTACGAACAGCGCAAATCTAAATGGGGCATGCATTCAGACCACACTGACTAAACCACATTCTTAATTATTGGCATGTGTTCAATTAGTTGATTATTTTAATCCTGGTATCTGGACCAGTTGTTTTGCAGTGGTGGTTGTTACAAGAGCAATTTAGTCGATTAAAGCTTAAATTAATGCAAAATTGCTGTTTAAAATCATTAATGTATTAAGGAGTGACTGTACTCAGCGGAGTGCACTCTGACCTCCGAACAGTAAACAGAGCCATCCACTGTGCAGTGAGGCTTGCTGAGTATGACTGGCAGCTAGGGTACATATTGCAAGTTTTATGCTTGAGAACCTTCTGATGTATTTGGAACGTGGCTTAGAATCATAGAATCCCTACAGTCCAGAAGGAGGCCATTTGACCCAGCTTCACTGACAGCAATTCCAGCCAGGTTTTATTCCTGCTATTCTACACATTTCCACTGCTGGTCCCCCTGACGCAAAAGGGCAATTTAGCACGGCCAATCATCCTAACCCGCACATCTTTGGACTGTGGGAAGAAACCAGAACACCCGCAGGAAACCCACGCAGACACGGGGAGAACATGCAAACTCCACACAGACAGTGACCCAAGCCGGGAATCGAATTCAGTCCCTGGCGCTGTGAGGCAGCAGCGCTAACCACTGTGCCACCTAACCCTTGCGTCAACTGGCATAGCCATGCACATAGCAATGGAAAATCGGGGCTTTCTCGACTGAGGTTGTCCTCCGTGCATACAAAATGGTGAGTGCGAGATCTGTGGTTTTCTGATGCTATGAACTGGCTCCTGGAAATAACGATGATAAACTTCCTTCAGCCCCCACCCACCCCCCCACCACCATCTCCCCCCCCCCCCCCCCACCAACCACCACCCCCCTCCCCTCGCCCTCCCCCGCCACCCCCACCACCCCCACCTGGCTCACTGATACCTCTTAGGAGTGGGGAAACTCCCAATGCCCATTTGGTTTTTCCCTGCACATAGCAACAATCTCACACAATGTGGCTAACGTAGAAACAGGAATAGGCCATTCAGCCCTTCCAAGCTGGTGTGCTGTAATAACTCAGGAAGTCGACTGGAAAGGAATGACGTTCGTTGTAAATCGTAAAGTTAAACCACAATCCTGTGATACACACTCGTAAGTCCCACCTGGTTTTACCTCATCAAGGGCTCAGATAACGAGTTCAACCTGAGTGGACAACTGCCTGTTACCGTGGGAACTTGTATTCCCACAGGAAGATCGACGAAGGATTCACCATGAAAGCCCTGGGGATTATCACATACGCCAACTCTCTGGAGTGGCCCAGCCAGTCTCTCTGCTGTAAGCAGCTGGGAGTGAGCAATAAATATGGGCCTAACTATCACCAGCCACGTCTCACCAACTGATAGTGAAAGGTAGGCCCGGTACAAAGCTTTTGTGCCTGCATAGCAGTAAGGGACCAGACCCAGGCGTTCAATGGCATTTTGTTCCTTCTAATTTAGGTCACTTGCAATAAAGTTGGCCTTCAGATTAGCTGTGCCTCAGTATTTGAGTTTAATTCCTATATTCTGGATATTTCTTACTGAACCATATCGTTACACAGTGTGTTCTCAGCCTGTGGCAGTCTCTCTCTCTCTCCCCCTGACAGGGTCCCAGCTGTTGCCTTGAATGCAGAAACCTGAACGCAGTGTTCAGCTTTTCTGGGGCATAAGTGTTCTTTGGCTATGAGGGTAACAGTTTTCGCCTCAGGGTAGTCCCTCCAGGCTCTTACTTGTGCCCTCAGAGGTGGAATAGGTGATATTGATGTGACAGAATGGCTGTGAAGGGTTCAAGTCCCACAGCAGGGGATATCCGACGGGGTGCTGCACTGCCTGAGGTTCTGTCATTCAGATTAAACATTCAACCCTCCCAGGTGGATGGAAAGGATTTCACAGTCCTATTCGGAGAAGAGCAGCGGAGGTTGGGGGGGGGTGAGGGATGGGGTGGGGGGGGGGGTGGTGGCGTTCTGCCTGGTGTTCAGTCAATACTTATCCCCCAGTAAACATGACTAATAAAGCAGTAACAGAGGTCGGAATGCCACAGCTGTTCATGCCGGCAGGATTTACCCTTTCCACTGCAGTGAATGGAGATTTGGCTGGGCGCCAGATTCTCCGATTTAGCTGCAGTGGGAGCGTGGAGTGAACGATCGGTAAGATTGAGCCCCGAAAATGCTGGAAAATCGTGGCAGGTCCGACAGCATCTGTGGAGAGAGAACAGAGCCAACATTTTGCATCTGGATGACCCTTCATCAGAGACTCAAAATGTTGGCTCTATTCTCTCTCCATAGATCATAGAATCATAGAATCCCTGCCGTGCAGAAGGAGGCCATTCTGCCCATCGAGTCTGCACTCACCACAATCCCACCCAGGCCCTACTCCGCATATTTACCCTACTAATCGCCCAAGACTAGGGTCAATTTAGAGAATCAACCTAACCCCTACATCTTTGGAATGTGGGAAGAAACCAGAGCACCCAGAGGAAACCCACGCAGACACGAGGAGAACATGCAATCTCCACTCAGACAGTGACTCGGAGCTGGAATTGAATCCGGGTCCCTGGCACTGTGAGGCAGTAGTGCCAACCACTGTGTCACCGTGATGCTGAGATCTTCCAGCAATTTCTGTTTTTGTTTCAGATTCCAGCATCCTCAATATTTTCTTCTATCTCGCTCAAAAAGCACAAGATTGTGCAGGAACTTCCTGCATGCAAATTGGCTGCTGAGCTTCCTACCTGTTAACAGGGTGTTCACTTCACTGGCCGTGAAAGCTTCTGTTTAAGTGTTTTATCTGTAGTCTCTTTGTTGTCCCTGCTGCGTCCTCATGTCACAGATAGAAATAAGACCAGCAAATCTTTAGCAAGTGGATCTCTGTGACCATTTGATCCAAAATAGCTTCACCCATGTTCCCAGTATTTCTTAACCGCTGGGCAATTAGTCTGAAGGATCCCGTTGGGGAAAAGTCTAGAAGATTCCTGGTCGCCACATTATAGGAACACACTGGAACACACTGGAGGGGGTGCAGAGGAGATTCACCAGGATGTTGCCTGGAATGCAACACTTAAGTTTTAAAGAGAAGTTGGATAGGATTGGGCTGTTTTCTCTGGAGCAGAGAAAACTGAAGGGTGACCTGATTGAGGGGTACAAGATTATGAGGGGCATGGACAAAATGGATAAGGAGAGCTGTTCCCCTTAGTTGAAAGGTCAGTTAAGAGGGGGCACAAGTTAAAAGTGAGATGTGTGAGGTTTAGCGGGATTTGAGGAGCAACTTTTTTTATCCAGAGGGTGATGGCAGTCTGGAATATGCTGCCTGGGAGGGTGGTGGAGGTGGGTTGCCTCACAGCCTTTAAAAAAGACCTGGATAAGCACTCGGCGCACCATAACATTCAGGGCTATGGGCCAAGTGCTGGCAAGTGGGATTAGTGGCCTTTCGTGCACCGGTACCGACTCGATGGGCTGAAGGGCCTCTTTTGCACTGTAGAATTCTGTGAATGTAAAAGGCAAATTATTTCAGATTCTCTTGGGTTTTCTTTCATCTGAAAAAAAAATTCCAGTTTTGGTCTGGCTCTCATCCAACGCTGCTTAAAATGTAATTTCCAGTTTGTTTTGCTCCATTTGATGTTTCCTCTGTTGTTTTATTTTTAATGAAATTTGCCATTCAATGTCATCAAGTAATATATCTCCAGGTAACTATCTCCATCACCCTTGCCTTCTTAAATCTTGTCTAGGTTTGTGGAAATTTGCCCTCCGTTCTCAGCTAACTGCTGGACTGTACTGAGTAGATAGGTGTGCTTTCGTACTGTTTTTATTCATACGTGAGATATGGGGGTCATTGGCTGGCCAGCATCTACTTCCCATCCCTAGTTGCCCTTGAACTGAGGGCTTGCTAGGCCATTTCAGAGAGCAGTTGAGAGTCAACCACATTGCTGTGACTCTGGAGTCACATGTAGACCAGACCAGGCAAGGACGGCAGATTTCCATCCCTCAAGGACATTAGTGATCCAGATGGGTTTTTTCCACAGTTGACAATGGTTTCATGATCATTAGTAGATTCTTAATTATGCTATTGAATTCAAATTCCACCAACTGCCTTGGCGGGATTTGAACTAAGGTTCTCAGAACATTAGCTGAGTTTCTGGATAGTCTAGCGATAGTCTGCCTCAGTTTGCAGCGAGGACTTTTGTCTCCACAAGGAATGTGCGATGATCGTTCCTACCCGTACTGTCTTGGACAGATGCATCTGTGACAGGTAGACTGGTGAGCCCAAGTAGGTTTTCCTTCTGACTATCAGTTTGGCTGCTATGTCCCTGAGGGCTCAGCCAGCTCACTCATCAGTGCTGCTACCAAGCCATTCTTGGTGATGAATACTCCCCACGCAGAGTACATATTGTGCCTTTACCACACTCTGTGCTCCTTCCACATCTTGGAGCAGTGATCCATCAGCTGAGGGAGGACGGGAGGTGGTAACTAGCAGGAGGTTTTAGGATCCATTTTTGATTCAAGGTCAATGTTGAGGACTCCCGGTTGCACTCCTGCCTCTCTTTGTATCTCTGTGCTGCTACTCTGTCCTGCCGATGGGCCAGGAAACAGCCGGAGATGATGGCAGTGGAGTCAAGGACATTGGCTGTAAGATATGAGTTGCCGAATATGAATATGCCAGGCTGCTCCTAGACTAGTCTGATTGACTGAGCTCCGCTATCTTTCGGCACAAGCCCCTGATGTTAGTGAGGTGGACTTTGCAGGATTGAACAGGCTGAGTTTCTTTTCTTTAGCCCAGTCCAATACTTAGGTATATGCCGTGTGGTGTGCCCAGTTTTATTCTTACTATGGTTACAGACAAAAAATGAGAAAGATGCGGCATGGTGGCACAGTGCTTAGCACAGCTGCCTCACAGTGTCAGGGACCTGGGTTCAATTCCCAGCTTGGGTCATTGTCTGTGCAAAGTTTGCACGTTCTCCCCAGGTCTGCGTGGGTTTCCTCTGGGTGCTCCGGTTTCCTCCCACAGTCTGAAAGACGTGCAGGTTAGATGCGTTGACCCAAACAGGTGCCAAAGTATGGCGACTAGGGGGAATTTCACAGTAAGTTCATTGCGGTGTTAATGTAAACCTTACTTGGGCTAATAAATAAACTTTACCTCTGGAGAAAGAAACGGAGTTAACGGCCAAAGTTTTTCGGCTGTTCCCACCAACAACCGCCCTCCACCAAGGGTTCCCTAGCACTGTAGGGTACGAACAACCATGGACAGCAATGGGACTGGTAGATCCCGTTAATGGCAGGTCTTCGCTGCTATACAACATGCCGAGGGGGAGATTCCGGTCATGACCTTTCATCAGAATGGTGGAAGGTCAGGAGCTGAAACACTCCTCTCTTCACAGATGCTGCGTGACCTGCTGAGTATTTTTCCAGCACTTTCTGATCCTATTCCTGGATTTCCAGCATCCACGGTATTTTGCTTTCGAGCTTGTCCTTCTTTTGCTGTGCTGTTCAAATAGGAAACCAGTGCAGTTGTTGACTGTAATCCTTTATATGCAAAGCAATGAGAATGTGACAGATGAGGCAAGGTCGGGGTATAATGGATTGGGAAGGGAATCAGGTTAATTTTTGATTTAAGAAATCTTTCACCTCAACGTGTTACAGACGAAGCCAATCTATTATTTTTTGCATGGGTTCCTCGGAAGGCTTGTTTGCTTTGAAAACAGCATTATTGGTTTCAGCGGGGAGGGATAAAAAGGGGAAAGTTAGGTGGAGTACAGCTTTATCCTCCTCGCTGACAGAATGACGGAATATTCCAGAGAGCGACGAGCAGCAAAGTGAAACTGAAAAGTAGACTCACGCTGAACGGGCAAACTCCAGGCAGCCTCAGGTAAACACTGAGATAAAAGCAAACGGCAGCGGGGGCTGGAATCTGAAACAAAAACACAGAATGCTGGAAAATCTCAGCAGGCCTGACAGCATCTGTGGAGAGAGAATAGAGCCAATGCTTCAAGTCCGGATGACCCTCTGTTGGAGCTGAGGTAATTATTCATCACTGAGGAAAGGAAAGGAGTTAACAAAATGCTTTTTGATGGATTTTTATTCCAATTTATATGTGAACTCTGCAGAAGCAGGAACCTCGCTTTCATTAAGTTTCCAGCTCCTGCCACATTAGCTGGGCTCATAAGACCGTAAGATATGGGAGCAGAATTAAGCCATTTGGCCCATCGAGTCTGCCCCACCATTCGACCATGACTGATAATGTTTCTCAACCATGTTCTCCCGCCTTTTCCCTGTAACCCTTGAAACCCTTACCAGTCAAGAACTTGTCTATCTTTGTCTTAAATACATTCAATGACCCGGCCTCCACAGCCCTCTGTGGCAATGAGTTCCATAGATTCACTACCCTCTGGCTGTCAAAATTTCTCCTCATCTCAGTTCTAAAGGATCTAGAAGTCTACAAGATAATGAGAGGCATGGACAGAGTGGATTGTCAGAAGCCTTTTCCCGGGGTGGAAGAGTCTATTACTAGGGGGCATATGTTTAAGATGTGAGAGGCAAGGTTTAAATGAGGTGTACGAGTCAGATTTTTTACACAGAGAGTAGTGGGTGCCTGGAACTCGTTGCCAGGGGAGGTCGTGGAAGCGGTTATGGTAGTGACTTTTAAGGGGCGTCTTGACAAATACAGGAACAGGATATGAATATAAGAATATGGTCCCTGGAAGGGTAGGGAATTCCTTCAGTATAGGAGGCCATTCAGCCCATTGAGCCTGTCCTGACAACAATCCCACCCAGGGAGCTTTAGTTAAGTTGGGCAATATGGTCAGTGCAGGCTTGGAGGGCCGAAGTGCCTGTTCCTGTGGTGTAATTTTCTTTGTTCTTTTGTTCTTTATTCTGAGGCTGTGCCCTCGGATCTTAGTCTCTCCTATAATGGAAACATCTTCCTCACATCCACTCTATCCAAGCCTTTCAGTATTCTGTAAGTTTCACTGAGAGACCCCCTCATCCTTCTGAATTCCTCCGAGCACAGACCCAGAGTCCTCATACATCAGGCTTTTCATTCCTGGGATTGTTTTTGTGAATCTGCTCTGGACCTTCTCCAAGCCCAGCACATCCTTCCTTAGATACGGGGCCCAGAATTGCTCACAATATTCCAAATGTGATCTAACCAGAGCCTTATAAAGCTTCCAGCGGTATGTCTCTGCTTTTGTATTCTAATTTGGACAGACTGGCCCAATTCTTATTGTTTCCAGTGACTGTTTTATATTTGCTTTGCTCCAGAAGAATTAAAATTGGAATGACACAAAAATCTCAAATTGATGTGTTGACGCCCCTCCCTGCCCTGTAATTATTCTGTTAAGTATTTCCGCACATGTCTTTGAAAAAACCCACTACAAAGAAATGGCTGGGAATCGATTGGGAGTTTCTTCAGCATCAACAAGGAAGTCAGTGGTAAGCCACATGTCTGTCAGTTGACCTTAGCAGATCCTCCAGGGTTGTGGAGTGATCTGTGCATCCAGCAATGATGAACATGCGCACTATTCCATGAAGGCAGGCAAGGAGCACTGACATTCTCATTTCTCCATGGGCCAGACAAGTCTGATTTCTGCCGCACATTACCTGCCTGCAGCTATCCTCTGCGCATTTGTAGGGGTCATTTGTTTCCTGCCTTTGATGTCTCTGCTGTCCTCTTTGTTTTTATTTACACTCTCATTTTCTCTGACACTCACACATACATGCTCTCTCCCCTCTCTCTCTTGTGCTGGCTTTCCCCTCCTCCCTCTTTCATTCCCTCCCTCTTTCATTCCCTCTCTCTTTCATTCCCCTCTCTTTCATTCCTTTTCTCTTTCATTTCCTCTCTCTTTTATTCCCTCTCTCTTTTATTCCCTCTCTTTTTCATTCCCTCTCTTTTTCATTCCCTCTCTCACTCATTCCTTCTCTCTTTCATTTGCTCTCTCCTTCATTCACTCTCTCTTTCATTCCCCTCTCTTTCATTTCCCCCTCTCTTTCATTCCCCCTCTCTTTCATTCCCTCTCCCTTTCATTTCCTCTCCCTTTCATTCCCTCTCCCTTTCATTTCCTCTCCCTTTCATTTCCCCTCTAATTCATTCCCTCTCTCATTCATTCCCTCTCCCTTTCATTCCCTCTCCCTTTCATTTCCTCTCCCTTTCATTTCCTCTCCCTTTCATTTCCTCTCCCTTTCATTTCCTCTCCCCTTTTATTTCCTCTCTCCTTCATTCCCTCTCTCCTTCATTCCCTCTCTCCTTCATTCCCTCTGTCTTTTACTTCCTCTCTCTTTATTTCTTTCTCCTCTTTTTCTTCGTCTCTCATTCTCATTCCCCTTTCCTCTCACTCTCTTCCTGCTCACTTTTTGTCACCCCTCCCTTTCTCCTTTGCTTTTCCCCTTCCCTCGTTTTCATTTTGCTCCTTCCCTCTCCCCTGCTTCCCCTCTTTCTTTCCCCTTCTCCTTTTTCTTTTTTCTCATTCCTATTTCCTTTTTTGCCCTCGTTCCCTTCCTGTTTGCTTTTTCTGTCCTCCTCTCTCCTGGCGCGGTGGCACAGTGGTTAGCACTGCGGCTTCACAGCACCAGGGACCTGGGTTTGATTCCCAGCCTCGGGGTACAGTCTGTGTGGAGTCTGCACATTCTCCCCGTGTCTGTGTGGGTATCCTCCGGGTGCTCTGGTTTCCTCCCACAGTCTGAAAGATGTGCTGGTTAGGTGCATTGGCCGTGCTAAATTCTCCCTCACTGTACCCGTACAGGTGCCAGGGTGTGGCAACTGAGGATTTTCACAGTGACTTCACTGCAGTGTTAATGTAAGCCGACTCGTGACACTAATAAATAAAACTTAAAGCTTTCACTCTCTCTATCTTTGAGTCTTATGTTGTTTTCTTCTCTGTCCTGTTTGTGTTTCCAGTTAATCGCTTTGTTCTATCTTGGCTGACTCCAACGTAAATTCCTGCGCATGACCTAAATTTGACGTTTTTACAGGAGTTTGGCCATGTGGTGCTCTGCCAGATGCATACTTGCAGAAACGATATAACTAAAATACGGCAAAACAAAAGGGCCTGGGGAATAGAGCAAATGGCAATTGAGGAATTTTTTAAAAACTGGGGGAGTTGTTATGAGATCAGGTTTGAAGGAATATGATAGTGGCTTCCTTATGGAAAAGGTACCTGGTGAAGGAGCAGTGCTCTGAAAGCTCGTGATTCCGAATAAATCTGTTAACCTGGTGTTGTGAGACTTCTTACTGTGCCTATCCCAGTCCAACGCCAACGGACATATAGAACATCCTTCCAAAATGCTTTGCAACCAATGCAGTATGGCCACCATTGTAATGCAGGAAACTCAGTGGTCAATTTGCGCACAGGAAGGTCCCACAGGAGATCACAGCCGAGATTCTCCGACCTCCCCTCAGCGTTCTTCTCGGTGCCAGGAGGTGGCACGCCGTGCGCTGATGGCAGGATCTTCTGATCCCGTCACTGTCAATGGGAATTCCCATTGAAGCCACCCCATGCCATTGGGAAACCCTGGGTAGGGGGTGTACCGCTGGTGGGACCAGAGAATCCCACCACCGTGAACAGCCAGGGTATTCCGACCAATCTCTTTTAGGGATCTTTGAGGAATATAAATTGGCCAGTAAGCTGGGAAAACACCCCAGCTCTTCTTGGGGCTGGTTGTAGGGGGAGTGGGGGGGTGGCGGGGGTGGGATAGGGGAGCCTGGTTTCAATTTCTTACCCCAAATTGGGACTGCCATCAGTGATACCCTGAGGGGTGTCAGCCTAGATTTTGTTTTTTGGATTTGATTTGATTAGTTATTGTCACATGTATTAGTATGCGGTGAAAAGTATTGCTTTTTGCATGCTATCCGACAAAGCATACCATTCATAGATAAGGAAAGGAAAGAGTGCAGAATGCAGTGTTGCATTCATAGTTAGGGTGTAGAGAAAGATCAAAGTAATGCGAGGTTGATCCATTCAAAAGCCTGACAGCAGTGGGGAAGAAGCTGTTCTTGAGTCGGTTAGTACGTGACCTCAAACTTTTGTATCTTTTTCCCAATGGAAGAAGGTGGAAGAGAGTTTGTCCGAGGTGAGTGAGGCCCTTAATTATGCTAGCTGCTTTTCCGAGGCAGCAGGAAATGTAGGCAGAGCCAGTGGATGGAGTACTGGTGCACGTGAAGGATTGGGCTACGTACACGATCTTTTGTAGTTCCTTGTGGCCTTGGGCAGAGCAGGAGTCATACCAAGCCGTGATACAACCAGAAAGAATGCTTTTTATGGTGCATCTATAAAAGTGTGTGAGGGTTGTAGCTGACATGCCAAATTTCCTTAGACTTCTGAGAAAGTAGAGGCATTGGTGGGCTTTCTTAACTATAATGTTGGCATGGAGGGACCAGGACAGGTTGTTGGTGATCTGGATGTCTAAAGACTTGAAGCTTCACCCCTGTTGATGTAGACAGGGATATGTTCTCCACTACGCTTCTTGAAGTTAATGACTGCATTAGAAGCAGTTCAGAGAAGGTTCACTCGACTAATATTTGGGATGGGGGGCTGGAGGATGTGTGGGGTGCGTGTTGGCTATCTTATGAGGCAGGTTTAAGATAGGCTGAATCAGTACCTGTTGGGAGTTTAGAAGATTGAGAGGTGATCCTCCATTGCTCCATCTTCCATGGTGGGATGGACTAGATAGTGCAGGTCCCTCTGCCATATCTGGGCGCCATATTTAAAAGGTGCCCAACATCACTGGGCCACCGTTGAAGAAAGAAGATGGATGTCCAGGAATACTCTGCGGCTGGAATGTGGACCTCCTTGAAGATACTGAAGCTGGAAGCTCGACCTGACAGATGCTTATCCCCACCTGCAGCTGTGGTATTCCAGGGTCCTTGGCAGCCTCCATGACGAACTCCGGAGGCAGCCCCAAGTCTTCTTCAGGTTACCCTTGGTTACTCTTGACCTTGGCACGCAGTGTTGTTGCAGATAGGCATTGCCCAGCCATGTTACTGACCATCATGGGGGTTAGAACCATAGAATCGTAAAGTGCAGAAGGAGGCCATTCAGCCCATAGAGTCTACATCGGTCACAGTCCCACCCTATCACATTACCCCATGCATTCACCCTAGCCAGTCCTCCTGACACTGAGAGGCAATTTAACATGGCCAATCACCTTGGTGTCTGCTAGTGGAGATCAGTAGTGACTCTCACTGGATATATGCCACACTTGAAGGTCGGAAGATCCCGGAAACTGGAAGAATCTGACATCAAACGGGCTGAGATTGTTAAAATGCTACTTTAAATATGCTAATTGGCCCAGCTTCCTTTCTGGATGAGATCCAGTTTGCCCCATTCGAAAGGAATCAGGACAATTGCAAGCTGTTTGGCACCGGGTGCAAAACCTGTTTTTAGGCCCACACACAATTTTCCTGGAGCAATGCGATCTGTGCCTGGCACAGCGAGGCCTGAAAAATCACCCCCAGGTATCCAAATCCCAGCACGTCTGTTTGGAGATATGAAGGGGAAAGTTTCCATCAGTCAGAGCGTCTGGGAAGCGACTAAATTTTCTTCACCGCCCGACTGGTTGTCCCTGGAGAATGAAACTTGTTTCTAACTCTGACTGGAATGTTCCTCCTGCGGTTGACTCTGACCTGACATGTTACGCAAGCCATGCAGTCGGCCCACTACCAGCACCTCCTCCATGGCAACTCGAGGTGGGCAATGAATGCCTAGATTCTCTGAAGTATTAAAAGAAAACTTGATATTAAAAGAAACAGTTAGCTGCCTGGCTGCTGGATGTCCTTCATGAACTGTACCAGAGGACAACTGAAAGAACATTCCACAGTGTGGGTCACTTCATTCATCGGTTTGAAAGTTTATTTGTTAGTGTCACAATTAGGCTTACATTAACACTGCAATGAAGTTACTGTGAAAATCCCCTATCACCACACCCCGGCGCCTGTTCAGGTAGGATTGCTTCATCAGAAGTAACTCTTCAAATTCAGACAATAAAGATCGAACAAAACTTACTCCAACTTGTAAATCAAAGAAAGGGTTTAATAAAGAAACATCATTACTCCAAACTTGGGGGCCTCGTCCTGGACCTCTCCAAGCTCTACACAATTCTGCGCAGGTTCTTATTTATAGTGAATCAGCTGGTCAGCTGACTAGCACATCATTCTGTAATTGGTTCCATGGTTTAGTGGGTCAGCTGACCCTTACATCTCATTACCATTGGCCACATTACATCCAATACAAAGTCGCCGCCGGTTACGCTCTAACACACTGAGCGAGCATTTAGCCTGGCCAATGCACCTAAGCAGCGTGTTTTTTTGGAGGAAACCGGGGCACCCGGAGGAAACCCACTCAGACACGGGGAGAAGGTGCAGGATCCGCACAGACAGTGACCCAAGCCGGGGGATCGAACCTGGGTCCCTGGCGCTGTGAGGCAGCAGTCAGTGCTGACCACTGTTGCGTGCCTTTGGCCAGCGCTGTGCATACGGAAAGCTGCGACCACACTGGGTGCAATTGGACAATACACCCAGGCTATTAGACCACAGCATAAAAACAGTTAATGTTTCCCTTGGAAGTCTGTGTGCTTTTTGTGCGCAGGAGAATTTTAACCATGTGTGGAAGAGAATATTGAATTACACGCTTGCCCGTCTCCTGAGTTACCAGCCTGGAATAATGCAACCCTTGTCGGTGCCGACAAACCACTCGGTTCTCCTTAAATTCCAATTTCTATCTCCCTCCACAAATGGTTTTAATTAATTATGGACTGGAAGTCCTGAATGTGGCAGCATATTAAAAATTTAATTAAAATTGATGAGGAACTTCAACTCAGTTCTTTTCAGAGTAAATTCTGTTCCCCCTCCACCTCCCCCACCGTTTTCCAGGCTCAGAAGCTTTTGGTCACATGCTTAGCCATCGCTGCCCGTTCTTGTGTTACTGTGTCAGTTCAGTCTTGTTATGTTTTTGGAGAGCTGGTGATTGCATGTGACAGACCAGCAACAGCCCTTCACTATTTCATCTGATCCTGCACTCGCTGCGTTCTGGAATGTTTTTACTGCAGCACAGAATACCATTATCTACCCACCCCCGCCTTCTCCCTGCTCCCCTCTCCCCCCATCAAATGCCCTGGTGATTGTTGAGTTTAAAGTTTCTTCATTGGAATCACAAGTAGGCTTACATTAACGCTGCAGTGAAGTTACCCAATTAGCTCAGGTGGGAGAGCATGAGTTTCTTAATCTCAGGGTCGTGGGTTTGTACCTCATGCAGGGTGCCCTTTGCTTAAAGGGTGGCACAGTGGGTATCACTGCTGCCTCACAGGGACCTGTTTTTGATTCTGGCCTCGGGTCACTGTCTGTGTGGAGTCTGCGCGTTCTCCCCGTGTCTGTGTGGGTTTCTGCCGGATGCTTCGGTTTCCTTCCACAGTCCAAAGATGTGCAGGTTAGGTGCATTGGCCATGCTAAATTGCCCCTTAGTGTCCCAGGATGCATAGGTTAAAGGGATTAGTGGGGTACATATGTGGGGTTACAGGGATAGGGTCTGGGTGGGATTGTTGTCGGTGCAGACTTGATGGGCCGAATGGTTTCCTTCTGCACTGTAAGGATTCTACGATTCTCTATTCTACATCTAACCTTCCAAAAACATGTGCGCGCACAGTAAAACACATGTACAAAATTCCCTGGCTGTGCCTGCATCTTTCTGACTCTTTGGCCAGAATTTTCTGGCCATTCATGTCCCACCACCTCTGTCAGCGAGTGTGGAGAGTTTGGCGTTCACTGCAGCGGGACCGGAGAATCCCAGCTATGGGCGAGAGTGTTGAATTTGGCCTTTTGACTGTCATCAGGGGTTGCGGGGGGGGGGGTGGTCAGAGAGGATTTTTCCAGATTTTCTTTCCTGCCTTATTGACCATGGCTGAAATTTGCCCGTGGCTGGGATTTTCCAGACCCGCGGCTGTGAATGGAGATTTGGCTGAGTGCCAAATTCTCCCTTCTCGCTGCGGCGGTGCCGGGGATGGATGAGATTGGAGAACTCAAAGAAAGGACAAAAAACAGGCCCTTCGGCCCCGCAAATCTGTGCTGAAACAGATGCCTCTCTAATCTCATATTTTCTTGCCTTTACTTGGTCCATATCCCCCTATTCCTGCCTATTCATGTATCTATCCAGATGCCTCTTGAACATTGTTACAGAATCTGCTTCAACCATCTCCTTCGGCAACACGTTCCCAGCATTCACTATCCTCTGTGTGAGAAAAACTTGCAGCTCATAGAATCATAGAACCCTACAGTGCAGAAGGAGGCCATTCAGCCCATCTAGTCTGTACTGACCACAATCACACCCAGGCCTCACCCCCCCATAACCCCATGCAATTAGTTACCCTGAGACTAAGGAGCAATTTAGCATGGCCAATTCACCGAACCCGCATATCTTTGGACTGTGGGAGGAAACCGGAGCACCCAGAGGAAACCCAAGCAGACACGGGGAGAAGGTGCAAACTCCATACAGACAGTGACCCATGCCGGGAATGGAACCCGGGTCCCTGGCGCTGTGAGGCAGCAGTGCTAACCACTGTGCCGCCGTGCTGGCCCATGTTTTCTTTGAACCTTGCTCCCACCTCCCCACAGGTTACGTGGAGGCTTCATGAGTGTAGGACCGGCTTGATGTGCCTGTTAATTATGTATGCACACTCGTATCCATGGTGGGGAGGGGGTGGGAGTGAAGAGGAGAACAATGGTAGGTGTCAACATGGTAAAAGGACTGGTTGAGTGGTGTGTAGGTTCGCAAGTTACCCATTAAACCTTTGGCACTGGGGTTCAAATCCATCCCAGAGCACTGGGGTGGCTTCTCTGCTTCTGATATGTATGGCAAGTGTACTTTGGTAACTCAGAACTAGATGGAATAAGCGCATTATAACAAATACACTTCCCATTTATTACTTTGTTATTCACTGTCAGAATGTTCTAGAGGGCCTGGAAATAAAAGCGGTTAGTTATTAGTGCACCGATTCTAGTGTTTACTTGGACATAACAGTTAAGAATTCAGTTCCCATTTGACAGAAGACAAATGGGTGGAAGTACCCATAATTTAACACATGGCACTAAATCAATAGTGTTCACAGTGCATATAAATTGGATCTGAGAGACAGAATTGTCACAGGACTGCAATCAGGATGCCTTGGGGTTTGGGGACTGGGCAACAGTAACTGGAACTTCTAACCCTGAGCCCTAATGCAAGATGATAAAAGGTATGGATCGGGTAGATGGGAAGCGGATGCTTCCTCTTGTGGGGCGTTCTAGGATGAGAGGTCATAGTCTTAAGGTAAAGGGTAGCAAATTTAAGAGTTGTGGGGAGACTACTCTCCAAGGGTTGTGTATCTGTGGAATTCACTACCCCAAAGTGTGATGGATGCTGGCATGGTGAGTAAATTTAAAGAGGAGTTGGACAGGTTTTTAATTGGTAATATGTTGAAGGGGAGAAGGCAGGAAAATGGGGCTGAGGAGCATATCAGCCATGATCGAATGGCGGAGCAGACTTGGTAGGCCAAATGGCCTAATTCTGCTTTAATATCTTATGAAGCTGAGCGTGTTTATTGCTGAATGGGGAATGGAAAGCTGTTTAATTCGTGGTGCCGACATCTCGCGAACCAGCTTTCCCAGGTGTGTAGCAGGCAGAGGTCTGCGTCAATGTTGATCTTGTTGCTTACAGAAAGGCGAAGCAGACAGATAATTTCAGGCTCTGCATTTTGAAGGATGTTCCTGCAGACAACTTTTCACTGATCAGCTCATTCCTTGGGCAGATTGCCCGGAAGTGCCTCAAATGAAAACTGGACGAAGCAAGTCTGTATTCAAAACAGAAATCTGTTTCCCCAGTTAGTTCCTTCCTCGCGTGATGTGGAGACAGGAGTTTGTAAATGGCACAATACGTGAATTCCTGCAGCCCTGGAGTGAAGCCTGTTGATGTTGTTGCAAGCTTACCAACCCACGTCCTTCCAACCTGAAATGTTTCTACAAACTAGCGCTTGCGTAATTAAACCATTGAGTCTGTTGTCACGCTGCTGTGTGTTATTTTATTGAGGGAGGTACTTAGGATCCACGGCACTCAACTTTTAGAAGCCTGGAGCAGGGCGGCACGGTGGCACAGTGGTTAGCACTGCTGCCTCACAGCGCCAGGGACCCAGGTTCAATTCTGGCCTCAGGTCAGTGTCTGTGTAGAGTATGCACATTCTCCCCATGTCTGCGTGGGTTTCCTCCGAGTGCTCTGGCTTCCTCCCACAGTCCAATGATGTGCGGGTTAGGTGCATTGGCCATGTTAAATTGACCGTAGTGTTAGGGGATAGGCAGGGTAAATGTGGAGGATTACGAGAATAGGGCCTGGATGGGATTGTGGTCAGTGCAGACTTGAATGGCCTCCTTCTGCACTGTGGGTATCCTATGGATTTTGTGTGTGTGTGTCTGTCTGTCTGTAGGCTGAACTCTCCCATCCTGTCTGCAGTGGGTTTGGTGGTGGCCAGTATAGAGAAGCTAGCAGGAGCCAGGAAGTCAGAAACTCACTGACATTAGATCCTGTTGTAGTTCCCCCAAAGGCGGGTTAAGGGCAAGTCACCCTTCCTGCTGGCTGGTAACATAAACGCCACTTGCGTTCATTTGCTTCTCATGAATGCTCGTTACAACAGCTGCCCACTGCCATCCCATCAGGTGTTTCAATCTTGCGTCACGCCAGTGGGAAATCACAGCAGTGTCAAGTCCGATTGCTTGTGAGTGGTGGGCAGGAGGCCCCTCAGTTCGCCAGAGACTTCGGAGTGAGTGCAACAAGTTTCTGTCCCGGTGTTACACTGCTCCTGATGTGCTGTTTGCCACTCTGTCAGGGCAGACAGGTTCCTGCTTCCATCTCCATGTCGAGCTGGTCTTCATGGTCAGCACTGTGCTGTTGTACCCGTGGACCCTCTTGTGTCACTGTCTCAGATCAGTACAGCACCTGAAGTTGGGTTGCACAGGGGCCTCCCTCCCCTCCCCTGTCCTCTCCCACACAGCAGTGTCTATCTGGACAGCGCTGTGCTACGGGACTCTTACAATCACTGCAACAAAGGTCTGAAATTCAACCGGGGATGGGACTGATGAAGGCAAGGGCCAACCTGGAAAGAGAGCTGGGCAAGAAGGGGCAGAGGGTGAGGGCACACAATGGCAGGCGGAGGGATAAGGAGGTGGATTGAGAAGATGAGCCTTGGAAAGCAGGAAGAAGAATGAGTGGAGGGGAGATGGACCCCGACAAAGGTGTATGAAAACCTCACAAATGAGAGGGTCCAAGGGATACCACGTCGTCCACTGGAAAGGGAATGGATGAAGACTCCAGATGCAGTGGGTAGAAGTCCAAGAGGGGCCTGGGCACCTCACAGGTGATGGGCTTGGGGGGGAGAGTGGATGAATTGAGGAACAACTTTCTCTTTATGTTGCTAGCATTTCTCTCTGGGTTGCTGATGTCCTGCACGGTCTAGTGAAGGGAGTGGGGAAGGGGCTGGAGAGAGTGATGTCGGGATGCTGGATCAGCATTTAAATATGGCACCAGGACCTTTGAACCTGTCAGTTGAGGGCGGGTGGACAAATCAGCTGGTGGCCTTTCAGGAGAGTCAGAGGGGAACTTGGCCATGTATTGTTAATGATGTTCCAAGATCAAAATCCCACTATTCTGGCTAGCAGGACAGGCTCCAGCATAATCATCCATCACTGCACAGTCTCAAAATGGGAGAATTCTGCTTTGTCATAGTCATAGAGGTTTACAGCATGGAACCAGGGCCCTTCAGCCCAACTTGTCCATGCTGCCCAGTTTTTACCACTGAGCTAGTCCCAGTTGTCTGCATTTGGCCCATATCCCTTTATACCCACCTTACCCATGTAACTGTCTAAGTCTTACTACACCAGGTTAAAGTCTGACAGGTTCATTTGGAATCACGAGCTTTTGGAGCACTGCTCCTTCCTCAGGTAAGGAGTCACTCACCTGATGAAGAAGCAGTGCTCCAAAAGCCTATGATTCCAAATAAACCCGTTGGATTTTAACCTGGCATTGTGAGACTTCTTACTGTGCCCACCCCGGTCCAACGCTGGCATCTCCACATCATGGCTACTACTGACACATTTTAAAAGACAAAACTGTACCCACCTCTACTACTGCATCTGGAAGCTCGTTCCAGACACTCACCACTGTTTGAGTGAAAAAATTGCCCCTCTGGACCCTTTTGTATCTCTCTCCTCTCACCTTAAACCTATGCCCTCTAGTTTTAGACTCCCTTAACTTTGGGAAAAGATGTTGACCTTATCTATGCTCTGCTTTATTTTATAGACCTCTATAAGATCATCCCTAAGTGTCCTACACTCCGGGGAAAAAAAGTTCCAGTCTATCCAGCCTCTCCTTATAACTCATGTGCCCCACTCACTAGCTTAGGCTGCCCGTCACTGGAATGGGCAGCAGTGAACAGCAAATTCTCTGAAAGCTCGTGATTCCAAATGAACCTGTTGGACTGTACAGGGCACTGGTGAGGCCGCAGCTGGAGTACTGTGTGCAGTTTTGGTCGCCGCACTTGCGCAAGGATATTTTGGCCTTGGAGGGAGTGCAGAGGAGGTTCACTAGGCTGATACCGGAGTTGAGGGGGTTGAGCTATGAGGAGAGGCTGAATAGACTGGGTTTGTACTTGTTAGAGTTTAGAAGGATGAGGGGAGATCTCATTGAGACATATAAGATGATGAATGGGATGGATAGGATAGAGGTGGAGAGGTTCTTCCCGCTCAGAAAGGACAGTAGGACTAGAGGGCACAGCCTCAAGATAAGAGGGGGGCGGTTTAGAACGGAGTTGAGGAGGAACTTCTTCACTCAAAGGGTGGTGAATCTCTGGAATTCTCTGCCCGTTGAAGTGGTTGAGGCTACCTCGCTAAATATATTTAAGACGCGGGTAGATAAGTTTTTGGTAGGCAAGGGGATTAAGGGTTATGGGGAGAAGGCGGGAAAGTGGAACTGAGCCACTTCAGATCAGCCATGATCTTATTGAATGGCGGGGCAGGCTCGAGGGGCTAGATGGCCTACTCCTGCTCCTATTTCTTATGTTCTTATGAGGGAAATTAGGAGAGCCAGAAGGGGTCATGAGAAGACCTTGGCGAGTAAGATTAAGGAGAATCCCAAGGCCTTCTATAAATATGTGAAAGGTAAAAGGATAAGAAGAGAAGGGATAGGACCGATAAAAGGTGAGGGGGGAAAGGTTTGTGTGGAACCAGAAGAAATGGCGGAGGTGCTTAACGAGTACTTCGCCTCAGTATTCACGGTGGAAGCCGATCTGGGAGATTTTGTTATGGATTTGCAGCAGATGGAAAGGATTGAGTACGTGAATATTAAGGAGGAGGATGTGTTGGAACTTTTGAATTCTATCAAGGTAGATAAGTCGCCGGGACCAGATGGGATGTACCCCAGGATACTGTGGGAGGCGAGGGAAGAGATTGCAGAGCCCCTGGAGATGATCTTTGCGTCGTCAATGGAGACGGGAGAGGTTCCAGAGGATTGGAGGATTGCGGATGTAGTTCCTATTTTTAAGAAAGGGAACAGAGATAGCCCGGGAAATTACCGACCGGTGAGTCTGACCTCAGTGGTTGGTAAGCTGATGGAGAGGCTTCTGAGGGACAAGATTTACGAACATTTGGAGAGGTTTGACATGATCAGGAATAGTCAGCATGGATTTGTCAAGGGCAGGTCGTGCCTTACAAGCCTAGTTGAGTTCTTCGATAATGTGACTGAACACATTGACGAAGGAAGTGCCGTGGACGTAGTGTACATGGACTTCAGCAAGGCGTTTGATAAGGTCCCCCATGCAAGACTTCTTGAGAAGGTGAGAGGGCATGGGATCCAAGGGCCTTTGGCCTTGTGGATCCAGAACTGGCTTGCCTGCAGAAGGCAGAGAGTGGTTGTGGATGGGGCTTTTTCTGAATGGAGGTCAGTCACCAGCGGAGTGCCTCAAGGATCTGTTCTGGGACCCTTGTTGTTTGTCATTTTCATAAATGACCTGGATGAGGAAGTGGAGGGATGGGTAAGTAAGTTCGCTGATGACACGAAGGTCGGTGGTGTTGTGGATGATCTGGAAGGATGGCAAAAGTTGCAGCAGGACATAGATAGGATGCAGGACTGGGCGGAGAAGTGGCAGATGGACTTCAACGCGGATAAATGTGTTGTCGTCCATTTTGGCAGAACCAACGGGATGAACGAGTACACTATTAAGGGCAGAAGTCTGAGTAGTGTTGAGGAGCAGAAGGATCTTGGGGTCCGGGTCCACAGGACTCTTAAATCGGCCTCGCAGGTGGAGGAGGTGGTCAAGAAGGCGTATGGTGTACTGGCCTTCATTAATCGAGGGATTGAGTTTAGGAGTCGGGAGGTAATGCTGGAACTTTATAAGACCCTTGTCAGGCCTCATTTGGAGTATTGTGCGCAGTTCTGGTCGCCTCACTATAGGAAAGATGTAGAAGCTATTGAAAGGGTGCAGAGGAGATTTACAAGGATGTTGCCTGGACTGGGAGGCATGCCTTATGAAGTTAGGTTGAGGGAGCTGGGACTCTTTTCCCTGGAGAGACGAAGGTTGAGAGGCGACCTGATAGAAGTTTACAAAATGTTGAGAGGAATAGATAGGGTGGACTCTCAGAGGCTATTTCCCCGGTTTGAAATGGTCGCTACGAGAGGACACAGATTTAAGGTGCGGGGAGGGAGGTTCAGAAGTGATGTTAGGGGTAAGTTTTTCACTCAGAGGGTGGTGAGTGAATGGAATCGGCTGCCGTCAGTGGTGGTGGAGGCGAACTCGCTGGGGTCTTTTAAAAGACTTCTGGATGAGTATATGGGGTTTAATGAGATTGAGGGTTATAGATAGGTCTGTAGGTTGGTAGGTGATGTGGTCGGCGCAACTTGTGGGCCGAAGGGCCTGTTTGTGCTGTAGTGTTCTATGTTCTATGTTCTATGTTAACCTGGTGTTGTAAGACTTAGACAGTACATGGGTAAGATGGATATAAAGGGATATGGGCCAAATGCGGGCAATTGGGACTAGCTTAGTGATAAAAACTTGTCCAGCAGATTGGCTAAGATGGCACGCTGCAAAACCCACGAGTCTGGAAAGCCTGGGTGAGACACATTCAGGTGTATAAAGATCCTAGACCCCAGGTTCCAAATGTAAATGGTTCAAGGCTGCCTCCAAATCAGGAGGTGTTGCCACTGGTTTGGTCAGTGCTTTTGCACCGGGCTTTCTTTTGAGGTGGATTCCTGGAAATTTCTGGAAATTGGAGACAGAGGCTGGAATTCCCTGGCTGTTAATGCTGCTGGGATCTTCTGGTCCTGTCTTCTGATAGGGTGCCACAGGTTTCTTGGTGGCTGGGGGTGGCGGGGAAGCGGGGAGTGGAATCAATGGGAAATTCCGTCCCGAGCGATGGGAACAGAAGATCCCATTGTTGACGAAAGGCGCGCCACCTCCTGCTGTGAGGAGCACACTGCGGAGAAGCCAAAAAATCTGCCCCCCTGCCATCTCTGTTTTGAAAGTAGAAGGAAGGTGATGTAATGACTTCAATCAGGCTATTGAGGGTGGCCTATTAGAATATGAACTTCCTGATTAAGTCAATTGATGGGTTAATCAAGGAATCCTTGTATTTGACCGGGAGTTCCTCTGGCACTCCCCGAAGATCCATCGCTGACTGAAAGTGCTCTGTGTACCACTGTTGGAATTGTAAATGAAGGGATTCTAGTGAAGGGAGTTCTGCCCCCAAAGACTTATTCCAGGTGATATCTTTGTCCTTGTTGTTGTTGTGAAGGCAGCCTGCTTCATGGTAAAGTGGATTTAATGTATACCTGACCAGTGTGGCGACTGGAAGATTTTCACAGTCGCTTAATTGCAGCGTTAATGTAAGCCTACTTGTGACACTAATAAATACACTTAAACTGTCTGGGCGCTAACCTTTTGGCTGACTCAATTCCTGTGAAGCAACGAGGCACATTTTCCTACATTAAAGATATTTTTAAAGACAAGTTGTTATTGCTGACAGCTGCAAGCGGGTTGTATAACGTAGCAGAACCTTACCGAGCACACTGTCGTGAAAGCTGCATCAGAATCCAGAACAGCTCCTCGCTCATTATTGTTGCACATTGCAGTTGAATGAAGTGAGGTGCTAATCGCTGTAAATGTTGTATAAACAAGATACTTTCCACCAAAACTTCTCCCTGTTCTCTTGTATCTTCTGCCTGTGCCTGTGCGCAGTGTGGCTGCATAGCAAATTCTGGTTCAAATTGCTAAAGTTTAAAGTTTATTTATTAGCGCCATGAGTAGGCTTACGTTCATCCTGCAATGAAGTTACTGTGAAAATCACACTCTGGCGCCTGTTCGGATACACTTGAGGGAGAATTTGGCACGGCCTAACCAGCACATCTTTCAGACTGTGGGAGGAAACCGGAGCACCCGGAGGAAACCCACGCAGACACGGGAAGAACGCGCTGATTCCACACAGACAGTGACCCAAGCTGGGAATCAAACCCAATCCCTGGGGCAGTGAGGCAGCAGCGCTAACCACTGCGCCACCATGCCACATCGCACGTGAGTGTGGGATGTTGCTGGGAAGGAAAGCATTTACTGCCCATCCCTAATTGCCCCTGAGCGGGGAGGGGGTAGGTAAGAGTCAACCACATTTCTCACATGTGGAGTCACACATAGGCCAGACTAGGTAAGGGTGGCAGATTTCCCATCATTAGACATTTAATTCAAATTTCACCACCTGCAGTAGCAGGATTCAAACCTGGGCCCCCAACGCATTAGTTTGCTAGTCCGGTGACAATAACATTACGCCATCACCTGCCCTACATAAACTCTGTAGAAAAATAGAGAATGCTGGAAACACTCAGTTAGCGTCTGTGTTGGGAACAGACCAGATAATGTCTCAAATGTAGGCCCAAATCTTTGAGGGAGTTGCAGTGTAGGAAACAAGATAACCAATTTGCACACAGCAAAGTCACACAGCGATCGGCAAACTCATTAATTCTTTTTCTTTTGTTGGATGTGAGCTATGTATTGGCTAAAGACAGCCGCCCGAAACTCTGTGCTCTTCACAGTGCTGGACTGGAAGATCTTTTACATCTACCTGAGAGGGCCTTGTTTCGATGCCTCACCTGAGAGATGGCACTTCCTCCTGTGAAGTACACCCTCAGTGCTGGACTGAGAACTTCTGTAAAGGGGCAGGCTTCAACCCATGATCTCCTGCCCCAGACTGTCCTGACCATTAAGCCACACCCATCATCTCAACTCACTGATTTCAGTGCTCCTCACACACACAAGGGAAAGGGTTGGCAAGTTTTAACATGTTGACCCATCAGGAGAAGCAGGAAGGGCCTAACACAGTGCAGGAAAGCAGCAAGTTGTGGTTTACCTCATGCCATAGCAACAAAATATCTCATGGGCCACACTCAGAACCCATACATGCCACATGCAACCCCCAGGCCACAGATTGTCCACCAATGCCCTAAACTCTGGAATTCCCTTCCTAAATCACTCTATCTCTCTTTTAAGATGCTCGTTAAAACCTATCTCTTTGACCAAACTTTTGGTCACCACTTGAGGCAGCGCGGTGGCACAGTGGTTAGCACTGCTGCCTCACAGTGTCAGGAACCAGGGTTCAATTCCTGCTTGGATCACTGTCTGCATGTCCTCCCCATGTCTGCGTGAGTTTCCTCCGGTGCTCCGGTTTCCTCCCACAGTCCAAAAGACGTACTGTTTAGGTGCATTGGCCATGCTAAATTCTCCCTCAGTGTACCCAAGCAGGCACCAGAGTGTGGCAACTAGGGGATTATCACAGCAACTTCACTGCAGTATTAATGTAAGTCTACTTGTGACATGAATCAATAAACTTTAAACCATTGATGTCATTAACAGACCTCTTACCCACAATCGGTGGGGGATGTTGGTTATCAGATTCCCACAATCGACAATGGTTTCATGGTTATCAGTAGATTCTTAATTCCAGATATTTTGTATTGAATTCAAATTCTGCCGTGGTGGGATTCAAACCCAGGCCCCAGCATGTTAGCTGAGTTTCTGGATGAATAGTCTAGCAATAATACCACTAGGCCATCTCCCTGATATAGGAATGTTGGATGGGTATGAAGCATGCAGAATTTTGGCAGATGGACTATAATGTGGGAAAATGGGAACTTGTCCACTTCGACAAGAATAGAAATGCAGCAATATTATTTCAATTGAGAGAGACTGCAGAACTCTGAGGTACAGAGTGATCTGCCTGACCTCTACATAAATCACAAAGATTCGGAAGGCAAATGGAACATTGGCGTGTATTGCAAAGGGAGTAGAATGTACAAGTAGGGAAATTATCCTGCAGCTTTTTGGGCCTTGGTGAGACCACATCACCAATAGAACTAGCTCGGGTTAGTGCATAGGGCAATAGGGATAGGACCTGGGTGGGATTGTGGTCAGTGCATCGGGCAATAGGAATAGGACCTGGGTGGGATTGTGGTCAATGCATGGGGCAATAGGAATAGGACCTGGGTGGGATTGTGGTCACTGCAGAGTTGATGGGCTGAATGGCAATCTTCTGCACTGTCGGATTCTATGATCTGGAATACTGCGTACAGTTTTGGTCTCTTTATTTGATGAGGGGTGCAATTGCATTGGAAGCAGTTCAGAGAAGGTTCACTAGCCTCACTCCTAGGGTGAGGGTTTTATCTTATGAAGAAAGATTGAGTAGATTGGGGCCAATACCCCTTGGAGCTCAGAAGACTGAGAGATGATCTTAATGAATCATATAAATTGTGAGGGGATTTCACAGGGTAGACACTGAGAGGATATTTCCACTTGCGGGGGAGACGGGAACCCGGGAACATGGTTTCGGAACAAGAAGTCTACCATTAAAGCTGGAGATGAGTTTTTTCTTGAAGGGTCATTACCCCACGGAATTCTCTTCCCCAGAGAACAGTGAAAGCTGGCCCATTGAAGTTATTAGTGCAGATACAGATAGATTTTTGATTGAGAGGGGAATCAAGAGTTATGTGGGAGGGGCATCGGGAAAGTGGAGGGAGCCGTGGGGTTATTGGAAGAGGTGGTGTGGGGGGCTGCAGATGGCACAATGGAGTTGAGACGGGATCTGCCATGATCTTAATGAATGATGGAGCAGGCTTGAAGGGCTGACTTCTACTCCTATGTTCCATGTTCCTATGGTTCCTGCCATAGTTCTTGCCCACTCACAAGGTTTTACCACCTCAAATCACAGCACTGGATAACACCCATTGCAGTTCCGATCCAAGCAGCAGTGAATATGATTGAGTACTCTCAACCTGGGGCAGCACGTTGGCACAGTGATTAGCACTGTGACCTCACAGCGCCTGGGACCCGGGTTCGATTCCCGGCTTGGGTCACTGTCTATGTGGAGTTTGCACATTCTCCCTGTGTTTGCGTGGGTTTCCTTCGGGTGCTCCGGTTTCCTCCCACACCCTAAAGATGCGTGGGTTCAGTTGATTGGCAATGCTAAATTGACCCTGGTGTCAGGGCGATTAGTAGGGTAAACCTGTGGGTTTATGGGAATAGGGTCTGGGTGTGATTGTGGTTGGTGCAGACTCGATGGGCTGAATGGCCTCCTTCTGCACTGTAGGGATTCTATGATTAGCTGTTTGGGTGCAACAACAACAATAGCAATTAGCATTTATATTGCACCGTTCACATATTGAATATCACAAGTCACTTCTTGGAGCATTATAAAACAAAAGTTGACACAAAGTCAGATATTAAGGCAATTGACTCAAACCTTGGTTACGAAGGGGTAGGTTTTAAGGAGTATCTTAAAGAGAGGCAGAGAAGTATAGGAAAGGAATTTCAGACCTTCATTTTTTAGTAGCTAAATGTATGGCACCAGTGTTGGGTGAGTAAATTCAGAGATGTTCAAAAAGCTACAAGTAGTGAAGTTCAGATGCCTTGGAAGTTTGTGAGGCAGGAGAAGATGAGCGGAATTGGGGAAAGGAGAAACCATGGGGGAATTTGTAAACGGAATTAGAATTTTTAAATCAAAGGCAGCATAACCAGAAACCAATGCAGCCAGCAAGCACAGGGGAAAGGCGAGCCAGACTTTCTACACTAAGAACTCTCATAACACCAGGTTAAAGTCCAACAGGAAAGCCCAACAGGAGCAGTGCTCCAAATGCTACCAAATATCTTGTTGGACTTTAACCTGGTGTTGTTAGACTTCTTACTGTATCCACCCGAGTCCAACACCGGCATCTCCACATCAAGACTTGCCACAAGGGGGCAGTCAGCAGAGTTTTGGGTGATCTTAAGTTTAAGCAGCAGAGAATAAGGGAGAGCAGACAGGAGTGCGTTGCAAAGGTCAAGTCCAGATGTAACAAAGGCATGGGTGAGGCTTAAAGTTTTATTTATTAGTGTCTTAAGTAGGCTTACACTAACACTGCAATGAAGTTACTGTGAGACTCCCCTAGTCGCCACATTCCAACACCTGTCCATGTACACTGAGGGAGAATTTAGCATAGCCAATGCTCCAAACCAACACGTCTTTCGGAACAAAACCGGAGCACCAGGAGGAAACCCCGTGCAGACATGGAGAGAACATGCAAATTCCACACAGGCAGTGACCCAAGCCGGGAATTGAACCCAGGGTCCTGGCACCGTGAGGCAGCAGTGCTGACCGCTGTGGTACCCCAGGTTTTCAGCTGTGGGTAAGCTGAGACAGGCTGTGTGGTTGGATGATGTTAAGTATATGGAATTGGATGGTCTTGGTGATGGCACAGGTATGTGGTCAGAAGCTCACGTGGACAGTTGATTCAGTCTTTGACAGTTGCCAGGGAGAGGATGGAATTCATGGCAAAGGAATGGTGTTTGTGGTGAAGATAAAGAAGAACAAAGAAAATTACAGGAACAGGCCCTTCAGTCCACCAAACCTGCGCTGACACATGATGCCTTTCTAAAGTAAAGGCTTTATGCACCTACGGAGTCCATATTCCTCTATTCTCTACCTATTCTGTCAAGATGCGTTTTAATTGTTGCTCTTGTATCTCCTCTGGCAGCACATTCCAAGCACTTAACACCCTCTGTGTAAAAAAAACTTGCCTCTCACATCTTCTTCTCCTTTTTACCTTAAACCCTTGTAATTGACATTTCTACCCTGGGAAATCTGCCTTTCCAATATTTAGTTTAACTAACACTTAAGAAGTGCAACATCAGCCAGATAAAAGTCCAGAGATGTGTAAGTTAGGTTGATTGGCCATGCTAAATTGCCCTTCAGTGTCCTGGGATGTGTATGTTAGAGGGATTAGCAGGGTAACTATGTGGGGTTTCGGGGATAGAGCTGGGTGGGATTGTTGTTGGTGCAGACTTGAGGGCTGAATGGCCTCCTTCTGTACTGTAGGGTTTCTATGATTTCTGTGACAACAGACTGATCAGCATCCATCTAGCATCTTAAACATTCACTCCCTCCATGACTGACGCACAGCGGCAGTGGTGTGTGCCAGCAATGAGATGCATTGCAGCAACTTGCCAAGGCTCCTTTGAATGTACCTTCCAAAACCTGTGACCTCCATTACCTGGAAGGACAAGGACAGCAGATAAATGGGAACACCACCACCTGTGAGTTCCCTTCCAAGTCTCACATTCTCCTCATTTGGAGCTATACTGCCGTTCCTTCACTGTCGCTGGGTCAAAATCCTGTTACTGTCCTCCGTAATAGAACTCTGGGTGTACCTACATCACATGGACTGCAACAATTCGAGGAGTTGGCTCACCATCAATTTCTCATGGGAAATCAATGCAATAAATGTTGACCTTGTCAACAATGCCACATACTATGAACAAAAAAGAAGAAAGTTCAAGAGTATATTAAACTAAAAATAATTGTGAGTAATTTCTGTTTTTGGAGAGTTTAACTTGGAATCTCTCCCATACTCGGAGGAGTGGTGGGTGGTTGAATGACTGAGTTACAATTTGAATGTTAAACTATGATAAAGAGTTAGTTCAAATTTACCACTTCAATTGTGTTTGAAGTAAAACACTAAACAGGTTATAACAGTTGGTGGATTAAGAACGTAAGAACCAGGAGCATGAGTAGGCCATCTGTCTCCTCGAGCCTGCTCCACCATTCAATAAGATCACGGCCGATCTCTTCGTGGACTCAGCTCCACTCGTCCACTCGCCCACTGTAACACTAGATTCCTTTACTGTTCAAAAATTTATCTATCTTTGTTTTAAAAACATTGAATGAGGTAGACTCAACTGCTTCACTGGGCAGGGAATTCCTCAACCTCACAACCCTTTGGGTGAAGAAGCTCCTTCTCAACTCAGTCCTAAATCTGCTCCTTCTTTTGAGGCTATGCCCCCTAGTTCTAGTTTCACCTGCCAGTGGAAACAACCTCCCTGCTTCTATCTTATCTATTCCCTTCATAATCTTATATGTTTCTATAAGATCTCCCCTCATTCTTCTGAATTCCAATGAGTATAGTCCCAGTCTACTCGTCTCTCCTCATAAGCCAACCCCCTCAGCTCCAGAATCAACTCATTCAGCTTGGTGAAGTGCTGGGTTCTCTGTCTATGTAGCGGTTACATTGACTGAGTTACGCTGGCTTAGGCCATGTTAGCATTCTGGGACAAGGCTAAGAATGTAGGCCTTAATAACTCCTTGCAACAGTACAGAAATTGAACCCACACTTTTGGCACTGCCCTAAACTAAGTTAGGGCCATCTAGCCAACCAAGGCAACTGGCCTTACGCTATAGGCTTTGAATTTCCAAGCCACTTTTATAAATAATCAAGCATGGGGTAATACTGGGCGGAATTTTACGAGATTTTTTTCTAAGTGTCCAGCTAGCTTGAAAATGGGAGAGTTCCAGATCTGTTTTCTTTTTGGATGAGTTTTCAGGCCCAATCTCTTTCTGAAATTTTGGACTAGTCAGTTTCTGGCCAGAGAGGTTGTGGGCAGGGCTTAACTGATCAGACCGTCGGTAGAGGGAGATATTGCGCATGTGCAGATCTCTCACGCTGCACGTGCGCATTAGTAGCAGCGGGGGTTTGACAGACAAGGAGAGCTGTTAGGCCCCGGGTAGTGCAGGCAGCCTGAAGTCGCAACCACCCCCCCACCCCCCCAACAATTGCAGGGGCCCTGGCTGAGATGCAGCTCTTGCCGTACCCCTGCTGCCCAGACCGATTGTGGAAAACCTCCCTCCCCCCATAACGACCGTGGACCAATGGGCACCCCGTATTGCATTTGGCATCTCCCCAGGGGTGGCCTCAATGGCCTCTGGTCCCACTGGTGAAGCCAACATGGTTCATGGGGAGCAGGTGTTTTCCTCGCCGGAGAGAACCTTTCCCGATGAGACCAGAAAGGCAAGCGAGTCCAGATGATTGAGCATAGGGCTCGCTAAACACATTTAAATTAACATCTACGTAAATTTCAATAAATTAACCAGCCTCTTGCATATTTCAGGCCAGACTCTGACTGCACTGGAAATCCAGGTGTCATAAAATTGCGCTGGTCATGAAAACTGGCACCATGCGTGCTAGCCACTTGACGCCCGATTTTACGGCATTTTCCTGCCGCAAAACAGGTGTAAAGCAGTGGTAAGATTCCACCCACTATCTTCCGAAATCGCTTTGCAATTCAGCTGTGTTTCCAATGTTCATACTCTTTGTGGAACATGTGTGGAGTTTACACCTTCTTCCTGTTCCAGGATAAAAAAAATCACAACATTCTTTCCTCCTGCAGCCAGGGACAATGATGCACACGAATGTGCCCTATTACTCCCTGTAATGATGGTAGCCACCAGCCTGAGTCTACATCTGTATACAACTATGCATGTTTGTTATTGGGAGCTGAGCAAGATGCTCTTTCGGAAAGCTGGTGCAGACTCGATGGGCTGAATGGTATCCTACTGCACTGTAGGGATTCTTTGGGTCCATGATTGAGGTACGCAGAGAGGTTATTCTGAGACATACAGAATAAGGCAAGAATCTGATTACACACACACACACACACACACACATACACACACACACACAGAAAGACAAATAAAAATTACAAAATGAGAGAAAAAGAGCGAAGACATTAATGAAATTGTAGGCCTTGAACAACACCACAGGAGTTCGATAAATGACCTTTCTAATTAATATTCCTTTATCTTAGAGTTAAAGATGAGATTTGTGATATAGAGGTTTTGTTTAATAATTCTCTGTACTGTAAACCCTGGCTGTGTTTCGAATCATATTGTTTTGCTGGGAATTTTAATATTCACAGGCGGGGGGGAAACTGAAATTAGATGCAGGATAAGTGCTTTGACAAATTGTCAAATGTAGTGAACAATAAAAAGGGGCTTACCCAGAGTGTTGGATTGTAATTGTTAAACCAGTCTAACCATTAATGTTTCTCAGAGTGGGAAACAAAATGATATGCTGGTGCAGTAGGGCTGTCGGCCTAGCTGGGCTGGAGGCATGTTGCCACGGTGACAGATGTGCAGCCTGCACTGCATAAAGCAGCATGGTTTACTCTGTAGTATTTCATACTGTCACCAGTTCTGAAGCAGAGAAACACGCCATTCCCTGAATGCCCTCCTCTTGTCTTCCTTCAAACAAAAATTAAATACATAAAATCCTCAACCCTGATCTGATTTTGATTTGAGCTGATTTGATTTATTATTATCACATGTGTTGGTATGTAGTGAAAAATATTGCGTGCTATACAGGTAAAGCATACCATTCATAGAGTATATGGGGAGAAGGAAAGGAGAGGTTGCAGCATGTAGTGTTGCGGTTTCAGATAGGCTGCAGTGAAAGATCGGCTTAATATAAGGTAGGTACATTCGAAAGTCTGATGGCAGCGGGGAAGAAGCTGGACTTAAGTTGGTTGGTATGTGATCTCAGATTTTGCATCTTTTCCTGACAGAAGAAGGCGGAAAAAAGTATGTCTGGAGCGTATGGTGTCCTTGATTATGCTGGCTGCTTTTCTGAGACAGTGGGAAATGTAGATGGAGTGAATGGATGGGAGGTTGGTTTGCATGATGGACTGGGCCACCTTCAGAAAACTTTATAGTTTCTTGCAGTCTTGGACAGAGCAGTAGCCATACCAAGCTGTGATACATCCGGAAAGGATGCTATGTATCTGCAAAAAGCAGCCTTCCCATCTCTGTAATGTCCTCCAGCCCTACAAGCCTCCGGGATCTCTGAGCTTCTCTAAATCCGGACATTCAGCATCCTAGATTTCCATTGTTAGACCACTGGTGGCCATGCCTTCAGCTACCTGGGCCCAATCCTCTGGATTACTCTGCCTAAACCTCTTTGTCTTTCTCCTCCTTCAGGTAACACACTTTTTGACAAAGCTTTTGATCACCTATCCTGATGGTCAGAATTCTCTGGCCCCACTGCTGTGAAAGGAGATTCAGCTGAGCGCTAAATTGTCCATTCTCGCTGGCAGCAGAAGTGGGGTGTGGAGGATTCCGGCCAATATCTCTGCCTTTGGCTCAGCAGCAGATTTTTTGGTTGATACGTTCCCATGAAAAGCCTTGAGATGTTTCCCAACATGAAGGGCGTTATTATAAATGCAAGCAACTGCTGCTGGCGAATGCCAAAATCAATTGCTCTCATTTTGCCTGATGACTTAGTCAGTATTGAGCAGTGAATATTGAGCAGTCAATGAATAAAATGAAGACAGTGAAAAGTCAGGTGTGAGAATTTGAATTGTAGGAGAGGTGAGGAACATGGTCTGTGCAATCCCCCTTGGGGATGGGGCTAAATACGCAGCCGGTGATATTGGCTTGACAGATAGGTTTGACCTTGAATGAGTGCAACAGTGTCTGTTCTGCCCCAGAAGACTCTTTTTTCCAAAATTTCTTTTATGGGACATACACTACGCTGGGCCAGCATTTATTGCCCATCCCTAATCCCCTTTTTAGAGGGCATAGAATCATAAAATCCTACAGTGCAAAGGGAAGCCATTCAGCCCATCGAGTCTGCACCAACCACAATCCCACCCAGGCCCTAACCCTATAACCCCATATATTTACTCGAGCCAGTCCCATGACACCAATGGGTAATTTAGCATGGCCAATTCACCTAACCCGCACTTTGGAAGGAAACTGGTGAGCCTGGAGGAAACCCATGCAGACATGGGGAGAGTGTGCAAACTTCACACAGATAGTGACCCAAACAGCGAATGGAACCCGGGTCCCTGGCACTGTGAGGCAGTGGTGTTAAGCACTGTGCCACCGTGCCACATGTGAGAGTCAACCCCATTGCTGTGGCTCTGGAGTCACATGTAGGCCAGACCAGATAAGGACAGCAGATTTCTTTCCCTAAAGAACATAGTGAAGCAGATGGGTTTTCCCAACAATTGACAAAGGTTTTATGGTCACCAGTAGATTATTAATTCCAAATATTTTTATTGAATTCAAATTCCACTATGGCAGAATTCGAGCCGGAGTCTCTGGATTACTAACCCAGTGACAATGCTGCTGCACCATTGTCTCCCAGTCATCCATTCTCTTTATGGAGAATAGATCCATCACGGGCTCACTCTCGCGCACAAGAAGAGCCATGAATTTTTGATGAAACCTTGGTTTTAAATGACTGCTTTAAAAACTCATTTTAATTGAAATGCTGTGGATGAACATCAGATGTGCATTCATTGAGATGTCAAGTTAATTGCTGAAAATTGGAAAAAGCTTCTTTAATAGGGTTAATATTTGGTAACAAATATATATCCTCATAAGAGGGCGATTTCATTGGCAAAGTTTTAAAAACCTTCCAATAATTTTATATCAGTTGCTGGAACAGTGAACTGGCGTTGCAAGCATATGAAGAATGATGGAGAGAGAAAGCCTCTTTGACTCAGTCCCACAACTATCTATTTTGACCCTTTATGGTGATTTTGTGAGAGAGGGAGAGAGGGGAAGAATCTTACACTGTTTTTCAACACTAAACCAAGGGATAGATGACTCATTTTTCTTGTCCCTGCCCAGCCTTGCAGTGTGTGCTTATCACTGACTTTACTTGCTGTTCATCGATCTTGCGGGGTTCTTGTCTCTCTCTGGCCACGGAGTTATTGATAGGTGTTCCCATTTAAGCTGCAGGGAATCTCTGCGGCACCGCAGATCCTCCAGTCGCAAGCTCCGATGAATCAATATTTTATGTGCATTCAGTTTGTGTTTTTCCAAGACATTTGAGCCGCGGTATCAGATGGGACATTCCACTGAGAGACATTGAAACAAGGCGTAAACCCACTAAATCTTGGCACCTCAACATCAAGGTGGCAAGGAAGGACGCGCATTAAGATAGATCTGAGCCTATCTCAGAACGCTTTGCAGCCAGTGAAGCAATTTTAAAGTGTAGTCGCTGTTGTAATGTCAGGAACATGATAGCCAAGGGTTGTGCCCACGCAAACACAAAATTTAATCAGAAAAATATCTGTGTTTTACAGTGTTGGGATACTGCTACATATGAGACACCTGTTACGTAAGTTGTACTGGCGCATCTGTCACTTTCACCTGTGTTCCTGTCACCTCCGGATGTGAGTCTACTAATAATCCTGTGGTTGGACTCGCACCTTCTCCCTCTAAAATCTGCAGCTCCTCCAAAGGGCAACACAGTGGCGCAGTGGTTAGCACTGCTGCCTCACAGTGCCAGGGATCCAGGTTCAATTCCCAGCTTGGTTCATTGTCTGTGGGGACTCTGCACATTCTCTCCATGTCTGCATGGGTTTCCACTGGGTGCTCTGATTTCCTTACACAGAACGAAAGATGTGTTGGTTAGGTGCATTGGCCGTGCTGCATTCTCTCTCAATGTACCCAAACAGATGTCAGAGTGTGGCGACTAAGGAATTTTCAGAGTAACTTCATTGCAGTGTTAATGTAAGCCTACTTGTGACTAATAATAAAATAAAAGGTATTGAGGTCCTTATCCTGTTCCACACCTAGTAGCCCCTGTCTCTGCTCCTTTATGTTGGTTCCCAGTCATAGAATCCCAACTGTGCCTATCGAGCCTGCACAAACAACAATCTCATCCAGGCCCTATCCCCTTAACCCCACGTATTTACTCCACTAACCCCCTGGCACTAATGGTCAATTTAGCGTGGTCAATCCACCTAACCTGCACATCTTTGGACTGTGGGGAGAAACTGGAGCACCAGGAGGAAGCCCATGCAGACACAGGGAGAACGTGCAGACTCCACACAGACAGTGACCCGAGGCTGGAATTGAACCTGGTCCTTGGCTGTGAGGCAGCAGTGCTAACCCCTGTGCCACCGTGCCGTCATGTCTCCAGTTTAAAATTCTCATGCTGGTGTTTAAATCCTTTAATGGCCACGCTTCTCCCCATCTCCCTCCCCTCCTACAATCCTCTCACATTCCTCCGATTCTGCTTTGATTGTGCATCCCACTCGCTTTGGGCCTACCATTTCTGGCATTCAGCAATCTAAAAGGCCACAGTGGTATCCAGGCTTGCAGTTGGTGAGTGAAAACTTTTCCTGGACTTCTGTTGCACTAAAGAGACGTCAACGTCTTCCAGAATCTTCTGCTGTTCACATTACACTTTGCCTATTGTCAACCCATCTGACCAATTGCAGTGGGTGGAGACTGGAGCTTCCTGCAAGCTGATGTGAATACTTCAATTAATGTTCTTTTTTAAAAAAGAACTTGTGCGTAAGGAATGAAACTTTGTCAGTGCTTGTGGCTTTGCTACAGCAGCATGAGCCATTGATAGCAGGGATTGTATTTGGATTTAAACTGATGAGTATTCTTTTTGATGTTCTCAGTAAAACCCACCCTTCTGACCAAGCTTTTAGACACATAGAAATCACAAAGAGTTTACAACACGGAGGGAGGCCATTTGGCCCATCATGACTGTGCTCAATGAATAGCATCTGGGCACCTTTCCTAATATCACTGGCTTTAGCTTGGCATTCACTTGTTCTGACTCCACCCAATGAAATGCTGTTGCCTTCTGCATATTATGATGTGTTATGATACTGTGCCTTGGAGAAATGTATCTGTGTCATCTTGTGCAGAGTGCTTCTTTATCAGTTTGTTTTATTATCAGTCCCATTTTGCCTGAATCTGGCAGCTCTTGTTGTTACTGCAGTGACATAATTGATCTTAATTGCTGAAATGCTTGTTTTGATGTGAACTAATGCAGGGCTGTGGTTTTGGTGTTTGCCCTTGGAGCTTAATTAGATATTTTGCAGGAAAAGTCAAGTGACTAGGCTCACAGACAGAAAACAAGCTCAGTTGCCTTTCGGATCTTCAGAGGGAAGTAAATATTTTGCACCGTGTGAAGTCCAGAGACTGGAATCTGCCAAAAACTAGGTCTCCTTCTCTTGAAGGTCTGCTGCTTGAAGGTAGATCTTTCTCTGGAGGTTGCTGTATGGGAGTCAGAAGACAGGTGTCTGTCTGAATCTCTGTCCAGAGGCGTTAAAAGGCTGGGAATCTAGCATCCAAATGACCATCTCTATTTTTGGTTCTGAAGAATGATTTATGTCTATGGGGATACTGCTCAAATTGGAACTATAGAGATAGTTAGCTGTTAAGAATTATACTTTGCCATGTTTTAATTGGTAAAAATTATGCTAATTCTTTTTAAAATATGTGTTCTTAAATAAAGTTTGTTTTATTAAAAGCTCCCTATTGGGTCAATCAAATTACACCTCGAGCAAAACACCTTACACTCACACTAACGCCAAAATCAAAAAAATGTTAGGGTCAAGGCTAACTTTAAAATGTAGCTTGGAGTTTCTGATCTGGCCCCTAACAGATCATAGAATCATAGAATCCTACAGTGCAGAAGGAGGCCATTTGGCCCATTGAGTCTGTACTGACCACAATCCCACCCAGGCCCTATCCCCACAACCTCTTGCATTTACCCTAGCTAGTCCCCCTGTCACTAAAGGACAATTAAGCATGGCCAATCCATGTAACCCGCACATCTTTGGACTGTGGGATAACTGTACTTAAAATTTAAGACTCAAACAGACAACAAAACCCTACAAGTATTTAGAACAAATATTTACAAGTTTAAAATGCTTTGGGGGGAACAGAGAATGATTTAAAAAAATACAAAGCAGTAATAATTGTAGCAACAATAATATTAGCAACATACATCTGATATATTATCCATATTTTCCAAATGAATTGAATAGTGTAGAGGTCATAGGACAGTTATCAACCCAAAACAGTGCATTATATAACTCAATGTAACTATTATTCATTATTCAGTGTCAGAATACAAAATATTAAATGTTCATAAAATAAAAAGATGAGTTTTTGGAAATTATCTTTAATACGTTTTATCTAAAACCAACTCAAATTCATATTTGGCCAAGAATACAAATCAGTATATATATGCAGTTATCGTTCGTGTGCAGAATGTCCTGACTCAGTGCTGAGATGGGCAAAGTTCATGCCCAAAGATCCTCTGTTCTTATAGACCAGGCTGCTAAAAAATATTAATGCATTTCTGAAATAACACAGCCAGGCCTGGATACATATTGGATACAAAAAAATCATTCTTGAAATGGATAAAAGCAGGGAGAATCAATTCTTCTGCCGATACACCTGGAAACTTCATTCTAGCATTCTAGCAATTTTTCACTTGATCTGTTTAATGTCAAATATTGCCAGTAAACTGCAGAACAAAAAATGGGAGTTCTGCAAGGTATTTTTTTTTAAATGCAGAAAGGCAAATTTGAACTTTACAGAACGCCATTCCACTCACTGGCAAGAAAATCGTGGGGTCCTTCAGCTTTCTTTTCATTAATTATTATCTCTACCACCAACATAGAATCGGGGCAGCGCAGTGACACAGTGGTTAGCGCTGCTGCCTCACAGTGTCAGAGACCCAGGTTCGATTCTGGATTGGATCACTGTCTGTGTGGAGTTTGCACGGTCTCCCCGTGTCTGCGTGTGTTTCCTCCGGGTGCTCCGGTTTTCTCCCACAGTCCGAAAGATGTGCTGGTTGGGTGCATTGGCCATGTTAAGTTCTCCCTCAGTGTACCCGAATAGGTGCTGGGGTGTGGAGACCAAGGGATTTTCAAAGTAACTTCATTACAATGTTAATGTAAACCTTCTTGTGACACTTATTAATAAATAAACTTAAACAATGCAAAGGGAGGCCATTTCCCATCAATCTCACCCAAACCCTATCCTCATAACCCCACAAATTTATCCCACTAATTCACCTGACATTAAGGTGCAGTTTAGCATTGCCAATCCACCGGAATCATACATCATCTTAGGCGTGTGGGAGGAAACTGGGGAGCACCTGGTGGAAACCCAGGCAGACATGGGGAGAACATGCAGACTCTGCACAAAGAGTCACCCGAGGCTGGAATCGAACCCAGGTCTCTGGCACTGTGCCACCATGCCGTCCACTTCTCAGATGCCTTCAAAACACTTGTGAAGCATTTGTTAGTCAGGTGATTACTGAATGACATGTCCTGAAATGCAGGCTGGGTTGTAGACTGTGTGCAAGCTCCAAACAGCTCGAGGCCGCAGGAGATGACATCTCAATTAATTTTTTTCACTGAATAGCATGTCCTATTTAACATTTAGATGGGCAATAGTTCTCCTATGTATATATGTGCGCGCCAACTCGACCATTTTGATATGAAATCATCATTTTACTAAATGATGTGCTATTGAATGATCATTCACCTTGCTGTAATGAATCAAACAAATCATCAAAGTGAAGGTCTTGAACTACACTTGATATACAAATGGAGCAGCGTATTCGGTCCTTTAAATAAGGGCTGTCTAGCACCAGGACTTGGTTATACGTTCAGGTGCAGTGAAAGAATTTGTGTTTAGTTCCGTTCCAGGGGATTACTGCCTTGTAAGACATGTCAGGGATGACAAAGGGCTTTGCAATCCCTCGAAGACCATCCATCTTCTACATGAACTCTCCAATAATGGTGAAGTGATTACACTGTGAATGGTGCGCACTGTTTTTTTGGCTCTATTACATTCTGCGATGGATGTTTCCCAAACATCCTTCAAGAAAGGCGTCTTGTTTCCTTTGGTGTCTGTTTGAATTGCAATTACTGGCAATTCCCCTTGGAGACTTCGCTTTAGAAAGAGATTGGAATTTAACTATAAACCTACGATAGAGAAGACAGTTAAATAAATTGTTTCCTGCAGACACACAGAGGGCTGGGTCGAATGAGATGTTGAAGGCTGAGGTTAATATTTATCCATATATTTGAACCAAACGCAAACTGGGTGACCGCTTTGTGGGACATTCTCACTCAGTCCACAAGCGTGACTCTGGCCTTTGCAGTTGCTTGCCATTTCAATTCACCATCTTGCTTTCACGCCCATAGTACTGTAATCGGACTGATACTTTATTCCAGTGAAGCCCAACGCAAGTTGGAGGGGCAGCGCCTCATCTTCCAATCAGGCACTTTGCAGCATTTTGGACTCAACATTGAGTTCAAGAATGTCAGGCCATGAACTCTGTCCTCCATTTTGAACTCCCCCACCTCCCTGCCCCCCACCTAGGTGCCAATCCAGATCTTGCTCCCATGTTTTTGCTTTCAGACAGTGCCGACCTTCATTCTGCTATTAGCACATTCTACTATTTTGCTTTCAGACAGTGCTGACCTTTATTCGGCAATTAACATGTTCTATTATTTTGCATTCAGATAGTGCTGACCTTCATTCTGCTATTAACACATTCTGCTATTTTGCTTTCAGAAAATGCTGACCTTTATTCTGCTATTAACACATCCTGCAAGTCTGCTTTCAGACAGTGCTGACCTTTATTCTGCTATTGACACATCCTGCTATTCTGCTTTCAGACAGTGCTGACCTTTATTCTGCCATTAACACATCCTGCTATTCTGCTTTCAGACAGTGCTGACCTTTATTCTGCTATTAACACATCCTGCAAGTCTGCTTTCAGAGAATGCTGACCTTTATTCTGCTATTAACACATCCTGCTAGTCTGCTGTCAGACAGTGCTGACCTTTATTCTGCTATTGACACATTCTGCTATCCTGCTTTCAGACAGTGCTGACCTTTATTCTGCTATTGACACATCCTGCTATCCTGCTTTCAGACAGTGCTGACCTTTATTCTGCTATTGACACATCCTGCTAGTCTGCTGTCAGACAGTGCTGACCTTTATTCTGCTATTGACACATTCTGCTATCCTGCTTTCAGACAGTGCTGACCTTTATTCTGCTATTGACACATCCTGCTATCCTGCTTTCAGACAGTGCTGACCTTTATTCTGCTATTAACACATCCTGCTATCCTGCTTTCAGACAGTGCTGACCTTTATTCTGCTATTGACACATCCTGCTATCCTGCTTTCAGACAGTGCTGACCTTTATTCTGCTATTGACACATCCTGCTATTCTGCTTTCAGACAGTGCTGACCTTTATTCGGCAATTAACACATCTTGCTATCTTGCTTTCAGAAAGTGCTGACCTTTTTTCTGCTATTAGCACCTACTCTGGACCAATGCTTGTGTCTTTAAAACTATCGTTACCTCTCCCTTTGTCCATGATATCCATAATATCTTTGCCATTTAATCTCCCCGCCCTCTAACCCACCCCTGGCCTAATATTTTGCCCCACGTACCCCTCCCTCATTTTTCAACAGCATAAATCCCATCACATTCCTACCACTCTAAACAAGAGTCATACTGGACACAAAACATTGGCTGGCATTTTCCAGATCTTTCCCACTGGTGGGATTTTCCAGGCATTCCCACTGGCTGGATCTTCCGGTCCGGCTATTGGGGACCCTTTCTTGCGTGTTCCCCTGCGCTGGAGGGTGAAAACAACAGTAAACCTTGCTGCCAGCAGAAGGATAGGACGATTCCGCCATCAGCCATTGACAAGCTTCCTTTTCCACAGCAAAAACATGCCTTAGGTGTGTGGAAAATCCTGTCTATTATCTCTGTTTTCCTCTCCACGGATACTGCCAGCCCTGCTGAGTTTTATCAGAATTTTCTGTTTTTATCTCCCATCCCCAGTGTCTGCTGTATTTTTGCTTTTATGTTAATATTTATTCAACAGGCAAGGGTTATAAAAAATATTTAATAAAAGCTGGCAGCTGGAATTGAGGCAGTGAAGGCATTGATTTGGGGTGGCGCGATGGCATAGTGGTTAGCACTGCCTCATTGCAACCAGGGACCCGGGTTCAATTCCCGGCCTGGGTCGCTGTCTGAGTGTAGTTTGCGCATTCTCCCCGTGCCTGCGCGGGTGTCCTCCGGGTGCTCCGGTTTCCTCCCACAGATCAAAGATGTGCCTGTTAGGTGCATTGGCAAATGCTCCATAGTGTGAGTGGGACTAGCTAGCGTACATACATGGGGTTACAGGGATGGGGTCTGTGTGGCATTGTTGTCAGTACAGACTCGATGGGCTAAATGGCCTCCTTCTGCACTGTAGGGATTCTACAACAAGTCACAGTCATAATGATTGGCAGACTTGAGGCACTGAATGATTTTCTGCCCTCCCTGCTCTGCACCAGAAAGGAACTATAGAAAAATACATACATCCAATTAATTTTACAACATAGCATTTAGAGCCACATCAATTAAAGGAGTAAAAAAGCAGCAGGAAGCCATTCAGCCCCTTCTATGATTCAGCCAGTTCCACTGCTCATTGAGATTAAGCTTGATCTGTCGCCAAATTTGATCTTTCTGTCCTGATTCCATATCCTTTCTCACCCGAACAAAAATCTATCCATCTCAGATTTTAAAATGTTGGGCTAAATTTTGCAGGTGGAGTGTCATTGGCTGTAAGTGGTGAGGTTATAAATTCAAATCTATCTTTTAAAAACAATAAACAGATTGGGGCGGTACAGTGGTTGGCACTGCTGCTTCACAGCGCCAGGGACTTGGGTTGGATTTCCAGCTTGGGTCATTGTCTCTGTGGTGTTTGTACGCCCTCTCCATATCTACGCGGGTTTCCTCCGGGCGCTCTGGTTTCCTCTCAAACATGTGCAGGTTAGGTGCATTGGCCGTGCTAAAATTGCCCCTTAGTGTCAGGGGGATGAGCTAGGGTAAATGTGTAGGATTAGGGGGAATCGGGCCTGAGTGGGATTGTGGTCGGTGCAACTTGATGGGCTGAATGGCCTCCTTCATCACTGCAGGATCCTACGATTTTCTACTCAATGTCACCTTGTTGCTTGTGGGATCTTGCTGTGTATTCTTGGCATTACAACAGTAACTATGCTTCAGGAGTGCTTCATTGGCTCTTGAGTGTCCTTGTGAAAGGTTCTACATGAGTGCCGATCTTTCTTTTTCTGCTGGTTGGTGGCTGTGTGCAGGGATATTGTATAGTAAATCACACGGTGCTTGCTTCTTCTGAACCATCTCACTGCTCACAGCCTCTGCACAATTGCAATGTGTAATATTTATTTCTGTATTGCTATGATCTGTCTATGCTTCAGCAAATTAACTACCTGCCTGACACTGGAATTGGAAATTATCACATGAAAATATGTTTTCTGTTTAAGCAAAGTCTTGTCTTCCTGCTTTGATGTTCAGTGCCTGACTTTTAACTTGGGATCCTTTGACGCTGAGCACTGGCCTGTTACCTCAGTTCCAATCCACTTTGAGAAACGGAAACAAAAGAACTGCCATCCACTGCAAAATATTCCTCCTTCCCTTAATAATCGGAGCTGATGCTCCATATGCAGTCCTGAGGGAATGCAGCACTGCTGATGGTGATGTCTTTCAAATAATACGCTAAACAAGACCCCTGTCTGCCCAAACACGGTGGCGCAGTGCTTAGCATTGCTGTCTCACGGTGCCAGGGACCTGGGTTCAATTCCCGGCTTGGATCACTAGCTGTATGGAGTCTACATGTTCTCCCTGTGTCCGCGTGGTTTTCCTCCGGATACTCCGGTTTCCTCCCACAGTCTGAAAGACATGCTGGTTAGGTGCATTGGTCTTGCTAAATTCTCTCTCAGTGTACCCAAACAGGCACCGGAGTGTGGCGACTAGGGGATTTTCACAGCAACTTCATTGCAGTGTTAACATAAGCTTACTTGTGACACTAATAAATAAACTTATACAGCGTGTGAATTAGGAGCAGAAGTAAGCCATTCAACCCCTCGAGCCTGCTCTGCAATTCAATAAGATTATGTCTGATCTGATTGTAAACTCAACCCTACGTTGCCATCTACCTCGATAATCTTTCATCCCTCCCTTGTGTTTCAAGAATATCTACCTCTGCCTGAAAAATATTCCAAGAATCTGCTTCCACTGTCTTTGAGAAAGAGAGTTTCAAACACTCACTACCCTCTGAGAGAAAAGAAAAGTCACTTCATCTCTGCCTTTAATGGGTGGGTGACCACTCAGCTTTAAACAATGACCCCTAGTACTCGATTCTTCTATAAGAGGAAACATTCTCCCCACATTGACGCTGTTAAGACCCTGAGGATTTATATGTTTCAAATTGCCTCTTACTCATCTAACTTCCAATGGATACAAGCCTAGACAATTTGCCCATCCCAGGTATTAGTCTAGTACAACTTTCTAAAACTGCTTCCAAAACATTTACATCCTTCAGAGCCACAGCAATGTGTTTGACTCTCAGCTGCCCCCTGAACAAGGGCAACTAGGGATGGGCAATAAATGCTGGCCAGGCAGCAATGCCTGTCTGCCACAAATGGATATAAAAAGAAAGTTCCCAAGGAACTTTTAGAAAAAAGAGTTGCTCCCCGGTATCTTAAAGTAAAGTTTATTTATTAGTCACAAGTAAGGCTTACATTAACACTGAAATGAAGTTACTGTGAAATTCCTCTGGTAGACACAGTCCGGCACTTGTTCGGGTCAATGCACTTCTTTCATCTGGAGGAAACCCATGCAGAATATGGGGAGAACGTGCAAACTCCACACAGACCCAAGCTGGGAATCAACCCCAAGTTCCTGGCACTATGAAGCAGCAGTGCTAACCACTGTGCCACCGTGACACCCTACGTGGTCTACATTTGTACCTCAGCCCAATATCTATAACACATGGCATCCCATTTATTTCATTAGGTTGTGGGAGCTTGCTGTGCATTATTTGGCTGTGGTGTTTCCTATGTTATGACAGTGATTATATTTCAAAAATTATGTCACAGGAGGAAGGTTTGATCATGGCTACAAAAAGAGCCTTGGATATTCATCTGAAGAGATAGGAATTGCAGGGCTACAGGGAAAAAGCAGGAGGGTGGTTTAGGAGTAGTTAAGTTCCTTCTGCAGAGACTGGGCATGGACACGATGGGCCAAGTAGCCTCCTGCTCAGCTTTGTCCATGCTATGATTAATTGGCTGCAAACACTTTCATGGTCGTAAGGCCATGAAAGAGACAATATAAATGTGAGAATTTCCTTGTAATAATATTGTTCTTGCTTCAGGCCACTTGTTGTTGTTCATGCTATTGTTGCAACTACAGGACATCCCATTGGCAGCCTACGCACCCTAATCAGCCACTACCTCCACCACTGACACACAAGATGTACTGCATCAATTTACCAAGGCTCCTTCAACAGCAGAAAACTGCAGAGGGTTGTGAATGTAGCCCAGTCCGTCACGCAAACCAACCTCCCATCTATCGACTCCATCTATATTTCCTGCTGCCTCAGAAAATCAGCCAGCGTAATCACGTATCCCACACATCCCAGACATTCTCTCTTCCATCTTCTTCCATCAGGGCAAAGCTACAAAAGTCTGAGATCACGTTCCAACCAACTCAAGAACTGCTTCTTCCCTGCTGCCAACAGACTTTGGATGTATTGTATTAATTTAATCTTTCTCTACACCCTAGCTATGACTGTAACACTACATTCTGCACCCTCTCCTTTCCTTCTCCTCTATGAATGGTATGCTTTGTTTGTACAGCTTGCTAAGAGCAATCCTTTTCACTGTATGCCAACGCGTGTGATAATAATAAACCAAATCAAATCAGCGTCTTCCAAACTCATGATCTCTGCCACTTAGACGAACAAGGGCAGCAGATACATGGGAAAACCACCAATTGCATGTTCCCCTCCAAACCACACACCATCCTGACTTGGAAATAAATCGCCATTTCTCCAGTATTGCTGGGACAGAATCCTGGAACTCCCTCCCTAACAGTGCTGTGAGTGTACCTACTCCATATGGACTGTAACGGTTCAAGAAGGCAGCTCACTCTCCTCTCCTCCCCACCCCCCCCCCCACCACCCTCGGCCGCCTTAGGGTTGAACAATAAATGCTGGGCCTGGCCAGTGATTCTCTCACCCTGCAAAGGGCTAAAACAAAACTCCCAAGTTTATTTTCCACTGCTCAAGCAGTGAAACCTTCATTGGCCCAGGCATGCCTGGCTGGGTGGAAGATGGTCACGTACCCAAGGACTTCCTCCAGTGAGCTAGCCAGGGAGAGCCAAACCGCCTGTAGGATACTCGAGGATGTGTACAAGTGTGACACAAAGGCCTCGGATACTTATGATTGACACTTCTGGCAGCCATAGGCAGATGACAGAGGAAAGTAGCAATGCCTCCAATGGGCTGGCCTGCTCCACCATGTAAACCAATGTCAACTGTGGCCCTACAACAGATAGAGATGCCTCAACCAGCAAGCCACATCAAAGCTCAGTAACTTCTCAGATGGAGCACTTATAGCAGGCAGCACAGTGGCTCAGTGTTTAGCACTGCTGGCTCACAGTGCCAGGGACCCAGGTTCAATTCCCGTCTGTGTGGAATTCGCATATTCTCCCTGTGTCTGCGTGGGTTTCCTCCGGGTGCTCCGGTTTCCTCCCACACTCCAAAGATGTGAGAGGTGAGGTGGATTGGCCATGCTAAATCCTCCCTCAGTGTCAGAGGGACTAGCTGAGCTAAATGCATGGGGTTGTGGGGATAGGGTCTGGGCGGGATTGTGGCCGGTGCAGATTCGATGGGCCAAATGGCCTCCTTCTGCACTGTAGGGATTCTATGGTTCTAAACAGAACCTGCTTCTCAAGAAGTGGCCTCTTCAGCCATCAGTAAGAGTGCACCGTATGGAGACCACCCCCACTTGATCATCCTTAATGGTGCTGTGGGGCTCCAGCAGACTCTCCAGATGGTAAGTATGCTGCCCCCCACCCCCCAATTTTGCAAATATTGAATTCCGCCATTTCACATTTACCTCGTTGGCTGACAGCACTCTGTGGTGTCCTGTGGACGTGGTAGCCATCACATGAGACATCAGTCCAGTATTTGGGTCACATCATTGACAGTAAAGTCCTACTTAAAGCACCTAAAAAGATGGACACTATTTTACAAGTATCATATCCAACAAATGGGATGCAATTAAGGTCCTGTCTGGGATTGGTAAATTATTATGGCAAATCTACGCGAGGCATCGGGGGATTAGCAGGGTAAATGTGTGGGGATATGGGACGAGAGCCTGGGTGGTATTGTGGTTGGTACAGACCCGATGGGCTAAATGGCCTCCTTCTGTGCTGTAGGGATTCAATGAGTCTATGCATCAACTGCAAAAGCAGGGAAGTCCTGTCGGAGTTGTATAGAACTTTGACGAGGCCACTGCTGGAGTACTGTGTGCAGTTTTGGCCTGCACGTTATCAGAAGGATGTGATTGCACTGGAGGGGTTGCAGAGGAAATTCACCAGGATGCTGCCTGGGATGGAACACTTACATTGTGAAGAGAGGTTGGATTGTTTTCGTTGGAGCAGAGAAGACTGAGAGGTGACCTGATTGAGGTGTACAAGATTATGAGGGGCATGGACAGAACGGATAAGGAGAAGCTTAATTGAATCCCCTTAATTGAAGGGTCAGTCACAAGCGACCATAGGTACAAGATGAGGGGCATGATGTTTAAGGGGGATGTGAGGAAAATCCTTTTTACTGTGGGAGTGGTGAGAGTCTGGAATGCGCTGCCTGGGAGGGTGGTGGAGACGGGATGCCTCATAGCCTTTAAGAAGTACCTGGATGAGCACTTGGCACTTCATAACATTCAGGGCTATGGGCCAAGTGCTGACAATTGGGATTAGGTGAGAGGTCAGGTGTTTCTCACGTGTTGGTGCAGACTCGATGGGCCAAAAGGCCTCTTTTGCACTGTATGATTCCATGATTCTATGTCAGCAACATTACAACAGCAAGCGCCCATCAAAAGTGACCCATGGGACATCCTGAAGATTTCAGAGGTGCTATTGAAATGCAATTTCTCGCTGTTGGTCTCTTGCTGGCCAGGAGGTGAGGTGTTTCTTGCATGCCAGTGCAGACTTGATGGGCTGAAGGGCCCCTTCTGCACTGTACGATTCTGTGCTAAGTGCCTTTCTGTAATATAGGATAAGCTGAGATAAGTGATGGCTTGAGATTTTTTTTAATGATGTTAAAGATGGTAAATAAATGCAAAATGTTGTTACTCAATAAAATGTTCAGTACATAAGGTCACCATCATCATGTATTTTGCTGCGTGTGATACATTTGAGAGAATGAGATAGTGGGAGAAGGGAATTATAATTACTGGGAGATTTGTGTATTTGCATTAATTATTCTAATGGCATGCCTGTTGTCCAGTGTGTTTTACAACGATAGCATCTGGCTCATCCACTGGTTTCAAAGCTCTACTTCTACTGAACAACTTAAAGGGAGAATTTGCGGCAGTGAACGATTGAATATTTAATTTCATCTCTGAAATGTTAACAATTAGCCACAGCGATATATAACTGTTTCGAAAGCCCTCCCTGTCTTTGTGAAGGAAGATTATAACTCGAGGAGTATTCTGTGTCGGTTGTGTTGGGACTGGGCCAATGAATTACAGATGTTTGGTTTAATTAAATCACTGTTTGCTTGGGATCATTGGGGGAGCAAATCCAGCTGTTCATTTCAATAACCTAATAATCTGGGACTCCCCTATCCCCATTGTGCTAGTGTGCCAGTGGGGGGCTGGAATAAAACCATAGTAAATAGGAGCAGGAGTAAGCCACTCGGCCCCGCTAACCTGCTCCACCATTCGGTAAGGTCATAAGTTCGTAAAATATTGGCGCAGAATTAAGCTACCTCTTATCCCAAGACTATGACCTCTCACCCTAGAGTGTCCCACCAGCGGAAGCATCCGCTCCACATCTACTTTATCCATATCTTTTATCATCTTATACACCTCAATTTGATCTTCCTTCATTCTTCTAAATTCCAGAGAGTATAGGCTTAGACTATTCAATCTATCTTCATGGTGTGTGTGTTGTGTGCTTTTGTGTGCACATGTGTGCATGTGTGTGTGCAAAGGTGTATGCATGGGTGCATGTGCGCATGTGTGTATGTATGTGTGGGTGTGCATTTGTGTGTGTGTGTGTGCACGAGTGCATGTGCGTGTGTGTGGGTGTGTGTGAGGCGGGGGGGGAGGGAGGGATCAGTGTGTCATGCGAGGCGTCCCATCCACAATTTCGATTTTGCAAGAGGCTTGCATCTTAAGAAAAGTGAGGCAATAGCCTAGTGGCATTGTTGCTAAACTATTAATCCAGAAACTCAGCAAATGTTCTAGAGACCCAGGTTCAAGAACCCTTGCTTTTCCAGTAAAAATTGGGATCTCTTACGTCCATCCATGAGAATAGATGGAGCCTCAGCTTAAGGATTCACCCAGGAGACAGCACTACAGACAGTGCAGCACCCACTCAGTACTGCACTGAGCTGTCAGTTTAGATTTGGTGTTCAATTCTTAAAGTTAAAGGTTATTTATTAGTCACAAGTAGGCTTACATTGACACTTCAGTGAAGTTACTGTGAAAATACCATAGTCACCACACTCTGGCACCTGTTTGGGTACACTGACGGAAAATTTAGCACGGCCAATGCACTTAACCAGCTCGTCTTTCGGAATGTGGGAGGAAATCGGAGCACCTGGAGGAAACCCACGGAGATGTGGGGAGAACGTGCAGACTCCTCACAGCCAGTGACCCAAGCTGGGAATTGAACCCAGGTCTCTTGTGCTGTGAGACAGCAGTGTTAACCAGGGGGAACTTGAACCCAGAACCTTCTCAATCAAGAGATAAGAGTGTTACAGAGCTAATGCTGACATTGTAAAGTTAGGCTTCAGCCGGTATGTCCTTGTGGTGGTTCGTGTACTTTTATCTTAGTCTTTCTATTGAAGCATCCCCAATATTAAATTGCATACTCAGTCTTAGGAAATGGCTTTGAAAGCTTCCCCTGGGTGGAAACATCAGATGATGTACGTTTCCCCCTATTTTAAACTCTTGTACTCCAGCGTCTACAAACCTCGCAGAGATTCAGGAGCAATGGGCTGCAGATGTGAACACAGGATCTCCAGTGCTGCCTCAGATGGATATCGGATACATTGTTAATCAATCCTGTAGATTAGGCCGGGGAATTGGGGAGGGTTGCCAAGCATCTTCGTGACGGTGGCCTGTGCTCGGCTGAAGTGCAAAATGTTGAGTTCTAATTCCTTTCCTTGTACATTATTTTAATTTAATTGTGACATGAATTTGAGACTCTCCATCCCCGACAGCTAAGTGCACAGTTCTAAAGAAGTTCGAGAGACTTATTCCAGTGAATACCGCTCCCAATCAATAACAGCGAGTGAAAATGGATTCTAAAAGTGAAACCTCATTTCCTACCAAAACAGTGTTCTGTCCAAGGGCACAATTGATTGTTATTTTTTTCAGTGCTTCTCTTTGGGCAAGTCATGTTTGCAACAGAATTAGTGATTGCTTCACCGATGGATCTATCGCTGTTCTGAAAGTGCTTCGTTTAGTCCTCTTAATATTCCTCCTAAGGTCACCACAATCCATCAAAGGGAAGAGCTAACTGGTGGTGATTTAACCTGCAGGCAAGGGGCAAGGTAGAGAAGGAGGGGCCTTTATGAATAACCTCAGCCGGTATGGGAATTGAACCCCGACTGTTGGCGTTGCTCTGCATCACTAACCAGTTGTCTAGCCAACTGAGCTAAACTCTGGTAGGCACTGCCTCAGTGCCAGAGTGACAATGCCACTGGCATTGCCTAAGGGGCTGCCTCTCCCTCCCTTTACCTCCAAGGGGCTCCTCAGTGGCCCTCCAGTTCCACTGGCGAGGCCAAGTTGACAGCTGTCCGTTCATGGGGAGCATGTCTAATCCTAGCCGGTGAGAACCTTTCCCGGTAAGGTCATAAAGGCAGCTGAGCCCGGACGACTGAGTACTGGGCTCATTAATGACGTGTAAATGCTTCTTTAAATAAATTTCAATAAACTAACCTGCCTCTCCCCCAATTCCAGCGAGAGGCTGACCATGCCAGAAATCCAGTGCTCGTAAAATGGCTCGTAAATGACACAAAAACTGACGCCAATCAGGCTACTTGCTTTATATGCCACTTTACCATTGTGTCGTACCCGAAAATGGGCACCATGCAATGGTAAAATTGCCCCCAGGGTTTCCAACCATGCAGCACGCCCTCAGTACAGTTTCCATCAACCTTCTTTTGCTGGTCGGAAATGTAATTGATCTAGCAACACGAAAGTGACCATATATCCTGCCAATTAAATATTAATTGCAATGTAGCCCCCTTCCAATGGCAATGCTTCTTGTTGATAGGTGCAATCACAGATGCTCAAAGATCTTTAGAATAACTGGAACAATGGCAACAAAGTTTAATATCGAGGCCATTTTGTAGCCTTTACAGGCAACCATCACTTGTGTTTATATTGTACCTTTAATCTGATCAAGTAACCCCGAACATTTCACAGACAGTGCTACCAAACAATAGTTGACACTGAGCTCCAGGGAAACTTTTATATATTTAAGTGGTTGTACGATTGCTTTAAGAGTTGATCACATCATTCGAAGGTGTTGTCGTTAGGGTGTTTTACAGGCTGCTGTTTACTTTCATTTTCCACGCCGTCTTGACAAAAAGCCCCAAAAGTAAATCTATTGTTGTCAGTTTGAATCTATGCGGGCAAACCACATCTTTTCTGTTCTTGTTTAAAACCCACAGCCCCTAACATAGTTAGGACATTACAGAAACTTAGAAGATATACAGCAGAGAAGGAGGCCATTCAGCCCATCATTTGCATGCCTGCTGAAAAAGACATATCCAGCCTCATCACACCTTACAGTAAGATGTCTGTTGCCCAATAGATTAGGGCATTTCATGTGCACACCCAAGTATTGTTTAGCATGCTGAAGATTTGTGCCTCTTTCAGGCAGTCACTTCCAATCCCCCATTCATCCCCCAGGATGAAAAGAAATCCTCAACTTCCCCCGTTCTGCCAATGAATTTAAATTGTAAAGTTACTGGCATCACCTGTTTAAATTCCGTTTGTCACTTTCCGTCCTCTTGACCAATCCAATGATATCTTCCTCCAGGCTACGGCTTTCCTCCCCACTAACCTTTGCATTTCATCTGCAAATTTCTTAATCATGGCGCTTCATTTACACTTGCATCATTGCTATAGACGATGAAAAGCAAGGAGTCTTATGGGGCAATCCAGAGCAAGAGGTCACAGGTATAGATTGCGAGGCAGTAGATTTAGAATTATAGAATTCCTACAGTGCAGAAGGAAGCCATTCAACCCATTGACTCTGCACCGCCCACAATCCCACCCAGACCCCATCCCCATAACCCTACCTATTTGTTTTAGCTAGTCCCCCTAAGGGGCAACTTAGCATGGCCAATCAACCTAACCCACACATTTAAAACTGAGGTGAGGAGAAACTACTTCTCACAGAGGCTGGTGAATTTGTGGAACTCGCTGCCTCATAGTGCAGTGGTATCTGAATCATTGAATGGTTTCAAGAGAGAGATAGATATATTTCGAATAAGAATAGGGAAAGAGAAATATGAGGAACAGGTGGGGAGGTGGGTTTGAGACCAGGAAGAGATCAGCCATGATCTGATTGAATGGTGGAGCATGCTCAAAGGGCAGAATTTGCCTACTTCCACTCCTAATTCCTGTGTTCCTACCTGATACTGAGTCCTGCAGAACCCCCACTAGAAACTTCCAGTCACAAAATACCCTGTCAACCATTACCTATTGCCTCCTGCCACTGAGTTTTGCTACTGCATTTCCTTGGATCCCATGAGCTCTTACCAGCCTACCACTTGGGACTTTGTCAAAAAGTCTTGTAGCTTGCATTAAGTGAAGTGCCCTCCATGTTATCACCTCAAAGGAAGAAATGAAATCAAATTAGTTGGACACTAATAAAACTAGAACATGCTGGAAATACTGTGTAAGTCTGGCAGCAAATGTGGAGAAAGAAACAGAGTTAACATTTCAGGTAAACGATCTTTCTCCAAAGCTCTGACAAATAGATCCAAATAGCATCCATTGACAAGCAGCAGCCAAGAATGCTTCCCTGTGAATCAATCTTGAGGCTCCCACTGGAACACCACAATACGATTAACATTACTGTTGTGCAGTGCCTGCTGAATGTTTAATGGGTATTTTAGTCTCTTGATCAATGGCTACATCAGGGATGCACTTGAGCTCTCCTTGTCTCAAGCTCCATGGAAAATGTTGAGGAAAGGGCTTAGACCTCATCATTGCATCATTGGAGCTCCAGTCTTGAGTCCAGAATGAAGGCTGTGGCATAAATCTGAACATAAGAACATAATGTAAGAACTAGGAGCAGGAAGGAATAGGCAATTTATCCCCTTGAGCCTGCTGTGACATGTAATACGATCAAGGCTGATTGCGTCTTGGCCTTAACTCCACTTTCCTGCCTGTTCTTCAATCCATTACTAATTAAAGCTCTGCCCATATCCCCAGAGTGTGGCGACTACAGTAACTTCATTGCAGTATTAATGTAAGCTTACTTGTGCCACTAATAAATATATAAATCTGCCACCCCTTATCCTAAAACTATGACCTCTAATTCTAGATTGCCCAATAAGAGGAAACCTCCTCTTCAATCTACTTTGTCGGTTGACCTTATCATCTTGCACACCTCAATTACATCAATATAAGATCACATGAAGAAAGTCAACAGGGAATTCAGGGGAGACATCTTTGTCTCCAGGATGATGAGAAAATGCAACTTGCTACCACAAGGAGTTTTCAAAATAATAATGGAGATGCATTTAAGAAGAAATCAGAGCAGCGGATGAGAGAGAAGGGAACAGAAAGTTACGCTGATAGGTCTGGATGAAGAAGGCTGGGAAGAGGTTGGTCTGGATCATAAACACCAGCATGGACCAGTTTGAGAGGAGTCAGTGCCATAGTGGTATTGTCACTAGACTAGTAATCCAGAGCCTCAACCTAATGCGCTGGGGACACGGGTTCAAATCTCACCACGGCAGCTGGAGGGATTTATAATTCAGTTCATAAACTGTAATCAAAAGCCAGTCTTGGTAATAGTGCTCATGAAACCATTGTCACTTGTCGTAAAAACCCAGCTGGTTCACTAATGCTCTTGAGGAAAGGGGTTCTGCTGTCTTTACTTGATCTGGACTACACATCATTCTGTAGAATCATAGAATCCTATAGTGCAGAAGAAGGCCATTTGACCCATCGAGCCTGTGCCACCAACAACTCCATCCAGGCCCTAACCCCTTAACCCCACATATTTATCTTGCTAATCCCCCTGACACTAAGGGGCAATTTAGCATGGCCAATCAACCTAATCTGCATATTTTTGGACTATGGGAGGAAACTGGAGCACCTGGGGGAAACCCACACAGACACGGAAGAATGTGCAAACTCCATACAGCCAGTGATCCAAAGCCAGAATTGAACATGGGTCTCTGGTGCCGTGAGGCAGCAGCTCTAACCATTGTGCCACTATGCCACTCCAGACACACAACAATGTGGTTGACCTTTTGCTACTCTCTGCAATGGCCCAGCAAGCCACTCAGTTGTAACAAACTGCAACAAAACTTCTCAACAGGAATGAAACTGGGTGGATCACTAGGCATCAGTAACATCCAGAACCAACAATGGCAAACTAACCCTGTCGAGCCTGCAAAGCTCGACTTACTACTGGCGGCTTATCCCAAAATTGGGAGAGCTGTCACACAAAGTAGTCAAGGAGTAGCCTGACGGAAATCTAGTTACGGAATCATACTTTATCTTACAGATAATGTCCCAGGCAGCACCATCACCATTCCTGGGCTTGTCCAATGGCAGGGCAGACAGGCACGGTGGTATACACTCATTGCTTTGCCAGTTCTCAACATCATCTCTGGAACCCATGAAGTCTCATGGCATCAGGTTTAAAGTTTATTTATTAGTGTCACAAGTGGGCTTGCATTAACACTGCAATGAAGCTACAATGAAAATCTCCTAGGGGCTACACTCCGGCGGCTATCCAGGTACACTGAGGGAGAATTTAGCACGGCCAATACACCTAACCATGACAAGAGCAGATCAGAAGCTAGGAATCCTGGCAAAAATAACTCACTTCCTGACTCCCCAAAGCCTGTCCACCATCTACCTGGCAGAAGTCAGAAGTGTGATGGAGTACTTTTCATTTGCCTGAATGAATGTAGCTCCTACAGCAAGAAGAACAGTCAAGCAGCTTGACATTATCCAGGACAAAGCAATCTGTATGATTGTCACTCCTTCCACAAACATTCACTCCCTCCACTACCAATGAACAGTGCATCTACAAGATGAACTGCAGGAACTCACCCAGGCTTCTTTGGCAGGACCTTGCAAACCCATGACCACTATCATCTGGAAGGTCAAGAGCAGCAGGTACTTGGGAACACCATGCCCTGATTGTCCTCCTCCAAGTCGCTCAACATCCTGACTTGGAAATATATCGGCCATTCCTTCACCATTGCTGGGAGCTCCCTCTCTCCCTAATGGTACTGAGGATGTACCTACCCCACATGGACTGCATTGGTTCAAGAAGGAAGCCCACCACCACCTTCTCAAGGACAGTTAGAGATGGACAATAAATGCTGGGCCCATGTCATGTGGAAAGAATTCAAAAAATTTTGACTGAGCAACCTGTTGTACATTCCAGATATTAAATACTGATTTTAGGAGGTGATGAGGCCTTGCACGTATGGTGCTGTATTTCTTTTGTGACAAGTTACAATCGCATGAACCAGCTTGAACCTTCAAGGAATGAGGTAAATGCTGGTTTTGTCATTAGTGGCCAACAAGCCAGGCTCATTGAAGCTAAAACCGAGAGGCTGAGCAAATGGTTTACAGTTTAAAGTTTATTTATTGGTATCACAAGAAGGCTTATATTAACATTGCAATGAAGTTGCTGTGCAAATCTCCTAGTTGCCACACTCCGCCACCCATTCGGATACACTGAGGGAGAATTTAGCACGGCCAATGCACCTAACCAGCGCGTCTTTCAGTCTGTGAGAGGAAATTGGTACCCAGAGTTTAAGTTTATTGGTGTTACAAGTAGGATTACATTAACACTGCAATGAAATTACTGTGAAAATCCCCTAGTTGTCACATTCTGGCATCTGTTGGGTACATGGAGGGAGAATTTAGCATGGCCAATGCACCTAACCAGCAGATCTTTCAGGCTGTAGCAGGAAACCAGAGTACCTGGAGGAAACCCGTGCAGACACAGGGGAGAATGTGGTGACTCTGCACAGACAGTGACCCAAGCAGGGAATCGAATCCAGTCCCTAGCGCTGTGAAGCAGCAGTGCTAATCATTGTGCCAAAAGAGATAACGTTTCCAGTTCTTGTCCTGCTGTCATGCATTGGTGACAAATCAATATGTTTCCCTGCCTCTGGACTTGCTAGGAAGTTTCAAAACCTCTATGAAGTGAAGCTTCACTGTGAATAACAATATCCCCGGGCAGACGAGGCACAGAATGTCCTCATTTAGCGCAGGGGTTTGGTAAGCAACCTATGGTTGCTCTATATTTTTCCTCCGCGGTGGAAAATGAAAAGTGTTCTCCCTCCAAATGTGTACCACAATGCAGTCAGCTGCTGGTTATAAATTATTATTTCATTAGCTTGAAAGCAAAATATTTCAACTGTACTTTGCATTGTCTTAACCATTATCTGGGTGAAACCATGTGTTTCTGTTTAAAGTGGCGGCAGTAAATTTTAACCAATGTTCTTTAACGTTGTGTATAGAGAGAACCAAATTAAACTCCTTTTTAACTTTATCCGCCCCCTCATATATCTAACTTCCCCCTGTTGAACAAGGTGATTCTTTGCATGGGTAAGTCCATTGGTAAGTTGTATGGATTCATTCAGAAGCTAAACTTAACCAAAAACTGAGGATATTTTAACTGAAAATCATTAATGTGATTGGTTTTCAATCCGGGAAGCAGTGATGTAGTTTTTTTTAATTCATTCGTGGGACATGGGCATTGCTAGCATTCATTGCCCATCCCTATTTGCCCTTTGAGGGCAGTTGAGAGTCAGTCACATTGCTGTGGTTCTGGAGTGACATGTAAGCCAGACCAGGACAGCAGATTTCCTTCCCTAAAGGACATTAGTGTGCCAGATGGGTTCTTCTGACAATCGACAATGGTTCTGTGGTCATCAATAGATTCTTAATTCAAGATTTGCTTCAAGAAGATGACCATCATCCCGGTACTAACGAAAAGCCAGGCAGCCTGCCTTAATGACTATCGGTTAGTAGCTCTGACATCCATCATTATGAAGTGCTTCGAAAGGTTAGTCATGGCACAAATCAATCCTGGCCTCCCAGACTGCCTGGATCCACTACAGTTCACCTTCTGCTGCAACAGGTCCACAACAGATGCCATCTCTCTGGTCCTGCACTCAACCCTGGGACACCTAGATAACAAAGCCGCCTATGTCAGATTCCTGTTTATTGTCTTCAGCACCTTTATTCCTACAAAACACACCTCCGAACTCTGTGGCCTGGGCCTCGGCTCTTCCCTCTGTGACTGGATCCTAAACTTCCTAATTCAAAGACTACAATCAGTAAAGATAGACAACAACACCTCCTCCACGATCATTCTCAGCCTCCAGCTATACTCCTTATGTATCTGTGACTGTGTGCCTAAATTCTCCTCCAACTCGATTTTCAAGTTTGCTGATGACACCACTGTAGTGGGTCAGATCTCAAACAGTGATGAGACTGAGTAGATGAAAGAAATGGACAATCTGGTGAACTGGTGCAGCAACAATAATCTCTCCCTCAATGTCAACAAAATGAAGGAAATAGCCATCAACTTCAGGAAGCATATCGGAGGATATGCCTCTGTCTACATCAATGGGGACCAAGTAGAAATGGTCGAGAGCTTCAGTTTTTTAGGTGTCCAGATCACCAACAACCTGTCCTGATCCCTCCATGCTGACACTATAGTTAAGAAAGCCCACCAATGCCTCTACTTTCTCAGAAGACTAAGGAAATTTGGCATGTCCTCTATAACTCTCACCAACTTTCACTGATGCACTATAGAAAGCATTCTTTCTGGTTGTATCACAACTTGTTTTGGCTCCTCGTCTGCCCAAGACTGCAAGAAACTACAAAAGATTGTGAACAAAGCCCAGCCTATCACTCAAACCAGCCTCCCACCCATTGACACTGTTGGAGAGGAGGAGGAGGGGGGGGATCAGGACTGTGGAGGTCTGGAGATCAGGGTGGGCTGTGAATGGCCAATGGTAGTTCAGTGGCCACCTTAACCAACACTAAGTTTTAATTCCGGATTTATTTAATGAAATGAAATTGGTTCATAGGCTGCCGTGGTGGGATTTGAATTTGTGCTCCAGATTGATCGTCCAGGCTATTGTCTCATTAATTCAGTAACATAACCTCTGGTTACTGTACCAGTCTGACCCCAGGCAGAGATGAATCAACTCTGTTGACCAACAAATCAAAATGGTGTCCTGCTCATGGGAAGCGCAGTGAGCAAACTTTGGTCATCAGGTTGATATATTTTGAAAAAGTCAGCCTGGTGTTACAGGTTCTACATTCATTCTCCAATTTGGGCACTGAAAGCAAGTTTATTGCCCATCCCTAGGTGCCCCTTGTGAAGGTTTTTCTTTATTCCTTTATGGGACGTGGGAATCACTGGCAAAGCTACTGTTTGTTGCCCATCCCCAATTTCCTTTTCAGAGGGCAGTAAGTAGGCCAGACCAGCTGAGTAAGGATGTCATATTTCCTTCCCGAAAACACCAGACAGGTTTTTGCAACAATCAGTGATAATTTTCTGGTCACCATTAACAAAACGAGCTTTCAAATCCGGACTTATTAATTGAATTTGAATTCCACCAGCTGCCGTGATGGGATTTGAACCCATGCCTCCAGAGCATTAGCCTGAGCCTTTGGATTACTAATCAGTTGACGTCACCACTATGTCACCATCTCTGGTGGTGAACCTTCTTCTGGAACAGCCACAATCCAAGTGATGAAAATGTTCCTTTTAATTGATTTGATTTATTATTGTCACATGTATTGGGCTACAGTGTAAAGTATTGTTTCTCGCACGCTATACAGACAAAGCATACCATTCGTAGAATACATATGGGAGAAAGAAAGTAGAGGGTGCAGAGTGTGGTGCTACAGTGAAAGATAGGGTGCAGAGAAAGATCAACTTAATATAAGTCCATTCAAAAGTCTGCTGGCAGCAGGGAAGTAGCAGCAGGGTGTACTATCTACAAGATGCACTGTAGCAATTCACCAAATATCCTAAGACAGCACCTTCCAAACCCAAGACCACTTCCATCTAGGAAGACAAGGTCAGCTGATACATGGGGATACCACCTACTGCAAGTTCCTTCCCAAGCCACTCACCATCCTGACTCAGAAATATATCGCTGTTCCTTTGCAGTCACTGGATCAAACTCTTGGAATTCCCTCCCTAATGGCATTGAGGGTCAACCCACAGCACATGGACTGCAGCGATTCAAGAAGGCAGCTCACCACCACCTTTTCAAGGGCAACTAGAAATGGGCAATAATTGCTGGCCAGCCAGCGACGCCCATGTGCCAAGAATAAATTTAAAAAGTTGTTCTTAAGTCGTTTGGTACGTGATCTCAGACTCCTGTATCTTTTCCCGACGAAGAAATGGATTTCCTATAGTCATCTAAGTAGAGAGCTCCAGAACTTTAACCCAGCGGTCATGAAGGAATAGCCGACAGATATCCAATTTGGGATGAGCATGTGACTCGGAAGGAAAAGCGGGGGGGGGGTCAGTGTTCCCTGACACTTGTGACCCTTTACCCTCCTAGGTGGTGGAGGCGCTGTTGAGGAAGTCTTGGCGGGCTTTGCTGGACAGTCCCACACTGCAGCCACAGCGCTCTGGCGGGGGAAGAGATGGGCATGGGAAGGTGGTAGCTGGGCTGCGTGCTGATCAAGCGGGCTGCTTTGTCCTGGTTGAACTGCTGAGCACATTATTGTGTAAATCAGCGCGGGGCACTTTGTCAATTGTTTTGCAAGACAAGTTTACAGTGACAGCAGTGGCCCTATTAAAATGATTTTACTGCCTGGGTGCTGTCCACTGCGTCATCAGATATTGTTCAGATGTTGCACTTTCCCTTTGTTTGGTTTATGCTTACGGAGATTGTAGTTTAGCTACATATGATGTAGTGTTTTATGCTCAATTTAAGTCCACTTTGTCATTGGGCTGTCATTTTATTTTGCTTGCCTCAGGCCTCATTAGCATACTGTTACCAAAAGCAGATTTAAGATGACATCTTCACCTTGACTTCAGTCATCAATTAATTGTGGCATATTATAGCCCCCAAGTTCAATTGTTGGCTGTATATCAATCAATTTCTATAATTCAGAGATATCAATCAACAGCTTGTGTCTATGATGCTTACAAATGTGAAATAAGTTCCATGGTCTGTTTATAGAGCCGAATGAAACACTAGAATCCATTGCACGTAAATATATTGTTCTCTGAACTGTGGTGGCCCACTACTATTTATTCCGGGCATTTTTCTGATTGTTTTATGGATTTTACGTACAATTTATGGGGTCAGACAACTAAGGTGTCAGAGGTAGGAATCACAGCCACATTTTAATCAAGCACATTGTAGTTTAAGAACTCCTACAGGAGATCACCATTAATGTTAGAATTCGCATTCAATTTGTACCATTTTAGAACAGCGCAACACAGAATGAGGCCATTCAGGCGTTACATTCCTGCTGGCTCTTTCAAAGAGTAAACCCCTCATGTCCCTGCAATATTTTTTCCCTTCAAGTGTTACCCGCTCGTTTTCAAACCCGTTTCCACCATCCTATCGGGGCAGTGCATTCCAAATATTTCCCGCACACTCTTTCCTCCTGTCACCTATGGAACTTTAGTCAAGCACATTAAAGGCGGGATTTTCCGGCTGCGCTCATCCCAAAACTGGAAAATCCCGCCCGAGGTCAACAGACCTTTCCGTGGTCCGCCCCTCCGCCCTTTCCGATTCCCATGGTGAGCAAGACGGGAAAATGTGCCCCTAAATCTCTGTCATCTGCGGTTTCTTTTTATTTACTCCACCTAAACGCTTCGTGAATTTAAACAATTGCATCAAATCTCCTCTTCGCTTCCTCAAAGAACAATCTCTAGCCTTCCAGATCCTGTTAAACGATGTTAGCTGATGTTAAAACTGAGGTGGGCATCAAACATCCCATGACGCCAGTTTGGAGATGGGCAGAACAGTTCTCGTACCTCACGTCTGGCCAATACGTATCCCTCGGTCAACGTCACTTAAAACAGCCCACCTGGTCAATATAGCACTGCTGTTGTGGGATCTTCCTGTGCACAAGTTGGCTGCCACATTTCCCACGTAGCAACAGTAACTGCACTTCAAAAAATACTTGATTGGTAGTAATGCAATTTTAGACACCCCCCCAGATAACAGAAAACATTACAGGAATGTAAGTTTTGACACTCTTTCTCTTTCATCGTAGTTGATGCTGGACCAACTGAGAGTTTCTGGCATGTTCTGATTGTATTTAAGATTTTCATAGAATCATAGAAACCCTACAGTGCAGAAGGAGGCCATTCGGCCCATCAAGTCTGCACCGACCACAATCCCACCCAGGCCCTGACCCCATATCCCTACATATTTACCTGCTAATCTCTCTAACCTATGCATCTCACAACTCTAAGGGACAATTTTTAGCATGGCCAATCAACCTAACCCACACATCTTTGGATTGTGGGAGGAAGCTGGAGCACGTGGAGGAAACCCAGGCAGACACAAGGAGAATGTGAAACTCCACACACATAGTGACCCAAGCGGGAATCGAACCCAGATCCCTGGAACTGTGAAACAGCAGTGCTAACCACTGTGCATCGGCCGTATTTTGCTCTTATTATTATAAAACCCCAGCAGTGCACATGGAGGCCATTCAGCCCATTGAGTCTACACCGACCACAATCCCAGGGCTTATTCCCTTCACCCCACATATTTACCCTACTCATCTCCTGACACAAAGGGGCAATTTAACAAGGCCAATCAACCTAACCCGCACATCTTTGGGCTGTCGGAGGAAACCGGAGCACCCAGAGGAAACCCACGTAGATACGGGAGGAACGTGCAAACTCCATGTAGACAACGACCTGAGGCCAGAATTGAACTCAGGTTCCTGGCGCTGTGAGGCAGCAGTGCTAACCACTGTGTCACCATGCTGGGCCATTTGTGAGATCTTGCAACCCAAGATCTTTCTGCACGGATTTGACATTCTAACACCTAGTTGCTGCTGTCTCAACCCATTCTTCCACGAAAAGGTTTCCTCTATTGTATCAGCTACACAATGAACCTGGATATTTGGGAGTAAGGACAAGATTAGGAGGAAAAATGTGGAATAGGATTATTTTTCAAGGGTGATCCTAAACAATAACGGCGAAGAAAAGCCTTGGGAAATGATTCATTTTAGATCCCGGGTGCTACGTGAGTGTCAATGATTCTGAGGCAGGTTCCTTGCACTAATGGCTTGTGAATGAAGGAATCGTAGGCAGGTCCTGAGTAATTTAGCAGGGCACGTCTCACCCCATGTTGCATGCCGCTCTGCCGCTGAGCAAAGGAAGGGTTTGAAAGATTGAAACTTGTTTGTTACAAATTTGCTCAAACTTGCTGATAATTATGTACAGTAAAATATCTGCTCTGTTACTCCCCTCGCTGGTGGTCTATTTACCTGATTTCCTCGTGCTTTCATTTTGACAAATTGATACAACAAACACCATTTTTTACCCCCCGCACTGTTGTTTGCATCTCCTGTTGCCTCTGGCTTCACAGGCTAAATCGTTGCCCTGTCGTAATGAACAAGGGAACAGCCAGGCAACACGCTCTCTCCCAAGCAGTTAAATGAAGGATCGGTTAACTTGAGACGTCAAGCTGACTCACCTCGCCCCATTGCAGCTTCATCCAGATGTTGAGGCTCAAAACTCACTGCAATTATCATCTGCCACCTTTTTTATTCTGAAGTCTCCTGGCCGGGATTCTCCCCCAGAAAATGGGAGTAAATCCCACTGATTGTTTTTTTAGCCTGCTTTTCAGAATGAATCTCCCCACACTCTGCGCACTGCAGAGTGCCCTAGCAGGATTCCCTCTGCAAATTAGTGGATGGGGCCTATTCCCGCTGGAGAGGGCCACTGCGCACGCGCCAATCTGTCAGCGCAAACCCCCCCCCCCAGCAGCCCCGATCCTGCCCCCCCCCCCACCCCCACCCAGATGGCCAGCCCCAATCGCCGTCTCCCCTCCCTCTACCAATGATCCTACCACAGGATGACACCGGGTCCCCCCCCCCCCCACTTCCACCGATCTTGCCCCATAAGCCCGTGGCACTGCCCGATGCACAGTAGGCAGTGCCAAGGTATCCCCTGAGCAGTGCCAGTGTGCCAAAGGGGCACCCCCTCTTACCCACCAATCCCCAAGGGGTGCCTCAATGATCCCTGTTCCCTTCAGTGGGATTGGGCCATCTATTCTCAATAAGTTCCATCAATAAATGCGAGCCAGCCAGCGATGCCCACGTTCCACGAATGAATAAAGAAAGAGACGCTCGTGGGCCTGGAGACTTCAGTCCCTGGGCCCGCTAATGAAATGGAAATGAAGATTTCGATATGCTAATTAACACCGCTCTGATTTCCAGCGTGGAGCTGAGGATGCTGGAAATCTTTGGCTGGGAGATACACAGAAGTTGTGGCGCCCAGTGGGAAGCCCGCGAAGCAGCCTCTCCTGATGTCTCCCAGCCGGCTGCGCTGCAAGAATTCCCGTTGGGAGAATTACGCCCCCACCCCCCCCCGCCTTGTTTCCTTTCCCCTGTCGGTTTTCTCGGAAGGTGCACTTGTGGTGCAATGAGTAACATCCCTGCTTCTGAGCCCGGAGGCTTTGGGTTCAAGTCCCGCTCCAGGATTTGAACTCCAAGCCAAGGGAGGTGTATTCATAACATAACCAAACAGACTGTTTACCAACCTGTAAATCCTTCAAAACCCATCAATGGCAGGTGGTAAGAGCAGGAGAGATTTCCAATGGAAAGAATATTAGAACCTCTATCATTACTATCCTTACTCCAGAATATTGTCCGTGTGTAAAAGTGCACATTGCCATAGCAACTTGGGCTCCCTGTAACAAGCCCCATGTATTTGAGATTCCGTGTCTTGCGATGCAGTGGATAGTGTCTCTGCCTCTGAGCCAGAAGTTCCGGGTTCGAGTCCCACCCTAGAGCTTTACTTTTCATTCATTTGTGGGACACAGTTGTCACTGGCTGGCCAGCATTTGTTGCTAATCCCTAGTTGCCCGAGGGCAGTTGAGAGTCAACCACATTGCTGTGGCTCTGGAGTCACATGTAGGCCAGATCAGGTAAGGACAGCAGATTTCTTTCCTTAAAGGACATTAATGAACCAGATGGGTTTTTCCGACAGCCAACAGTTGTCCGACTGGAAATTTTTCCTACCCAAATTGTTTGACTACAAGTAATAGGAACAGAATTAGGCCATTCAGCTCATTGAGTCTGCTGCACCATTCGATCATAGCTAATAAGTTCCTCAACCCCATTATCCCTCCTTTTCCTCATGACCTTTGATCCCCTTATCTCTGTCTTAAATACATTCAATGACCTGTCCTGCACAGCCTCCTATGGCAATGAATTCCATAGATTCACCACCCTCTGGCTGAAGAAATTCCTCCTCATCTTGGTTCTAAAGGATCATCCCTTTACTCTGAGGCTGTGCCCTCAGATCCTAGTCTCCCCTACTAATGGAAACATCTCCCTGACATCCACTCTGTCCAGGCCTTTCAGTATCCTGTAAGTTTCAATGAGATCCTCCCTCATCCTTCGAATTGAAATTTACAGAATACTGAGAGGCCTAGATTGAGTGGAGAGGATGTTCCCACTAGTGGGAGAGACTAGAACTCGAGGGCACAACCTCAGAATAAAGGGATGCTCCTTTAAAACTGAGATGTGGAGGAATTTCTTCAGCAGAGGGTGGTGAATCTGTGTAACCCATTGTCACAGAGGGCTGTGGAGGCCAGGTCATTGAGTGCCTTTAAGACAGAGTTAGATAGGTTCTTGATTAATAAGGGAATCAAGGCTTACAGGGAGAAGGCAGGAGAATGGGGATGAGAATCATATCAGCCAAGATTCGATGGGCCGAATGGCCAAATTCTGCTCCTATACCTTATGGTCTTATGAAAGAAGCAAGGAAGGGATGTAGGATGGTTGACACTGTTCACCCCCTGCACTCCATCCTACACAATGCCTACAAACAAAGATAAACAAACCTTCCTTCCTTCGACTGATGATCACATGAATTTGGAGGGAGTGCAGTGCAGATTCACAAGAATGATGCCAGGGTTTGAAGGATTTAATTGAAACAGGCCACATGGAGTTGTTTGGCATTTGCACACATTTAGCTGGTTGGAGAGCGTTTAAAACGATCGAGAGATTCGATTGGATTAGGCCCAGGAGCTCTTCCTTTAGGCTTGGGTGTCCAGAACAAGGGACGTAATCTTAAAATTCGCACTAGGCCATTAAGTAATGAAATGAGGAAGCAGTATGGAATGGTGGCATGGTGGCGCGGTGGTTAGCACTGCTGCCTCACAGCACTTGGTTTGATTCCCCGCTTGGGTCACTGTCTGTGTGGAGTTTGCACATTCTCCCCATGTCTGCATTGGCTTTGTCCGGGTGCTCCGGTTTCCTCCCACAGTCCAAAGATGTGTGAATTAGGTGGATTCGCCATGCAAAAATAGCTAGGGTAAATGCATGTAAATGCATATGGGGGTAGGGCCTGGGTGGGATTATGGTCGGTGCAGACTTGATGGGCCGAATGGTCTTCTTCTGCATTATAAGATTCAATAAAATCTGGAACTTTCTTCTCAGAAGCATTGTGGATGGTGGCTCAATGGTCAGTTTCAATGCTGAGATTGATAGGTCTTTGTTGGGTAAGGGTATGTTTCATAACAGAGTCAAGGTAACATTACTCCATGATTGTTTCATTCATTCATGGGACATGGGCGTCACTGGCTGGCCAGCATTTATTACCCATCCCTAGTTTCCCTTGAGAAGGTGATGGTGAGCTGCCTTCTTGAATCACTGCAGTCCACATGCTGTGGGTTGACCCACAATGCCGTTAGGGAGGGAATTCCAGGATTTTGCCCCAGCGACCGTGAAGAAACGGTGATACATTTCCAAGTCAGGATGATGAGTGGCTTGGAGGGGAACTTGCAGGTAGCGATGTTCCTATGTATCTGCTGCCCTCATCCTTCTAGAAAGAAGTGGTGGTGTGTTTGGAAGGTGCGGACTAAGGAACTTTGGTGAATTTCTGCAGTACATCTTGCAGCTAGTACGCACTGCTGCTACTGAGCATCGGCGGTGGAGGGAGTGGATGTTTGTGGATGTGGTGCCAATCAAATCGACTGCTTTGCCCTGGATGATGTCAAGCTTCTTGAGTGTTGTTGGAGCTGCACCCATCCAGGCAAGTGGGGAGTATTCCATCGCACTCCTGACTTGTGCTTTGTAGATAGCGGACAGGCTTTGGGGAGTCAGGAGGTGAGTTACAGTATTCCTAACCTCTGACCTGCTCCATTTATCTGACTGAGCAATGGACAAACTCAAGGTGCAGACAGAATCGTTTCCTGCTCCCATGCTTAGTGCAGGGTAGCGAATTCTTATTCACAAAGACTGCTCTGACAGATGACCCTCGTGGCACCATAAAGAAATATCAGTGTCTCACTAACTACTCTTGGAAGCTTCATCAGAATCCATCCCAGCCACAGTATGTCCCACTTTTAGCAGCACTGCATGTAGGAAGCTATGCCAGGATAATTGGCCAGTGTATCCTGAATGCCCTAACTCTCCAAGATGCCACCAACCATATCTGTAGTCCCTGGCACAGCTACTTGGCAACCACTGTGAAGAACTGCCTATGCAGGGTCTGTTCAGCAGAGAGCATGGCACATGGCCATGCCATCTGTTACAAAGATATTTCCAACTACCGGCATAGAGCTGGTATATCATGTGGCAATACTAGTTAGTTGTGCCCTGTAACTTAGCTCCAGCTCTAAGCACAGATGCTGCACTGCGGACAGGTAAAGGACTTGCATTTCTGTAGCCCCTTTCACAACTTCAGGACATTCCCAAAAGCCCTTGATAGCCTTGCCCTCCACTGGAATTGTCCATTCCCATCAAACGTCACCGGGCTGTCCAATTTCCTTTGGCCAGTCCTGCCAAAAAATTCCCAGCCATAGTGACTTTTGTAATGCAGGAAACGTGATATCCAATTTCCCCACAGCAAGATCCCACAAGGAGTAATGTGATCATGACCAGGTATCTTTTTGTTTGTGTGATGTTGGCCAGAACACTGGGCGGCATAGTGACACACCGGTTAACACTGCTGCCTCACAGTGTCAGAGGTGCGGGTTCAAATCCTGGCTTGGGCCACTGTCTGTGTGGCATTTGCATGTTTTTCCCGTGTCTGTGTGGGCTTTCTCCAGGGGGGGTACGACAGTTTCTTCCCACAGTCCGAAAGACGTGCTGGTTAGGTGCATTGGCCACGCTAAATTCCCCCTCAGTGTACCCAAACATGCGCCGGAGTGTGGTGACTAGGGGATTTTCACTTCATTGCTGTGTTAATGTAAGCCCACTTTTGACACTAATAAATAATGTAAACTTAAAAATTACTGCAGAGACTCAGACACATAGTACAGGTTAACACACCCAGTCCCCTTAGCGTCCCAGAATATGTAGGTTAGAGGGGTTAGCAGGGTAAGTGTGTAGGGTTATGGGGATAAGGCCTGGGTGGGATTGTTGTCGGTGCAGGCTCGATGGGCCGAATGGGCTCCTTCTGCACTATAGGGATTCTATGATCTCAGTGATTTATGTATTCCTTCCTTGGTCATGTGGCTCCTTTCTCAGTGAGGTTGAAAATGGGAGGCTCTCACAAGAAGAAGGAAGTGCCGGATTGCAAGGCGTGAAGAAATTAGCAGTGGGTTTGCCCTCGGGAAATAATTACTGCCTTCAATCGTGGGGGCGAGTTGTCTTGTGGGGATGGTGGGGAGGCTGCTGCGAGAGGGGTGGGGGGGGAGCCACTTGAAGAATTATGGTAATGTTAAGATGACAGAGCTGACGATGAGAATTTAGAAGCAAGTAACCGTGTACCTGAAACAGGCTGGTTGCAGCACTCACGGCCTTTAGTTAACGGCTCATCAGCCATCTGGTTCACTAATGGAACCCGAGGAGATAAACCTGTCACTGAGGACTGGAATTCTTCCCAGTCAGTTTCAGATTTAAAAAATTTTGCATTTGTCTAACGCCTTTCACAGCCTCGGCGTGACCCCAAAGTGCTTGACAACCAATGAAGTACTTTAACAGTATTGTCACTGCTGTAATACAATAAACACAGCGACCGATTAAATACAGCATGAATCATAGAATCCCTCCAGTGCAGAAAAGCCATTCGGTCCATCATAGGAGCATAAGACATTGGAGCAGAATTAGGCCACTTGGCCCATCGAGTCTACTCTGCCATTCAATCATGGCTGATTTTTTTCTCATCTCCATTCTCCTGCCTTTTCCCCATAACCCCTGTTCCCCTTATTAATCGAGAACCTATCTTTCTGACTTAAAGACACACAGTGACCTAGTCTCCACAGCCTTCTGTGGCAAAGAGTTCCACAGATTCACCACTCCCTGGCTGAAGAAATTCCTCCTCATCTCTGTTTCAAAGGATTGTCTCTTTGGCTTGAGGTTGTGCCCTCTGGTTCTACTTTTTCCTACAGGTGGAAACATCCTTTTCACATCCACTCTATCCAAGCCTTGTAGTATCCTGTATGTTTCAATAAGATCCCCCCCTCATCCTTCTAAACTCCAATGAGTACAGACCCAGATTCCTCAACTGTTGTTCATACAACAAGCTCTTCATTCCAAAGATCATTCTTGTGAATCTCCCCTGGATCTTTCCCAAGACTAGCACATCTTTCCTTAGATATGGGACCCAAAACTGCTCACAGTACTCCAATGGGGTCTGACCAGAGCCTCAGAAGTACATCCCTACTCTTGTATTCTAGTCCTTTCAACATGAATGCTAACATTGCATTTGCCTTCCTAACTGCTGACTGAACCTGCACATTAACCTTAGGAGAATCTTGAACAAAGACTCTCAAGTCTCTTTGTGTTTCTGATTTCCTAAGCATTTCCCCATTTAGAAAATAGTCCATGCCTCCATTCCTCTTTCCAAAGTGCATAACCTCTCAGATCAAGTCCTCACTGAACCTCCGACAGAGTAACTTATCCGCGTAACCCCATGCATTTCCAATGGCTAATCCACCTAATCTGCACATCTTTGGACTGGGCGGAAACTGGAGCATCCAGGGGAAACCCACGCTGACATGGGGACAATGTGCAAACTCCTCACAGACAGTGACCCAATTGAACCTGGCTCACTGGTGCTCTGAGGCAGCGCCGCTAACCACTGTGCCGTTTCTCATCCTCTTGGTCCAGAAACATGATCATGAATTTCCCAAAGGATCCCATATCTGACTCAGCAAAGATTAAATGGAAAAAAAGGATTGCTTATCCTATTAATGTGGGAAAATGTTGGCCGTTGCCTTTACCAACCTAGTTTGCTTGTTTCTTTATCACTTAACTCATCATTATTCAAGAACTGATTGTTAATTAATCTATTCCTTCAATGGCAATATTTACTTGCCCTCGTTTGAAATGAAGCTCTTTATTATTTTCTTCTGTTTGTCCTTCAGTTAATTTGTTTCTTCTCTCTGTACCTGGGGAAGCCCCTCCACACACTCCCAATGGGATGCGAGAATAACAGGATTGATGATCTTTTCCTTGTTCCACCTCATTCCTTGTTGCCTTCCCGTGTTTTATTAGGATTGCAACAGTTATTAAGCGGGGAGGGGAGGGAATGCCCAGTGGTATTATCGCTAGACTATTAATCCAGAGACTCATCTAACTTTCTGAGCCAGGTTCGATGCCCGCCACAGCAGATGGTGGAATCTGAAACTTGGAATTAAGAATCTACTAATCACTATGAAACCATTGTTGATTGTCAGAAAAACCCTCGTGCAGCATGGTGATGCAGTGGTTAGCACTGCTGCCTCACAGCTCCTGTGACCCCAGGTTCGACTCCCAGCTTGGGTCACTGTCTGTGTGGCCTGGAGATTTTGAAATTCTGAAAATACGGCCTAGGATGAAGTCAGGAAACCATTGCCGATTGTCGGGAAGAACCCATCTGGTTCACTCATGTCCTTTGAGGAAGGAAATCTGCCGTCCTTACCGATCTGGCCTACATGTGACTCCAGAGCCACAGCTGGGAGTCGAACCCGGGTCACTGGCGTTATGAGGCAGCAGTGCTAACCACAGCGTCACCATGCCTCAAGAGGGTTTTTCTGACAATCGACAATGGTTTCATGGTGATTAGTAGATTCTGAATTTCAATTTTTTTTTTGACTTCAGATTCTCACCATCTGCCGTGGTGGGAATCAAACCTGGCTCAGAACATTAGCTGAGTTTCTGGATTAATAGTCTAGTGATAATGTGGTTGATTCTCAACTGCCCTCAGGCAACTAGGGATGGGCAATAAATGCTGGCCAGCCAGCAACACCCATGTCCCATGAGTAAACAAAAAATAAATTGCCTTCCCATCTGCCATGACAGAAAAAAAGACATTTAAGTCCTCGATTTGAGCCTTTTTCACTCAGTCATAGAATTTCTACAGTGCAGAAGGAGGCCATTCAGCCCATTGAGTTTGCACCGACCACAATCATACCCAGACCCTATCCCCGTAACCCCACATATTTACCCTGCTAATCCCCTGACTCTCGGGTTAACTTAGCATGGCCAATCCACCTAACCCGCACATCTTTGGGAGGAAACCGGAGCACCCGGAGGAAATCCATGTACCACGTATCTTGGTTTTGGAGGTTGGGCCTGTGGAATTCTGTCACTGAGTTGCACCTGTTTTTAAGACATTGTAAAATGAGTTGATGATCTGGAGAGGTCCTGACACCAGAATATCCTGGGAAATGCAGGAATATGCAGCTCTACTATAATAGTCACAGTCATGATGGTGAGGTAGAAAGAAGCTGGTTGAGGATACTAGGGGTGCATGAAGGTTAGAGTGCAGGAGATCATAGCGACAGGCTGAGAGAGCAATGGGGAAGGTGCTTAGCTCAGTCAGTGAACTTGCCAGCTAGCTTGACTGCATGTCTCCTGCTGTGACCTTCATCCATTTTATATCCTGACTGCAGTGAAACTCATTGCGGTGTCTTTTATTACAATTCATTTTCCACAAAATTTATCCTCCTCATTCTGTATCCTCCTCCTGCTGCTATAATCAATTGATTTTCAAAATGAAAGCCAACTCCCAACATTGAAATTCCACACACAATGCAAGATGTTTGATTTTCAAATGAAATGGTTCAAATCTTCTGCCTCATTCTAGCTCAATTTATAAATACCATTCCTTACAAAGGCTTAGGCCGGAATTTTCTGGTACCACGCGCCCTGCTGCCACTGCCAGTGAGAATGGAGAATTTGGTACTCAGCCAAAGATTCATTCACTGCAATGGGACTGGAGAATCCTAGCTGCGGGCAAGGTTGGGGAATTCCAGCCTTAATGTTGTAGTGGCCCACTTGTCAGCAATGCAGCAATTAATTCACAATGCACAGAATTGTCACAATGCAGAAGGAGGCCATTTGGTCCATCCACATTGGCTGTCCTGGCCTGCCTTCCCCTCCCATAATTCTGCAGAATTTTTTTCCCCCTTTTCAGATATCCAGACAATACCCTCATGGATGCTTTGATCGAACCTGCTTCCTCCGCAGTCTCATGCAGTGTCTTCTAGCCCCTCGCCACTTGCCGGGTGAAAAAGCCTTTTCTCACGTAGCACTTTTTATTTATGGTTATGCAGATAACTCGCATAGCTGGATTTTGCAAGCAACTTGTGAAAGATAAATTCAACCTTTTTGGAAACTTGGAAGGCGTAACTGTTTTGGATAACATGTTGATTAATTATGCTAATTAGACACTATTAACAGTTGTCAATTATGTAAATAGTTCTATTACACTATCTCTAAACCAATTCTGTATTACAAAATGAATATTGTCACTCCGCAGGTAATATTGCCGCTGACCTAAATTACAGGAGTGTACTGTACAGTAATACAGCATGGTATCGTCCCCTGAATGAGGCTGAGCTGATTAAATTAAATTTAATTTACATTCCATGCTTCTGTAAAGAAGGAATCATGTTTAAAGGGATTATATCATTGAAAAAAAATGTACCCAGGGCTTACTGACACTCACAAGAACCCATTGTCAGTCTTATAACAAGTACATGTTTAAACACTTTGAAAGGTCTGCGCAAAAGTTACAGCTTCAAAAGGGGTTTTCGAAACAGTCTGCAAAAGACCCCCTTGTCAGATCAATCTGCGGTGATAAAAGTTTATTTATTTAGTGTCACAAGTAGGCTTACATTAACACTGCAGTGAAGTTACTGTGAAAATCCCCTCGTCGCCACACTCCAGTACCTGTTCAGGTGCACTGAGGGAGAATTTAGCATGGCCAATGCACCAAACCAGCACGTCTTTCAGACTGTGGGAGGAAACCCATGCAGACACGAGGAGAATGTGCAAACTCTGCAGAGACAGTGACCCAAGCCGGGAATCGAACCCAGATCCCTGGCGCTGTGAAGTAGCAGTGCTAACCACTGTGCCGTCGTGTCGCCCATAGTTGAAGTGACAGCTGTGGCTCAGAAGCTGAGGTTCACTTCTCGTCATTTCGGCTATGATCAAGTGTAGGATCAAGGCCGAGATCAGGCGCAATGCCTGTTCTTTTAAGTTTGGATCTGATGTCCTGTGTTACTAAATTTTATTCAATCAGCCCAGGGCGGTACACTGGCACAGTGGTTAGCACTGCTGCCTCACTGTGCAGGTGGTGGCTGGGATTTCTGGGATCAAGCCTCTGCCACTTATTTTGGATAGGCTGGAGGCCCTCTCCATTGTTGCCAAAATTCAAGCCATACGCACAGGCTGGTGCAAGTTCAGATCGTGGATTCGTACAGATCAATCATTTTGCTCAAAGCTCCTGTAATCACAGGGAACAAAAGAGGGGGTGTGGAGGAATGTCTCTGGTGTCTTGCTGAGGCACTTGCCCTGTGTTGGCAGAGTGCAGCACAGCACTCTGATATTTCAGCCAGTGATTGAGAGGGGCCAGTCCAGGCCATTCAAACAACACCGGCCCTGTAACTTATTCCTTAACTGCTGATTCATTTTGTTTGAATTTTTGGGAGCCGTTTGCTAATGCTGTCCTTATCACTGTTGCAATATTGGCAGATACGTCCTTAATCAATATGCTAAGATCTGGTAAGTATGCATTGTGTGTAATATATTGCAAATAAATGCACATTAGGTGGATTGGCCGTGCTAAATTGCTCCTTAGTGTCCCAGGATGTGTGGAGTTAGGGGGTAAATAGGTGAGTTTATGGGGATAGGGCCTGGACAGGATGCTCTGTGAAAGAGTCAGTGCAGATTTGATGGGCCAAATGGCCTCCTGTAGGGTCTCTGTGAGAGACAGGGATTTAACATTTACTAGTGCCCTTCATGGTATGTCCCCTAATCTTTATACCAAGGGCAGCAGATACATGCAAACACCACTATCCACAAGTCCACCTCAAAACCATACGCCATTCTGACTTGGAACTACATAGCTGTTCCTCCATTGTCTCTGGGCCAAAAACAAGGAACACCACTCTCCCTAACAGCACCATGGATTTACCTTTACGATATGGACTCCAGCAACTATCTTCTCAAGGGTAGCTAGGAATAGGCACCAAATACTGGTCTTGCCAATGTCGCATGAAGGATTTCTTTTTTTAAAAATCAGTAGAAATCATACAGTGCAGAAGGAGGTCATTCAGCCCATTGAGTCAGCATCGACAACAGCCCCACCCAGGTCCTATCCCAGCTTAGTTATTCTGCTAACCCCTCACCTCCCAGCACATCAAGGGTTACTTTAACATATTCAATCAACCTAACCTGCACATCTTTGGATTGTGGGAGAAAACTGAAGCAGTCGGAGGAAATCCACACAGATACGGGGAGAATGTGCAAGCTCCACATGGACAGTGACCCAAGTCAGGAATTGAACCTGGGTCCCTGGAACTGTGAGGCAGCAATGCTAACCACTGTGCCACCGTGCCGCCCTGTACTACCTGCAGAAATGGCAAACTCTTTAATCTTTTCCTGTGGATGGAATTGAGATTTGCTCAATATTTTGATGTATATTCAATGACAGATCTAGCCAAGTGTGGGCTTTTTGTGCTGACAGTGGATTACTGCAGTGTCCTCATAAAACCATCTCAAACATGTCTTCAGCTATTGTGCTAGTCACGGGCCTGAGAGAGGAATGTGTACATTATTTTTCTCTTTCATATCACATCGTCAAATCGAGTGATGCATGTTCTTCACGGCAATATTCTCTTTCATACAGGGTTTTATTTCTTATGCTTCAATGTATAGTTGCAGTGAGAGTCTGCAGCCTTCACTGTGTTGACTGTGTGTTGCTTACTGCGCCTTCAAGAGGATTGAACTCGTCAAAATGGGGGTAGATTTAAAATGAACTGCCTGTAGCATAAGGCAAACACTCCCCATGTCTGTTTGATTCAACAAGAAACCATGTTAAAACATTTGATGTTTATTTAGTAGTGTCACAAGTAAGTTTACGTTAACACTGCAATAAAGTTACTGCGAAAATCCCTCAGTCACCACACTCCGGCGTCTGTTCGGGTACACTGAGGGAGAAATTAGCATGGCCAATGCACCTAACTCAACACATCTTTCGGACTGTCCCTGAGTATATCCTTTATCCTTTTAGAGTCCCTGGCTCTGTGAGGCAATAGTGCTAATCACTGTGCCACCAGAGAAGGTGCGTCCATAATGTGGCCAAACAGGTTGACTATCAACCTGTAAATCCTTCCAATACACCTATGGCAAGTGGTAAAGGCTGAAGAGTCTCCTCACCAGCCAGAACCTGCAAAAGGTAAATCATATTGCAAGTCACTGCATTACGCCCCATAGAAAGCATTCTCTCTGGTTGTATCACAGCTAGGTTTGGTTCCTGCTCTGCCCAAGGAACTACAAAAGGTTGTGAATGTAGTCCAATCCATCACGCAAACCAGCCTCCCATCCATTGACTCTGTCTACACTTCCTGCTGCCTTGGCAAAGCAGCCAGTATAATTAAGGACCTCATGCACCCTGGATGTTCTCTCTTCCACTTATTCCATCAAGAAAAAGATATATAAGTTTGAGGTCACGTACCAACTGACTCAAGAACAGCTTCTTCCCTACTGCCGTCAGAGTTTTGAATGGACCTACCTTGCATTAAGCTGATCTTTCTCTGCAGCCTAGCTATGACTTTAACACTACATTCTGCACTCTCTCCTTTCCTTCTCTATGAATAGTATGCTTTGTCTATATAGCACGCAAGAAACAAAACTTTTCACTGTATGCTAATACACGTGACAATAATAAGTCAAATCAAATCAAAAGTATTTTGCCAAGAATAACTATAGAGCAACACATGGAAGTCCAACCTCTGCCATTGTAAAACACATCACGTGGGGCTAAAAATCCCACCCTATGTCTATGCACGGAAGTGTAAGTATCGCTTTTTCATTTATACTGCTGATTGCTGTAGTCATTACATGCCTTTGAATCTCAGTTATGAACACCCTTTTACAAAGTCATGGCTCTTTGAAGCTTATCATTTTTGACAATATAAAACAATCTAATTTAATTTTCCAATTAAAAATTTTAATTGAACTCATCCAAAAAAATCCATCTTTGTTCGAAAGCCCTCGTGGTCAAATTTTGGGTAAGTACTCAAAACTTGGGATCTAATTAAATGCGAAGCTCTGTAGCTGAAGATAACATGCAGATGAAACTTGCCATTACTGTTAGTTTGAGGATCTCCTACTTTTCTTCTGTCATTTCTGGTCTACTTTACATACAGGTCATTCTAAAACTAGAGTAGGCCAGGCAAAGTAGGTAGGCTAATAATAATTCAGCTCCTAAACTAAGACATATGGACACATTGATGTTTATCACACATTGCCAGGTCTCAAGTCTTTTTTCTTGTCAGTACAAAGAACTTGTATTTTTTTGTAACATAGAAACTAGAAGCAGGAATAGGTCATTCAGCCCTTTGAGCCTGCTCCACCATTCATCTTGATCATGGGTGATCATCCAATTCAATATCCTGATTCCCCCCATCCCCATATCCCTTGATCCCTTTTGCCCCAACAGCTATATCTAATTTCTTCTTGAACTCACACAGTGTTTGGGCCTGAATTACTTTCTGTGATTGTGAATTCCACAGTATCACAACCTCTGGGTGAAGAAATTTCCCCTCACCTCAGTCCTAAAGGGACTTCTTGCAAGCTGTGTCCAACATGCCTTCTACTTCTATCTTTTACTCTCTTTCTATGCTTCTAAAAATTTAACTCTTTTAAACTCTCTAACAATGTTTTAATGCATTAAGTTGACCTTTCTCGGTACCCTAGCTATGTCTGAAACATTACATTCTGCATGCTCTTGTTTCCTTCTCCATGAACGGTATGCTTTGTCTATATAGTGCACAAGAAACAATATTTTTCACTGTATGTTAATACATGAGACTATAATAAATCCAATCAAATCAAATGAAAGGATAGCCTCAAACTATGACCCCTAGTTCTGAACATCCCCCCACCATCGGGAACATCTTTTCTGAATCTACCTGGTCTAATCCTGTTATAGTTTTGTAATAAAAAGTTTCACAACACCAAGTTGAAATCCAACAGATTTATTTGGAATCATGAGCTTTCAGAGCACTGCTTATTCATCGGGTGAGGAAGGAGCAGCACTCCGAAAATTCAGGGTCCAAATAAACCTGTTGAACTTTAACCTGGTGTTGTGAGACTTCTTACTGTGCCCCACCCCAGTCCAACGCCGGAATCTCCACATCAGAATTTTATAAGTTTCTATGAGATTACCTTTAACTCTAACATGGAGTTTAATGCAGACGAGTGTGAGGTATTGCACTTTGGAAGGACAAACCAAGGTAGAACATACATGATAAATGGTAGGACACTGAAGAGTGTAGTAGGAATTTGGGAATACAGATACATAATTCCCTAAAAGTGGTGTCACAGTTAGGTAGGGTCGTAAAGAGTGCTTTTGGAACATTGACCTTTACAAATCAAAGTATTGAGTATAAGAATTGGAATGTTATGGTGAGGTTGTATAAGACATTGGTGAGGCCGAATTTAGAGTATTGTGTACAGTTTTGGTCACCTAATTACAGGAAGGATATTAATGAGGTTGAAAGAATACAGAGAAGGTTTACAAGGATGTTGCCGGGACTTGAGAAACTGAGTTACAGAGAAGGGTTGAATAGGTTAGGAGTTTATTCCCTGGAGCGTAGAAGAATGAGGGGAGATTTGATAGAGGTGTATAAAATTATGATGGGTATAGATAGAGTGAATGCAAGCAGGCTATTTCCACTGAGGCTAGGGGAGAAACAAACCAGAGGACATGGGTTAAGGGTGAAAGGGGAAAAGTTTAAAGGGAATATTGGAGGGGTGGGGTTCTTCACACAGAGAGTAGTGGGAGTGTGAAATGAGCTGCCAGATGAAGTGGTAAATGCGGGCTCACTTTTAACATTTAAGAAAAACTTGGACAGGTATATGGATGAGAGAGGTGTGGAGGGATGTGGTCCAGGTGCAGGTCAGTGGGACTCGGCAGAAAAATGGTTCGGCACAGCCATGAAGGGCCAAAGGGCCTATTTCTGTGCTGTAGCGTTCTATGGTTCTATGGTTCTTCTAAACGCCAATGAATATAACCTAACAGTAATCTTTCCTCATATGACAGATCTGCCATCCCAGGAATCAGCCCAGTTTCTTGTGGTACATAAATGCAGGACAGTTGAGGAATTATGCTATTTCATTTCAGAAGCATGTTTTTTATATTGTAACACACAATTAATGTATGTTTTGTCAAGTGCATGATTAAAGATACCTTAAGGGCTTTCACCTGATATTACGTGACACTTGGGCCTGGGTTTTTAGGTTGGAAAACCTTCATTTCCTGGACAATTTTGTAATGTGGCATGACAGCAAGTGATAATTGTTACCATTCCTGGAAGCACTAGTACTTGGGCACAGGCTCACTTTGCTATTTGTCAGAATACTGAGGTTCACAAAGGTTAAGAAAACCCACCAACACATCTACTTTCTCTGAGGCCTAAGGAAATTCAGCATGTCTGCTATAGCCTTCACCAACTTTTACAGATGCACCATAGATAGCATCCTGTCTGAATGTATTACAGCTTGGTATGGTTTCTGCTCTGACCAAGACTGTGAGAAGCTACAAAGAGTTGTGAATGTAGCCCAGTCCATCACTCAAACCAGCCTCTCGCCCATTGACTCTGTCTACGCTTCCCACTGCTTCGAAAAAACTGCTAGCATAATCAAAGGCCCTACATACTCTGGACATATTCTCTTCCATCTTCTTTCAGTAGGAGAAAGAGCATTTACCCAAAAGCATAAAGCCTACCCAAAACTTCTCCAAGACAGCCTTCACGACACACAACGCAGAGACTAATAGCAAAGTTCTGCACACATGAGGACGGCCTCAACTGGGATGTTGGGTTCATGTCACATTATCTGTAACCCCCATGACTTGCCTGGGCTTGCAAAATCTCACTAACTGTCCTGGACACAGTACACAATTCTTTAACTTGTGCTTAACCCTCTCTCCACTCACATTGTCTGTACCTTTAAGACTTGATTACCTGTAAAGGCTTGCATTCCAACCATTATTTTGAAAATTGTGTTTGTGTCTTTATATGCCCTGTTTGTGAACAGAACTCCCATTCACCTAATGAAGGGGCTGCGCTCTGAAAGCTTATGGCTTATGCCACCAGATAAACCTGTTGAACTTTAACCTGGTGTTGTGAGACTTCTTACTGTGCTTACCCAAGTCCAACGCCAGCATCTCCATATCCTGTCTACTCAGCCAGACTGTTTGCAACCTTGGTGTCTGACTTGTCCCTCAGCTGAGCTCTTAGTCCCTATTTTCTTTGTAGCATTACCCAGCTTTGCCACTGCAACTCTTGCACCTCTCTTCTATGCATTTATTCTCTCTAGATTTGACTGTTCCAATGTCCTCCACCTCCAACTGGTTATCTATCTTGCATAGACCTGAGCTCATCCAAATTTCTAATGCCCAATCTCTGTCTGCATGCAAAGTCAGAGCACCATGGTGGAGGAATCAGAATTCTTAAAATATTCATTCATGAGACATGGGTGTCATTGGCTGGCCAGCATTTATTGCCCATCCCAGGTTGCTCTTGTTCAGAGGGCAATTGAGAGTGGCTCTGGAGCCACATGTAGGCCAGACCAGGTAAAGATGGCAGATTTAAGGGGTTGAGCTATGAGGAGAGGCTGAATAAACTAGGCTTGTACTCGTTAGAGTTTAGAAGAATGAGGGGAGATCTCATTGAGACGTATAAGATGATGAATGGGATGGATAGGATAGAGGTGGAGAGACTCTTCCCGCTCAGAAAGGACAGTAGGACTAGGGGGCACAGCCTCAAGATAAAGGGGGGTGGTTTAGAACGGAGTTGAGGAGGAACTTCTTCACTCAAAGGGTGGTGAATCTCTGGAATTCTCTGTCCGTTGAAGTGGTGGAGGCTGCCTCGCTAAATATTTTTAAGACGCGGGTTGATGGGTTTTTGATAAGCGAGGGGATTAAGGGTTATGGGGAGAGGGTGGGAATGTGGAACTGAGACACGACAGATCAGCTGTGAACTTATTGAATGGCGGGACAGGCTCGAGGGGCTAGATGGCTTACTCCTGCTCCTATTTCTTATGTTCTTATGTTCTTATTTCCTTCCCTAAAGAACATTAGTGAACCCGATGGGTTTTTCTGACAATGGTCGTCATTAGATTCTTAAGTCCAGATTTTTTAAATGGGATTCAAAAGCCATGGCGGGGTTCAAACCTGGGTCCCCGGGACGTACACTGAGTTTCTGTAGTAATAGCCTAGGGATAATAGCCCTAGGCTATCGCCTCTCCATATTTGCAGCTCTGCGCGTTGTTACACTACCTGTCTCCATGCCGTGATACACACACACAGGCTTCCTTTAAGAATCCCTCCTTCATGAACAGAACCAAAAGGTTTTGCAGCCTACAATGAGATATTACCCTGGAGAATGGAATTAAAAAGGTGCAATATTGTTCCCAGCAGTTTATTGTGAATGGTGTTGTTTTTGTCTACCCAATTCATGACAGAGAAGACAAGGGATGGAGAGATGTGAGTCATGCTTCTAATACACTGACAGGACTTGAAGGTTCCTTCACTTATCTGGGCTCCGAGCATTGCTTGCAAGTATTTGGGAAATGCATGTATCTCTCGGGAGCTGGGTTGGGTGCCCCATGATCTGAGGAGATTTTCCAACCATTGGGGTGATACAGTGGTTAACATTGCTGCCTCTCAGCTCCAGGGACCTGGGTTCAATTCCGGCCTCAGGTGACTGCCTGTGTGGGGTTTGCACATTCTCTGCGTGGGTTTCCTCCGGATGCTCCGGTTTCTTCCCACGGTCCAAAAATGTGCGGGTTAGGTGGATTGGCCAAATTGCCCCTTAGTGTCCCAAGATGTGTAGGTTAGGTGGATGAGTCATGGTAAATGTGTGGGCTTACAGGAATAGGGCAGGGGAGAGAGCCTGGGTAAGATACTCTGTCAGAGTCAGTGCAGACTCGATAGATTGAATAGCCTCTTCTGCACTGTAGGAATTCTGTGGTGACACTTGCAAGTCATGTATGTCACTGCCAGTTGTGAAAGAGTAGAATCATAGAATCCTACAGGGCAGAAAGAGGCCACTCAGCCTATCGAATCTGTACCAATAACAATCCCACCCAAGCCCTATCCCTGCTTAGTGATCCTGCAAATCGCTCTAACTTATCACATCCCAGGACTCTAAGGGTTAATTTAGTATGTCCAATCAACCTAACCCGCTCACCTTTGGACCATGGGAGGAAACTGGAGTGCTTGGAGGAAACCCATGCAGATATGGGGAGAATGTGCAAATTCCACACAGACACTGACCTAAGTTGGGAATCGAACCTGGGTCCCTGAAGCTGTGAGGCAGCAGTGCTAATCACTGCGCCACCATGTTGCCCAATAAACCAACCCCGCAGTAAGTGACACCAATCACCTCCTGTATGATATAAACCAATTCCACAGTACCTGACACCAATCTCCTCCTGTATAATATAGACCGATCCCAAAGTTGATGTTTGTTTTCTGTGCCAAGTGCCAGTCTTACAAGTAAACCAGTGTCAGCACAAGTCTGCCCTTTCCTGAAAATGGCAAAACATCTTTATGGTTCCTCAGAGAAGAGCGTTGAAAATCATCTTATGTTGAGTTCTGATCTAAATCCTATCATTACTCTGGACTAACACCATCCATTACATGCCATTAAAACATACATTCGACAGCAGGACAAGTGACAATTGCAATTGGAAATCATTTAAGAAAGCACTAAACTGTCTGTGTTAAAATATATCATTGTCCCTTGATTTATCTATTTTTAATTTAGAAGTTAAAATGAGCATCATTTGACAGGAGATGAATGGCAGATCCCACACTCATGAATCCAGAATGAAAAACAATCGATACCAAGCACTAGATTGGCACACCATTCCGAATGGGCACAAAGATAGTGACACACAGTGGCACAGTGGTTAGCGCTGCTGCCTCATAGTGCCAAGGACCGGGTTTGATTGCCAGCTTGGGTCACTGTCTGTGCAGAGACTGCACGTTCTCCCTGTGTCTGCATGGGTTTCCTCCAAGTCCAAAAGGCGTGCTTCTTAGGTGCATTGGCCGTGCTAAATTTTCCCTCAGTGTATCCCAACAGGCGCTGGAGTATGGTGACTAGGGGATTTTCACAGTAACTCCATTGCAGTGTTAATGTAAGCCTACTTGTGACACTAATAAATAAACTTAAACTTGAAACTCAGATTTGCGACGTGCACATTAATACTTTTTGACTACCAAGGATGGCATCAAGACAGGCAAAGAGTGAAGTCCTTCTCTTTGGCAAAGTGGATAAAAAGCATTAAAAGGCAGCAGATTGGGAGAATCCCTTGGAGTCGCAGTGCCAACACCAACGAGGGTTCCTCCATGTTTCAGCTGATTACTGGTATCCCTGAAGCTGTTACTTCTTTTTTGAAAATTATCCTTCCTGAGGATGTTGACACCACTGGCTAGGCAAACATTTATTGCCCATCCCTTTTGAGTTTTAAGGGGCATCTGGATAAATACATGAATAGGATGGGATATGGTCTCCAGAAGTGTAGGGGGTTTTAGTTCAGTTGGGCAGCATAGTCAGTGCAGGCTTGGAGGGCTGAAAGGCCTGTTCCTGTGCTGTAATTTTCTTTGTTCAAATTGGCCTTGATGAAGTGGAGGGGGGTGAGCTTCCCTCTTGAACTGCTGCAGTCCATGTGGTGCAGGTACACCCCCAGCGCCTTTAAGGAGGGGGTTCCAAGGTCTTGACCCAGTGACAGTGAAGGAATGGCCAATATGTTTCCAAGTCAGGATATCAAGTGACTTGGAGAGGAACCTGTGGTGTTCCCATGTACCTGCCACTCTTGTCCTTCGAAGGTTTAGTTTATTTATTCGTGTCACAAAAGGACTTATATTAACATCGCAGTGAAGTTACTGTGAAAATTCTCCAGTTGCCACACTCTGGCGCCTGTTCGGGTACACTGAGGGAGAATTTAGCACGGCCAATGCACCTAACCAGCACGCCTTTCGGACAGTGGGGGGGAAACTGGAGCACCTGGAGAAAACCCACGCAGACATGGGGAGAATATGCAAACTTCACACAGCCACCCAAGGCAGAAATCGAACCCAGATCCCTGTCACTGTTAGGCAGCAGTGCTATCCACTGTGCTACTGTAAGAAGGTGGCGGTGAGCTGCATCTTTGAACCTGCTGCAGTCCATGTGGTGTGGGTACACCCACAGCGCTGTTAGGGAGGCAGTTCCAGGATTTTGACACAGCGACAGTGAAGGAACGGCCGATGTGTTTCCAAGTCAGAATGACGAGTGACTTGGAGGTGTTCCCATGCATCCGCTGCCTTTGTCCCTCGAATTGGTAGAGGTTGCAGGTTTGGAAGGTGCTGCCTAAGATGCTTGGTGTGTTGCTGTAGCACATTGTGGGGATGGGGCACACCCACTGCCACTGGGCATCAGTTGTGGAGGGAGTGAATGTTTAATGTCGCGGTGGGTGGAGCACTGATCAAACGGGCTGCTTTGTCAAACTTCTTGAGTGCTGTCGCAGCCACCCTCGCCCGGGCAAGTGGAGAGCAAGTGCAGTCGACCGTTCTTCAGGATTCAGTTCTTCACCAGAATTATCAGGAGAATTAGAAGCTGGAAATTGGGACCGGTCTGTATAAGGACAGAGCAATCCAGATAAATAACTGCTGAGAGAGGCAGCAACTAAGTCATCAACTGATCGCATAAGATCTCATTTCAACTGTACCCTCTGCTGCCAGAAGCTAGGAACATGTTCATAAATCACACAGACAGTGGACAATAGTATTCATTAAATATGACATTCCCCACACAAACGGCTATGCACAAAGGACGGTCCGTGAGAAATCCTTTATTGTTGAGGACCCAGGCTTCAGTGCAGTGTGCTCAATGTGAGTTAACTCATAAAATTCAACTTCAAACTTCACTCCCCTGAGAGACTCATCGCTATATATTTGATCAAACGTAAGGGAGGTCATCACCTGGACTAATCCCTTTCTTGCCCCATATCCCTGTGTCTCTTCACCAACATCCACCCCCCTCTAGCCTGAGGCTGTTGATGACTTTTCTAAGCACCATTACTGTTGCCTTAGCTACAAATAACTATCTTCCAAACCCACGGCCTCTATCACCTAGAAGGACAAAGGCAGCAGATACATGAGAATACCACACGTTCCCCTCCAAGTCACCCACCATCCTGCCTTGGAAACATATCGGCCATTCCTTCACTGCCGCTGAGTCAAAATCTTGCAGTCGTGCTGATGGTGCACTCCTGCCATGGGCTTCCTAGCGGCGAGGGATACTTTCAATGGAAGGCTGAGTGATGACGGCAGGATGTTAGGATCCCACCGCCAGCGAGTGGTGTTCCATTTCTCACTGCCTCAAAACACACTGCAGAAGGAAGGAGAATCCTGCCCCATCAGTCTGGTCTGTACGACGCAAGCCCACACTTCCTGAACAGCTTGAACTTTATTCTCAAAGTTAATGATATTATCTTAACCCAACAATGAATCTGAATGCCTATATATTATTTATCCTTAATATGGTCTATATTTGTTTTATTATTTTGTGGTACATGGACATCTCTGGCTGGCCAACACCTATTGCCCATCCCTAATCTGCCTTGAGAAGATGGTGGTGAGCCGCTTTATTGAACCTGCTGCAGTCCCCATACAGCCACAGTTGTGGAAGGGGTAGCAGTCAGGAGGGCTGCTTTGTTTTGGATGGTGTCAAGCTTCTTGAGTGCTGTTAGAGCTGCACTCATCCAGGCAAATAGGGAGTATTCCACCACACTCCTGACTTGTTCCTCATAGATGGTGGACAGGCTTCGTGGAGTTAGGAGGCGAGTTACTTGCCACAAGATTCATAGTGAATGTTGATGTAATGAATGAAGTCCTAATCAAGTGGCTTTCTTTGCCCTGGATGGTGTTGAGATCCTTGTGTTGATGGAGCTGTATTCCATCACATTCCTGATTCCAGGAGATGGGTTTCTGGCCCAGAATTCCCAGCCTCTGACCACATGTCGTCACAGTTTTAAATGGCTGATTCAATTTCAGATCAACTGTGACCCTCAGAATAGGGAGTGGGAATTCTTCAATCATCCAACCCCAAGCACTGATTATGAGTTAATGATGTTAAGGAGGGCTGCCAGTTATAAACTATTAGCTTAGAGAAAGGGAGAAAAGACCAAAGGGGAGGGTCCATGGATTATTCAGCATCCTATTATGGCAAGACCAATGTAGCACCATCACTGGCATGAGTTGATTTGATTTGATTTATTATTGTCACATGTATTAGCATACAGTGAAAAGTATTGTTTGTTGCACGCTCTACAAAGCATACCGTTCATAGAGAAAGAAAGAAGAAAGTGCAGAATTTAGTGTTATAGTCATAGCTCGGGTGTCAAGGAAGACCAACTTAATACAAGGTTAGTCCATTCAAAGGACTGACAAGAAGAAGTTGTTCTTGAGTCGGTTGGTATGTGACCTCAGACTTTTATATCTTTTTCCCATCGGAAAAAGGTGGAAGAGAGAATGTTCGGGTTGTGTGGGGTCCTTGATTATGTTGGCTGCTTTGCCGAGGCAGCTGGAAGTGTAGACAGAGTCAATGGATGGGATGCTGGTTTGTGTTTGGATTGGGCTACATTCATGACCTTTTGTAGTTCCTTACCATCTTGGACAGATACAACCAGAAATAATGCTTTCTATGGTGTATCTGTAAAAGTTGGTGCAAGTTGCAGGTGACATGCCAAATTTCCTTAGTCTTCTGAGAAAGTAGGGGTGTTGTTGGGCTTTCCTAACTATATTGTTGGCATGAAGGGACCAGGACAGGTTGATAGTGAGCTGGACACTGAAAAACTTGAAGCTCTTGACCCTTTCTACTTCATCCCCATTGATGTAGACAGGGGCATGTTCTCCATTACGTTTCCTGAAGTCAATGACAATCTCCTGCGTTTTGCTGACATTGAGGGAGAGATTATTGTCGCCACACCAGCTCACCAGATTCTCTACCTCATTCCTTACTCTGTCTCGTCATTGTTAGAGATCCGACCCAGGACAGTGATGTCGTCAGCATACTTGAAAATCGATTGGAAGGGAATTTGGCCACACAATCATAGGTGTATAAGGAGTATAGTCGGGGGCTGAGAGCCCCTTACTATATTCCTTAAAGGAGACACTTGCATCTTCTTTTGAGTAAAGGCTTGACATGGAGTAAAACATGGGGCATATTGAGATGTAGAGGATAAAACCATTATGGAGAGCTTAGAGGTGTGAATGTACTGACTAATATAGAACTGAATCACCCAACTGTGAGTTGTTAAATTTAACCAAGCGAGGATTAACTGAGTGTATAATTTGGAGTTGTCCCTCATCAGCATATTCAGAGAGTCTACTTGTAAGACAATGAAGATTACCGCATTGAAGCTCTCAACCGATCTCTGTTAGAAAAATATACTTGAATTGTGATATTAATGAAGAGTAAATGGTTTGGTGCGTGGGAACTGAGTTAACAAGCTCACCATGATCTATATGTGTGTGTAATACTGTTGCACAATAACAGATGCCTGACAGTATGTTCCAGCCTGTTCATTCACTTCCAGCATCTGCCATGTTATCTTAAACAGACAAATATCCAAGCCATTAAAAGGAAAGTTTGCAAAATTATAGCAAAGCACAGAGAATCTGCAGCGCAGAGAGAGGCCATTCAGCCCAACAGATTCATGCTGGTGTGTATATTGTACACAAGCCACCTCCCACCCCCTCTTATATCACCCTATCATCATAATATTCTATTCTGTTCTCTTACACATTTCTATCAAGCATCCCCTTAAACACATCTATACAATGTGCCTCAGCTACACTATGGCCGGGAATCCCATCCTGCCTGCTCATCACACGCCCCACCACCTGCATTGGATGTGGCAAGCCATTGGCTGCCGCGGGATCTTCCAGTCCTGCCAACATCTACGGTCTTTCGAGTGGCTCACCCAGGCTGCCACTGGGGAACTCGCCATGGGGCTTGACTTCGGTGGGACCAGAACATCCCACCGGTGGAAGGGAACTGAAAATCCCACCCTTTCTTGTTTCTCCTGAATTCCCTATCAGATTTATTGGTCATGATGCGGAAATGCCGGCATTGGACTAGGGTGGGCACAGTAAAAAATCTCACAACACCAGATTAAAGTCCAACCTGCTTATCTGGAATCACGAACTTTCGGAGCGCTGCTCCTTCATCAGGTGAGTGGAGTTCACAAACATGGCAAACATATAGACAAAGACAAAATTGCAAGATAATTACAGATTGGAAATCGAATAATGGTTGGAATGCGAGTCTTTACAGGTAATCAAGTCTTTACAGCTACAGACAGTGCGTGTGGAGAGAGGGATAATCACAGGTTAAAGAGGTGTGAACTGTCTCAAGCCAGGACAATTAGTAGGATTTTGCAAGCCCAGGCCAAATGGGGGGGGGTTACATGTCATGTGACATGAACTCAAGCTCCCGGTTGAGGCCGTCCTCATGCATTTAGAACTTGGCTACCAGTTTCTGCTCGGCGGTTCTGCATTGTCGTGTGTCTTGAAGGCCACCTTGGAGAACGCTTACCTGAAGATCGGAGGCTGAATGCCCTTGACTGCTGAAGTGTTCGTGAACTGGAAGGGAATGCTCCTGCCTGGCGATGGTCCATTCATCCATTGTCGTAGCATCAGCATGGTCTCGCTGATGTACCACACTTTGGGACGTCATTTCCTGCAGCGTATGAGGTAGGCCGAGTTGCATGATTTATGATGGCCATCTCATACTTGCAGCAACTAATTTTGGTTTTCCCACAAGTGGAAATGTCTTCGATAGGTTTATCATCTCAAACCCCTACTCAGTTTTGAAATGATTAATGAGGTTGCTCTCACCCTTCTCCTTTCCAGAGAAATTTTCAATCATTTTTATTTTCTAGTCATACCTGATGAGTTTAATTGCGACCACATACTCTCAGTCCTCATATTCTCCTCGTCAATCCTGATTACACCCTCTCGGGTGCCTCTAGACCTTTCTTCGAATATGATGACCGGAACTGCGCACTCCAGTACTCCCAAGTGTGGTCCACCCAACACTCGATATAAAGTTATGCCATGTTTTTATTTGCAGGATTGTTGTTTTTTTTTAATTCATTTGTGAGCCGTGGGCGTCGCTGGCTGGCCAGCATTTATTGCCCACCCCTAATTGCCCTTGAGAAGGTGGTGGTGAGCTGCCTTCTTGAATCGCTGCAGTCCATGTGCTGTGGGCTGATCCACAGTGCCGTCAGGGAGGGAATTCCAGGATTTTGACCCAGCGACTGTGAAGGAACAGTGATATGTTTCCAAGTAAAGGTGATGAGTTGCTTGGAGGCGAACTTGCAGGTGGTGCTGTGTCTGCCCCTGTGTTCTTCTAGAGGGAAATGGTTTGAAAGGTGCTGTCCAAGGATCTTTGGTGAATTTCTGAAGTGCATCTTGTAGATAGTGTACACTGCTGCTACTGAGTGCGGTGGTAAAGGGAGTGGATGTTTGTGGATATGTTGCCAATCAAACAGACTGCTTTGTCTTCAGTGTTGTTGGAGCTGTACCCATCCAGACAAGTGGGGAGTTCTCTGTCACATGCCTAAGTTGTGCCTTGTAAAAATGGTGGACAAGCTTTGTGGGGTCAGGAGGTGAGTTACTTGCCACACTTATTCTAGCCTCTGACCTGCTCTTCTAGACACTGTATTTATGTGGCAGGTCCAGTTGAGTTTCTGGTCAATGGTAACGCCAAGGATGTTGTGTTTTTTGTGCCCTGTATGATCCTATCTGAGGGAAAGCAGCGCTGAAAGATACAAGCTTCCATTCAGGTATTTAGGAAGTACCACATTCTGATGCAAGCAAACCAGACAGGAGAAGATTTTGAAAATATATCAGGGCTTTTTTGTCTTGGCTGTGTCAGAATTCTGGAGCTCCCTCCCTAACCAAAGCATCTTTCACCACTGCCTTTTTCAAAGGTACTTAAGAATGGGCAACAAATATTGGCCTTGGCAGTGATGCTGACATCCCAAGGATGATTTTTTTCAAAACTCGCTGTTTATGGGGGATGGCTGCATGCAAAACCGGAGGCAACCTTTCCTACATTGTGACAGTGGCTTTCAGCTTTGGCTGAAATGTGCTTTGGGACTTCCGGAGGCCATGAAAACTTCCATCTATATGCAATTTCTACCCTTTTTACTTGTTGCATCAGATCAGTGCCAGGAATGCAGATGGACCTCAATCTTTTGCCATCCATCAATTGGCGTGCCATGAGTGTGTCCTATTATCTGATACCCAAGATAAGCTTGGTATCAAGGAGCCCATTAGAAATAAAATTGCACCTTTAATGCAGATGTGTCCCATGACCTTCTGTATTATTGCAAAAAGAATGCCCTGACTTTCATTTCAAGCATGGTGTCGTTACAATTGAAAGTCTTTATATAAATTGTTCTTTGACAGTTCAATCAGTTAGACATAACAAAAGTATACCAAGTGTTCTCCTCAGCTACTCCTTCCCTGCTTTTTGTAAGTACTTAATCAAATCTGCCTCAGCACACCATTCCCCGCAACCAAATCAAGGGTGGCACAGTGGTTAGCACTGCTGCTTCACAGCGCCAGCGACCCAGGTTCAATTCTGGCCTTGGGTCACTGTCTAGGTGGAGTTTACACATTCTCCCCGTGTCTGCGCCAGTTTCCTCCGGGTGCTCCCACACTCCAAAGATGGTGGGTTAGGTTGATTTGCCATGCTAAATTGTCTCTTAGTGACAGGGGGATTAGCAGGGTAAATGTATGGGGCTATGGGGATAAGGGCTGAGTGGGATTGTCGGTGCAGACTCGATGGGCTGAATCCAAAAGAGAAACTGCTGGAAAATCTCAGCAAGTCTGGCAGCATGTGTAAGGAGAGAAAAGAGCTGACATTTCGCGTCTAGATGACCCTTTGTCAAAGCTGGAAGGCCTCTTTCTGCACTGTAGGGATTCTGTGATTCTGTGAAGATACCTTGAAATTGCTGTCGAAATCCAGTAGACACAGTAAGAAGTCTCACAACACCAGGTTAAAGTCCAACAGGTTTATTTGTAGCAAATGCTACTAGCTTTCGGAACGCTGTTCCTTTGTCAGGTGGGTGGGAGTTCCACCCACCCATCTGACGATGGAACAGCCAGTTTCGAAAGCTGGTGGCGTTTGTTACATATAAATCTGTTGGATTTTAACCTGGCGTTATGAGACATCTTACTGTGTTTATCTCAGTCCAATGCCAGCATCTCCACATCATGAAATCCAGTAGACCCAGGAGTTAGCAGCATCTTTTCAAATGGGTTGAATTTTTAAGCACATTCCCTGAATTAACCTCATCAGCCAGCAAAGTTTGGCAAGCAGGATAAGTCCAAATGAAAAATGATACAGCATTTTTTCCATTTTACACTCTGCCTGAAGTTTGGCTGATTGGATCTGCATTATGTCATTGACAGTGCTTCGCCGTGAGGTTAAAGGTTGTTTGATGCAGTGTCCTTCACCATCTAGAGCTGTCCCTTGTTTTGACTGAAGGATACCCTGCGTGGGTGTAGTTAAAGAAAAAGGGAAGCAAATGGCAAATAACACAGTTGTTGCGCACAAAATGAGACTCTGGCAGCTGAAACTATCGTTTCTGAGTAGAGTAGAATAGAGTTTGGGAGGGTAATCGTTACTTAATGACCTTCTTGGTGTGAGACGACCTGGAGTCTGCCTGACAGAAACCCTGTGGGACAAAGGGCATTCTCTCTGTATTGAGCTTCAGAAATCACACAGGACTTAAGATAGCAAGGAACTACAAAAGATCGTGAATGTATCCCAATCCATCACGCAAACCAGCCTCCCATCCATTGACTCTGACTACACTTCCCGCTGCCTCAGCAAAGCAGCCAGCATAATTAAGGACCCCATGCACCCCAGACATTCTCTCTTCCACCTTCTTCCTTTGGGAAAAAGATACAAAAGTCTGAGGTCACATACCAACCGACTCAAGAGCAGCTTCTTTCCTGCTGCCGTCAGATGGACTTACCTTGCATTAAGTTGATCTTTCCCTACACCCTAGCTATGACTGTAACACTGCATTCTGCACTCTCTCCTTTCCTTCTCTATGAACAGTATGTTTTATCTGTATAGCGCACAAGAAGCAATGTGACAATAATAAATCAAATCAAATCAAGTCACGTAGTACATCCTGAATTCACAGCACCATAAAGAGAATAGGGGTAATTTTGAGTTTTTGTGATGGCCAACATGGTGGCACAGTGGTTAGCACTGCTGCCTTACAGAGATCAGACTCTGGGGTTGGGTGCTCTGAAATAGCAATGGATGTTGTGGAGCTTGGACTATGAGGTGGCATGTTGGCACAGTAGTTAGCACTGCTGCCTTACAGCACCAGGGTTTGATTCCTGCTTGGGTCACTGTCTGTGCGGAGTTTGCATATGTTTCGTGTGTCTGCGTGGGTTTCCTCCGGGTGTTCCGGTTTCCTCCCACAGTCTGAAAGATGTGCTGGTTAGGTGCATTGGCCATGCTAAATTCTCCCTCAGTGTACCCAAACAGGCGCCAGAGTGTGGCGACTAGCATCTCTACAGATCTGCTGTGGTTTTCCAGTATTTTCTGGTTCCAGTTCTGAACAGTATATTTGCACCCTCAGTAATTTTAGCTTTTATTTGTCTAACTGTGACCCATGGACCAAAAGATATTCCAAGAAGTAACAAAATAGCACCTGCCCCCAAGGAGTGTGAATCATAACAACTGTTGTTACTTTATTCCCAAACAGAGCATTTACAGACAATAAACCTTCTCTAAAAACACAGTGGAACCTTGTCCCTTACTTACTGCTCAAGTTGCACAGGGAAGTTACTAAAGCAAGTGATCCTCTTGCTGGCAGAGATCGACAGAAATAAATACCTTGGCACAGTTTCTCGGCAGACTGCATCCTGCCACCCCAGGAACAGATTGGCAAACTCCGCAGTCCTCAATTAGTCTTCTGCCTGTTCAACCTCCTGTCAATACCTTCCCTCACTGAGACATTCAGGAGAATGCTGCCGTGTATCTCTCCATTAGCCCTGTTGCTGCAGAGGGATGGCACATTGGCACTATGGTTAGCACTGCTGCCTGATAGCGCCAGGGACCTGGGTTTGATTCCTGGCTTGGGTCACTATTTTTGTGGAGTCCGTGCAGTTCTCCCCGTGTCTGCGTGGATTTCCTCCGGGTTCTCTGGTTTCCTCCCACAGTCCAAAAGACATGCTGGATAGGTGCATTGTCCATACTAAATTCTCCCTCGGTGTACCCGCACAGGCGCCGGAGTGTGGTGACTTGGGAATTTTAACAGTAACTTCATTGCAGTGTTAACGTAAGCCTACTTGTGACACTAATAAAAAATAATAGAAGTAAAATAAATAATAGATTGGCTGAGGAATTGTTAATTATCTTTTATTATCATCTTTTCCCAACGGAGTTACACTATTCAAAACATTTCAAAGGTTTTTTAAAACTTTTTATAGAAGAATAATAGAATCCTTCAGTGCAGAAGGGGGCCATTCGGCCCATTGAGTCTGCATTGACCACAATCCCACCAAGGCCCTATCCCCATAATCCCATGCATTTACCCTAAGCAGCAATTTAGCATGGCCGATCCACCTAACCTGGACTCTAGGAGGAAACCAGAGCACTTGGAGGAAACCCACACAGACACCGGGAGAACATGCAAACTCCACACAGACAGTTACCCAAGTGAGAATCGAACCCAGATTCCTGGCGCTGTGAGGCAGCAGTGCTAACCACTGTGCCATCATTGGACTGTGAAGACAAGTTAGTCAGAGAACAACAGCCCCACACTCAGCCGCTGCGACAGTTGGGCTGTTGAAGGCAGCAAATCAATGAAGTCATTAAGGGATAGTTGGGAACCAATTGGGAATGTCGGAAAAGGACCCTTAGGAGATCTCCATCCTAATCAATAGCCTTTCCCAGCCCATTACTGACTTAAACACGGCTTTTAATGAGAAAGCATTGATCAGACAACTTTCCAGGAAGGGTTTTAAGACAATTTGCGGAGACATGCGAGCGCTTTGCCCCATATTAAAGGCAAATAGTTTCTCAGTGTTGTCAATTAGCATCAAGATATCAAGGTCTTCAGCTGGGTGACACTGCCGTTCAGTAAAGCTGTTGTCTCGCCTCTAGCTGTACAGGATTTCACACGAGCTGTTGTTATTTTATTTATCACGTCTCTGGTTGTGGCACACTCACCCCAAGAGCCGGAATAGCAGCCTGAACTGGTAATAAAAACCAACGATGCTTGACTGCATTGACTGCCCTGTTCTGAAGCTTGTTCAACCATTTTGCTGCAGTAACATCATTGCAGCTGTTCACCAGAAGCAGCGTTATACACTTAGACTTTTAAAAAAATCCCCCCCGATAACAATGGAGAAAGTCAAACCGACTGCATTAAGATGGACTGGGTGACGTACATTTAAACACCTGGAGTATTGTGTGCAGTTTTGGTGTCCTTATCTGAGGAAGGATGTTCTTGCTATAGAGGGAGTACAGTGAAGGTTTACCAGGTGATTCCTAGGATGGTAGGTCCGTCATATGAGGACAGACTAAGTCAGTTAGGATTACATTCACTGGACTTCACAGAACCCCTACAACACAGAAGGAGGCCATTCAGCCCATCGAGTCTGCACTGACCATAATCCCACCCAAGTCCTATTCCTGTAACCCCACATATCTACCTTGTTAATCCCCTGACTCTAGGATCAATTCACCCTGGCCAATCAGCCTAACCTGCTCATCTTTGGACTGTGGGAGGAATCCAGTGCATCCGGAGGAAACCCACGCAGACATGGGGAGAACATGCAAACTCCACACAGACAGTGACCTGAGACTGGAATTGAACCGGGGACCTGGCGCTGTGAGGCAGCGGTGCTAACCACTGTGCCACCGTGCTGTGGGTTTCGAAGAGTGAGAGGGGATCTTGCAGAAACTTATAAAATTCTAACATGGTTAGACAGGGTAGATTGAGAAAGAATGTTCCCGATGGTGAGGGAATCCAGAACTAGGTTTGAGGATATCCTAATAGTTTGAGGGTAAGGGATAAATTGTTTAGAACTGGGGTGAGAAGAAATTTTTTCACCCAGAGAGTGGTGAATGTGTGGAATTCACTACAACAGAAAATAGTTGAGGCCAAAACATTGTGTGATTTCAAAAATAAATTAGATATCGGTCTTGGGGCTAAAGGGGTCAAGGGATATGGGGCAAGGGTGAATCAGGACATTGAATTTGATGATCAGCCATGACCATAGTCGCAGAGCAGGCTCAAAGGGCCAAAAGGCCTACTTTGGCTTCTAGTTTCTATGTTTCAATGTCTACGTTTCTGTAAACCAGGCAGTTCGCACTGATCAACACGCAATGTATTCGCTGCTGTAACAGGGACACTAGCCACTCTGTTATGTCCACAGAATGCGTGCGTTAGTTCCCTTTCAAGATGAAGCTTACAGGAAAGACATGGTTCAGTTAATAGGTACACTCTGAGAAGTGATGCTGAATTGTGACCTTTAAGGTCACCTGCTTCACCAGAGTAAAAGAGAAACAGCACAGATGCTGGAAATCGGAATTCACTAGAAAACACTGGAAGTCTTCAGCAGGTCAAACAGAATCTGGGTCAAGAAGCGATAAATCAGCATTTAAAAAAAGAAATTTGAATTTGATTTTAAAACTCTCATCCTTGTTGTCAAAGCCCTCCATGGCCTCACTCTCTCCAGATCTCCGGAATCTCCTCCAAGCCTCCGAGATAACTACACTTTTGTCAGGCTTCCCATCCATTGACTCTATCTACACTTCCAGCTGCCCCAGAAAGCAACCAGCATAATCAAGGACCCCATGCACTCCGGACATATATACTGTCTTCCACATGGGAAAAGATAAAAAAGTCTCAGACTTTTGGATGGACCTATGTTATATTATGCTGATCTTTCACTACACCCTAGCTATGACAGTAACATTGTATTCCGCGCTGTCTCATTGAATCATAGGGAATACAGAACGAGGCCATTCGCCCCAGAGTCTATACCAAATACAATCCCACCCAGACCCTATTCCGGTAACCCCACATATTCAGCCTGCTAATCCCCCTGACACTGGGGTCAATTTAGCATAGCCAATCAACCTACCCTGCACATCTTTGGATTGTGGGAGGAAACCAGAGCTCCCAGAGGAAACCCACGCAGACACAGTGTGGAGTTTCTCCTTTCCTTCTCCCTAATGTACTTCATGAACGGTATGCTTTGACTGTGTAGTGCGCATGAAACAATACTTTTCAAGGTATCCCAACATTTATGAGCATAATAAATCAAATCAAAAAAAAATTCTGGTTTCAGGATCATTCCCAATTTTCATCGCTGCACGGCCATGCCTTCAGCTTCCCGAATCCTAAACTCTGGAATTCCGTCCCAATCCCTCTCAGCCTCTCAGATCCTCACATCTCCTTCAAACCTCCCCATCAAGCCTAGGCATTGACCAAGCTTTTGGACATCTGGCCCTTATTTTGCCTGGTGTCAAATTCTTTTTGATCATTGCTCCTAGGGATGGTTTAGCATCATGCAGGGGCTTTGTAAGTGCAAGTTGTTGTTGACTGAGGTAAGAAGATATTTCTTCAGCCAGAGGGCTGTGGACCTTTGGAATTCTCTATTGTCGAGGGCTCTTATTGCTCAGTCATTGAGTATGTTCAAAGCTGAGATTGATGGATTGCTGGACTCTAAGGGAGGGAATCAAGAGATGAAGGAAATAGTGCGAGAAACTGCAGTTCACATAAAAAATCAGCTATGACCTTATTGATTGATGGGACAGACTCAATGAGAGGTTACTTCTGCTCCTATTTCTAATGTTCTTGTGAGCGGAAAGCCACAGACAGGAAAGGCCAGTGCTGAATGAACTGATCGCAATCGGCATGGCAACCGAGAACATTATGAGTGGCCTCAAGTAAGGTGGTATTAGAATAGAATCCCTACAGTGCAGAAGGAGGGCATTCGGCCCATCAAGCCTGCACTGACAACAATCTCACCCAGGCCCGATCCCTGAAATATTGAGGAGAGGAGCAAGAGGAGGCCATTCTGCCCTTTCGAGCCTGCTCCGCCATTCATCATGATCATAGCTGATCGTCCAACTCAGTAGCCCAATCCTGCTTTCTTCCCATCACCTTTGACCCCATTTGCCCCAAGTGCTATAACTAGCTGCCTCTTGAATACATTCAATGAATAAACCCTGTGTTTTTATCCTGCTGGCCCTCCAGAAACCCACGCAGACACAGGGAGAACATGCAAACTCCACACAAACATGACCAAAGGCTTAATGGTTAACATTTTGATATGACTTTGGATAGACAGTAAATAGAATCTGGAGCTTGGGCTGCAGAGGAATCCAATTCAATCCTAACTAATAACTACAGATGTCCACTTTCCAGCTTGGGGTGTACAAATATTGCATAATAATGGGCAGCGCGTGGCACAGTGGTTAGCACTGCTGTCTCATAGCAACAGGACCCAGGTTTGATTCCGGCCTTGAGTCACTGTCTGTGTGGAGTTTGCACACAGTTCCTGTGTTTGCATGGGTTTCCTCCCACAGTCCAAAGATGTGCTGGTTAAAGTAGAAACGTAGAAACTAGAAGCAGGTGAAGGCCATTCAGCCCCTCAAGCCTGCTCCGCCATTCATTAAGATCATGTCTGATCATCAAGTTTGTCACAATGAATGTAACACTCCAAAGACGTGTGGGTTAGGTGGATTGGCCATGCAAAATTACCCCTAAAGTCGGGGGATTAGCAGGGTAAATACATGGGGTTATGGGGATAGTGCCTGGGTGGGATTGTTGTCAGTGCAGACTCGATGGCCCGAATGGCCTCCTTCTGCAGTGTTGGGATTCTATGATTCTATGATTTTGTCACAGTCTGTTCCAGTGAAAAATCCTTTGACTCATTCATTTCCTCCTTTCTAAAGTACCAAAACCTACAATCTTCTTGCTGCAACATCCTACTCACTGTTAAATCTGCCTGGTGTATCAGTCTTAATCTCCTACCCGCAAGCTATTCCAGGGTCGCTTTCTGAAGTGCACTGAAAAATACTCCAAGTGCTCTGTACGATCTGACAATGGTGTCTCCTCCCCCAGCCCTGCTGTCTATAATATCTGATAGCATTATTCTGGTTCACCGCACTTAAATACCCCTCTCTAAATATCTTGTAAAACCATTTAAGGAATCTACTCAGACATGCCTTTTAAAATTTGCTTACTTGTGTTCATGCCTAAGTGTGTGTGTGTGTGTGTGTGTGTGTGTTTGTCACAAAATGCACAATTGAAGTGGCAGCCTGGGCCCCACTTGCTAATACTTGCATCTCTGAGTCAGATGCTGGAAGTTCAAATCCCCCTTCAGGGCCTGAGCGAAATCACTTTTACTAAACAAGTGCTGTCGGTTAGATGAGATTTTAAGCCAAGGTGTTATCTGCTAGTTTGGGTGCTTGTGAAGTAGCGCAGAGGAGATTCACCTGGGATGGAACATTTAAGTTAAGCCCTCCCACAGTCCAAAGATGTGTGGGTGAGGCTGATTGGTCATGCTAAAATTGCCTCTCAGTGCCCTGAGATGCTTAGGTTAGAGGGATTATTGGGATATGTAGGGATATAGGGGTAGGGCCTGGATGGGATTGTAGTCGGTGCAGACTCGATGGGCCGAATGCCCTCTTTCTGCACTGTAAGGTTTCTATGATTCTATGGTTTCTAAGAGAGGCTACTTTCATCGGAGCAGAGAAGACTGAGGTGTGACTTGATTGAGGTGTACAAAATTATAAGGAGTATGGACAGAGTGGATAGGGAGCAGCTGTTACTCTTAGCTGAAAGGTCAGTCACAAAGGGACAGAAGAACAGAAGAACATAAGAAATAGGAGCAGGAGTAGGCCATCTAGCCCTCCGAGCCTGCCCCGCCATTCAGTAAGATCATGGCTGATCTGAAGTGGCTCAGTTCCACTTTCCCGCTTTCTCCCCATAACCCTTAATCCCCTTGCCTACCAAAAACCTATCTACCCGCGTCTTAAATATATTTAGCGAGGTAGCCTCAACCACTTCAACGGGCAGAGAATTCCAGAGATTCACCACCCTTTGAGTGAAGAAGTTCCTCCTCAACTCCGTTCTAAACCACCCCCCCCTTATCTTGAGGCTGTGCCCTCTAGTCCTGCTGTCCTTTCTGAGCGGGAAGAACCTCTCCACCTCTACCCTATCCATCCCTTTCATCATCTTATACGTCTCAATAAGATCCCCCTTCATCCTTCTAAACTCTAACGAGTACAAGCCCAGTCTATTCAGTCTCTCCTCGTAGCTCAACCCCCTCAACTCCGGTATCAGCCTAGTCAACCTCCTCTGCACTCCCTCCAAGGCCAAAATATCCTTGCACAAGTGCGGCAACCAAAACTGCACACAGTACTCCAGCTGCGGCCTCACCAGTGCCCTGTACATAGGTCCAAGGTGAGGGGTAGGACATTTAGTGGTGATGTGAGGAACTACTTTTTTCAGTGGCACAGTGGCATAGCGGTTAGCATTGCTACCTCACAGTGCCAAGGACCTGGGTTCAATTCCAGCCTCGGCTGACTGCCTGTGTGGAGTTTGCACATTCTCCCCGTGTCTGCGTGGGTTTCCTCCGGGTGCTCTGGTTTCCTCCCATAGTCCAAAGTCCAAAGGGAAGAAAATGATTCGACTGAAATGCTGTTCAAATAAAGACAAGGACCATTCAGTATTAAAACAGTAATAACCAAATCTTAGTCACTCTCAAAACTATATGTAACCAGGTCTTATGGCTTATGGAAAAGATTTGGAATTCTTCGGGCGTTGTCCGCTTCCTATAATTGCTATCTGATTTGGTAGTTTTTGCATGTTAGAGGGTGATTTATGTTAAGATCTGTCTGAAGCTGGTAGAGTTAAGAACCAACTGCTCCAGATGATCTAACTGCCCTTAACTGCCTTTAACTGCTTCAGGTGATCGGGCTTTGCTTCTTGTTGCACTCCTGGCTCAATAACTGGTGGAACTAAACTGAAGGCAGTTCAGTTCCTCTTTTATATTCCTGATGACCTGTGCATTCTCCAAATCAGGATTGGTTTCATGCTGTCAACAACAACAAACTCCAATCTGGTAGATTCCATTTAGCTGAGTATCTTTGTCAAACTCATAGGCTGACAAAATGCAAAAACCTGCAGAGCCTGTTACCAAGGCAACCCTGTTGTCTGGTCCTTAAAACAAATGTTGCAACTTAGAGTCTGTGTGTACTCATCATCTTATACACCTTAGCAATGAAGAAATCCAGCTTTTATAAGGGACTGACATAAACCAGTTTTTAAAGGGATCACGCACTGTTGTTTCCCCCCTGGTATTTTACATTCTTTACAGACACTCTGTACATTTTTACAAACTCAGCTTCACAACACTATGAAAATGTGTACTGAAAATGAAGTGTACAAAACCAAAAACTATTTAGCATCCTGTCTAGGAAATTGCTGAGGGATCCGCTTTGATTTTCTTGCTGGTGATGTCTCTACCCCATTGCTGCAGGGCAGCAATAGTTGATTAAGCGTGGGTTGGTTGTCTGCTGACTTATGTTATTCAGCAATCTATTGTCGCGAGGAACGAGGTATCCCAATTCGAATGGTTGTGACATTCTCAACAGGCCAAGTCATTTCACTGATCGCTTAGGTGGTAAAAATTTGAACTCATCATAGAATCCCTACTGTGCAGAAGGTGGCCATTTGGCTCATTGAGTCTGCGCCAACTACAATCCCACCCAAGCCCTAATCCCACAGCCCCACACATTTATCTTAGCTAGTCCGCCTGACGCTAAGGAGCAATTTAGCATGGCCAATCCATCTAACCCACTGATCTTTGGACTGTGGGAGGAAACCGGAGCACCAAGAGGAAACCCACACAGACATGGGGAGAATGTGCAGACTCTGACCAAGCAGAGAATCAAACCCAGGCCTCTGGCGCTGTGAGGCAGCAGTGCTAACCACTGTGCCACCCTGCTGCCACTTTCTGTTGCTTTGCTGGTGGTGATAAGTTGGTTCCTCATGATGAGATGGCTCCCGCTTCCGCACTGCCTTTCGCAGCACTGTCTCCGGATGTAGCAGAGAGCCTATTCACCAGCAGAATAAAACATCACGTTCGGCATTCACAGCCAGCCTGCTCTCCGATTCGAGAGACATTTAATTATCACCCTTTGAGAACAGGCCACTTTGCAGCAGATGGAGCTGCCATCTCACATGGGGCAATGCTGGCTCTGAGCTGCAACCTTAGAGCTGTCCTAAGAATGGAGGCTAACCAGAAATCTTCCCCGTTCCTCTACAGGCACGATCCTGAATGGGCTGCAAATTTAGCCTGATCAAAATCTGATCACGTGTGGCACATTATTCCCATAACACGGGCATGTGATTTGAAAGTAAAAGGGACCATGGTGATTTCTCGAGCAGCTTCTACTTCTGATGTGGTTATTAAACCCATCATTAACACCAAAAGTGAATTCTTCCACATGTTTTACTTAAGAGGCATGATTTACCGATGATGCTCAGATGGTGAGGTGAATGGGGATGGTTTGCCCAGATCTGAGGGGGCAGCTGCACCATTGCTTAGTACGTTCCTCTGATAGAGTAACAAGTCTCACAACATCAGGTTAAAGTCCAACAGGTTTTCTTGGGAATCACGAGCTTTCAGACACTGTTCCTTCATCAGATGAGTTAAGAGCAGCGCTCCGAAAGCTCGTGATCCCAAATCAGCCTGTTGGACTTAAACCTGATGTTGTGAGACTTCTTACTGTGTGGCCTAGGGTGGCATGATGGCACAGTGGTTAGCACTGCTGCCTCATAGTACCAGGGACCTGACTTTGATTCCTGGCTTGGGGCATTGTCTCTGTGGAGTTTGCACGTTCTTCCTGTGTCTGCGTGGATTTCCTCTAGATGCTCCTGTTTCCTCCCACAGTCCAAAGACGTGCTGGTTAGGTGCATTGATCATGCTAAATTTGCCCTCAGTGTACCCGAACAGGCGCCAGAGTGTGGCGACTAAGGGATTTTCACAGAAACTTCATTGCGGTGTTAATGTAAGCCTGTTTGTGACTGATAAATAAACTTTTAAAAAACTTACAGTCCTAATGTGGAAATTGAACTGTCATCAGAATAGGGGGAGGCAATGGCCATGGAATTATTGCTAGACTATTAATCCAGAAACTCAGCCAATGTTCTGGGGACCCGCGATGGAATTCCGCCACAGCAGATGGTGGAATTTGAATTTAATTTTAAAAATCTGGAATTAAGAATCTACTGATGACCATGAAACCATTGTCGGAAAAACCCATCTGGTTCTTTAATGCTCTTTAGGGAAGGAAATCTGCCATCCTTACTTAGTCTACCTATATGTGATTCCGGAGCTACAGCGATGTGCTTGACTCTCAAATGCCCTCCAAGGCCAACTAGGGATGGGCAGTAAATACTGGCCAACCAGCGAGGCCCATATCCCTCAAATGAATTGAAAAAAATTGTGATAGGATCTGGAAAATGCCGATTTGTAGGAATTTTTTTAACAGTAGTTAAAGCCCAGTCGTGGAAGAGTTTCCTGCTCATTACATCGGAACCTGCGCAGAATTGCAATTTGTCTTATTGTTCCTCTCTAAGATGTTCAGATTACTTTGCAGGTTACATGGTGGAGAGATGTAATGTTACCCACCGTTCCCCAGTCCCATGTACTGAACATCACCCATTCGTTTGCTGAACAGCAGCGACACCTAGGGTTTAGGAGTTCTGTTGCCTGATAATGGGGCGAAGGGAGTGGACAACATCCAGAATTCTTAGCTAGCAATGTAGGATATCCTGTTCTTGTTGTATCTCAGAGAAAATGAGTGCACCGTGGGGAGCAGATGGTCCAGGCCATCATTGCTTGACTATTAATCCAGAAACTCAGCGAATGTTCTGGGGACCCAAGTTCGAATCCCACAATGGCAGATGGTGGAATTTGAATTCAATAAAAAATACCTAGAATTAAGGATCTACTGATGACCATGAAACCATTGTCGGAAATACCCATCTGGTTCACTAATGTCCTTTAGGGAAGGAGATCTGCCATCCTTACCCAGTCTGGCCTATATGAACTCCAGATCCACATTAATGGTTGACTGTCTGAAATGGAGGGGAGGACAATGAGTGCAGATCCAGCCCACATCCCATAAAGTGATTATTTAAAAAAATGCATTTGAATCATGAATCAATATACTTTCAAAATAGTTACGGAGGCTTTGAAAATGACAGTGAGAGGACAAAGAGACATAACTGAGCGTTCAGGAAGTACAGAATGAAATATCACAGCAAGCATGCTAGATCAAATTGTACTCAGCCCTTAGGACTCTGAATAACCTTTCACCAAGCTCTGTTGCCATTGTCTGTCTAACCTTTCTATTATTCTCATATCTTGCTCAAGAATATAACTCTGGTGAACATATTTGCAATGCTACTTGTTTAGTTGTGTGTAAGTGTTGGCCAATTCTGTTAATGAGAGTTAGTCTAGTTCTGCAGTGAGCAATGCATGGAGCTACGAAAAAGAATACTACGCAAAGAAGTTACAAATCCTTGTGATAATGAAATACTTTGAAGTTTTGGATACCTAATCTATCCCATGGGCTGGAGTCTAAGAATCTGTGCTGCCTCATACTTTAATTATTTGAATTTTATCCTTTTGGTATAACGATCATCTAAATGAAGTAGTGCATATCTCAAGACCCGCGAGATAAGGGCCTTATCCCAAACTCCCCAGCTTCATTGTGCCGTCAATTTAATGACGCCTATAGAATCTCTACAATATAGAGGGAGACCATTTGGCCCATCAAGCCTGCACCGACTCTCTGAAAGAACATCTTACCCAGGCTCCCCATTATCCCACACATTTACCCCTCTAACCTACACATCTGGGGACGTCAAGGGTCAATTTAGCATGGCTAATCCACCTAACCAACACATCTGGGGACACCAAGGGGCAATTTAGCATCACCAATCCACCTAACCTGCATATCTTTGGATACTATGGGTCAATTTAGCTTGGTCAATCCACCTAACCTACACATCTTGGGACATCAAGGATCAATTTTGCATGGCCAATCCACCTAACCTGCTCACCTTGGAACACTAAGGGAAAATTGAGCGTGGTTAGTCCACCAAGCTTGCACATCTTTGGATTGTGGGAGGAAACCAGAGCACCGGGAGGAGACCCACATAGACACAGGGAAAATGTGCAAACACAACAGACAGTGACCCAAGGCCAGAATTGAACCGGGGTCACCGTCGCTGTGAGGCAGCAGTACTAACCACTGTGCCACCGTGCTGCCCTTCTCAGTTAAAGATCTCAATGGGGAGATGCCATCTCCCTGTGTGTGATGTCCCATTATTTCTCATGCAGTGAGAACTGAGGGTGAAAGCGAATCAGAGAGGCAGTGAAAATGGATCCATTGGGAGGATCCATTGCAAGCAGGTGCAGCAAGGCAATATAAAAACATCTCTCCAAGTGCTCATTTTCTCTGCTTGTCAATGTGAGAACTGAGGAAAATGAAACCTTTGCATTTCAGCTGTCCACTTTAATCATTGGGTTTTGCCTGGTTAGAGTCTAGCGTGGGCATATTTGCCTATGGTTGCAGAGCAATTGTCCCTCCACCATCTCTCAATCTGTACAGCCAGGCAGTGAAGAAGAGCCTTCAAAACTTGTGACCTCTACCACCTAGAAGGACAAGGGCAGCAGATGCAAGGGAATACCAAACGCAGCATGATGGCACAATGGCTGTCCCACAGTGCCAGGCGCCTGGGTTCAATTTTGACGTTCGATGACTATCTGTGGAATTTGCACATTCTCGCCGTGTCTGCGTGGGTTTCTTCCAGGTTTTCCAGTTTCCCCCCACACTCCAAAGATGTGCAGGTTAGGTGGATTGGCCATGCTAAATTGCTCCTTAGTGTCAATGGGATTATCAGGGTAAATATGCGGGACACTAGGACCTGGGTGGGATTGTTTTTGGTGCAGCCTTGATGGGCCAAATGGTCTCTCTTTGTACTGTAAGGATTCTACCGTCTACCACTCACCACCCTGACTCGGGACTATGTCACTATTCCTTCACTGTTGCTGGTCAAAATCTTGGAACTCTCTTCCTAACAGTCCTGTGGGTTTTCCTAGCACAGTGGTTCTCAGGGAGCATTTTGGGTGGACAATAAATGCTGGTCTAGCAAGCAATGCCTATATCCCTTCAATGAATAATAAGAAAGAACAAGAGTCTCGAGCTTATACGCTGCTATTTGTTTACAGGACACACATTACAGACAAGTGAACATATTCTTCATTATCCATTTGGCTGATTCTTAATTGTCAGACAAACATTCTTTCTTCCCCATCCAATGTTTTTATAACAAGTAAACCCAGCAACCACAGTCTCAGGCTGCTCTGAATGAAAGTTCCCCAGTTTATAGTCAACCTGGCATTTATTCAATTGCAGCTGACATTCAACATTCAAAATCAAATGGCAAATCAACCGAAATTTATATTTTCATTATTTTTGTTTATTTATTAGTGTCAAAAGTAGGCTTACACTAACACTGCAGTGAAGTTACTGTGAAAGTCTCTTAGTCACCACACTCTGGCACCTGTTTGGATACACTGAGGGAGAATTTAGCACGGTCAATAGAAGGCCAAAAGAGCCCCTCACCCAGGCTCAATTCTTGCAACCCCACATATTCATTCTTCTAACTGACACATCTTGGGACATCGGGACAATTTAGCATGGCCAATCCACCCAACTTACAATCTTGGGACACTAAGGGCCAATTTATCCTGGCCAATCCACCCAACCTACATATCTTGGGACACTAAGGGACAATTTAGCATGGCCAATCCACCCAATCTATACATCTTGGGACATTAGGGAAAATTTATCTTGGTCAATCCACCCAACGTATACATCTTGGCTAAGGGACAATTCAGCATGGCCAATCCACCCAACCCTACACATCTTGGAACACTAGGGGAAATTAACCGTGGCCAGCTCACCCAACCTGCACATCTTGGGACACTAAGGGACAATTAACTGACTTGTAAACAAATCCCTTTTTGTTGCACTGATGACGTCTCTGAAAGTACATCATTACAGTCACCTGGCCTGATCATGGAACCCCTACAGTCAGTCACCTGATGCTGGGAATCGAACCCAGATCCCTGGCGCTGTGAGGCAGCAGTGCTAACCACTGTGTCATAGAGCATTGGTGATTTTTGCCCATTTATTGGTTGTAAGGAAAGAATCTTCTCTGGTGTTACTGGGTAGTTTCATATCATTGCTAGTTTTATTCAGAGCACAGCCCTGTCAGAAATGAAGGATAAATTTTTCACTGTGGCTGATTTTTTTCTGGAACATGACTTGCAATGAGTTAGCCATGCTTTGAATGCAGAAACATGCCGCTAGTAAGGGCTGTATACCAGAGATATTGGTTTGATATGTTTAAAAGGTCAGATGTGCTTACAAACAGAAAGATCTTATCAGAAATGCACCAAACATCTTTGGGGAAATAAAAATGTCACATGCTTTCACAGAATCAGAGAATTGTTTTGATTTAATTGGATTTATTATTGTCACATGTATTGGTATACAGTGAAACGTATTGTTTCTTGCAGACTGTACAGACAAAGCATACTGTTCATAGAGTATATAGGGGAGAAGGAAAGAAGGTGCAGAATATAGTGTTGCAATGCAACGAAATTACTGTGAAAACCTCTTAGTCTCCGCATTCTGGTACCTGTCCGGGTACACTGACGGATAGTTTAGCATGCCAATACTCCTAACCAGCACATCTTTCGGACTGTGGGAAGAAACCGGAGCACCTGAAGGAAGCTCACGCAGACACAGGGTGAAGGTGCAAACTCCGCACAGACAGTCGACCATAGCCGGGAATCAAACCAGGTCCCTGGATCTGTAAGGCAGCAGTGCTAACCACTGTGCCACTAACATGTAGAGAAAGGTAGGTCCATTCAAAAGTCTGATGGCAGCAGGGAAGAAGCTGTTCTTGAGTCAGTTGGTACATGATCTCAGACTTTTGTATCTTTTTCCCGACAGAAGAAGGTGGAAGAGAGTATGCCCGGGGTGCGTGGAGTATTTGATTATGCTGGCTGCTTTTCCCAGGCAGCAGGATGTATAGATGGAGTCAGTGGACGGGAGGCTGGTTTGTGTGATGGATTGGGCTACATTCACGACCCTTTGTAGTTGTTACAGCTCAGAAGGAGGCCATTTGGCCTGTTGAGTCTATGCTGGTTCTCCAAATGGGCACCCTTTCAAAAGTAAAGTTAAAGTTTATTTGTAAGTCACAAGTATGCTTGCATTCACACTGCAGTGTGAAAACCCTCTTTTGCCTGTCTTTTCCCCGTACCCCTTCACGTTGCTTCTATTCAAGTAGTCATCAAATGCCCTCTTCAATGCCCTCTCGAAAACGTTTCAAAAACATTAACTGTGCGTGGGTTTGATGTATTTTGACCCAAAGTATGATTGGAATGCCGTGCAGAAGAAGCCTTTTGTGAAAAGCCCTATTGAGGAAATGGTTAGTCAGAGTACATTTAACTTTGACAACAGATCTACATGTGGTTGCACACGTACAGGCATTGTGCTGCAGTGAATCAGATAGTTGTTTGATTGTGTTGTGTTTGTACAGAGTTATATAATCAAAGACTCACGCCAGGGCCAGATTACTCTCCTCTTCGCGCTGGAAGTTTCCGGCTGATTTCCCACATTAGTTTGGACCTTTCCCTTTCATCTGCCCTGCCTCAGTGCATGCATTCGCACATGCCCCTTAGCGCTGCTTTACTTACAAACGAGCACTCACAATTTCGAGTTGCCGTCACACGCGGACTGCCAAATGTGTTTTGACATCTTCCTGGAGGTTTGATCACATGTCCTCCTGCTTGCACAAACCCCTGCCCCAACATTGGTCATCCAAAATAGCCCCCTCAATGCGCGTGGACATTCTTCATTATCCAATTGGCCGATTCTTGATTGTCAGCCAAGCTTTCATTTTCCCCAATCCAGTGTTTACCTAAGAAGCTGGCTAAAGTTTTCAAAGAAAATGTGAATAACCGCACTGTTTATTGAATGTCCCATTAATTTGTTGGAAACAGTGTTTTGGAGGATTAATCTTTGATTCCTGGAGCGTTGAAGGCAATCCTAAATCAATGGTTAACTTGCTGAAGAGGTTGAGTTCTTACCTGTCCCTGGCCAACAGAAGCCGAGAATGCAGAAACTGCCTATGTCTTCAGTAAGATGTGAAACTTATCAATGGAAGTTCTTACATAACATGCCTCATAAAGAAATCCACACATTCAAATTATCAGTCATCTTCTCAGATCCTCCAGAGGGAAAAGATAGATTCACACTGCAACACAGCATGGAAAAGGCCATTCGGCCCAACCGGTCCATGCCGACCATGGTGTCCTCCCAGCTAGTCCCACTTGCCGGCATTTGGACCATGTCCCTTTAATCCTTTCCCATCCATGTATTTATCCAAATGCTTTTTAAATGTTGCTATTGTACCTGCCTCAACCACTTTCTCAGGCAGCTCATTCCATATACTCTGGCAGCTCATTGCGTGCATGCAAGATGTTCAAATAGCTCAGTCTAGAGCTCAACCCGTCTTGATGCACAGTTTTTCTTTTCTTTTATTCATTCATGGGACCCCAGCCTCGGTCACTCTCTGTGTGAAGTTTGTACATTCTCCCCGTGTCTGCGTGGGTTTCCTCCGGGTGCTCCGGTTTCCTTTCACAGTCCAAAGATGTGCAGGTTAGGCGGATTGGCCATGCTAAATTGGCCCTTAGTGTCAGGGGGACCAGCAGGGTAAATATGTGGTGTTACAGGAGTAGGGGCTGGGTGGGATTGTGGTCGGTGCAGACTTGATGGGCCGAATGGCCTCCGTCTGCACTGTTGGATTCTATGACTCTATGATGTGAGCATCACTGTTAAGGCCAGCATTCATTGCCCGACCACAGTTGCCATGATGCTGTCTAACTGGAAGGGACACTTGCAGATGGTGGTCTTCCCATGCCTGTACTGTCCTTGTTCTGACAGGTGGAGGAGATGGTCAGTTTGGAAGGTGCTGTTGAAGGAATGTTGGTGAGGAATGAAAGAGGCTTGCGTAGTTTTAATTTGCCCTTCTTACTCAGTGCTATCCTTTGCCCATTTCAATGATTTGCCTGAGGTTGAACTATCGCTGTGCAAAGAATTGCAAATGTAAACCTGTGGAAGAATGCAGTTTAAAATGCAAAATTTCTAAGAGAGTCTAGCCATGAATAAGGAGTTGTAATATTTAAAAAAGTGATTCCCCACCGAAGTAGAGATTCAAAATTAAGAGTTCACCTCCTAACAAAGGTATAAAAATTTTTGATTTGACTTGTTATTCTCACATGTATAGAGATCATAGAAACCCTACAGTGCAGAAAGAGGCCATTTAGCCCATCGAGTTTGCGCCGACCACAATCCCACCCTAGCCCTATCCCCATATCTGTACATATTTTACCCATTAATCCTCTAAACTATGCATCTACGGTCAATTTAGCATGGCCAATCAATCTAACCCGCACATCTTTGGACTGTGGGAGGAAACCAGAGCACCTGGAGGAAACCCACGCAGACATGAGGAGAATGTGCAAACTCCACACAGACAGTGACCCAAGCCAGGAATCGAACCCAGGTCCCCGGAGCTGTGAAGCAGCAGTACTGACCACTATGCTACCGTGCCGCCACATGTATCGGGATACGGTGAAAAGTATTGTTTCTTGAGCGCTATACAGGCAAAGCATACCATTTATAGAGAAGGAAAGGACAGGATGCAGAATGTAGTGTTACAATCATAATTAAGGTGTAGGGAAAGATCAACTTAATGCGAGGTAGGTCCATTCAAATGTCTGCTGGCAACAGGGAAGAAGCTATTCTTGAGTCAGTCGGTACATGACCTCAAATTTTTGTATCTTTTTCTGGATGGAATAAGGTGGAAGAGAATATGTCCCAGAATGTGTGGGATCCTTAATTATGCTGATGGCTTTTCCGAGACAGTGGAAAAAGTCAATGTATGGGAAGCTGGTTTGCCTGATGGATTGGCTACATTCAGGACCGTTTGTAGCTTCTTCCGCTCTTGGGCAGAGCAAGAGCCGTACCAAGCTATGATACAACCAGAAAGAATTATATATAATTCTTATATAATTATAAAGATGCCTGGGAATAATTGTGTTCATAAGAACAACAACATCCTGTGACATACCCTCTAATACGAGATAGTTCTGAAGAAACATAAGCTGGCCTTTACATCATTTCAGAAAAGCATTGGTAAACTGTAAGATGCTACAGTCTAACAATGAAGAACCTTAAGGATGACACTAAATAACTTGTTAACTGCATCTTGGAAACTAGATTACAAGAAAGTGACCATGATTGCACTCTTAGTATTCTGTTTGATTGAAGTGTGTTAATTAAAAACTAAAGGATGTTCATATAGCCATAGAAGCTACAGTGCAGAAGTAGGCCATTTGGCCCATCAACTCTGCACCAACAACAATCCCACCCAGGTCCCATCCCTGTAACCCCACATATTTACAGTTTTAATCCCTCTGATACTAAGGGGCAATATATCATGGTAAATCAATTGATCGCACACATCTTTGGAGTGTGGGAGGAAACTGGAGCACCCAGAGGAAACCCACACTGACACGGAAAGAATGTGCAAACTCCACATTGTCACCTGAGGGTGGAATTGAACTCAGGTCCCTGGCACTGTGAGGCAGCAATGCTAACCACTGTTCCGCCGTGCCATCCCTCATGTTGCACAGCATAATTGGTAAAAATTTGCAGCATGCTACTGTGCAGAGGGACCTGGGTGTCCTTGTGCAGGAATGTCAAGGAGTTGCAGCTGTTAATAAGAAAGCAAATGGAATTTTGTCCTTCATTGCTAGAGGGATGGAGTTTAAAAACAGCGAGGTTATGTTGCAACTGTATAAGGTGCTGATGAGGCCACACCTGGAGTACTGTGTACAGTTTTGGTCTCCTTACTTGAGAAAAGATATACTAGCACTGGAGGGAGTGCAGAGGAGGTTCACTAGCTTGATTCCAGAGTTGAGAGGGTGGGCTTATGAAGAGAGACTAAGTTGACTGGGGCTATACTCATTGGAATTCAGAAGAATTAGAGGAGATCATATAAGATTATGAAGGGAATAGATAAGATAGAAGCAGGGAAGTTTTTTTCCACTGGCGGGTGAAACTAGAACTAGGGGGCATAGCCTCAAAATAAGGGGAAGCAGATTTAGGTCTGAGTTGAGGAGGAACTTCTTCACACAAAGGGTTGTGAATCTGTGGAATTCCCTGCCCAGCGAAGCAGTTGAGGCTACCTCACTGAATGTTTTTAAGACAAGGATAGATAAATTTTTAACAGTAAAGGAATTAAAGGTTATGGTGAGCGGACAGGTAAGTGGAGCTGAGTCCACGAAAAAATCAGCCATGATTTATTGAATGGCAGAGCAGGTTTGAGGGGCCAGATCGCATACCTCTGTTCCCAGTTCTTATGTTCTTATTATGAGTTCACAACATGCTTCCTGCTTGTTTAATGCTTTTAGAGTATAAATATTAAACCACACCAATAGGATTGTTAGCTTCATTAGATTCACCTCCAATGTCTCTCAGTTAAGCTATAGCTACTTTAGCATAATGATGATAATTCTCCCCTCAATGGGAATGGAGGTATCTCCTTAGGCTCAGTAGATTTCAGGTTAATGCTACATTAAATATTGATGGATATCTTAAATGTCTCTCACAAACATTAATACGATGTGGATTCTCCAATAGAAACAACATTTTAATTCATATTCCTGGTACTATCAATATTGTGATTGAGTTAACATCAAAATTGTGTTGCATGTTTGATCCTTTAATAAACTTACATATAATTTAGAAAACATATCGTTTCATATTGTCTTCTGCATCCAAACTGAAAAACCCGTCTCTGTGCACTCTTCATTGGAGAGATACATTGTTGAAGAGAGATTGTAAAATAGCCAGGTTGTTGTAATCTGGCTGAAACATGTTAAGAAGGCTATCTGCAGGATGGTAAAATTACCTGATGGCTCCTTTCCTTTGGGGAAGTTAGATCAATTAAAATTCAGATTTAAGTGTCCACGAGGCTTGTCTTTCTCAACCTTAAGTGAGAGTTTTTTTTAATTTAGATCATTCACGGGATGTGGAGGTTGCTGAGTAGGACAGCATTTATTACACATCCCAAATTTCTTTTAGAAAGGCTTGCCAGGCCATTTCAGAGGGTAATTAGAAGTCGACCACCGTGCTGTTGGTCTGGAGCCATATGTAGGTCAGGCTGGGTAAAGACGGCTGATTTCTCTCCTGAAAGGACACTGGTGAACCAGATAGGTCTTATGGCAACAGTTTCATTGTTATTATTGGGCTTTCAATTCAAGATTTTTATTGAATCCAAATTCCACCATCAGCCATGGTGGGATTCAAACCCAGGTTGCAGAGCATGGATTACTAGACCAGTGACAATACCACTGCACCATCACCTCTCCTTGAGTGAGCATCCAAGGAGTATGCTTGGTTTGAAATAGTCCCAAGAAGGGGCTAAGGAGTTAGCAATGTTAGCATTCACTTTGAGAGGACTAGATAACAAAAACAGGGGCATACTGCTGAGGCTTTATAAGGCCCTGGTGAGACCACATTTGGAATATTGTGAGCAATCCTGGGCCCTGTATCCAAGGAAGGATACCCTGGCCCTGCAGAGTCCAGAAGAGGTTCACAGGAATGATTCCAGGAATGAGAAGTATGAGGAGCATTTGAGGACTCTGGGACTGTACTCAATGGAATTTAGAAGGATGAGGGAGGATCTCATTGCTACTTACAGAATACTGTAAGGCCTGGATAGAGTGGATTGGAGAAGATGTTTCCATTAGTAGGGGAGACTAGAATCTGAGGGCACAGCCTCAGAGTAAAGGGACGATCCTTTAGAACCAAGATGAGGAGGAATTTCTTCAGCTGGGAGAGTGGTGAACCTGGTGAATTCATTGCCACAGAGGGCTGTGGAGACCAGGTCATTGAGTGCATTTAAGACAGAGGTAGATAGGTTCTTGATTGGTAAGGGGATCAATGGTTACGAGGAAAAGGTAGGAGAATGGGGTTAGGAAACATATCAGCTGTGATGGAGCAGACTCGATGGGCCGAATGGCCTTATTCTGCTCCTATGTTTTATGGTCCTATGGACTAAGGAATTATAATCCACTTCAAACCAACATGCTTTAACCATAATCCTTTTTGATTATCCATTCATGAAACCTGGGTGTTGCTGGCCAGACCAGCCTTCATCACCAACCCCTCAGTGCCCTTGAGAAGGTGCTGGTAAGCTGCCATCTTAAACTACTTCCATCCAATCTTTGGCTTTATAAATGAGCACATCATGCCAACACAGAACAGCATTTCTTCGATCTGAACATGGAGATCCAACCTTGACGCATGCTTTAACCTGCAGTGTATTCCTGATATTCCTGCCCCCACCCCTCTCCCGAGTCCTGCTGTTTGAGTTTTCAATACTCCACGAGTTGTGAAGCTTTTGGGAAGCCCTGAGGTCAGGAAAGGCAAGACCTTTCTTACTTTGAAATTTCAATGCATAAAATACTTCACGTCTTTAACCAAATGAGAGGCATAGCGCTACACAGGTTTGATTACATGTGTTGTTAAGTGTTTTGTAAGACTGTATTAAATTGAGCTGATGAGTGAATCACAAGTTATTATGCCACCTCATCAGTAGATATTTGAGCTGACAGAATTCCTGGGAGAATTAGGCACAACCTTGGCTTAAAATGCCTAATACCCTTTTATCCATGCTCACCACGTGCATGTAACTGGCACTTATTGCCCATCCCTAGAGTTGCTCATGAAACACTGCAAACTCCTGTGGTGAAAGTGCCCCTACGGTGCCATTAATGAGGGAGTTCCAGGATTTCAAGCCAGCTTCAATGAGGAGATGGAAACAATATTTTCACTTCAGGATGGTACGCGACGGAAGGTACTGTGGGTAGCTTCCCTACCCCGAGCCAGAACTTCTGGGTTTGCGACCCCAGGGCTTGATTGGCCAAGGAAGGTGTATTCATAATGTAGTCAGACATGTTCAGTGTCAAAATCCTTCCAAACACGCCAATGGAGAGACTCCTGGTCAGCCATGCTTGATGTGGAATGGTATCTCTCAAGCCTCTGGTGACACATTACAGACCTGTTCCTAGAGTGACTAACTATGGAAACAGACAAAAGTGCTGACTTCGTTCCCCACTAGACGAAAGAGGAAGAAGATGACGTGTGACTTGGAGACAATTGTGAGCCACCTTCTTGAAATGCCACTGTCCATGTGGAAAGGTCGGCCTGCAGTGCAGGGTCAACTTGGATTTATAGAATCCATAGAATCCCTACAGTGCAGAAGGAGGCCATTCAGCCCATCGAGTCTGCACCAACAACAATCCCACCCAGGCCATATTCCCGTAACCCCACATATTTACCCTGCTAATCTCCTGACACCAAGGGGCGATTTAGCATGGCCAATACACCTCGCCCCATACATCTTTGGAGTGTGGGAAGAATCCAGAACACCCAAAGGAAACCCACACACAGATACTGGGAGAATGTGCAAACTCCACACAGACAGTGACCTGAGGCCAGAATTGAATTCAGGTCCCTGGCTCTGTGAGGCAGCAACACTGTGCCACCCATGGGAGTGACCTGCACAGCCCCTGTACTGTATCATGTACAATGCAATCTGTGTGTTTGCATTAAGGTATGAGGAAAATAGCCAGCATATAGAAAACACTCAAGGCGCGATCTTACCTGCTGTTCACGCCACGCGCCCAGCTGCAGTGAAGTTGGAGCATTTGGCGGCCAGCCAAATCTCTGTTCACTGTGGCGGGATGGGACAGTCCTGCTGGCATGAACGGCGGTAAGTTCCCGGCTTTAGTCATTGAACAATATCTAAACTGTTGCATGATTTTCCTTGATTCCCCGTTTACCTGGTGCCAGTTTCAAATAGGTCAATTATCTGCTTGGTATTGAGTCCTCCTGGCAGAATAAGTGGCATCAGAACTCGGAGATCAAACTATCTGTTATACTTCAGCATGAACCAGAGAACAACGCAAGTGTATGGCACAGAAGAAGACCCTTTGGGCTATCAAATCCATGCTAGCTGTTTGTTAGAGCAATCTATAACTCATCTCACCACCCTGCTCTCTGTGTAGATGGTTCCTCTCCTGTCCATGTTTATATATTCCTCCTGTAAATGGTGCAGTGTCTCTGCCTCACCTACTCCCTGCGGCAAAACATTCCATGCTCCAAAGATTGACTGATTGAAGATGTTTTCTCTTGGCATCTGCCTTCATGGAAGATTTGCTCCAAGTGAGGTGATGTTTGAAGAAAGGGAAGTTGTACTCAGTAGTTTTCAGACAAACTGTGTATTAGGGTTACCATCTCCAACAACATTGTAACTGGACGTGGGTACTACTTGGACCATAGCTAGAGAACTGATATTTATTTTGGGGATATTGAATGTTACATAGAATTAACAAGATGTTAATAGAATCATAGAATCACTACAGTGCAGTAGGAAGCCATTCGATCCATTGAGCTTGCATTGACCCTCTGATAGGGTATCCTACCCAGGTTCTCTCTTCCATTTATACCTCCATAATCCCAGACATTTACCATGGCTAATTCAGCCAATCTACACATCTTTGGAGACTAAGAGGCAATTTTAGCGTGGCCAATCCACCTAACCTGCACATCTTTGGACTGTGGGATGAAACCGGAGCCCCCGCAGACACGGAGAGAATCTGCAAACTCCACACAGACAGTCACATGAGGCTGGAATTGAACCCAGGTCCCTGGCACTATGAGGCAGCAGTGCTAACCACTGTGCTGTTAACTTCTCACATTTCACTTCATCTAACTCTATCAGTACGCATTTCTAATTCTTTCTCATGTATGAACTTGTCTATCCCCAAAAGTGCAGTTTTCACCCCAATGGTGCCAACTAATCCTTGTGTTTGCAAGTTCCACATTCTAACACATCTATGGATATGGGGATTTCTACTGAAATCCCCACTGCATTATCATGTGAGTGTGTGTACCTTTAAGAAAGTTTTTTTCAAAAAAATCGTGCAGCTTACAGCTTCAGCGATAACATTGGGGGTGGAGCATAGCTGTGGCAGTCAGGTGATAGGGGTTTCAGTTTTGTTTGTGCCAGTCAAGCGAGAGGGTTTTTTTCTTTGTGCTTTCCATTTCATTTTCGGAGTGTGTTTAAAGCAGTTTAGCAGCAAGCTAAGAAGCAGTCTCTCTCTCTCTCTCTCCCTGTTCTTCTCTGTTTGGTTCTGAAATTCTTACCAATTAGCTGAAGGAAAGGCTTATTGCCATCCTGCCTTAAAGAAGCTGTGTTTTGGGAAATAGATTTGACTACAACCTCTTCTGAGTTTCTTCACGAGGGATTTTCAGCATTAAACCCAGGAGGCTGGATTCCTGTAATAAGTGGGAATTAACCTATGCTGTATTGTGCTTATTTGGAGGGGTTTGTGTATTGGATGTTGGCTTTGGTTGGAACACATTAGAGGTATTCCTTAAGAGTTATACATCACTGTGGTTATTGTGTTTCTTGTTTGTAATTGTTGAAAGTTCTTGTGAATTGTCTTACTATACATGTCAACAATATTTTTAATGAAGCTTTGCTTTTGATAAAAGCTCCTTGTGGGTCAGTTCAATCACACCTGAAGTGAAACGTCTCATGCTCGTCCCAGCCAAATTCAACGTAAAACCTGACAGGCCAGGCGAGCTTCATAGACCACATTGAAATATCCAACCTGACTTGTAACAATGTTCGTTGGATTGTATATTGGATTCATTTTATCTTTAATGACCTCCAGTCTTGAATGACCCCCGCAGAGCAAAACATCTTTTTTAATTATCTCCTATTGAACTGATTCATGGTTTTCAATATGCCTATTAGGACTCCCTTAAAATTGTAAAGGACAGGATAAAATTGTTAACCCTTGGTGGAGAATTCTGCAATCAGGGGACATAGATTCAAGATAAGTAGGTGTAGAGGAGTCATGAGGAAGAACTTTTCTATGCAGAGGTTGGTGGGTGTCTGGAATTCACTGCCCGAGTTGATGGTGAAGGCAGACACCCTAAACACTTTTTTAAAAATACCTTTATCAGCACCTTAAGTGTTGTAAGCTACAGGGCTATGGGCTGGGTGCAGGTAGGTAGGATTAGAAAGGACAGCTGGGTGTCGAATGGCCTCCTTCTGGGCTGTATCTTTCCTATGGTTCTAATGACTCCTTCTGTATTATAGCAGGAGCAAGTGAGGAAAAATGGACTTGGTTTTAAAAAGGCGCTTGATAGTTGAGAAATATTCCAGCACCTCACCTCACCAGTTACATCCACACCTTACAGGGAGGCAATGGCCTAGTGGTATTATCACTAGACTATTAATTCAGAAACTAAGCTAATGTTTTGTGTTCGAATCCCGCCATGGCAGATGGTGGAATTTGAGTTCAATAAAAATGATCTGGAATTAGGAATCTACTGATGACCATGAAACCATTGTTGGAAAAATCCATCTGGTTCACTAATGTCCTTTTGGGAAGGAAATCTGCTATCCTTACCCGGTCTGGCCTACATGTGACTCCTGAGCCACAGCAACGGGGTTGTCACTCTGTAATTCTCTTTGTTTTCTTACTGAACTGCCCTCAGGCAACTAGGAATTGGCAATGAACGCAGGGCAATCAGCAACACCCATGTCCCACGAATGAATAAAAAAGAAAGGATTGTCTCGTTCCAGTTGAGCAGACAGTAACCCGTTGTTTAAGCAGCGAACATGACTAGGAATAGCGCGCCACTCTGAACACTGCCTGCTCTGATAAAGTCACGCAGGTGCGGGCATTCTGCTCACCGGACTGCCAGGTGTTTCTCATTTAATCACACAGTCATAGAATCCCTACAGTGTAGAAGGAGGTCATTCGGCCCATCGAGCCTGCATCAACAATGATCCCACCTAGGCCCTATCCCCAATGCCACACGTATTCCCCCTGACACTAAGGGGCAATTTAGCGTGGCCCACTATCCACCTAACCCGCAGCATATTTGGAATGTCGGAGGAAACCCACACAGGCATGAGGGGACTCCTTACAGATGGTCACCTGAGGCTGAAATCGAATCCGGGTCCCTGGCACTGTGAGGCAGCAGTGCTAACCACTGTGCTGCCATGCTGCCCATTAATAAATTTGGGTTGGCAGTGGTGGGATGCCTGGTCGCACATCATCACATTCTGGTAGTATGACCTTCACCAGCCCTTCTCAGGGGCAAGTGAGAATAGGCCCAGGATGCAGCCAGTTTAGTTTTATTGCTTTCCTAGAATCCTACGGGGCTAGGAACAATTTGGAAAATCCCACAGGTCAGCTGCAAGGAGAGCCAGCTGCTTTCGAGGACACCTGTTCACCTGTTTTTTGAGTTATTGCCGCCCAAGTCACGGTCACTGGGCAGCTTGGCCTTGCTGTAGTAGTTGGAAATAAATTAGCCATGGTGATGATGGTGGGGGGGGCGGTAGTGGAGGAATGCAGTGGTACCATCAAGCTGCTTCTGCAGTGCGTATGAGCTACACATCAAAGCTTGCAACCCAAGGGAAAATAACAGACACAGTGTAGTATAGGAATCAAAACAGATACAAGCAAACGTGGTACAGCATCCAACAGTTCATCCTCGTTAACCGAACGCCACTGTTATTGTGTTAATATTGGCTCATCTTTTGTTTAAATTGGAGAGAGCGGGGCCTGAGAGCACATCAACAGGGATCAGATTGCATTGTACAACATAAAGGAATGATTTGTTGTTCCTATAGAGACATACACATTGGTTCTAATGCTGTCTCTGGTGACTCATTCATTTATTAGTTTTATGAAGCACTCCTGCCTCAGGTTCCCCTCTCATAGTTGGCCAAGGTTAGCTATCTGCCATATAAACTGCTGATAGCGGAGAAGGAGATAAGACTCCCTGTACGTGTAATAAACAAAATCCTTTACGACGTCAGTGGAAATCGCTGTACGTGGTAGTCATTCCCATTTCAAAAGTCAAAAATAAATCTGAAGTGTAATGGACGACTGTCTTTTCTCCAATCTGCAATGCTATGGATCCAGAAGGTTCTATTTTTAAGTCAACGCTTCACAATGCAGTGTTAAAGATTCCATAAATGATTCATTTTATGAAGTGGCTGAAAGGATAAACCATTTAGGTTAGGATTTTAGCCTCTAAGTATCCTTGGGGCTTTTAATTTGCAGCAAATAATGTTGCCAGATGACCTCCCCTCACCACCCCCCCAACCCAACACAACGGCAGGACCCGGGTTCGATTCCCGGCTGGGGTCACTGTCTGTGTAGAGTCTGCACGTTCTCCCCGCGTCTATGTGGATTTCCTCTGGGTAATATAAATTGGGTGCCATTGCACATTCCCGGTGCCTGCCCCCGCCTCAGTTTTACCAGCAGTGGGAAAAGTGTCTGAATCCTGGTTTACTTCCTGACTTGGATGGCTGTGTGTGCAGCATCTGCACCTTCTGCTCGTGTCTGCGTGGGTTTCCTCTGGGTGCTCCGGTTTCCTCCAAAGATCTGTGGATTAGGCGGTTTTGACAAACGGTGACCTGGACTTGAAACGTCAGCTCTTTACTTTCCCTTCAGACACTGCCAGACCTGCAGAGATTTTCCAACATTCTCTCTTCTGGCTGCAAATTAGGTGGATTGGTCGTGCTAAATTGTCCCTTAGTGTTCGGGGATTAGCAGGGTGAATAAATGTGGTTATGGGGATGGGACCAGGGTGGGATTGTGGTTGGTGCAGACACGATGGGCCGAATGCCCTCCTTCTACACTTTAGGATTCTATGATCCTCAGCCTGACCACCCATGGACCAATTGATTTGATTTGATTTATTAATGTCACATATATTATGATACAGTGAAAAATACTGTTCCTTGCCTACTATACAGGCAAAGCATACTGTTCATAGGGAAGGAAAGGAGAGAGTGCAGAATGCAATGTTACAGTCATAAAAGAGCTAAAATGAAATTTTAGAAGCACAGAGCGAGAGTATAAGACAGAATTAGAAGCAAGGCCGGGCACAGCTTGCAAGAAGCCACCACGTTCTGGCGCCATCTTGGTTTCCCAATTACTGGTCACTCAAGGGTCTTCTCCCATCACGACTGTGATTTCACTTGGAGTCGGGGGAGGCCCACTCCAAGTGTGAAGCTTCGCAACTCAGCTGATGGCACCGCCCCCCCCCCCCCCCCCACCCCTCCACCAAGGATGAGGGCAATCTCCTTCATGCCCCGAAAATTACTCCTAACCAATGCGTTTTCCCTCTACCGCTGCCCTGTTCACTGCACTACCCACCTCCCCCCCTCCACACAACACACACAACACAGACACAGACACACACACACACACACACACACACACACACACACTTACCTTCACAGGTAAGGGCATCGCAGGATGTGGAGACTCGATAAAAATCCACCGTGAGCTACCGGAATGGGGCAACAGGTTTGAGTCGTTGAATGGCCTACTCTCGATCGTAAAGTCCCAGAAAGAGAGCCAAGCCCCATCAAGATGTTGATAGCTTCGCACAACGTTATGCTCGATAAATCAGATGACATTGCATTTTCAAAAAAAAATAGGCATTGTGTTTCTGGCGAGGCAGTGGGACTGCTTTGAATAACAATGCGTTGAACAATCAATCATAATCTCATCCTTTTTGCTGGGGTAGCCATGGCAACCGTACAGGGTTGCATGTGGCTGACAGGAGCCGGAGAAGCCAGTTATTCCCTTATCCTCAGAGGTGAACATACTGCAGCAGCGTAAACACATGCTCCATTCAGATTCGCGTTGTAATAAATACATATTACCACTTGTCAGTCAAATTCGTGAGATGAATGTCATGAAAGCAGGCGATGCTGGGAGAGAAAGCCAATTGCGCCCGGCTTCACTTCCTTTCCCAATCTTGTCATTAGCAGTGCGGTAACTTTTTGATGCTCCTCTTGCTAATTTAAGGGATGCAGTAGTGCAGTGGCATTGTCATTGGACTTGGAGTCCAGAGATCCAAAACAAGGGGCGGCACGGTGGCACAGTGGTCAGCACTGCTACCTCGCTGCACCAGGGATCCAGGTTCGATTCCAGCCTTGGGTGACAGTGTGGAGTTTGCATCTTCTCCCTGTGTCTGGTGTAGGTGAGAGGGGATTGGCCATGCTACATTGTGCCTTAGTTTCCAAAGATGGGTAGGTTAGGTGAACTAGCAATGGTAAATGCAGCAGTGATTAGCATTACTGCCTCGCGTGCCAGGGACCTGGGTTCAACTCCGGCCTCGTGTCATTTTCTGTGTGGAATTTGCACATTCTCCCCGTGTCTGTGTGGGTTTCCTCCGGGTGCTTCGATTTCCTCCCACAATCATAAAATGTGCGGGTTAGGTAGATTAGCCATAAGTTGCCCCTTAGTGTGTCAGGGGGATTAGGAAGGTGACAGCAATAGGACCTGAGTGGCACTGTTGTCAGTACAGGCTCGATGGGCTGAATGACCTCCTCTGCACTGTAGGTTCTATAAGATAGAGAGACTCAAATCCCTCCGAGACAGATGGTGAAATTTGAATTCAGTAATCCAGCTAGAATTAAAAGTCTAATGATAACTGTGAAGCCATTGTCGTAAAAGCCCATCTGATCCACTAATGTCCCATAGGGAAGGAAATCTGCCATCCCTACCTGGTCTGGCCTACATGTGACTCCAGAGCCACAGCAATGTGGTTGACTCTCAAATGTCCTCTGAAACGGAGGGCAGTTAAGAATGGGCAATAAATGCAGGCACAGCCAGTGATGATGCCGTCCCATAAAATGAATGAAAGGAATAAATAACTGACAAGAGACAACAGGAGCTTTATTAGGGTGCTTAAGAGTTTTGCAATGAATGTGAACATGTTAATAAGGGAAGAGTGGTGACTGTCTATCTGAAACCAAATATCTTTGGAAGGACTGGGTTGGCACCTGCGTAACTATTTCAGTGTTTGGCCCATGTCAGAGCCAGATCACCTGATAATGAGCTAGCAGAACCCTCACCAGTCCACAGAAGGATTCTATCTTTTAATTTGAACCTTCTTCTACCTGCTTTGGCACAGAAGCAGCAGATGAAGAGATTATTTCCATGGAGTATGGTTGGCGCAATGACAGTGGTGTCTGCTGGAAGGAGATTGTATTTGGCACGTGTGTAATGGAATGGAGTTGGTTCTGATCTCCCTTGGTAGGATTGGGTTGAAGTGGCTTGTGCTACCAAATAAACCTGTTGGACTTTAACCTGGTGTTGTGAGACTTCTTACTGTGTATACCCCAGTCCAAAACCAGCATCTCCATATTAGCATTGGGTTGGACAGAGCGACTGAGATACTACTACCTGAGAGAAATGTGACTGGGACATTGGCACCATCTGATAGCTGATGTTGATATCACGCTAGATAGGTGACTGGAACACTGGTATCATTTAATAGATAGGTGACTGGCATGTTGATACCACATCAAAGATCGGTGATTGGGACACTAATACCATCTGACAGATGTTTAATTTTGGGGCACAAGTCATTTGCCATTTTGCTTTTGCTAATGTATTGGAGATATTACTTTGTGTCTCATGGAATGTTCTCTATAATGTGGAGTCCTTGACCAGCTTGGGTCATGGACTGCAACCTTTACCATGGAGATTGACAATCTACCGTCAGAAATTTAAAACCAGGACGAAGAGATGTAGATGGGGAAGTTGAACATAGAGAAACCTGTCAGGAGAGGGGGCGTGTGGTCACGACAGGGCAGCTTGGGATTGGGCAGGGTCAAGGGCCTTGTGAATAATCCACCCGACACCAGGCCCCTCGGCCTGTTCAACCATGGACGCCCAGTCTTGCCAGGCAAGCTGGCTCACTCAGCCTGCCAATCAAGCGGGAAGTCAGCTAGAGCTCATGTGGATACCAAGAGCCATCTGGTCAGAATTCCTGATTGATTCATGCACAAGTATTGTTAGGATTGGTTTGGTTAAGGGGTCAAGCGGTTGAGCATTTGGCTCCGGGAAGAGCCGGAATCATCAGCTTCAATAAATCAAGGCCTCTGAAAGTCGTGACAATCCTAACGCAGCGAGAAGTAGCACAGGGACCTGTCGTGTAGTCTATTCCCCATAATAACTTAACTTGACAGCTCGATTTGGAGGTAGGCCGGGAGTAACTGGAGATCCATTTAATGACTATTGTCAATCACAAACCCGCATCTATTTCCAGAAGGAAACCTCTGTTTTTTTTTCATTTCCCTGTTCTTTGATTTGACATCACGGGGGCATTGCTCACAAACTAACTCTCCTCGCTGTTTCCTGCGACCGGCACTTAATGCCAGACATTGGCAAGCATGGGCGGTGGCATGGCAGAATGAAAGGTGAGTTTTTTTATTCCTTTATGGGTGGCACGATGGCACAATGGTTAACACTGTTGCTTCACAGTGCCAGGGACCCGGGTTCGATTCCCGGCTTGGGTGGTTGTCTGTGTGTAGTTTGCACATTCTTCCCTTGTCTACATGGGTTTCCTCTGGGTGTTCCGGTTTCCTCCCACAGTCCAAAAATTAGGTGAAGTAGCCATGATAAATTGACCTTTAGTGAGAGGAAGAATAGTGGGGTAAATATGTGGGGTTTATTGGGATAGGGCCTGGGTGGGATTGTGGTCAGTGCAAGCTTGATGGGCTGAATGGCCTCCTTCTGCACCGCAGGGATGCTATGACTGTGGGACATGGGCGTCATTGGCTGGCCAGCATTTGTTGCCCATCCTTAGTTGCTGTTTGGAGGACAGTTGAGAATCAATCACATTGCAGCAGCTCTGGAGTCACATACAGGCCAGACCAGGTAAGGATGGCAGATTTCCTTCCCTACAGGATATCAGTGAACCAGATGGGTTTTTTCTGATAATCAACAAGGGGTTCGTGGTCATCAGTAGACTCTTAAATTCAGATATTTATAATTGAATTCAAATTCCACCATCTTCCATTGAGGGATTCGAACCCAGATGCGCAGAAATTTAGCTGAATTTCTGGATTAATAGTCTAGTGATGATGCCACTAAACCATGGCCTCCCCGATGAAGTATCTTTTCCAAACTGGATATCCAATATAAAAGGACGGGGTTTGAGGGAATGGGGTCTTTGGGGTGGGAGGGGGAGGTGCGGTGTGTGCAGGAGGGTTATCCCCTTCTCTAAGAAAGATATTAAAACTACTTAAACAAAACTGGCTAGCTTCTCCAACCTTCTGCTCGGGTATTAGCAGTTTATAGATCATGGGGAGTCCAGTGAAGTCCAAGATAGAATCCATAGCATCATAGGATCCCTACAGTGCAGAAGGAGGCCATTTGGCCCATCAAACTTGCACTGACAACAATCCCACCCAGGTCCTGTCCCCATGATTGAATGGCAGAGCAGACCCGATAGAACGAGTGGGCTAGGTTTGTTCCTCTGTCTTATGGTCACCCTGCTAATCCCCCTGACGATAAGGGGCAATTTAACATGGCCAATCAACCTAACCTGCACACCTTTGGAGTGTGGGAGGAAACTGGAGCAGCCGGAGGAAACCCACCCAGACAAGGGGAGAACATGTAAATGCCACACAGTCACCCGAGGCCAGAACTGAGCCCATGTCCCTGGCGCGGTGAGGGAACAGAGTTAACTGCTGTGTCACTCTCACCCTCTGCTATAGATGCACTGAGAGGACTTGCAGGTTGATAACCAACCTATCTGGCCACGCTGTGAGTGCACATTCCATGGCCATCATCCACTGAAGAATTCAGAGCGTGGTTAGGATTGTGGAACTCTCAGTACTGCAAGGAAATAGCCATTGTGAAAGCATGGATGCATTTAAGACAAGATAGATCAGCACATGATGGAGGAAAGAAGAGAAGGATGTGTGGAAGATCATCAACCTGAAAGGTTAACTCTGCTTCATGCTTCATTCGTCTGCCAGATCTGCTAATCATTTTCAGTATTTCCTCCTTTCACTTCCAATTTCCAGCATCTGCTGCCTTTTGCTTTTGGAGAGGGACATGTTGACGGAGTGAGATGAAGACAGGGTGAGAAGAGACTTGTGTGGAACATAAACGTTAGTATCGGCCAGATCTCGGTGGCCTGTTTCTGTGTTATAAATTCTGTGGGGGCGATCCTACCAAAACAATTCTAAATGCCAGATGAGTGTGAAAATGAGAGAGAATCTCACTGATTTTTTGAGCGAGTTAAAAATCAAATCTTACCTCACTTCAAGGAAAAGAAATGAAGCAGGATCTCTTTCCTGCCAGCAGGGGGAGGGGGAAAGCCTGAGGAAAGTCAGCAGCTTGCAATAGAATGTGCCATTGCGCATGTGCAGATCCCTCTGTTTTGTGCAACTAAAATTTAAATATTGAGTCAGCTCTCGCTAGATATCCAGCTCCAGTAAGATCGCAAGAGATGAGAAATCAGGCGCAAACCCAATTTTTTGGCTTTCTCACGATCTGAACAGCTCGGTCCAGGTTCAAGTCCCACTCTGGGACACGATGGCCATGGAATGTACAGTCATAGTGTGGCCAAATAGGTTGGTTATCAACCTGCAAATCCTTTCAGTGCATCTATAGCAAAGGGTGAGAGTGGCAGTGTCTCCAGGTCAGCTAGAACCCCTTGTGCAGTTTCTGCAGTAAGTTAAAAGACCCCCATGTCCCAGGTTCTTGTGTGAAATGTCCTCCTCATTGTGAGAGAAGGCTAAGTTAAAAAATAACAGAGTTTACATTTGATTCCCTGGTACTTTGGAAATTAAGTTGTTATTCCAGCTATGGCCAAATATTTAATTCACTTTGTTCTGCAAGATTAAAGATGCTCACTTCAAATAAAGCACCAAACTTGTGAAACTATAGTTAAAAACTGTTAAAACCTGCAGATGCTGGTCTGGAAAAATAAAGTTACAACAATTGTGGAAACTAAAGTTATGACAAACAACTCTGTCAAGTAATGGAAAGTGCTTATTAGCATGCAAGACCTTCAGTGAGGCTAATGCTTACATACTCAGGATAAGCGACTAATCTAAACCTTATGTCAGTTTCATAAGCTCTATGTTCCCAGCCTTGGCCACAGAATGAAAATAAGATCCTTTAAATAACAAAATTCCAAAGAGCAAGATACAGTGAAGCGTATCTGTTACGTTTTATGTATAAATCGCCGGTGAACTTCACTCCATCTGTTCTCCTTGCCAGCAGGTAATGAAAGCTTAAAACATTTGAGTACACACTCTGCACTGTCTGGTTAATCCTTAACTGTACCACATGGCAAGAGGTCCACATGGTTAACCTCATAATTTTCCAGTAAGAGTCAACACTTTCAGGAGCAGAGGGGCAGAGACTTGAGCCAGAATACACAAGGGAAGAGTTAGCTCCTTACCTTCCAATGGGGAGAGTCACTGCTTGACACATTTAACCGTGATCTGGAATGCACTGGTGGACACGGATTCAGTAATAACTTGCAGAAGGGAATACTTTGAAAAGAAAATTTGCAAGCCTATGGGGAGAAGATCAGGAACGTGGGCCTAATTGAATCGGTCTTTCAAGGTGATAGCACAGGCACAATGGGTCAAACAACCTCTGGTTCTGTATGATTTTCTGATTCTGAAAGAAGCAAGCCATGAAGAAAGCATTTGTGGCCAGTTACTGGTTGCAGGATTATTTGGCAACATTAGCAGATTTCAATGAGTTAAATTTCCATCTAATCATGACCATCTCCCCCCTTCAAAAAATGATTGACTCGTCAGAAATAGTTCACTGCTACAGTTGTGAAGTGGAACAGTAAACAGCAACTCTGTTATTTTTATTTATATTTTTTAACACAGCGCATGGATCAGAAAACTTAAGGAAAAAAGAGAAGGAAAGGGAGTTTACACATTAATACATCCCAAGTGAGACATTCAGAATTCCTAATACTCAGAATGAGATGCAAACGGTAGTTTATGTGGAATTGTGCATAGTAGCCAGCTTTAGAGCATCATGTGCAGTCCTGGCCAATATTATTATTCAAAGGGCATGGAGACACCGGGGGGAGTGCAGAAACAATTTATAAGGAGTAGAGAATCATAGAATCCCTATGATGCAGAAGGAAGCCATTCGGTCCATCCAGACTGCTCGGACCACAATCCCACTCTGGCCCTGTCCTCATAACCCACATATCTACTCTGTTAATCCCCCTGAAATTAGGGTCAGTTCACCAAACGATACCAAAAGTGTGTCGGTATATGTGTCAGTGCAGACTCGATGGGCTGAAGGACCTCTTCTACACTGTATGATTCTATGATTCCAAGTATCAGGAATTGTGAAACAGAATCCCTACAGTGCAAAAGTAGGCCATTCAGCCCATTGAACCTGCACTGGAAACAATCCCACCCAGGCCCTACCCATTTAGCCACATATATTTATGCTATTAATCCATCTAATCTACACATCTTGGGACACTGAGGCACAATTTAGCATGGCTAATCAACCTAACCCACACATCTTTGGATTGTGGGAAGAAACTGGAGTACCTGGAGGAAGCCCACACAGACATGGAGAGAACGTGCAAACTCCACACAGACAGTGACCCTAGCTGAGAATTGAACCCAGGTCTCTGGCACTGTGAAGCTAACCACTGTGCTACCGTGCTGTCCCCAATGGAATGGAGGGACAAACAGGATTTATTTCCTCCTGGGGGGTGGGGTGACCTCACAGTGGTATTTAAATTCCCTACAGGTTTTGATAAATTTTGAAACAGAAAAACATGTGTTTCTTAAATGGTGAGCAGTAGCAAAGTATTTAATTGGGTTAACATCCAATGAAGCAAGCAATGAAGAAGATACAATGGTATGCTGACACTTATTACAAGAGGATTTGAGTCTCGGAGTAAAGACGTCTTGCTGCAATTATAGAGAGCAATAGTGAGACTGCACCTGGTGCACTGTGTGCAGATTTGACCTTCTTACCTAAGGAAAGATTTGATTCAATCTGATTTAGTACTGTCACTTGTATTAATATACAGTGAAAAGTATTGTTTCTTGCATGCTATATAGACAAAACATACCGTTCATAGAGAAGGAAACGAGATGTAGAAGCTATTGAAAGGGTGCAGAGGAGATTTACAAGGATGTTGCCTGGACTGGGAGGCATGCCTTATGAAGTTAGGTTGAGGGAGCTGGGACTCTTTTCCCTGGAGAGACGAAGGTTGAGAGGCGACCTGATAGAAGTTTACAAAATGTTGAGAGGAATAGATAGGGTGGACTCTCAGAGGCTATTTCCCCGGTTTGAAATGGTCGCTACGAGAGGACACAGATTTAAGGTGCGGGGAGGGAGGTTCAGAAGTGATGTTAGGGGTAAGTTTTTCACTCAGAGGGTGGTGAGTGAATGGAATCGGCTGCCGTCAGTGGTGGTGGAGGCGAACTCGCTGGGGTCTTTTAAAAGACTTCTGGATGAGTATATGGGGTTTAATGAGATTGAGGGTTATAGATAGGTCTGTAGGTTGGTGGGTGATGATGTGATCGGCGCAACTTGTGGGCCAAAGGGCCTGTTTGTGCTGTAGTGTTCTATGTTCTATGTTCTATGAGACAGTGCAGAATGTAGTGTTACAGTCATAGCTAGGGTGCAGAGAAAGATCAAGTTACTGCAAGATAGTCCATTCAAAAGTCTGACAACAGCAGGGAAGAAGCTGTTCTTGAGTTGGTTCGTATGTGACCTGAGACTTTTGTATCTTTTTCTCGAAGGGAGAAGGTGGAAGAGAGAATGTCCGGGGTGCATGTATTCCTCAATTATGCTGGCTGCTTTGTCGAGGCAGCAGGAAGTGTAGACAGAGTCAGTGGATGGGAGGCTGGTTTGCATGATGAATTGGGTGACATTTACAATGTTTTGTAGTTCCTTGTGGTCTTAGGCAGAGCAGAAGCCATACCAAGTTGAAAGAATGCTTTCTATGGTGCATCTGTAAAAATTGGAGAGAGTCATAACTGACATGCCAAATTTCCTTCGTCTTCTGAGAAAATAGAGGCGTTGATGGGCTTTCTTAACTATCGTGTCGACATTGGGGGATCAGGACAGATTGTTGATGATCTGGACACCGAAAAGCTTGAAGCTCTCATCCTGCTACAGAGCGAGTACGACAATGGTTCACTGAACTAATTTCTGGGATTGAGGATGTCTTATGGGCAAAGGTTAAATAGACAGGGCCTTTATCCTCAGTTGAAGGCCTGAGTTTCCAGTAGATTCAGCGGCAGACACACTTGCCAATTCCAACTGCCCTGCTGCCATCTTATACACCAATGACCATTGATTGGCAGGAGACAGGGTTCTGCCCTTGACTTGAGAGGTCATCCTACCTTGGAGAGCTGTTAGCCAATGTGATTGTACGGTCGTGTGGTGTGGGTGGGGAGAGTAGGGGGTGAGTTGATCAATCCACATTGGTGGGAGTGGGTGGATGACTGACTGGTACATGCATGGAGGGGGGCAGAAAATTGGCCTTGGAGCCCTGTGATAGTGAGGGAGGGGGCAGTGATCAGCTGCAAAGGATAGCGGTAGCTAGGGGAGGCAGTGATAGACAGATCTCTGTGTTCTGTGCAATTGCAATTGCACAGAACAGAGTGATCTGAGCATGCATAATGGCGCCCTCTGCTGCCATTTGCTGGCTTTTGGCAAGTTTAGGCCCTACTCCCCTCCCTCTGCTGGCGGGAAACAGATCTTGCATTATATTTTGAACAGAATAAAGATTCGATTCTTAACTTGCCCAAATAAAAGCACAATTCTCTCCCATTTTCATGTCCTTCTCGCACTTGGAATTTTTTTGGTTAGATTGCTCCCGAAATGGTTCTTCTTGTGGGCTAACTGGAAGCCAACAATATAAGGTAATCACCAAGAAATCCAATAGGGAACGCAGAAGAAACTTCCTTAGCCAAAGAATTGTGGGAATGTGGAACTCACTACCAGAGAGAGTGGCAGTATAGATGTATTTAGGGGTAAGCTAGCTAAACATTTGAGGGAGAAGGGAATAGAGGGTTTAGATGATAAATTTAGAGGTGTAAAGCTCAGAGGAGGCTTGAATGAAGCATAGGGGATGAGATGGTCCAGTGATATTATTGCTAAACTATTAATTTAGAAAATCAGTTCATGCTCTGGGATCCTGAGTTCGAATCCCTCCATGGCAGCTGGTGGAATTCGAATTCAATAAAAGTATCAGGAATTCAGAATCTACTGATGACTGTGAAACCACTGTCAAGCTAAGTTCATTTATTCGTCACAAGTAAGGCTTACATTAACATTGCAATGAAGTTTCTGTGAAATTCTTCTAGTTGCCACATGCCGGCACCTGTTCAGGTACACTGAGGGAGAATCTAGCATGGCCAGTGCACCTAATCAGCACATCTTTTGGACTGTGGGAGGAAACTGGAGGACTCAGAGGAAACCCACTCAGACACAGGGAGAACATGCAGACTCCACATAGACAGTGACCCAAGCCGGGAATCGAACCCGTGTCCTTGGTGCTGTGAGATCGCAGTTCTAACCACTGTGCCGCCATGCCATCCTTCAACCATTGCTGATTGTGGGAAAAACCCATCTGGTTCAGTAATGTCCTTAATCTGTCATCCTTACCTGGTCTGGCTTACGTGTGACTCCAGAGCCACTACAATGTGATTGACTCTCAACTGCCCTCTGAAATAAGGCCTAGTAAGCCACATAGTTCAAGGGCAACTAGGGATGGGCAATAAATGCTGGCCAGTCAGCGATGCTCGTGGTCCACGAATGAATTAGAAATGAACACTGGCCTGGGCTGTTAGGACTGAGAGTCTAGTTCTGTGTGAAGTATATCCTGTGTAATCCTAAGTAATCCTTCAAAGCAACTTCGTTTCATGTTGACTTACCACATTCTCAATGTAGAATTTATAAAGCAGCTTGCTTCACGAATCACTCCCTGTCATCTGTCTCTTAGTGCACAAAACATGAAACACCGCAGTTGCTGAAGATCTGAAGCAACGGTGCTGGAGATGTTCAGCAGGGCAGGCAGCATCTGTGGAGAGGGGAGAGATGAGGTAAAGACTCATTACTAAAATAGGGAAGGAAGATTTGATGAAGAGTTGCTAAATGTGGTTGAAGGTATCCTCAGAGCTTGATACCTTTAAACATGGTTATAGAATCATGGAAGCCCTACAGTGCAGAAGGAGGCCATTTGGCCTATCAAGCCTACACTGACAGCAATCCCATCCAGGCCCTATTTCCGTAACTCCTCATATTTATCCTGCTAACCCCTTCAATACTAAGGGGCAAGTTAGCTTGGCCAATTCACCTAACGTACACTTCTTTGGACACTAAGGGGCAATTTAGCATAGCCAATCCACCTAACCTCTACATCTTTGGATACTAAGGAGCAATTTAGCATAGCCAATCCATCTAACCTACACATCTTTGGACACTAAGAGGCAATTTAACATGGCTAATCCACTTAACTTACACATCTTTGTATACTAAGAGGCAAGTTAGCATGGCCAATCCACCTAACCTACACATCTTTGGACACTAAGGGGCAATTTAGCATGGCCAATCCACCTAACCTACACATCTTTGGACACTAAGGGGCAATTTAGCATGGCCAATCCACCTAACCTCTACATCTTTGGATACTAAGGAGCAATTTAGCATAGCCAATCCATCTAACCTACACATCTTTGGACACTAAGAGGCAATTTAACATGGCTAATCCACTTAACTTACACATCTTTGTATACTAAGAGGCAAGTTAGCATGGCCAATCCACCTAACCTACACATCTTTGGACACTAAGGGGCAATTTAGCATGGACAATCCACCTAACCTACACATCTTTGGACACTAAGAGGCAATTTAGCATAGCCAATCCACCTAACCTACACATCTTTGGACACTAAGAGGCAATTTAGCATAGCCAATCCACCTAACCTACACATCTTTGGACACTAAGAGGTAATTTAACATGGCCAATCCACCTAAAGTACACATCTTTGGGAGGCCATTGAGAGATTTGAATATAAGGATGAAAATTTTAAACAGAGGTATTCAAAGAAAATGAAAAGAGATGCAAAAGATTGAATTCAGGTTTGTTCCCAGCAAAGATTTTGCGATTAATTTTCAATTCTTGCAGATTCCAGGCCAATATTGAGCATGGGCAAGGGCTTTGCAACACAATTTCCTTCTCTTCTCCATTTCATTCTGAATGTCTTTGATAACTCAACTGTACATATCAGGAACAAACAATGATCAAGATTGATGAGGACAAATGGAAATATCTTTGCTTATTTATTCATTCATGGGAAGCAGGCATCACTGGCTAGGCCAGCATTTATTGCCCCTCATTAATTACCCTTGTCAAGGTGGTGGTGAGCCGCTGCCTTGAACCACTGCAGTCCATGTGGTGTAGGTACACCCACTGTGCTGTGAAGGAGGGAATTCCGGAATTTTGATCCAGCGACAGTGAAGGAATGGTGATATATTTCCTAATCAGAATGGCGTGTGGCTTGGAAGGGAACTCGCGGGTGGTGGTGTTCCCATGTATCTGCCGCCCTTGTCCTTCCAGATGGTAAAGTTAGTGGCCTTGGAAGATGCGGATATTCCCACCGATAATGACAAGAAAACACGAGGCATCCATTTTGGAACTCAGGCAAGCTCGGCAGGGTCACAAATCTCTGACCTTTTTCTGTAAAGGAATGTCTGGAGATTGGGAAATTCTGAAGATATGGGTACAGGATGAAATCATGAAACCATTGTCAATCCATCTGGTTCACTAATGTTCTTTAGGGAAGGAAATCTGCCATCCTTACCTGATCTGGCCTACATGTGACTCCAGAGCCACAGCAATGTGGCTGACTCTCAATCGCCCTCTGAAATGGGCTAGCAAACTACTCAGTTTCAAGGGCAACTCGGGATGGGCAATAATTGCTAGCCAACTAGCAATGCCTGTTTCCCACAAATGAATAAAAAAAAGCATGGGGTGTGCCTGGGGCTCAGTGGGTGTCTCTGAGGAAGAACATTTTGTGTTCTAGTCCCACTCTAGACCTAGTCTGGCATTTTCTGTGCGGTACAGAGAGAGTGCTGTACTTCTGAACAAACTGATATCTGTCTTTTTGATTTTGATTTGATTTATTATTGTCAGAGGTATTAGCATACAGTGAAAAGTATTGTTTCTTACTCGTTATACGGACAAAGCCTACCGTTCATGGAGAAGGAAACGAGAGAGTGCAGAATGTAGTGTTACAGTCATAGCTAGGGTGTCAACTTAATGCAAGTAAGTCCATTCAAAAGTCTGAGCAGCAGCAGGGAAGAAGCTGTTCTTGAGTCAGCTGATACGCGACCTCAGACTTTTGTATCCTTTTCCCGACGGAAGAAGGTGGAAGAGAGAATGTCCGGGGTGCGTGAGGTCCTTAATTATGCTGGCTGCTTTGCCGAGGCAGCAGGAAGCACAGACAGAGTCAATGGATGGGACGTTGGTTTGCGTGATGGATTGGGATACATTCACGATCTTTTGTAGTTTCTTGCGGTCTTGGGCAGAGCAGGAGCCATACCAAGCTGTGATACAGCCAGAAAGAATGCTTTCTATGGTGCATCTGTAAATGTTGGCCCTTGCAGGTGGATATAAAAGATCCTATGACACTCTTTATAAGAAGAGTTCTCCCTTGTGTCCTGACCAATACATATCCCTCAACCAGCATCACAAAAACAAGTGATTTGGTTATTATCTCATTGCTGTTTACTGCGTGCAAATTAGCTGCTGTGCTTCCTACATTACAATTCAAAAAGCACTTCAGTAGATGTAAAGTGCTGGGCATCCTGAGACTGTGAAAGGCACTATATAAATGCACCTTTTTATTCCATTCCCTTTGCTCAGTGGAGATATTTGCCCTATTAGTTCCCCTGACACTAAGGGGCAATTTAGCACGGTCAATCAACCTAACCTGTACATCTTTGGAGCGTGGGAGGAAACCAGAGTACCCAAAGGAAACCCACGCAGACACGGGGAAAACGTACAAACTGCACACAGGCAGTGACCCAAGCTGGGAATCGAACCTGGGCCCTTGGTGCTGTGAGGCAGCAGCTGCTAACCACTGCGCCACCATATGTTCCTGAATGTTTTCTTCCAAACCAGTTTTGGATTGCCAGCTATGTTTTACTCAGAAGATGGGCAGGATAAAAAGATAATGTGACTGCCTTTCATGGTCCAGTTTTAGTAGAGCTGCTATTTAAGATCTGTTCTTTCATGCCGCCCACCCTTCCCGATCTAACAAAAACCAGTCAGCCTGACTGGGTTGGTCACAGGTCATTTAGCACATCTGCTTTGTGCCTAACTCGAAAATGACAAGGTGCTGACACAATTCATTTAACATTATAGCAACAGTTGTCTACCCACCTTCAGACAGATTCACGCTGACGAGAGGATACATAATAATCCGAGCGCCACAGTTGGAGTGACTCTTGTCAGTGGCAATCCTGAACCCATTGTAAATGCAACTATCACTGAAAGGTTAACAGGTGATTTTGTCACAGGGTCAGACTGGAATGAGTGCAGTCAGCAAAGGCAGCAACATAACAACAACGCAACGCCTGCTACCCCAAACACGAGTGTGCACAAAGCAGGCTTCCTGCAATATGAATTAGTGGTCTTAGCATCCCTGCAGTGCAAAAGAAGGCGACTTGGCCCATTGTGCCTGCGCTGACAACAATCCCACTCAGGCCCTATCCCCATAAGCCCACGTATCTACTCTTCTAACCCCCTGACATTAAGGGGCAACTTAGAATCATAAGAATCCCTACAGTGTAGAAGGAAGCCATTCAGCCCATCAAGTCTGCACCGACAACAACTCCACCCAAACTCTATCCCAGTAACGCTACATATTTACCCTGCTAATTCTCCTGACACTAAGGGGCAATTTAGTATGGCCAATCTATTTAACCAGCACATCTTTGGACTGTGGGAGGAAACCGGAACACCCGGAGGAAACCCACGCAGACACCACAGTCACCCGAGGCCTGAATTGAACTCGGGTTCCTGGCGCTGTGAGGCAGCAGTGCTAACCACTGTGCCACCGTGCCTGTCTTAGGTACATTGGGTTCTCAAATCTGGAGATATGCTGAGACATTCTCCAGATATCAAGGAACACTTTTCCCACAAAATCTTATAGAAAAAGCTACCCTTTCTGTTTCTCCTTAGCAGAGGAAGTGCTTGGCTCTTAAATGTCAGCAGTTCAAATTGTCATAATGGTTGTGACTTATGATCTATTTTTAGTCAATTCTCCACAAAACAAATCCTGTATATATGAATTCCCAGTTGGTCTAATATGCTGAGTGTACATAAACCCTTATGCAAAGTTCTCATGATCAAACAAGAAATCATACCAATTGGCTGTTACATTAATATTCCCCTATCAGATCATATTTAGTCTCACATGATGCCAAGTTTGTCCAATTTACAGGCATCTGTGTTACTGAGATTGATGAAAAGGACAAGTCTAGTTGGCTAATGTGCATTAGTCACTGGTCTGTCATCCTTACATGCATTGCTTAACTTTCTGACTAATTTTTAGTCATTATCTTTCTGTCTGAAATGGCATCTGTCTGGGAGCATCACCTAGTTACATGACGTCCACATACCCTGCTGTCTCATTAATTCTACATCCTCCAGAATTCCTCTCTTCTCTCACGCCGGACTCCATTCTTCAGGATATTCTGTAAAGTCAGTGACAAACAGGTCCGGTGAAGGGGTGAGCAATAAGAACCAATGAGGTTAAGTATGTGAGTACTAATTAGAGTACATTGGGCAAACATTTTCCTCATTAAATGGGCTCAGATTGATGGGAATTTATGTTTTGTAGGAACCACAAGGAATTATTTTAAGTTGAAGTTTTAAGTTTTTGTTTATTTATTAGCATGACAAGCAGGCTTACTTTTTAAAAATGCCTTATTTGTTCATGGGACATGAATGTCGTTGGCCGGCCCTCCCTAGTTGCCCTTAAAACTGAGTGGCTTGCTAGGCTATTTTAGAGGACAGGAGAGAGTCAACCACATTTGTGGTTCTGAAGTCACATGTAGACTAGACCAGGTTTACTTCCCTAAAGGGCACTAGTGAACCAGATTCAACAATCGACAATGGTTTCACGGTCATCAGTGGATTCTTAATTCCAGATCTTTTTTTATTGAAATCAAACTCCATCATCTGCTTTGGCAGGATTCGAACCCAGGTCCACAAGAACATTAGCTGAGCTTCTGTATTAGTTGTCTCGTGATAATACCACCAGGTTCCCCTGCAATGAAGTTACTGTGAAAATCCCCGAGTTGCCACACTCTGGCACCTGTTTGGGTACACAGTGGGAGAATTTAGCATGGCCATTGCACCTAACTAGCACATCTTTCAGACTGTGGGAGGAAACCGGAGCATCCAGAGGAAACCCACGCAGACATGGGAAAAACGTGCAAACTCCACGCAGACAGTGACCCAAGCCAGGAATCGAACTCGGGTCCCTGACGCCGTGAGTTAGCAGTGCTACCCACAGTGCCACAATGCCATCATTGTTTTTAATGTACAGCACAAAAACAGGCCATTCAGCCCAACTGGTCAATGCTAGGTACTTATGTTCCACGGAAGCATTCTCCCATTCCTCTTCATCCATCTCTGTGAGCGCAAACTTCTAGTCCTTTCTCCCTCATCTATCACACTAATAATGCAACTCATCCTTGTGACATTGCGTTCCACTTTCTAACCACTCTCTAACCCATTAAGTTTATTTATTATTGTCATAACTAGGCTTACGTTAACACTGTAATGAAGTTACTGTGAAAATCCCCCAATTGCCACACTCTGGTGCCTGTTCGGGTGCACTGAGAGAGAATTTAGCATGGCTAATGCACCTAACCAGCACATCTTTCAGACTCTGGGAGGGGAACAGAGGAAACCCATGCACACATGGGGAGAACCTGCAAACTCCTCACAGACAGCGACCCGAGAATCCAACCTGCGTCCCTGGCGCCGTGAGGCAGCAGTGCTAAACACTGTACTGATATTAGTTTCCTCACAATATCCTTTTGGACTTATTGATCATTGATTTATTCACCATGTTGGCTGGTTTGGAGTGGTATCACATTAGTTTCTACATTGAGAAGTAATTCTATCTGTACTCTCATGATATTGGAAAAAAATGCTAATTGTACTGGAGGATTTATACTATAAGTATTAGTTTGGAAGTAATAAGTTAGAGACTGTGATCTGCCTTGATGGTGCCAAGTCCATAATTTAATTCCTGCATTGGGAGATTGCTTACTCTGTGGCGTCTCTAAGTATTACAAATCTAAGAATTGGACTGTGTTTCACAACAATAATCAAATCATTCATTAAAATCTGTCACTATCCTGAGAATACTGTGGCAGAAAGCTGAAAAATAAAATCCCATTTCTCATTGATTTGGCGACTGAATCCATTAAATGTTAATGAAGAATTCCAAATCCAGGGAGGCTATATTGACTGTTAGGTCCCTCAAAGTATTATACTTTGCAATTGGTTCTTTATTTGGGCGGCACAGTGGTTAACACTGCTGTCTCACAGAGTCAGGGACCCAGGTTCGATTCTTGGCTTGGGTTTATGTGGAGTTTGCATGTTCTCCCCATGTCTGCATGGGTTTCCCCTAGATGCTCTGGTTTCATCCCACAGTCTGAAAGGCATGCTGGTTAGGTGCATTGACCCGAACAGGCGACTAGGGGGATTTCACAATAACTTCATTGCAGTGTTAATGTAAGCCTTAATTGTGACTAATAAATAAACTTTAAAATCTTTTCTTTCTTTGATAGCAAGCTGCATGTTCTTCCTCCAAATGGCAGGCAGTGACTAGTGGGGTACCACAAGGATCAGCATTGGGATCCCAACTATTCACAATATATATACATAAATGATTTAGATGAGGAAACTAAATGTAATATCTCCAAATTTGCAGAAGACACAAAGCTGGCTGGGAGAATGAGCTGTGAGAAGGATGCAGAGGTGCTTCAATGTGACTTGGGCAAGCTGAGTGAATGTGTAAATGCATGGCAGATGCAGTATAATTTGGATAAAATTGAGGTTACCCATTTTGGTAGCAAAAATAAGAAGGCAGATTACTATCTGGCCATAAATTGGGAGAGGGGAATATGCAACAAGACCTGGATGACCTCATACACCAGCCGCTGAAGGTAATCATGCACGTGCAGCAAACAGTAAAAAAGGTAAATGGTATGTTGGCCTTCATAGCGAAAGGATTTGAGTGCAGGAGCAGGGATGTCTTGCTGCAATTTTCAAGGGCCTTGGTAAGGCCACACCTGGAGTATTGTGTGCTATTTTGGTCTCCTTATCTGAGAAAGGATGTTCTTGCTCTGGAAGGAATGCAGCAAGGATTTACCAGACTGATCCCGGGGATGACAGGACTGATATATGAGGAGAGATTGAGCCGGTTAGGGTTGTATTTGCTGGAGTTCACAAGAATGAGGGGGCATCCCATGGAAACCTATAAAATTCTAACAGGACTAGACAGGGTAGATGCTAGAAGAATACTGTTGATGGTGGGTGTGGCCAGAACCAAGGGTCATAATCGAAGGATTAGCGGTAAACCATTTAGGACCAAGAGGAAGAGAAATTTCTTTACCCAGAGAGTGGTAAGCCTGTGGAATTTGTTATCACAGGAAGTAGTTGAGGCCCAAACCATATATGTTTTCAAGATGGAGTTAGCTCTCGCTTTTGAGGCTAAAGGGATCAAAGGATATGGGGGGAAGATGGGATCAGGCTATTGAGTTCAATGATCAACAATGAACATAATAAATGTCGGAGCAGGCTCGAAGGGCCGAATGGTCTCCTGCTGCTCCGATTATCTATGTTTCTACCTCAGTCCTCTGCCAGAACTCAGCTCTGACCCACAGAGTCACAACCTCCACCAGAGGTAGAGCAAGGAGGCAGTTTCTGAATCCAGGACGGTCGTCACAGCCTGTTCTGTTTTGACACTGGCTGTCTGGCCGACTGAGCCAGCTGACCCGCCAAAGATTCTTCAGTAGAAGGTCTCTGATTTTCAGGTTATATCCTGGAGTGTGCCACCAGCAGAATCTCTCTCTCTATTTTATCAGCTCCTTTCAAAATGCTGAAATCTCGACCAGATCACTCCCCTGGAGAGCAAAGCCTCGCTTAGGCAATCTCATAATCTAACCTCTTGAGCCCTTGGTGACATCCTGATGAATCTGTGCTGCAATCCTTCCAAGACTAATGTGTCCGTTTTAAAGAACAGTGCCCAGAATTGTACGCAGTGCTCCACATGTTGCCTAAACCAGAGCTTTCCTTATATCTTAACAGCAGTCAGCAACTTGAGAAAATTGGGAGGTATGGAGTGGGGGGAAAGGGAGAATTGGGAATGAGGTCCCTACCAGTTCACTGGTACATTTATACACTGCACTTGTCAATAGAGATGACAATTTGGGCAAATATCTCATACTGCTGATGATGATAACATCATAGCGGTTCCTAAATTAATTATCCATGCTCATTAGCTCCGAGTCTGTTACAATTTTGATTTGATTTGATTTATTATTGTCACGTGTATCAGGAAACAGTGAAAAGTATTGTTTCTTGCATACAAATCAAATAAAGCGTGCCATTCATAGAGTACATAGGGAAGAAGGAAAGGGGAGGGTGCAGAATGACAGGCAGGAGTTTTCCGGCCTCGCTCACCCCGAAACTGGAAAATCCCATCCGAGGTCAACCAACCTTTCCATGGTCTGTCTCTCACCCGCTTCGATTCCCGTGGTGGGCAGGACGGGAAAATTTGCTCCGTAGTGTTACTGTCATTTCCATGGTGAAGAGAAAGATCCGCTTCATGTATATAGTAGGTCCATTCAAAAGTCTGTTGGCAGCAGGAAATGAGCTGTTCATGAGTCGGTTCGCACGTGTCATTTCTCATTGATTTTGCAACTGAACCCATTAAATATTAATGAATAATTCCAAATCCAGGGAGGCTGTGTTGACTGTTAGGCCCTTCAAGATATTATACTTTGCAGTCGGTTCTTTATTTGATAACAAGCTACATGTTCTTCCAAATGGTAGGCAGTGACTAATGGGGTACGGCAGGGATCAGTTGCGGGGTCTCAGCGACTCACAAAACATTGGTATCTTTTTCCCGATGGAAGAATGTGGAAGGGTGTGTGTCTGCGGTGTGTGGGGTTCTTGATTATACTGGCTGCTTTTCCCAAGGCAGTGGGAAGTGTAGACGGAGTCAGTGGATGGGAGGCTGGTTTGCCTGATGGACTGGGCTATTTTCATAACCCTTTGTAGTTTCTTGCAGTCTTGGGCAAAGCAGGAGCCATACCAAGCTGTGATCCTACAAAGCCCAGAGTTTGCAATCTATCGGAAGGAAGGAAGTATCTCAGTTCTTCAGGAAAATGTTAATGCTTTTGAGAAGGAGAAACCTGAGAAATATAGAAAATTGCAAGAAAAGGATCCTTTCTATGGTGCGTCTGTAAAAATTGGTGAGAGTTGTAGGAATCATGCAAATTTCCTTAACCTTCTGTGAAAGTAGAGGCGTTGTTGGGCTTTCTTAACTAAAGCATCAGTGTGGAGGGATCAAGATGTGACAAATCACATTGTTATGTCTCATGTCACACATTTTGGGAAACGGCCAGCGGCAATTGCTTCTTTGTTGAACTGGAGGAAGCAAAATACTTTGTTTTCAGAATAAATTGGGCAGGGCGACCGAGCACATCTCTGCTGTGTAACGAGATTTTCCTAACCATTAATTGCTCCTGCGAACACACTGGAAGGCATGTGTGACACTCTCTTGCCCTCAGCAGTCGTATCAAAAGCGGGAGGATTCTCACTCTGCAAACCCCGGTGAGACATTCTGAAATGACAGCATTTACTGTCTGTTATCACCGGTTAGCAAAGTGAAACCCTGAAGGGTTTGGGAAGCAGGTATCAGTCCTCAGCTTAGTCAGGCTTCCTTACACTCTGTGCACGGCGTTATAGAGGCAAGTTGTTTTCTTTTATTAAGCCCAGCTTTCACAAGCTGCGTTTCTTAAAACCTTGGAAAGAAAGGGGCTTGTATTTATATCAGATCTTGCGCAGCTCCAGGACATCGGACAGTGCTTGCGAACACTGAATACTCTTGAAGTGCAGTCACTTGCAATGCGGGATCTCTCGTCCCAACATCAGAAGGTCAGAACGTCCAACACTAGAGACTTTGAGCACACGGTCTCAGCTAACATTCCCCGTACAGTTACTGAGGGGACGATGAACTGTAAGAAGCATCATCTTTTGGATAAGACTTCAGCCTGAGGACTCGGCTTTTTAAAAAAAACCCATGGCATGACTTTGAAGAAGTGCAGAGGAGTTCTCTCTGTGTGCAGGCAAGCATGCATCCTGCAGCCCACACCACTTGCTCTTTCTCTACGCCCTAGCTATGACTTTAACACTACATTCTGCACCCTTTCCTTTAACCCCGTGTACTCTATAAATGGTATGCTTTGTATAGCGTGCAAGAAACAATACTTTTCACTGTATCCCAATACATGTAACAACAATAAGTCATAGCAGTAAAGAAAATCACTAAACCAGATAAGATAGGACATAGAACAGTACAGCACAGTACAGACCCTTCGGCCCTCAATGTTATGCCAAGCTATGTCCGATCCCAAGATCAAGCTATCCCACTCCCTATAATTCTGCTGTGCTCCGTGTACCTATCCAATAACTGCTTGAAAGTTTCTAAAATGTCCAACTCCACTACCACAGCAGGCAGTGTATTCCACACCCTAACCACTCTCTGAGAGAAGAGTCTACCTCATACATCCCTCCTATATCTCCCGCCATGAACCTTATAGTTACGTACCCTAGTAACAGCTAGTATCAACTACTATGCCCCCTAGTATCAGTCATCAGCTTAGTCAGGGTTCCTTACACTCTGTTCAGATGCATGATATTATAAAAGCAAGTTGTTTTATTTTATTAAGCCCAGCTTTCACATGCTGTGTTTCTTAAAACCCAGCCCACTCATCACAGAATCCCCACAGTGCAAAAGACTGCCATTTGGCCCAATCGGCACCGACTCTCTGACAGAGTATCTTACCCAGGCACCATTCCGCTCTATCCCAGTAACCCCACACATTTACCATGGCCAATCCACCTAATCTAACACATCTTTGGACTGTGGGAGGAAACTGGAGCACCCGAAGAAAATCCACATGGGGAGAACATGCAGACTCCACACAGTCGCCCAAGACCGGGGTTGAACCCGGGGTCCCTGGTGCTGTGAGGCAGCAATGCTAACCACTGTGCCAGCATGCTGTCCATCATCACATTGCTGTTTGTGGGATCCTGCTGTGTGCAAAACGGCTGCTGCATTTCTTACATTCCAACAAGGACTACACTTCAAAAATGTAATGTGAAGATCTTAGGGGGCCTATTGAGGTTGTAAAAGGTGCTATTTAAATGCAAGTCTGTCTTCCTGTAGCATAACGTCTGGTCAAATGGCGCATGCTACAACAACAAATGTGCATTTACCCAGCCCCTTTAACATGGCCAAACTCCAGAGCAGCATGATCATCCAAAGTTAGCACCAAGTGAAAGTAGGAGATATTAGGAGAGGTGACTGAGAGAATTGGGTTCTTAAGAGGATCTTAAGGATTGGGTGGAGAGAGAGGTGGAGAGGTTAGGAGGAAATTCCAGAGATTTACTCCGAGATCGCTAAAGGCATGGCCGCCAGATTGGGATAAAGGGAATCGGGAATGAGTAAGAGGCAAGAGATGGAGGAACACAGAGTGCTCACCAGTAATGTGAGAAAGAGTTTCATTCCAGCACTTTGGGCTGAATTCCAGCACAGCTGTCTGGAGGAAAAGGAAGAATATTGCAGTCTAGTGTGGCACCTGCTCCTTCAGTTAGTGCCTTTTAAATTTTGCTCCCTTATATGGTACCGAACGTGTAATGAAATGTATTTTTTTCACTGCAGTAATACATAAGGAGCTTTGTGACCATGCTAGTCTAATGGATTCATGGAACGAGCCCAGGTACATTGACAAGTGTCAGGAGGGAATGTGTTCATTAAAAATGCTGATGAGACTGTAGCACTGAAGAGAGAAAACGTTTTATGCCCTGCGGAGGAGGGACTGGCTACAGAAAATATCGAGAATCTGCTGAAACACATGCCCCCCCCCCCACCACCGTCCCCCACCCACCCACCCACCCAGGTAAAGTGGAGTTAGGCTACCGTGGGTTCAGCCATTGGGTTGCAAGTTCTCACTGGATATCTCCCTGCAGATTTAATCACAGGACATTTAGCCTTCTGGTGGTCAGCTGACATATCCATTCACCATTCCATTTGGACGATGAGCAGACTTTACAGCCTCCATGTTGATGGGGAGATGTTCTGTTAACAAGGATGAGTTTGTATGCAGAGAATCGTAGCATTACAGAATCCCTACGGTGCAGAAGCAGGCCATTCTGTCCATCGAGTCTGCACTGACTCTCTGAAAGAGCATCGTACCCAGACTCACCCCCCTGTCCCCTGCCTATTCTCCATAATCCTGCGCATTTACCGTGGCTGATCCATCTAACCTATACATCTTTGGACTGTGGTAGGAAACCGGAGCACCTGGAGGAAAACCACCCAGGTACTGGGAGAACATATGTGCAAACATGAAGGTTGGGTGTCCCTTACTCAGGGGGCCTGGGTCTTACCTTTGACCCCCATGGTTCCAATGCCCAACCCCGATCTAGGGAAACTGAAGTCTCCCTCTGCGCTGGAGTGGTTTAGAGTGGCTCACCGCTAATGGGGGACTAGTGACCCAACCCAGCTGGAGTGAAGGGTGGGCACCACCTTAGAGGGGTGGGTGGTGGGGGGTTTCCCCTGGACATTGGCACACATGGCAGTGCCAGCCTGTGCCCTTAGCACTGCCCAATGGGCAAAGTGCCTATGCCAGGGGGTACATTGGCACTGTCCGTTGGGCATAGGGCAGTACCAAGGGGACGGAGCCTGTGGGGATGGGGCTTAGGGGGCAGTTGGTAGGGGTGGAGTCCCGCTGCCACTCTGCAGGCAGGATTGGTGGAGGAAGGAGGGAGGGCAGTGATCGAGGTGTACTTTGGAGTGGGGGCGGGTGGATGAGCCCAGGGGGAGGGGGAGGGTGGGGGTGCGGTCAGTAGTGCGGGAGGTGTAATTGTCATGGAGGATTGGTGGGGGCGTGGTGCTGGAGATTGGGGTAGGCCGGTGGGGGGGAGGGGAATGGGTTGGCACTGAGGGAGGGCAGTCAGCACTACGGAGGGGGGGAGGTAATTGTCAGGGGGGATCAGAGGGGGAAGGAGGGAGGGCACTGATTGGGCTATGCTTTGGAGGGGGGAGGGTTAAGCTGGGGGCATGGTTGGCAGTGTGGGGGGTGTAATTGCCAGGGGGGATCGTGGGGGGGTGCTAGAGATGGGGGCAGGCCAGGAGAGGGATGTTGGGGCTGGGCCCAGGAATGGTCGGGGGAGGAGGCCAATGATCAGGCCCTGGGGATGGCGGAGACCTAGTGTTGCGGGATCACTGGGCTGGCTGGTTAGCAATTGGGAGGCCATCAGTGCGGGGCCACTGTGAATGTGCTGATCTTGGCGCTGACAGATTGGCACATGTGTAGTGACCCCCTCAGCGTGTTGATTTTAACCTCTCCAGTGGGAATGGGCCCTGACCCTTAGTTTCTATTGATATTCACACTGGTGGCCTCTGCACTGCACAGAATATGGGAGATTCAACTCAGTATTATACCATACTCTAAAACTAGAGGGCATGGTTTAAGTTGAGAGGGGAGAGACACAAAAGTGTCCAGAGGGGCAATTTTTGCACAGAGGTGGTGAGTGTCTAGAACAAGCTGCCAGAGGTAGTAATACAGACGGGTGCAATTTTAGCTTTTAAGAAGCATTTAGATAGTTACATGGGCATGATGGGTATAGAGGGATATGTGGGCAACTAGGATTAGCTTAGGGGTTTACAAAAGAAAATAAGGGTGGCTGAAGGGCCTGTTTCCGTGCTGTAAACCTCTATGACTCTAACTCCCACTGAAAAGACCAACGTGAATCATGCCAGTTTTCATGCAAGTTCAACACTCAGAATTTTTTTGGGAGAATTCCACCCATAACCCTATATCGGATTGTCCAAACTTTCCAGGGAGAAATTGACCACAATGGTGTTTAACAGCTGCAGGAGCGCATGCAAGCTCTGCCAGATGTTACAGAGGTTGGGTTGATGTGTTTTTGCCCCTGATTGGCATCCAATGTGTTCCACACTGTTGCATTCTCCTTTTTCCCTGTTTCGCTGAGTGTTACCCTCATGAAGGGGTTTGGCAGAATAAATGAGGAGGAATTGTGTCTTGTGGTAACCAGAGAACAGCGATTTAAGGTAAATGACCAAAAGCATCAGAGGTGACAAGAGAAAACTAATGTTTACACAGCATCAGGAACTGGAACGCATTGCCTGCAGGGTACAGAGGCAGCAGATTTCCAAAAGAGAACAGGAGTCAGCTTTTTAGCCCCTGAGCTGATCTGTCACTTAACTCCACATACCTACCCTTCCCCATGTCCCCTAACACAATGACTAACACCTTTGACCTCCTTCTGTACTGTAGGGATTCTATAATTCCAGGTTTAAAATTAACATCAGTTGCCGTCTGAGGTAGATGTTTCCTAATTTTGCTGCTGAAGTGTTTGATTTTTGGGCTTTGTCTCCTCATCTTAGACCCTATCCCCACCCCTCACTTCCCCACCCCCAACCAGTGGAAACAGGAAATCTATCTAATTTACCTGTTCCCCTTATTATCCCAGAAACACCTTCATATCATCCTTTTCTGGAGAATAGCAACCTAGTAATCTCCCCTCGTAATTTATACCTGGGGGGGTATTATTCAAGTAAATCTACACCGTACATCCTTTAAGACTGCTACATCCTCAGGAAGGTGTGGCATTCTCATAGTGCTCACGATACTCCATGTGTGATCTAACCAGGGCTTTGTATGCCTAAATTATGACTGCTCCCCTCACTGTTATGTTCTAGTTTTCGAGAGATGAAGGTCCATTCCATTAAATGCTTTTAATTTTTTACCGTACTTTCCCTGATGCTTAATAATCTATGTACCTGGACCCTCAAAGCTTTTCTGACCACTTATCTAGCTTTCCCCCATTTGGAAAGAACTCTATCTTTCTTGGTTCAAATTGGATAGGCTCACATCTTCCCACATTGAAATCCATTTCCCACAGTTTTGCCCTTTCATCTTGTTCTTTCTGCTTCTATCCTCAGTGTTTACAATGCCGCTTAACTTTGTGTCATTGGCAGACTTGAATGTGTGGCTTTCTGTCCTACCATCCAGCTTGCTATGAAATACAATGAATAGTTGTTGCTCCAACACAGATCGTTGCAGGATACCGCAAAACATGTCTTGTCCATAAGAACCCGTAATCCCTGTTTCCTGCCACTCAGCCAATTTCCAAACCAGGTAAATAATTTGCCTTCAATTCCACAATCTTAATCTAGCTAGCAATCCCTTTCTGAGAGACTTTATCAATGTCTTCTGGAAGCTTTGACTGTCGGTCATAAAGATTGAGGCAATTCACCAAAGATCCTTAGACAGCACCTTCCAAACTCACGGCCACTTCCATCTAGAAAGACAAAGGCAGAAGCAACAAATCCACCACCCTCGAGTTCTCCTCCAAACTACTCACCATCCTGACTTGGAAATATATCGCCGTTCCTTCGTAATTGCTGAGTCGAAATCCTAGAATTACTTCCCTAATGGCATTGTGGGTCAAACCACAGCACATGGACTGCAGCGATTCAAGAAGATAGCTCGCCACCACCTTCTCAAGGGCAATTAGGGATGGGCAATAAATGCTGGCCAGCCAGTGACTCCCATATCCCATGAATAAAAAAAACTGACAAAGCTACATCAAGGTGATACTACAGCAGTTGACTTACAAGTTTAAAAGTTTATTTATTAGTGTCATAAGTAAGTTTATATTAACAAAGCAATGAAGTTACTGTGAAAACCCCCTAGTCGCCACACTGTGGCGCCTGTTCGGGTACACTTGGCGAGAATTTAGCATGGCCAGTGCACTTCACCAGCATGTTTTTTGGATTGGCTGCCAATATATTATCACACTGACCGCATTTCAAACTGTACCTTATTAGCTGTGGAAGGAAACTGGACTGTGGGAGGAAACTGGACTGTGACAGGAGACCAGAGCACCTGGAGGAAACCCACATAGACAAGAGGAGAACTTGCAGACTTCGCACAGACAGTGACCTAGGCGGGAATCGAACCCGGCTCCCTGATGCAGTGAGGCAGCAGCACTGTGCTGTCGTGCCATTTGTGGGCAACTGTATAGGTTGGCTAAGAAGTAAATTGCTAGGAGTGTTTGAATAGAAGGGAGAGAGAGAAAGGGAAAGAGAGAAGGAGAGATTTAGGAACAGAATCCCAGATTTGTACAAAAGAACAAAGAACAAAATCAGCCCAGGAAACAGGCCCTTCGGCCCAACGAGCCCGCGCCGCCATCTCAACACCACCAGTGCCCCTCTCCCCCCACGACCCCTGTCTAATGTTTTATGGCCATCCAGATTGAGGGAAACTGATTAAGGGACAATTTATTCCTGTCAGTCAGCCTAACAGCACATCTTTGGGGTGTGGGAGGAAACCGGAAGATCCGGCAGCCAATGATTCACTGATGAAAATCAGCCACGTACAGGATGCCAGAATCGGACTCTCACAAAGGGTTGTAGATCTGGAAGAGGTGGGGAGGGGAGAGGCCACGGAAGGCCATTTGAAAACGAGGATGGCGCCTTTAGATTTGATGTGTTTGTAGACTGGGAGTCAATGTAGGTCAACAAGTATGAGTGGGGATAGCAAAAGCACTTGATGCAAATTAGGAGCTGGGCAGCAGAGATTAGAAATTTGCTGTCTGTAATATTAAATCATAATATTAGTGTAGGTTTCTATTAGACACACTGGGCTTGAATTAATGGAGGTGACAGTGGTCTCACTCACCAGCTGGCCTTGAGGGTGAGTCTGCCAACTTAAGCGCCAGTCAGGCACTTAACTATACGGTGATGAGCCTTCCTGGGATCAAGGGCCTTCCTGCTATGGATATAATTGTTGTGAAGGCAAGCAGAGAGCGAGTAGCCTACCAGCCATCCTTCCACCTGATTCAACCCTTTCCCCCTCTTCCTCCTGGCCACCAAACTCGCTACATGAGTGGGTATTTAATTCCATGTGGGCACAGCAGGACATGAATGTTCCGGTAGGCACTGCCTGCTGTGCCCCCAGCTGGGCATGGGCAAGACGGTGGAAGAGAGAGGCCAGCAGGTCAGCGTGATCCTCCCCACAAGCTGCCCTCATCCCGGGCCGGAGGATTGAGGTGTAGATCCGGGAGCGGGCGACAGCTGGCTTACAAAATAAATAAATAAGTAAATGTAACTTGGTAAGATATTAATAGAAATGAAGCAGTCATGTGAAGACTGGGTTGTGAGTGTCGCTGCTGCAACACATTTACCATCTGCTGCACTGGAAGCTGTGTGTATTGCAGCCACCATCATAGCCCAGTGTGAGGATGTCAGCAGGAAGCAGCATTTTCCTCCACACTCCCCAGTGAAACGGGCGGACTCAAAGCTGGCAAGCCCTGCTTGTGTCTTACCAACCCCGTCAATAATCAGCTGGTGAAACAAGTTGGACTGAAAGCTGTTTTGTATCTGCCGTTCACACTCCAGGCATCCTGGCGTTGTCCATAGGGATTGGATCCAGTCTCTAAGACTGCTTTGTAAGCCACGTGCCCCTTCTAGATGCAGATGTGTAGACCGAGCGAATCATCATCTGCTGTTTTGTTTCATCAGAGTGGTACTCTCACGTCCAAAGTTTAGCCTGTCGCAAGCACAATCCAGTGCCAGTGTGGCCAGTTAACGTCCTGTTTGCCGGAGAGATTAACATCCCCTCTCCTTATCATGTGGCATGAATGACGTCCACCTTCCACCCGCCTCGTCCATGATGTACATGAGGATAACGCCTCATCTTGTTTCCTTTGTATCAACCCTGGCTTGGTGGGCAGTGCCCTCTCCTCCGAGGCAGCAGCAGGCTGTAGATTGAGGCCCACTCCAAGGACTTGAGCATAAAGCATGGCTGACACTCCCAATGCAGTAGTGAGGGAGTCCAGCGTTCTCAGAGGTGTCGTGCTTAGGTGAGGAGTTAAACAAAGTCCCTGTCTTGTGGGACTTTACCAGCTGCCATGACTGCACTACACTTCAGAAAGTGCTTCATTGGCTGTGAGATGTTTCCCTTTGGAATGTTATCCCTTTATCCAAACATCTGACTTTGATGGCATTCCTAAAATTTAGACAATCTCTATTCAACTAGCTCAGTACTCCATGCGAAGAGCGCCCCCTATCAAATCTCCCAGATCATTTGTTTGCATGCAATCTGAGGTCCTTCTCACACCAACCCACACACATGGGTGCCAATTGTATCCCTGCCATCTGGTACTTGCTCATCTCAGGTCCATTGTCCAGCTGTGGTGCAGCTGTTTAACTTGCTGTGGTTGCTGGGCACAGCTGTAGAACCTCTGGGCATTCATTCTGACACTAGTAGCAGAATGAATGGGTGCACTGGTTTTGGTTAGAAATACCAAATATATTTTTCTTAACTTTACTTATGTGTGTTACTTACATTAACACAGCAAGAAGTTTCTATGAAAATCCCCTAGTCACCGCACTCCAGTGCCTGTTCGGATACACTGAGAATGTGGCATGGCCAATGCATTTGACCAGTACATCTTTCAGACTGTGTGAGAAAACCAGAACACCCGGAGGAAACCCACACAGACACAGGGAGAATGTGCAAACTCTGCATAGATAGTGACCCGAGGCTGGAATTGAACCCGGGTTGCTGGCGTTGAGACAGCAGTGCTAATCACTGTGCCACCATGCTGTCGTAGGATTTTTCCAACAATCGACAATGGGTCATCAGTAGATTCTTAATTCCAGATTTTTTAAAAATTGAATTCAAATTCCACCATCTGGCATGGTGGGATTTGAACCTGGGTCCCCAAAACATTAGCTGAATTTTGGGATTAATAGTCTGCTGATAATACCACTAGGCCATTGCCTCCTCTTCTCAGTTAGAGGCCACTCATGGTACCCTGTTGAAGCAGGGCCAGTATATTAAAAATTTTTGATGAGATCCACTCAGGGCCCCACGTATTTACATGGGGTTCCACAATTCCAACTGCTGCCTTGACTCACGTTCAGCGCCGTCTCTTACTCTCCAGCCCGGCTCTGTATCCAATGTTGGAATTGTTTCTGGGTTTGATTCTGGCTGTTTTAGGCAGAACAGATGAGATGGTTAATGTGCTGCAAACAGGATTAGCTAACACTGAGCTGGTGCCACTAAACAAAATATCCCTGCCTTTCCATTGTGACAAATCAAATGCTCCAAGTAGACCATCGGCAGTTATATTTGGACTGACTTCCCATACTCTGGCCCAGCTGCATCCTGATTCTTTTTTTTCCAAGGAATCCCTGTAACAAACAAGGGAGTTCAGTCACACGACTAACAACCAGAACAGAAACAGCGTCAACTTATCTCGTTCTGTGAGACAGTGTCCTCGAAAGGCCCTTGATAAGAAGAATGGAACATCACTAAAACCTTGACTCACACAGATAATTAATTTTGTTAGCGCACTGTGTGGCCAACACAGAACTATGCACTGCCTTCTCTTTACCTAAGGAAGGATAGACATACCTTTGGGGAAGTACAGTAGAGGTTCAGTAGGTTGATTCTTGGGGTGAAAAGAGAGTCCAGTTGAGAGATAGGGTAGAATATTCTCTGGCGTTCTGACAAATGAAAGATCTCATTGAAAATGTACACAATCCTGAGGGAGCTTGACAGGGTGGACACCAAGAAACTGTTTGCCCCTGTCTGGAGAATCTAGAACAGGGGAGTAAGGATTCAAGATAAAAGTTTGGTCATTTAATATTAAGTTGAGGGGAAATTTCTTCACTCGGAAGGTTGTGGGTGTTTAGAATTCTCCGCAGGAGTTGCGGATACTCAGTTGATGACATTATTGAAGACACAGATCAATAGATTTTTGGGAGGAGAATCATGGGATATGAAGATGATGGAGGAAGGTGGTGTTGAGGGAGACAATGAGTCATGAATTTATTGAATGGTGAAGTGGGCCCGAGGGCCAAATCATGCAAGTTCATAAAACCATAAGACATAGGAGCAGGATTAGGCCATTTGGCCCATCGAGTCTGCTCCATCATGGCTGATAAGTTTCTCAAACCTATTCTCCTACCTTTTCCCCATAACCTTTGATCCCCTTACCAATCAAGACTATCTAAAACTGTCTTAAATACAGTAAATGACTTGGCCTCCACTGCTTTCTGTGGCAATGAATTCCATAGATTCACCACCTCATCTCAGTTCTATAGAGTCATCCCTTTATTCTGAGGCTGTGCCCTCAAATCCTAGTCTCTCCTACTAATGGAAACATCCTTCTCCCTCCCCGCCCCCATCCACTCTATCCAGTCCTTTCAGTATCCTGCAAGTGTTATGGTTCAAATCAGAAACTCCAAAGCATTTTATGGAGCCCATTTGGATCATAAGTATTGTATCTTGAATTTGGCTAGGATAAGCATGATATGTTTCACTTCAGGTCTGATTCAAATGACCACTGGGGAGTTTTAATCAAACAAAGTTTAATTAAGAATATAATTAACATATACAGTGAGAAAATTAGCAATAACATTTATCAATTACAACCAACAAAACAACCGCAATTATGTATAACCCTTAACAAATATATCTGAGATGTTCCAAACAAAACCGTTCCCATAAACAACCCTTTAAACAGGTCCAACAGAGCAAAGAAGAATGCTCACGTGATACTGGAATTGAGTCCTTGGGTTGAATTCTGCAGTTCTCTTGAACAGTTTGAAGTCAGAACAGCTTCTCAGCACACTAGGTCAAGCCGCCAACAGCAGATTTTCCCCTTCACAAAGACAAGGGCTTGTTTTCAGATAACCAACAGAATTTTCAAATAAAACAGGGAGAGAGAAACACTTTGTTTCAGTTTGCTGTCCTTTCTGAAAGTAACCTGCAGCTCAGAATAAAAGAGCTCCTGTCACCTGACCTGACAACCAGCTCCTTCTAATAATACAGGGGCATAAGCAAATCTCAGAAAGTACCTGAAACCCCCATTTAAGCCATTTAAGGAGCAATAAAAGGACATCTAATAGACAGCTCAGCCACAATGAGAAACACTGAAGCTGTAAGATACGATAAAAAAAATTCTTAAAGGTACACTAATATCACAATAAGTTTCAATGAGATCCCCCTCATTCTTCGAAGCTCCATTGACTACATATCCAGAGTACTCAAACGCTCCTCATACATCAATCCTTACATTCCCTGAGTCATTCTTATGAACCTTCTCTGGACCGTCTCCAAGGCCAGCACATCTTTCAGTTGATGTGGGGCCGAAAATTGCTCACAGTATTCCAAATGTAGTTTAACCAGAAACTTATAAAGTCTTAGCAGTGCATCTCTGCTTTTGTATTATCGTCCTTTTGAAATGATTGCTAATATTGCATTTGCCTTCCTAACTACCAACTCAACCTTCAAATCAACCTTAAGAGAATCATAGTAGTCGTAGTTGAATGTAGTCTGGCTCCTATCTTTTATGTTCTATTTGGTAAAGGGGAAGAGTATGATATCTCTGTTGCCACTTTTACAGATGCACCGTAGAAAGTATTCTTTCTGGTTGTATCACAGCTTGGTATGACTCCTGCTCTGACCAAGATCGCAAGAAACTACAAAAGATCGTGAATGTAGCCCAATCCATCACGTAAACCAGCCTCCCATCCATTGACTCTGTCTACACTTCCTGTTCCTCGGCAAAGCAGCCAGCATAATTAAGAATCCCACAGACCCTGGACATCCACCACCTTCTTCCATCAGAAAAAAGATACAAAAGTCTGAGTCATGCACCAACCAACTCAAGAACAGGTTCTTCCCTGCTGCTGTCAGACTTTTGAGTGGACCTACCTCACATTTCTCCACACCCTAGCTAGGAGTGTAATAATGCATTGCACTCTCTCATTTCCTTCTCTATGAACACTTTGCTTTGTCTGTATAGCATGCAAGAAACAATGTGTCTCATAGTATACTAATACATACAACAATAATAAATCAAATCAAATCATTAAAGGAATCGTGGATCTGGGGATTGTTGCTGGCATAGGGTGTCACCAGTTGGATTTCTCCAGTTGTATCTCCAATGAATTGGCTGGTGGCCAATTGATGCCCAGTCGTTAACTGGTGCAGTGTAAAAGAGCCCATGGGTGGTATTCTAGATCAGGGTCATTTCATTATCATTAGTTGCTTTTAGTCTCACATCAATCAATCTGTTGCTGAAACTTACTCCCACCCATGTCCTATCTCTCACCTCCAGAACTCACTATCTCCAATCTTTGTCTACTCTGCTTCCAATCCCTCGTAAACCTCACCCAAAACCCTGCTCAGGGTGCCTGAGCTTACTGGATTCAAGGACAAAGAACAAAGAAAATTACAGCACAGGAACAGGCCCTTTGGCCCTCCAAGCCTGCAGTGACCATGCTGCCCAACTTAACAAAAACCCCCTACCCTTCCAGAGACCTCTATACCCATCCTATTCATGTACTTGTCAAGACACTCCTTAAAAGTCACTACCATATCTGCTTCCACTACCTCCCCCAGCAAACGAGTTCCAGGCACCCACTACTCTCTGTGTAAAAAATCTGCCTCATACATCTCCTTTAAACCTTGCCCCTTGCACCTTAAACCTATGCCCCCTAGCAATTGACTCTTCCACTTGGGAGAAAGCTTCTGACTATCCACTCTATCCGTGCCTCTCATAATCTTGTAGACTTCTATCAGGTCTCCCCTCAGCCTCCGTTGCTCCAGTGAGAACAAATCAAGTTTCTCCAACCTCTCCTCATAGCTAATGCCCTCTATACCAGGCAACATCCTGGTAAATCTTTTATGTACTCTCTCCAAAGCCTCCACATCATCCTGGTCGTGTGGCCACTGGCTCCTGGTCTCAAATTTACCATTTGCATATTTTGTCTTGTCGATCTTTTTCATCTCTGTAACCTCCTCCAGCCCCATAAGGCTTTGTAAACTCTTTGCTCCTCTGGTTCAAATCAATTGTGTATCCTCTTCTCCTTTCTCTCCAGTATCGAAAATCAGGGCAGAATTTTATGGCCTTGCTCGTCCCGAAATCGGAGAATCCCGCCCTTGGTCAGCAGACCTTCCCATTGTCTGAACATAAGAACATAAGAAATAGGAGCAGGAGTAGGCCATCTAGCCCTTCGAGCCTGCCCCGCCATTCAATAAGATCATGGCTGATCTGCAGTGGCTCAGTTCCACTTTCCCGCTTTCTCCCCATAACCCTTAATCCCCTTGCCCATCAAAAACCTATCTACCCGCGTCTTAAATATACTTAGCGAGGTAGCCTCCACCACTTCAACGGGCAGAGAATTCCAGAGATTCACCACACTTTGAGTGAAGAAGTTCCTCCTCAACTCTGTTCTAAACTGCTCACACCCCCTTATCTTAAGGCTGTGCCCCCTAGTCCTACTGTCCTTTCTGAGCGGGAAGAACCTCTCCACCTCTACCCTATCCATCCCTTTCATCATCTTATACGCCTCAATAAGATCCCCCCTCATCCTTCTAAACTCTAACGAGTACAAGCCCAGTCTATCAGCCTCTCCTCATAGCTCAATCCCCTCAACTCTGGTATCAGCCTAGTGAACCTCCTCTGCACTCCCTCCAAGGCCAAAATATCCTTCTGCAAGTGTGGCGACCAAAACTGCGCACAGTACTCCAGCTGCGGCCTCACCAGTGCCCTGTACAGTTGCCTGTCCCTTGCCTGCTCTGATTCCCGGGCAAGGTTGTAAAATTCCGGCCCAGGTCTTCCCTGTCTTATCTGAAAGACATCATCCAGATACAGCAGCACTCCCTCAGTACTGCACTGCAAATGCCAGCCAAGATTAAGCATTCAAATATCTAGAGTGAATGGAACAATTATCCACTGAGCCACAGGTGGCATTTAAGTGGGCTTGATATAAATTTAGTCTTCAACAATGTTGTCATCAAGCCATCCTTGTGCAGATGTTGATGAACATTGGGAGGTAAAGAGACTCTAAGGTAACACCACTCCTCTGTTAAACGGTCATCAAGACCTAGGCCCATGGTCTGGGATTCCTCCCTGAAAACCCTCCCTTTCTCTGACCCCCTCCCCCCCCACTACCCATTAAGACATTCCTTAACATCCACCCCTCTGACCAAGCTTTTAATCACCCCTCCTAATCTGTGCACCAGAAGGAGGCAGTGTTATAGTGATATTGCCACTGGGTTAGTAATCCCAAGACCCAGGTCATCCTCTAGAGACCTGGGTTCAAATCCCACCACGGCAGACGGTAAAATTTGAATTCTGGTTTTAAAAGTTGAATAATGACCATGAAGCTGTTGTCACTAATATTGGGCAGCACAGTGGTTAGCACTACTAGCTCACGGCACCAGGAATCCATGTTCAATCGTGGCCTTGGGTGACTGTATGTGTAGAATGTGCACATTCTACCCATATCTGTGTCGGTTTCCTCGGGGTGCTCCAGTTTCCTCCCACAGTCTAGGAATATGCAGGGTTAGTTTGATTGTCCATGCTAAATTGCTCCTTAGTGTCACAAGATGTGTGGATTAGTGAGGTATTTTGGAGTTATGGGGATAGGTCCTGGGTAAAATGAAGAGTTGAAGAGTCTGTGCTGGCTTGATGGACTGAATGGCCTCCTTCTGCACTTTGGGGATTCTGTAAGCAGCTCAAGCTCCATTTTTCATTCTGTCTCTATGAAGCACTTTCTTTTCCAATGACAAATTTTTTAATGACGATTCTTGCAAGTTCCGGGTCTTTTGAGGAGAGTGAAACAGTTGGTTTGATTGGTGATACTCAAAATATATTTGACCTGACTCTCAGCTGCTGCCGTAACTCCCCGTTGTTAAAGAAATGAATCATGTTAACAAGTAGCCCTTTCAGCTTATCCACTATTGGTCTTTACTCACCTCTTGGTGACCTTTTAACAGAGGATTGGAGTTAACTTAGAGTCTCCCTATCTCCCAATGTTCGTCAACATATGCGCAAGGATGGATTGATGACAACATTGTTGAAGGCTTAGTTCACATCAAGCCCACTTAAATGCCAGCCATGGCTCAGTGGGCAATTGTTTTATTCACTCTCAAGATATGAATACTTAATCTTGGCTGGTACTCCCAGTGCAGTATAGAAGGAGTGCTGCTGTGTCAGAGGTGCTGTCCTCCAGATAAGATCATAGAAGAATCATCAAACCCCCTACAGTGCAGACGGAGGCCATTTGGCCCATCGAGCTTGCAAAGACTCCAATCTCAACCTTGCCTTATCCCCACATATATACCCTGCTAATCCCCTTGACACGCAAGGTCAATTTAGCATGGCCAATCCACCTAACCTGCACATGTGTGGGAGGCAACCAGAGCACCCAGAGAACCCATGCAGATATGGGGAGAACATGCAAACTCCACACAGATAATCTCTCAAGGCCCGAATTGAACTCGGGTCTCTGGCAATCTAAACGTCACAAAGCTTGAGTTTCAAAGGTATTGGGAAAGAATTCTATAATAGTGAGTCCTGAGAAAGAAGTAAGGATGTGTAAAATACAAGGTTCAGAGTGTTAACGTCAATACTGTGAAGATGTAGGAAAAGGAAGAACAGTTCGAACAATGTATTAAGCCACTGATTGAATTGGAGTTCCCTAGCCCAGTTGAGAGCAACACGATCCAGCAGTTTGGCAATATTACCTTGCATTAGAGTAAATTGGTTAAGTAAATGGAACTGCCATGATTTAATAACATATCAAACTCCAGTCAAGGCTATCAATCAAACTGTGAGTTCAATAGTGTTACAATGTGATTCTAAATGAGCTGCCATTGCTTTGATAGAAACCATTCTTTTGTGACTACATTGCATTCCTGAATGAATTAATACCCTCAGTGTAACACTTCTGAAAAACTTTGTAATTCCTGAAGAACAAAACACTGAAACAAACACAAGCGTGGCACTGAGAATGAGGTCAGACAGATGCTTGATCTCCCCTGATGCTGACAGCTTTGGGCAGTCAGAAATTGATGGGCCACTTTGGAGTGGGGTGGAAATCAGATGTATTTGTCACGCTGTAGGCCTGTGGACTTAGCGAGGCAGAGCCTTTCCTGCAGGCCAGGATGCAGGATTCAGGATGGGCCAAGCCGGTTTGATTCAACAGAGGTATCCCATTACTTTAAATCACACTTCTCAGTCCCAATATCGGGTGGCTTGGTGGCACAGTGGTTAGCACTGCTCCCTCACAGTGCCAGGGACACAGGTTAGATTCTCGGCTTGGGACACTGTGCAGAGTAGGCACAGTTCTCCCTGTGTCTGCATGGGTTTCTCTGGGTACTCCGGTTTCCTCCCACACTCCAAAAGACGTGCTGGTAGGTGCATTGGTCATGCTAAATTCTTCCTCAGTGTACCCGAACAGGCGCTGGAGTGTGGTGGCTAGGGGATTTTCACAGTAACTTCAATGCAGTGTTAATGTAGGCCTACTCGTGCCACTAATAAATTTAAACAATGTTTCCCACTTGCTGCATTCTTTGGATGCATTTTTTTATTCATTCATGGGATGTGGGCGTCACTGGCTGGGCCAGCATTTATTATCCATCCCTTGGGGCATTTGAGAGACAACCACTTTGCTGTGGTTCTGGAGTTATATGTAGGCCAGACCAGTAAGGGCAGCAGATTTCCCTCCCTAAAGGGCCATTAATGATCCAGATGTGTTTTTACAACAATGGTTTCATGGCCAAGATTAGACTTTTAATTCCAGACTTTTACTGAATCCAAATTTAACCATCTGCCGCGGGTGGCATTTGAACCCCAGTCCCCGGAACATTGGCCTGGGTCTTTGAATTACTAATCCAGCGACAATACCACCATGCCGCTGCCTCCCTGAATAAGCAGAGTTGAAACTTTGATTTGTAAGCTAAAGCCAGACAGCAACCATTTTCTGGAAATTCTTTAGTTTCTAGCTTTCGGATACTCATGGACAATATTTCCTTGTGCCTATGGGGGGGATGTGATTGTTTCTTTCCTTGTGCAGTGTGTTTCACGATGATGCGATGAGTGAGGCCTCAACCTGTAACCAATGACCCCAGCAGACTGTCAGTAGGGCTACCTTTTGAAGAAACCTTAAACTGAGGCCCTGTTTGCCTGGAGCCCATGGTAGATTCCACAGTGCCATTTAAAGAATAGCAAATGATTGTCCCCTCATGTCCAACCAACACTGAGCCCAGCATCCAACCCCACCAACAAGGCCAGAACAAGACATTGGCCTCATCGATGTTTGTGGGACCTCACCTACACAAATTGGTTGTGGGCTGGCCTTCAAAGTAATGGTGTCTAGATTTTCACAAGAAGTTTTTGGTTGCAAAGCACTTGGGAGGCTCCTGAGGCCGTGAAAGGTGCTATATTAAGGCAAGATCTTTCTTTGAACAAAGCGTGCCAGTTTTGTTAGAGATGTGGTGCAGCACACCTAACTAATACAGCAGTGTTACCCATTCCACAATGAGTTGACTTGTAATGGTAGGTGGTTGCAAGCGTCATGTCTTTACAATGACTGACATGAAGATTTGTCATGAATGGATTTACTGTGTCTCTAACAACAACGCCCTTTTAAATTGAATGGGAAGATTAAAGAGCTAACTGGCACGTCAAGCCTTGGGGTGGCACGGTGGTTAGCACTGCTGCCTCAGAACGCCAGGAATCTGGGTTCAAAACCAGCCTCAGGTGACAGTGTGGAGTTTGCATGTCTTCCCCATGTCTGCGTGGGTTTCCTTCGAGTGCTTTGGTTTCCTCCCACAGTCTATGGATTGGCCATACTAAAATTGCCCCTCAGTGTCAGGGGGATTAGCAGGGTTTTGGGAATAGGACCTTGTTGGGAATGTTGTTGGTGCAGGTTTGATGGGGTGGAGAGAGGGGTTTGGAATAGGAAGCTTAAAATTCTGGCCTGGACTTGTTTACATCTTATAAATTTTGAAAGGAAAAGCCAAGAACTTACATTTACATAGCACCTTTCATAATCTCAGGATATCCCAGAGGCATTTCACAGCCAATGGAGTCCTTTTGAGAGAGGTCACTCTTACACTTCAGGAAACGCAGCAGCAATCATTTAATGACGAGATCATGTGCTTTCTTAAATGATGTGGTTGAAGGGTAAATTTTGAATAGAGGACTTTCATTTGATTTGATTTATTATTGTTACATGTATTGGGATAGAGGGAAAAGTATGGTTCCTTGCATGCTATGCAGATGAAACATACCGTTCACAGAGTACATGGGGGAGAAGGAAAGGACAGGGTGCAGAATGTCGTGTTACAGTCATAGCTAGGGTGTAGAGAAAGATCAACTGAATATAAAATAGGTTCTAAACTAGGTCCACTGTGTACACTGGCACAGTGGTGAGAACTGCTGCCTCACAGCGCCAGGGACCGGGTTTGATTCCCAGCTTGGGTCACTGTCTGTGTAGACTCTGCACATTCTTCCTCTGGGTGTTCTGGTTTCCTCCCACACTCCGAAAGACATGCAGGTTAGGTGTATCGGCTGTGCTAAATTCTCCCTCAGTGTACCCGAACAGGTGCTGGAATGTGGCAACTAGAGGGATTTTCATTGTAACTTCATTGTGGTGTTAATGTCAGCCTACTTGTGACACTAATAAATAAATAAATAAACTCAAACGTCGAACAGCAGCAGGGAAGAAGTGGTTGGTATGTGATCTTAGATTTTTGTATCTTTTTCCCGATGGAGGAAGGTGGAAGAGAGTGTGCAGGATTTTATGGCCTATTCATTCTGAAACCATAAAATCCCACACCAAGGCTTCCCATTGTCTACACCCACTTTCCCACACCCCCTCCCTCCCTGATTCCCGTCACAGATGGAGCGGGAGAGTTTTGGTGTATGTCCAGGGGGTGTGGGGTTCTTGATTATGCTGGCTGCTTCTTCAAGTCAGTCGGAAGTGTCGACAGAATCAATGGATGGGAGGCTGGTTTGCGTCATGGACTGGGCTATGTTCACAATCCTTTGTAATTTCCTGTGGTCTTGGTCAGAGCTGGAGCCATACCAAAGTGAGATATATCCAGAAAGGATGCTTTCTATAGTGCATCTGTGAAAATTGGTGAGAGTTGTAGTGGACATGCTGAAATTCCTTAGCCTCCTGAGAAAGTAGAGATGTTGGTGGACTTTCTTAACCATAGCATCAGTGTGGAGGGACCAGGACAGGTTGTTGGTGATCTGGACACCTAGAAACTTGAAGCTCTTGACCATTTCCACTTCATCCCCATTGATATAGACGGGGGCATCCCCTTCACTATGCTTCCTGAAGTTGGTGACTATCTCCTTCGTTTTACTGACAGACTGAGGAGAACTCTGTTAGATCAATCTGAGAGGGTAAACAAGACCTTTGGTTTAACATTGCACCAGGGAACAGCACCTCCAGCACTCCCTCAGTACTGCACTGAAGTGTCATCCAGGATTATGTGCTCAAGTGCCTGGAGTGGGACTTGAACCCATGACATCTGTGGTCTTGCAGGTGAGAGAGTGTTGCCCACTGAACTGCATGTGCCAAACCTTGGAGGAATTTACAACTGAGCTGGTGAGTGTTTCCAATTTACACTCATAACACTGACTTATTTAGATACCAACACACATGTTTTTCTAAGCAGGCCCAAAGGATTTATTTATTGTCTCATTAATAGTAAGCGGTGTGCATCCCAAACACTCACTGGTTAATTAATACAGGTGTGCAGAATGGGAAAAACCATAACTGAAATAGGTTTGCTGCCATCCCATTGAAAGGAAAGCCTCCCACTTCAAGTATCCTATTACAATGGGAAGGCATAGTGGTATTATCACTGGACTAATAATCCAGTGACCCAGGGCAATGCTCTGGATACCTGGATTTAAACCCCTTCGCTGTAGGTGGTGAAATTGGAATTCAGTAAAAATCTGTCATTAAAAGTTTAGTGACCATGAACTCATTATCGATTGTCGGAAAAAACCCATATGGTTTGCTAGCATCACAGAATCCTATGGTATAGAAGGAGGCCATTCAGCCCATCAAGTCTGCACCGACCACAATCTACTCAGGCCCTATCCCCATAACCTCATGCGTTTCACTTAGCTAGTCCTCCTGACACTAAGGGGCAATTTAGCATGGTCAATCCATCAACCCACATATCTTTAGACACTAATGTCCTTTAACCATAGAAACCCTGCAGTGCAAAAACAGCCTAATCGGCCTATCAAGTCCGCACCAACAACAATCCTACTCTCGGTGCTGTCTCAGTGCCATAGATTCTATCTACTGACCTCCCATAATGGAGTCAGGGTGTAGATTAACTGGATGGTGGGTCAGACTCATGAGGCGCTGAGTGGCCTACTCCTGTTCCGAGGATCATGTGTCTGTCAAAGTCAAGGGCTGACGTCCAACATAATCTAGGTGATTGTGTGGGGTGAAAAACTGTGCATTTATATAACGCCTTTTGGATGTCCGAAAGTACTTCGCAGTAAATCAAGTGCTATTAAAGTTTATTTATTAGTGTCACAAGTAGGCTTACATTAACACTGCAATGAAGTTACTGTGCAAATCCCCTAGTCGCCACAATCCGGCGCCTGTTCGGGTACACTGAGGGAAAATTTAGCAATGGCCAATGCACCTACCCAGCATGTCTTTCTGATTGTGGGAGGAAACCGGAGCACCCGGAGGAAACCCATGCAGACATGGGGAGAACAGATGTCGAACACATTGTCAGCAAATTATTGTCACTTCAACAATGTGCAACTCCTTAAACAAACATCCCTTCGGGAGAGAGGAGAAAATATTGGGAAAAAAAATATATTGTAACCCCCCCCCACTTTCGTTATTTTAATTCATGTAAAAATATGCAAAATAATTTGCATTTCTTCAATCTGGCCATCAGCCCCCTGCGTAGATTAATTCTTACACATGGACAGTTTGCAAAAACATTTTCAGGCTGGGTTAGAGGGACGGTGCGCATTTTCAATTATCGTATTTCAATCCATTTAATCATCAGCTTAGTGGCAACATCTATATTAAAAAAAAAGACACAAATCATGGAGGTAATGAGAAAATCCAGGAGTTCTCAGCGGCCGACGCGTTTGCGGTTAATGAAATGTGGCAACGGCGGCGCTTGGGGAATGTGGATGCCGTGTCTGAACGGTGGGCTTTTCACAGAGGGTTTAATGAGGAGTGATGGGAATTCTGCGCCTGGCATGGATTTGCTTTCAGGGTCAGGTGGATGTCGAGCTCGGACCTAACCACGGCGACGGAATCACGCTGGGAAGAGGGTAGATGAAGGGGAAGTCAAAGTAACAGTTGGTTGGAAAGGCCTATCCCCATCAGTCAGAGAGTGGATGCGGCCCAGCATACTGATCAAGTCGACAGTTGATTAAACTGTCACTCAGCGCTGGCCTATAACCGCTAGTTGTCCAATCCCCAGTATGTGCCTGGTAATATATTATTTTAATGTCTGAAAACTCCTTTAATAGCCTGTTATGCATCAATTTATTCCATATTAAAGGAATAAGATGGATAAAAATCAATTATGTTTAAGTCTATCTTCAAAGCTGGATGAGTCCCTCCCCTTGGCTTTCCTCGGGCTTTGTGCAGCTTCAAGATTATTTTAGCTTTTGCCGTTTGCCATCCCATTTTCCCTTTTTCCTTGTCGACTGGATTTGAATGCAAAGCTTCAACTTTGCTTGTTGACCACATCAAAATAATGCTTAACGACACATGTAGTGTCTGTCAGTGTAATGGATTTTTATTTATCGAGAGAAAAGTGCCACCTTATATAAATGCCCCTCGTTTCTCCCAGCATGGCGTGGCAGCACAGTGGTTAGCACTGCTGTCCCACAGTGCCAGGAAGCCCCATGTTCGATTTCCGGCTTGGAGTCACTGTCTGTACGGACTCTGCACATTGTCCCCGTGTCTGCGTGAGTTTCCTCCGGGTGCTCTGGTTTCCTCCCACGTGCTGGTTAGGTGCATTGGCCGTGCTGCAATCTCCCTCAGTGTACCCAAACAGGTGCCAAAGTGTGACGACTAGGGAATTTTCACAGTAACTTCATGGCAGTGTTAAGCTAAGCCTACTTGTGACGCTAACAAAATAAATAAAACATCTTTTGAAGCCTTATTGCTTGTTGGATGAGCGAGTAAAGATGCCAATTGCTGTGCATTTGCCATGGGATGTTGATTTGCCAACTCTCTGGGATTGCTCTGGCACCGCCAGGAATTCAGGATTAATCTCAAGGACACACTGCAGTGAGCAAGTTAGGAATAAAATCTCAGGAGCCTTAAAAATAGTGAGTTTTCAAAAAATCTTTGCATACGTTGGTTTATTTCTTCCAAGAAATATTTAGATATGGGAAAGAAGGCTGTTTGACTGACAGACCAGGATCATCCAATCAGGAGATGAAGAGTCGTTTCTGGTTTCTGATTTGCTGTGGAATGGTTAGACAGTGCGAGGATGGACATGTTGGCCAACCATTGGTGGGAGGTGTGGGGGCGGGACGATTGAAGACAGAGGGTCACATGGCCACCGCTCTAGGAAACCCACTAAGAGCTGGCAGAACTGTAACTCGGAGAGGGAGCAGCCATCAGCGGTTACAACATGGTGGACTGGACCCTCATGATTTCCTGGGGTAGTCCCTCAGAGGGCCACACTCGCATGTCAAGAGAGCACAATTTTTGTATTTTACTCATTTATTCGTGGGATGTGGGTGTCATTGGCTGGGCCAGCATTTATTGTCCATCCTTGAGGGCACTTAAGAGTCAACCACATTGCTGTAGATCTGGAGTCATGTAGGCCAGACCAGGAAAGGGCGGCAGATTTCCTTCTCTTAAGGACATTAGCGAATGAGATGGGCTTTTACAACAGTGGTTTTATGGGTCATCCTTAGACTTTTTAATCCCAGATTTTTATTGAATTCAAATTTCACCATCTGCCATGGTGGGATTCCAATCTGGGTCCCCAGAACATAGACTTGGGTCTCTGGATTACTAGTCCAGTGACAATACCACTGTGCCATCACCGCCTCAGCTGTGGCAAAATTCACTGGAGTCCTTCCCCATTTCACCAATACTTCATGCATCCACTTCAACCTTCTTGGGCACGGTTAGCACTGCTGCCTCAGAGCACCAGGGACCTGGGTTCGATTCCCGGCTTGGGTCACTGTGAAATTTGCACATTCTTCCCATGACTGTGTGGGTTTCTTCCGGGTGCTCTGGTTTCCTCCCTCAGTCCAAAGGTTAGGTGCATTGGCCATGCTAAATTTTCCCTCAGTGTGTCCGAACAGGTGCCAGGGTGTGGTGACTAGGGGATTTTCACAGTAACTTCATTTCAGTGTTAATGTAATCCTATTTGTGACTAATAAATAAACTTTAACTTTTACTTTGCCCGATCATAACTATTATTCAGCTGTTCATTTTAGAATGGTTAACAGATGGAGGGAGGCCACTTGACCTATTGAGTTCATGCCAGCTGACTGCAGGAACAATGTAGCTTGTCTCAATTCCCCATCCTTTGCCCTTAGCCCTGCAATGTTTTCTTCCTTTCTGGTATTTTTCCAATTTTTGCCTTGTGCAGACTGCACTAATTGTTCATAATGCTTCATAGTTCCTTCTCCATTTGGAATATATTCAGTGCGCACACAGTGCGCATAGAAACACAGAAATTGGAGCAGGAGTAGGCCATTCGGCCTTCAAGCCTGCTCCACTATTCACTTTGATCATGTGATCATCAAATTCAATATCCTGATCTTGTCTTTCCCTCTATATTCCCTGACCCCTTGAGCCCCCAGAGTTATATCTATTTCCTTCTTAAAATCACACAATGTTTAAGCCTCAACTATTTTCTATGGTAGCGAATTCCACACATTCGCCACTCTCTGGGTGAAGAACTTTCTCCTCATCTCCTTTCTAAAAGGTTTACCACTTATCCTCAAACTATGACCCCCTAATTCTGAACTCCCCCACCATCGGGAACATTCTTTCTGATTCTACCCTGTCTGACCCTGTAAGAATTTTACAAGGTTCTATGGAACCCCCTCTCATTCTTCTAAACTCCAATGAATACAATCCCAACTGCCTTATTCTCTCCTCATATGACAGACCTACCATCCCAGTAATCAGCCTGGTAAACCTTCACTGTCCTCCCCCAAGAGAAAGGACTGTTAATCCAGAAATTCAGCTAATGTTCTGGGGACCTGGGTTCCGATCCCACCACGGTCGATGGTGGAATTCGAATTCAATTAAAAATAAATCCGGAATTAAGAATCTACTGATGACCATGAAACCATTGTCAATTGTGGGAAGAACCCATCTGGTACCCGAACAGGTGCCAGAATGTGGCGACTAGGGGATTTTCACAGTTACTTCATTGCAGTGTTAATATAAGCCTACTTGTGACTAATAAATTAATGCCCTTTAGGGAAGGACATCTGCCATCTTTACCTGGTCTGGTTGTCATGTGACTCCAGAGCCACAGCAGTGTGGTTGACTCCCAGCTACCCTCTGAACAAGGACAACTAGGGATGGGCAACAAATGCTGGCCAACCACTGCCGCCCATGTCCCCCAAATGAATAAAACAAAAGCCGCAGTGAGTCCACTGAAGCAGTGCTCAAAATCTGATGGACATCCTGGTTAATGTACACTGGATTAGGTGAAGCAAACGCATAAATAGAAGGTATGGGAAGCTGATGGAAAAGAAAATAAGAGAAAGTGAAGGCACCGTATGATGGTAGTTGAAATCTAGCCCTTGGAGCATTGCCCGCATCTGAGGTTATCTGAGTCACCGACCGTCATTTTCAGAAGTTCGTTCTAATCAATTACTCTGACAGGGAGCGCTACTTCACTAACAAACCACTTTGAAGTGTCAATTTGTAAGTGATGGGTTGCGCCTTGTATTAGATTGCGAACTGTAGCCTTTGGTAATTGGAACTGCAGCCAAATGGACACTGAAACTAATCGAATGATTTAAAACGGAAATATGTTGGGTGATACGTATTAAATATGCATGAGGTCTCCAAAAACTGAGCTCTAAATGCTGATTATTCTTATGAAGAATTGAGAAAATATTTAATGCCAAAGAGAAATCCCTTGCCCTCCCTGTGCCCTCCCCAAATATTCCCACATAACATAGCTGAGGTGGAAATAAAATTCTGACCATTCTCCGTTCAACTTCAGATGTTCTCCCACACCCCTCCCCCATTCAATTCTGAAGTTATTGCCTCTCTATCTTCCCTGCTGGGTCTGTCTCTTCTGCTGCTTTATATCCTGCCCATCGCAAGGGGAGGCGACGGCTCAGTGGTACTGAATATCACTAGGCTATTGAACCAGAAACTGCTCTAGGATCCCAGGTTCGAATCCCATCACAGCAAATGGAATTTCAATTTAACAAAGACTATTGTAGAATAGAATCATAGAACCCCTGCACTGACAAAACCCACCTTGGTCGTATCCCCATGACACTATGGCGCGATTCTCCCAAAAGTACTAGATTGGCGGCAAAACTGTCCTACATCGCTCCAGAACTGACAGGTCAGTTTCTCATCCGAATCTCAGCACTTTGTGTGCACTGATGAGGTAGCCAGTCGTGAATCTCATAAAAACCCAGAAGGGCAGGGCCTATTCATGACAGAACTCTGCACATGCGCAGTGGCTCTGATCTATCAGTCTCCCCGTTTGCTGGCCAGCTCAATCGCTGGACAGCCCAGGACCCCTCAGTGCTGCCTTTCCAGCAACCCCCTCCCACCCCACGGCCTGATCACACCTCCCACAACAATTCCCCGGCCACCCTGATTCCCGTCATCCCGGGGCTCCGCATCCAGGGTCAAATTAATGCAAGGTAGGTCCATTCAAAAACCTGACGGCAGCAGGGAAGAAGCTGTTCTTCTGTAATTCTATGATTTATCCCCATTCAACGTCGCAGAAATAAGAGACCTGGTCATGATCACATTGTTGTTTGTGAGGATTGCCGTGTGCAAACCTGACTGCCGCAGATTGCTTGCAAAAGGTGCTTTATCTGATGTGAGATGTTTTGGAAAGCTTTATGTGAATGCAAACTTTTCATGTCTTACACGGTATGGACAAGTTGGGCCAACGAGCCTGGTTCGATGCTGTAAACCTCAATGACTCTACTGTTATCCATAAACGTGTAGGACATTTAAAGAAATAAAATCATGCTTTTTCCCTATTGCATACACACAAAGCAATGAAACCTTTTTGAAGAGCTCTGAGTGTGATTTATTTATAGACGACAATTTGTTTCCCATTACAATAAATTTGGTTACTTTACTGAAACTTCTAATGCTCCGTAATGTCTCCAGCTGGAAATTTATCATCTGGAAACATCAGGGAATTGTTTTGGGCAGGTTCATGAATTCGTTCAAAGTCATCAGCATTATTTTAGTCCAGCATTTCAATTAGGACATGGCATATCCAGTATTTGGATCAGTAAGCAACTTTTATTACTGCTTTATAATGTTTTATCACCCCCTTGTGTCTCAGATCAATATTTGTATCTATGGGGTTTCCAGCTCATCTAGGGTGACACTGCTGTCTCATAGCGATGGGGATCCAGGTTTGATTATGACCTGGGTAACTGTAAAATATGGAACAGTACAGCACAGGAACAGGCCTGTTGGCACAAAATGTTGCGCCAAACATGATGCCAAATTAAACTAATCTCTTCTGGCTCCCCTTAGTCAATATTCCTCTATTCCTTGCATATTCATGTGCTTATCTAATCCTAAAATCATAGGAGACCATTTGGCCCATCAAGCCTGCACCACAATCCCACCTAGGCCCCTATCCCCATAACGCTATGCATTTACCCTAGCTAGTTCCCCTGACACCAAAGGGCAATTTAGCATGACCAATCCACCTAACCTGCACATCTTTGGACTGTGGGAGGAAACTGAGGCACCCGGAGGAAACCCACAGAGACATGGAGAGAATGTGCAAACTCCAGATAGTGAGCCAAGCCGGCAGTCGAACCCAGGTCCCTGGCGCTGTGAGGCAGCAGTGCTAACCACTGTACCACCGTGCCGCCCAAAAGCCCCTTACAAGGCCCTATCATTGTCTGTCTCCACCACCACTCCTCGCATCGTGATCTAGACATCTACCACTCTCTGTGTAAAAATAAGTTGCCCCTCACATCTCCTTTGAACTTTCACCCTCTTACCTTAAGTGCATGCCTGTGTGGAGTTTGCATATCCAGCATCTGCGTGGATTTCCTCCAGGTGCTCTGGTTTCCTCCCACAGTCCAAAAGATGTTGGGTGGAGGTTAGGTGGATTGGCTGTGCCAATCAGTGTCCCAAGATGGGTAGGTTAAGTGGATTAGCCACAGTAAAGTGTGTGGGTTTACAGAGGTATGGTGGGGGAGAGGGCCTGGGTAATATACTCTGTCTGAGAGTCAGTGCAGACTCAATGGGCTGAACGGCCTCCTTCCGCACTGTAGGGGGTTCTATGATTCTACACTCTTGTGGTTGGGCATTTTAATGCCATTCTGTAATCCAGAAAATTCCAAAATCCGGAAATGACTTTGTCCCACGCACTCTAGACTAGAAGTTACATTGTGTTTGTTGGGAGTTGTTGGGGGTTGTGGGGGGGTGGGGGTGGTGGCGGTGGTGGCTGGGGCTGGGGCAGGGAGTGCTGGGGGCAGGGAGGGACTTTTTATTAGAAAAGTCTTGGAAGACCCAGGGATAAATTTCATCTCTCACACCTCAATGAAAGGGAATAACAGGCTGATATTATTGGTGGCGTGTGCGGTATGTGCTATGAACAATTCCAGCAGACTTCCCGTCTCCAGTTTTGTGCCAGCCTTCTGTTTGGGGAGTGTAGTGTTACAGACAGTAATAGCATCCCCATAGAAAAGGCACTCAGTGAGTTTGTAAATCCACTATAACTCCATTAGTGAGGGTCGGCTATTGGCTCAGCCTGTGGGACTCTCGGCACCTCCGCTGCCCTATTTTTAACCAGACTTCGATTAAGTATTTCCCTTTTAAAGGATATTAATGAGAGCAGGAAGCCAGGGGGCTCATCGACTGCCGTTCCCACGCTGTAAGTATACGGGTTACTGTGGAAGAAATGGGTAAGAGGCTTGCCTGCAGTGGCTATAGTCGCTAAGTTAAAGGCTGCATTGCCAACCTTTCAGGAACTAAAGACCATCTCCTTCTGCAGCACCTGCGAGAGGCTTCAGGGAAGGCCTAGGCTGACTTTGAGGAAAGGTTGGGCCAGTACTCAAAGGAGTTTAGAAGAATTGAAGCATTATTGAAGCATTCAAGGGGATTGACCGATAATGCTGAGAGGATGTATAAGATAATAAGATATTGGAGCAAAATTAGGTCATTTGGCCCATCGAGTCTGCTCCGCCATTCAATCATGACTGATATGTTTCTCAACCCCATTCTTCAGCTTTCTCCCCATAACCGTTGATCACCTCATTAATCAAGAGTATCTGTCTTTGTCTTAAATACACTCAATGACCCGACATCCACAGCCTTCCGTGGCAATGAATTCCACAGATTCACCACCCTCTGACTGGTGAAATTCCTCCTCATCTCGGTTTTGATGGACCATCTCTTTACATTGGGTTGTTCCCTTGGATCGCAGCCTCCCCACTAATGGAAACATCTTCCCCACGCCCACTCTATCCAGGCCTTTCAGTATTCTCTGCATTTCTGTAAATGTGGAGCCATCTGGAAAAATGGGGACTCATTCCGGTGATGAGGAGGAATTCCTTCTCTCAGAAGGTTGTTTGTCTTTGGAATTCACTACCAGCGGGATTGGGTCATTGAATATATTTACGGCCAAATTAGACAGATTTTTGATCGACAAGGGGGATGGGTGACGGGGGGAAAATGGAGTTAAAGCCACAATCAGATTCATCGACGATCTTTTTGAATGACAGAGCTGGCTCGATGGTCCGAAAGTCATTGACTAGAATCATTGAATCCCTGCAGTGCAGAAGGAGACCATTCGGCCCATCAAGTCTGCACCGACCACAATCACACCCAGGCCCTAATCCCGTAACCCCTTGTATTTACCCTAGCTAATCCCCCTGACACTAAGGGGCAATTTAGCATGACCAATCCACCTAATCCGCACATCTTTGGAATGTAGGAGGAAACCAGAGCACCCAGAGGAAATGCATGCACACACAGGAAGAATGTGCAGGCTCTATACAGACCCGAGGCCGGAATTGAACCCGAGTCCCTGGCGCTGTGAGGCAGCAATGCTAATCACTATGCCACCGTGCCACCCCCGTGCTGCTCCTATTTCATATGTTCAAAGGGGGAGTTTAAAAAAAGTGCACTTTAAGCAATTTTTTCTATTACTCGCTTTGGTTTGTTTGGGAAAAATATCAGAAATTGGGAGAAAAAGGATGTTTAATGAAGTCAAACTGACAGCCAACTGATAGTGCAGAAGCAGGCCATTCAGTCCATCCAGTCTGCACTAACCCTCTCTGATAGCGCATCATTACTCAGACCCTATCCCTGTAACCCCACATACTAATCGCCCTAACCTACACATCTTGAGACACTAAGGGTAATTTAACATGGCCAATCCACCAAACTCTCACATCTTTGGAGTGTGGGAGGAAGCCGGAGCACCCAGACGGAAACTAATGCAGACATGGGGGGAGTTTGCATTCACCCAAGGCCGGAATCGAATCCGCTTTCCTGTCACTGTGAGACAGCAGTGCTAACCACTAACCATCTAATCACTCCCTAATTGTATGTTGGAAGGCTGGAGGGGGGATTGTGAGGGGGGTCGGTGGTTGTTGGCGGCACAGAGAGAATCGACACATCAAGTGGCAAATGGCTGGAGTGTGGAGCCAGACGGTTGGAGGTGAAAGCTCGCGTGTTGACACATTCTGCCCACTCAGAGTTGCCAACCCTGGTCGGGAGGGAAATGTGGTGTAAGGCTGCCAGCTACAGAAAGGATGCAGTTTGTTATTGAGCTGTTGGAACTGGTCCACTTGGGTGGGTGGTTTATCTATTTAGGGTGAAAAATAATAATAGGTATTTGTGATTTGAGTCATAGAGCATGATGTCTGGAACAAATGCTTGTTGTGCATTAGGTGTGCAGAAGACAGTAATTAAGCTTTCACCTCTGCAGTGGCTGGAACTCGTAATAACAGCAAAGAGAAGCCAACTTGGATTGTCACTAAGAGCACTGTGGTACCTGGGAATAACAACTCAAAAGTTAAATCCAGAAAAAGGCAACAATTACCCATGAACGATCTGCATTTAGAAACACCACGCATGTGATTTCTAGGGTTCTCAGTCTGGCCAAAGCTTTGGTAAAGGGAATTTGATGACATCAGTTTCTATGCGTGTGTAAGCACTTCATTTACTGTGTTCCAAAGTATCTGTAGTCACAGAATGCCTGCTTACAGCTCAGGGTTCCAAGTTCTGTTTATTTTCCTCAGAGTCCACACCCAGGCTTAACCAGTCAGCACAGTGAGCATCAAGAATAAACAGACTCACATTATTGAACCAGTGACCACTGCAGAAGCAATCCAGTAGCTCTTTCAAAGACCTGGCACAGATGAAATAGGTGAATGTCTATGTGGAGTTTGCACGTTCTCCTTGCGTCTGCGTGAGTTTCCTTTGGGTGCTCCAGTTTCCTCCCACGCTCCAAAAATGTGCAGGTTAGGTTGATTGGCTGTAGTAAATTGACCTCAGTGTCAGGGGACCTTAGCATGTGGAGTTACGGGAATAGGGCCTGGGTGGGATGGTGGTTGGTGTAGACTGGGTGGGCTAAATGGCCTCTTTCTGCACCGTAGGGATTCTATGAGTCTGAAAGATGTGCTAGTTAGGTGCGCTGGCCGTGCTAAATTCTCCCTCAGTGTACCCAAATAGGTGCCAGAGTGTGCCGACTAGAGGATTTTCAATGTAACTTCATTGCAGTGTTAATGTAAGCCTACTTGTGACACTAATAAATACACTTTAAACTTTAAACAGGTTGAATGGCCTCTCTCTGTGCTGTTTAAGTTGATGAGAATCAATGATCAACAAATCCAAAAGGATATTGAGAGGAAACATAATGAATTAGAAAGTGGGACTCAGTCTCACAAGCAGTGGTTGAGGTGGATTATTAGTGTAATAGATGAATTTTTTTTTAGTTTATTTATTCGTGTGACAAGTAGGCTTACATTAACACTGCGATGAAGCTACTGTGAAGATCCCCTAGTATACTCGTAATGATCTTATGATTCAATGGGGCGAATTTTCCCATTTCGCACACCATGAGAACCATAGTGGGCGAGGGCAAAGATCATGGAAAAATCTGTTGACCTTGAGTGGGATTTTTCAGTTTTGGGGTGAACGTGGCTGGAAACTCCTGCCCCATGTATGGAGCTTGGGTAGTCACAGTTTACCCCAGTCCAACGCCGGCACATCCACATCATGGAGTTTGGGTGGCATTGATATGGGTCAAATGCCATCCTTGTGTCCGCCGATGTTTCAATGCAACATCCCACCGCTTTGCCCAATGTTCTCCTCTCTTAAAGACATCAACACCTTGTTGTGATACACTTCCAGGGAATTGGCCACGCTCAGAACCTCTCTGAAGCTGCCATTTCTCAAGGTTGAACCCTGGTCCTGAGTGGGTGTGAAAGAATTTCTACTCAGATGTGGCTGTTTATTACGAGGTGGAATACTCTGCCTGAGAGAGGGTGAGGTGGAAACAGATTCGGTAACAATTACCCAGAAGGAGAATTGGGTAAATTTCCAAAAAGGAAACATTTTCAAGGCCAGGATGAAAGAGTGAGCGTTTTGCATTAATTGGATAGCTCTTTCAAGCAGCAGACGCAAGTATCAAAATGGGCCTAATGGCCCCCTGCTGTGTTGTAGGATTCTAGTTGAACTTGTATTTAATGTCTTGTCCCATCTGCAAATTGGATTCCCTTTGATGCATAATATCTGTCAGGGTATTTGTAAAAAAAATCACAATGTGCTGTAGGTTGAGCAGATCCTGCACTACTTAGATCATAATCAGTCCCGTAATGATCGTAGTGGGCGATATTGAATTAAATCCTGGCCTTACTGGCCATCAGCACAACATTAAAAGCAATACTTCACTCTTCCTCTTTTTTTTAATAGAGTTTAAAAAGGTGAAGAAACATTGCCATCTGCCCATACTCTATCATCGCACTGCCTCAGATTAATACCTCAGCCTGCTAAATCATGAGCTTAGATATTAATCCTTCCGAGATCTATCATGAGACTGAACAAAATGAAAACGATACACCGGGTGTATCTTTATTGTAAGTGTTCTGGTCGTCTCTTCCTTCCGGCAGGATGGAGAACCATAAGAAATGGGAGCAAGAGGTATAGAATAAGAGCACAGAATGACACAGAACTTACAGCACAGAAGTAGCCCAATGAGCCTAAATGGTCAGTGTCGGTGTTTGTACAGCCTATGTACCTCCTGCTACCTTTCAATACAACCTCCTGTTTCTTTCCCTCCCACATGCTTACTGACCTTCTCTTAAAATATATCTTTGCTATTCTGCCATGATCATAATGAATGGCGCAGCAGGCTCCAACAGCCCCTCGAGCTTGTTCTGTCATTCAGTAGAATCATGGTTGATCCAACATTCCTCACATCCACTTTCTTACCCTTTCCCCATAGCCCATGATTCCCTTACTGATCAAAAACCTATCTGTCCATCTCAGCCTTAAGTATACACAAGGAGGAGGCCTAGTGGTGTTATCACTAGACTATCAATCCAGAAACTCAGCTAATATTCTGGGCACCCAGGATTGAATCCTGCCATGACAGGTAGTGGAATTTGAATTCAGTACAAAAGAATCTGGAATTAAGAATCTGTTGATGGCCATTGTTGGAAAAACCCATTTGGTTCCTTCAAGGAAATCTGCTGTCCTTACCTGGTGTGACCAACATGTGACTCTAGAGCCACAGCAATGTGTTTGACTCTCAACTGCCCTCCTAGGGCACCTAGTGATGGACAACAAATGCTGGCCAGCCAGTGATGCCCATGTCCCATGAATGCATCTTGGGATGTTAAAGATGCAACATAATCAAATTCTATAAAAGCAAGGATATTGTCCCCACCACCACCCAAGGAGGTGCCAAGGAGTTCCAAAGGCTCACAACCTTCTGAGAGAAGAAATTCCTCCTCACCTCAGTCTTAAATTGGTGCCCCTTTATTCTGAGACTCCATCTTCTGGTCCCAGACTCTCCCATGAAGTAAAGTATCACTCTCAGCATTTACCCTGTCATTGGAGGCTGAGGGGTGATCTGATCAAAGTCTTCAAGCCAACAAAGGGGCCCAATAGAATAGACAGAAGATGTTGTCACTTGTGGGGAAGTCGAAGGTTAAGGACAATAAATATAATATAGTCTTTCATGAAGAACTCAGGAAAATCCTATGCCTGGAGAGTGATCTAGAATGTGGAACTCATTACCCCAAAGACTGATAAAAGCAAAATACTGCGAATTCTGGAATCTAAAACAAAAACAGCAAATGCAGGAAAATCTCAGCAGGTCTGATAGCGTTTGTGGAGAGAGTCTGGAGCCAACTTTTTTGAGTAAGGTTTATCCAGACCCGAAACGTTGCCTCTATTCTCTCTTCACAGATGCTGTCAGTCCTGCTGAGACTTTCTGTTTTTGTTACCCCAAACTACGTTTGGGACAAACAGAAACCAGAAGCAGGAGTAGGCCATTCGGCCCTTCGAACCTGCTGCACCGTTCATTATGATCATGGTTGAATAGCAAAGATGTATTTTAAGGAGGAACTTGATAAGCGTGTGGGAGGGAAAGGAACATAAGGATGTATTGAAAGATGGCATGGCAGGAGGTACACAGGCAATATAAATACCTGACCATTTAGGCTGATGGGCTATTTCTGTGCTGTAAGTTCTGTATCATTCTGTATTCTAATTCTGTACTTCTAATTGCACTGAATTCTTGTGGGGGCTTCTTCAATAGATGACTGCCCCTTAGTATCTCAAGACATGTAAGTTAGATGGATTGTCCATGAAAATATGTGGGATTACAGTGAAAGGGTGGGGGAGAGACCCGGAGAAGATACTCTGTCAAAGAGAATTGGTGCAGGTCTGAAAGGCCATATGGCATCCTTCTGAACTGTAGGGACTCTATGACTCTAAAGTTATTTTCAAGATTGAGGCTGATAGATTTACGTGTTAACAACGAGAGATATGGATTAAAGGTTGATAAATGAAATTGAGGATGAGGTATGGTATAACTGAAGCCTTTGAGGGACTGAATAGCAATTATTTTTCTCTCAATATTAACCTTTCTTACAAAATGGGCATACCTACCCAGAAGCTGAGATTACAAATCCACTGCTTTAGCCAAAGTGAATGGACAATTTAGAAAAACGCAAAAAAGACTTAGTGCAAACTTCCAGGTGAAATCTTGAAGGAAGAAGATGTCCCCACCCAGACTGGCTCACCCCACATTCAAACAACAGAGTCGTTGAACTTTGCAGACTGAACGAGTGCATGGTGGCACAGTGGTCAGCACTGCTGCCTCACAGTGCCAGGAACCCAGGATAAAAGCAAATTACTGTGGTTGCTGGAATCTGAAACAAAAACAGAAAATGCTGGAAAATCTCAACAGGTCTGGCAGCATCTTTGGAGAGAGAATAGAGCCAATGTTTTGAATCTGGATGACCCTTTGTCAGAGCTGATGAAGAGTCATCTAGGGACCCAGCTTCGATTCTAGTCTCAGTTCACCGTCTGTATGGAGTTTGCATGTTGTCCCTGTGTCTGCGTGGGTTTCCTTCGGCTGCTCCGGTTTCCTCACTCAGTCCAAAAGTGTGCCATTTAGATGGATTGGCCATGCTAAATTGCCCCTTAGTGTCCAAAGATGTGCCAGCTAGGTGGATTGGCCATGCCAAATTGAATCTGACTGACCAAAGATGTGTCCATTAGATGAATTGGCCATGCTAAGTGTTGGAGTTACAGAGATAGGGCAGGGGAGAAGGTCTGGGTAAGATGGTCTGTCAGAGAGTCAGTGCAGACTTGATGAACCAAATGACCTCCGTCTTCACTGAAGGTATCCTATGAAGTCTATGCTACGTTAACTGATGGAAGGCAGGCTCCAGTCAGTGGAATGAGTGTGAACATCAGATGGGGTTCAGATTGTCCCCTAAGGCTGACACCTTGCTATGAACAACAACAACTTTCACTTACATAGCCCCTTTAACCTATTCACAACATCCAAGGCTTTTCACAAGAGCATCTTCAAGCAGACTTTGACACCACATAAGAAGATAGAAATTACAGAAACTGGCAGGGAAGTTCACCAGGTAGTCAGGACAGCAAATGGAATGCTGGCCTTGATTTCAATGAGAATGGAGTATAAAATGTAGGGAAGTCTTGCTAAAACTATATGAATCACCAGATAGACCTGGAATACTGTGAACAGTTTGGCCCCCTTGTAATGTTGAGTAACTACGCTCCACTCACTGCACTTCGCAGAGGAATAATCCTGCTTTCATTGGGAGACTTTGCAGTAGTTTCCATGTCTAAGACACTTGATTTGATTTGGTTTATTATTGTCACATGTATTAGTTTACAGTGAAAAGTATTGTTTCTTGCATGCTATACAGACAAAGCATACCATTCATAACAAAGGAAAGGAGACAGTGTAGAATGTAGTGTCATGGCCATAGCTCGGGTGTAGAGAAAGATCAACTCACTGCAAGGTAGGTCCATTCAAAAGTCTGAAGGCAACAGGGAAGAAGCTGTTCTTGAGTCAGTCGGTACGTGACCTCAAACTTTTGTATCTTTTTCCTGACAGAGGAAGGTGGAAGGGAGAATGTCCAGGATGCATGGGGTCCTTAATTATGCTGCCTGCTTTTCCGAGGCAGCCAGCATAATTCGGAAGTGTAGATGGAGTCAATGGATAGGAGGTTGGTTTGCGAGATGAATTGGGCTACAGTCATGACCTTTTGTAGTTTCTTGCAGTCTTGGGCAGAGCAGGAGTCATTACCAAGTTTGATACAACCAGAAAGAATGCTTTCTATAGTGCATCTGTAAAAGTTGATGACAGTCGTAGCTGACATGCCAAATTTCTTTTTTAATCAGGCTCTGTAAATAGACTTTGTTGTTCTCTTTAGTCGCTCCGGAAGAGACCATCCTTTCTGGGTCCTGCTAGAAGGCACTCTTGTCTTCCAATGTATACCATGACGTCAATAGATAAACAAATATCATTTAATTCCAGTCATTATTCCAAAAGGCTCAAGGGACGTGTTTCACCTGAAGCATTCGCAAAAGCAAGAACCTCCTTCCTGTTTGTACCACCTCTAATTGCAAAGTCAATTTTTTACTCCCATCCAGCGGGAAAGAACTTCTTTGCATCTGGTATGATTTCCAATCTCTGTCTTTGGAATAGTGTTTTCAGGTCAGACTGTACAATGGTTCTGTTACTGGGCCAGAGGCCAGGACTACTAATCCAGAATTAATCTAGTTTCAAATCCCACCTGTAGCAATTATGAAAGTGGATGCTGGAATCTGAAACATTTAGGCTTACATTAACACTGCAATGATGTAACTGTGAAAATTCCCCACTCTGGCGTCTGTTCAGGTACAATGAGGGAGAATTTAGCATAGCCAATGTCTTTGGAGTGCAGAAGGAAACCGGAGTAACTGTAGGAAACCCACACAGACATGGTGAGAATTTACTAACTCCGCAGAGATAGTCACCCAAGCTGGAATCGAACCTGGGTCCCTGGTGCTGTGCGGCAACAGTGGTGCTAACCACCATGTCACATTGGCACCCAACTTTCCAACAAGATTTGGTGCCTGAAACTGATCACAATATTCCATTTGGGTCCAGCAAAGGCTCGGTGCAACCAAAGCATTACTTCCTCATTTGTAAATTGTTACCTGCCCCCCCACTACTTCCTCCTACCAACTACCACCCCCCCTGCCCCGCCCCCACCATGTGAGATAAAGGCTGACATTCCATTTGTCTTTTGTGGTTGCCATGGAAAACTAACAGCAGATGAATCCCATGGAGGACGAAGTAGAATCAATGACATCCCTTCCCCACCTCCATCTCCAATTACTGATGGGAACCGAGCAAGCCATCTGTGGAAGGTGGGAAGGGGGAAGGATTGGAGTCTGTGGCAGGCAGGGAAGGAGCCCTGCGATAGTCATATAGCAGAGGGTGCACACTCCCACAAATGGCTTCCCTTTCAGCCAAAAGCAATTGGATCTCGTGCTCCCCTTGGTTTCATATCCTGAGTGTATCATGTGGAACGCTAACAAATCGGCTTACAACACATACTACACCACGCTACCATGGTAATTGAATTTATTACAGGGAATCAAGTTGCTGTGTAGCTGCAGCAATGTTAGCATTAGAAAGGCTTCTGTGTCTAATTTAGCATTATGGGGAGAGCAGGATCTGTGTGTTTTCCAGTGCAGCTGTCTTGATAGCATGTCAAAAAAAAAAATTGCATGCTCCCTGCTTCTCATTTTAAGAACTAACTCGCTAACTTCTAAGGCATTTTACATGACAGGCCTCTATAGGATAAGCTGTACAGTTGTTATATTGAACTCTCTTTGGCTATTGCTGGTTCAGGTCAATTCCAGGCGTCAAATATATCCAATTGAGGTATGGTGTGACACAGTGAGGATTTCACATCGCATTAATGTAAGGAAGGAAATTCAGCAACCAATTTGCACACAGCAAAGTTAAAGTTTATTTATTAGCGTCACAAGTAGGCTTACATTAACACTGCAATTAAGGGACTTTGAAAATCCCGTAATCGCCACACTCCAGTGCCTGTTCAGGTACATTGGAGAATTTAGCGTGGCCTAACCAGCACGTCTTTCAGACTGTGGGAAGAAACTGGAGAACCCCAGAGGAAACCTACACAGACAATGTGCACAGGCAGTGACCCAAGCCAGGAGTCGAACCCAGGTCCCTGGCACTGTGAGGTAGCAGTGCTAACCACTGTGCTACCATGCCGCCCATAAATTCCTACAAACAACAATTCCATAATGACCCTCATTGTGATAAGAGGAATGAAAACTCAGAGCAAGAGTGGACCATTCAGCAGCCTTTTGAGCATGTAGCATTGCTTAATGTGAGGAATAAATATTGGCCGGTCGACTCAGGAGACCTATCCTGCCATGGGATCTTTTACGTCCACATGAGGGGGCAAATGCATCTCCGACAGTGCAGCACTCCTTCAGAATTGCAGGAGAACATCAGCCTCGTTTTGTGCTCAAATCTAAGCTACAGGACCTGCCCCTGCGACTTGCTGACTCGGAGGTGAGAGTGAGACCCACCAAGTCCTGGTTGACAGTTTGATTAATAAACTCTGACGGGAAATTACTGGTTAATTGGTAATATTGCAATAATAATATTAGCAGTATTGCACCGTCTTCCTCAGAACTGGCACAACAGGACTGCTCTGAGTCACACAGAGAGGATTGGAATATTGGGGAATACTGGGCAGGTCGAAATGTTCCAATCTGTCTGATCAAACCATGACCAAGCTCAGAATTAGCTTTATCCTTTGCTGACTGCAGGTACCATCAAATCCTCATAGAGTCATAGCCGAAATTTTACCAGCATCAGAATCACGGCCGGCAAGGCTCACAGGATGATGTCCTCCGTTGACCTTGGGTGGGATCTTACGAGCCTCGGGCAGGTGAGGTGGCAAAATTCTGGAAATAGAGTCATGGAGGTTTATAGCATGGAAACAGGCCCTTCGGCCCAACTTGTCAATGCCACCCAGTTTTTACCACTAAGCTAAACCCAATTGTCCACATTTGACCCATATCCCTCTATACCCATCGTACCCATGTAACTGTCTAAATGCTTTTTAAATGACAAAATTGTACTTGCCTCTACTACTGCCTCTGGCAGCTCATTCCAGATATTAACCACTTTTTGTGTGAAAAAAATTGCACTTCTGGACCTTTTTGTATCTCTCCCATTCTCTCCTTAGACCTCTGCCCTCTAGTTTTAAACTCCCTTACCTTTGGGAAAAGATGTTTACTATCTACTTTATCTATGCCCCTCATTATTTTACTGTCTGCTACAAATCTCTCGACCTCTACTCGGATGTAACTTGGCCCCAGACTAATTAAAATATAGCACATACTGTCTTCATCTGATCAAAACTTCACTGATACTTCAATGACTTGCTGATATAACTCAACATTGTGTTTTTTTAACTGCTGCTCCATTGCGATGGATCAATACTGAATCTACTAATCCCCAAACTCTTTCACAACAAAAACAGAAAATACTGGTAAATCTCAGCAGATCTGACAGCATCTGGGCAGCACAGTGGTTAGCACTGATGCCTTTGCAGCGCCAGGGACCCGAGTCAGTACTGGCCTTGGTCACCGTTTGTGCCGAGTTTGCACTTTCACCCCGTGGGTTTCCTCCGGCTTCTCCCCACAGTCCAAAGATGTGCAGGTTAGATGGATTGGCTGTGCTAAATTGAGCCCAATGTCAGGGTAAATACGTGGGATTGCGAGAATAAGGCCTGGGTGGGATTGTGGTCGGTGCAGACTTGATGGGCCGAATAGCCTCCTTCTGTACTGTAGGGACTCTACGATCTGTGGATGGAAAATAGAGACAACACGTTTAGTCTGGGTGATCCTTGGGCTCTAATGAAGGATCAATTGGCTCTATTCTCCATCCACAGATGCTTTCAGACCTGCTGAGATTTTCCAGCATTTTCTGTTTTTGTTTTAGATTCCAGCGTCTGCAGTATTTTGCCTTTACCCAGACTCTTTTTGTGTCTTCCTCCACCTAGTTTGACTCCATTCGTGAAGTTAGGCTGTCCATTTCTATGTTTTTCTCCAATGTTTCAAACTCCAATTATATTGAATCTCCTCAGTTTACATCTCCACCAACTCCCATATATATGTTCTCGGTCCTCTGTAAACTAGCTGCTGCTTACTGAACCTGGAGATGCACATCCAATACAATTGTTGATGAACACTGAAATCCCTGGTGTCACGTGCTGTGTGTTAGTTCTAATATGGACTAATAAAAGACCATGAGGTAAGTGGGAGTAAACTAATTGGAACTATTTATTAACATGTCGTATCTCTAGCACAATCAGCACAAGACTGACTTGGCAAGCTCCACCCAGAGTGGATTTTGTGTCCCGGCTCACATGACTTGTTCTCTTAAAGGGACACACCCCAATTTTTTTTAATTCATTCATGGACGCCAGCATTTATTGCCCATCCCTAATTGTGCTAGGGCAGTTGAGAGTCAACCACATTGCTGTGGCTCTGGAGTCACATGTGGGCCAGACCAGGTAAGGATGGTAGATTTCCTTCCCTAAAGGACATTAGTGAACCAGATGGGTTTTTCCAACAATGGTTTCATGATCATCTCTAGATTCTTAATTCCGGACATTTTTTATTGAATTCAAGTCCCATCATCTGCCGTGGCAGAATTCGAACCCGAATCCGCAGAACATTAGTTAAGCTTCAGGATTAATAATCTGGTGATAATACTGTTATCTCTCCTACATAACATCAAGTGGTTGATACTCAGCAAAATATTGCTTCTCCGAACAAGTTCAGTTTGAACATTAAGGAAGTTGGTTGCAAGGGCATAAGCCACTTGACTGGATGCGTGTAGCTCTGACAACATTCAAAGAGGCTTTGCAACATCCTAGACAGAGCATACTGCTTGATTGGCAACCAATCCACCTTCTTCCATCATTGGCACATCATGGCAGTGTCATGTACCATCTACCAGATGCACTGCACAAATTCTGCTTCTTCACCAGTGTCTTCCAAACCCTCAACCTCTGCCACCTATAAAGGACAACAGTGGAGGATACATAAGATCACCATCGCCACCTGCAAGTTTTTCTCTCAGCCACACACCATCCTTACTTGGAACTATATCACTGTCCTCTTCATCGTAGCCAGGTAAAGACCCCGGAACACCCTTCCTAACTGCACTGTGGATGCGCCTACAGCATATGGCCTGCAGCAGTTCAAGAAGGCGGCTCACCACCACCACCTTGACATTGAAACAGCTGGTATTGTAAACAGTGAGGAAGATTATCAAAAATTGTAGCAGGATCTTGATCAGTTGGGGAAGTGGACCGAGAAATGGCACACCAGTACAGATAAGTGTGCGGTGTTGCATTCTGGAAAGTTAAATCAAGATAGGACTTACATGGTGAATGGTCAGTCCATTGTGGAACAGAGGGATGGACCTTGGAGTTCAGGTGCACGGGAGTTCTCTAAAGATGGAGTCACAGGTAGATAGGACAGCAAAGAAAGCTTTTGGCATGCTGGCCTTCATCAGTCAGGGCATTGAGTATCGAAGTTGGGAAGTTATGTTGCAGTTGTATGGGACATTGGTGAGGCTGCACCTGGAATGTTATGTTAGTTTTGGTCACCTTGCTACAGGAAAGATGTTATTAAACTGGAGAGAGTGCAGAAGAGATTTACAAAGATGTTGCCAGGACTCAAGGGACTGTGTTATAGGGAGAGATTGGACAGGCTAGGACTTTTCTCTTTGGAGCATAGGAGGCAGAGGGGTGATCTTATAGCGGTCTATAAGATCATGAGAGGCATTGATAGGGTGAATGCACTCAATCTTTTTCCCAAGGTTGGGGAAGCGAGAATTAGAGGGCATAGGTTTAAGTTAAGAGGGGAAAGAATTAATGGGAACTTGAGGAGCAACTTTTTTACACAGAGGGAGGTACATATGTGGAATGAGCTGCTGGAGGAAGCGGTTGAGGCAGGGACATTGTCAACATTTAAAAAGCATTTGGACAAATACATGGATAGGACAGTTTTAGAGAGATATGAGTCGACTGCAAGCAAATAGGGTTAGCTTAGATGGGCTTTTTGGTTGGCATGGACCAGTTTGGGCCGAAGGGCCTGTCTCCATGCCTTACATTCTATGATTCTATGATTCTTTAGGACAATTGGAAATGGACAGTTAGTGATATTTCTGCAAGCGGGAAGCTTGCCTTCAACAAGTGAATAGAAAAAAGGCAATTGCACACCCACAACTCAAATGCAAATGGAGTTCCATGACATCCATTTGCTTCCTAAAGCTGATTCTTGTAAAACAAAAGTGCCGTGGTCAATTATTTGTGAGGTTGTCAAATTTGTAGCGTTTGCGAGAATGTGTGGGCTTGCTCGCAGAGCAGGATTAATATTTTGACTTCCAGAGAGATTCTTAACCAAGCGCTTTGTAGTGACACTAACAAATATCTTGTGCATAATTTACATATTCATAATCAGCCTATTGCTGGAATATTCATTGATTTTTAGGCGCAGCATGATTATGTAACAATAGTTCTTTCATTCTCCTTGTTTAATATCTTGATCTGTTTCTGCATCGTTGCAGCCAATCTAATTGCACAGCTGTCACATGACCTGCTCTTGGAGAAACACCTCAGAAACGTCTGTAAATCTTCTAGAACATTCAGCTCTAATATTCCCTCAGGTTAAGTCAGTACCTTGTCAGTTGAAAGTACATAGTCACTGGTAGGCCTTGTCAACTGGTTAGAATCATGGAAAATCGTTTGACTTTAACCTCGAATAAGAAAGTTTGTTTCCGCTATCTGTGGAGAACAATTCTTACTTAAGAACCTCAGTGGGCTGAATGTGTGCTGACCCGTGAACCTCCAGTTGTTCTACCGAGAGTGTCATCACTTGGCCAAATAACTGTTATACTGCCGATAGCCAGTTAGTGAAGGAACCAGTTAGTGAAGGAAGAAGCCAGAGCCTGTATTTGCTTGGGATATGTTTTAGTCACAGAATGAAACATTACAGGTGACTCCAGCTACACCAGTGTCAGTAAATCTCTCTTTATATGTACTCAAGTAACCAGTTAGTGTCCTCCACCTGTTTGTTTTTAACCTAAATTGATCCAGTTAACAATAACCACCAACTTTCCCTCCACCGCTCCATCCACCATTCGTGGTCTTGCTTGAAGCCACCCATATCACTTGAATTTCTTTCCCCAACTTTATTGCCTAATACTACTTCTAAGGCTGAGAGTGTCAGACTTTTGTCTCATTGCGATTCTCTGGAGAACCTCAGGTTGTTTTATGATGTGAAAGCTGCTATATAAATGCAGCCTAATGGGGTGGCAAGGTAGCACAGTGGTCAGCACTGCTGCCTCACAGTGCCAGGGAACTGGCTTCGACTCTCGTCTTGGGTCACTGTCTGTGTGGAGTTTGCACGTTCTCCACGTGCCTGCGTGGGTTTCTTCTGGGTACTCCGGTTTCCTCCCACAGTCTGAAAGACATGCTGGTTAGGTGGATTGGCCTTGCTAAATTCTCCCTCGGTGTATCCGAACAGGGGCCGGAGTGTGGTGACTGGGCGGGGGGGGGGGATCTTCACAGTAATTTCATTGCAGCGTTAATGTAAGCCAACTTTAATTTTAATTTAAAATTAATTTAATAAAGTTTTTAAAGTGTATTTATTAGTGTCACAAGTAGGCTTACTGCAATGAAGTTACTGTGAAAATCCCCTAGTTGCTGCTGTTAATGTCACTAAGGGTGAGATCCCATCCTCAGAATGTTGGAAGTGGCTGTCAGTCGCTGATCACTAGTATAATGAAAATACGTTTGCGGCAACTTTTTCCCCGCAGTTTCTCTGCAGACATGTTTATTATTCCTGCGCAGGGATCTCTCAGTGATGTCTGCAGTCACAAGTTTTCTGCCAGGGTAAAGTTGGTGTAGCAAATTACTTCATGCTACCCTTCACTTCCTTGGTCCCACACCAGGAATACAATTGATCTGCAGGAAAGCAGGACATCCATCTCTGTCTCAGCACGGCATTTAGCAGCCTGACAGAATACTGCAACTCTGAACCTTAGGAAGTGGTTACACATGCCAAGACATTGTCAGACACAGTAGGCTAGCCTCGCCAATGTTAATGAAAGTTGCATCTATTTAAAATGCATCGTTTCCAGAATCAATCAGGGAAGAAAAGAGTCAGGACAGGGATAATCCTTCTTGGCGCTCTCAGACTTAACTGCTGGGGTGGGGGGGGGGGAGGAGGAGTCGCAGGGGGCATTATACATCGTGCAAGAATTTCACAATTTGCCAAGACTGATATCAGAATTAACAGCGCCAAACTCCTCCTGCACTGTCTGTACTCTCATATCTATTCATGAGATTTAGAAGCAGTCCAGGCCTTGACTCCAGCCTATCTGCAGCAGCACATGCAGCTTGTTTCTCCTCCAGCTTGGACGAGAATATTCTAGGCACCAAGCAAAGGGACAATATTTTAAAGAAACAATGCTTCTGAATTTTTGTTGTACAACATTAAATATTGATAACTCAAAAGACTTATATTACATTAGTAATTACAGGTATGCAAATGCATAAGGACTTATTTATGACTCTTCCAGCTTAAAGGCCCTCATTCCAGTCCCTACATGTCGTGTCTTGGTCCTGCCACGCTGGCGCTACTGTTAAGAAAGCCCACCGAAGCTTCTATTTTCACAGAAGCTAAGGAAATCTGGCATGTCTGCTACGATTCTCACCAATTTACCATAGAAAGCATCCTTTTTGGATGCATCACAGCTCGGCATGGCTCCTGCTCTGACCAAGACTACAAGAAACTACAAAGGGTCATGAAAGTAGCCCAGTCCGTCACGCAAACCAGCCCCCCACCACCAATTGACTCCGTCTACATTTCCTGCTGTCTCAGAAAGCTGCCAGCATAATCAAAGACCTCACGCACCCCGGACATATTTTCTCCTACTTTTCTCCTTCGGGATAAAGAAACAAAAGTCTGAGGTCACATGCCAACCGACTCAAGAAAAGCTTTTTCCCTGCTGCTGTCAGACTGTTGAATGGACCTGACATATATCAAACTGATCTTTCTCTATACCCTAGCTATGACTTTAACACTACATTCTGCACCCTCTCCTTTCCTTCTCCCCTATGTACTCTACGAACGGTATGTTTTGTCTGTATAGCACTCGAGAAACAATGCTTTTCGTTGTATCCCGATACATGTGACAATAATAAATCAAATCAAATCTTCTCGATACCTTCTGCCTAAAAGAGGACTCCACCCCCTGGAGTGGACAGCATGTTCGATTCTCACCAGTTTACCAATGGGCGGCACAGTAGCACAGTGGTTAGCACTACTGCTTCACAGCTCCAGGGACCTGGGTTCAATTCCCTGCTTAGGTCACTGTCTGTGTGGAGTTTGCACATCCTCCTCGTGTCTGCGTGGCTTTCCTCTGGGTGCTCCGGTTTCCTCCCACAGTCCAAAGATGTGCAGGTTAGGTTGATTGGCCGTGCTAAATTGCCCCTTAGTGTCCTGAGATGTGTAGGTTAGAGGGGTTAGCAGGTAAATATGTCGGGATATGGGGGTAGGGCCTGGGTGGGATTGTGGTCGGTGCAGACTCGATGGGCCTCTTTCTGCACTGTAGAATTTCTATGATTGCTCCCTTTAGGTTCCAATTGGTCCCTCAAGCCAGGTGACCCTCTTCTGCTGAGTTGCCCTTAAAGGGACAATCACTACAATCGCCCCGAGCAAGGTTTCTTACACAGCCACCTGAGCAGGCAGATGGAGCCTTAATTCATCTGAAATCAAATGTTTATTAGACATAAACAAAAATGTTAGTGGGAAATTAATCAGAGGTTAAACAGGACTTGAAGGCTTATCCCTAATCCCACACAAGACTATTCAGGGAAAAGGGATCAGAGACTGAGAATTACTTTTTCAGTAAATCTGTTATGGGTTCCCTGATGCAATGAAACTGATGAGTGTGTCACACAAAAGCAAATAGGAAAAGAAACACTTGCATTTATCACATTTCTCAGAGATCTGTCAAACCGATTCACCTAAAACTGAATTGCAATCATGATTGTTATCTAGCAACACATGCCAATGAATTTGCAACCAGCAAAGTGTTATAAACAGCACTGAGATTAATAAATAAATCTGTTTGGTCACTCCTACCTATTTGGCTTGTTAGGTTATTTTATAATATGCCGTAGATGTAATGTCAGGTCCAGCCTACAAATGTTGAATGTTACTGGCGCGCGCCTGCCCTGGAATTGGGGCGGGCGAGGCTCATATCTTTTATCTCCTATTCTGTCTCTTATTTCCTCCTCTCTCTCCCCCCTTCTGCTCCCTCTCGTTCTCCGTTGGCCTTGGGCGGATTCTTACGAGCCTTGGGCAGGCAAGGCGGTAAAATTCCGACACTGAAGTTGCAACAGGCAGCCAGAATGTTCGTAGAATCATAGATTGGTTACAGCAGAGCAGGAGGCCATTCAGCCCTCTGCAAGGGCAACTCAGCGAGTACCGCTTCCCCATCCCTTTGCCAAAGCTCTGCAATTTCATCCTTGTAGGGGCTTATCCAATTCGCTTTTGGAAACCACAACGGATGTTGAGTTGGATGACTAGAAAGAATTAATCTCTCTCTCTGCCATTTCCCTCCATCACACAATCTCTCCCTCCCTTTCTGTGTCACTCTCCCTCCCTCTCTCTCTCTCTCTCTCTCTCCCTGCCGCTCTTGCTTTATCTCCTTCACTGTCTCTTATTTCCTCCTCTCTCTCCCCCTCTCCCTCTCTCTCCCTCTTCCGCTCCCTCTCATCATTCACTCATGCCAGGCTTGTCACAAGTCACTGCATCATAAGTTGCCATCTACAACTGTGAGATCCCCAGTAAATTTCAGAACTCTTCATTGTTCATGACTACAGTTAATGAGCATGAATATTGGCAAGTCCCCAGCACATCATTCAAGTGCTTATTCTTCCTCTAGCCAGAGTTTTCCACTTATAGGGGTAGATAAAGATTCTTGTCCTTATTTGACCTTCACCAAGCATCTAACAGGCTTGTGATCAGGAGAACAAACCCTCGCTGACTTTCTCCTTCTCCAAATCTAGCAGTAGAGTTGCCAACTTTCTAAGATTGCCCACAAGCCTCCAGGAATTCAAGAGTAATCCCTGGACACTTCTGCAAGCGTGCTGGATGAAAACTCCCAGGAGTACTAAAGAAATTACAAGCTTTTATTTTCATTTTGTTTGACCGTTGTAATTTATTCATGATGGAAATATTGTCAATTGGACAAAAAGGCTAAAGTGGGGTGGGGGGGGGCAGTGTTGGCAATCATACCCATGGTCAGTTGCAGAGCTCCCATACCCACTCCAACTAAGGTCATAAGGAACAGGAGCAGGAGTAGACCATTTGACCCATCAAACCTGTTCTATTCACTCACTATCTGATCTGATTGTGGCTTTAACACTTCCTGGTCTATCCCCCATGACCCTTGACTCCATTGTCCATCAAATAACAGCCGAACTCAACCTTGAATATATTCAATGACCTAGACTTCCCAAGACTAGCAAACCTTTAAGAGAATAAAATCACCTCATCTGCATCTTAAACGGAGGACCCTTTGACCGGAATTTTACTGGTATGTTGGCCCCAGAATCGGGGTGGACAAGGTCTTTATCTTTCAACTTTACTTCCTTGTTCTAGATTTTCTCATGAGAGAACCCGTCCTTTCAGTGTCTACCCTGTCAAGCTCCCTCAGAACTTGTTAACTCAGGAGAGATTGAACCTTGGATTCTTTCTGCTCTGTGTGGCATAGAACCACAGTTGTTTCTCCACTGAGACACTGGGAAGGCCTATGTGAACTGCATGGAGTACAGGATGATTTACAGGTCAGCTGAAGGATGTGATAGCACTAGAGGGGGTACAGAGGCGCTTCAGCAGGATATTGCCTGGGATGGAGAACATGAAGACATAAGAACTAGGAGCAGGAATAAGCCATCAGGCCCCTTGGGTCTGCTGCACCATTCAATAAGATCATGGCAGATCTTTCCATGGACTAAACTCCACTTACCCACCTGCTCACAATAACCCTTAATTCCTTTACTGTTCAAAAACCTATCTATCCTTGCCTTAAAAAGTCAATAAAGTAGCCTCAACTGCTTCACTGGGCAGGGAATTCCACAGATTCACAACCCTTTGTGTGAAGAAGTTCCTCCTCAACTCAGTCCTAAATCTGCTCTCTCTTATTTTGAGGCCATCCCCCCTAGTTCTAGTTTCGCCCGCTGGTGGAGACAACTTCCCTGTTTCTATCTTATCTGTTGCCTTCATAATCTTATATGTTTCTGTAAGATCCCCCCTCATTTTTCTGAATTCTAATGAGTGTAGCCCCAGTCTACTCAGTCTCTCCTCTCAACTCTGGAATCAAGTGAATCTCCTCTGCACTCTTTCCAGTGCCAGCATACCCTTTCTCAAGTTAGGAGACCAAAACTGTACACAGTTGGAGCATTTGAGCTATAAGGAGAGACTGCATAGGCTTGGGTTGTTTAAATTAGAGCAGAAAAGGCTAAGGTCGGACATGATTGAGGTGTATAAGATTATGAGAGGTATGGGCAGGGTAAGTAAGGAGTAGCTGTTCCCCTTCATTGAGGGGTCAATCATGCTTAGTTTTAGGGTAAGGAGCAGGAGATTCAGAGTGGACTTGACTAAAAGCTTTTTCACTCGGAGGGTTGTGGAATGCGCTGCTGGGAAGAGAATGGAGACTGGACACCTTACAACCTTTCAAAAGCATTTTAATAAGTACTTGAAATGTCAAGGATATGGGACAAGTGCAGGAAAGTGGGATTAGTGTACCTTTAGTGGTGGATATTGTCGATGGGCCGAAGGGCCTTTTCTGCACTGCGTGACTATCTGAAGTTTTGCCATGTTACATGCATAAATGGATTGATGTGTGGAAAATGTAGCGGTAGGCTAACAAAATGAAACCAACTGTAAGACAGGAAGCCGGTCTCTGAAAGATCCATTTGCCTATGATTAGAGACAGGTTTTTTTTTGTGGCTGCCTTTTCTTTCACTGCAGTCTTTACCTGCGCCAGCAATGTGCCGATTCCTTCAGGATCTCCGTCTATTGATCACCAACATAATCAGAGAAAGATTAATTATTCATCCGAAGCACTGAGTAATTACTCTAGAAAAATGTCGCTAGGAAGCATAAATGTCTTTGTTAAAGGCCAAGATATTTCTCAGCGCTGGTGCATCGCCAACCTGACAATCCACAGGAGGTGGAGGCAGGAGCAGGGTTTAAAAGGGGCACTGCCTTTTTGGGGAATTTGCAGTAACACCATTTCTCATCGGAAACCCATTCTCTGTTCACTTCCTTGCGGAATTAGTCACCTCGTTCGTCTACCTCCTCACTGCAAAAGGAAGATTTGGACAATGATGGGGGGAGGCGATGGCCTAGTGGTATCATCGCTCGCCTATTAATCCAGGAAACTCAGCTAATATTCTGGGGACCTGGGTTCGAATCCCATCAGATGAAGTTTGAACCCAATAAAAAAACAAAAATCTGGTCTACTGAGGACCATGAAACCATTGTCGATCATTGGAAAAACCCATCTGGTTCACTCGTGTCCTTGAGGGAAGAAATCTGCTGTCCTTACCTGGTCTGGCCTACGTGTGACTCCAGAGTTACAGCAATGTGGTTGACTCTTAACTACTCTTCAAGGGCAACTCGGGATGAGCAATAAGTGCTGGCCACCCAGCAACGCCCATACAGCTCACCTTTAAAAACAAACTCCAATGCAAGCCACATTGTCATCAGTCACAAGGAACCATGGCAACAGTCTGAGGGGATGTCCCTTTTTATCATTCCTCGTCAGATGGCCCCCTAGTTTGACCTGTTATCATAATTGAGATTGGACAGTATTGTGAGCAAATAAAATGAATCATTGAAGATAAAAGCAGAAAAGGCTGGAAACAATCAGCAGGTCAGGCAGCATCTATGGAGAGTGTTGCAAAGTTGAATAGAGTAATTATAGATCAGTTTTTGTAAAATAGAATTGCATGGTCCCTTTAAAAAGATGGTGCTTTTTCTGTGCTTAGAGAATTAAAATGCAAGTACATACAGAGAACTCAGACTGAAACATTTGTATCGAAGGGCGAGGTAGCAAGGTTGCCAAAATAACAAACAGGCTTTTGAATGTTTTTTGAATTCAGCCATGTAAACTTAGATACCACGGATCTACTGAATTTGAATTTGATGGTTTTGGCAACCTAGGATCAATCCTATTGTGGGGGCTATTGATATGTCATCACAGGTATTAAAGGAAGGGGACAGTGCAACAGGATAGAGAGAAACTGCCACCTACCACAGCTCATAGCTTTTAGCTCAAAGCCTCATCTAGATAGCAAAGAAGAAAGAAGACAGAAGAATCAACAGAGGGAGCCCAGAATATTCTGGAAGACACAAAACCTGGTTGTAATTTAGAGAGTGACTAAAATTTTATTTTTTTAATTAATGAGTGGGAATTGTATTTATCTGAACAGCATTCCATTGAATCACGTTTTATTCGGTTTGTTAGTAGTTTAGTTAACCTATTCACTGTTAGATAAATAAATAGTTACTTGTTGATTTTGCAGAGAGTTTTAGAGAATTATTTTGATTTAATCACTAAATGTTTCTAAGGAGCCGATCATACCTCTTCACACTCACTTCAACAGGTTATGAGGTGAGGTACTCCTCTTTGTGTGATTTAGGTGTTAGTTCTCAGTGGGCTAGGGGAGGGGGGTGGTCCACCTCCACTTCATAACAAGGGAAACAGTGTTAATATTTTACAGCGATGACCCAAACTGTTCTGTCAGCAGTTCAATGAAGTTAATAATAAAAGGCACACCTGTCTGGCCGTCATTGTTGAGGGGACTCTCTGCTTGCAGCTGTGGTCCTCTGTTCCCCATGGCTCCATAATGGGGGGAGTAACAGGAGTAATGGCTTGCTGCTGGCAGGTTACCGCCATGTACCTGCTGTGTTTGGGAAGCCCAGAAAGTCCCAGTGACATCACCCATTTGCCCAAAATTGGGCGCCTCATTCTCTTATATGTCTGTCTGGTGCTGCTGGGCTGGTTTGACCTGACATCTTGAGGAGGCTTGACAGTGTGGTAGGGATGTTTCATCTTGTGGGAGAACCTAGTACGAGGGGGCCAGTGATTAAAATAAGGGTTACTCATTTACAATGTTGGAAGTTGGAGGGGTGGGGTTGGGGCACATGGTTAGCATTGCTGCTTCACAGCGCCAAGGGCCCAGGTTCAATTCTGGCCTCAGGGGTGACTGTCAGTGTGAAGAAAATGCCCAAGAATACTCGTTGAGTTGGCATAGAGGAGGTACAGCAAAGTGTGATGGGGCAAGGGGCATGGTTGGCATAAGTTGGCATTGGGTTGGCATAAGGGGTATGGGACAAAGGGGGTGGATAGAGGGGCATGGGTTGGCATAGGATGACACGGATGGGGCATAGGGAGTGTGAGGGATGAGGATGGGAGAAATTTTTAGTTTCATTGTTATTTCTATTTATTTAACAACAGTGCCGAGGCACAGAGGCAGGCTTTGCACCCAACCCTCCTCTGGACTGAGCAGCCTTTATTCCGCCCCACGTCCTGCACCCTGAAAATTCACCCCGCAGGCGAACGTTTTTCAAGGGCAGGTTTGCAGAGCGGGGCAATCTCCCAACTCTGCGAACCCAACCCTGGGACAGAAACCTGGGCTTATGAATGGAAATATTTCCACTTTTAGCTCTATTAATATTTATTTTATTAGGATTACAATACATGAAATAAAACTGATAGAAAATAAAAGATATTCTGCGATCTAATCTCCACCAGACTCTTAAATAATTCAGCATGTCCACATGTTTTATGGTATCATTTGGATTCTTGATGTAATTGATAGCTTAATTAATCGGTCCCAAACATTGGTAATTCTATAAAATGAATAAGAAGCAGTGAAACGTTGTATTGCTCACTTCACACCAAGATAAATAATTATTTGAGCTCTTGTGTCTGGTTTCACTGCTGCCTTCACATTTCTTAGGGTTCCTATCTTGGCGTACAGGGCTTCTTGCTGTTGTACATCCATTTAAGTCCATGTCGATCAAAGGATCTTGTCTGCTCTAATGAAACATCTGAGGACTGATGGCTTTTGATGAACGCACAAGGGCCATTAATCAATATGGACAGATTCCACGCAATGTATGCCCTTGACCTTTCAGCAACATGCAATGGCGTTCATTGATTTGCATGGGGACCTCTGGGGACTGCTCGGAAAATGGTCAGCAAAGCAATCAGCAAGACGAGAAACACTGAAAAGCTTTCAAGGGAACGTGTCCAAACTGCAGCGAGCTATGAGGAGTTTGTACGCGCAGGGTTTCTAGTCATTTACCGATCTCTTTCAGAAGCCTTTGCAGTCAATACCTCTTTAGCATTTGATACAGTGATTGGAACATTGGGAGATGAACGCAGTGCGCCAGTGTTAAAGGACATTCACGCACTAGCATTGTTACAGAGCTGAGTTTGGTCTGTGTCAATATTTTAACTTATGCAGTACTGATACGACATCAAAGTCCAAAATTTTGAGATGAACCAGCACTGCTGCCGCACAGCACCAGGGACCTGAGTTCGATTCCCGAGCGCAGATTCACTATGCAGAGTTTGTGCGTTCTCCCCATGCCTGTGTGGGTTTTCTCCGGGTGCTCTGGTTTCCTCCCACATTCCGAAAGACGTGTTGGTTAGATGCATTGGCCGTGCTAAATTCTCCCTCAGTGTGCCCGAACAGGCGTTGGAGCCAGCATTCCAGGATCCATTGTAACATTCCCATTAGCTACAGAGACTGCGGCTGTCCACAGACAAGAGCGAAAGGGGAAAAGTAACTGTCCTGTGCAATGGCCTTGAACTGCAGATGCAATGCTGCAGTACCCAGTGCCAGGGCAGCTCTGTGCCACCACATCAATTGTTGCTCGGGTCTGAATCAGGCTGGGCAGTATTCGGATGGGAGGGTCACGTTTGTCTCTTCCCAGCCTCCAGTCCAATCTGATGAAGGTACTGAAAGATTCAACAGCTTTGCAGTTGCTGACTGACCCCGGGGGCAAATGCAATCTTATCAAAGTAAAGAGCAGCATGGTGTTAAGAGCTGCATTAATCCTGTCCAAGCTGATCCCAATTACTTTCCTTCTATAGGCTGGATGATCCTATCAGCGAATGTTGTCTGTGTGCATTTTTCTTCCCTCTCCCCAGCAATAAACAAGTTCAGGCCAACACCACAACCTTGATGACAGCCTCAGCGCACAAGCTGATTTCTTCGTTGTATTGGCCAATTAAACACAAGGGTCAGCTATGGCGGCATTCTTTCTTCAGTCTTCGGAAGGTCATGGATTCAAATCCCCACCCCCAAGCACATGACCCAGGTGACACTCCACTCCAGTACCGCACCCACTATCGTGCATCAGTCACTGAAAATAAGTAAGCAGGTGGTAAAGAAGGGTAATGGTATGTTGGCCTTCATAGTGAAAGAATTTGAGTCTCAGAATAGGAATGTTTTATTGCAATTGTACAGGGCATTGGTGAGACCACACCTGGAGTATCATGTGCAGTTTTGGTGCCCTTATCTGAGGAAGGATGTCCTTGATAGAGAAGGGAGTACAGTGAGGGTTTACCAGGCTGATTCCTGGGATGGCAGGACTGTCAAATGAGGAGAGACTCAGTCGGTTAGGATTATATTCACTGGAGTTTAGAAGAATGAGAGGGGATCTCATAGAAACTTAGAAAATTCTAGCAGGGTTAGACAGGATCGATTCAGAAAGAATGTCCCCGATGGTGGAAGAGTCCAAAACTAGGGGCCATAGTTTGAGAATAAGGGGTAAACCTTCTAGGCGGGGAGAAATTTTTTCACCCAGAGAGTGCTGTATGTGTGGAATTCACTACCAAGAAAGTGTTGAGGCCAAAACATTGTGTGATTTCAAGAAAAAATTAGATATAGCTCTTGGGGCTAAAGGGATCAAAAGGGATAAGAGGGGAAGGGGGGAATCAGGATATTGAATTTGATGATCACCCATGAACAGGATGAATGGTGGAGCAGGCTCTGAGGGCTGAATGGCCTACTCCTGCTTCTATTTTCTGTTTCTATCTTGTGGATGAGTCATTGAAATGAGATCCTGCCTGCCTGCCCTGGCTTCTAAATATCAAAGTTAATTAATTTAGGTAATTAGCATATCGTTACAAGATGCCGTGAATTATCTGAAGATGAGCGGGGCTGTTCTGCTGAACTCACAGCCAATATTTAACTACGAACCAACATCGTGAAACATTAGATTACCTGACTGTGTATTCTGTTGCTCTTTGTGGGAAATTGCTTGCTACATTTTCTACATCAAGAAGGTGAAATTTCAAAAATGGGTTTAATTGGCTTTGGGACGCAGTGAGGTTATACAATAGGCAATAGAAATCCAAATCTTTTGTCTTTCATTTCTTCATAGACCATGAGATATAGAAGCAGCATTACACCATTCGGCCCATCAGGTCTGTTCTGCCATTCAATTGCAGCTTATTCTGAGGGAGCAGTTAAGTTAGACGAGGAGGTAACTTTTTCATGGCATTATTTTCTATCTGATGCCCATTGGCCTAAGAAATCTGTCCTTACTACATCTCATGTGAAACCCATGAGATGTAACCATCAAATAGTGTATTTGAATGATACTTATCCTCTGTCCAACCTCAGCAATGCTGTAAATATTTCATATCTCATTCCTGTCAGATGTAAATGTTTAACAGATAATATATGCACAGCATGTCTGATCTCGACTGATAAGCAAATGGGCTCAGAACAGTCAAATTTCTTCCAAGGAGAACTGCGAATTGCTCGATCTTTCGAGTTTTGATTATCACTTAATTTACAAGACTGCATTGGCACAAGTGAAGGAAGAACGTGCTGATTTCTTAATATCTCCCGTTGCAAATTCATCCTAAACTTAGCACCTAATGCTATTAGCGCGGAGGTGTGATCCTTTTACTAATAGTAAACACCAGTCATAAATCAACATCTTGATAACTTGCCAGGGAAATCTTCAAAGATGCTGTTTCAGTGAATTATACTCCTTTAATTTGTTCTTGGTTAGAATTATTGCTTTTCCCATTGAGGTGTTTGCTGTTTAATTAAATCGTTTTCCTATGGTACTTTTCTCCTCCATTTTCCTTTGGCTGCCAGGCCTATCACTTTACAGCCGCAAGCCGCCTAGGGACCCGGGTTCGATTCCCGGCTTGGGTCACTGTCTGTGTGGAGTTTGCATGTTCTCCCTGTGCCTGCATAGGTTTCCTCCAGGTGCTCTGGTTTCCTCCCACAGCCTGAAAGACATGCTGGTTAAGTGGATTGGCCATGCGAAATTCACCCTCAGTGTACCCAAACAGGTGCTGGAGTGTGGTGACTAGAGGATTTTCACAGTAACTTCATTGCAGTGTTAACAAAGGCCTACTTACAACAGTAATAAATAAACTTCAACAATTGGTGATTGGCAGAAGAGGCGGAAATTGCATGAGAACATTTCTTTGTCAGGCTGTGGGTGGTTACGATCAGGAATAGGTTGCCAGAGAGACTGCCTTTCTCCCTTTTTCATACTTTCATATGCTGGGCCAGCATATGGTGCCCATCCCTCATTGCCCCATGAATTGAGTGAGTGGCTTGCTAGGCCATTTCAGAATGCTGCGAAAAGTCTACCACATCACTCTGGGTCCGGAGCCACATGTAGGCCAGACCGGGTGAGGATGGCAGATGAATGCACATACTATGTAATGTATGCATTTAATAAGTATGGGGCAAAGGAAACATAGATGGACAAGGCATTGCTGGTACCTGGAACAGGCTGACAGCTGGCTACATGGGGCATTAGCAGGAGATTTAGTCTATGTTCCCTGAGTAGATCCAAAAGCAACTCAACTGCAGCTTTAAAACAAAATGTAATGTTCCCTGATGGCATTTTTTTGATTTGATTTATTATTGTCACATCGGGATACAGTGAAAAGTATTGTTTCTTACGCGCTATGCAAGGCATACTTTACATAAAGTTTATTTATTAGTGTCACAAGTAGGCTTACATTAACACTGCAGTGAAGTTACTGTGAAAATCCCATAGTCCCATCCACACTCCAGCGTCTATTTGAATACACTGAGGGAGAATTTAGCATGGCCAATGCACCTAACCAGCACGTCTTTCAGAGTGTGGGAGAAAACAGCAGCACGCGGAGGAAACCCACACAGACACGGGGAGAATGTACATACTCCACACAGACACTGACCCAAGCCAGGAATTGAACCCAAGTACCTGTGAGGCAGCAGTGCTACCACTGTGCCATCGTGCTGCCCACCATTTGTGGTAGAGTGCATTGGACATCGCGTGGCTGCAAGAAGCACTGTACCAATACCAATTCTTTCCTTCTCATCAAGAATATGAAGCCATCCAGCATATCATTGAAACCAGCTCTCATTTTACAGACACGGTTATATTCCCGTAGTCCCGACCTCCCTTCTTGCTCCAGTATTTCAGAGAATGAATGGAAGTATGGAATTTTAATTCTGGGATTGCAGAATGAGCAATTTCAGCAACGCATTTCATCTGTATCCAAGTGACAGGATTGGTTCATCACTGATCAACATGGGGGGAAGGTGAAGTGTCGCTAATTACAGTAATAAGACAAAGCTCACTTGTACCGAAATGCTATCATTGCCCTGGCCATGTGCTGCTAATTAAACCCTCAGCTAATTGAGTCATCAGTTAAACCAAAATCAAATTATACATTTTAGGTAAATAAAGATGCAGCACGTTAAGTCTTCTCTCCATGGCGCCTTTTAAACATCCCCCATGACAGCGTGAGTATGCCACGCAAAATGGCAGCCCGAATTATGCGCTCGACAGTTCTACACTGTAGGTGCACCTTGACAGCTCTCACAGAGAATGAAATAATTACTGGACTGTTGATGGGTTTTCCAGCTTCCTTGATGGGCTGGGATGTAGCTGGACATTATTCTAAGTTGTGGTATGTCAACACATTTACTGACTGTGTACACACTTCCTGAGTATTAAATTTCCTCTCCCTGTCTAGTTTCAACAAGGAGAAGACATTGTTGACCAGGATAACAGACAGGTCTTTATAGTATATGTCAGATAGCCAGGAAGTATCTCCCCCTGTCAGGTTCTGTTTTTTGAACTCTCAAGTAGCCAGCATTCCAGGCAATGATGAAGGAAACAGTTCAAAGGCTCTCAGAAGTTCTCCTTGACTTTAATGACTGGGAGAACCAACCGTGTAAGCATCTGCAGAAGGCAAGTTCACAATGAGTTTGCAGGTTCTTGGCTGTTGAATGGAATTCCACAGATTGACAGCGAGAAGGAACCCACTCTATCACAAGGAGATGCATCTGGATGGAATTCAAGAACTACTGTGTGCCAGTGCTCAAGTCATTAGGGATCATTTGTGTGGACTGTGGGAAAACAGACACTGTAGTCATCTGACAGCAACCTGCTTGTGATAAGTAAAATTATTAATGTACATTTGGAAAACAGCGTCTGGCAGACAGAAAGAGGCCAGCGAAGAAGGATCCTAAGTGGGATTTTCTCACCACCACCACAAAGCTGGAAAATCCTGCTCAAGGCCAATAGATCTTTGCATAGTCCGTGTCCTGCCCGCTATGATTCCCTTGATGAGAGGGACAGGAAAATTCCGGTGTTTTGCTGAAATCCACCAACAGGCATAGAATTGCGGCTAGCTTTTACTTGCTAATTTGAAGGCGCAAACCAGATCCTTGCTTCAAGGGTTGGACTGCACCTCGGCTGGAGCGTAGCCAGAAACCTGTTGCTGCAAGCAGGAAGCCATTATGAATTCATTGCTGGAGATTTCCAACCTCCATTCCTTCAATGAACCAAATAGAAATGTTTCCATCTCGGCAGACTCAAGGGTAATGCATTTTTTTGAATATTGAAGATCTAGCCTCTTTTGCAATCATTTTTTTCTTTGGTGTGTGGGTGTCTGATTGTGTGTGAGAATGGGTGCTGTTATGAACACATTTGGCTGTTGAGGTATAAACATGATTCCTCCTTTATTTTTAAACTTGCGAGAAAACTTTATTCTTGGCGGTCACAACGCATTAAATTTTTCTTCTCTTAAAAATACATTGACCTGCATTCAGCTGAGGGATGCAAAAAGAGGGTTTTAACTTAACATCTCCTTCCTGTCTGTAAGAATGCCTGTGGGGACTTATTGTGTACAAATTGGCTGCCATCTTTCCTTATGTTACAAGAGTGCCCACACTTTTAAAGTACTTCATTGTCTGTAAAATGCTTTAGGACATCTGGAGCTTATTAACTTGTTGCACTCTCATGGATGAACCCATGACCCATGATCTCTGATTCAGAGGCACCAGAGCTACCAACTGATAATTTGGAAGAGGTTGCTTTTTGAGTCTCAGGTGGTGCAATTACTCTGACCTGCTAATAATACCTATTTGGTGCCTTTGCCTGCATGAAATAGTTGCAAAGGCACAACTGGAAACGGAATTGGGTGCTCACTGTCTTGTGTCTATTTTGCAGGATGACCAATATCATTATTGTAAGCTTAATTTATTAAGAACCGAACATTTCAGGCCTGCAGCCTAGTTACAGGTTACATTTGCATGGGGTTCTCTGACTCTCAGGTCAAAGAAGTATAGAGTGTAACAAAATGCTGGAAAATCTCAGCAGGTCTGACAGCGTCTGCAAGGAGAGAATAGAGCCAGTGTTTGGAGTCTAGGTGACCCTTTGTCAGAGCCAACACAGAGTGTACCATATTGTACCTAATGCTGGAATACTCTACCACAATCACTCTAATATCATGACATGCTTCCTCTCTAAAAAAAACCCAGACTAATTTCTGTTTGAGCATAATAGACTGAGTATGGCCTACTCACTCTGTTTTGATCAGTCTATTTTGTCTTTTATTCATCTCTGTATCTATGTGTGGTTTTTTTCACAATCACTCGAATATTGTGACACTTATGATATTGTTAATTTGTTGTATGCAAACTGGACGGGGAAACAGATGAAAAATGACAGTGTCCACGATAAGCAATGGCCTTGTGCCTGAAAATGTGTCAGACACATCTTGAAGAATCTTTTGTTGAAGCAATTTTGTAATGAAAGCAATTTGTATATCCAGTAAATGTGATACATAAAAGTTATCATTGTAGGCACTGTGACTACATGGTGTAAATGCAGAGGTTGCGCTCTGTTGTAAAGACAGAAAATTGCCATCTTCTGATTAAATGAGACAAAGCACATCTGCTACAGAATTCAACACTTTTTTTTTAACGGTGTCGGCCTGAATAAATAAACCTGCCCCTGAATCCATCAGCCCATGATCAGACTGAGTTAGCCCATGTTGCCTACGGGCTTTCTGCAATTGGTCTCAGTGCATTTGCATGGAAGATGGTTTTGATATTACTCCATCCCTTTCCGATGCTCCTTCTGGCCTCTCGACCTCAATCTCTATCCTCCTTTCAACTTCTTGCAAAGCTACCTTACGGCACGGTAGCACAGTGGTTAGCACTGCTGCTTCACCGTTCCAGGCACCTGGGTTTGATTGCCGGCTCAGGTCACTATCTGTGTGGAGTTTGCACATTCTCCTCATGTCTGTGTGGGTTTCCTCCGGGTGCTCCGGTTTCCTCCCACAGTCCAAAGATGCGCGGGTTAGGTTTGATTGGCCGTGCTAAATTGCCCCTTAGTGTCCTGAGATGTGTTGGTTGGAGGGATTAGTTGGTAAAATATGTAGGGATTATGGGGGCAGGGCCTGGCTGGGATTGTGGTCAGTGCAGACTCAATGGGCTGAATGACCTCTTTCTGTACTGTCGGGTTTCTAAGATTCTACCTCTGTGATCTTGATTTGGCTTATCCATCGGAACATGCCCTTCAGAGGCTTGACATCCGATCAAAACACCTTGAGGTGGCTTTGATTTGATTTATTATTGTCACATGCATTAGTATACAGTGAAAAGTATTGTTCCTTGCGTGCTATACAGGCAAAGCATACCGTTCATAGAGTAGGAAAGGAGAGAGTGCAGAATGTAGTGTTACAGTCGTCGTTAGGGTGTAGAGAAAGATCAGGTGAATATATGATAAGACCATTCTCTGATGGCAGCAGGGAAGAAGCTGTTCTTGAGTCAGATTTTTGTATCTTTTTTCTGACGGAAGAAGGTAGAAGAGAGAATGTCTAGGGCGCGCGGGGTCGTTAATTATGCTGGCTGCTTTTCCGAGGCAACGGGAAGTGTAGACAGAGTCAATGGATGGGAGATTCGTTTGAGTGATGGACTAGGCTGTTCCTTGCAGTCTTGGACAGAGCAGGAGCCAAATCAAGTTGAGATGCAACCAGAAAGAATGCTTTCTATGGTGCATCTGTAAAAATTGGTGAGAGTCGTAATGGACATGCTAAATTTCCTTAGCCTATGTTCATTATGGTAAAGGGTGCTACATAAACATAAGTTGTCGTTAAATGTGACAGTATGCATGGTGGTCTCGGAAAGACAGGATTGAGCTTACCTGGGACACTTCCAGTCAAATGTCCAATGTTGACGCTTGTTATTTAAGCTTGGAAATAAAGAATGGTCATCTAGCAAAGGGTCTGAAGGTTAGTGGAACCACAACCAATAATGGGTCAGGAGCAGAAGGGTGAGATTTGATGATTTTATTTTATAAAATGAGTCAAACAGAACAATTTCTGAAATTTCCATTGGGCAATTAATCACTAGAATCCAGGATGCTTATAAACCAGTCTATCACTTAAAACAAGCTAATTGGTGCTGAAATTGTGCACAGTTGAAATAGAGAAATATCCAGTGTGATTATTGTTCTGTTTCAGATGGAGTTAGATTTTTGAAGGTGCTGTGTTCATCGCGAGGGGGGTTGAATATAAAAGTAGGGAGGTCTTGCTGCGGCTGTATAGGGCATTGGTGAGGCCGCAGCTGGAGTACTGTGTGCAGTTTTGGGCGCCGTACTTACGCAAGGATATTTTGGCCTTGGAGGGAGTGCAGAAGAGGTTTACTAGGCTGATGCCGGAGTTGAGGGGATTGAGCTATGAGGAGAGGCTGAATAAACTAGGCTTGTACTCGTTAGAGTTTAGAAGAATGAGGGGAGATCTCATTGAGACGTATAAGATGATGAATGGGATGGATAGGATAGAGGTGGAGAGACTCTTCCCGCTCAAAAAAGACAGTAGGACTAGGGGGCACAGCCTCAAGATAAAGGGGGGGCGGTTTAGAACGGAGTTGAGGAGGAACTTCTTCACTCAAAGGGTGGTGAATCTCTGGAATTCTCTGCCCGTTGAAGTGGTGGAGGCTGCCTCGCTAAATATTTTTAAGACGCGGGTTGATGGGTTTTTGATAAGAGAGGGTATTAAGGGTTATGGGGAGAGGGTGAGAATGTGGAACTGAGCCACGACAGATCAGCCATGATCTTATTGAATGGCGGGGCAGGCTCGAAGGGCTAGTTGGCCTACTCCTGCTCCTATTTCTTATGTTCTTATGTTCCCTGCTGTCCCCCTTCCCCCTGCACCCTACTCCCCTCAACCCCACCCCCTCAATTTCAGTCGGGAGCCCGGCCATGCAGAAGCTGCAACCACCTTACACTCGACAGGACGTTGATTGGCTCAGAGCACGGCTTTTGACCCCATCTGAGTAGGACGTCATACGTTGGAGAGCTGCCAGCCAATCGGGTTGGCCAGCACTCTAGTCGTCCCAGCAACACCAGGGTTTGAGCAGTGGCTACCATTTGGATAATAACCAGAACCTGAAAAGAGGCTACACTGAGATTACCGTGTCTGGCAAGCCATAGCTGGCAGACCCTAGCAAAGGGCTATGGGGATGGGTTGGGGGGGGGGGGGAGGGTGCAGGTGGACAAAACCCCTTGGAGGGAGTGGGTGATGTATCTGATGGGCACAGGTGACCCATGGAGATGCTGCCCCTTCCCTTGCCTGACACTAGGCTGCTTGGTTAAGGCTGCTGGGCTAGCTACTTGGTGTGGGCCTCCCCCAGCTGTGAATACAATGGCAGTAGGCAGCATGATGGCACAGTGGTTAGCACCAGGAACCTGGGTTCGATTCCTGGTTTTGGTCTTTGTCTGCGTGGAGTCTGTACCTTCTCCCTGTGTGGGCTCCCTCCGGGTGCTCCAGTTTCCTCCCCCAGTCTGAAAGACATGCTGGTTGGGTGCATTGGCCGTGCTAAATTCTCCCTCAGTGTACCTAAACAGGCGCCAGAGTGTGGCGACTAGGGGAATTTCACAGTAACTTCATTGCGGTGTTAATATAAGCTGACTTGTGACATAAATAAATAAATAAGTGGTTATTACTTGGCCATATGAGGGCCTCAATAGACTTATGGATGGATGGATTGCACCCGATGCCTCCACTGCAACCCTCTCTCCCCCCAACAAATGGGGACAGGGCAGGTGCAGGCAGGGGGGACAACAAGTGGGCAGGCAACCATTGCATTTTACTATTTGGGTTAGAGCTCACTGGGGTGTCATTTCCCCCCCCCCCAGAGTCAGTCCCAGAATCCCAGGAATCTAAAGCCCTCCCTCCTGCACCATCTCACCACAACCCATTCATCTGCCTTATCCTCCTATATCCGTATTCCCCGGCATGTGGCACTGGGAGTAATTTGGAGATTACTACATTGGAAGCCGTGCTTGCTAGTTTTTTTACCTTTCCCTACTCCATCTCCCTTCCTACCTACATCATTCGTACCAATGTGGAGCACAGGCTCCGGCTGTTCACTCTCCCCCAGGAGAATGTGCTGCAGTCCTGCACCTTCACTGAGTGCAGAGCGTTCAGTGTGAGTCTGACACCGACATGAGTATTGGAAGATGAAAAGCAACATTCTTCCCCTCAGTGGGTCCCTGCTCGAATCCATCAATCCAGCAGAGTGTGCAGAATGCTGTAGAGGGTTACGCACACACTGTAAACTCAATTTGCAGCCAAACACCTTCAACCTTGGGCATCTTGTTTGGGGAAGAGCGGGAGACATTTCAGACAAAGCGAAAGGGAGCTGGCCACTTGTGTGAATCTTGGAGTACTTTCATATCCTTTCCAAGCTCTGCGTTGGACCATAGTGGCACAGTGGTTAGCACTGCTGCCTCATAGCACCAGGGACCCAGGTTCAATTCCGGCCTCAGATCACTGTTTGTGTGAAGTTTGTACATTCTCCTCATGTCTGCATGGGTTTCATCTGGGTGCTCTGATTTCCTCACACAGTCCAAAAATGTGCGGGTTAGGTTGATTGGTCATGCTAAATTGACTCTAGTGTCAGAGGATTAATAGGGTAAATGTGCGGGGTTGCGGGAGTGGGGCATGGGTGGGATTGTGGTCAGTGCAGTCTTGATGGGCCTCATTCTGCACTGTCAGGATTCTATGACTAGTTAGGTGTTGTATTAAGGAGTTGAAACCAAGACCAAGTAATGCTGAATGGTCAGGAAATGCACCTCACTAAAACCTTTTGAACATTTGCTTGACATCAGGATTCTGACACTTGCAGCACTAACACAAACTCCGAGGGGGCCCATGGCAATGTGCAGTGTGAAAGGGCTTGAGGCACTTGACCACGTGCTTTATCGTGGCTTAGTGCTGGAGCTTTTCTCACACATTTTTTAAAAAAAACCACAGTAGCACATCACTAACGTTCTTCACTGGTTCACCAACTGTGATTAACTTTATTCCTGGAGGTTACATCACATGACTTGCCCTCATCCTCCAGCCATTGGTAGGCCAGCAAGTCCACCCTAATAACACATGGTGGCACAGTGGTTAGCACTGCCGCGTCACAGCGTCAGGGACCTGGGCACAATTTCGGCTTCAGATGACTGCTATTGGCTAGTTAATCAACTGGGAGCTTTAACTAAACAAGTAAGATATCAATTAAAGTAAGGTTCTACTGGAATGCTGTTCAAATAAATTCAAGGACCATTCCTTACCAAAAAATCTATAATAATTTAGTCATTCTCTAAAAATATACAAACATATTTTGTGGCTTTAGAGTAACCTTTGGAGTTCTTCTGGCGATTCTGCTGTCTGTAAGCTCTTTTTGATTTGGTACCCTTTTGTTAGATGGAGAGTTCTCTTAAGACAGCTGCTCTTCCCTCTCTAGATGTTGAGAGGTGGCAGCCCTTCAGTAGAATTCCAGGCAAGCAGTTGAGTTCCTCTTTATAACTGTGATGACCCATCAACTTTCCTGTCTTAGGGTTGGTCTAATGTTGTCAACAGCAGCAAATTCAAATTTGATAGGTTCCTCAGAGTTGAGTGTCTTCTTTAAATTGATAGGCTATCAAAATTCAAAAGCCTGCAAAGCCTGTTACCAAGGTAGTCCTGATGCTTGGTCCTTGTTACAAATGTTGCCATCTGTGTACCCTGTAGACCTGCATTTTTATTCATCCAAGCACCGTCACAAAACCAGCATTTAAAGGGACCAGGGTTCACAAACTCAACTTCACAACACTAAATTGCCCCTTGGTGTAAGGGATTGGTTGGGTAAATATGTGGGGTTAGGGAATGGGGCCTGAGTGGGATTGTTGTGGGTGCAGACTTGGTGGACCGAATGGCCTCCGAATGGCACTGTAAGGATTCTATGATTAGGGCAGGTGAAGAAGGAGAGTCAAATGGGTTTAGGGACAGAATTCCAGAACATTAGGATCTAGGCAGCTAAAAGCATGGCCAATACAAGTGCTGTGTTTGTATGGTGACTATGAGAGTTGTGCACGCTGATCTCTATAAATGATGTACTTGTACCCCAGGTAGCTTCAGTAATTAGGCTGACAGCTGTGTCTACAGCCTGCAAATTATGTACTTACTTTCTATAACATTAAACAACATTAACCCGTATGTTATAAACAGGTACACATCTGAGTTAAAATAGCAGCTTCTGACATGAATGTGGAAAGTGTATTGTGCAGAAGATGACACTGTGTATGTAGTTCCTCTGTCTGCAATAATTACAATGACACATGTCTAAGTGATGCATATTATTTGTATATATATATCTCACCAGTTACAGTGATGGGAATTTTAATAAGCCGTGTATGCCTTTGTAACTGTATTTGACATGCCAACTCTCGATGAGGATGATGTTTTCACTTCCTGTAACTATAATGCTTTTGCAGATAGATGTCTCTATAATTGATATGTAGATGTATTTCCTGTAATTGGAGTAGTTGTGGTGATCATTGTCTCTCTAAGTGATGTGGGTATAACTCATTTAAGTGCAGCAGTGTAGAAACAGGCCTGAATACCATGTATCTCCTGCAGGCATGGTGGTTAAAGTGATGGTAGTCCCTGAAAGCAATGTGTGTGCCTCCCATTATGACATTGGCTGTAAAGCAGCCTTTTTGTCAGAGGTATGTTTTTAGTGTCCTGTAGCTGCCAATGTTACATTTGTAAATTTTAGCACTCAGAGCGAGACCTCTTCGCGCTTTATAGGGTTTTTAAATTAATTCATGGGACATGGGCATTACTGACTGACCAGCATTTATTGCCCATCCCTATTTGCCCAAGGGCAGTTGAGAGTCAACCACGTTGCTGTGGGTCTGGAGTCACATGTAGGCCAGACCGGATAACAATGCAGATTTCCTTTCTTAAAGGACATTAATGCGGATTAGGTGCATTGGCAATGCTAAATTGCCTCTTAGTGTCCTGGGATACATAGGTTAGAGGGATTAGCGGGGTAAATCTGTAGGGCTACAGTGATAGGGTCTGGGTGGGATTGTTGTCAGTGCAGACTTGATGGGCCAAATAGCCTCCTTCTGTACAGTAGGGATTTTATGATTTCTATGATTCTATGAATCAGTTTTTCTAACAATCAACAATGATTTCATGGTCATCATTAGATTATTAATTCCAGATATTTTTTATTGCCAAGAAAGGAGAGGGTGCAGAATATAGTGTTGCAGTCTGAAATATGAGGCGATATATTTTGGTAGGGAGACCGAAGAGAGACAACATAAACTAAATGGTAGAATTTTGAAAGAAGCTGCAGGAACATGGGAGTGTACACACAATTCTTTGAACATGGAAGGCCTAGTTGGCTAGTTGAAGAAGGCAGATCGTTTGTGATTGGCTCTATCAATGGAACGTATGTATAAAATCAAGGTCTACTTAAGTATATCGAAAACACTGGTTATAGACCTCAGCTGGAGTAAAACTGGAAATCACACTCCAAGAAGAAATGGAGAGGTCGAAGAGATATTTACCGGAAAGGCACAAAGCACAAAGGACTTCAATAATCTGGAGAAGCTAGGTTTGTTCCCTAGAGAAGGTAGAGATTTGATAGTGATATTCAGAACTATAAAGAAAAACTATTTCCTGTGGTGGAATGGTCAGCAAAAAGAGGACAGAAATTCCTAGTGAAAGTCAAATGAACAAGAGAGAAATGTGAGGAAACTCTTTTTTCATTCATTCGTGGGACATGGGCGTCACTGGCTGGCCAGCATTTATTACCCATCCCTTGAGAAGGTGGTGGTGAGCTGCCTTCTTGAATCTCTGCAGTCCACATGCTAGGGTTGACCCACAATGCCGTTAGGGAGAGAATTCCAGGATTTTGACCCAGCAACTGCGAAGAAATGGTGATATATTTCCAAGTCAGGATGGGAATTTGCAGGTGGTGGTGTTCCCATTTATCTGCTGTCCTTATCCTTCTAGGTGGAAGTGATCGTGGGTTTGGAAGCTGCTGTCTAAAGATCTTTGGTGAATTGCTGCAGTGCACCTTGTAGATAGTACACACTGCTGCTACTGAGCGTCGGTGGTGGAGAGACTGGATGTTTGTGGATGTGGTGCTGGTCCTGTATGGTGTCTGGTTTCTTGAGTGTTGTTGGAGCTGCACCCATCCAGGCAAGTGGGGAGTATTCCATCACACTCCTGACTTACAGATTGTGAGTTGTCATGATCTGTAATACATTGCCTGGAAGGCTGGTGGAAGCAGACATTCAAAAGGGAACTGGATAAATACTTGAAAGGAAAACGTTTGGAGGTCTGTGGGAAAAGAGAAAGGGAGTAAGATTAAATAGATGCTAAAAGTGGCCTCCTTCTGTGGTGTGCCGTTTTATGATTTTTAAGGAGAAGATTCTTAAAAATCCAGGACAATAATGAAAATGGATAGAAAAGACAGAAGGTTTTTTTTTAATTCATTTGTGGCCAGCATTTATTACCCATACTTAGTTGCCCTTGAAGCTAAGTGTCTTGCTAGGCCATTTCAGAGGGCAGTTGAGAGTCAACCACATTGCTGTGTCTCTGGAGTCACATGTAGGCTAGACCAGACAAGGACAGCAAATTTCCTTCCCTAAAGGACATTAATGAACTACATGGTTTTTTCTGACAATTGGCAATGGTTTCATGGTCATCAGTAGATTCTTAACTCCAGATTTTTTTAATTGCCTAGCCTAGCGATAATACTACTAGGCCATGGCTTCCTCGCTCAGGTGGCCTGAGTTATTGGCAAAATAAAATGCTGCGAAAGCTGGAAACCTGAAACAGAAAATGCTGGACAGACTCATCTTTGGCAGCATCTTTGGAGAGAGAAAGAGTTCATGCTGAGCAAACGCTCAGATCTGTTGCAGAGTCGCTGATTTCGAGATGAATCTCGCTGTCCAAAAGCAGTCATTAAAGTTTGGCATTGGTTTAGTTGGTTAATGCTGATTAGGAATTTAATTGTGTGATTGATTATTTAACAACTATTGAAGCTGGAACTTCTTCCTATTTCATAACAGCCGTTTCTCACCACGCCGCCGTGGCAGTGAGGTCGGAGAAGTTGGCAGCCAGCCACACCTCCGTTCACCGCGATGGGATGGGAAAATCCCGCCGGAGTGAATGGTGGTAAGATTCCAGCCCACGCCAATGGACAATTAACTCTGCTTCTCCCGCTCCACAGATGCTGCCAGACCTGTTGAGTTCATCCAGCATTTTCTCCTTACTTACTTCATGATTGACCTGATACGGGTTTGGATTTCTGTTTCTGAATTGTTGGTGGTGGATCTCTGCACCACTTTGCAAGTAACCACCAATGTAGAATAATCCCATCAATACATGGCAACTTGTGCGGTTTAAACAGCCATCCACTGGGAGCTCCGCGGCCTGGAGAACCCAGTGGCAAAGCTTGATAATAACACTGGTATCATGAGTCTAATGTCTCTGTAGGCAAACACTCAGATCTGTTGCAGAATAGCTGATTTTGAGATGAATCTAGCTGTCCAAATGCAATCATTAAAGTTTGGCATTGCTTTAGTTAGTTAATGCTGATTAGGAATTTAATTGTGTGATTGATTATTTAACATCTATTGAAGCTGGAACTTCTTCCAATTTCAGAACGTATCTGTCATCCTCATTGATATTGGGAAATTAAATCAACTGCCTTTGTGACTCAGTGGTTGAATGTACATCCTCTGCTGGTGTTGTGGAGTCATAAAATCATAGAATCCCTACAGTGCAGAAGGAGGCCATTTGGCCCATCGAGTCGGCACTGACCACAATCCCACTCAGACCCTATTCCCATAACCCCACATATTTACCCTGCTAATCGCCTGACGGGTGAGAATTCCACTCCGTGGTTTTTCAAAAAATTATTTGAACACTTCTGCACAGTCACTTATTAAAAATATCGGACATGGGGAAACAAAGGATGTTCTTCTTGGCATATTCTACATCCAAACTGTGAGGGGGCTTCAGTTTAATGCTTCACTCAATAGTTTGCACCTTTGACAGTGGAGCACTCCCTCAGCACTGTATCAGGAGCATCAGTCTAGATAATGTGCTTAAGTCTTTGGATTTGGCCACAAACTTCTTGTGTCAAGATGTGCTGCCAGCTGAGCCATCATAGTTCTTGACCAGGCACTGGGGAGTCACATACAATGTTTAAAGTTTATAGTTTATTTATTAGTGGCACAAGAAGGTTTACATTAACACTGCAACAAAGTTACTGTGAGACTCCCTAGTTACTTCACTCTGGTGCCTGTTTGGGGCACTGTGGGAGAATTTAGCATGGCCAATGCAGCTAACTGGCACGTTATTCAGACCTTGGGAGGAAACTGGAGCACCCGGAGGAAACTCACACAGACACGGGGAGAATGTGCAGATTCCACACAGACAGTGACTCAAGCCAGGAATCGAACCTAGGTCCCTGGTACTGTGAGGCAACAGTGTTAACCACTGTGCCACCCACAGGACCCTCTTGTACGATGCTACTTCCCTTACCCGCCAGCCACCCTCAGGGGTCTCTAATATCTGCATCTCCCCATCAGTCACATATGAAATGAGGAATACTGATTTCAGGAAGATTGTAACGCCTCTCTCTCTGCCATACTGTACAACACTCCACATTAATGCCCACACAGGCACTGAGAGTAAACGTATGACCTTGGTAAAGTGAAAGTAGCCCGCAATTCACGTAAAGATGAGGCGTTGCACAGCTGTATCACACTGTCTGTCCAGAGCCATTACTGCAGCTCCCCAACTCAACTGCGAACAATGCAGTCAAATGGTGCTTGCAGTTCTCTGCAAAAACAGAGAGAGAGAGAGAGAGACGCAAGTACTGAGCTAGTCCTGCAGGAAATCAAAATGGTTTTCTCATCCAAATAATTGCTCCTGTTTTACACTTGAAAAAAGCTTTCGGATCAAGGCTTCCCTGCAGCCTGCCGCAATCCGTTTCCAGGAGGAAATCGATGGCTATAACAGGACCGCCGGGTTTTGGAGGATCCTGGGAAATTCCTGATGGGAAAATCTTCACCGCTGCTGTGGAAAATGCAAGCTAATTTGAACCCTATTAGCAGACACACCAGATTCATAGGCAGTGTTGCTATGGAGGGCTTAACGCAGCAGAAATAATTGGCAGGCGCAAAGCAAAGTCCCACATTTTTAGCCAATTTTTTTGTTGAACGGTCGTTTAAGTTTCTTTTCATGGTTCCTGTCGGGAGAACAAAAGGATATTTGCCTCACGCTGCGGGGGAATTTGATTTTTGTTTCCAGTGGTGATTGTGATTTTTTTTCGCCCTTTCAGCTTATATTGAATGTTTGCAGTTAGCGGTAGAATGATTTTGATTTGATTTATTATTGTCACACGTATCAGTCTGCATGTGAAAAGTATTGTTTTTTGCGTGTTGTACGGACAGAGCATACCATACATAGAGAAGGAAAGTGTCTATCGTAGAGATAGAAGAGAGTGCAGAATGTAGTGTTACAGTCATAGCTAGGGTGTAGAGAAAGATCAACTTAATGCAAAGTAGGTCCTTTCAAACGTCTGATGGCAGCAGGGAAGAACTTGTTCTTGAGTTGATTGGTACATGACCTCAGACTTTTGTATTTTTACTGTGACAGAGGAAGGTGGAAGAGAGAATGCTACGTGGGGTCCTTAATTGTGCTGTCTGCTTTTCCAAGGCTTTGGGAAGTGTAGCCAGAGTCAATGGATGGGAGGCTGGTTTACGTGATGGATTGGGCTACATTCACGACCTTTTGTAGTTTCCTGCATTCTTGGGCGGAGCAGGAGCCATACCAAGCTGTGATGCAACTAAATAATCTTTCTATGGTGCACCTTTAAAAGTTGCTGACAGTTGTAGCAGACATGCCAAATTTCCTTAGTCTTCTAAGAAAGTAGAGGCATTGGTGGGCCTTCTTAACTGTAGTGTTGGCATGGGGAGACTAGGACAGGTTGTTGGTGATCTGAACACCTAAAACCTGAAGCTTTCAACCATTTCTTCTTTGTCCCCGTTGGTATAGACAGGGTCATGTTCTCCACTACACTTCCTGAGGTTGATGACAATCCCCTTTGTTTTGTTAACATTGAGAGAGAGATTATTGTCATCTCACCAATTCACCAGATTCTCTATCTCATTCTTGAACTCTATCTCGTCATTGTTTGAGATCCGACCCACTAAGGTGGTGTTGTCAGCAAACTTAAAAATTGAATTGGAGAGGAATTTGGCCACACAGTCACTGGTGCATAAGGAGTATAGTCGGGGCTGAGAACACAGTCTTGTGGGACACCGATGTTGAGGATGATCGTGGAGGAGAATGAAACCAAACAAAAAATACATAGTAGCTTCCCGGATATCAAGGGAAATCCTGTGCATGTGGAAGATCCCCCTCTTAATGTTTGAACTTTGACCTTCTCCGCTTGCCATCAGCCTCCAGGCCTACGCTAGTAGGCTTCAAGTCATGGGCGATGATAGGTTTGTCAAGCCCTTCAGGATTTCCCTGGGGATTCCAGAAATTAAAGATTAACCTGCAGGACACTGCTGCGAGCAACCCAGGAGAGAACTTGCAGGTTGTGATTTATTCTTCATTTTCCTTGAACGCTTTTTGTCACAGAGCCCAAACAAACTGAGGTAATAACTGGCAGTGAAAACACAACCAGATTTATTTACTGTGTTTGCAAAAACAGCACAACGTCGACTGTTTCTGTATTTATTGCGAGCCATGTTTTGTTCTTTTGACAGTGCTCATAGAATCATTGAGCCTTTATGGTCATTCAGCCCAGTGAGTCTATGCTAGCTCTCTGTCAGTCTCTTTCCCTGCGGCCCAGTGAGTTTACTTTGCTCAAATGCCTATCCAGTTTACTTTGGTAATCACTGATCTCCTCCACTTGTCCCCACTTTTATAGGCAGCCACATCTGTGTCTTTATCACTCACTGCATTAAAAAAGTATTTTTCCCTCATACCTCTAGCATGGGCTGAGTTTTCGCCATCACGGTGGGTAGCTTGAGTTAAGACATGTCATGATTTAGCAGGCCTGCCTCAGTTTAAAGGACAAAGTTACACCCAATTTTCACCCTGGAGAGAGAGGGGCTGGATAGGGTCATGCTGGCTCCTGGAAGCAGATCCTAGGTAGCCATGGGGGCTTGTGACTGTCGAGGTGACTAGTTAGTAGGCCCACTTCAACTCTGGTACTTCTGTTCAAGTTGTTTTAGAAGCTGTTAGGCCCAAGAGTACTCACCTATCTTCCCTCCACCTCCCCCCGCAATGACCTCCCATGCTCCATCGTACCTTCCTGCCACCTCCATGCAAACTTTATCCCCCTCCCCCCAGCCCCATGCCCCCTTATACACCTATGCTACCTGCATTGCCATCTCTACCATAGGCTGATTTCAAGACCATCTAATACAAGTCTAACTCATACAGACTTGATAATGAAAAAACATACACTCATGAAACTCATTCAAAATGTCCTCAAGTGGTTAATCTGTTATAAAAACAAATATATATCTATGGCACCTGATCCCTTAACAGCCTCTTTAAACTTAATCAAACTGTGAACTCAGAGAACTCTGCTGAGATAATTGTAGCATTTGAAACTCAGACAATAGTTCATGATGATGGACCTTGGGAAATGTCAACAAAGAACTCTCTTGAAACTGTGAAACGAATTAACTTTTTTTCTAAATCTACATCAGACGGCCTGTTAATCAAAACAGTCCTGAAAGCAGTGTTTTAATTATTTATTAGTCATATTATATTCATACTGAGTTACTGTGAAAATCCCTTAGTCACCACACTCTGCCACCTATTCGGGTACACTGAGGGAGAATTTAGCATGGCCAATACACATAAGCAGTACACTTTTGGATTGTGTGTGGAAACCGAAACACCCAGAGGAAAGACAAGGAGAACATGCAAGCTCCACGCAGACAGTGACCCAAGCCAGGAATCGAACCCCCAGGTCCCTGGCACGGTGAGACAGCAGTGCTAACCACTGTGCCACCTCAACTCTCACTGCCATCTTAAACATGTTTTTTTTTTCAATTTAAAGAACAGCGAGCAACCAAAATGGAGTCTATTTGAACTCAGTACTAAAAATTCAAGTAGGTTTGCTGAGTTCAGGCTTTCCAGCCATATGAATCACAGCCCTTTCCCTGCTATCAAAAATAGCAGGGAAAGGGCTGTTGGAAATGGAGACATTTGCATCCCGTTCCCCCATCACATTTTTTAAAGTTCCTTGGGGTCTTCCTGAGTCTGTGGAAATCCAGCCCAATATCCCTTTCTCAAAACCTTAAACCTGTTCTGTCTATTCCTTGTGTCATCAGTTATCATGAACAGCTTTTATAAGGACCACTGATTTATAGAATGGGGTAACTAGCACACCTTTTATTAAGGTGTTTAAGGATCACAGAATACCACAATGCAGAAGAGGCCCTTCAGCCCATTGAGCTTGTACCGATGCATGAACGGCCCTGATCTGCCCACCTAATCCCACTTGCCAGCTCTTGGCCCAAGTCCTCTGCACCCCCTCCAGTGCATTCAAGTCCTTCCTATAATGTGGCGACCAGGACGGCACACAGCACTCCAGCTGTGGCCTCATCAAATTTCTAAACAACTCTATCATGACCTCTCTGCTTTTATAACCTATATCCCTATTGATAAAGGCGAATGTGTCACATGCAAATATACATATATTAAAAAATTATCATAAATAAATTACTTTCACTTTTCTGAATAGAAGTATTTTCTGCTGCATTATATAGAATCATAGAATCCCTGCAGTGCACAAGGAGGCCATTTGGCCCATCGAGTCTGCACCGATCACAATCCCACTCAGGCTTTATTTCTGTACCCCACATATTTACCCTGCTAATCCCCCAGACGCTAGGGAGCAATTTAGCATGGCCAATCAACCCAACCCAGGCGTCTTTGGACTGTGGTATGAAACTGGAGCACCTGGAGGAAACCCAGCCAGACACGGGGAGAATGTGCAAAGTCCACACAGACAGTGACCTGAGGCTGGAATTGAACCCGGGCCCCTGGCGCTGTGAGGCAGCCGTGCTAACCATTGTGTCACCATGCTGCCCCAGTGTAGTGTTGATCTAAGACAGTATATCCCAAGAAGAATGAAAAGAATAAAAATAAGGACAGCACGGTGGCACAGTCTGAAAAATGTGCTGGTTTGGTGCATTGACCCGAATAGGTGCCGGAGTGTGGCGACGAGGGGAAATTTACAGTAACTTCATTGCAGTGGTAATGTAAGCCTTAATTGTAACTAATAGATAAACTTTTAAAAATCCGTCAGAAAGGTTTATACGTATGTAAGTGTGCATTTGTTTTGGGAACAGCAGCAACTTTATAGTCGTGTATTTTCCTACAAAATTCAGTATTTATACATCGGCTGTGTGGGGCCTGTGGAACATTAATGTCCCAGGATCTTGTCCCATGTGTTGGTGTATAGCTGACATTGAACATTGTGCATTTATATAGCATCCCAAAGCCCTTTGTGAGTGAGGGTGGCCTGTTGTTGTCGACTTACGCTGGTGTTCCAAATGCCACCCTGTGTGTGAGGCTAGACAGCGAATGTCAGCTGACTATTTGACTGTGGGATGCTTCATGCCAAACCCAATCCCACATACAGTCGGCAGCAAGCAGGCTTTCGTCCTGTTACAGTACCTCTAACATTCAACCTGGATAGAATCATCTAAGTGGAACAATACAGCTTAGTTGCCTGCTGGGTCGTACTTTGATCAACTCAACCAGCAGGGTGAGCAGACAATGCCCTTTTAACAACTTCCATTTTTAGCACTCTGGTACAGACATGTTCACACAATAACACAGACGAGAAAGCAGGCTGATCAAAAAATCGCTTTATTCATTCAACATGGGCTGTCTAATGCAGGCGACAGGCCATGTGCCAGTTTGTACATCATTGCAGTATTGCCTGGAGGCATGATGATTTGATATGATTTACTATTGTCACATGTATTAGTATACAGTGAAAAGTATTGTTTGTTGCATACTATACAGACAAAGCATGCCATTCATAGAGAAGGAAAGAAGAGAGTGTAGACTATAGTGTTACAGTCATAGCTAGGGTGTAGAGAAAGATCTACATTTCAAAAAAGTCTGCCCATTCACAAGTCTGACAGCAGCAGGGAAGAAGCTGTTCTTGAGTTGGTTAGTACATGTCCTCAGACTTTTGTATCTTTTTCCCGATGGAAGAACGGCTGAAACTATCGCCTCTCCTCTGCCTTTAATATCTCTTGAAAGGATCGCTGTGAAATTCAACAAGCCAAGACAGTGCAGGCAGTTTAAAGTGCAGCAGCACATCAGTGATTTGTTGCTACCTGTCACAGGACATCCAGGACTGTATAACTACAGAAAGCGAGGAAAGGACTGCCATGCCTTTTCAACTATAGACCGAATTCCTGTGCTTGACAGGGTCACCCCACTTCCCCACACAGTGTTTCCAAAGCCCTGCAATCATTGCGCTTTGTCCAGTTCATTGGCACAGTAGTCAGCACTGCTGTCTCACGCCACCAGGGACCTGGGTTCGATTTCCAGCTTGGATCTGTGCAGAGTCTACACCTTCTCCCCATGTCTGCATGGGTTTCCTCCGGGTGCTCTGATTCCACCCCCCCCCCCCCCGCAGTCCAAAAGACATGCCGGTTACGTGCATTGGCCATGCTAAATCCTCCCTCAGTGTACCTGAACAGGCGCCAGAGTGTGGCGACTAGGGGATTTTCACAGTCACTGCATTGCAGTGTTAATGTAAGCCTACTTGTGACACCAATAAATAAACTTTAAAAAAAATTATTTGGACTGCATCTTGATGCTTTCCTCCTGCCTCAGGTAACTATGGAGTTTGCACATTCTTCTCATGTCTGCGTGGGTTTCCTCCCTTCTCCCCACAGTCCAAAGACGGATTGGCCATGCTAAATTGCCCCCTAGTGTCAGGAGGATTAGCAGAGCAAAAACCTGGGGTTACGGGGATGGGACCTGGGTGAGATGGTTGTCAGAGCAGATTCGATGGGCTGAATGGCCATCAATTCCACTCTATGACTCCTTTGAAAAAGCCGGATGTGATTTGTTGGTGTCAGTTGCAGCTGAGTTCTTGCTGAGTTGCCAAGGTTCTGGGTTCAAGTCTCACTCTAGGGCCTGAGCACAAACCAGTGAAAGCTGGCATTCCAGTGTGGCACTGAAAGAGTGCTGCACTGTTGGAGATGCTGTCTTTCAGATGAGATATTGAATTGAGGCCTCACTTACCTCCTGGGGAGGATGTAAAAGATCATGTGGCAGTAGTTTGATGAAGATTGATGGCTAATATTTATCCATAGTTAGTCTCACAACACCAGGTTAAAGTCTAACCTTTAACCAAAAGGTTAAAGTATAATATTTATCCATCAATCAACATCACAAAATTCAGGTTATCTGGTCATTTTATCACAATGTTGTTGGTAGGAGTTGGTTGTGTGTCAATTAGCTGCTGCGCTATCTAGATTACAACATTGACTGCACGTAAAAAAATGCTTCATTGGCTGCAAAGTGCTTTGAGACATCTGATGGAAAGCACTATATGAATGCACGTTTATCATGTTTTATCACCTCTGACCAAATCAAAGCCTCATGAAGTGCATAGGGGAAAAGGAAAGGAGGGAGTGCAGAACGTAGTGTTGCAGTCATAGCTAGGGTGTAGAGAAAGATCAACTTAATGCCAGGTAGGTCCATTCAGAAGTCTGATGGCAGCAGGGAAGAAGCTGTTCTTGAGTCGAATGGAGTATGTTATCTCAGACTTTCCCCTGATGGAAGAAGGTGGAAGAGAGAATGTCCAGGGTGTGTGGGGTCTTTGATTGTGCTGGCTGCTTTCCTGAGGCAGCGAGAAGTGTAGATGAGAGGAGTCAATGGATGGGGGTCTGGTTTGCGGGATGGGTTGGGCTACATTCACAACCCTTTGTGGTTTCTTGCGGTCTTGGGCAGAGCAGATGCCATACCAAGCTGTGATACAACCAGAAAGAACGCACTCAGTGTTGTATTTGTAAAAATAGATGAGATGTTATAGCAGACATGCCGAATGTCCTTAGTCTCCTGAGGAAGCAGAGGCACAGGGTAAGGAGCGAGGAGACCCTTCAGCTTCTAAACCATCTTCCCCATACCTGCTGTGAAACTGAAAGATCCTGGCCAATGCATTGAATTAGAATATATAGAACCAAGTCTCTGCTTCTGCCAGAAATCAAAAACGCGGACCAGCGAAGGACAGGGTTTCTGCAATCATTTGTTCATCCAGCTGCAATTTAAGGGACAATGTGCTGGGGGAGGGGAGAGCAACCTATGCTTAATATTCTAATCAGCTTCACTGTTTATTGATCACAAGACTCATTTATCATTGTGTGACTGAAATGAGGTGCTTGAGAAAGTCAATCCAGACAGGCTTGCAGGATGTAACAATGCATGCAGTCTCCATGGGTGTTCAGAATCATTAACAAAGACACTTTATTCTATCTATGGCCAGACAGGAATTGTATAGTTGAATAGTGGGGGGTGGAGAGGGGTAGGATTGGAGGATTTATTGGCCCACATATGTGTCCAGACGTTATATGCAGAGTGCTGGGTGATGGAGTAGCCTTTGAGTCTGACCTGCCCCGTGCAGTACTGGAGGGAGTGCTGCCCAGTCATAGTTGCAATCTATTGGATGCGACATTAAACTGAGTCCTCATCTGCTCTCTCAGGTGGATAGGGAGGATTTGGAGAAATACTTATCCCTCAGTCAGCCCTTGGGAAGGATGATCTGGATCTTTCAACTCACTGTTGCTTCTGGGAGTTTGTTGTGCTCACATTAGCTCCTGCATTTCCTTAGTGCTACCTGGAATTGAAGACAGAGTGAAATTTGTGCGCTATGATAGTCACAGCACAAAAGAAGGCCATTTGGCCCATTGGGTCTGCACCGATTCTCTGACAGAGCATCTTACCCTGGTCCTATCCCTGTAACCCCATATATTTACCCTGATAATCCCCCTAACCTACACACCTTTGGACACTAAGGGGCAATTTAGCATGGCCAATCAACCTAACCCGCACATCTTTGGTGCAACAACAATAATTTCTCCATCAATGTCAGTAAAACGAAGGAGATGGTCATCGACTTCAGGAAGTATTGTGAGGAACATGCCCTTGTCTGCATCAACAGGGATGAAGTGAAAATGGTCAAGACCTTCAAGTTTCTAGGTGTCCAGATCATCAAAAATATGTCCTGGTCCCTCCATGCTGACGCCTTGGTTATGAAAGCCCACCAATGCCTCTACTTTCTCAGGAGGTGAAGGAAATTCAACATGTCCATTATGACTCTCACCAACTTTTACAGATGCACCGTAGAAAGTATCCTTTCAGGATGTATCACAGCTTGGTATGGCTCCTGCTCTGACCAAGACCACAAGAAACTAAGCCCAGTCCATCACACAAACCAATTTCCCATCCGTCTACACTTCCCGCTGCCTCGGAAAAACAGCCAGCATAATTAAGGACCCCACGCACCCCAAACATACTCTCTTCCACCTTCCTCTGTTGGTAAAAAACATTAAAGTCTGCGGTCACATATCAACTGACCCAAGGACAGCTTTTTCCCTGCTGGTGTCAGACTTTTGAGTGGATTATCTCACATTAAGTTGATCTTTCTCTACACCCTAGCTATGACTGTAACATATTTTGCACTCTCTTCTTTTCTATGAACGTAATGCTTTGTCTGTACAGCATGCAAGAAACAATACTTCTCACTGTTTACTAATACATGTGATAATAATAAAGCAAATCAACTATACAGCAATTTAGCATGGCCAATGAGCCTAATCTGCACATCTTTGGAGCATGGGAGGAAACCGGAGCACCCAAAGGAAACCATACAGATGCAGGGAGAAGCTACAGACTCCGCACAGCCAGTCAACTGAGGACAGGAATCGAACCTGGGCCCCTGGCGCTGCGAGGCAGCAGTGCTAACCACTGTTCTGATCGTGACAACACATCAAAACTAATGTCACTGGCTCGAAAGCTCATTGGGACACGGTGAGGTGGTGAAAGACTCCAGAGAAATGTAAATCTGCCTTTTCTCGTTTGTTTCATTGAATTTCAGGGTGTGGTATATCATTTGAATGGGCGAATTAAGCCGTTACTATTGGAATTTTACAAGCGGTTGTGATGGGAGTGATTCAGTGAACTGGTCCCATTCTTTTAATTTTCAAACATTCTCCTGTTTGTAATCTCTCGACGTGGAAATCTGGAACTGGAGAACCTACAGCAATACGAATCCAAAGGAAATCTCCTGTTGTGGATAAGCTAGCTGCCTTCAGTTTACTCCCAACTGGAGTGCGGAGCATCGTATTGTAAGAAAAATTGAGCACTGGTCTAAGCAAAGGGTAGGATTTCCCTCCAAAACTGGAAAATCCCACCCGAGGTCATTGGACCTTTCCATGGTCTGCCCCTCGCCCGCTCCAATTCCTGTGGGGGGCAGGAAGGTAAAATTCGCTCCAAACATATGGCACAAAGGATGCAGTTTATATTGCAAACAGCATAGCCAAGTCTAAAGCACTGACTGTAGTCTACACTCTACATATTACATGTAAGTAAGTAGCACAGATATGTAATCTGTAGCGTCTCAATATTCCCACCTTGTGATCTATTGTTAACAATTCCACCTTATCTTCAGCCAGCGCCTGCTCTGTAAGGAGACAGATAAGGACCAAGAGAGAAGGAAGTAGATTAGATAGGGGAAAAGGTCAAGACACAGTTGGAACTACAGTTATTCCTAGTGGCTTGTCAATCAAATTCCACTATTGCGATAGATGACATACTTCCTAGACAAGCGGTCTCCAAATTTTTCCTTTTGTGGACCAGTAGATCAAAAGCTTTTGCGGACCGCCATGTACACAAGCTGTTTTAAACCCTCTGTTTTACGTAACTGATGGCTGACGGGAGACAAACTTATATATCAACAGGTATTAAAAACACAGTTATTTCTAATAGTTAATGATGCATTCTCACAAATACACTACACTCATCATATTCACCTGCAGTAGGCCAACCAGTAAAAACAGATCACGTTTGCCTAATAAGAAGATTGATGTTGTATCACAGACGTCGAAAGTTAATGTTTATTTATAAGCGTCACAAGTAGGCTTACATTAACACTGCAATGAAGTTACTGTGAAAATTCTCTGGTCGCCACGTTGCAGCGCCTGTTCAGGTACATTGACAGAGAATCTAGCATGGCCGATGCATCTAACCACTATGTCTTTCGGACTGTGGGAGGAAGTGAGAGCACCTTACAGACAGTGACTCAAGGCCAGAATTGAACCTGGGTCATTGACGCTTTGAGGCAGCAGTGCTAACCACTGTGCCACCCTAGGTATTCTGAAGCAACTTTAAGCCAAAAGTTGGTCAGGTAGTTGTGAGAAAACTCCAGTTCTAAAGCAACTTCACAGGACAGTTCCACAAGGCTGTCTTATTCTCTGGAGGTCAGGCTCACGAGGATGTCATTATCAAGGCTCGCAAAGGGAACCTTGTATCCAGTTGAACCTCATGTTGGGAACTGGGATGTACTTGTGTAGATGTATTTGTAAACTTTGCAGGTGCTCTCTGATGTTGCGTTTCATACTGTTTGGTAGCTGCATTTCTGCTGTGGCAAGAAAATCTGATGGATTCGCAAACAAGTCGTAATTTGACTATCCAAGTCATTTGGCCCATATCTCTATTTTCTTGATCATCATTTCTATTTTGTCCTGTGAGTGAGAAGCTGTCACTGATTTTCCCTGAAGACTCAGATTGAGACCATTTAAAGTGACTTAAGTAACTTGGCAAACCCAGGGAAAATCGCTGAGGCATTGTGAGATTTCAAACTTCGAGTCAAGTACAAAAATTCCCACTACATCGTCAAAGACCTCTCCTCGAGGGAGTCGACAGACCTCGGCACGCAGTAGTAGTTGACGGTGATCACCACCCACCTCCTCACATGGAGCTGCAAATATTTGCAATTCAATGGGTGGGCCTTGATAAAAATGAACTGTTTTAACTGTTTCCTCCAAAACGGTCGTGAGATAAGCAGGCCTTTTCTTTCACAGCTAACACCTCCCTGTGGATACTGCGGTGAATGGATATCGCTAGCAGAGCCACCATTCTTCCACATGTGACAACCTCACTGTGTTGGCCTCAAATGGCACAGCCCGATCCGTGCTAGTTCCAGCACATTTCGACCAATCAATCCCATTGTGAATAATAATGTAATTTCTATTATGATACCTACAAAGTGCACGTAATTGATTTGTTTTTTCCTACGGACTGTCTGCTGTACCCCCACGGACCACAGGTTGTCCTAGGCAATTCATCCCATTGCAAGGAACCATTCACGCCAAAATACACACTCTCTCCAATGAACAGACCTTGTGGGATCCTGTAAAGGAGCCAGTGTTATTTTGGTAAAAGGGGAAACCGAATCAATGAAGTGGACTCTGTCCATCTGTGCATGAAGCAGTCTGAGGTAGGAAATGGGGGCAAGGTCACCATTACTATATGGTGAGTGATGTAGTGATTGTGGTGCCTGTCTCTTTAAGATAGCACAACAGAAGAGGGTCACCTGACTTGAGGGACCAATGGAAACTGAGAGCAAGTGATCCCCCAGAGTCCTCTCTGGGGCTGGATATATTGGAATCCATGTAGTAAGTATGTAAGGAACAGCCAGACAATATTTGGAATATTGCGAGAAATTTTGGGCCCCGTATCTAAGGAGGGATATGCTGGCCTTGGAGAGGGTCCAGAAGATGTTCACAAAAATAATCCTGGGAATGAAATGTTTGACGTATGAAGAGTATATGAGGACTCTGGATCTGTACTCGATGGAGTTTAGAAGGATAAGGTAGGAATCTCATTGAATCTTACAGAACTCCAAAAGGCTTGGATAGAGTGGTCACGAGGAAGATGCTTCCATTAATAGGAGAGACTAGGAGCCGAGGGCACAGCCTCAGAACTGAGACGAGGAGGAATTTCTTCAGCTGGAGGGTGGTGAATCTGTGGAATTTGTTGCCGTGGAAGGCTGTGGAGGACATGTCATTGAGTATAGTTTGGACAGAGATAGGTCGGTTCTTGATTGGCAAAGGAATCAAAGGTTTTGGGGAAAAAAGCAGGAGAATGGGATTGAGAAACATGTCAGCCATGATTAAATGGTGGAGCACTCTCGATGGGCCAAATGGCCTGATTCTGCTTCTGTATCTGATGGTCTTATGGACACCAGAAGAGCCACTACATGACAGTGAGCAACATTTCAGGTTGATTGTGCACACTGTTCCTCAGTACTACCACCCTCACAATGACAGACTGACCATTGGAGGGCAAGCCTCGCAATTTGTATCGACCTTAAGTTACAAAGGTGGTTGTAGGAAGAGCAAGGCTGCCAAAATCGATTTGGTCTTAGGAAGAGAAAGCAAGGAATATAATGCCTTTCATAGCCTCAGGACTGCCCCAGAGAGTTTGACAGCCAGTTAAGTACTTTTAGAGCATAGGGCAGGGTTTTGCTTTCTGGGTTGGAACCCCCAACATTTGTGGGGAGGTGGGGGGGGGGGGGGGGTGGTGGGTGTCACCATCCTGCACTGAGGGGGGACCAGTGCCCCAGATGGGATTTTCTGTGTACTGAGGGGAGGCTTGCTGTGGCTGGGCTCTCGATAATGGAAAACCAAGCGGAAGCTTTCCTACCGTTGCTTCATGCACTCCGGGTAAGAGAGGTAGCGGGGGGGGTGGGAGGAGGAATTGCTTCCATCTTGAGGGTTGCAGTTGAGTTTGGGTCAGAAAGCAGATTTTTCTGACTTTAACCCACTCGCCTGATCCACATCTGTCTGTGTTTTCCAATTAAGATTCCCTCACATGACTCTGCTGTGAGGGGATTGAAATTCAGCATTTCAGTCAAAGGGGGCAAAATGGGCAAACTTGTATACCACCGCCCTCACCGCCCCGCCACCAAAAAGGAAATCAGCACCAGAATTCTCCCATCCCATTCCAACCCCCACTGGAATTCTAGGAGGTGAGGGAGAGGTGGACCAAGTAAAGATCCATTTGAAGTCAGGTGGGAATCTCTGGTTTTCAGGCGAGCGGGACCAGAGAATCCTGAGGCAGATATTTGGACAACAGGGTAACTGATTATCATCACCTCCTCCTACACCTCTGCAAAAGTTCAATGTCACTCCCCCCAACCCCAACCTCAAACCTTCCGATCCCAATTTGATGGGTATCCCAAGTTCTCATGACAAAATCGGTCTTCAGCGTTGAAGTGTGGGCTTCTTCATTGTTGAGCATTCTTCAGAACTCTTCCAACAGTTCTCTTCCCATCCATCCGTTTTAAAGTTTACTTTATTAGTGTCACAAGTAGGGTTACATTAATACTGCAATGAAAATCCCCTAATCGCCACACTACAGCGCTTGTTTGGGTACACTGAGGGAAAATTTAGCATGGCCAATGCACCTAACCAGCACGTCTTTCAGAGTGTGGGAGAAAACCGGAGCACCTGGAGGAAACCCATGTAGACATGGGGAGAATGTGCAAACTCCACACAGACAGTGACCCGAGGCTGGAATTAAACCCAGGCGCTGTGAGGCTGTGCCACCATGCCACTCATGCTTCAATCTAAAAAAATAACTCGCACCATGACTGAAACACAAAAGGAGCCAGATTCTCTGACCTTGCCCGCAGCTGAGATTCTCTGCTGCGGTGAACAGAGATTTATCTGGGCACCAAATTCTCCCTTCCCACTGGCAGCAGCAATGGAGCATGAACGGTCGGATAATTCCAGCCAAAGTGGTTAGTTGGTTAGTTATGTCACTTAGACACCCATTAAAGATGGTCAACGGATGATTAAGCAGTATTGTTGGTCATTTATTTTCCTCTTGGCTTGCTCAGTTGTGCCTACGTTAGTCCAAGTTAGTGACTGAGATTCTGTGTGAGTACCACATTGAAAGAACAAAATTAACCCTTATCTAATACATGGCCAGGTTAAATCTCCCCATGCCAGCTAGGGCCCAATTAGATGCATCAAACTATACACAGCGTAATATTGCCAACTTCCAAGATTGTCCTGGAACCTTCAGGAGTCAATGATTAATTTTTGGACGTTGCTGCAAACGACCCAGAAGTCGAAGCCAACGTTGGGGGGAAGCAGTGGTGTAGTGGTATTTTTGCTAGACGAGTAATGCAGAGACCCAGGGTAATGCTCTGGGGACCCGGGTTCGAATCCCACCGTGGCAGATGGTGGAATTGGAATTCAATAAGAATCTGGAATTAAGGATGTACTGATAACTGTGATTGCCATAAAAACCTATCTGGTTCACTAATGTCCTTTAGGGAAGGATCTCTGCTGTCCTTACCCTGTCTGGTCTACATGTGACTCCTGAGCCACAGGAATATGGTTGACTCTTAAATGCCCTAAGTGATGGGTAATAAATGCTGCCCCAGCCAGTGACGCCCACACCACATGAGTGAATAAAAAATGCAAACTTGCTGTATATTTGCTGTTAACATTTTGATTGTAAAATGACACAGCAGAAGGATTTGAGATTGGGGGGGGGGGGTCAGACGACCCAACCACCAAAGTAAAGTTAGCAACCTGAAAAGAATCTGGGCTGTGATGCAATGAACCAGCCTTGCCAGCAGAGTCCGTATCCCATGAATGATTGAACAAAAGACAGTCATTTCTCGTTAAGCCATTGCAGACAGCAGAGGTTTCCATTCCATTAGTCCGAGCTATATTTGAACTTTGGGTCCCAGAGGTACAAATCGAACCCTCCACGCCATTCAGTCTCACTGCGTATTTGTGCTGAATGTTTTGAGCCTTCAGTGCTTCCAGCTTTAAAATGAAGCATCCGATTCTGGCAAAGAACAAAAAATGTTACAGCACAGGAACAGGCCCTTCGGCCCTCCAAGCCTACACCAACTATGCTGCCCGACTGAACTAAAACCCCCTACCCTTCTGGGGACCATATTCCTCTATTCCTATTCATGGATTTGCCAAGATGCCCCTTAAAAGTCACTATCGTATCTGCCTCCACTATCGGAAGGGTGGGGGGGTTTAGTTCAGTCGGGCAGCATGGTCGATGCAGACTTAGAGGGCTGAAGGGCCTGCTCTTGTGTTGTAATTTCCTTTGATCTTTGTACCTGAACGGGTGCCGGAGTGTGGCAACTAGGGAATTTTCACAGTACTTCATTGCAGTGTTAACGTAAGCCTACCTGTGCAACTAACAAACTTTAAACATTACTCTGAATTTTAATCACTCGGCCATTGGCAGTTGTGTCTTTATTATTGATACTTCAGGTGTGCGAAAGCAGCACAAAAAGAAGGTATATTGGGCTGGCACGGTGGCACAGTAGTTAGTACTGTTGTCTCACAGGCCTAGGGACCCAGATTCAATCCCAGTTTCGGTCACTGTCTGTGCGGAGTCTGCATGTTCTCCCCATGTCTGCGTGGGTTTTCTCTGGGTGCTCCGGTTTCCTCCCAAGATGTGCAGGTTAGGTTAGGTGGATTGTTCTTGCCAAATTGATGCCAATGTCAGGGGGATTAACAGGGTAAATATATGGGGTTACAGGAATAGGGCCTGGGTGGGACTGTGGTCGGTACAGACTCAATGGGCCAAATGGCCTCATTCTGCACTGTAGGGATTTTATGATTCTAAATTGTCCCTTAGTGTCAGGGGAATCAGCAAGGTAATACATGGGCTTATAGGGATAAGGCCTAGGCGCAATTGTTGTTGGTGCAGGCTGGATGGGCCGAATGGCCTCCTTCTGTACTGTAGGGTTGTATGAATCAGTTGTGTGATATTTGATGCAAAGCGGGAATCAAAGGAGACACTGCCAGCTTCTCCCCACCCCACCCCCAGCCACTCAGTCTCGTGACAGCGTTGGGATCCTACACGGAAGCAACAGGATGCCTCACAGATTTTTTAATCAACTTCCCAACAAAGCAAATTAATCCTTGGTTTATGGTCCCTTGTGGTGTTCATAAACCGTGGAAGGATCAATAGTTCAACTTAATGGCAGATTATCTGCAGACTGATACTATTGAAGCTTGGCCCTGTTAGGAAAGCTGAGATTCCCCATTAATGGCCTTGCTGAGAACTTATTACCCCTTCCCATCCCTCCTCCCCCCCCCCCCCCCCCCCCCCGCCCCATGCCCCACAACCAACAGCACCTCCAGCCCCCATTTACTCACTCTTTGTTCCAGTAACTGTGGAGTCATCTTATGAATGAATACGAAGAAGTGGAGGCTCCATGTAAACCATGAGAATGAGTATCTCAAGAACTACAATCCTGCAGGCACCAAGTGGTCATTATTCCTTAGAAGAATCTTAGAATCCTACAGGCCATTCAGCCCTTCGAGTCTGCACCGAGCACACTCCCACCCAGGCCCTACATCCATAACTCCACACATTTACCCTGCCAATCCCCCGACACTAAGCGGAAATTTAGCATGACCGATCCATCTAACCTGCACATCTTTGGACTGATTCCTGAATGAGTTTGGCAACTGGGCCAATCCTCCAATCCAGCTAGGTGGCACAGTGGTTAGCACTGCTGCCTTACAGTGCCAGGGACCTGGGTTCAAATCCAGCCTTGGTCACTGTCTGTGTGGAGTTTGCACATTCCCCCAGTGCCTGCATGGGTTTCCTCTGGGTGCTCCAGTTTCCTCCCACACTCCAAAGATGTGCGGGTTAGGTTGATTGGCCATGTTAAATTGTCCCTAATATTAGCAAGATAATTATGTGGGGTTACGGGAATAGGGCCTTGGTGGGATTATGATTGGTGCAGACTTGATGGGCTAATGCCCCCCTTCCCTCCCATCTCTGCCACACTATAGGGATTCTATGATTCACCCGGAGGGTCCACCACCATTGTTGTCTGCCATCTTGTCATTACCCAGCACCCAGGCACATGAACATGTAGAATATGGTGACTAGGAACAATGAATCCTGGCTAATTTCCTTTGCCTTTCTGTGATTAATACTGGAACCCTTCCATCTATCTCCCTCAGTCATTATTGAAGCACCACCTGACCCAGCCCAGACAGTGAAATGGCAAACCTTCCTAGCCAGACTATTGTTCACCTACGAGCAAATTGACCATATAGATCGCACTTACTTTCGTGGGAATCGTAGATTCTCTACAGTGCAGAAGGAGGCCATTCGGCCCATCAAGCTTGCACCCACAACAATCCCATCCAGCCCCTATTCCCGTAACCCCAAGGATTTACCTTGCTAATCCCCCTGACACAGAGGGGCAATTTAGCACGGCCCATCAACCTAACCCGCACATCTTTGAACTGTGGGAGGAAAGCAGAGCACCCAGAGGGAAACCCATGCAGACATGGGGAGAATGTGCAAACTCCACACAAACAGTGACCCGAAACTGGAGTTGAACCCAGGTCCCTGGCGCTGTGAGGCAGCAGTGCTAACCACTGTGCCACCGTGCCGCCCCACTAGCTGGATTTTCCTTCCTCCCCCACCCCCCCACTCCCCCCACCCACCCATAGGAGTTACAATTCCCCAAAAATGACAGAATACACAGCAGCAACATCGACTTAATATGGAAAGTATTGCATCAGTCAGAGCAGGGATATTATCGCTCCACCCATACACAATGAACATGTCAATGTGAAACATCATCTTTAATGCTCAGCAAGTTGGCACTCAAAGCACTTGGTTGATGATTCTAATAGAGAATAAATTATTCAGATCTAAAAGGAAATAAAAATAGAGAAAGTAGTGATCCAGCTGTTATGAAGAAAGACAGGAGAGATTTTAGACTATTTGCTGTGGAAAGAAGATTTCTGCGGGATAGTCCCAAGGTAATACAACAGGTGGAGGAATGGAAAAGGCAACTCTGCAATAATATACGTTATAGTGAATTCACAGGACAGAAGCATGGCACAGTGGTTAGCACTGCTGCCTCACAGCACCAGGGATCCAGGTTCAATTCCCATCTTGACAACTCGCTGTCTGTGCAGAGTTTGCACATTCTTCCTGTGTCTGTGTGGGTTTCCTCTCACAGTCCAAAGATGTGAGGGTTAGGTGAATTGGCCATGCTAAATTGCCCCTTAGTGTCAGGGAAAGACTGGCGAAGGTAAATCCACTGCAGGGGGTAGGGCCTGGGTGAGGTTGTGATCGGTGCAGACTTGATGGGCCGAATGGCCTCTTTCTGCACTGTAGGATCCCGTGATTCTAAGCAGTCCATTCAGCCTAACGAACAGATCAATGCTGGCATTTATACTTCGCAAGCAGGTCTCATGGCGCAGTGGATAATGTCTCTGCCTCTGAGCCAGAAGCTCCAGGTTCGAGTCCCACCCCAGGATGACCAAGGGGAGTGCGTTCATAACGCAGTCAGACAGGTTGAGTGTCAACGTACAAAATCCTTCCAAACACCATGGTTGGTGGTAAGAACGGGTGATACTCTGGTCAGCCACACTCGACATGGAGTGACACCCCTCAAGCAATAAGCCCCTGGTGACCTGTTCCAGGAATTATTAGATAAAAGTCTGCCTTTTTTGAGAAAGTGACCAAAGAGGTGGATGGGGGTAAGGCAGTTGACGTGGTATATATGGATTTTAGTAAGGCGTTTGATAAGGTTCACCATGGAAGCCTTCTGCAGAAATTGCAGATGTATGGGATTGAGGGTGATTTAGGAAATTGGATTAGGAATTGGCTGGCGGATAGGAGACAGAGGGTGGTGGTTGATGGCAAGTATTCGACATGGAGTTCAGTTACGAGTGGCGTGCCTCAGGGATCTGTTTTGGGGCCACTGCTGTTTGTAATTTTTATAAGTGATCTGGATGAGGGTATAGCTGGGTGGATTAGTAAATTCGCTGATGACACCAAAGTCGGAGGTGTGGTAGATAGTGAGGAAGGGTGTCTTAGTCTACAGGGAGGCTTGGTCAAGTTGCAGAGCTGGGCCGAGAGGTGGAGGATGGAGTTTAATGCGGAAAAGTGTGAGGTAATTCACTTTGGCAGGAATAATGGATGTGTTGAGTATAGGGCTAACGGTAGGACTCTGAATAGTGTGGATGAACAGAGGGATCTAGGTGTATGTGTACATAGATCTCTGAAAGTTGGGAATCAAGTAGATAGGGTTGTTAGGAAGGCATACGGTGTCTTGGCGTTTATTGGTAGGGGGATTGAATTTAGGAGCCGCAACGTCATGTTGCAACTGTACAAAACTCTGGTGCGTCCGCACTTGGAGTATTGTGTGCAGTTCTGGTCCCCACATTATAGGAAGGATGTGGAGGCTTTGGAGAGGGTGCAGAGGAGGTTTACCAGGATGTTGCCTGGTATGGAGGGGAGGTCCTATGAGGAGAGACTGAGGGATTTGAGGTTGTTTTCATTAGAAAGAAGGCGGCTAAGAGGGGACCTTATTGAAACATATAAGATGATTAGAGGTTTGGATAGGGTGGACAGTGATAGCCTTTTTCCTCTGATGGAGAAAGCTAGCACGAGGGGGCATAGCTTTAAATTAAGGGGTGGTAGTTATAGGACGGATGTCAGGGGTAGGTTCTTTACCCAGAGGGTGGTGAGGGATTGGAATGCCCTGCCTGCTGCAGTTGTAAATGCGCCTAGTTTGGGGGCGTTTAAGAGATCCGTGGATAGGTTTATAGATGGAAAGGGTTTGGTTTAGGTTAGAGGGTCATTGTTTTTTAACTGGTCGGCGCAACATCGTGGGCCGAGGGGCCTGTTCTGCGCTGTAATGTTCTATGTTCTATTAGTGCACCACTAGGAGCAGGAAGAGAATTGGAATTTATACTCCACACAATATCAATTGTCAGTCATTTTTTTGTACCTTCCCCAGCACCTAAATGTCCTTTTATAATATGGAGACTGGAACAATGCACAGTAGTCCAAGGGTAGTCCGATATAAATGATACTTTAAATCAACAAGCAAGAATAGGACACGGGGTCTCCAGATTCAAGCTAGTAAAAGGAATCTTGAGACTCATATTGGAAAATTCTTCTTCAGGCGAAGACTAGCCAATAAATGGAATAGACTCCTTTTGAATAGTACGTGAGAATACAACACTGGATTAATATAAGAAACAGATAGAAGGCTGGGACTGTAAGATCCTGCTCCATAAATGAATTTAAATGGACTGAGTGACACATCCATAACCAGCTGTGATCTTGCCAAAGATCAGGAATGCAGAAGTGATGGCCTAGCTTTGAAATGACACAGAAACCCATCTTCTTTCATAGGTCGAAGGTTCACTGACTAATGTAGGAACATGGTTCATAGGTCTGCACATATCTGTTTTGGTTGTGAGATTAAGTTAAATGATGAGTAAAAGGATCCAGTTAGTGTTACTGATTCTATTATTTACGTGCAATTATCTGTGCTTGAAGTAATTGGACCAGTTATTGAACCAGTTATTTTCAACATGACTGCACTGCTGAACACTGTCATGTGTACGGAATGCAGTGTAAGCGATTGAAATTTACCGTGTCTGGGGCCTGTTAATTCTACCATCATGTCATGGTACCTGATATAGTGCTGGGCTGGGACTTTACAACCCCGACGCAGCAGATTCCCCTGCCAAGGATGCCCAGATGGACCTGCCAAGCCATTCAAATCTTGGGTGGCACAGTGGTTAGCAGTGCTGCCTCACAGCGCCGGGGAGCACCAGGTTCGATTCCGGTCTCGGGTGTCTGTCCGTGTAAAATTTGTATGTTCTCCCCGTGTGTGTCTGGGTTCCCTCCGGTTTCCTCCTATGTACAGTTAGGTAGATTGACCGTGCTAAATTGTGTGGGTGTGTGTGTGTTGGGTGGGGGGGGGGGGGGGGGGTGGAATTAACAGGGTGATTAGTAATTAAGTGGATAGGGCCTGGGTGGGTGGCACAGACTTGATGGACTGAATGGCCTCCTTTTGCACAGTAGGGATGCTATGATTCTGTGACTTTGACGGATTGGGAAAAACCTGCAGGCGGGAGGGTCTGGAAAACCCACTCCCTAGATTCCACTTTGCGTCAGGTAAGGACATCCGCCATCCCTGTTTGCTGCGTTCATCCCTCTGGTGATTGCAGCCGCCCCTTGACAGCTTCCGAGGGGTTTCTCGAGGACACGACAATATCTGTTCTAAAATTCTGCTTACATCAACCATTTTGACCATACACATCCTTGGTTCCCAGCTGTTAAGAGTGAAAAGAGAACAATTTTACTATGGTGGAACATTGAAGAGTGGAGGAAAAGTTAAAAACAAAGCAAGATTAGTGGCCCATTAGGGAGCAGTTTACAAGTCATCTACCCACACAATTTGCTATCTGGTCTCTACATCACCGTAACTTAATACTGACATGTTGCTATCTGAAAGGACTAACATCAATGTGCACCTTCAGTGTAGTAATTTGTCCCAAGGCGCTCTGTAGGCGCTCATATTAAATATGATTTGACACTGAGCCGACTTCACTTGTGGGACATGGACATCGCTGGCTGGCCAGTGTTTATTACCCATCCCTAGCTGCCTTTAAACTGAGTGGCTTGCCAGGCCATTTCAGAGGGCAGTTGAGAGTCAACCACATTGCTGCAGCTCTGGAGTCAGATGGAGGCCAGATCGGGTAAGGATGGCAGACTTCCTTCCCTAAAAGACATGGTGGTATGGTGGCATCACAGTTAGCACTGCTGCCTCACAGCACCAGGGACCTGGGTTTGATTCCCGGCTTGGGTCACTGTCTGCGCAGAGTTTGCACGTACTCCCCGTGTCTGCGTGGGTTTCCTCCGGGTGCCCCAGTTTCCTGCTGCAGTCCAAAAGACATACTGGTTAGATGCTCAGTGTACCCGAACAGGCACCGGGGTGTGACGGCAAGGCGATTTTCACTGCAGTAAAACTTCATTGCAGTGTTAACATGAGCCTACTTGAGACTAATAAATAAAGTTTAGTGAACCAAATGGGTTTTTCTCCACAATAAATTCATGGTCATCAGTAGATTCTTATTTTCCGATATTATCAGATTCAACTATCTGCCATCATAGGATTCAAACCTAGGTCCCCAGGACCTTAGCTGAGTTTCATGGATTAAATAGTCTAGTGAAGATATCACTAGACCATCGCCTCCCCTAATGAAGTGAGATTGGGATTTGTGAGCAGAAAGCTTAGTCATAGCGATTTGCATTCTAAGAGGCAGAAAGACTTAGGGAGAGAATTGCAGAGCTTAGGGCCAAGAATATTGACTGTGCAGACACCAATGGTGCAGCAGTAAAATCCAGCGCTGTTTAAGACATTCAAAATAGAAACTAGAAGCAGGAGTAGGCCATTCGGCCCATCGAGCCTGCTCTGTCATTCATTATAAATCGTGGCTGATCATCAAATTCAATATCCTGATTCCCTCTTTCCCACATCCCTCCAAGAGAAACTAGAAAAATAAAGTTTATTTATTAGTGTCACAAGTAGGCTTACATTAACACTGCAATGAAGTTACTGTGAAAATCCCCTAGTCGCCACACTTGTTTGGGTACACTGAGGGAGAATTTAGCACGGCCAATGCACCTAACTAGCGTGTCCTTCGGACTGTGGGAGGAAACCAGAATACCCGGGGGAAACCCATGCAGACACAGGGAGAACGGGAGCAGTACGGTGACACTGTGGTTAGCATTGCTGCCTCACAGCACCAGGGCCCCAAGTTCGACTCCTGGCTTGGGTCACTGTCTGTCAGAGTTGCACATTCTTCATGCTTCAAGTTTAAAGAATGTGGTTAAGGGTGCATTGGGTGTAATTATTGTACAGAGTATACTGACAGATGTGGCAGTGGTGTATCTGAACAGATGTTGGAGTGTGGTGACTAGAAGGTTTTCGTAGTAACTTCACTGCAGCATTAATGTAAGTCTATTTGTAACAATAATAAAATGAACTTTAAAAAATTTTAAACTTAGAAGCTTGAGAATGTGCAAACGCTACACAGGCAGTGACCCAAGCCAGTAATCAAACCCGGTCCCTGGCGCTGTGAGGCAGCAATGCTAACCACTGTGCCACCGTGCTGCTCTGAGGCAGGGCAGGGATGTCAGCGAACCAGAGGCTCAGAGGAGGTTGGAGAGGTAGGGAAGGGGCAAGGCCAGGGAGTGATCTGAGAACAAGGATGAAAAGGTTAAAATCAATGCAATTTGTCAGACAGGCAGCTGATGTACATCAGCAATGCAGCCGCCTCTGCAAAGCAGCACAAGAGCCATTATGCTCTGCATGGTTGAAAGGGGTAAATATTTAATCATGTCTGCTTCTATCTCTGCCAATAACCTTCATTCTGCAGGTATAGCCTCATCCAACTAACATGTGAGTGAAAACTGACCTGCAGATGTGGCCCTGGAGCACATGACTAAGGTTATAAATGTATTGATATCAAGGATCCTACAGAAATTGAGGAATGACCATTCTAAGTACCTGGCTAAATCGGGAGTCAGCATTTAGAGACAGAATAATTACGTTCAGAGGAAACTATCAAGCAATGTCTCGTATTGAATAGACATGAATGGAAAACATTCTTCTGTCCTCATAGAATAGAATCCCCACAGTGCAGGAGGAGGCCATTCAGCCCATTGAGTGTGCACTGTCGACATTTCCATTCAGGCTCTATCCCCGTAAACCCATGTATTTACCCTGCTAACCCCCCTGACACTAATGGTCAATTTAGTATGTCCAATCAACCTAGCCTGCACATCTTTGGACTGTGGGAGGAAACCGGAGCACCTGGAGGAAACCCACGCAGACATGGGGAGGATGTGCAAACTCCACACAGACAGTGACCCGAGGCTGCAATTGAACCCAGATTCCTGGTACTTTGAGGCAGCAGTGCTAACCATTGTGCCACCGTGCTGCCCATATTCTAATAAATCCCGTCTTAGAAATGACTGTGTTGAAATGTAGCTGCCTCTTGTGTCCAAAGCAGGCCCCTGTTCAATCTTTGCCTTGTTAACATGATCCCAATCGGAACAGAGGCTTTATCTATTTGATCTCAAGAGTCGCATGGAGGCCAGAACGCCAGCCTTCCTTTGTCCCCTGCAGTACGTTGGTTCAGCAAGTGAGCTTCATGAAATTTGAGCCACTTCCATACTTACTTCTCTTAGTATAATTTGTCAGATTTACTAAAAGTTAATTTGTTGACCCTCTTGGCACTGCCTGAAGCCTGATGGGCAGTGCCAAGGTGCCCCTGGGCATGGGCACTTTGCCCTTTGGGCAGTGCCAAGGGGCACAGGCTGACACTGTCAGAGTGCTCATGCCCAGGGGGCACCACACCCCCGCCGCCCAATCCCTTGGGGGACCCCAATTGCTGCCTCCTTCATTCCGGCAGGGTCTCCCATGAGTTCCCTGAAAGTGGGGTGCTAGTCTGAACCCTGCCAAAATGAAGTATTCCTGGTGAGGTGGCAATTCGACTGGGATCTGAAAGGTGGATTTCCAGCCTGGTCTACCGGGCGACTTCTTGTTGGCTCTGGGAGATATTCGTGCATTCCCGGTACATGCGCAAATCCCCATTCAAGGCCTCAGATGCACGTCTCCCAGTCAGACCCACCAGAAAAGTGGCAGGTGCGGATGGGAGAATTGCGGTCTTGGTCTCACTTGTCCTGGACTGCTATAGACCAGTATGACAACCACTTAGGTTAGATTCAAAGCCCAAAATGCTGCCAAGTGTCTCCAATCATCCATTGTTCCATGTAGAGTGTGCCAAATTGGATGCTCCCGTATCAAACTCTGCATGAAACAGGGGATAGCTGGAAATTAATTGCATCATTTTGAGGTGGATTTTATCTCAAAACTCATTGATAATTCATACTCTTCTCAGTCTTTGTTTTATTATTTGCTTCATGGTTCCCTTTTGTGACTGTACAAGTGAGAGCTGTAAAGAGTTGGCACTCTGTTCTTGTCTGATCAAGTGCCAGCTTACACTTTTACAATAATGCATTTTAGCACTGGCATCCCTCCCCCTGCCTGCAGTCAGCCTTAGTAAAGCAGTGCCATTACAACATTACAGTGGGGAGGGCTTTTTTAATTCATTCGCATTTATTGCCCACCCCTAGTTGCCCTTGAGAAGGTGGTGGTGAGCTGTCTTCTTGAACAACTGAGTGGCCAGTTCAGAGGACAGTTGAGAGTCATTGTTGTGTCAGAGAGACACATTGCTGTGGCTCTGGAGTCACGTGTAGGTCAGACCAGGTAAGGATGGCAGATTACCTCCTCAAAGGACATTAGCGAACCAGATGTGTTTTTCCAACAATGGTTTCATGGTCATCAGTAGACTCTCGATTGCAGTTTTTTTTAAATTGAATTCAAATTCCACCAGCTGCCATGGCGGGTTTCGAACCTGGGTCCCCAGAACATTAGCTGAGTTTCTGGATTACTGGCCTAATGATAATACCATTAGCCCATTGCCGCCTCCTGGTTATTCCTGCAGTCCCATACCTCCCCCCTCAGTTGAGTTTCCATTTGGCTGCTTGCTGTGATTTCTTATTCATTTACTCTGGAGATGTGGGCATTGCTGGCAAGGGCAGCACTCATTGTCCATCTTTAGTTGCCCTTGAGGAGGAGGTGATAGATCTTCTTGAACCCTTGCAGTTGGCATGGTGGATGGTATGCTGTCAGGTAGGGAGCTCCAGGATGTTGACCCAGTGACACTGAAGGAAGTGATGATATATTGCCGAGTTAGGATGGTGTGTGAATTAGTGGGGAACTTAGAGGTGGTAGCACACCCACACAGCAGCTGCCCTTGTCCTTCTAAATGGAGAGTTTGATTTGATTTATTATTGTCGCATGTACTGGTATACAGTAAAAAGTATTGTGTTTCGTGCAATATACAGACAAGGTTAAAGTCCAACAGGTTTAACCTGGTGTTATGAAACTTCTTATTGTGCTCACCCCAATCCAATGCCAGCATCTCCACATTACCTATGCAGACAAAGCATACTCTATAGACTACATAGGGGAGAAGGAAAAGAGAGGGTGCAGAATGTAATGTTACAGTCATAGCTAGAGTGTGGAGAAAGATCAGTTGAACATAAGATAGGTCCATTCAAAAATCTGATGGCAGCAGGGAAAAGCTGTTCTTGAGTTGGTTGGTACATAACCTCAGACTTTTGTATCTTTTTCCTGACAGAAAAAGATGGAATAGGGTATATCCACAGTGCCTGGGATCCTTGATTTTGCTGGCTGCTTTTCTGAAGCAGTGGGAAATGCAGACAGAGTCAATGGATGGGAGGCTGGTTTTGTGTGATGGATTGGGCTACATTCACAACCCTTTGTAGTTTCTTGCAGTCTTGGTCAAAGCAGGAGTCATGTCAAACTGTGATATAACCAGAAAGGATGCTCTTTATGGTGCATCTGTAAAAATTGATGAGAATTGTAGTGGACATGCCAAATTTTCTTGGCCTCCTGAGAAAGGAGAAGCCTTGGTGGGCTTTCTTAATTATAGCATCAGCATGTGTGGGAGGCACTGCAACATAGAGTCAGAGAGGTTTATGGCACAGAATCCTGGAGTCCTCCACTCTGAAGACAACTGAAGCACATCTCGACCAATGAAGCTGACAGAAATGGACTAACAGCTTGAATAAAAAGATGATACCATCTTACAAAACACTGACAGCTCATAAAGTGGTTCTGAATTCGCACAAAAGCAAGTAATAACATGGAAAGTGGAGTGAGTGAGAGACAAACTTGTAATTTGAGCTGTACGTGTGCCTAACATGGCCTCACTTCAAGCACATGAAAGGAAACATAAGCATTGAAAGCACAAGATTTCATTTCAAGAGAGTCTGAGAGCACATCCCTCTGATATTTAGATTTTTGACATCTGGTTTGGTTCAATATTGAGTATTTTTGGAATCCACAGTGAGAAGGAGCATTGTGCTTTTCTTTTGCTCTCTCCGTTTGCCATTTTAGAAATGACTTATTGCCTTTATAGCTTGAAATTTATTTCTTCCAGTCGCAGCACACCTATTACTCAGTGAAATTAATAGATATGGAAGTTGGCTCAATATTCATTCCCGCAGTAGGCAAAAAATCAAACCTAAAAGCTTTCTCACTTCTTGCTGGTACCTTTCTACCGAGGATGTGGTAGAATGAAGACCCCTTCACCGCAAATACACTTTACAATTGACTTCGAATGTTAAAACGAGGAACAGTAATAGAACATACATGACTCAGCTGGTGAGTACCTTGAAGTGTAGTCATAGTTCTCATGTAGTATGTGTGCAGGAAGCTCCCACAGCGCATCCCTGCCGCAGGTTTCCCGGTGGCGAGGTGGTGCATCCAACGGAAATCCCATTGACAACGGCATGGACCAGAAGATCCTGTTGCCAGCGAGCGCTGCACCATCTCCCGCCGTGGCAAAACACACCGCAGAGCAGGAGAAAAGTCCTGTTCAATGGCACAACAGTTGTCATTAATTCTTCTTCAGCTCAAGCCCGTAAATCTTTTGCTCTCGAGAACAAAGCGAAATGTTCAGGTTAGGTGGATTGGCCGCGCTAAATTGACCTTAGTGTCAAGCGGATTAGCAGCGTAAATCTGCGGGGTTACAGGTATAGGGCTTGGGTGGGATTATGGTCAGTACAGACTCGATGGGCCAAATGGCCTCCTGCAGTGAGGAGATTCTATGATAACAGCAACAGCCCCTCCATTCTCAGCTGTGCTCCCATCAGCACTTGGTGAGCTATAGACCAAATTTACATCTATATTGATAACCTATTTGGACTTACTGACAGCAAATAAATATAAGGATCGTTGCACGCCAGCTTTAAAAGAAAAGCAAGCTGTTTATTTAACAGCTGACCTCGGTCTGATAGATTTATCTACGTACTTCCTCCACATTTTTATTCTATGCTCAGCCCTGACCTTTGTGAGGGATAAGAGACTAGCACACAACTAATGCCAGGCATCAACCAACTCCAACTGTTCGCTGAGGCTGTGGAAGGGTGAAGGTGGCGTATAAAGAGTTGTGAAGGTAGTCCAATCCATCACACAAACCAGCGTCCCATCCATTCACCCTGTCTACACTTCCCACTGCCTCAGCAAAGTAGCCAGCATAATTAAGGACTCCATGCGCTCCTGACATGCTCTCTTCCATCTTCTTCCATCGGGAAAAAGATGTAAAGTTTGAGGTCACGGACCCAACCAACTCAAGAACAGCTTCTTTCCTGCTGCCATCAGACGTTTGAACAGACCTACCATGTATTAAGTTGACCTTTCCCTACCCCCTAGCTATGAATGTAACACTACATTCTGGACTCTCTTGTTTCCTTCTCTATGTATGATATGCTTTGTCTGTATAGTGTACAAAAAACAATAATTTTCGCTGTATGTTAATACATGTACTAACAATAATCATCAAGGAAGAAATAGCGAGACATCTGGATATAAATTGTGCCATTAGTAAGACGCAGCATGGGTTCATGAAGGGCAGGTCATATTTGACCAATCTGATGGAATTTTTGAGAACATTTACATGTGTGGTGGACAATGAGGAACCTGTGGATGTGGTTTATCTGGATTTCCAAAGGCATTTGACAAGGTGCCGCACCAAAGACTGCTACATAAGATAAAGGTGCACAGTGTTACAGGTAATGTATTAGCATTGATAGAGGATTGGTTAACTAACAGAAAGCAAAGAGTGGGGGTAAATGTGTGCTTTTCTGGCTGGTAATCAGTGACTAGTGGTGTGCCTCAGGGATCAGTGTTGGGACTGCAATTGTTTATGATTTACAGAGACGCTTTGGAGTTGGGGACCAAGTGTAGTGTGTCAAAATTCTCAGATGACACTAAGATGGGTGGAAGAGCAAAGTGTGCAGAGGACGCTGAAAATCGGCAAAGGGATATAAGTAATCTAAGTGAGTGGGCGAAGGTCTGACAGATGGAGTACAATGTCGGTAAATGTGAGGTCATCCATTTTGGTAGGAGTAACAGCAAAATGGACTATTATTTAAATGGTAAAAAAATGCAGTATGCTGCTGTGCAGAGGGACCTGGGTGTCGTTGTGCAGGAATCTCAAGGAGTTGGTTTGCTGGTGCAGCAGGTAATTAAGAAGGCAAATGGAATTTTGTCCTTCATTGCTAGAGCGGAGGAGTTTAAAAACAGCGAGGTTATGTTGCAGCTGTATAAGATGCTGGTGAGACCACACCTGGAGGACTGTGTACAGTTTTGGTCTCCTTACTTGAGAAAAGATATACTGGCACTAGAGAGAGTGCAGAGGAGATTCACTAGGTTGATTCTGAAGTTGAGGTGGTTGGCTGATGAGGAGAAACTGAGTAGATTGAAGCTATACTCATTGGAATTCAGAAGAATGAGGGGAGATCTTATAGAGACATACAAGATTCTGAAGGGAATGGATAAGATAGAAGCAGAGAGGTTGTTTCCACTGGTGGGTGAAACTGGAACTAGGGGGCATGGCCTCAAAATAAGGGAGAGCAGATTTAGGACTGAGTTGAGGAGGAACTTCTTCACCCAAAGGGTTGTGAATCTGTGGAATTCCCTGCCCAGTGAAGCAGTTGAGGCTACCTCATTGAATGTTTTTAAGGCAAAGATCGATAAATTTTTGAACAGTAAAAGAATTAAGGGTTATGGTAAGTGGAGCTGAGTTCGCGAAAAGATCAGCCATGATCTTATTGAATGGTAGAGTAGGCTCAAGGGCCCAGATGGCCTACTCCTGCTCCTATTCTTATGTTCCTATGTTCGTATAAATCAAATCAAATCAAAATGGATAGCACTGTTAGTGTTGCTGGTGACATGAGACAAGATTCTAGTTAAATCTCCAGCTGGAATATTGTCTACAGTTCTGGGCGCCACAGGATAGAAAGGATGTGAGCATGTTGGAGAGAATGTATTCAAGGTTTAAATGATTCCAGGGATGAGAAACTTCAGTTATGGGGATAGATTGGAGAGGAGGAAACTGTTCTCCTTGGTGAGAAGAAGTCAGAGAGAAGCTTTGATGTTCAAAATACGGAGGGGGTTGGACAGAGCAGAGAAGGGGCAACTGTCCCCATCGTAAAAGTATCGAGATTGAGAGGCCACAGATTTAAAGGGATTTGCAAAAGAAGCAAATGAAATATGAGAATAAACTTTTTCACACAATGGGCGGGATTTTACAGCCTTGCTCGGGCGAGACCAGAAATTCCCACCCCAGGTCAACGGAGATTTCCATTGTCAGACCTTCGCTTGCTCCGATTCCGGGTGGGCGAGGGTGGTAGAATTGTGGCTAATGAGTGGTTGGGGTCTGGAATGCACTGCCTGTAAATGTGGTGGATGTAATTGCAAATGAGGCATTCAGGAGGTCATTAGATGATCATTTGAATGGAAACAATGTGCAGGGGTACAGGGAAAAGGCAGGAGAATGGCACCAGGAAATGCTGCCCATTTGGAGAGCCCATGTAGACATGATGGGCCAAATGACCTCCTTCTGCACTGTAACAACCCTGTGATTCTCAATGAGCTGGAGATGGTGGCAGCAGCAGTGATAAGAAATGGTGCCAGTGATGGTTACCGTAGTGACATTGATAATGAAAGTGAGGTATGTGTCTGGTGTGGCTCAGCCTTGGATGGGGGTCAGGAGGAGTCTCACAAAATGGAGGTTAACTCTCCAGTGAAGTACAGGAGTGCCACATCATTGAAACTAGTGTCTTTTAGATGAGACATTATATTGAGGCCCCCCCCCCCACTACCATGTCAAATAAATATAAAGGCACTAGTTCACAGATGGGCCAGGATAGCATGGTAGCACAGTGGTTAGCACTGATGCTTCACAGCGCCAGGGACCTGGGTTCAATTCCTGGCTCTGTCTGTGTGGAGTTTGCACATTCTCCCCATGTCTGCGTGGGTTTCCTCCAGGTGCTCTGGTTTCCTCCCACACTCCAAAGATATGCGGGTTAGATGAATTGGCCATGCAAAATTCTCCCTCAGTGTACCCTAACAGGCGTCGGTCAGAGTGTGTGGCGACTAAGGGATTTTCACAGTAACTTCATTGCAGTGTTAATGTAAGCCTACTTGTGACACGAATAAATACATAAGTGTGCCTTCTCCAATATTCATCCCTTAGGCAAGATCAGATTATCTGGTCATTTATCACAATGTCATTTGTGGGACATTGCAGCATTAAAATTGGCTGATGTATTTTCTACGTTACAAGTGTGACGATACTTCAAAAGTCATTAGTTGTAGAGCGCTTTGGACATCCTGGGGTTATGTAAGGTGTGCTATAAATTGAGGTAAATTCCCTCTCTGCTTTACCATATTCCCCTGTGTCTTGCCTGTGTGTAGTTGAGCAAAATGAATACAAGGACAGTTCATAGAATCCCTACAGTGCAGAAGGTGGCCATTTGGTCCATCGAGCCTGCAGCAGCATCATTCCCACCCAGGCCCTATTCCTGTAACTGCATGCATTTACCCTACTAATTCCCCTGACACTAAGGGGCAATTTTGCATGGCCAATCAACCCAACCTACAAGTCTTTGGAGTGTGGGAGGAAACCAGAGCACCTGGAGGAAACCCACACAGACATGGGGAGAACATGCAGACTCCAGACAGACAGTAACCCAAGGATGGAATCGAACCCAGGTCCCTGGCGTTGTGAGGCAGCAATGCTAACCACTGTGTCACCATGTCACCCTAATAAAGCCAATGAAGAGGTATTGGATAAAGTGAAAGAATGGCCTACTAAGTGATGTAAAAAGTCTGACAACACCAGGTTTTAGTCCAACCGATTTATTTGATAATAGACTCACAAGCTTTCGGGTTAGTAGCTTGTGAGTCTATTATCAAATAAATCGGTTGGACTAAAACCTGGTGTTGTCAGACTTCTTACTGTGTTTACACCAGTCCAACGCCGGCATCTCCACATCATTACTAAGTGATGCCAGAGCTGAGAGTTTGTACCACTTGAGGAAGATTGAACAGACTGACTTTCTTTTCTCTAGTAAAAAGGAGAGTGAGGAGTGACTTGAAAGAGGTTTTAAAGAATCTGAGTATTTGCTCCGGGTGCATGTAGAAAAGGAGGTCTTGTGGCGCAGTGGGTGTCATCCCTGCCTCTGAGCCAGAAGCTCCAGGTTCAAGTCCCTCCCCAGGGCTCGATGGCCAAAGAAAGTTTCATAATGTGGCCTTTCAGGCTGAGTATAAAGCTGCATAATCCTGTATAGAGCATTGGTGAGACTGCATCTGGAGTACAGCGCATAGTTTTGGTCCTCTTACTTAAAAGAGTGATGCGTTAGTAGCGATTCAGAAAAGGTCACTAGATTGATTCCAGGGATGAAGGATTTGATTTAAGAAGAAAGGTTTAGGCCTATACTTGCTGGAGTTTAGATGAATGAGGGCAATCTAATTGAGGTATATAAGATGCTAAAGGGGATTGATAGGGTAGATGTGGAGTGGATGTTTCTCCTTGGTGAACATTCTGGAATGTGAGGCTTTAGGCTAAGGGGAGGCAGATTTATAACAGAAATGGAATGGAATTACTTCACTCAGTCTGTGGAATTCAATGTCCCAGGTAAAGTGATGCTGGAACACTGAATGAATTTAAGAAGGAGATAGATTAGTTTTTAATTAGTAGCGGGGTGAAGGGTGAACGGGCAGGAAGATGGAGATGGGGCAGAGATCAGATCAGCCATGATTGTGCTGAATGGCAGAGGAGGCTCAAGGGGCTGATTTACTTACTCCTAGTTCTCATGTTCTTAACACACAACAATAATAAGAGCGGGATGGACTCCAGGTCAGCCAGCCTTGGTGTGGAGTGGTGCCTGTCAAGGTATAAGCCTCTGATGACAGGCCGATGACCTGTTCCAGGTAAAACCTGGTATGGAATCGGATGGAAGTCTCTTTTGCACACCACTGGATGTGGGAAGAGCAGCAACAACAGATAGAGGAGATATCTCCATTTGTGTTCGGTTGAAGGCAGACCACAACTGGGACCCATAAATATAAAATAGTCACAAAAAAATACAATAAGGTTCAGTTGAGTGGTTAGATTGTGGAACTTGCTACCGCGGGGAGTGGCATTTGAAGCTCAATAAATACATGTGGAGAAAAGATCGGTAAGATATACTGATGGGTTTGTTGAAGTAATAATGTGCTATTTCTATCCACACAAATAGACTTTGTCAGAAAATGTACACTTTGCACTAGGTGATAAATATTTCCTCATTTAATTGAAACTGGATATGCTTACAAATGCCCAGCTTGGATCATATAGCTATTGTAGGGAGGTAATGGCCTAGTGATATTGCCACTTAAGTATGAATCCAGAAACTCAGCTGATGTTCTAGGGACCTGGGTTTGAATCCCACCATGGTAGATAGTGGAATTTGGGTCCAGTAAAAAAAAAATCTGGAATTAAGAATCTACCGTGAAACCACTGTCGATTGTTGGAAAAATCAATTTGTTTCACTAATGTCCTTTAGGGAAGGAAGTTTATTGTCCTTATCTGGTCTGGCCTATGTGTGATTCCAGAGCCCACAGCAATGTGGTTGACTCCCAACTGCCCTCCAAGGGCAACCAGGGATGGGCAATAAATGCTGGCCAGCCAGCGAGGCCCGTGTCCCATGTGAGTAGATTGTTGGGGATGTAGGAAGAGGGAATGTGTATGCCTGTCCACGCCAAATGGGCATGTCCCATGAACAAATAAAAGAAAGCATCGTGCTACAGATGCCAGAAATCTGAACAATGAACAGAAAATGATGGATGCACTCAGCAGACCAGACAGCATCTGTGGGAAGAGAAACAGAATCAATGCTTCAGGTCCATGATCTGCACTAGTGCTGATGAAGCCATGGGGAACCAGCTCAATTGGCAGAGCACTCACTTTGCATGTGAGAGGTAGTGGGATCGAAGCTACATGATTTGGCAGCACGTTGGCACAGTGGTTAGCGCTGTTGCCTCACAGCTCCAGGGACCTGGGTTCGATTCCCGACTTGGGTCACTGACTGTGTGGAGTTTGCACATTCTCTCCGTGTCTGCGTGGGTTTCCTCCGGGTGCTCCGGTTTCATCTCGCAGTCCAAAGATGTGCGGGTTAGATTGATTGGTTGTGCTAAACTAACCCTTAGTGTCACGGGATGTTAGAGGGATTAACAGGGTAACTAAGCAGGGATAGGGGCTGGATGGGATTGTGGTCGATGCAGACTGGATGGTCCGAATGGACTCCTTCTGTGCTGTAGGGTTTCTATGACTCAATGAATGTATGATTCTATAAGGAGCGACTCTGTTTCTCTGCACAGACGCCACCAGATGTGCTGAACTTTTCCAACACTTCCTCTTTTATTCGAGTAAAAATAACCCGTCTTGCCAGCCCGCCAAGAAACAACAAGACTCTTCTCAACCTCTCGTTCCACTTCGGCAGGGAGCTTAGCGTAGCTGCCTGTGATGTGGTTTGGCAGAACATTAAACATGAATTTTTTAAAAAAGCATAAAAGTATATATAAAATAAACAAATGCGCAAAAGAAAACAATGACAAATTGATGCATTTAAAAATTGTGCAATTCATAAAAATTACACAACAGCAGAGCGAACCAAAGCAACCCTGTTTTTGCCCTTTTGCTTAAACTGAGATAGCAAAAGATGGATGAGTTTCCAAATCCTGGTAGGCAGAGAAGGGAGAGGAAACTGTTGAACGGTGTTAAGGAGTTGGGTTCAACTTGTATCGTTCTTGTATTCATTCAGCTGTGATGGCCCACGCTGTGAGCTGTTGTTGGTGGAATCCGTGTAAAAGTGGATTGCCTTTCGTAGAATCACTACAGTGCAGGAGGGGCCATTCAGCCCATTGAGTCTGCACGGACTCTCCCAAAGAGCATCCTACCCAGGCCCAACCGTCCCCCCACACACCCCGCCTCTCCCCGTAACCTCATGCATTTAGCATGCTTAATCCACCTAGCTGATAGATAATAAATTCAATAATTTAATAGATCTCATGAATAAACTTCAAACTTTACCATGGCTGATCCACCTAACCTACACATCTTTGGACACTAAGGGGCAATTTTAGCGTAGACAATTCATCAAACCTGCACATCTTTGGACTGTGGGAGGAAACCGGAGCACCCGGTGGAAACTCGCGCTGACACGGGGAGAAGGTACAGACTCCATACAGTCACCCAAGGCCAGAATCGAACCTGGGGCCCTGGTGCTTTGAGGCAACAGTGCTAACCACTGTGCCACCTCAATTTGGGTTTCCTTCCTCTCCCTACCTGGTGTGTGAGTAGGTTGTTGGGTAGGTAGGAGGAGAGAAGGCTGTGTGTGCGTGTATGTCTGTCCACACCAACTGGGCAAGCGGGTGTTGGGGTGGGGGTTGGATCGGTAGCTTGCCGTCAATCACTGAGGAGTTTTAACAGGACCCTCTGCTTGAAAACTGTGGGAAAATCAGCAGAATGAAATACTTTGAATTACAACTCTCCATTTAAAAGTTAGTTTATTTATTAGACACAAATAAGGCTTACATTAACACTGCAATGAAGTTATTGTGTAATTTCCCTAGTCACCACAGTCCGGCGTCTATTTGGGTCAATGCAACTAACCTGCGCATCTTTTAGAATGTGGGAGGAAACTGGACACCCAGAGGGGACTCTCTCAGTCACGGGGAGAACCTGCAAACTCCACACAGACAGTGACCCAAGCCGGGAATTGAACCCAGGTCCCTGGCGCTGTGAGGCAGCAGTGCTAACCACTGTGTCGCCACTCAATTACCCTTCACTGTCACTGGGTGAAAACCCCAGAACTCCCTTTCTGATAGCACTGTGGGTGTACCTACACCACAACCACCTTCTCAAGGGCAATTATGGATGGGCAATAAATGGTGGCCCAGCCAGCGATGCCCACGTCCCACGAGTGATTTTGTTTTGAATGGTCCTCCCACAAACAAGTGGGATGGGGAGTGGGGGTCTGCAGGAGGAGGGGGCGATGTGGAGTAGGATGGGGGAGTGGGTGTATGGGGTACAGGGGGGCAATGTGGAGTGAGATGGAGGTGTGGGATGGGGAAGTGGGTGCATGGGGGACGGGGGGGGAGGGCGATGTGGAGTGGAATAGGGGAGTGGGTGTACGGGCGGAGAGGGTGATGTGGAGTGGAATAGGGGAGTGGGTGTATGGGGGCAGGGGGCGATGTGGAGTGGGATGGGGAAGTGGGTGTATGGGGGCAGGGGGCGATGGGGAAGTGGGTGTACGGGCGGAGAGGGTGATGTGGAGTGGGGGGGTTTGTGGGGGGGAGGAGGTGCTGTGTGAGGTTGGATGGGCAGGGGGACAAGGGTTTGTGGGGGGAGGAGATTCTATGGAGTGACGTGATCTGGGGAGTGCAGGGGTAGTGTGGGGTGGCCGGGGGTGCATGCAGGGCATGTAGGGGGCTGTGTGGTTGTGGTGGGGAGCGGTTGGCTGAGGGATTGGGGGTGTGCAGGGAAGGGGAGTAGTGTGCAGGGGAGGAGCCGGTTTGAGTGGGCTGGGCTGGGGGCACTGAGGGGGGGGGGTGAATGTGTGTTTGGGGGGGGGGGGAGGGACCAGTGTGGGCCGGAGGAGGTGGGGGTTGTCTGAGCGGGCTTAGCTGGGGGTACCGAGGGAGGGGGGGGGTTGGTGGTGGTGCGTGTGAGGAAGAAGCTGATGTGGGTGGGCTGGGCTGGTGTCACCGAGGAGGTGCAGTGTGTGGAGGTAGGGGATGGTGTTGGTAGGCTGGGGGGTGGGGGGATGTGTGCAGCGGGGAGGGGCCAGTATGGGGACGGTCTCTTCAGAGTTGGCATGGAACTGGTTGCTTCGAATTATCCAAAGCCGTTAAGCAGCACTCGCAAATCACCAAAATATCTGGCACTTAATAGAGGGCTGATTCTGAAGATTAAGTACAAGACTGAAATAAAAAATTGACCTTTAATATGTTTTCACAGCCAAGCCCTAAAGTCTGATGTGTGAAAAATGACAATAGGTTTTGAACATCATTCGTCAATCTTGGCGATCTATATCTGCTGGGGTGTAGTTTTTTATTCAGAAGTAGGCAAAGCACAGATATGAATCATTGTCTGATGTTAAATGTTAGGAACCGTCAGCAGCTTGTCAGCGCAACCAGAGAGAAACATTCATATTGTGGATTTAGATTTACATACTGGCATGGTACCATCTTTTGTGCCATTCGCCAGGGCAGTAGCCTTCCTCGGGGCAGAGTTTAAAAGAAAACAGAAGCCGTGAGTGTTCTTAACAACAAGAAAAGGAGCTGATATAGGAGCTACTGCTTTTGAGAGAGGGTCAATGTGTTTAATATACTCGTTCAGTCGATGATTTTGATTTATCGCGACTGACTAGGTGGAATTTTCTCAAAAAAATTCTATCGCCGGAATTTTACCACCTCGCCCACCCCAGGCTCGTAAGATCCGGCCCAAGGCCAATGGAGAATGCCGTTCTGTGAGCCTCGCCTGCCACAATTCTAAGGCAGGCATGCCTGTAAAATTCTGGGGCAGGCGTGCCAGTAAAATTACGACATGAGTATCCAAAGGGCAAGAAAATAGTAGGTTTTTAGCAAGGTAAGTAATGGGAATTAACTCTGTGCAATGCAGAATGTGATTCTCACCAGTAGGGAGAGGTGGTGTCTCAGCTCGCCTGAGAAGCCGGCTGCTGAGCCCTAGAGGTGCAATTGCGCAGGCGTGCCCTGATCTCCCCATATACTGCATACATGGGGCTGGCAAAATCACAAGAGACAAGAATTTGGGTGCGAGCTTGATTTTTTTTTTGCCCCTTGCTCTATCTTACTGGGCTTGCCATACTGATCAACTGGCATGGCGAGCCAGTAAGATCGCACCCACCATCCCTGACCTGGGCTAAGTGGATGCAGAGATAGAGGCAAATAGAGAATCTTAGAGCTTTAGGGGAGTGGGTGGGCGATGATTATGTAATGGTAATATCACTGGACTAGTGAGCTCAAGGCACAGGCTGATGTTCTGGGGACACAGGTTCAAAACCCACCGTGGAATCTGAATTCAATTAATCATTCTGGAATTGTAAAGCTAGTCTGAGTAATGGTGACCATGAAACTATTATCGATTGTCGTTCAAAAAAAGAACCCTATCTGGTTCACTAATGCCCCTTTCAGGAAGGAAATCTGCCATCCTTCCCTACTGTGGCCCGCATGTGACTCCAGATCCACACTAATGCGATTCTGAAATGCCTTCACAAACCATTCAGTTCAAGGGCAATTAGGGATGGGCAGCAAATGCTAGCCCTTGCCAATGTCGCCCATGATCCAAGAAAGGATTGCATCTTAGGAAGGGCCTCAGCAGCCAGAGGCATGACCACCAATGTTGGGGTGAGCAAGAGCAAAAAACACAGAGTTCCTAAAGCCTGAATGAAAGTTAGAGAGAAAAGGAGGAAAAATCGTTCATTTATATGGTGCCTTGCATGACTTTAGGACATCCTGAGGCACCTTATTCCAAATGAAGCATGTCTGAAGTGCAGCCACTGCTGTAGGAAATATGGAGCCAAGGTGCACACAGCAAGTTCTCACAAATAGCAATATCTTTTAAGTGAAGTGTTGTTTGGTCCAAACCAATTTGTATTGGCAAGTTTTTTTTCAATCGGACATGGGTGTGGCTGGCTGGCCAGCATTTAGTCCCCATCCCTAATTTCCCCAAGGGCAGTTGAGTGACAACCACATTGCTGTAGCTCTGGAGTCACATGTAGGCCAGATTAAGTAAGTATACAGATTTCCTTCCCTAAAGGACATTAGCGAACCAGATAGGATTTTTCCAACAATTGACAATGGTTTCATGGTCATCAGTAGATTCTTAATTCTAGACTTTTTTTTATTGAACTCAAGATCCATCAGCTGCCGTGACAGGACTTGAACCCGGGTCCCCAGAACATTAGATGAATCTCTGGATTAATAGTCTAGTGATGATACCACTAGGCCATCGCCTCCCTCCAGTTACCCAACCAATTATTATATACTTTCAACACCAGCTTGCTCATCTACATGTTGTGATGTTAGTGTAGCTTTGAGATTTTTTAAATCATGTTCTCTGCAGCTCTCACCAGCCTCAGCTTGTCTTTGCTGCTCAGCTGTCTGTAAGGTTCTTTTATTGCTCCTTCAGTGGCTTAAAAGGAGGTTAGTTTATTTTTATTTTGGGATCTTTTATGACCCTGCATTGTTAGGAAGAAGACTAGTTGTCAGGTCATGTGTCCTGGACGGTATTTGCCCCTTCCTAGTGAATTTAAGGTTTCATTTCCTGTTTGGCTGGCGGTTTAGTTTTAGAAGGGACATCAAGCTGGAAAGAAGTGTTACCCTTTACCTAGTTTTTAGAAATTCTGCTGGTTAGCTGAAAGCAAGGCTTCTTGTCTTCCTACAGTGGAAAATCTGCTGATGGTGGCTAGTTTGCCGAGAGAGTCTCTCTCCCTGGTGTTCTAGGAAGCTGTTCTGACTACAGACTGTTCTGGGTTTATCCAGAGGGTTGCTTGAAGCTACAAGGCTTTCAGGGTTTCAATTCTCCAACTAAGGACTTAGTTCCACAACCACCTGAGTTTTAGTCTTTGTTGTGTTAAATCTGTGGAAAGGATTTTGTCTATGGGAAGTTTTACTTGATTGGAACATTTTAGATATATTTTTAAGGGTTATACATTATCATGGTTGTTTCATTTTGTTTGTAATTAATAAAAGTTCTTGCTAATCTTCTTTCTATACATGTTGACTATATTCTTAAATAAGCTTTGTTTGGTAAAAGCTCCCTAGTGAGTCATTCGAATCATACCTGAAGTGAAATATATCATACTTACCCTAGCCAAATTCAAAGTGAAAAACTTATGCTCTAGGCGTTCTTCATAAAACATTTTGGAGTTTCTGATCGAAATTATACCAATACCCACTGTTTCACTCTCTGTGTGGAGTTTGCACATTCTCCCTGTGTCTGTGTGGGTTTCCTCCAGGTGCTTCGGTAAAACTTGCACGCTTTATCTAGAGAGAAAGAGAAAGGGGGGTAAATCATACAATCCTAATCGCAGCAGGAGGCCATTCGGCCCATCGAGTTTGCACCAATCCCACCCGGGCCTCTATCCCCATAGCCCTGTGCATTTACCCTAATTAGTCCTCTTGATACTAGGGGGCAACTTAGCATGGCCACTCCCCCTGACCTGCACATCTTTGGACCATGGGAGGAAACTGGAGGTGCCCGGAGAAAACCTACACAGACATGGGGAGAATGTGCAAACTCCATGCAGGCAGTGACCCAAGCCAGAAATCAAACCCAGATCCCTGGCGCTGTGAAGCAGCAGTGCTAACCACTGTGCCACCCAATGCAGACATTCTGCAGATTGCAGCTGTAATGTCAACCCCTGTCCTTCTGTATTAAACTTAGTAAAGCACAAGGTGTCTGTATGCACAGCCAGATCTTCGCAATGGCTGAGATAGGCAGCTGTTGTCAGTATTAAATGCTCATCCTGCTGGTGGCCCGGTGAGCTATTTATTCTAAGTCATTGTGAGAAGGTGACCAATGATAAGCGATGTAAACTCACATATTTGCCCGCAGGTGTGAGGGCTCCTCGTGTGAGAGACGGCGTTGTGTTATCACATCCTCTATTAGAGAAAATGAATTGCCTGCTGCGGTAAATTAATTCGCACAATTAGTTGTCAGGAGGCTAAACATTATCCAGTGACTTTCAGACGAAGAAAAGTAGCTGGGAAATGGCAGAAGGCTGCGGGTCACTCAGCCTCTGTGACGTGAGGGAGGGAGGGTTAGTGTTTCAGGCTGCTGATCTTTCATCAGAACTCTTTGCTGACCTTACACATTAACCTCCCCCTTTCTCTCTCCACAAAGTGCTGAGAGCTTCCAGCAATTTCTCTTCCGTTTCTATCCCAGATTTCCAGCTCTCCCCTGGCCACACTAGCTGAACCGGAAGTGTTTGCAACTCACGTGGCCCTGGACTGAGTTTCCCAACCACGTAATCGGGACTAATCAGATTGCTCCTTCAAAGGGCCAGCACAAGCACTATGGGCTGAATGGCCTTCACCTATTCTGAAAGACACGCTATAAAAGCGTACAGTTTTGTTCTTCGCCCGTACACTTCCCTACACAGTGAATACTCAACTTCGCTGGAAGGTGGAGAGTGGCCATGAAATGAGAACAGATCATTTCCCGAAGGGAATGATCCTGATCTCCATGAATTAGTTCAGAATGATGCCGGAATGTGTACTTCACACTGCCCAGGCAAGAAAAATAATGTAGACAAGGGAATGCGAAAGAGGAGAAAAAAAAAGATAGAATTGTATAGTGCATTCGAAGCCATTCGTCCCATCAGGCTGGTGCTAGTTCTTTTAAAGAATAGTTGTTCTTAGTCTCCAGCCCCCACTTCGCCTTTTTTTTCCTGTAAACTGGAATGTTTCTCAGCCTCAGTTACCTGTCATAGAATCCTACAGCTATCGAGCCTGCATTGACAGCAATCCCACCCAGGCTCTATCGCCGTAACCTCACATATTTACCCTGCCAATCCCCCCTGACACTAAGGGGCAATCTCAGCATGGCCAGCCCACCTAACCTGCACATTTTTGGAGTGTGGGAGGAAACCAGAGCACCCGGAGGAAATCCAGCAAGTCGTGGGGAGCGTGTGTAAACTCCACACCAGACAGTGACCCAAGGCCAGAATCGAACCCGAACTGTGTCAACGTGTTCTTCCCTACTTTTTAAATTACATATAGAACCAACTTCCCCCACTTTCTGAAGCAGAACATTCCAGATCCTAAGAACTGGCTGAACAAAAAAAATCTCCTCATCTCTCCCCTAGATTATTTACCAATGATTTAAAAACCTTCCAATTTTTCTCTCACTGGCCAAAGGGACATAAGTGAAATACTCCTACTGCTATCGCCATAACATTCCCTGAAAAAATGGCCTCCCTCTCTTGTCTCTCTGGGCTTGGATACTGAAATGATGTCTGACAGATCGAACCTTCTCCAAGGGTCCTTACTTTTGATTTGATTTTTGATTTGATTTGTTATTGTCACATCTATACAGTGAAAAGTATTGTTCTTTGCATGCTATACAGGCAAAGCATACCGTTCATAGAGAAGGAAAGGAGAAGGTGCAGAGTGTAGTGTTACAGTCATAGCTGGGTATAGAGAAAGATCAAGTTAATGCGAGATAGGTCCATTCAAAAGCCCGATGGCAGCAGGGAAGAAGCTGTTCTTGGGTCAGTTGGAACGTGACCTCAGACTTTTATACCTTTTTCTCAACGGAAGAAAGTGGAAGAGAAAATGTCCAGGGTGAGTGGGGTCCTTAATTATGCTGGCTGCTCTCCCGAGGCAGCATGGAGTGTAGACGGAATCAATGGGTAAAAGGCTGGTTTGTGTGATGGATTGAGCTGTGTTCACAACCCTTTGTAGTTTCTTGCGATCTTGGATAGAGCAGGAGCCATACCAAGCTGTGATACAACCAGAAAGGATGCTTTCTATGATGCATCTGTAAAAGTTGTTGAGAGTCATAGTGGATATGCCAAAGTTCCTTAGCCTTCTGAGAAAGTAGAGGCGTCGGCATGGAGGGACCAGGAGAGGCCTTGGTTAGAGCAGGAGCCACACCAAGCTGTGATACAACCAGAAAGAATACTTCCTATAGTGCATCTGTAAAAGTTGGTGAGAGCCGTAGCGAACATGCCAGGTTTCCTGCAGGATGTTTCCACTGTAATAAAGGTGCCATATTAATGCCAGAGGCTGGGCCGGATTTTCTGGTCTCATGGGCGGCGAGCAAGAACTGAAACTTTGGCGATCCAAAACTCCATTGGCTGTTGGCGACACCAGAAAATGCCAGCCGCAAATGAAGATGGATAAATTTCGGCCATTGTTGCTGTGGTTGAGGATTCTTCCGTGAGGTAGAGAAAGAACCGGCAAGGTCCACTTGGGTCGAACAGTTTGCTTCTGTGTTATAGGTTGGACACAAAGTAAAGGACAGCTAATGTGAATAATTACATTTAATCATGAGAGAAAATTGTCATTAAAATGAACTTTACTTCAAAATGGTGCACAAAGTAAGCAGGAAATGCATAGATACATACACCAGATTTGATTCCTCCCCTGGGGACACTGCGAATGAATCAGAGGATGCTTTGTTTTATTAGGACAGGAACATTGCACTTTGTAAAATAGAACATGGGCTTTGTTCAGTCAAAGTTCCTTGAATTTAGAATGGGGTTAACTGCAGGTCAGGCCACAGCTTAGAATCTTGACTTAGTGTGACTGAGGATGTTTTGGAACTGGTTTCATTCCGGAGAGAGGAAGCATAAGGAAAGACAGAATTTTACGACCAAAAAAGATGTTGTGTAACAGGTAGAAAATGCCTCATTGTAAGACGTGTTTGAAAGTTTTGGCATTTACACCTGGTTAATGTCACAAATGTTAACAAGACCCCGTAGCTATCGTATCCCGCTCCTTATAAAGCATCATGCTGCCTGTCTTGTGGGCATCACAGTGGCACAGTGGTTAGCACCGCTGCCCTCACAGCACCAGGGACACGGGTTCGATTCTTGGGTCTATGTGGAGTCTGCACATTCTCCCCGTGTCTGCAGGGGTTTCCTCCAGGTGCTCTGGTTTCCTCCCACTGTCGGAAAGACAGTTAGGTTAGGTGCGTTGGCCATGCTAAATTCTTCGTCAGTGTACCCAAACAGGTAATGGAGGGTGGTAACTAGAGGATTTTCACAGTAACTTCATTGCAATGTTACTGTAAGCCTACTTATGACCAATAAACTTTTAGGCTACAGGGATAGGGCCTGGGTAAGTTGATCTGTCGAAGACAGGCTGAATGGCCTCCTTCTGCATTGTAGAGATTCAAGATTCAATGATATCCTCTAATATTACCATACAAAATCACCCAGATATTACTATAAGAGACTGCCCTTTGAAGTAGTCTGTCGACATAGATCTTACAATGTATTAAAATCAAATCTCTGACAAGCCAGCGTGTGTGATAATACAGAGGATATGGTGTTTTACAGGAACAGGAATATCAAACCCTGGAAACCGCTGTGCATTATTCATCTGTTAAGGTGCATTTGCCTTTGAACCTACAAAGGCTATTAAGGAAACACTGGGTCACTTTATATGGAAGTTCCTCCCACACTCCAAAGATGTGCAGCTTAGGTTGAATGGCCATGCTAGAATTGACCTAATGTCAGGGGTATCAGCAGAGTAAATGTGTGGGGTTACGGGAATAGGACCTAGGTGAGATTGTGGTTGGTACAGACTCAGTGGGCCGAATGGCCTCCTTCTGTACTGTCAGGATTCTATGGTTCTATGGTGGTCAGTTTAGAAGCTGTGGATATTCTGGCACCCTGATTTTGTGGCTCGGGTAATCCATTGCTTCTTCAAATGCTTTTATTTCCAGTTTGAGACGGAATTTTGAAAGGGGATACTTGAAGTTTGATAGGCTGGCAGTGTGTACATTTTAAAAATAATATTGACAGATATTTAGATATTCCAAAGAGTAAACTTCCCCTTTAATTGCATTATTTACAGTTATGAAGATGTACTTTTAAATCGTACTGTACACTTTCATAAAAGTAAAGCTTATTTATTGGTCACAAGTCAGGCTTACTTTAACAACGCAATGAAGTTACGGTGAAAATCCCCTAGTCACCACAGTCAATGCACCTAACCAGCATGCCTTACAGACTGTGGGAGGAAACCCATGCAGACACAGGGAGAACATACTAACTCCATACAGACGGTGACCCAAGACAGGAATCGAACCCAGGTCCCTGGCGCTATGAGGCAGTAGTGCTAACCACTGTGCCATTGTGCTGCCCCATGCATGGCACTTATGCATGGCACCTGTAACATTGCTCTGGCCTAAATTCACCCTATAGCAGCTGGTCTACTTAAGGCTTGAGCACTACTGGAATATTCCACTGTAGGGGAGATAGATGCTATTTTCCATGATTTGGCACTCGCATCAGATTCCTGGCGTTAGGGAAACTGTCCCAATTAATTTGGGGCTGGAAGGGGTTTAACGGGGGAATCCTGCTTGCCTACCAGCTGGGGGATGTCAATTAGGCTCCTTAGTAAGCCATTTGAGGCAAACTATCTCTGAGCCTGCCAGACATTAAGCTCAGTCCATCACTCAAAGCAGCCTCCTACCCAGAGGAAACGCACGCAGACACGGGGAGAATGTGTCATGGTGGGGGGGGGTGGCCCCCATCGGCAGGACTAGAAGATCCTTCAGTAGCCGGAAAACTTCAGCCTGGATGGGAAAGGTTTAGAGGGAGATGGGCCAAACCCAGGCAAGTGAGACTAGTTCAGTTTAGAAAACCTGATTGGCATGGACGAGTTGGGCCGAAGAGCCTGTTTCTGTGCTGTATATCTCTATGATTCTAAGTTTAAATCCAGACCCAAAATATCCTATTTTGATCACTAGGGTAAAAATGAGAATCATTACCTAGTGTCTCATCACTCAGTTTCACTCTGAACCTCAAAACTGTGGAACTACTTGTCTTCCTCAGTCATTTCTAACCCTAGCAGTTAGGAAATTTCTTCTTAAAAAGTCAAAACCCATGCGTAGCATCATCAAATCCTTGCTGTTTGATAAATCCTATTCCTGTCAAACTTGGTAATGTGTTGCACTTTGTGTCTTGCCTTTTGTATGTCCCAATGGTACAGTAACCCCAGCGTGCATTGGTGTCCCAGTTGAAGTCTTCAACTAGGTTTCTCAGTAGAGAATGAGAGGATGACGATGTTGACACATATATCACCCAGTCACACTGACTTGTATCCGGTTGATTCACTGTTTTGCCATCGGTTCTCCTGGTTGATTTTTTTAGAGCCACATGGCAGGATCTGTAAAAAACTCCACTGCCACCTAAGAGGATGAGGGCAACAAATGCACAGCAATGCCCACCACATACCAGTTCCTCTTCAAATCACAAACCGTCCCAGCAACATTTGCTAATCCTCACAACCCTTGACTCCCCTACAGTTCAGAAATCTGTCAACCTCACCCTCGTATATGTTGGTGACTCAGGCTCCAACTCTCCGGGGTGGAGGATTCCAAAGATTCACCAGCCTTTGAGGGAAAAATTTAAAGTTAAAGTTTATTTATCAGTGTCACAAGTAGGCTTATGTTAACACTGCAATGAGGTTACTGTGAAAATCCCCTAGTCGCCACACTCCGGCGTCTGATCGAGGGAGAACAGCCTTTAGCACGGCCAATGCACCTAACCAGCACGTCTTTCAGACTGTGGGAGGAAACTAAAGCATGATGTGGAGATGCCGGTGTTGGACTGGGGTAAACACAGTATGAAGTCTCACAACACCAGTTTAAAGTCCAACCGGTTTATTTGTAGCAAACGCCACCAGCTTTCGAAACTGGCTGTTCTTTAACCTGGTGTTGTGAGACTTCTTACTGAAGAAACCAAAGTACCCAGAGGAAACCCATGCAGACACGGGGAGAGCACGCAGACTCCACACAGACAGTGACCTAAGCTGGGAATCGAACCCGGGTCCCTGGCGTTGTGAGGCAGCAATGCTAATCACAATGCTACTGTGCTGTCCTGAAGTGAAGAAATTCCTCTTGGGAAATACTTCGCTGGCATCAACACAAGCCTTCTGCTCGGCATGAGAATGACACGGATGCTGCAATTTGAGAGCTGGAATAAAGCACAGCTTGAGCTGCGAGCTTCTGTATGTCCCTGTGGTGCAGTAACCCCAGCGTGCATTGGTGCCCTGAAAGTGTCTGTTTGGTTCTAGAGTTACCCATTCGGGGCTGGCATCTCTTCTCTTTTACCCCTACCTCCCCCGGGCAAAGAAGGATGAACACGTGACGCAGATGATCATTCTTCTGCCAATGGAGGTTGTAAATAAGGAAAACTCCTGGAGAGAGTTCAGCGTGTTGCCAAGTAAACCTGCAGCAGATTAACTGTGTTTGCAAATCAGATGCTTGTCGCACAGCACGTCTCATTGACACTTGAAGAATGGAGCCATAAAACTGTGGCCTGCTGATCAAGGGCTTTGCGAACCCCTTAGCCGCTGGAGTCATATCATTTCAAAATTAATTATTTTCCTGCACCGTAGTCCTGAATAAAACAGGCTATGTAAAAGACTTGTCCAACAGAAGGACGAGCAGTGCGCTGGAATCTTAAGTTCACAATTTGAGCGTTGGCTATTGCTGAGTGCTTTGGACTGTTGTCTCTGAGCCAGAGGGTATTGGGTTCAAGTCATCCTAAAAGATTAGAACGCTTAATTCTAGGCCGGGGCTCCATTGGGAGTGCCGCACTGTCAGAGGTGCCATCTTTCAGATAACGTGTTCAGCTTGCAAAGAACAAAGAAAGGGACAGCACAAGAACAGACCCATCGGTCCACGAAGCCCATGCCGATCATGATGCTCCAACTAAACTAAAAAAAAACCCTCCTCCCCTTACTCGGTGCATCCCCCTTTATTTGCTCCCTATTCATGTTCCCATCCAGATGGCTCTTAAATGTTGCTAATATGCCTGCTTCCACCAACTCCTTTGGTAGTGCGTTCCAGGCACCCATCACTCTCTGCATGAAAACGTTTAAGGATATATCTCCTTTAACTTTCCCCCTTTCAACTATGTCCCCTTGTATTTGACACTTCCACCCTTGGAAAAAGCCTCTGACTACCCACCCTTTTGTTCACCCTTCTGTCCCACCTAAAACTAGGCTAACTCGCAATGTTCAGTTGCCAGTTCTGTTCCTCCTTTAACCATGTCTCCGTAATTCCAACAACATTGTAATTCCACGCACTAATGCTGGCTCTCAGTTCATCTGCCTTACCCTGTTATACTTTTTGCATTGAAGCAAATGCACTCCAGATCTCCGGTCCCAACCATCCCCGTGGCTTCCCTCTGCCTGCTCTTACTCTGCACTATGTTTATCCCAGCCTCACTATTTTCCCCAGTCTCCACACTGACTGGCCTACAGTTCAGGTTCCCACACTCATTGCCACACTAGTTTAAACCCTCCCGAACAGCCCTAGCAAACCTCCTGCCCAGGATATTGGTGGCCTTCCAGTTCAGGTGTAACCTGTTCTCCTTGTAGAGGTCCCATGTTACCTAGAAGACTTCGCAGTGATCAATATATCTATAGCCCTTCCTCCTACACCAGCTCTCTCTGCCCCTTCAAGTTGAACATTAAAAATAACCAAGGTTCAGAGATGAGCAAGAAAATTCTTTCTGGTGATGGAGCTAACATTTATCCCACTACTGAAACATATGTCAGATCATTATTCTGTTGCTGCTTGTGGGATCTTGCTGTGCACAGATTGCATTTCCTACATTGTAACAGTGTCCACACATCAAAAGCACTTCACTGGCTCTAAAGCGCTTTGGGACATGCTGAAGTCCTATAACAATGCAAGTCCTTTCTTTCATTTGGTGCTGCAGTAAAGATTAGCTTATTAACTAGGCGGCACCATGGAGAAATCCCCTATTCTTCTTCAAAATAGGTCATGGGATCTTTTACATCTGCCGAGACTCTGGGTTCAGAATCTCATTCGAAAGCAGGCACCTCCAACAGAGCAGCACTCCCTCAGTGCTGGAACTGAGGGTCGGCCTTTAATATGCTCCTGGACTTGACCCATCAACTTTTGACCCAGAGGTGAGAGCCATAGCCACTCACTCGAGGTTGACACAACTGCAGGAATGTGGATGGTTGCTGGGGTTGGAAATCAACTGCGTTGTACGTCCTTCACGCGCTGTTTAATTTGCGAGGAGATAGATTCTCAGTTACACAGCAACAAATCACCATCCTACCGGCCTCAGTAATGGCAGCGCTGTGATCGCAAAGATTTCTATCTGCCCATGATAATAAATAACAGGAAGAGGAAACGTGCTTTGCTTCTGACGGTTAGAGTTTCAGCTTTGATGCCAGCCCATCTACAGAGCCACAAAGTCTTTGTTGGATTCCTGTTCCTTCACACATAGCAGCTGATTGGAACAGTTCCCTGTCTAAAAATAGTTTTTGGATTCTCTGTCCTGCTCCATTGGACCACATCTGCTGACAGATCCGACCTCTGAGACAGAGGCCCGATGCTAAGTGTCGTGCCAGAGAATTTGCATTTCCGTGTTGCCTTTCCATAGAATCATAGAATCCCTACAGTACAGGAAGAGGCCATTCGGCCCATCAAATCTGTACTGACTACACTCCCACTCAGGCCCTATTCCCACAACTCCACATGTTTACCCTGCTGATCATAGAATTATAGAATCCCTACAGTACAGAGGAGGCCATTTGGCCCATCAGGTCTGTACTGACTACAATCCCACCTAGGCCCTATCCCTGTAACCCCACATACTTACCTGTAATCTACGCATCCCAGGACACTAAGGGCAATTTAACATGGCCAATCAACCTAACCCGCGCATCTTTAGACTGGGAGGAAACTGGAGAACCTGAAGGAAACTCATGCAGATATGGGGATGAAGTGCAAACTCCGCACAGAGAGCCTCAGTGAGATAGTAGTGCTAACCATTGTGCTGCCCCTGACACTAAAGGGGTAATTTAGCATGACCAATTAACCTAACCTGCACATCTTTGGACTATGGAACCTCAGACTGTGCTAAAGTGTGTTACAGTCTGTGAAGCATTTTTTGTCATGGTAACTTTACTTCAATGTCAGGAGCCCAGTCACCAATTCGCACTCATCTAGTTCCCGCAAACAGGAATGTGATAAATGACCGTGAATGTTGAAGGGTACAGGGCATTTCGGAAGGACAGAAAGCTGGGAAAAAGTGGAGGGGTGGCTCTGTTAACAATGATGGTATTAGCATAATAGACAGGGATAATCTAAGTTCGGGAAATGAGGATATAGCGGTGATTTGAGCAGAGCAATAAAGGCAAGAAACCTTAATGACTTCAGTCAGGCCATTGAGGTTGGCCTATTGGAGCTTGAGCTCTCTGATTAAGGATCTAATTGATCAGCTAATTAACGAGCTTTTGCCTTGTACTTAACGGGGAGTGTCAGTTCTTCTGGCACCCCCCCCCCCGAGATAGACTGCTAACTGATAGCATGCTGTGTGTACTGCTGTTAAAGTTTGTAAATAAAGGGATTTTGGTGAAGGGAATTTTGCTTCCAAAGGCTTATTATAGAAGCAACTTGTGGCAGTGCTGTCCAGGCCCCCTAACTGTAACTGTCTGGTAGGACAGGATATAAAGGATGAAAGGTGCAGCGATAATCATGAGGGATTTTAATCTACATATGAACTCAAAATATCAGATGGATATAAATAGCTTAGATGTGTATTCATAATAGGTTTTTAGGGCAGCACATTCTGACCCTAATTAGGGAGCAGGCTGTACTAGACCTAGTATTGTGCAATGAGATAAGAGTAATTAATCTCTCAGTGAAGGCACCTCTAAGTAGCAGTGATCATAATATAATTGAATTTTACATTCAGTTTGAAGGAGAGAAGAGTGGATCTAAGACTAGTATTTTAAACTTAAACAAGAAAATAATGAGGGCATGAAAGCAGAAGTAGCCAAAATGAACTGGCAAATTAAACAGAATTGTTACAGTACAGAAGGAAGCCATTTAGCCCATTGAGTTTACACTGACTGTCCGAAAGAGCATATTACCTAGGTCCACCCCATGGCCTATCCCCATAACCTTGAGTATTTACCCCACTATTCCACCAACCTACAGATCTTTGGACGCTAGGAAGCATTTTAGCTTGGCCAATCCATCTAACCTGTACATCTTTTGACTGTGGGAGCAACCGGAGGAAACCTATGCAGGCAGTTACCCAAGGCTGGAATCAAACCTGGGTCCCTGGTGCTATGAGGCAGTAATGCTAATCGCTGTGCCACTATGCCATCTAGGTTAGGTTAAGATAAGTCAATAGAGGTTTAAACAGGTGACAGACATTTAAGGGAGGTTTCAGAATACACAGAATAGTTACATTCCAGTGAGAAAGGAAGATCCCAGGAAGAGGTCCTACCATCTGTGGTTAATTAGAAAAGGCTAAAAATAGTATCAAACTTAAAGAAAAAGCATATATTAGTGGTTTGAATGAGAATTTCTGAGGCATGGTTAGTAAGTTTGCGGATGACACTAAGATTGGTGACATAGTGGACAGTGAAGAAGGTTATCTAGGATTCTAATGGGATTTTGATCAATTGGACCAGTGATGAATGGCAGATGGAGTTTAATTTAGATAAATGCAAGGTGATATATTGAACCGGGGCAGGACTTACTCAGTTAATGGTAGGGCATTGGGGAGAGTTACAGAACAAAGAGATCTAGGGGTATAGGTTCATAGCTCCTCGAAAGTGGAGTCACAAGTGGACTGGGTGTTGAAGAAGACATTCAGCATGTCTGGTTTCATTGGTCAGGATATTGAATACAGGAGTTGAGACTTCTTGTTGAAGTTGTACAAGACATTGGTAAGGCCACACTTGTAATACTGTGTACAGTTCTGGTCACCCTATTATAGAAAGGATATTATTAAACTAGAAAGAGTGCAGAAGAGATTTACTAGCATGCTATCGGGACATGATTATTTGAGTTATAAGGAAAGGCTAGCTCGACTGGGACTATTTTTCTTGGCGTGTATGAAGCTTTGGGGTGATCTTATAGAGATCTATGAAATAATGAAGGACATAGATAAGGTAGATAGTGAATATTTCTTCCCAAAGGTGGGAGAGCCTAAAACTAGAGGGGAGAGAGACAAAAGGGTCCAGAGTCGCAATCTTTTCACATAGGGTGGTGAGTATCTGGAACGAGCTGCCAGAGGTAGTACTAGAGGTGGATACAATTTTGTCTTTTAAAAAGCATTTAGACAGCTACGTTGGTAAGATTGGTATAGAAGGATATGGGCCAAATGCGGGCAATTGTGACGAGTTTAATAGTAAAACTAGTCGGCATGGACAAGTTAGTCTGAAGGGCCTGTTTCCGTGCTGTAAACTTCTGTGACTCCAAATATGTAAAGATAGATGGCAGGTCAGAAAATTGAACAGAATATTAAAAACAGGAAGGAATAACCAGAAGATTGATAAGGAGGGGAAATTGGAGTATGCAAGGAAGCTAGCAAGGGGGGTGGCATGGTAGCACAATGGTTAGCGCTGCTGCTTCACAGCACCAGAGACCCAAGTTCAATTCCTGGCATGGGTCAATATCTTTGTGAAGTTTGCAGATTCTGCCCATGTCTGTGTAGGTTTTTCTCCAGGTGCTCCGGTTTCCTCCCACATTCTGAAAGATGTGCAGGTTAGGTGCGTTGACCCAAAACAGGCACTGGACAGTGGAGACTAGGGGAATTTCACAATGACTTCATAGCAATGTTAATGTAAGCCTTACTTGTGACTAATAAATAAACTTTAAAGAAATGTAAAGATGGATAGTAAGAAGTTCTACAGCTTTTAAGAAAAAGTTTTTTGATTTGATTTGATTTTTTTATTGTCACATGTATTAACATACAGTGAAAAGTACTGTTTCTTGCACGCTATACAGTCAAGAAGGAGAGAGTGCAGAATGTAGTGTTACAGTCATAGCTAGGATGTAGAGAAAGATCAGCTTAATGCAAGGTAGATCCATTCAAAAGTCTGACAGCAGCAGGGAAGGAGCTGTTCTTGAGTCGGTTGATATGTGACCTCAGACTTTTGGATCTTTTAACAAAGGAAGGAGGTGGAAGAGAGAATGTGTGGGGTGCGTGAGGTCCTTAATTACACTGGCTGCTTTGCCGAGGCAGCGTGGAGTGTAGATAGAGTCAATGGATGGGAAGCTGGTTTGCCTGATGGACTGAGCTCCGTTCACAAACTTTTGTAGTTAGCAAATTATGCATCAGTCCTACAGAAAGTGAGTCTGGGGAATTAATAATAGAAAAGAAGGAGATGCCAGATGAATTGAAAAGGTATTCTGCATCACTGTAGAGGATACAAGTAACATCCCAGAATTAGCAGTAAGTCAGGAAATGGAAGGGAAGGAGGAACTCGAGAAAATTCTGATCACCAGGGAAGCAGTACTGAGCAAATTGTTGGATCTATGGATTGACAAATTCCCAGGTACTGCTGGACATCATCTTAGGGTCTTGAAAGAAATGACTGGTGTGATAGTTGATGCGTGGGTTTTAATTTTCCAAAGTTTCCCAGATTCAGAGAGGATTCCATTATATTGGAAAATAATAAATATAACTCTTTTTTTATTCAAAAGGGGAAGGAGATAGAAAGCAGAAAACTTCAGGCTAGTTAGCTTAACAACTGTCCTAGGGAAAATATAAGAAGCCATCATTAAAGATGTTTTAACAAGAGATTTGGAAAAAAATTAACATAATCAGGCAGAGTCAGCATGGTTTTGTGAAAGGGAAATCACGTTTAACCAAATTATCGGAGCTCTCTGTAGAAGTAACACATGCTGTGGATAAAGGGGGACCAGTGGATGCACTGTTTTCCAGAAAACGTTTGACAAGGTGCCACATCAAAGGTCATTGCAAAAATTAATGCACAGCGTAGGGGTAACATATTAGCATAGATAGAAGATTGGCTAGCTAACAGGAAACAGGAGTAGACATAAGTGGGTCTTGTTCTGGTCAGCAAGATGTAATGAATGGTGTGCCAGGGCTCAGTACTGGGGGCCCTTCCTTCCGCTGTTTGTATAAACTTGGATGAAGGGCCTGGTTGTTAAATTTGCTAATGACACAAAGGGGATAGAAAGATGTGGAGAGGACAGAAGGATGCCTCAAAGGGAGAGAGGTAGGTTCAGTGAGTGGATGAAGGAGTATAATGTGGGAGAATGTGTAATTGTCTGTTTTGGCAGGAAAAACAGAAAAAAAGGGAATGATCTCAGTGTTGAGTGAATGCTTAGCTCAGATATCCAGAGAGATCTAAGTATCCTGGTGGATGAACCAGAAAAGGCCAACATGCATGTACGGCAAGGAATTAGGAAAGCTGATAGAATGTTATCATTATTGCAAGGGAGTTGATTACAAAAGTAGGGAGGTTATGCTTCAGTTATACAGAATATTAGTGAGACTACAATTGGAATACTGTGTACAGTATTGGTCTCCTTATTTAAGGAAGGATGTAAGTGCATTGGATGCAGCTTAGAGAAGATTTACTAAACTAATACCTAGATTGGGTGGGTTGTCTTATCAGGAAGGGCTGGACAAGTTAGGCTTAAGTGCTGGAGCTTAGAAGAGTGAAAGGCGACTTGATTGCAACATATAAGATCCCGAGGATTCTTGACAGGGTCAATATTTCCCTGGATGTTTCCACTTCTGGGAGAATCTAGGACTTATTTTCAATGTTTGAAAAAAGGGGGTCGCCCATTTACAATGGAGATTAGGTACATTTTTCTCCTGAGTATCATGAGTGTTTGGGACTCTTCTTGAAAAGACAGTGGAAGCAGCTTCTTTGACTATTTTTAAGGTGAAGGTAGATAGATTCCTGATAAGCAAGGGAGTGACAGGTTATTGGGATTAGGCAGGAATGTGGAGTTAAGGTTAAAATTAGATTAGCTAAGTTTTTGTTGAGTGGTAGAGAAGGTTGTAAGGATCAAAGTTGTAAGTTCATATGTAGTGTGTTTTGGTGATGAAGGTAGAGGGGTAAACATGGACCAGGACACTAGGGAGAACTCCCTTGTTATTCTTTGAAATAGAACCACAGGGTCTTTAGTTTGCAACTGAAAGGATAAACATGGCCTTGATTTAACATCTTGTCTGAAAGGTGGAGCCAAGACAAGAAAGGGGGCATTTAAAACACTCTCCTCCTCCAATGCTAATTGAAGATTGAGAGAGCAGGACAGTTGGAAACTAAAATTGGAGAAGGGTTGGTGGGCCTGGATTCACTTGGGTTCTACATGACTGGCAACTTTCAAGCCTTGATTGCCCTTCTTCAACGGTGAAGAACTTGCAGTTTCAGACCAGCCTCCCGCTTCCCCCTCCCATTATTGTGTTGCCATAGTTGCTCCTTTAAAGATTGGAGATATTTAGGTTGACATCTTTTGTACAGTATGCTAATCAGGACAATATGATTAAAGATCCAGGTTTTTTATTGCACACAGGAGCTATGCTTGCAACTGCAAAATAAATATTTAACGATATTGCCAGAAAATTGCAGGCAATATATCTCGAGCCTTTCTTCAAGTCTGCATACGTGTACATCCACTCAGTTCCTGTCACCCATCCAAGGTCCCTGGAACCATTTCTGATTGTTTTATCTCATTATATCCCAAAGTTGCTCATTGTTCCTCTTCTGCAGTCAAGGCTTTTCTGAAAATCTAACAATAATTGAAACAAATATGCATTCTAACCTGGGAAAGCACTCAGGAAAATGTTTCCAGTTTGTCTCCTTTTTACCCATTCCAGTGTTCAGTCCTTTCTGCTATCCACCTCATTGCTACACACCACCTCTGCTCTAAAGAGCTTGCATTTATATAGTAACCTTCACGACCTTAGAACCATCCAAAGCATTTCTGTTGGTAGTAAAGGTAGCAGTCAATCTTGGTTTGAATTGATTTATTATTGTCACATACGTTGGGATACAATTAAAAAGTATTGTCTGTTGCACGCTATACAGACTTAGCATACCATTCATAGAGTACATGATGAGACAGAGAACAGGAATGAGATAGAGAATCTGGTGAATTGGTATAACAACAATAATCTCTTTCTCAATATTAAAAAAACGAAGGAGATAGCCATTGACTTCAGGAAGTGTAAAGGAGATCGTGCGCCTGTCTACATCAATGGGGACAAAGTAGAAATGGTCGAGAGCTTCAAGTTTTTAGGTGTCCAGATCACCAACAACCTGTCCTGGTCCCCCCATGCCAATGCTAATTAAGAAAGCCCACCAATGCTTCTACTTTCTCAGAAGACTAAGGAAATTTGGCATGTCCTCTATAACTCTCACCAACTAGAAATCATCACATCTTGATGTGGCGCTTTCTCTGCCCAAGACCGCAAGAAACTACAAAGGGTCATGAATGAAGCCTAGTCCATCACACAAACCAGCCTTCCATGCATTGACTCCGTCTATGCTTCCTGCTGCCTCGGAAAAGCAGCCAGCATAATCAAGGACCCCACACACCCTGGATATACTCTCATCCACCACCTCCTGTTGGGAAAAAGATACAAAAGTCTGAGGTCACATACCAACTGACTCAAGAACAGCTTCTTCCTTGTGGCCATCTGATTTTTGAATGGACCTACCTCGCACTAAGTTGACCTTTCTCTACACCCTAGCTATGACTGTAACACTACATTCTGCACTTTCTCCTTTCTTTCTCTATGAATGGTATGTCTTGTCTCTAAAGCATGTAAGGAACAATACTTTTCACTGTATACAAATACATGTGACAATAATAAATCAAATCAAATCAAACACTGAGTAGAAGGAAAGAATAGGGTACAGAGTGCTGCAGTCGTAGCTAGAGTGTGGAGACAGATCAGCTTAATATAAGGTAAAGTCCTTTCAAAAGTCTGATGGCAGCAGGGAAGAAGCTGTTTGTGAGTCAGTTGATACATGATCTATGTGGGGTTATGGAGTAAGCCTGGATAAGAGTCGCTGCAGATGTGATGGGCTGAATGGACTCCTGCACTATAGGGATTCAATGATTCATCTTAGTTTTAGATGGTGGACTCCTTATCCTGTGTTCTAGATTGTTTCCCCTCTCTGGTCAATCTCCCCACCTCTATCGCGTCGAGCCACCATAGAAATAAAGCCAATCGTAGAATTCAATCTGTCTGAAAGTTAAGGTCAAATAAGCTCTTTTCCACCGTCCCTGAGTGGTCAGATTCAGCAAGAATCGCCATCAATGGTTATCAGACTCATTGACCCATGTAGTTCCGTGGATGAGGGAGTCAAATAAATAACTTTGTTCTGTGTTTTTACTGAGACAGAAAAACAATTACAGTGATTCATTCACCACAAGTATCCTTCCAACTGCAGGCTGCCTCTTCTCTGGAAACACATGACTGTACAGCATGAATTCAAATAGATCACTCCAGACATTTATTCCCAAACACGCCACACTTCAAATTAAAAGAAGGCATGTGAAGCTATGCCAAAGCAAATGTTTATTCTTGAGAGGCATTTTGTAAAGCACTTTGGGACATCCTGAAGCTATGACAGGGCTATGTGAGTTTGGGAGGCGATGGCCTAGTGGTATTATTGCTGGACTATTAATCCAGCAACTCAGTTAATGTTCTGGGGACCCAGGTTCGAATCCCACCACAGCTGATGGTGGAACTTGAATTCAATGAAAAATATCTGGAATTAAGAATCTACTGATGACCATGAAACCATTGCCGATTTTCGGAAAAACCCATTTCGTTCACTAATGGGAAAGAAATCTGCCATCCTTAACTGGTCTGGCCTACATGTGCCTCCAGACCCGTAGCAATGTGGTTGTTTCTGAAATGGCCTCGCCAGCCTTTCAGTTTCAAGGGCAACTAGAGATGGACAATAAATTCTGGCTAGCCAGTGACACTGATGTCCCACGAATGAATGAAATAAAGAATTGCCATAGTTCTTTTCTGTGTATGGAAAGGTCATGAATGATTCGATCAATGCAAAAATGATTAAACTTTGGGAAGAAACACTTGGCTTAGGTAAATATACACAATTCAATCCTAATTGGAACAGGCACATCTTGCTGCATTGTGTACTAATGATATTATGAGCAAATGGCTTTAGTATGTTATTCCCGCACCTCTAAGATGTTCACAACCAACCCATGCCAATGACATTCCATATTTATATTGATTCTATGACCCAAAGCAAAACAGATTTGTGATAGTCTAAACCTAGTTTTGAACGGAAGTGGAGTCACAAAAAAACAAAATCCAGCACATGTTGGTGGGTGGCACAGTGGTTAGCACAGCTCCCTCATAGCACCAGGGGCCCAGGTTCAATTCCAGCCTCAGGTGACTGCCTGTGTGGAGTTTGCACATTCTCCCCATGTCTGCATGGGTTTCCTCTAGATACTCCAGTTTTATATAATCATAGAATAACCTACAGTGCAGAAAGCTGAATGGACTGAATGGCCTCCTTCTGCATCTTAGGGATTCTATGATTCTAAATTAATCTTCTCACCCAGAATAGACCTCTTGAACAGTTGGCACCTTAAGTGCAAATGGAAAAGTAGAGCTGATAGTGTCAGAGTAGCCTTCTGAAAGCACATTGCTGCAAGGTGATTTTCTCAGTCTCTGTTCTGCTATAATCTTCAGTACAAGTAGACTGATATGCCATTTCCCCAACTCTGCTCTCTCTCGCCTTCATGAGCACAAGCATTTCTCAAAAATTCAAAGCAGATACTCTCTTGGATGATTTCAAAATAATTCCTCTGTTTAAGCACCAGTGGCTGGCACCAGATATATCGAGAATCATTCCCATCCCATAGAATGTGTTTGGTACTGACTGGATGCTCTTTGGCACGCCACTGCTTGGATAAGATTCGATAAAGGATTTTGAATATGAGATGGCCAAATGACTCCACAACTGACTCAAAGAGTTGCCTTTATAAATAGTGTTATCATTAGAGTTGGTTCTCTGCTCTAAGTCCAGCAATTAGATGGTGGTACATTGCAAAGCATATTTCTCAAGGGAGGGAAGAAGGCTTTGCTCATCTTCTCTAATCTGTGTTTTTCCTGAATCTGCGATGATAATGATTGTGAAATACAATAGGCTGCATTATAATAAAAGCACATGAAGATCTTTCTGCATGATCTGATAAAGGGGGTCTGGTATCACCCACTTCATCACATTTTGTCAAAGGGGAGTCTCTTTTTCATTATTCACTTATGCCAGGCCAACATTTATCGCCCATCCCTAATTCCCTATGGAAGATGGTGGTGAGCTGCCTTCTTGAACCGCTGCGATCTGTCTCGTGTAGGTATACCCGCAGTGCTGTTAGGAAGAGAGTCCCGGGATTTTTACCCAGTAGCAGTGGAGGAATGGCGATATAGTTCCAAGTCAGGGTGGGACATGACTCTGAGGGAAACAGGTGGTGTTACCATGCACCCTCTGCCTTTGTCCTTCCAGAGGGCGTGGATTTGGAAGGCGCTTTCAAATGAGCCTTGGCAAGTTGTCATAGTGTATCTTGTAGATGGTGCACACTGGAGCCATGGTGTGCTGGTGGTGGAGGAAGTGAATGTTTTAAGGTGCTGGATTCAGTTCCAGTTAAGTGAACTTTGTTCTGGATGGTGTTGAGCTCCCTTAGCGTTATTGGAACCACACTCATCCAGGCCAATGGAGAGTATTCCATCACACCCCTGACTTGTGCTTTGTGGAGGTGGACAAGCTTTGTGGACTCATGAGGTGATGGCGTGGTGGTATTATCACTAAGCTATTAATCCAGAAACTCAGTTAATGTTCTGGGGACCTGGGTTCAAATCCTGCCACGGCAGATGGTGGAATTTTAATTCAATAAAATAAAAATCTGAAATTAAGAATCTACTGATTCTTAACCATTGCCAATTGTTGGAAAAACCCATCTAGCTCACTAATGTCCTTTAGGGAAGGAAATCTGCCATCTTTACCTGGTCTGGCCTACAGGTGATTCCAGAACCACAGCAATGTGGTTGACTATCAACTGCCCTCTGAAGAAAGGGCAACTAGGGATGGGCAATAAGTGCTGGCCAGTTAACACCCATGTCTCATGAATGAATAAAAGAAAGGTGAGTTACTCACTGCAGGATTGCCAGCTCCAAACTGCTGAGAAAGCCACATTTTTATGATTGACACCTGTAGTTAGATGGCTGTTCCAATGAAGTTTCTGCTCTGTGGGGTAACCCCCAAGGATGTTGATGTTGGGAGGTTTGGCTTTTGGTGATGCTGCTGAATGTCAGGCTGAGGTCGTTGGATTCTTTCTTGTTTGAGATGTTCATTCGCTGGTACTTATGTGGCATGAATGTTACTTGCCACTCATTTATCAATCCCAGCCAGTACTTAGCCCTGGCTAAAAGCAAACACAAACTGCTTCATTATCTGGTAGTGTACAGGAGCTCCTTGTCATGGTGGCACAGTGGCTAGCACTGCTACCTGACAGCACCAGGGATCTGGGTTCAATTCCAGCCTTGGTGACCGTCTGGGCAGAGTGTGCTTGTTCTCCCTGTGTCTGTGTAGATTTCCTCCGGGTGCTCCGGTTTCCTCCCATAGTCTGAAAGACGCGCTGGTAAATTCTCCCTCGGTGTACCCAAACAGGCGCTGGAGTGTGGCAACTAGGGAATTTTCACAATATGTGATTTTCATTGCAGTGTTAATGTAAGCCTACTCGTGACACTGAAAAATAAATTTATAACAGGATACAGTTTGACTCAGTGACTGTCTGACGTAGCAAGCTGCTGGTTGCAGCCAGCACTGAATTCAGGTAGGAACTATTGACACAGGACATTCCTCCGCATCTCTTACACAGGAGGGCTGAAGTTGGCCACTTGCCGAATTGTCAGTGCAGCAGTATGTTATATGGTACAGAGGATGCACCAACTGGAAAGAAAAAGCCAGTTTAAAAGAGGGATGAAAGAGCAAATAAAAATGATGCCTGCTAGGATCCCTGAGGCAGATTATCATTCGGATAATACCAACAAGCATAAAAGGACACCAAAGAACTTGAACACACATCTTCATATATCATTTAAATAATTCCTATTGCGTATCTAATTGGCTGTTAAGTGTTGCTATAAATGAATTCTGATTGCAGTGTTAATAAATTAAAACAGAACATGCTGATAATTAAATTGCACTCAGTCACTTGGTGGCCTCTTCTGCTAAGATACTTCCGTCACGGTCTCCACACGTTAAAGTTCCTCTCTGTCTCCAAAATAGTTTCTCAGGCACTAAAGGTTAGTGATCTAATTATTCGAATCGCAAATGCAGCCAATTACACTCCGAAATCTCCCACTCGCATACCAGTGAGGGAGTTGAGTGAAGACATTCTGACAGTTGTTGTAAAGCACCTCACATCTTAGTGCTCCTCAGGATGAGTTGACCCGCACTGTGGTAATCATTTTACAAAAAACATTCCGTACGTTGCCTGCTGCAGTCATTTTTCCTGGTGCGTCACAAGAATCGAACAAATATTAGAAAGTTCCTGATTTTAATCACTCCAACAAGGGCAAGGTGACTTCAGCTGCCAAGGCCCAAAGTTCTGGAATTTCACCCCCTTTCTACTAACTTACTTTAAAACACTCTTTAAGACCTAATTAAGCTTACAGCTTTCAGCCAACTGTGCCAATGTTGTCCTCTGTAGTTCATTTTATCTATTCTTTCATGGGATGTGGGTGTCACTGGCAAGGCCAAAATGTGTTGCTCATCCCTAATTGCCTTTGAACTAAATGGTTTGCTAGGCCATTTCACAGGATAGTTCAGAGTCAACCTTGTTGCTGTGGCTCTGAAGTCAGCCACATGTAAGCCAGACCAGGTAAAGACAGCAGGTTTCCTTCCCTAAAATATATTAGTGAACCAGATAGATTTTTACAACCATCATTTATTATTTATCTATTAGTGTCACAAGTAGGCTTACATTAACACTGCAGTAAAGTTACTGTGAAAATCTCCTAGTCACCACAGTTCAGTGCCTGTTCTAGTCAATGCACCTGATCAGCATGTCTTTCAGACTGTGGGAGGAAACTGGAGCACCCGGAGGAAACCCACGCAGACACGGAGAGAACATGCAGACTCTGCACAGACGGTGATCCAAGCTGGGAATCGAACCTGGGTGCCTGGCACTGTGAAGCTACAGTGCTAACCACTGTGCTACTGTGCCAGGGATAGGTTACAGTAAGAAGTCTCACAGCACCAGATTAAAGTCCAACAGGTTTATTTGATATCACGTATACCAAATAAACCTGTTGGACTTTAACCTGGTGTTGTGAGACCTCTTAATGTGTCTAGCCAAGTCTAACGACAGCATCTCCATATCAGGGATAGGTTAGAGGGTGGGAGAGATTGACTGACAAAGATGTCATGGAACAAAAAGCAAAAGGAATGGTAAATAAAGCATTTTTCCAGAGCGTGTGTATGTCAGAATAACGAATGAAAGCAAAACATGAAAACAAGATACAGATAGTGGCAACTCTTGAGGCACTTGACTAAAAGAAATGAATCAAAAAACAGCACAGAGACCATGGTCTGAAGCTGTTAAACTCGATGCTAAATCCAGAAGGTGGTGAAGTGCCTTATCGGAAGGTGAGGATGCTGTTCCTCATGTTTGCGTTGGGCTTCACCAGAACATTGCAACAGGCCAAAGACAGAAATATAAGTGTGACAGCGAGGTAACGAATTGAAATGGCCAGTAAGCAGGAGGCCTGGGGTTGTGGACTGGGCAAAGGTGTTCCACAAAGCCATCGCCCAGTCTCTAGATTGCCCACTGTGAACAGGGAATAGAGTTTGGTAAACTGAAAGATGTACAAGTGAATTGCTGCTTGATCTGGTAGGAGAGTTTGGGGTTTTGGATGGTGAGGAGGTAAATGGGCAGGTATTGCATCTCCTGCAACTGGATGGGAGGATGCTGTGGGAAGGGGAGAAGGTGTTACAGGAGCACAGTCCAGGACAGGAGTTGCTCAAGGGTCAAAAAACATAGGGCTCCATGGTTAGGGTAGTGGGGAAGGGAGAGAGGTGGAACAGGGGTTGGACCCAGACCCAGGTTCAACTGTTAGCTTTATTGGCTGTACCAGCCCTCTGTGCAGGCAGCCTCAGCAGACAACCATATCCACAGGCCGCACTGAATCCACGTTCAGAGACACGGTCACTGTCATTAAGCTGACGGAGCTCTTGGACAAGGCAGTGCTCATCACTGTGCCATCATGCCGCCGTCCGCATTGCACAACCACTGTGAAGAGGAATCAGTTAGGGTCAGGAAGTTGGAAATTGATGAAATGGAATCAGGTGCCAGAAGAAGCACGAAGATTGATAAGAGACATAGATGTTTAGAGCATGGAAACAGGCCCTTTGGCCCAGTTTGTACGTGCCACTCAGTTTTTAATCACTAAGCTAATCCCAATTGCCCGTGTTTGGCCCATATCCCTCTATACCCATCTTACCCATGTAACTTTCTAAGTGATTTTTTAAAAGACAAAATTGTACCCGCCTCAACTACTACCTCTGGCAGCTTGTTCCAGTGAAAAGATTGCCCCTCTGGACCCTTCTGTATCTCTACACTCTCACTTTAAACTTCTAGATTTAGACATCTGGGAAAAAACATTAACTATCTAACTGATCTCTGCCCCACATTATTTTAGAGACCTCTATAAGATCACCCCTAAGCCTTCTATGACCCAGGAAAAAAAGTCTCAGTCTATCCAGCCTCTCCTTATAACTCAAACCACCAAGTCCCGGTAGCATGCTCGTTCATCTTTTCTGCGCTCTTTCTAGTTTAATTTTATCCTTTCTATAATAGGGTGACCAGAACTGTACACAGAGACTGGACAAGGGGGGAAAAAAAATAGAATCAAGATAGGAATGAATGAATTCAGTGGGGCTGGGACAAGCTAAAACGTTAACTCCCCCAGCACAGTCCTGTTTAGAGATATTGAGAAGGATTTAGAAGTGGACAATTCGAGTTTGGGGACTGTGAAGTTTAATTACTAGTCCAGTCACAAATTTTGCTTTATAATCCTCTCATAAAGTGCCTAGTGACATTTAATTTCCTTAATGATGCTATGTAAATGCAGCTTGTTATATTATTATCTTTTTTGCTTAAGTACGCTTTTATGCTAAATCGTATTTAAATTTTCAGTAATAACCATTTGACCGTGACTTTAACCATTGGCGCTGACAGCTCCCTGATGATTTTCCATGTATCATTGCAACAAACACCATTTTCTAGTTCGGAAGCTTGCATATATTGTAGGAGAGTCAGAGAGAGACAGAAAGACCTCAGATAAAGCAAGCAAAGTGACAAATTGTCTTTGCTTCAGGTGCTGACGTACAGCAGGCAAGCCCGACAAACACAGCAGTCTAACTGAGAGCAAAGAACAGTACAGCACAGGGACAGGCCCTTCGGCCCTCCAAGCCTGTGCTGAACATGATGCCTGCCTAAACTAAAACATGGAGTCCGTGTCCTTTTATTCCCATCCTATTCATATTTTCGTCTTGTTGCCCCTTCAGTGCCGCTATTGTACCTGTTCCTGCCACCTCTCCAGGCAGCATGTTCCAGCCATTCACCAACCTCTCTGTTAAAAACTTGCCAGGAACTTGCAGGAAGTCACAGTGCGGTTCCCAGTCCGTGACTGCTCTTCAGGCGCAGCCGACATTTCGTGTGTAATGCGGTTTTGAGGCCCGCGGGCTGAGTGGTCCTTCTGTACTGTTGGGATTCTATGATAAGCTCACTCCACGTGAAGTCATTGCAAAATAATTTTCTGTGACTAAAACTTTTGTATGCAAAATAAACAAAACCGTAAAATCCCTGCAGTGCAGAAGGAGGCCATTCGTGCCATCAAGCTTGCCCCGCCAACAATCCCATCCAGGCCCTATCGCCACGTGTTTATCTTGATCCTTTGGATACTAAGGGATAATTTACTGTGACTAAACCACCTAACCCACACATCTTAGGATGCTAAGGGAGAATTTAGCACAGCTAATCCACCTAACCTGCACTTCATTGGACTGTGGGAGGAATCCAGAGGAAACCCATGCAGACACAAGGAGAATGTGCAAACTCCACACAGCCAGTCATTTGAGGCCAGAATCAAACCCAGGCCCCTGGCACAGTGAGGCAGTGGTTCTGATCACTGTGCCACTGGCGCAGTGTGGGAATATGTTGCTTCCTGAAAGTCAGGCACTTACCTTTTTAAATGTCTCATCTGAGCCTTTAAACTTGCATTTCAGAATTTCATTTGATTTAATTTGATTTATTATTTGTCACATGTATTAGCATACAGTGAAAAGTATATAACCTAACTCCAACCTAAAGTTTATTTATTATTGTCGCAAGTAGGCTCACATTAACACTGCAATGAAGTTTCTGTGAAAATCCCCCAGTTGCCACACTCCAGCACCTGTTTGGGTACACTGAGGGAGAATTTAGCACAGCCAATGCACCTAACTAGCACGTCTTTCAGACTGTGGGAGGAAATCCATGCAGAATGTGCAATCTCTGCATAGATAGTGACCCAAGCTGGGAATCGAACCTGGGTCCCTGACACTGTGAGGCAGCAGTGCTAACCACTGTGTCACCGTGCCACCCAATGCTTTCCAATTATCAAATTTGTTACATGGGCCAGAATGTTACTGCATCGCCTGCCATGGGAATCAGAGTGGGCAAGCAGTGGACAATGGAAATGACAGTTGACCTTGTGCGAGATTTTACGGTTTCGGGATAAGAAATAGGAGCAGGAGTAGGCCATCTAGCCCTTCGAGCCTGCCCCGCCATTCAATAAGATCATGGCTGATCTGTCGTGGCTCAGTTCCACATTCCCGCCCTCTCCCCATAACCCTTAATCCCCTTGCCTATCAAAAACCTATCAACCCGCGTCTTAAAAATATTTAGCGAGGCAGCCTCCACCACTTCAACGGGCAGAGAATTCCAGAGATTCATCACCCTTTGAGTGAAGAAGTTCCTCCTCAACTCCGTTCTAAACCACCCCCCCTTTATCCTGAGGCTGTGCCCTCTAGTCCTACTGTCCTTCCTGAGCAGGAAGAGCCTCTCCACCTCTATCCTATCCATCCCATTCAACATCTTATACATCTCAATGAGATCTCCCCTCATTCTTCTAAACTCTAACGAGTACAAGCCTAATTTATTCAGCCTCTCCTCATAGTTCAACCCCCTCAACTCCGGAATCAGCCTAGCAAACCTCCTCTGCACTCCCTCCAAGGCCAAAATATCCTTGCGTAAGTGTGGCGACCAAAACTGCACACAGTACTCCAGCTGCGGCCTCACCGGTGCCCTATACAGCTGTAGCAAGACCTCCCTACTTTTATATTCAATCCCCCTCGCTATGAAGGCCAGCATCCCATTCGCCTTCCTGACCACCTGCTGCACCTGCAAGCTGGGTTTTTGCGACTCGTGCACAAGGACCCCGAGGTCCCTCTGCACCGTCGCCTGCTGCAGTTTTTCGCCACGTATGAGCGAGGCAGTAAAATTCTGCCCACGGTGTTTTTTTTAAACACTTGCTTAGAATGTGCAGTGACCCCTCCACCAAAGAGCTGACACAGGCATGATGGTCTGAATGGCCTCCTTCTGTGTTGGTGCGATGAATTGGATGGTTCATTCAGAGGGGCCAGCACAGCTACAATGGAGTGAATGGCCTCCTGTTGTGCTGTATGATTCTGCGAACACATTGGGAAGTTCCCTGCTTCTTTGAGTGGATCCTATTTTTATTGTTCCCTCAGAATGAGTTAAACTGCAATATATGCTGAATCCTTTTCGCTTACGAATCAGAATTCTTGAATTAGGTGTACTGTTTGAACAGTAAATATTCATCCTGGCAGCGATGTCTCCTGACGTAGCTCCTGTTCTAATGCTCAGCAATCTTGCATTAAATCAATCAGCCACATATTTCTTCCTCCCTAGAGACAGCCACTCAGGTCTCATTACTTCACTGTGTTTTTTTTCCGGGAGTGTTTTCTGCTGTTTTTTTTTCCTTTGATTGAATTGCTGAATGAATAACAGAATGGGTTGAAGCAAAATAAAAATCACCAATGGGTTAATGGCAGTAAGGTTGCCAACACGGAAATGTGTGCAAAAGCTCACAGTTCCGATTTCTTGTCAGACCCGCTTATCAAACTTCAACCACGTGCCGATACTTTTTAATAAAAAGGTGAAGGGCATCGTTCTCGGGGTTTAATTCCCCTTCGTTACCTTCCCCAAACTTGTGCTTTCTTTCTCTCAATTGAGGCATGGATTTCTTAAGGGGCTTGACAGGGGCAATGTTTCCCCTGGCCTGGAAACTGAGAGTTGCAGGTTCAAAGCCTCAGGCGTCGGCCATTTTGAGATTTGGAGGGGAGGCGATGGCCTGGTGGTATTATCGCTAGACTATTAACCTAGAAACTCAGCTAATGTTCAGGCAACCGGCGTTCGAACCCCGCCACGGAAGATGTCAAAATTTGTATAAAATAAGAAAAAGTCTGGAATTAAGATCCTACGGATGACCATGAAACCACTGATTGTTGTGAAAACCCATCTGATTCATTAACGTCTTTCAGGGAAGGAAATCTGCCGTCCTCACTCTGGCCTACATGTGACTCCAGAGCCACAGCAATGTGGTTGACTCTCAACTGCCCTCGGACAGCTAGGGATGGGCAATAAATGTTGGCCAGCCCACGTCCCACAAATGAATTAAAAAAAAAGACTCTCAACTGCCCTCCAAGGGCAACTAGGGATGGGCAATAAATGCTGGCTGGCCAGTGACACCCCAGGTCCCACAGATTAATTAAAATGCAGGTGAACAGCACCCCTGCCTCTTAGAGAGGCATGTCCAGCGCACCTGGTACTGTCATTGCTCTGGAACTCTGAGGCGACTTTATCCCAACAAGTGCAGACACAAAAACAATTCCACTGTTAGAGGTACTAAATTCTGCGTTATTAAATAGAAGCAGAGTTGCTATCTTCCTGCCCTTCCAGCAGCTGCTGCTTTTTGGCCTACTGCCAAAGCTCTCTCGCTTAACTTCAGTGAGCCTTTCCTTTCCAACTCTTTTCCATAGCACTCAGAGAGCTGCCAGCACTCTGGGGACGCTGGAGAATATTGTCAGCGTTTTGAGTGGACGTTAAATGAGAGTAAATATTAGTCCCCGCAGGTCACCTCATCTCTGCGCAGTACAGGCTTCAGTGGATTTCTCCTGAATTGTACACAAATTTCAGAGTAACTACCAGCCAACTCAAAATTGCAAAGCACCTCTCACAACCTCAGGTATCCCAAGTATTCCACTGCCATAGAATCCCTACAGTGCAGAAAGAGGCCATTCGGCCCATCGAGTCAACACCAACCGTAATCCCACCCATGCCCTATCATTGTAACCCCACAGATTAATACCCCTGTCACTACGGGTCAATTTAGCATGGCTAATCCACCTAACTCTCACATCTTTGGACTGTGGGTGGATACCAGTGGGGTGGAACCTCGGGAATGGTTCCCTACAGGAAAATTCAGTTCCATGTTTTGTGTAGGAGAGTGAAATCGACTTCCATCATACTTACAGATTGAAACTTAGAATTGAATAGAATCCCTACAGTGCAGAAGGAGGCCATTTGGCCCATCACGCTTGCACTAACAACAATCCCACCCAGGCCCTATCCTCACGTATTTACCCTGCTGGTCCCCCTGACACTAAGGGGCAACTTTAGCATGACCAATCAACCTAACCTGCACAACGTTTGAAGTGTGGGAGGAAACCGGAACACCCGGAGGAAACCCTACACAGACACGGAGAATGTGCAGACTCCACACAGTGACCCAAGGCCAGAGTTGAACCCAGGTCCCTGGCAGCGATGCTAACCATTGTGCCCTGGGGTACTGTATGGCATCCCTGTTGCCACGGCAGGCAAATGTGCACCACAGCCTCAATGATCATCTTTGAACCGCAGTTCGAAATTCAGAGCCCGCTTCATAAAGCTGGGATGCTAATGTTATTCAGAAGTGGTGCCACTACCCACTCATCTGTAACATGAAGCAAATAACATGAAACAAGAGTTCCGGTTGTAATACGGGGTGGATACAGAACTACATCTTGGCAGCACAATGCAGTATGCAGTCCTCATGTTTTGATTTGATTTATTATTGTCACGTGTAAGCATACAGTGAAAAGTATTGTTCCTTGCGCACTATACAGACAAAGCATACCATTCATAGAGAAGGAAAGGAGAGAGTGCAGAATGTAATGTTACAGTCATAGCTAGGGTGTAGAGAAAGATCAGCTTATTTGTCTATAGTATTCCATGATGACATTCTGAGTGTAACCGAGCAGGCCACATGCAGTTGCTACATGCTGACAATCGAAGCCTTAAGCTGCAGATTTGGCACCTTGTTATACCAATTTATCAAATTCCGTGCAATCAATCGAGCAAATGATACAGAAGAAATCGTTCTGGGCTGAAGTTCAAATGGCTTCTGACATTTTCTTTTAAATTATTCATGAGTAGGATGTGGGTGTTGTTAGAAAGGCCAGCATTTATTGATCATTCCTATTTGCCCTTGAGAAGGAGGTGGTGAGCCAGCTTCTCAATCCCCTGACGAAGGTTTTGATGCGACTGTGTGTCTTGCCAGCCTGCAGCAGAAGGCAGGTAAGGGCCAACCACATTGAGGATTGGATTGTAGGTCCGATTGCAGACTTAGTCCTGTTCGGGCACCCTCTGCTCCATGGAGGATCCCCAAACTCTAGTGCAAAGGTGGCCTTCATTAGAAGAACAACCCCTCAATTCCCTCCCTCCCTCCCTCCCTCCCTCTGCACCCCCCGTCCCCCGTCCCCGTCCCCGGAGGCCTACAGGGCCTGCCTGCCAGGCGATACTGCCCCACTCGCCCTTACTTCAGGCCACAAGGCTGCTCCTGATCCAGCGTCTGCTGTAGTTCTAATAGTGGCCCCCACTCCTGATGGCGCTGCTGAGACCAAAAAGCAGCTAGCTCTCTGGCCAGCAGTTCTTAGACGTGGGATACCCTGCCTCAGGAGGGAAGCAGAAGCCATGTCCCCCAAGTGTCAAGTTGCCTGAGTGTGCAAAATGGTACTGTGGCTTCCAAGGCTGGCAAACACAAGCTCACCTGTCACTTTCTGGCAAGACCTACATGTTAAATGCTGCCCTTGATGTTAGGATCTCTCCAATCTGGTTTCCCACCCTGCCAAAGCTCCAAAACTATCCATATCAAAGTCACAAATGATATCCCATGGGAATGAGGCAACAATAAACATTCCCTCCTGACCTGACTACAGCTCTAACATGGCTAACCACACCGTCTAGAGTGGCAGGGTGGCACAGTGGTTAGCACTGCTGCCTCACAGCTCCAAGGACCCGGGTTCAATTCCAGCCTCTGGTGACTGTGTGGAGCTTGCACTTTCTTCCCATGTCTCCATGGGTTCCCTCTGGGTGCTCCAGTTTCCTCCCACACTCCAGAGATGTGCAGATTAGGTTGAGTGGCTATGCTAAATTGACCCTAGTGTCAGGGGAATTAATGAAGATTGCGGGAATATGGTCTGGGTGGGATTGTGGTCAGTGCAGACCCGATGGGCCGAATGGGCTCCTTCTGTACTGCAGGGATTCTATGATTCCTAATTCTATCTACCTCCTCCAATCTCTCGCTTCCATTGTCCTGCAAGTTGGAACTGCTCTTACCTGGTTCCATTCTTATTTATCTGATTTTATCCAGAGAATCACTTGCCATGGCTTCTCTTCTTCCACTTGCTGGATGGGTGCAGCTCCAACAGCACTCAAAAAGCTTGATGCCATCCAGGACAAAGCAGCTTGATTGGCACCACATCTGCAAACATCCACTCCCTCCACCACAGACGCAGCAGTGTGTACTATCCTAAGACGCCCTGCAGCAATTCACCAAAGATCCTCAGACAGCACCTTCCAAACCCACCCCACTTCCACCTAGAAAGACAAGGGCAATAGATACGTGGCAACATCACTACATGCAAATTCCCCTTCAAGCCACTCAGTATCCTAACTTGGAAATATATCGCCATTCCTTCACAGTGGTTGGGTCAAAATCCTGGAATTCCCTCCCTGTGGATCAACCCATAGCACATGGGCTGCAGCGATTCAAGAAGGCAGCTCACCACCACCACCTTCTCAAGGGCAACTAGGGATGGACAATTGTAATGACTTCAGTCAGGCCATTAAAGTTGGCCTATTGGAATATGAACTCCCTGATTAAGAAGTCAATTGATGGGCCAATCGGGGAGCCTTTGACTTGTATTTAACTGGGAGTGTCAGCACTTTGGGGTTCCTAAAGATAGACTGCTGACGGACTTGTAAATAAATGGATTTTGGTAAGGGACTTCTGCCTCCAAAGATTTATTACAGCAATAAATCTGGCTAGCCCGCGATGCCCATGTCCCAGGAATGCATAAAAAAGGATGTATCCTTGGCTGTTCCCTATTTCTCATCTGCATGTCTTATGAGGAAAGGTTAAACAGATTGGACTTGTTTCTATTAAAGTTTAGAAGAGTGAGGGGTGACTTGATTGAAATATATAAGAATTATATATTTCAATCGATCCCGAATGATTGTGGGAAATATGTTTCCTCTTGTGGATGAGTCCTGAACTAAGGGGCATTACCTTAAAGTTAAAGGTCACCCTTTTAGGACAGAGATGAGGAGAGTTTCTTTCTTTGAGGATTGTGTAACTTTTCAAGGCAGAGGTAGATAGATTTTTACCAGGCAAGGGAATCGAAGATTATTGAGGGTAGATGGGAGTGTTCAACCTGAAACACAAACAGATCAGCTGAATGGCCTTTCCTGCTCCTATTTTATATGTACATGCTGCCTCTCAACAATATCATCATTGCATCAGTTTTCACACATACACTAATAACAACCAGCCCTTCCTCACTACCATTCCTCTCAACTTCTCTCCTCTTGCCACATTATAAGATTGTTAATCTGACATCCAGTACTGGAAGGGCAGAAATTCCCTCCAATTGAATATTAGGAAGACTGGAGTCATTGTCTCTGATCCCCGTTCCAAAACTCCATTCTCTAGCTATGGCTCTGGCTACTTTCTGAGGCTCATCCTGACTGTTCCCAACATGGTGTGGTATTTGACTGCAACACGAGCTTCTGACCACATATCCGTGCTCCCACCATGACCACCTGTTTCTATCTCAGTAACATCACCCGATTCAGCTCATTTGCTACTGAAACCCTCGTTCGTGGCATTGCTACCCCTCTGGACATAACTCTTTCAAGGCTCCTCCGACTGGCCTCCCACATTCCACCTTCTGTGAACCTGAGTCCATTCAAGACACTACTGCCCGCTACTAACACCAACCCCCACTCAGCCATCGGCCTTGCTCATTGACCTGTACTGGCTCTCAGTTTGGCAACAACTCAAATTCTGATCCTTGCAATTAAATTTTTCCATCAGCTCGCTAATCCATTTCAACCTCCATGATAATTTGCTTTATTCTACTAGATAAATGTAAGTTCTCCTTGTTGGACTCTCAGACACACCCAAGGCAGCAATTCCCCGACCTTGCCTGCAGCTGGGATTCTCCAGTCCCGCTGCAGTGACGGAATTTTGGCTGAGGGTCAAATTCTCCATTCTCGCTGGCAGTGGGGACAGGAGATCAGACAGTCCCGGCCCTTATCTTCCCACACTTGACCTGTACTCTGGGAAGTCTCCAGAACATCGATTTGAAATACTCGGTAAAATGTTGGGGTTGGAGGAGGGAGATGAGGTGAATTTGTTTTTTTTTAAGCAGCAAGTGCACGCTTGCTGGAATACGCTACACAAAAGGATGGGAGATACTGATTTAATCTGAACTTTCAGAAGGTTACTTTCGAAAGGAACCACTGCTATTCTCTCAGGTAGATGTAGAAGATCCCAGGGTACTGATTTGAAGAGAAGGGGTGTTCTCTCCGCCAATATCTAACCCTCAATTAACATCAACAAAACAATGATTCTCTGGCTGTTCCTCCATTGTTGTTTGTGGATGATTGTCTATTTCCCATAGCGCAACAGTCCAAAGATGTGCCAGTTAAGTTGATTCATAGAATCTTCTAATCCTACAGTGCAGAAGGAGGCCATTTGGCCCACCCATGACCACAATCCCACCCAGGCCCTATCCCCATAACCCCATGTATTTATCCTGCTAGTCCCCCGATCCCCAGGGACAATTTAGCATGGCCAATTCACCTAACCTGCACAACTTTAGACTGTGGGAGGAAACTGGAGCATCCGGAGGAAACCCACGGAGACTTGGGGAGAACATGCAAAATCCACACAGTCACCCAGCCAGGAATCGAACCCTGGCACTATGAGGCAGTGGTGCTAATCACTGTGCCACTGTGCTGCCCCATTAGCTATGATAAATTTCCCCTTGGCACTCAGGTTGGCACTAGCAGGGTAAGTACGAAGGGTTACGGTATAGGGCCTGGATGGAATTGTTGTCAGTGCAGGCTCGATGGCCAAATGGCCTCCTTTTGCACAGTAGGGATTCAATGTCTGCATTCCAAAAGTAGAGTATCTCCTCTGAAAGCGTTTTGGAATCTCCTGAGGTCATGAAAGGTGCCAAATAAATGAAAGTTTTCCCCCTTTTTCCTAGTACATACTCGTAAACAAATTTCAGGGCTGTGAGGAAGGAGTAAGGTAATGGAACTGATTGGACAGATTTTTTTTCTTCACGGTTCCACAATGCGGCGATTGGCTTCCTCCTGCGCTGTTTGGTTCTCGTGAAGGATTCTCGATTTTTGCTGACTTCAATCCCTTCTTGTCGCCTTTCTTTTTCAGAGCTCTTAGGATCTGCCAAGAGGGTGAATGTGAACTTCCAGGACCTGGACGGGTGAGTCAATGCTATCGAAAGTGTCTCGGCAGACTTCCATCACAAGCCACTGCATGAATAATATTTGACTTTGTACCTCAGTCCTGAACTAATCACAGAACAATTTGGGTTGAGGAAGTAGATTTATTGTGTCATTTTAAAAATTGACTGTCATATTTAACCTGACACTCAGCATTTTCCACACCTCATTGCAGAAACAAGGTTATGTCCTGAGTTTGTCTCCCAGTTGCATACTATTCATGGATATGTACATCTGTGCCTTATTAGTTCAAAACGTTGGAAGATTTGTCACTGCAATGCATCTGCTTTCCCTTTGTAAATTGTTGTGTTTAAGAGCACTGCATATACCTGTTCTGTGGAATCATAGAAGAATCCCCACAGTGCAGAAGGAGGTTATTTGGCCCATCAACTCTGCACCAACCCCCTGACAGAATATCTTACCCTAGATCCTCTCCTCCTGTACCCCCCCACATATTTACCCAGCTAATCCCCCTTACCTACCCACTTTGCGACACTAAGAGGCAGTTTAGCATGGCCAATCCACCTAACTTGTATACCTTGGATATTAACGGGCAATTTAGCATGGCCAATCCCGCTAACCTACCCACCTTCGGACACTAAGGAGCAGTTTAGCATTGCCAATCCACGTAACCTGCGCATCTTGGGACATTAAGGGGCAATTTAGCATGGCCAATCTATCTGAGTTACACATTTTGGGACACTAAGGGGCAGTTGAGCATAGCCAATCCACCTAACCTGCACATCTTGGGACATTAAGGGACAATTTAGCATGGCCAATCCCCCTAACCTACCCACCTTCGGACACTACGGAGCAGTAGAGGATGGCCAATCCACCTACCCTGCATATCTTTGCACTTTTGGAAGAAAATGGAGCACTTAGAGGAAACCCATGCAGACACCGGGAGAATGTGCAAACTCCATACAGACAGTTACCCAAGGCTGGAATTGAGCCTGGTTTCCTGGCGCTGTGAAGCAATAGTGCTAACCACTGTGCCACCCATGTGAAATAATACTACACAGTCTTCCATTTAATGCTTAATAATCTTTATCTCTCATACCTTGATTTTGTAAGGGACAGGACAGGATGGGATTGAGATGTAATGAAGACTAGTTGCGCACAAATTTGTGGGTCACATTTTAGGCATCTTAGATAGTATCCTGGAATGGATGGTGAGTTACTACAGGGTTTAACCTCTGTTGAAGAAGCCGTATATATTATTTGTCTCCTCAGTGACCTCAGTTAGCCACCAGTGTGGCCTACTCCACCCAAACCAGGAGCACCCAACCCATAATCCCATCCCACATTGCAATTCCAACACCTTCCCCACTTTCTCTCTTGGAACTGGTCCAAGGGCCAGGGCTAGTGAGGGCTAAAATGATATTTTCTTTTGGGGTGAGCTGCACACTGAGGTTCTGAGCCCTGCCTCAATATGCAGATGAGGACTATGTTCTGGTGGGCCTCAGGCTTCTTGTTCTTGGATCCCTCAATGAAAGTCTAACTCCGAGCTCTTAATGTTGGTGCCAAAATCATATTGGGATTATGGAATATCTGAGATAAGCAGAGCAAGGCATTGATCAATGTGGCTTTGTGGCTGCTAGCCTTGACTTATGGATTGAAATAGAATCTTCAAAATATAGTCTTCAGAAAAGGGACATCAATGGGATTGTGGATGGGATTGCCCCAACCCCACAGAGACAATGGTGGCATGGTGGTTAGCACTGCTGCCTCACAGCACCAGGGACTCAGGTTCAATTCCCGGCTTGGGTCGAGTCTGCACATACTCCCTGTGGGGATTTTCACAGTAACTTCATTGCATCGTTAATGTAAGCCTACTTGTGACACTAATAAATAAACTTTAAAAACTTTAGTTGTGGAGACGGGAAGGGACAGGAGTTTCTCAAGGATGAACTGCCAAGGGAATCAGCAACATGCTTCAGAGACAGGCAGCCAATTTCAATCCAATTCCGATGATGCTCTCAAGGCCACTTAAAGCGGATAAGAATCAGCCAACCCATTTTGGGAGGGAAAGAGAAAGAAGGAATGGGAGCTCACACTCTGACAGTGGATGTGTGGGTGGGTGAGCCCAGATATTTAATGGTGACGACATCCAACTCCTGAAAACGCAAGAGGTAAAATCTGTTGGAGCAAATCCAAGTTTCCAGCCAGCTGCCGAAGACCGGAACATATCCACCGCTGTCGACCCATCAATCAGGACAAGTGATTGAGGAGCACCAAATAAGTCGCTACTTTGGGTGGAAGTCTGGCTTGGCAAGACCACAGACCTTCAGCTCCCCTGCAGAGAGACAGCGATGAATGGACCCATAGGCAGCAGCTGGAATGTTTTGCAAACGTTCTTTGTGTGCGAGGGAAATACAGTCCCCACTAACACAAAAAAAAAGGAGTGTTCCCTTCCAGTTAGGGAGCACTTCAGCAACCAAGGGCATTTAGCCTCCAATCTTCCGGTAAGTGTTCTCCAAAGGTGGCCTTCAAGACACACGACAATGCAGAATCGCTGAGCAGAAACTGATAGCCAAGTTCTGCATGCGTGAGGGTGGCCTTCACTGGGAACTTGGGTTCATGTCACCCAACGTGTAACCTCCACTGTTTGGCCTGAGCTTGCAAAATCCTACTAACTGTCCTAGCTTCACATCTCTCTAACCTGTGATTAGACCTCTCTCCACTTGTACTGTTTGTACCTGTAATGACTCGGTTACCTGAAAAGATTTGCATTCCAACCATTTATCTTGCAATTGTGTCTTTGTCGATATGTATGCTGTGTTTGTGAAATCCACCTCCCCACTCAGCTGATGAAGGAGCAGCGCTCCAAAAGCTTGTGATTCCAGATAGACCTGTTGGACTTTAACCTGGTTTTGTGAGACGTCTTACTGTGCCCACCCCAGTCCAATGATGGCATCTCCACATCACAGGAAAAAAAGGAAAAACAAACCTCCATGATTTGGGAGTTAACGCCATTCAATTGAAGTGACTTTGATGTTTCAGGCATGTTAAGGTACTACTGGGCCCAACCATCATTTAAGAAGTATGAAGATTTTTGTTATAATGGTGTGATTCCATTACACTGATTTCAACCAACAGGTAAAGTTCATCGTGTCTTCATTGACCTTAAAAAAAAAATTACCGGACAACAGGTTCCTGGGCCTTTTTTCGTGTGTTGCTATAGAAACACAGGTGACTGCCTGCCACTATTATCTAAAATGAATTGCACCATTAGTTTTCAAAAGAAAGACAATATATTTTTGCTTGAAATGCTTCTAGTTGCGCACTTTGTTTCTATTTGATGTCAAGGCCCATCACCATTTGCCTATATGTTGCAGAGGTATCATTTAACCAGGCATGTTGTATTGGGATAGATATTGCCCGTGAGGTTCTCGCGCTGTCCGTAATGACTCCAGTGTCTGAAGGAAAGAACGTCAGTGTTGTCTTCAGCGATGTTGGTTTTGGCAGTTTCATTACTGTCGAGAAATAAGAAACCTGTGTCTCTGCGGTATATTTTGTGGCCTCTGAATGTCCCAAAGCGCTTTGCAGCTGATGAAATACTTTTGAGGTGCGGCCACTGATGTAAGGTAGGAAATACTGCATTGCAACAGCAACTACACCTGGAAAGTACTTCAGAGGAGGTGGGAGAATGGTACTAGGTGAACTCATTGACAGAGCGAGCTGGTGCAGACATAAAGGGCTGAACAGCCTCCTCCTGAGCTGTTACAATTTCCCGCGAAAGTACTTTAAAAGTTAAAATTTATTCATTGTCACAAGTAGGCTTACTATAATGAAGTTACTATGAAAATTTCCGAGTCACCAGATTCTGGCTCCTGTTTGGATACGCTGGGAGAGAAATTAGCATGACCTAAACAGCACCTCTTTAGAATTGTGGGAGAAATCCCACGCAGCCATGGGAGGAGCACATGCAGACTCTTCACAGACAGTGATCCAGGCTGAGAATCGAACCTGGGTCCTTGGCACTGTGAGGCAGCAGTGCTAAACACTGTGCCACCCATTTTGGGACGGTAGCGTGCGGTGCTATATAAAATCAAGTTTTTCTATGCAGCGCAAGCTCCCACAAACGGCAATGGCACAGATTTCAATAGAAACACAGTAAATAGAAGCAGGAGGAGTAGGCCATTCGGCCCTTCGACCCTGCTCTGCCGTTTGTTTTGATTATGGCAGATAATCAAATTCAATATCCTGATCCCGCCTTCCTCCATTTATCCCTTGATCATTTTAGCCCCAAGAACTAGAATAGAACAATTTTCTTTGAAAAGTGGCCATGGTACCTTTTTCTTTTCAGTTCATTTATGGGATGTGGGTCATCCCAAGTTGCCTCTGAAATGAGAAGCTCACTAAGGCCATTTCAGAGGGTTGTTAAAAGCCAACCACATTGCTGTGGTTCTGGAGTCACATGTAGTCCTGACCAGGTAAAGGTGGAAGGGACATTAGTGAACCAGACAAAATCTTATAACATCATTTTTTTCACCTGCCAGATTTTTTATTGAATTCAATGTCACCATCTACCATGGTGGGATTCAGACCCAGTTTCCCAGACCGTTGCCTGGCACCTCTGGGTTACACGCCAACCCCTCCTCAGAAATCGTGTGGACATTGCTGTGCTTGAGGTGCTGTCTTTCGAATAAAATGTTAAATCAATGTTCCCTCAGTGCTCGCATTTATTTAGCACCTGTAATTTGGAACAATCATCCCTAGGTGCTTGTTCAGACAACATTGGACATGAGCCAAAGCAGGAGATACGCTTTGCGGCACGGTGGCACAGTGCTTAACATTGCTGCCTCCCATCAGCAGGATGTGGAGTTGCCAGCATTGGACTGCGGTGAGGCACAGTCAGTAGTCTCACAACACCAGTTTAAAGTCCAACAGGTTTATTTGGTAGCACGAGCTTTTGAAGTGCTGCTCCTTCATCAGGCATTCACCTGATGAAGGAGCGGTGGGTCCGAAAGCTCGTACTAACAAATAAACCTGTCAGACTTTAACCTGGTGTTGTCAGACTACTTACTGAGCCATCACCAGGGGCCTGGGTTTGAGTCTAGCCTTGGCTGAATGTCTACGTGGAGTCTCCACGTTCTCCCCGTGTCTACATGAGTTTCCTCCGGGTGCTCCAGTTTCCTCCCACAATCCAAAGATGTGCCGATAAGGTGGATCAGCCATGCTAAATTGTCCCAAAGATGTCTGGGTTAGGGAGAATAGTGGGGTAAATTGGTGGGGTTACAGGGATAGGGTCTGAGTAAGATGCTCCATTGTGGATTGGATGGGCTGAATGGCCTCCTTCTGAACTGTGGGGATTCTATGATGTGAAGTGGAGCAATTCAGTTGGTCAAAGATACAGCATTGTGGACTTCTGCACTCAGAGCTTATCTTTTGACTCTGGGTTGAGAATCTGACCCATCGCGGCAGGGCTGGTTTAATTGGGTTGCTTGGTGAAGTAGTTGGTGCTCACTATATAGTAGTATGGTTTGGGGCTAAAAGCATGCCTGGGCTGACACTGGGGCCTCTGATCAGCTGCTGAGCTCCCTGGTGAGCTGCTGACTCTTTATAATGATTGATTTGCCATTAATCCGTGGGGAAGTTTCAATTTACCACAGGCTGGAGAGCTATTAACAATACATGGACGAGTGAGCACTGAGCAATAAGTGGGTAAACAGTCATGAATTCCTTTAGTGGTACCACTTGTATTTACTGCTCCAGAATTTCATCTTGTGCCCTATTCGACATGTCAATCACCTTTCTTCTGTATGTTATGTGCAGAGTTGTTTACTTCCTTACTTATAAAATTCAGGAGTTCTTATTCTCATGTTCAAACTCCCCATCATCTTGCTGGCCACTAACCCTACAGCCCTCCAAGACCTCTGTTCTCCTCCAACTCTGGCCTCCTGCACATCCCCTCAATGCTTTTCTTCACTATTGGTGATCATGCCTTCAGCTGCCGAGGCCTTCACTACTGCTATTATCCTCTCTCTAATCCTCTCCTCTTCCTGACTGTGCTGTCCTGCTTTCAATCACTACTTCAAGCTTACCTCTTCGGCCGAGCACTCAAGCATAAGTCCAAGTATCACCTTATGTGGGGAGGCAATGGCCTAGTGGTATTATTGCTAGAATATTAATCCAGAAGCTCAGCTAATGTTCTAGGGACCCGGGTTCGAATCCCGCCCCCCTATGGCAGATTGCGGAGTTTGAACTCAATAAAAAAAACCTGGAATTAGGAATCCACTGATGACCGTGAAACCATTGTCGGAAAAAAAACATTTGATTCACTAATGTCCTTTAGGGGAGGAAATTCAGCCTACGTATGATTCCAGAGCCACTGTAATGTGAGTGACTCTCAACTACCCTCCAAGAATAACTGGGGATGGACAATAAATGCTGGCCAGCCAGCGACACCAATGTCTCATAAATGAATGAAGAAAGCATACCTCTTCAGCCAAACACTCAGTCATCTGTCCAAGTGTCACCTTTTGTGGGGAGGCAATGACCTGGATATTATCACTAGACTATTAATCAATAAACTCAGCTAATGTTCTGGGGACCTGAGTTCAAATCCCACCACGACAGATGGTGGAATTTGAATTCAATTAAAAAAAGTCTGGAACTAAGAATCTACTGATGACCATGAAATCATTGCTAATTGTCGGAAAAACCCATCTGGTTCACTAATATCCTTTAGGGAAGGAAATCAGCCATCCTTATCTGGTCTGGTTTACATGTGACTCTTGAGCCACAACAGTGCAGTTGAATCAGGAGATTCTTAATTCCAGATATTTTTTACTGAATTGAAATTCCACCATCTGTCGTGACGGGATTCAAACCCATATCCCCAGAACATTAGCTGAGTTTCGGGATTAATAATCTAGCGGTAATACCACCAGGCCATCACCACCTCTGTTCCCTGCCGATCTTTGGATAGTGGGATGGGAAACTCCACCAGCCTAAAAACCCTGGCCATGGGGGTTTAGGTTCCAAGGGTACAGGTTCATAGCTCCTTGAAAGTGGAGTCACAGTTGGACAGAGTGGTGAAGAAGGCATTCAGCATGCTTGGTTTCATCGGTCAGAACATTGAATACAGGAGTTGGGATGTCTTGTTGAAGTTGTACAAGACATTGGTAAGGCAACACTTGGAATACTGTGCGCAGTTCTGGTCACCCGATTATAGGAAGGATACTATTAAACTAGAAAGACTGCAGAAAAGATTTACTAGGATGCTACTAGGATTTGATGGCTTGTGTTATAAGGATAGACTGGGACTTCTTTCCTGGAGCTTGGAAAGCTCAGAGGTGATCTTATTGAAGCCTATAAAATAATGAGGGGCATAGATCAGCTAGATGATCAACATCTTATCCCAAAGGTAGAGGAGTCGAAAACTAGAGGGCATAGGTTTAAGGTAGGAAGGAAGAAATACAGAAGAGTCCAGAAGGACAATTTTTTCATTGAGGGTGGTGAGTGTCTGGAAAGATCTGCCAGAGGTAGTAATAGAGGTGGGTGTAATTTTGTTTTCTGAAAAGCATTTTGACAGTTATTTGTGTAAGATGGGTATAGAAGGATACAGGCCAAATGCATGCAATTGGGATTAGCTTGGCGTTTGAAAAAGAAAAGGGTGGCATGGACAAGTTGGGCCGAAGGGCCTGTTTCCATGCTGTAAATCTCTATGACTCTGAGATGTCTCCAAACCTACTTTGTCTGATCTAACTCAGTCCAACTCCTGCGTAATGATTTCCATTTGATATGGAAATCCTTTGTCACCAGGGAAAGCTTTGGAAACACTTTAACCATGCATAAAGTACGGGATTGGAATAGAAGCCAGTGGGACGAACTCATTAATTTTTCCAGGGCAGCAAACCAGTCTGGTATCGAGTCTCAGTGGACTACTAATATGTGTAGTAAAAAGTTCATTCTTCTGAGGCTGGTTTCTCCCTGCAGACATGGGGAGAATGTGCAGACTCCACACAGACAGTGACCCAAGCCGGGAATCGAACCCAGGTCTCTGATGCTAACCATTGTGCCACCACGCCGCCTCTAAATCTTCCTCCCAAGAGAATTTCAGCAGGAGACAATGGTTTGCTTCTATGGTCTAACTCCATAGATAAACTGACCTGGGATAAAGAGAACTTTGTATTTCCACGTGGATGACCAATCTCCTCGCGACCCCCCAAAAAACTCCCAAACCTAAAAAATTTGAACACTTAGTGGTGGATCCATGTCCTCACACTGTAATCCTCAGAAAGCAGCCTTTTATTTATTGTTGTTTTAAAAAACATTTGAATTACCTGCCTTCCATTGGTCATGTGGCCAGGTTGAACCCACTTCAAAATCCCGTTGATAACCAGGAGAGAGAGTGCCATGTCCAGTAATCTTCAGCACCATCAGTGTCACCACCTTACCCAAACTCAACCCTTCTTGGTATAATTTTCACAAGGCACTGGCACACTGCCACCCATCTTGCTGCTGGGGGCTTACAGACGGCCCCACAGCGTGAATCCATGGCCAGGCCAGCTCTTCCTGTTGCTGAGCATTATGTTGTTGTTCTTGTTGTTTCTCTTCCCACACCTGTGGGCGGCATGGTGGCACAGTGGTTAGCACTGCTGCCTCACAGCGCCAGGGACCCGGGTTCAATTCCGGCCTCAGGTCACTGCCTGTGTGGAGTTTGCACATTCTCCCTGTGCCTGCATGGGTTTCCTCCCATAGTCCAAAGATGTGCGGGTTAGGTTGATTGGCCATGTTAAATTGATCATTAGTGTCAGGGGAACTCGCAGGGTAAATACGTGGGGTTACGGGAATAGGGTCTGGGTGGAATTGTGGCTACTGCAGACTCGATGGGCCAAATGGCCTCCTTTTGCACTGTAGGGATTCCATGGTTCTATGACCTAGTGGTATGTAAGGCAGGCTTTCATCTCTTCCTCATAGCTAATTTTTCCTGTAACCGGTTGTGGGCTTATTGCTTGAGACATCACCACTCCACATCAGGCATGACTGACCAGGAGGCTCTTCCGCTCTTGCCACCTGCCGTGGGCATGTTGGGAGAATCTTGCAGGTTGATACTCAACCTGTTCAGCTGCATAATGAGTATACCTTCCTTTGGCTATCAAGTCCTGGAGTGGGACTCAAACCTAGACCTTCTGGCTCAGAGACAAGGATGTACCAATATGGAATTCATGAGAAACCTCTTTACTCAGACAGTGGTTACAATTGGCAACTCACTACCACAAGGAGCAGTTAAGGTGCACAGTAGTTAAGGAAAAGTTGGGGTGGCACGGTGGCACAATGGTTAGCACTGCTGCCTCACAGCACAAGGGAACCGGGTTCAATTCCTGCCTCGGGTCACTGTCTGTGTGGAGTTTGCACGTACTCCCTGTGTTTGCATGGGTTTCCTCCGGGTGCCCTGGTTTCCTTCCACACTCCAAAGATGTATAGTAAGTCTTCGGAGGTGGAAATCCCTTCACCAGAATTCCTTTATTTACAAGATTCAACAACACTATACAGAGTGCTCTCAATGTTTAGTCCACATCCTGAGTGCCAGAGGAACTGACGCTCTTGTTTAAGTACAGGGTGTGGGGCTCCCTGATTGGCCCTTAATAAGGGTATTCATATTCAAGTAGGGCCACCTCCATTGCCAGATTAAAGTCATTACAGGGTTAAATTGATTGGCGATGGTAGATTGCCCTTTAGTGTCAGGGGGATTAGCAGGGTAGTGGGGTTACAGGGATAGAGTGAGATTGCTGATGGTGCGGGTTCAATGGGCCGAATGGTCTCCTTCTGCACTGTCTGGATTCTATGATTCTAGATAACCGCATAAGGGATAAAGGAACAGGATGAGATGTTGGTGGGGTTGGATAAAGAATGGGATTGGCGTACGGAGACAATATGGAAATGTTGAATCAAATGGACAGTTTCTTTGCTATAAAAGTGATACCAGGGTCAGAGCGGGATTTAACTCCCAAACCAGCACACGCACCTGCTTGTTAAACTGACCTGCAGTTCATTCCAGGGTCAAGTAAGTGCTTGGGGTCATGTTTACCAGAGGAAACAGCTTTATCCGTTCCCCAGAAGGAAAGAAACATCAATTGAAGGTCGCAAAGCGCACTGGTCAGAGTCCAATTTATTCCCAAGAGTGGTGTTTCGATGATCATCCCAAAGGCGACACAAACAAGGGTCATCAAGACATTTGCCAAGTGTATGAGCGTCATTCTGCGTAACTTCCTTCCTTCATAATTTTATGTCAGTGTTAGTGTTTGACAGGTTTGGAGTGGTCCCACAATCTGATGCTCACACTTCCTCGTGGTACTGTATTTTTTTGGGTTTTACTGCAGATTTTATTGCCTGTCACATTTTAGATCACCCTCGTAGGTTTGGAGTTTAAAGTTTGCTTATTTATTAGTGTCACAAGTTGATTTACATTAACACTGCAATGAAGTTACTGTGAAAATCCCCTAGTCGCCACACTCTGGCACCTGTTCAGGTAACATTGACAGAGAATTTAGCATGGCCAATGCGCCTAACCGGCACATCTTTCAGACTGTGGGAGGAAACCCATGCAGACGTGGGGGGAGAACATGCAGACTCCACACAGTGACCCAAGCCGGGAATCGAACCTGGGTCCCTGGCGCTCTGAGGCAGCAATGCTAACCACTGTGCCACCATGAGTGAGTGCTAACCTTGCCATTCGGACCCGAGTGAGTGTTAATCCTGGTTTGGAGCTATTACTGGAAGTTCAGCATTATGCAGGGGTAATAAAGAACAAATCCTAGCTTGTAATTATTTTTCAAACTGTCTGTGTTTGTCCTCCAATCCTCATTAACACTCAAGCATCACTTCAGACCTGATTTTAAATGGAAATTACAATGAAAACTTGTTAATCCGTGAGCAAGCAAGCAGCGACACCATGCAGCAATATTTAGAGTGCAAAATCTAATATCTATTTTCTTTTATTAGTAATATTTACATGTGTAGTTCTCATTCTTGGGGTTGGATCTATAGATGCTGAGAAATTGTTTCCACTTGTGGGAGAGTGTGTAGGATCAGAGGGCATAGTTTCAGAGTAAGGGATCGCCCATTTAAGACAGAGATAAGGAGAAATTTCTTCTCTCAGAGCGGAGTGAATCCGTGGAATTCTTTCCCACAGAGAGCTGTGGAGGTTGGGTCATTAAGTCTGTGCAAGGCTGAGATGGACAAATCCTTAATCAGTAAGGGAGTCAAGGGGATAAGGTGGGAAAGTGGAGTTGAGGATGACCAGATCTAATCAGTCATGATCTCATTGAATGGTGCAGCAGACCCGATGGGCCGAATGGTCCACTTCTGCTCCTACATCTTATGGTCTGTCATTTCTTTTCCCCCCTGTGAAGATTCCAGACCCTGTTTAGTTAAATTAGTTTAACAAACAGATTGAGCTGCTTGTGTGATCTTTTGCTGGTTGCCATGGTTTGCTTGGGCACTTTGACACTTTGCTTCAAAAATAATTGGCTGTTGTACATCGAACTGAATACATCTCGCAGTCTGTGCATGTTTCAGGAGGAACCTGGCTCCTCCCTTCAACCATTACAGATCGAACTCCAGTTAGAACTGAGTGCATAATTAAGCTAATTCAGCAGGGGCCTGGATTTATTTGTTTTTATTTCCGGCTGCAGTCAAACCCCTCGGGCCTCAGCTGATGGCACCCTCGGCTCAGGGTTCAAATCCCCCTCCAGTGACTTGAGCACAAAGTCCAGGTTGGCCCTCGGAGTGCAGCACTGTGTGCTGAGAGAGTGCTGCTCCCACGGAACTCCCAGCTTTTGGACGAGATGTTAAACAAAGCCCTCTTATTGGACACCGAAAATCCCATAGCACTACTTAAAAAAAAAAGATCAAGAAGTCTTTCCACGTGGGCTGGCCATTAGGAACATAGGGATTTAGTTTTAACTTACCAGGTGTAAGTTTTTCACTCGGAGGGTGGTGAGTGAGTGGAATCGGCTGCCGTCGGTGGTGGTAGAGGTGAACTCGTTGGGGTCTTTTAAGAGACTTCTGGATGAGTACATGGGATTTAATGGGATTGAGGGTTACAGATAGGCCTGGTAGGTAGGGATATGATCAGCGCAACTTGTGGGCCGAAGGGCCTGTTGTGCTGTAGTTTTCTATGTTCTAAGGTCAGAAGCAACTCCACCCTTCGCACCTGTTTTGCCATTCACTCAGATCATGGCTGATCTCTCCCTGTCTCAAATCTATCTCCCCACCTGTTCCCCATATCCCTTTATTCCGTCCTTAATCAGGCTAGTTTTATCCCTTATCCAACTTCATTAAAGAGATGACTATAAGAAGTTTTCAGGGGCAGAAGTCTCTTCACCAGAATCCCTTTATTTACAATTCTAACACTAGTGCTATCAGTCAGCAGTCTACCTTTGGGAGTGCCAGAGGAACTGACACTCACAGTTAAGCACAAGGCAAATGCTCCCTGATTGGCCCATCAATTGACTCCTTAATCAGGGAATTCATATTCCAATAGGCCAACTTCAATGGCCTGATCACAAGGAAGACCACAAAGAACTACAAAGGTTGTGAATGTCGCTCAGTCCCTCATGCAAACCAGCCTCCCATCCACTGACTCTGTCTACACTTCCCACTGCCTCAGCAAAGCACCCAGCATAGTTAAGGACCCCATGTGCCCCAGACATTCTCTCTTCCACCTTCTTCCGTCAGAAAAAGGATTCAAAAGTCTGAGGTCATGTACCAACCGACCCGAGAACAGCTTCTTCCCTGCTGCTGTCAGACTTTTGAATGGACTTACCTCGCACTAAGTTGATCTTTTTCTACACCCTAGCTATGACTGTAACACTACATTCTGCACTCTCTCCTTTCCTTTTCTATGAACAATATGCTTTGCCTGCATAGCACAGAAGAAAGAATACTTTTCACTGTATGTTAATACATGTGATAATAATAAATCAAATCAAATCAAATTGAAGTTATTACAATGACCTGGTCGTGAACTATTTATGAGAGCTTGCTCTACACAGATTGATGGGCTGAATTTCATAACAATAGTGGCTGCACTTCACAAACAGTTCATTGGCTGTAAATTGGACTTTGAGGGTTGGAGGTTGTGAAAGGTGTGTATAAACGCACTAATTCCTTTTCATGACTGGACCCAAAGGGAGAGCACAAAGGCAAGCCCAGACAAACAAGAGTACTGGGGCCAGAGCCCTTCGACCTTTCTTCTGGGCGTTTGCTGCAACTGCAGTTGGAGGTGGGATGGGGACCGTGTGGATCTGAAGGGCCCCAACATGCCAGACTGTTCCCACCACCTTACACCCAATTGTCAAACAAGGTAACTGAGAGTAAAGATCGAAGGGAAGCAGAAGTTTTGGGGCAGAAAGATTTTCACAATGATCTGTTTGTTTTGGATGTATGTCAATAGAAAAGTAAACTAAAGTAGGGTTTAAAATGGGTTTCTCTTTATTGCTCTTTATGGACCAAATAGAAAGTAGTTGAGGCCAAATGTTGTGTGGTTTGAAGATGAAGTCTCACAACACCAGATTAAAATCCAACAGGTTTGTTTGGAATCACGAACATGCGATATGCCATTCACCTCATGAAGGAGCAGTGCTCCGAAAGCTCATGATTCCAAATAGACCTGTTGGACTTTAACTTGGTGTTGTGAGACTTCTTACTGTGCCCACCCCAGTCCAACGCCGGCATCTCCACATCATGGTTTCAAGAAGAAATTAGATTTAGCTCTTGGGGCTGAAGGGATTAAGGGATATGAGGGGAAGGTGGGATCAGGATATTGAATTTAATGATCAGCCATGATCATAATGAATGGTGGTGCAGGCTCAAAGTGCCGAATAATCTACTCCTGCTTCTAGTTTCTATGTTTCTAAAACTGTAACCAATTTTACCTCCCCCACATCCGCTCTTTAACTCTGTATACATTTCCAATAGATACTTAAATGAACATGCAGATTTACAGATGTTCCAGTCATGGTGGGTGGCGGGGGTACAGTGGAGGGGGGGAAGGGAGCGGAATATCCTCCCAAAACAGCAATGTTAAATAAATTGATCACAAGTTAAGCGTGTACAAATTCCAGATCTGATCAAATTGCCACAAGAAGCAATATAATCTGTGCAAAGAGCAATGAGACGCGATTCATGAATAAGTTGAGATCACTAAACGTATCCAGGCATGGGCCAGATAGTAGGAAACGACCGAGGAATTTGCTGAAACTCTGGTTAACGTTTAACATAACAGAGACCTATTCGTACAGGAGTTGCATCGGGACTGACAATAGGAAACTTAACCTTAATATTTTAAAAAAGGAGTAAGACCTAAATTGGCGAATCCTAAACAAAAGGAAGAGAAGTCGTCTGGAACATTTTCTGAGATGTCACCAAGTGATATCTGAAAACACCAGAGTCCACAGGGGACAATCAACATGGTTTTAGCACCAATAAACTTTGCACCATAACTCTATTAGAAATATTTACAGAAACATACAGTGCAGAGTGAAGCTATTCAGTCCATCATATCTGTGCCAGCTCTTTGAAAGAACAATCTGATTATTCCCGCTCTCCCTGCTCTTTCCCCACAATCCTTGGGTGAGATTCACCGGCCTCCCAGCCACGTGCTTCCCACCGACAGGAGGTGGCGAGTTGTTTACTAGCAATGGACTTCTCCAGTCCCAACGTTATGAATGGGAATTCCCATTGATGCCAGTGGGAAACCCGCAGGAGGAGGTGCACTGCCAGTGGGATCAGAAGATCCATTTTTTCCATTTCAAATACATGCTCAATCTTGCTGAGATAATTTGGAGAACAAAGGGGTCTCCTCAGTGGTGATCCTGTAGGTTGAGGTAATGTGCGTGTCTTTGATTGTGATCCTGAGTTGCTCTGCTGGCACCCCAGGAGATAACTAAACAATTGGAATGGGGACGTACTGTCATTTCCTTGGCATTTCAAAAGGACACCCCATCCAGTTGTCCATCATCTTTGTCCATCAGTTAGAAAGTTCTGAGCCAAACCATGATTGCAGGTTGGGGTTTGAGGTGTGGTCATGCCGTTGATATATTCCATTAGAACTCTGTGCCAGTCATTAAGATTGGCAAAGTGATGGCCTAGAGGTATTATCGGTAGACTATTAATCTAGAAACTCAGCTAATGTTCTGGGGACCTGGGATCAAATCCCTCCAAAGCAGATGGTGGAATTTGAATTCAATAAAATAAAACTGGAATTAAGAATCTGCTGATAACCATGAAACCATTGTTGATAAAAACCCATCTGGTTCACTAATGCCCTTTGGGGAAGGGAACCTGTAGTCCTTACCTGGTCTGGCCTACATGTGACTCCAGACCCGCAGCAATGTGGTTGACTCTTAAATGCCCTCAGGGATGGGCAGTAAACTTTGGCCTCGACATCCCATGAATGGATAAAAACTAAACGTAGTCTTTTGGTTTGATTTATTATTGACTCATGTACTGGGATACAGTGAGAAGTTTTTTTTTGCGCACTATACTGACAAAGCATACTGTTCATAAAGTACATAGAGGTGCAGGAAAGGAGAGGGTGCAGATTATAATGTCACAGTCATAGCTAGGCTATAGAGAAAAATCAGCTTAATATATGATAAGTCCATTCAAAAGTCTGATGGCAGCAGGGAAGAAACTGTTCTCGAGTCTATTGGTATGTGAAGAAGGTGGAAGAGAGAATGTCTGGGGTTCTTGATTACGCTGACTGCTTTGCCAACATAGTGGGAAGTGTAGATGGAGTCAATGGATGGCAGATTGGTTTGTGTGATGGACTGGGCTACATTCACAACCTTTTGTAGTTTCTTGTAGCAGGAGCCATGCCAAGCTGTGATACATCCGGAAAGGATGCTTTCTATGGTGCATCTGTAAAAATTGGTGAGAGTCGTACCAGGCATACCAAGTTTCCTTAGCCACCTGAGGAAGTAGAGGGCTTGGTGGGCTTTCTTAACCATAGTGTCAGCATGGAGCGACCATGACAGGTTGTTGGTGATCTGGACACCTAGAAACATTCCCTAGGAGCACTAACATGCAGAGGGATCTGGATGTGCAGGTCCACAACTCCCTAAAAGTGGCAACACAGGTGGCCAAGGTGATTAAGAAGGCGTATGGCATGCTTGGCTTCATTGGCTGGTTAGAGTTAGAAAATCATTTTGTTGCTATATAAAACCTTGGTTAGGCCATATTTGGAGTATTGCATGCAGTTCTGCTCACCACGCTACCAAAAGTATCTGGAGAATGCAAAGAAAGTTCATCAGGTCATTGCCTGATCTTGAGCATGTTCGCTATGAGGAGAGGTTGAATAAACAAAGATTGCTTTCACTGGAAAGATGCAGGCTGAGGGGAGACCATAGAGGTCTACAAATTTATGAGGGGCATGACAGGATGGATAGCGAGAGGCATTTTCCAAGGGCGGAAGTGTCAATTACACGGGGGCACAGGTTCAAGGTGAGAGAGAGAAAGTTTAAGGGAGATGTGAAAGGGAGGTTTTTCACGCAGAGTGGTGGGAGCCTGGAACGCACTGCCAGAGGAGGTGGTGGAAGCAGGCACATTAGCAACACTTAAGAGGCACCATGAATAGGGAGGGAATGGAGGGATATGGACAGAATAAGGGTATAATGCTTTGTTTGTAGTTTAGTTAGGGCATCATGTTTGGCATAGGCTTGGAGGGCTGAAGGACCTATTCTTGTGCTGTATCTTTGTGTCCTTGTTCTAAATGCGAAGCTCTCGGCCAGTTGCCGTTGATGTAGATGGTGTGTGAGTTTGTGACATTTACACGCAGTACAGACTCCCAATCTGGAATTTAGCCACGGCCTTCATTTTGAAATGGAGCATTTTTTTTGAAAGTTCCGGAAATACATCAGATACCTTTCCCATCCTTTTCCATGTTAGTCTGACTCGGACAAATACTTTAAATAACTAGAGTAAATGCAATTAGAACACAAAGTTAGGTTCTTCAATGAGACATTAACGGCATTTAAAATGAGCAGGTAGAATGCTAACAAGAGTAATTCAGGATAATTGGGAAATAATCACATGCTGATTTATGACATTCACAATCTTGTTTTTTCTGTATGCCAAAAAAAATTAGCTTGACAATTAGTTCATCCGAATACTGGATCTGTTGACCTTTTCTGGTCACGGCTCTGGGTTGTAAAGCTGATGAGAGAGAATCAATGGAAAAGTGCTTAAAAATGAAAACTCGAACAATTGGCAAGGATAATAGGAAGTGCTGTGGAAAGGAGCATGGATAGGAAAGATACTAGCTCCGATGCTGCGGAATCTACACTTCCGTCTACACTTCCCGCTGCCTCGGAAAAGCGGCTGGCTTAATTAAGGACCCCATGCATCCCGGACATTCTCTCTTCCACCTCCTTCTGTTGGGAAAAAGATACAAAAGTCTGAGGTCGCGTACCAACCAAATCAAGAACAGCTTCTTCCCTGCTGCCAGCAGACTTTTGAATGGACCTACCTCACACTAAGCTGATCTTTCTCTACACCCTAGCTATTACACTTTCTTCTTTCCTTCTCTATGTATGGTATGTTTTGTCAGTATAGCATGCAAGAAAACAGTACTTTTCACAGTATGTTAATACATGCGTCAGTAATAAATCAAATCAAATCTGTGTGGGTGGAACTGGGGAACACTAAGGGAACAAAACATTAGTGGCGGGTTTGTATAGAGGCCCCCGAGCTACAGACACGTTGTTGGAAGTAGCATTAAGCAGGAAATTAGAGACGCACGTGATAAACCCAGTGATTATGGATCACTGTCTGAGAAATCTCCTGCTAATGGCAGTGATGTGAAACACTGGATGCACTACTGGATCATCTTCCCACCTGATAGAATGGGAGAGTGTTGTAATTTATGGACCTGAATCTTAATAAAGGAGACTATGATGGCATGAGGCACGAGTTGGCTACAAAGAATTAGGAAACATCACTTAAAAGGATAATGGTAGGCAGTCGATGGCAAACATTCAAAGAGCGCACAGGTGAACTGGTTATTCTTCTCAGGTGGGAAAGGTGGCCAAACTATGGATTGCAGGGGAACTTAGAGATTGTATTAGATCCAAAGAAGAGGCATAAAAATTGGCCAGAGAAAACAGCCCACTCGAGAACTGTAGGCCAATAAATCCCCAGGACTAGCACCACAGGGACAGCAGCGATTCAGGAAGACCGCTCATCACCACCTTCTCAAAAGCAATTAAGGATGGGCAATAAATGCTGGTCTATCCAACGATGCCCACATCCCATGAATGAACAAGAAAAAAAATTCTGGATCATAATTGCTCATTGCATAAAAATACCCTCAGCTCTGCATCCCTGGGGTGGCACAATGGTTAGCACTGCTGTCTCACAGCGCCAGGGACTCAAGTTCAATTCCTAGCTTGGGTCACTGTCTGTGCGGAGTCTGCATGTTCTCCCCATGTCTGCCTGGGTTTCCTCCGGGTGCTGTAGTTTCCTCCCACAGTCTGAAAGATGTGATGGTTGGGTGCATTGGCCATGCTAAATTCTGCTTTGGTGTACTCGAGTGTGGTGACCAGGGGATTTTCACGGTTACTTCACTGCGGTGTTAATGTTAATGAACTTTACAACTGTTAAGTCAAAATGTCTCATTTTAAATTTAAGTGGCAATTTAAGGGAGCGAATTGGACATCTTTATTCACCCCATCTGACTCTCTTTTTGAATGATTTGAATTAGCTCTGCTTGTCTAAATAATCTCATGGTAAAGCAAAAAATGCAGTTCAGCCAGCAAGGTGCAAGAGATTTTAGTCACAAATTCCTTCAGATGTGCCAGACATGTTAAGGCAATGGCAAGATGATGCAGTGTCCTGACCATTGTTGCAGTGATTAGATCTGAGGTGATTGTTAATGTGTGTGGACCCTTGTTCCTCATCTGCCTCTACGTTTGAAGGAATCTTCAGTCACATCACCAATACTGCTGGGAGCAAGAGCCCCCCCGCAGACAAAACAACAGCTAGCTACATGTCAAACCCATTAACCAGTCCGATCCCCAAGGGCTCTCGCTACACAGTTGGCACACAAGGAAAAGGCATTATTATGGGCTGTTTCATTCTGACCTTCAGCTGGAGTCTGTTCTCACTGTTAGCTGTTATCAACATCATTACAAACATACAGACAGTACGCTAGCACAGTGGTTTGCACTGCTGCCTCACAGTGCCAGGGATCCGGGTATGATTCCTGGCTTGTGTCACGGTCTGTACGGAGTTTACACATTCTCCATGTGTCTGCGTGGGTTTCACCTGGTTGCTCCAGTTTCAAAGAACAGTACAGCCAAACCTGCACAGGTCATGTTGTCCTATCGAGACCAACTGCTTATGTCCCCCTATTCCTCATTTGTTAATATGTCTAATCAGATAAGTCTGAAGTGTTGCTAATGTAACTGCCACAATCACCTCGCTTGGCAGTGCATTCCAGGCCCACAGCACATTCTGTGTAAAAAAAAACTTACCCCACACCTTTTCCCCTGAACCTTTCCCCCATTATCTTGAACTTGTGCCCCCTTGTATTTGTCATTTCTGCCCTGGGAAAAAGCTTCCAACTGTTCACCCTATCGATACCCCTCAGAATTTTATAAACTTCTATCAGGTTGTCCCTTAGCGCCCATCTTTCCAGGGAGAACAATCCAGTTTATTCAATCACTCCACGTAGCTGGTAAACATCTGGTAAACCTTTTCTGCACTGTGTCCAAAGCCTCCATATCCTTCCGGTAGTGTGGTGACCAGAATTGGACATAGTATTCCAAACATAGCCTAATCAATGTTTTATACAACTGTAACAATTTTTGCCAACTTTTATACTCGATACCCCACCCAATGAAGGAAAGTATGCCATATGCTTCCTTCGATACCTTCTCCACCTGCGCTGTCACTTTTAAGGATCTGTGGACCTATGCTCCCAGATCTCTGTGTGTCTATGCTCCTGATGGATCTGCCATTTATTTTATAGCTCTCTTAGCTGACTCGGATCTACCAAAATGCATCATATCGCATTTTTCCGGATTAAATTCCATTTGCCATTTCTCTGCCCAATTTTCCAGTCTATCTATATCCTGCTGTATTCTCTGACAATTTTTATCACTTTCTAAAACATCTGCAAACTTGCTAATCAAACCAGTTACCTTGTCTTCCAAGTCAATTATGGACTAGTTAGTGACTGGTGGCATAGTTTTGTATGGGGAAGGTCATGTCTCACCAACCTGATTGAGTTTTTTGAAGAGGTAATAAAGATAATTGATGAGGGAAGGACTGTGGATGTAGTTTATATGGACTTTAGTAAGATATTTGACAAGGTCCCACATGGCAGTCTGGTACAAAAATTAAAGTCACATGGGATTCAGCGTGGGCTGGCTAGATGGATACAGAACTGACTTGGTTGTAGAAGACAGAGAGTAATGGTGGAAGGGTGTTTCTTAGAATGGCGATCTAGTGGTGTTCCACAGGGATCAGAGTTGGGACCTCTGTTGTTTGTAGTATATATAAATGATTTGGAGGAAAATGTGAGTGGTCTGATTAGTAAGTTTGCAGATGACACAAAAATTGGCAGGGTTGCTGGATAGTGCTGGGGATTGTCAGAGGATACAACAGAATACAGATGAATTGGAGACTCTGGCACAGAAATAGCAGATGGAGTTTAATCCAGATAAATGCGAGATAATGCATTTTGGAGGATCAAATTTAGATATGTAATATATTGCAAACAGCAGAACTCTTAGGAATATTAACATACAGAAGGACCTGGGCGTGCAAGTCCTAAAAGGTGGCAATACATTTGGCCAATGTGTTTAAGAAGGCATATGGCATGCTTGCCTTCATCAGCTTTGAGTACAGGAGTTGGGAAATCATGTTGCAACCATATAAAACCTTGGTTAGGCCGCATTGCGTGCAGTTCTGCATACCACATTATCAAAATGATGGGGAAGCTTTGGAGAGAGTGCAAAGAAGGTTCACCAGTATGTTGCCTGGTCTCGAGGGTGTTGGCTATGAAGAGAGATTGAATAAACTAGGATTGTTTTCACTGGAAGGATGGAGGCTGAGGGGAGACCTGATAAGAGGTCTACAAAATTATGAAAGGCATAGACACGGTGGATAATCAGAGGCTTTTTCCAAGGGTAATTTTTCAATTACAAGGGGGCACAGGTTCAAGGTGAGAGGGGAAAATTTCAAGGGAGATGTGTGGGGGAAGTTTCCATGCAGAGAGTAGTGGGTGTCTGGAACGCGTTGTCAGAGGAGGTGGTGGCACATTAGCAATATTTAAGAAGCATCTGGATTGATACATGAATAGGGAGGCGGACCAAGTAAGAGCAGAAGGTTTCTTTTGTAGTTAGGGCATCATGATCGGTTCAAGTTTAGAGGGCTGAAGGGCCTGTTCCTGTGCTGTACTTTGCTTTTTTTAAATCCTTTTGACTCACAACCCAGCTTTGCCATATTTCTGGAATGGCCCATTTCGTATCTGCTTGAGAACACACTAAAGCTCTTGGAGAAACATTTAAGATTAAGTGCAGATTTCATTTTACAGGCAACCAAAGTGCCTGAGTGAGTGAGACAGGGAGTGAAAGAGCTCCTTATCAAGCAGTTACACTGTAACAGGAATTGTTATACACACTGATACAAGGACACTAATGAAAAATCTACTCAAGTGAGCTGGTATCTAAAGCAGATGCATGCTGTGTATATGTATATATAAATATATATCATGTCTTGGGTAACCAGCCACTAGAATTTAAGATTAACATTTGTTCCATTTATCTCTTAATGTGCTGAGAATTTATTTAGTGAGCAAAAATGTGGCCTGACCTGCGCAAATGAAATCAGTTGATGCTGGCAAAGCTTAGCAACAAGTTTCATTTCCCTTGTAAGTACCAAGGAGCAGGAGTCAGCAATATGGTCCTTTGAGCTTGTGTTGCCACTCATTAAGGTCATGGCTGATACTTTACCTCAACTCCATCTTCTCATATATCTCCCTATCTCTTAATTCCCTTTGTAGCCAAAAATATACCCATCCCTGAACTGAATGTACACAGTGATGCAGAATCCATGGCTGTCTGGAATATAGAACTGCAAAGGATAACAACCCTTTGATTGAAGACATTTCTCCTCATCTTAGTCCAAATGGCTGACCTGTTATTCTAAAACTGTGACCTGTGATGTAGAAAAAGTCCTCCCAGCGTTAACCCTGTTAGATCACTTAAGAATTTAATATTTTTTCCATTAGATCATCTTTTATCCTTCTAAACGCTAAGGAAGATAGACCAAGTGTATTCAATTTCTCAGCACAGGACAATTCCCTAACCCTAGGGAGCTGTCTAATAAACCTTCATTGTACTCTCTCAACAGCAAGTATATCCTTCCTGAAGTCAGGAGACTAAACTCCATGTGTGGTCGCACCAAAGCCCTATATGATAGCTGCAGGACTAAGGGGAGGCGATGGCCAGTGCTAATATTGCTAGACTACTAATCCAGAAACTCAGCTGGGGACCTGGATTCAAATCCTGCCACGACAGATAATGGAATTTGAATTCAATAAAAAAAAAATCTGGGAGTAAGAATCTATTGATGACCATGAATCGATTGTCAGAAAAACCCATTTTAGTTCATTAATGTCCTTTAGGTAAGGAAATCTACTGTCCTTACCTGGTCTGGCCTACATGTGACTCCAGAGCCACAGCAATGTTGCTGACTCCCAATTGCCCTCAGGCATCTAGGGATGGGCAATGAATGCTGGCCAGTTGGCAATGCCCATGTCCCGCAAATGTATAAGGAAAAGAAAGATACCTTTATGCTTCAACCCCTTTGTAAGAAATGTTAATGTGTCTTAATTGCTTGTCGTGAGCTTGCTAATTTTCTGTAATCCCAAACAAGGGTACCGGATTCTCCTGGCAACCAACATTTCCCAGTCCCTCACCATTTCAAATTAATCTGCTTTCCTATTATGTTTACTGCAGTGAATAATTTCACAATCCCCCGCATTGTACTCCAAATGTCCGCGATGCAATAAAAAGTTATAAAGAGCTTTGCATGGGCTAAAACTGGGCATCGAGCAATGATAGGAGGTAGTGTAGGGAAGGTGGCCAAAGTTCATGGAACCGTTAGGCATTGAGGAGACTTTTGAGGTGGGAAAAAGAATATTATAATAATTCCAGGGGCAGAATTTTCCCATCCTGCTGTGGGAATCATAGTTGATGGGACATGGACCATGCAAAGGTCTGTTGACCTCGGGCAGGATTTTCTGGTCTTGGGTGAGCGCAGTCGGAAAACCCCTGCCCCTGGAGTCAGCTGTAAAGGAACAGTGCTTTATTGCACTAAGTCAAATAAAAACACAAGCCTATGGTGAGCACAAACAGGTCCCTACTGGGACAATGGAATAATGGACCCACTCAAGGGCCTGCTTTATACAGGGCTTGGTAGAAGAGCTCCCCCTAGTGAGTTAACTACCAATCCCCGGGGAACTCGTATTCAACAGGGAGATCAATCAGTGATTCCCCGTGTTGGGGGTTATCACACATATATCATTCAGGATTTTTGAACATGGATTTCCTCCGGGTACCCCGATTTCCCCCCATATTCTGAAAGGCGTGCTGGCTAGGTGCATCGACCATAGTAAATTCTCCCTCAGTGTACCCGAACAGGCACTGGAGTGTGGCAACTAGGGGATTTTCACAGTAGCTACATTGCAGCGTTAATATAAGCCTACTTGTGACACCAATAATTAAACTTTAAGCTCAAAGTGAAGAAATGTCACCACACCTCAGTCCTAAATGATTGACCCTTCAACCTGAGACTGTGCCTGTCCTGTATACACTGTGAGGCAGCACTGATTGTAAGGTCGCTTCATGTATAATGTCCATGGATCATTTTCTGGTGCTGAAGTCATGGTGGAGGAATAGAAATAGTTTAAATTACCTGAAATGGGTGCTCTTTGTAATTGGGCTTTTAGATCAGTTTCTTTGTGCCTGTAAATGAGTCTAGACCTGGGAGCAAATACACTTTAATTTTTATTACTGGTGCAGAACCTTCATCTATTAAAACAGGGCTCCTGCTGTGTAAGGCATCTGTTTTGTTATGAAACAGTTACTCACAACGACCAGGAAGGCTTGGTATAATTAGGTATGTTTGCATCTGGAAAAGGAAAATTGTTCAATTTGACTTTGGTTTGAAACAGTCCTTTCCTGTTTCGTTTTTCCTTAAAATTAAATCATTTGCTTTGAGTTACTAGACAGAAAGGAAACTTGCCAATAGGCTGCTCATTTTCCCTGACAAACGTGGGCAGGTACCATTCCTGTGACACTATGACCAGCCTTTTAGGGGAGAAGGAGGAGGTCTAGCAGTAATGTTACTGCATTAGTAATCCATGCGTCCCTGTGAGTGGTCTGGGCACATGGGTTCAAATCCCATCATGGCAGCTGGTGGAATTGAGAGCTAGCCTCAGTAATAGTTTTTTTTATTCATTCATGGGACTGGTCGCTGGCTGGGCCAGCATTTATTGCCCATCCCTACTTGCCCGAGGGGAATTGAAAGTCAACCACGTTGCCGTGGCTCTGGAATCACATGTAGGCCAGACCGGGTAAGAACTGCAGATTTCCTTCCCCGAACCAGGTGTGTTTTTCTGACGATCGACAGTGGTTTCACAGTCATCAGTAAATTCTTAATTCCAGATTTTTTTTTTATTAAATTCAAATTCTACCATCTGCCATATAGAGATTCGAACCCAGATCTCCAGAACATTAGTTGAGTTGCTGGATTAATAGTCCAGTGACAATACCACAAGGCTATTGTCTCCACCTCCCCCGACCATGAAACTATCATTGGTTGTTGTAAAAACCTATCTGGGTCACTAATTTCCTTTATTTGATTTATTACTAACACGTGTTAGTGTATAATGAAAAGCATGCCGTACATAGAAAAGGAAAGGAGAGAGTGCTGAATGTGGTGTTACAGTCATAGCTAGGGTGTAGAGAAAGACCAACTTAATGTGACGGCAGCAGGGAAGAAGTTGTTCTTGAGTCGATTGGTGCATTCCCTCAGGCTTTTGTGTGTTTTTTCCAACGGAAGAAGGTGGAAGAGAGAACGTCCAGGCTGCGTGGGGCCCTTCAATTCGACCCGGTATGGTGGTGTTATCAGCATGCTTCAAAATCAACTTGGAGGGGAATTTGATCACGCAATCATAGGTGTATAAGGAGTATAGTAAGGGGCTGAGGACACAGTCTTGTGGGGCATTGATGTTGAGGATGATTGTGGAGGAGGCATTGCTGTTGCCTATCCTTGCTGATTGCAGCCTGTGAATTAGGAAGTTCAGGGTCTAGTCGCAGGGGGCGAAGTAACGTGTGTTGAAGGCCGAGCTGTAATCTATGATTCGGAGTCTGACATTATTTAGTCTTTGTTATTTAGGTGTTCCAAGGCTGAGTGCAGAGGCAGGGAGATGGTGACTGCTGCAGACCTGTTGCGGCAGTAGGTGAACTGTAGTGGATCCAGGCAATCTGGAAGGCTGGAATTGATTCATGCCGTAGGAAGATAGCTGACAATAGTGTTTTATTTCCAGACTTTTAAAACTGAACTCAACTTCTCAAACTGCCACCAGGGGATTTGAACCCACTTATTGACAATCCAGCCATTTTAAAAAAGGCTACCGTGATGAATGGAACACATAGGTTGCAAATATTTCCCACAGCCTCTGTGAATAATCTCTTCTTGTCTCCAAGCCGTGAAGGTTGCATCTTATTCACTTGACCTGTGCCTTGACGTATGTCTGTCATCAAAGCAGATCTCAATCGCAATATACAGTGCCCTCAACAGCAACTTTATTGTTCATTTTAGTGGACGTCTGAGCCATTGGCTGGGCCCAGAATTTATTGCCCATCCCTAACTGCCCTCCATTCCAGAGGGCATTTGAGAGTCAACCACATTGCTTAGGGGTCTGGAGTCACATCCTGGGGAAGGGCAGTGGATTTCCTTCCCTAAAGGACACTACTGAATTTGATGGGATTGCAGAAGAATTGACGATGGTTTCACGGTCATCATTAGACTTTTAATTCCAGAATTTTATTGAGTTCAAATTTCACCATGGTGGGATTCGAACCCAGGTCCCTGGATTTTGTCCTATGCCTCTGGCTTATGAGTCATGCCACTGCCGCCTCCCTTGTCATTTGTAATGTAAAAAACAATCTTCCAAATCATGTCACAGAAGTTTTACCAAGCAAGATTTGACAAGAAGCCACGCAAGGCAATATTAGTTCCAGAACCTAATAGAATCATAGAATCCCTACAGTGCAGATGGAGACCATTCAGCCCATTGAGTTGCACCAACCACAATCCCACCCAGGCCCTATTCCCAAAGCCTCACATATTTACCCCCCTTGACACTAAGGGTCAATTTAGCATGGCCAATCAACCTAACCCGCACATCTTTGGAGTGTGGGAGGAAATCGGGGCACCGAGAAGAAATCCATACAGACGTGGGGAGAACGTGCAAGCTCCACACAAACAGTAATCCGAGGCCGGAATCGAACCCAGGTCCCTGGCGCTGTGAGGCAGCAGTGCTACCCACTGTGCCAACAGCATGGGAGATAGGTGTGAAGGAGCATATTAACGAAGGAGAAGGTTAGTGAAGGGACGATAGAGCTTTAGGTTTAGGCAGTTGAAGGTACAGTGGCACAGTGGTTAGCACTGCTGTCTTACAGTACCAGGGACCAGGGTTCAATTCCTGCCTTGGGTCACTTTCTGTGCAGAGTCTGCACATTCCCCCCATGTCTGTGTCGGTTTCCTCCCACAGTCCAAAAGAGGTGCTGGTTAGGTGCATTGGCCATGCTAAATTCTCCCTTAGTGTACCCACAGGTGCTGGAGTGTGACAATTCGGGGATTTTCACAGTAACTTCATTGCAGTGTTAATGTAAGCCTCCTTGTGACACTAATGAATAAACTGACATCTTAAGCTGTCAATGATGGAGTGACAATAATCAGGAATGCTCAAGAAGCTGGAATTGGAACACTCCAAAGTTAAATCAACTGGGTTTTTGCATATCTTCAGATTTCCAATATTATTAGCAATTGTGAGCCAGTCCAGTGGTGAAATAGGTTTGGAGGGCTGCATGGCTTACTCATATGTTCCTGCTTCTAGATGTCACATATTGTATTGTTCACACTGTTGCAGAGAGGGAGTGCTCTAGGATGTGAGAGCCAAGGAGAAATGTTCACCTGCAGCGAAATAATTCCATAAATGTTTGCGAGCAATCTCTCCAGAGACATTGAAGCAAAGCTTTCCAATTGGTAACTGAAAAATAAATAGGCATCACAGCTGCTTGAATGTGTCTGTTTACATGGACCACAATGTTTTTCAAATTCTTTGCGCTGAAACTGGCAGAAGCAGGAACCATTTATTCTGGAAATTGCCTTTGGTATTGATCAGGGCCTGGGAATCGAACAATATTCCATCCATATCAGGATCTAGTATTTCCTGTTCATCTACTGCACTCCCAGGGACAGAGTGAATCATCCTCTACTTGGTCATAACAAAATGGAGGCCATCTTCGGGAAGGTACACAAGCTGGAGAGCTAGGGTAATCGATAGTAATGAAGGCGGTGTGTCTCGGGGAAGGCGGTGTGTCTCGGGGAAAATTGTATATCTTAGGGAAGGCGGTGTATCTTTTGAAAGTGTATATTCTAGAACTGGAACAGGTTTGAGAAGGCACGGTATCTTTTATCCATTCTATGAGGTCTGTTTTGGAAGAAACTCAAACCCTACTCTGACCTGAGAAGAGACTGCAATTCCACCAGCTGTCAGCGTGGCCTTTGAGTAAGGCAGTGAGTCACCAAAGAAGAACCTTCTTTACCTCATACAGATTTAAAAATTCCACCGTTAGACCTTACGCTCACTCATACTGTGTAAAATCACCCCAACTCCCACAGCTATATCTGTCATGAAAATGTGATAAGACACCAGTCTCAAAAATATTGTGCGCAGATTTACTGCTGGGGGGCTCGCATCTATTTAGGAGCTTGTTTAAGATTCACTAAAGCTAGTCGTGAGCATCCACAGTGCTGCAAGTGAAAGAAGTGATTACATCTGAAGAAGGAGACATATGGACTCAAAATGCACAGCGCGAATTTCCACCCATCCCGCAGCATGTTTCCTGGCGACGGCAAGCTGCCATTGGTCGCTATCGGGCCCTTCCTGTCCCACCAACATCTACATCTTCTATGTGGCTCGTCCATCCCCCCGCCAGGTAACCCACCATGGGGGAGGAGTCACCTTCAGCGGGACCGGAAGACCAATTAGTGAAAAGGGCTGGAAAATCCAGCCATGAACTCCACTTTCTCTCTCCATGGATGCTGCCTGACCTGCTGAGATTTTCCTGCTTATAGCCATTTGTGCCCCACTCCCACTGCAGCGAGGTTGGAGAATTTGGCGGCCAGCCAAATCTCCATTCACTGTGGCAGGAGGGAAAATTCCCACTGGTGTAAACGATAGGAACATTCCAGTCCCCCCATAGTCATTTTGCTTTTGTTTTACCGCATGGATCTGGACTTTTGATTCAATTTGATTTATTATTGTCACATATGTTAGTAAAATGTATTTTTTCTTGCACACCATATAGACAAAGCATACTGTTCATAGAGAAGGAAAGGAGAGGGTGCAGAATGGAGTGTTACAGTCATAGCTAAGATGTAGAGAAAGATCAACTTAATGTAAGGTGGGTCCGTTCGAACGTCTGATACATAGTGGGGAAGGAAAGAAGAGAATGCAGAATGTAGTGTTACAGTCATAGCTAGGGCATAGAGAAAGATCAGCTTAATATATGGTAGGTCCTTTCAAAAGTCTGATGACAGCAGGGAAGAAGCTGTTCTTGAGTCAGCTCCTAAACATGAAAAGTTGGGGGCTGAATGTACAGCAATTGTACCCCACACTCCTATTTTTCAGGTGTTAATGCACAGGAACAGGTATAATCAAGCCATAGCTTGTGTTAATCAACTGCATTAAGTTGATGTTTCTCTGCGTGCTAGCCATGACTGTAACACTACATTCTGCATCCTTTCCTTTCCTCTTTGTCTGTACAGCACGCCAGAAACAGTACTTTTCACCGCATGTTAATACATGTGACAATAGTAAACCAAATCAAAATCAAAATGACTGTAGCACTCCATTCTGCATCCTCTCCTTTCCTTCTCTATGAACAGTATGCTTTGTCTGTATGTCATGCCAGAAACATTACTTTTCATTGTCTGCTAATACATGTGACAATAATAAATCAAATCAAATCAAAAGTCCAGATCCATGTGGTAAAACAAATAGACCAGCACCATAGAAAATCTAATTGCCATTTTCTTGAAAGATAACTATTTTTGCTTGGATTGATTTTCTGATTGTCAAATTAAATTGCAGTGTGGCATTCACCCTTTAAGTGGATTATTTTTAATCTGGCAAAATCCTTAGCTAGGCCTCAGGCCTCTCCGCTACCTGGCTATAACGTTCAGCAGTAGTGGAAGTGCACGGACAGTATGCAGATTTCAGACCAGTTACCCCTTTCAGCAGTCTACAAGGGAGAGCTCTAGGACTTGAAGATTAATCTCTAGGGCACGTGTTGTGAGCATATCCAGGAAGGAGAATTGCAGTGCTATGAGAAAAAAGTCATGTTCTCGTGATGCTCTTGTTTATTACTCATGAAGATATTAGAAATGGCAGTGAACCTTTTTGATTGGGTGAGGTAGTCCAAGGCAGGAGACTAAGGAAATTTGGCACTCCAGCTAGGACTTGCACCAATTTTTAAAGATGCACCACAGAAAGTATCCTTTCCAGTTGTATCACAGCTTGGTATAGCTGTCCAAGACCATAAGAAACTACGAAGCGTTGTGAATGAAGTTCAGTCCATCACGCAAACCAGCCTCCCATCCATCAACTCCGTCTACACTTCCTGCTGCCTAGAAAAAGCAGCCAGTGTAATCAAGGACCCCAGGCACTGGGACATATTCTCTTCCATCTTCTTCTGTCAGGAAAAACATACAAAATTCTGAGATCACGTACCAAGCGACTCAAGAACAGCTTCTTCCCTGCTGTCATCAGACCTTTGAATGGACCGACCATATATTAAGCTGATCTTTCTCTATACCTTAACTATGACTGTGACAGTGCACTCTGCACCTTCTTATTCCCTTCTCCTCTGTGTATCAGACTTTCAAATGGACTCAGCTCATATTAAGTTGATCTTTGCACCTCAGCTATGACTGTAGCACTATATTCTGCACCCTCTCCTTTCCTTCTCCCCTATGTATCGGACTTTTGAATGGACATACCCCGTATTAAGTTGATCTTTTGCTGCACCATAACTATGACTATAACACCACATTCATCCTCTCCTTTCCTTCTCAGTGTATTATATGCTCTGTCTGTATAGCATGTAAAGAGCAATACTTTGCATTGTATGCATGTGACAGTAATAAATCAATCAAATGTGAAGGGACCTTAAGGCATATGGCCCAGCTGAGCACCTGATGATGTCCCTGTTCAGATGTTATCGCACATTGACCTATAATCAACAAGTCGCACATCGTGCAAGGAAGGTTAATGAGTCGCTTTCAACTGGATGAATTATTTAGATGCTTTTGATGAAAATCTGTAGAAAGGGAGCACTGGAGCTAGAACCACCAATGAATCGGGCAATTAGAGGTTCAAATAAACATGCAGATGAATCATAGATTTATAGAATCATAGAATACCTACAGTGCAGATGTGGGCCATTCGGCCCATTAGGCCTACACCGTCTCTCTGACAGAGCATCTCACCCAAGCACTCTTTTCATGCCTTATTCCTGTAACCCACACACCTTTTCCATGACTGATCCGTCTAACCCACACATGTTGGGATAACAAGGGACCATTTATCATGACCAATCTAACCTGCACAGTCTGAGGATTCAGGGTTCAGCATTTAGGACAGAGGTGAGGAGACATTTCTTCACCCAAAGAGTGGTGAACCTGTGGAATTCATTACCGCAGGAAGGAGTTGATGCCAAAACATTGAATGTATTCAAGAGGCGGCTGGATATAGCGCTTGGGATCAGAGGTTATGGGGAGAAAGCAGGATTAGGCTATTGAGATGGATGATCAGCCATGATCATAATGAATGGTGAAGCAGGCTCGAAGGGCCAAATGTCGACCTCCTGCTCCTATCTTCTATGTTTCTATGTTTCCATCCGTGAACTGTGGGAGGAAACCGGAGCACCCAGAGAAAACCTGCGCAGACACAGGGAGAACATGCAAACTCCACACAGGCAGTAACCCAAACCGGGAATCGAACCTGGGTCCCTGGCGCTGTGAGGTAGTCATTCAATACAAGAGCCAGTTGGTGCAAAAGAGCACACTAATGATTATGGAGATGGAATTAGCTGGTGAGGTTAGTTTGAGCACAGGAAGTATTATTGGCGAACTGATAGTTCCCATTTTGATTGTGTAATCAGTGTGTGATCATCTAAGCATAACATATTTTGTAACATCAAGGCAAGTTTAACAGACATCACTGCTAGGTGTATATATGTAAGTGAGAGAGTCAGAGGACAGAGAACTCAGAGGGAAAATATTGAGGAAATACAGAGATGGAGAGAAGATAGGGAGAGGAGATAGAAGAGAGAGGAAAAGAGGGGATAGAGAAGGAAGAGAGGAAACTCAGGAAGAAGAGAGGAGAGAGAGAGACAGAAGACAGGGAAGCAGGTGAAAGTGATAGAGCGAGATGAGAGAGAGAAGACAGAGGGAGAAGAGAGGGAAGCAGATGAAAGTGAGAAAGAGAGGAGAGAGAAGACAGAGGGAGAAGAGAGCGAAGCAGATGAAAAGGGGAGAGAGATAAAAGAGAAAGAAGACAGGGGAAAAGAAAGTGAGAGATGAGAAAAAGAAAACGCTTCAATTTTTACGCATTGCGCTGAGGGAGATGAGGAGAAGGGAATGGCTCTGACATTAATTGCCACGAACTATCCAGCATGAGGAAAGCTCATAAATTCTTAACTGTTCCTCTCCAGATTTATCTTTTGGAATCCAATCCTCAGGTGACAAACTAATTTAAAAAAAATTGTTGATTCTTTCTAATAGAGATTGCTAGCTCTGATGCTAGGTACCCTGAGCATCAGTGAATTGATCTATCCATCTTACTGTGGTGCAACCATCAGATACCAGACTTCCTAAAGCTTGTCAGTTGCACAGATTGCCACGGGACTGAGGGCATAGGGGCAACAGCATTCCATCCTCACTCATCAATGCAAAAGTTACAGATAAAACAATCTTAAATTGAACTGGATTTAAAGGCAGGGGCCTCATGAAATTCAGCGCCTAGCCTTCCTATCAACCCCTGCCCACTCCCAAACTGTCTTCATGGTGGAGGGGGTGGCATTGGGCAGCCTGCCCACCCTTGGGCTTACTGAACCCTTAATTCATCAACTAAAGGCCAGCTAAATGTCTCCTTCCACCTCTGTCACTATTTTACATACAGTGGAGCAGGAAGGGGTGGTGGGTGGGGGTAGCCTGGCAGCTTTTACTGCACAGGTTGGTGTCAGGCAATGGGGGAAAGCAGGGATAACACTTTTGGGAGTGCCCATCGGAGACAACCCCTTCCCCAAAGGTCATGCCACCTTCAATCCTTCCTGACCTACCATGCCAGCCCCCACGGCCCCAACCCTTCTCCTCTCACCTCTCTCCCAGGGGTTCACCACCAATACTCTGGACCTACCTTGAAGTTTGCCTCCATCGTCTCTTTTTTTGGAGCCTGGCTGTAATTCCAGCAATGGCCACCATTCAAAAACGGTGAATCCGATTGGCCGACAGCTCTCGAAACTGGGACTTGCTCCTTGGATGTGGGTTGAGCTTCCAACCTTAGCCAATTAACACTGCTTTCAGCAAGAACTAACAGTGGGACAGCCATCTGTTCAACTTTTTTTTTCTCTTTATTTATCTTACAAGACATTTTGATTTGATTTATTATTGTCACATTAGTACACAGTGAAAAATTTTGTTTCTTGCACGCTATACAAAGTATACTGTACATAGAGAAGGAAACGAGAGGGTGCAGAATGTAGCGTTACAGTCATAGCTAGGGGGTAGACATGAGTGTGGCTGGCTGGGCCAGCGTTTACTGCCCATCCCTAACTGCCCTCCATTTCAGCGGGCGTTTGAGAGTCAACCACATTGCTGTGGATTTGGCATTGCATGCAGGCCAGACTGGGTAGGGACGGCAAATTTCCTCCCCTAAAGGACGTTAGTGAACCAGATGGGTTTTTCTGACAATCAACAATGCAAAGATAGATAGAATTAGAAGGTACGCTGGACACAGCTCGCAAGAAGTTGCCTCGCACCAGTGCCATCTTGAAAAATAGTTTCATGGTCATCAGTAAATTATTAATTCCAGATATTTTTTATTGAATTCAAATTCCATCTGCCATGGCAAGGTTTGGACACAGGTCCCTCGATCTTGCCCTGGGTCTCTGGATGACTTGTCCAGTGACAATACCACAACACCACCGCCTCCCCAAAAAAACAAATTCAAAGTGAATCCAATTCATGGTGCCCATGAGGGGGACAAACAAGAACTAAGCTGACAAGATGAGACATTGCATCCCATCCTGGGTTTGATCTGACACTTCATCTTAGCCTAAAGGCCGAGATTAGCTTGGAAATGTTGCAACATTTCAGTTGAACCTCATCGGCTAACCTGATCATTGACTTTTCTCTAGCCTGGAAGATCAATCTGCCTGATGCACCCTCCCCTCCAATCTTAAACAGCGCTCTGTAAAATCCTTTCAGTCTGAGTGCTGTATAAATCTCTGTCTAGCTCATCTAATCTGATCTCCCTTGCAGTATCGTGTTATTCTCTCTGTGAATTTTCCAGACTACTGCAATAATTCGAACAGGCACTGGACAGACACCTAATTTTACTGGTCTCCTGCCACGGGAATCGGAGCGGGCTAGGGGCAGAGCAAAGGCCCATTGACCTTGGGTAGAGTTCTACGGTTTCGGGACGAGTGAGGCCATAAAACCCCACCCAGTATTTGTGGTTTTACAGTGTCACTGCTGAAAGTTGCTTTTTATTGTTTGCTCAGGTCACAATTATGTTAATTGTGTAAAACCTTAATTAGGCTGCATTTAGAATGCGTGCAGTTCTGTTGGCCACACTACCAGAAGAATGTAAAGCTTTGGAGAGAGCGCAAAGAAGGTTCACCAGGAGCTCTGACGAAGGGTCACCCAGACTCAAAGTGTTGGTTTTAGTCTCTCTCCACAGATTTTGTCAGACCTGCTGAGGTTTTCCAGCATTTTTCTGTTTTTGTCACCGGGATGTTGCCTGGTCTCGAGGGTGTTGACTATGAGGAGAGGTTGAATAAACGAGGATTGCTTTCACTGGAAAGACAGAGGCTGAGGGGAGAGCTGATAGAGGTTTACAAAATTATGAGAGGCACAGACAGGCTGGATAGTCAGAGGCTTTTTCCAAGGGTGGAAGTTTTAGTTACAAGGGGGGCACTGGTTCAAGGTGAGAGGGGGAAAGTTTAAGGGAGATGTGTGGGGTAGTTTTTGACGCAGCGAGTGGTGAGTGCATGATCGAGATCTTACAAAATTGGAATGCACTGTCAGCAGAGGTAATGGAAGCAGGCACATTGGCAACATTTAAGAGACATCCGCATACATAAATAGGGAGGGAATAATGGAAACAGACCGAGTAAGAGCAGAAGCTTTTTTTTAGTTTAGTTAATTCATCATCGGCAAGGGCTTGGAGGGCTGAAGGGCCTGTTTCTATGCTGTACTTTTCTTTATTCTTTGTATATTGGATTGGTAACAGCGTTACCCTTAATAGTCTTTACTCATTGCACTGAGCTGTGGACCTCAGCAGAAGGAAATGAGGAGCTCGCAAATGTCACACTGATCCACTCAATTGACATTTCCCTGCCTATTTCCCCAGTTAACATTGACAATTTTTGGATTCACTTAACAGTGACAATGGTAGAATGGAAAGGAGTAAGGAAGCGATTACCGAACTGTCAGTGACCAATTTGGAGGCCGCAGAAACAGCAAACAGGGTCGCAAGAAATAACGGGGAGGCAATGACCCCGTGGTATTATCGCTAAACTATTAATCCAGAAACTCTGCTGATTTTCTAGGGACCAAGGTTCAAATCCCACCACAGTAGATGGTGAAATTTGAATTCAACAATAAAAATCTGGAATTAAGGATCTACTGATGACCATTGCTGAATGCCGGAAAAACCCATCTGCCTCACTAATGTCCTTTTAAGGAAGGAAATCTGCTGCCTTTACCCAATCTGATCGACATGTGACTCCAGAACCACATCAATGTGGCTGACTTTCAACTGCCCTCTGAAATGGCCCAGCAAGCCTGTCACTTTCAAGGGCAAATAGGGATGGTTTCCTTCAGGTGTTCCAATTTCCTCCCACAGTCCAAAAATGTGCAGGTTGGGTGGATTGGCCGCTCTCAATTGCCCCTGAGAGCCCTTGAGTGTGGATTTGTGGTGTAAATATGAGGGGTTACTGAGATATTTATTTATTAGTGTCACAGGTAAGCTTACGTTAACACTGCAACGAAGTTACTGCGAAAATCCCCTAGTCGCCACAGTCCGGCACCTGTTCGGGTACACTGAAGGAGAATTTAGCATGGCCAATACACCTAACCAGCACGTTTTTTTGGGCTGTGGGAGGAAACCGGAGCACCCGGAGGAAACCCACGCAGACACCGAGAGAATGTGCAGACTCCGCACAGACAGTGACCCTGGCACTGTGAGGCAGCAGTGCTAACCATTGTGCCACTGTTCTGCCCAACAGAGGGCTGGGATTGGGTAAGATGCTTTGTTGGAGAGTCGGTGCAGACTCGATTGGCTAAATGGCCTCTGTCTGCATTGTAGGGATTCTACGATAACTCTGGGGTGGATGTATTTCTGGAGGTTTTATCACATGGTATCCCACCTTCAGGTCAACTGACATCCCTTCTTTTGTGCTTTGATAATTAAATTTAAATAATATTTTAATAATTAAATGATTTTATCAAGCTGTCAATTTTCAGTTTTTTTTTAAAAGCCTCCTCAATTGTTCATGTAATTCCAAGAGCTCAGTCTTCAAGTCTTGGACAATCCAGGGAAAATCCTTTAAGGTTGGTAACTCCCCAAACTATAAAGCTGTCTAAATCCGGATCAATTTGGAGAATTAGGAGTTGAGAACAGAACGAACTTGAGAACTCTCAGGCAGGTCAGGTCAGCTCCACAGAGAGAAACCATTCCAGCTGCAGGCCTTAAATACAAGATCCTCACTAATAAATCCAGCAGAGAATTTCATCCAGAGAATGGTGATAATGAAACTGTCTAGCTGAGGAGAATAACATAGATGCCTTTAAAGCTGAAACTGGGTAAAAGCCAGGGTAAAAGTAAGAACAGGGTATGCTGGTTGAGTTAGATGGAGAGGGTAGGAAGCTGGCATGGGGCATAGGACTGGCATGACCCAGTTGTGTTGAGTGGATTGCTTCTGCACTTCAGCCCAGATTTTCAGCGCGATTGAGAGGTTTTCCGTGGTGAATATCCCGGAAGTGGCTGGAATTTCTAAGTCCCGCCCCCAGAACCCGATATTTCTCATCGCCGCAGGAACGGGACTTGAAGAAGTATGGTCATAGAATCCATACAATGCAGAAGGAGGCCATTCAGCCCATCAAGCCCGCACCGACAACAATCCCACCCACGCCCTATCCCTGTAACTCCATGTATTTACCCTTCTAGTTCCCCTGACACTAAGCGACAATTTGGCACGGCCAATCAACCTAACCCGCACGTTTTTTGGAGAGTGGGAGGAAACCGGAGCACCCGGAGGAAACCCATGCAGACACGGGGAGAATGTGGAAACTCCACATAAACAGTGACCTGAGGTCAGAATTGAACCCAGGTCACTGAGGCAGCGGCGCTAACCAGTGTGCCATTGTACCACCTGAGTCGGGTTGGTTTCATGAGCACACACTTTGTGGAAGCAGCTTTCCATTTAAATCACCACTACCTCCAGTCAAATTGTATTTTGGAAGACCAGAAATGCAAATCTCAGAGTGTGCATTTTAGAGCAGATAAAAGGATCTCTGAATCTGATAGATTTGCTTGGATGGTCAGGGCACTGCATTGGAAAGATGAGGCAGCCTGTGGGATTATTAAAAAGAAACATGACTTTGTGCTTTTTATCACACAACTTTCGAGTTATCAAAGAACTGTCCCTCTGTCAAAGAATTATTAAAGGGCAGTCCAGCTAACAAGAAACTGTTGAAGAACTTTTCACAAACAAGGAATAGTTAAGGGGCTATCTAGCTATCACAGAAATGTTAATTAGCTGTGCAGCTGTCAAGGAACTGTTAAAAAATGGTCCAAATGTCAAAGATATGCCCAGTTGTCAAGGATCTGTTAAAGACTTGTCCAGCTGTCAGCAACTATTAACAGCCTGTTCAGCTGCCAAGAAACTGTTCAGCTATCAAGGAACTGTTAAACAATTATTCAGCTGTCAAAGAACTGTCCAGCTGTCAAGGAACTGTTAAAGAGCCACCCATCTGTCAGGAAATGGGTAAAGAGCTGTCCAGCTGTCAAATAACTGTCCAGTTGTCAAGGAACAGCTAAACAGCTAGCCAGCTGTCAAGGAACCCTCCAGTTGTCAAGGAAATGTAAATAGCTTCACAGCTGTCAAATAAATGTGGCTGTCAAGGAATTATGTAAGTACTGCACAGCTGTCAAGGAACAGTTAAAAGCTATGCAGCTGACAAGGAACTGTCCAATTCTCAAATAATTGTTAGAGCTTTCCAGCTGTCAGAGGACAATTAAAAAGCTTTCTAGCTATCAAGAAATTGTCCAGCTGTCAAAAAACTGTTAAAGAGCTGCCCAGCAATCAAGAAACTGGTAAAAAGCTGCCCAGCTGTCAAAGAACTGTCCACCTGTCAAGGAACTCTCCATTTCGCAAAGAACTGTAAAGAGCTTCCCAGCTGTCAAAGAACTGTTTAGCTTTCAAGGAACAGCTGGCTAGCTGTTTAGCTGTTCCTTGACAGCTGGACAGTTCTTAGACAGCTGGATCATTGTTTAACAGTTCCTTGATAGCTGGACAGTTTCTTGGCAGCTGCATTGGCTGTTAATAGTTCCTGACAACTGGACAAGTCCTGCTGTCAAGGAAAGGTTTAACTATCAACGAACACTTAAAGAGCTAGCTATCTGTTGAAGCCTCACAGCACCAGGTTAAAGTCCAACAGGTTTATTTGAAATCACGAGCTTTCAGTGCTCTGCTCCTTCATCAGGTAAGTGACTCACCCGATGAAGGAGCAGCGCTCCAAAAGCTCATGATTCCAAATAAACCTGTGGACTTTAACCTGGTGTTGTGTGACTTCTTATTGCACTTACCCCAGTCCAATGTTGGCATCTCCACATCATAGCTGTGGAAGGACTGTTGAGTTGTCAAGGAATTGTAAAAGAGCTTTCCAACTGTCAAAGAACTGTTCAGTGGTCAAGAGACTGTCCAGCAATCAAGGAATTGTTAAAGAGTTGCTCAGCTATCACTGAACTGTCAAAGCTATCCAAGAAAATTCAAAACTGTCAAAGTTGCCTAGCAAGAGTGAAAGATGTCAAAGCTGTCCAGGAAAGTTGAAAGCTGTCAAGGAATTTCCAGGAGCATCAGTAGAGATGGCATGGAGAGGGTCAAGGCAAACGGCGGTGTTTTGGGAGCATGGGTTAATGGTATGTTGACTAGGGGTATGTGGCAATGGGAATTGGTAGTGATGCATGTCTAGGCACGTGGGTAAGGGGACAATGGGAACGGATAAGTGTGGGGCATGTGTGGCATAAGTTAACAAGGATAGGGTATAGTAAATGTGTCAGGGGTGACAGCAGCTCTACACTTGTTCCAAGATTACCCATCCCGATTCTTATTTCAGCCCGCACCCTGCCTCCGCACCACTGCCCCGCCCCCAACCCTGGCACCCTCCCTCCACCTCCACTCCCACCCTGGCCAACCAAACATACAAATGCAGGCAGACATTTTTAAAGGTCAGATTTCCCCGAGGTGGGAAATTTCCTGACCCAGGGATGAGTCCGCAGAGTAAGAGCTGATGTAATTTGCCTTTCATCTGTAGGGGTCCACAGGGTTAGGTGGCCATTCACAGTAAGAGGCTCCTGTGACACCCAAGAGAGAGTCTCCCCATCAAAACCTACCTGATGTAGGGAGCAAAGTACAATTAGACATCCTTCCTTTTTCCAAAATCAACACAGAATATCAACATACTTTACAAATCTGACTACAGCAGACCCATCTATTGGCTCACCGACTTTCCGATTTGGTCTGTACCTGGAGGGAGAATCTACAAGGAGAGGCTGCTCCCGACAAGGTGATTTTTAGCATTGGACTTCGTGGTGGCATGGCACACATTAGACGTCGTCAAGAGTCTTTAGACTTTGTTAGGGAGAAGAGGTATTTATTGATAATGAGGTTGCAGCCCGAGATTGCCTGGAGCAACTGTCCCCCTTTTTACATGTCAACTACATGGCTGCCAGATTGTATTCTATCTGAGAAAGGATTTCACCCTCTGGAACAATCACTTGTTCTCAATTCCTATTGTCTCTTCAAGCCAGGTCACCTTGTCCTACTGTGCAGTCTTAAAGACAGTAAGAAGTCTCACAACAGCAGGTTAAAGTCCAGCAGGTTTATTTGGCAGCACTATGTTTCGGAGCCTCAAGCTCCTTCTTCAGGTGAGTAAGGACTTGTGCTCACAAACAGAGCATATAAAGACACAAACTCAATTTACAAGATAATGGTTGGAGCCGCAAACTGCCAGTTCCGAGTGGAGAGGATCTCCAAGAAGATCACACACATCGACACAGCCGCATCCTGTCTTAAAGAGACAGACACTACAATCAGTATAGAGTTCATTAATGTAGTCCTTCCTCCACACCAAAGTTGACATCACAGGAAAAGTACTTCACTCTTTTTGATTTGATTTGATTTGATTTATTATTGTCACGTGTCAGTATACAGTGAAAAGTATTGTATCTTGTGCGCTATACAAAGTATACCATTAATAGAGGAGAGGGTGCAGAATGTAGTGTTACAGTCATAGCTAGGGCGTAGAGAAAGATCAACTTAATGTGAGGTAGGTCCATTCAAAAGTCTGATAGCAGCAGATAAGAAGCTGTTCTTGAGTTGGTTGGTGCGTGTTCCCAGACTTTTGTATCTTTTTCCTGACGGAAGAAGGTGAAAGAGAGAATGTCCAGGGTGTGTGGGGTCCTTAATTATACTGGCTGCTTTTCCGAGGCAGCAGGAAGTGTAGACAGAGTCAATGGGTAGGAGGCTGGTTTGAGTGATAGGGAGTACCATTTGCCGTGGCAGATTCTTTATTCTCAGATGTTGGGGGCTTTGCTGGCATTTGTCACCCCAGCCCCTACTTCCCTAGGACACAACAAAATGGCTCAGGACGGAACATCCGATGGTTGTTAAGGGTCGGCCCATCGGTGTGGAACCAGAGTCACAGACACGGCCCCAGGCTAAATAAGGACAGTGGGTTTGCTTCTCTCGGCAAACAACGGGCAATTTAACCAAAGCAGCGACACATCGGTGTGCTGGCTACTGATCTCCGTCTCTGGATGAAAAAACGTGCAACTACTTAAGAAACTGAGACGTTGATAAATTCACTGCTACATCTCAAGATGTTTAGCCTGAGGCTCTTTATGAAACTTGAAAAGCACATTTATCAATCAGTGATTACAAATTTTTTAGAAGATCCACCTGGGCTAGAGTAAAGCAGGAGTGTTGCATCTCTGTCTCAATTGTCTGATCGATACTGTGATGTTTTATTAAACCCTGTTGTCCATTATCCCCCAGTGATTTCCCCCGCTGCGGGCAAACGCTGAATTTTAAAACACCAGCTTCAAACGTTCATCGAATGATCCGCAAATTCACACCTCAGAGTGCAAAACCACTTTCGGAATATTTAGTTTGACACTTTGACAAGGGCAAAGAGATCTTTTCGAGTATTGCAAACCAAAAGCTTTTAGTTGTAGTCATAGCTTTAGGTATCAGAATAAGTCGGAATTCTTCATTTGTGCATTTCTAAAGTTTTATTTGTTAGTGCCATGAGTAGACTTACATTAACACTAGAAAGAAGTTACCGTGAAAATCTCCAAGATGCCACGCTCCGGCGCCTGTTCGGGTACAACGAGGGAGAATTTAGCACGGCCAATCCGCCTAACCAGTCTTTCGGACTGTGGGAGGAAACTGGAGCACCCAGAGGAAACCCACACAGACACAGGGAGGACGTGCAAACTCTGCACAAACAGCAACCCAATGCAGCTCTCTGGCGCCGTGAGCAGCAGTAGTGCTAACCACTGTGCCACAATGATTCAAGGTGTTGAGGAATGACATCAAGGAGCATTTGTTCAAACAAAGAGTAATGGAAATCTGGTACGCTCAACCACCCCCCAACTTCCAACCCCTGCCGACTCCCACCATGCGCCCACCCCACTCCCACCATTTACACCAGTGGTAAATTGTGAAACTGAGTTTGGCAGGTTTTTGTTAGGCAAGGGACTTCGGGGTTACAGAACCAAGGTGACTGGATGGAGTTGCAGCAAAGATTAACCATGACCTAAATGAGCATTGAGTAGGCTTGATATGCCTGAATGGCCCACCCCGTCTCTATGTTCACATTCATTTGACCCTCATATGTCCTTGATGTCTCCGGCTTTCAAATGTTTTCTGAGAGAAGGCAGATAAACCCAGATTTGAATCACTTTTCACCAGTTGTGCAGGTAAAACTCAAACCTTGAGGGAGAGAAGTTTTGTCTGCGTGCCATTTTATGCTGATTTATGAAGGAGAATGTGAGCCTCTGCAGTCTTTGCCAAGACACAGATTAAATGTTCTTCTCTGACAACATTAAATTTTTTAAATGAGTGTCACAAGTAGGCTTACATTAACGTTGCAATGAAGTTACTGTGAAAATCCCCTAGTCACCACACTCTGGCGCCTGTTTGGGTACACTGAGGGAGAATTTAGCATGGCTAATGCACCTAACCAGCACGTCTTTGAACCATGGGAGGAAAGCGGAGCACCTGGAGGAAACCCACATAGACATGGGGAGAACGTGCAGACTCTGCACAGACAGTCACCCAAGCCGGGAATCGAACCCAGGTCCCTGGGTCTGTGAGGCAGCAGTGCTAACCACTGTGCCTCCTTAGAACAGCAATTCAGCTTTGGGCCTTTGCAATTGTTAAAAAAAAATTTATAACCAAAAGTGTTTCTAATCAATTTCTTTTTGAAACATCAATACCCAGTTTTTATTCTGGAGGATATCTGGGGATTCCAGTGTTCTGCATTCATAATTAAATGGCCAATGAACTGAGATTGCTGTACAGATACAGATTGCAAGATAGAAAAGCCAGCTGTGATTAGTTGTAATCCTGGAGGTTTCAACTCATGCAGCTGAAATTTTACCCCCTTACCCCGATGGGGTGGGGACAGAGGCGGGCAGGAGTGGAACTTTGCGCTGCCAAACCCACATTCCGGATCCCTAGCTCCATCCTGTCATCTGACCGTGTTCCTGGAAGCAACGTGGTGGGGTTGTGGAATGGTGTTAGAGATAACCGTGTGCAATCCATCCATGACAGCTATCTGACAGCAGCCTCCCGGTCTCAGACAAAAGGGTCAAGCCCTGCAAGCAGATCTAGAGGCCCTCCAGCTTGACTGGCCTCACGTGAAGCCGCAAGCTACCCTGTGGAGGGGCTGCCCTACCTCCCCACAATTGTGGCCTGGCTACAAAGGACTGTTTTAGTTTAATTTTAAGTATCTCACTACCATTTTGGGACACCCAACCCCCACCGCCCCCTCACCATGGAGTCCAAGTTGGCCACCTCCTATTGGCTTGCAAGCTACAAGTGTCAGCCTGCGATTGGACAGTGGGCCTGCCCTCCGGCCTATTACTTGACCAATTCAGGAAACCACAGTGTGGGCTTTAGGGCCTCATTTGATCCTGATGGTAAATTCCAGAAAGGGAAGATCCAGCCCATGGCCTCCTTCCTTGAACGGTCCCAACACCACCCCATGCTCCATCCCTTTCCATCACTTCCTCCCTACAGCCAATTGAAATGGCGACAATTTGTAACCCAATTGGATTAATCTTCACTGTTTCCTAAACAGCCAAACAACCATTTCCCCAACTCCAATATCTGTAATCGAAAGTGTTTAAAGAAGAGGGATTTTTTATTAAATGCCGTTCAGAATTTTATTCCAGGTCGCTTGTGACAATGTTTGGAAGGTTAATCAATTTCTGCCAACTCCAGATAATTCTAAGAGTTACCCTTACTGATAAAGATAACAAACCGAAAGGGGATTCAAAAGACAAGTCGAGGGATCTTGGTAGAACATTCTAACTGTGCCTTCAGATCTGGGGACTTATCTGGTGGGGTTGATCAGGCACGGACAAGGCTAGTCCATTGCACTGGGAGTGTGCTGTGCCTGTGGTGATGGGCTGCCAGCTAGGGTAGAGTAAAGGATCAGGGTAGCCAGTGAGGTCAAACCGAGGCTTCACCTGATGCAATTTTTCAAAGCCCATCTCGGCCTTTTGGCTAAGGTGAAGCATCAGACAAAGCCCCGGAGGGGGCGCAGCGCCTCATCCTGTCAGCTTGGATCTTGCGTGATTGAGCCCAAGATGGGATGCAATGTCTTGGCTTGTCAGCTTGGATCTGATTTGTCCCTCAGTTGGGGACCAAGATTGTACCTAGCTTGAATTGGCTTTTTTAATTATAAATAAAGTACCAAAAGGTACCAATTTTTTTTAATAATCTTCTCGTCATCCCAATCCAGTAGGGATATGACTGTGCTTACCATCCTTCCCAGTTTTTTGCTGAGATACAGGCCCGTGCTGGGAGTTTGTTTTTATTCATTCATGGAACATGGGTGTCATTGGCTAGCCAGCATTTATTGCCCATCCCTAGTTGTCCTTAGAGAACATTTGTTGTGGCTCTGGAATTACCCACACTGCTCCAACACCCCCCCTCGCCCCCAAAACTCTCCTAACCCCAACCCTTCCAACCATTCCTTCCATCTCTTCCCAGGATGCAATGGGCTATAAAGTAGGGATATGACTAACCATTTTCCCAGCAGGAAGACTCAGCCACTGAGCTGCTGCTGTTGATCTGTGCAGGCAGCTTCATGGCCTTCTGATGGGTTATTCAAAGAAAAGATTCAGATCACCAAAACTGCCCGCCGGGTGAAAGCAGCGACTTGAACAAAGAAAACTACAGCACAGGAACAGGCCCTTCGGTCTTCCAAGCCTGCACCAGCCATGCTGCCCACCTGAACTAAAACCCCCTATTTTCTGTGGTAATGAATTCCACACATTCACCACCCTCTGGGTGAGGAAATTTCCCCTCACCTCAGTTCTAAAAGTTTTACCCCTTTATCCCCAAACTATGAGTCCTAGTTCTAGACTTCTACACCATTGGGAACATTCTTTCCGAATCTACCCTGTCCAATCATGTTAGAATTTTATAAGTTTCTATGAGAGCCTTTCTCACTCTTTTAAAGTATCTTTTAAAGTATGTTTATTACAAAGAACAAAGACAATTACAGCAGAGGAACAGGCCCTTCAGCCTTCCAAGCCTGCACCAACCATGCTGCCCGATTGAACTAAAACCCCCTACGCTTCCGGGGACCATATCCGTCTATTCCCATCCTATTCATGTATTTGTCAAGGCGCCCCTTAAAAGTCACTAATGTATCCACTTCCACTATCTTCCCTGGCAACAATTTCCAGGCACCCATTACTCTCTGTGTAAAAAATCTGCCTCGTACATCTCCTTTAAGCTTTTCCCTTGCATCTTAAACCTGTACTTCCCAGTGATTGACTCGTCCACACGGGGAAAAAGCTTCTGACTATCCACGCTGTCTATGTCTCTCATAATCTTGTAGACTTCTATCAGGTCACCCTTCAACCCCTGTCATCCCGGTGAGAACAAACCAAGTTTCTCCAAACTCTCCTCATAGCTGATGCCCTCCATACCAGGCAATATCCTGGTAAATCTTTTCTGTACCTCCTCCAAAGCTTCCACCTCCTTCTGGTAGTATGGCAAGCAGAATTGAACACTATCTTGCAAGTGCAGCCTAATTAAGGTTCTATAAAGCTGCAACATGACTTGCCAATTTTTAAACTCAATGCCCCAGCTGATGAAAGCAAGCATGCTGTATGCCTTCTTTACTACTTCTCTAACCGTGTTGCCACTTCTAGTGCCCTGTGTACCTGTACACCCAGATCCCTTTGCCTATCAATACTCTTAAAGGTTCTGCCATTTACTGTATATTCCCTATTTGTATTGGACTTTCCGAAATACATTACCTCACATTTGTCCGGATTAAACCCCATCTGCCATCTCTCCGCTCTAATCTCCAACTGATCCATATCCTGCTGCACACTCTGATGGTCCTCATCGCTATTTACAAATCCACCAACCTTTGTGTCATCCACAAATTTACTAATCAAACCAGTTACATTTTCCTCCAAATCATTTATATATTACAAACAGCAAAGGTCCCAGCCCTGATCCCTGAGGAACACCACTTGTCACAGCCCTCCATTCAGAAACGCACACTTCCACTGCTACCCTCTGTCTTCTATGACCGAGTCAGTTCTGTATCCACCTTGCCAGCTCACCTCTGATCCCATGCGATTTCATCTTCTGCACCAGTCTGCCATGAGGGACCTTGTCAAAGGCCTTACTGAAGTCCATGTAGACAACGTCCACTACCCTACCCTCATCAATCATCTTTGTCAGTTCCTCAAAAACTTGATCAAGTTAGTTAGACGTGACCTCCCCTTCACAAAACCCATGTTGCCTCTCGCTATTATGTCCACTTATTTCCAAGTGGGAGTAAATCCTGTCTCGAAGAATCCTCTCCAATAATTTCCCTACCACTGATGTAAGGCTCACCAGCCTGTAATTACCTGGATTATCCTTGCTACCCTTCTTAAACAGAAGAACAACATTGGTTATTCTCCAATCCTCTGGGACCTCCCCTATAGCTTGTGAGTTGACTTGGTAAAACTGAAGCTGACAGTGTCTTTTAAAGAAAATTGCAACTCTCGTGCTGAAGGTTCTGAGCTCTTTCAGTCGATTTTTAGGGTCTGCAGCACTACCTCTAGCTGCTCAGGGTAGTATGGTGCAGGGGGAGGGGGGGGCAGGGGAAGGGGGAGAGGAAAGAAACTCTGCTTAAAGCAACAAGCCCAGGCCTCCCACAGCCCAGGTGTTTGGCACAGTCTGCAGCCCCCTACTCCCTCCACCAGACCCTGATGTCTATCTGCCCAGAGTGCTTTCTGCACCTCCCAGGTGTTACGTCTCCTGGTTTCCAAAAGTTAGAAGTAATTTCACTCCAGACTCAATGCTGGAGCTTTATCGAGTATATTTCTTGCTGCTCTGCATGTGGTTGGTAGACCTAAAGATGATACATTATTACTCGGCACATGAGCGCAGTGCAACAATGTGGCACCCCGGGATATGATGTATATATACACATAACAATTAGCTCCTAGCTTTATATGGACCCTATAACAACATGACATCTCTCTTTAAAAAAAGCCTCTAAATCAATATAACTGTTCCAATCGTTAACTTTTCCCCTCGCAACTAAAGAAGATCAACAATTGACTTCTTTAAATAAACTGAATAACTTAGAGTCTTTTGCAGCTTGTATTCTTCTTTCTAAAAATATTGGTCACAGTGCTGCATTGGTGGTATTTATGGTTCAAAGTTGATGTGCCATACAGGCAATGTGGTAGATGTTGTAGTGTTTGACCTGGCTGATGTGTCACTCATTGGTGATGTTCCCGATGTTGCCTTGCTAGTTGGTGCTGCTCTTGGTGTTGTATCACTGGTTAGTCACATTGCAGATGGCGTTGTCTTCTGCTTTTCCATCTCTAGTCTAGGTCAGATATCGACTCTGTTCCTCCTCACATCTTTACCTGTTTCATAGGAACAATATTAATTAGCAGCAGAAGTAGGCAGTTCAGTCCTTCGAGCCTGCTCTGCCATTCAATCAGATCATGCCTAATCTCTTCCTGGTCTCAAATCCACCAATCCACCTGTTCCCCATATCTCCTTATCCTTTTTTTAGTTAGAAATATATCTCTTTCTTGAAAGCATTCAATGATTCAGACTCCACCATCCTATAGGGCAGCAAGTTCCATAAATTCACCACCCTCTGCGAGAAGTAGTTCTTCTTCATCTCAGTTTTAAATCTATCGCCTTTCAATCTATACCTGTGACCTCTTGTTTGAGATTGCCCCAGAAGAGGAAATATTTAATCTACATTTGCTTTATCAATTCCTTTTAAAATTTTATGTACCTTATCAGATCCCCTCTCGTCCTTTTAAACTACAGTGAGTATAAGCCCAGTCTATTTAATCTCTCCTCGTCACTCAACCCTTTCATTCCCAGAGTCAATCTGGAAACTCCTCTGAACTGTCTCCAACGCCACCACATTCTTCCTCAAATAAGGAGGCCAAAACTGAACACAATTCTCCAGACGTGGGGTCTCACCAACAACCTATACAATTGCAACAACACTTCTGTACTTTTATACTCCAGTCCTTTTGCAATAAGTTCCAATATCCCATTTGCCTTTTTTGTTACATGCTGCATCTGCATACCCACTTTCTGAGATTCATGAACACAGACACCCAGATCCCTCTGCCCAGTTGCATTTTGAATCTGCTTTCCATTTAAATAATAATTTGCCTTTCTATTTTTTTTCTGCCAAAATGGACAACCTCACACACTTTGCTCTCAGTGACGTCTGACCTTGGAGTCTCAGTTTCACTCACAACTTTGGCCAGGTTCCAGGTTTTCTCAATTAGAACCGTCAGATCTGTACGGTGCAGAAGGAGGCCATTTGGCCCATCAAGTTGGCACCGACCCTCCAAAAGAACACCTTATCCATGTTCTGTCCTATCCCTGTAACCTGTGCATTTCCCATGGTTGTTGTTGAAGCCATAATGTGATGATGTTGAACCCATACTCTTTAGCGATGTCCTTCAATTCTCTGGAGGTGAATTGAGTTCCATTGTCACATATTGGGTGGCATGGTGGCGCTGTGGTTAGCACTGCTGCCTCACAGCGCCAGGGACCCGGCTTTGATTCCCGGCTTGGGTGACTGTCTGTGCAGAGTCTGCACGTTCTCTCCTTGTCTGCGTGGGTTTCCTCCGGGTGCTCCGGTTTCTTCCCACAGTCCGAGAGACGTGCTGATAGATGCATTGGCTGTGCTGAGTTCTTCCTCAGTGTACCCGAAGTGTGGCGACTAGGGAATTTTCACAATAACTTCATTGCAGTGTTAATGTAAGCCTACTTTTGACACTAATAAATAAATAAACTTTAAACATTAAATATTAAACTTTCAGGAGTCCCTTCTGCAGCAAAGAGAACTCATACTACTGACATGATTGTTGTAACTCTCAAATATTTCACCTTCCAGATAAAAGGGAACTTTGTTTGGTAGCCTGCAGATAGGAGATACCGTGCTTGTTTGTGTGTGAATAAATCAGCTCCCACAGTCTGAGTGATACTTCAGTAACTATCATCTCCTCTTTCTGCTTTCTATTTCTGCTGCTTCTGACACACATTTCATGTCGACACCATTCTTTCGATGTCTTTGTCGACGCTTAACCAGCTGATCAGCTCAGAGTTTAAACTTTGTTTGCAGATGGCCTTCAGAACATCCTCCGGTCAAGTTCTTTTCCTGCAGAGTTTAGGGTACAATTATCCTGGACCAGGCTCACAGAACACCACCACCTCGTGAAATCTGAAAGATCTGGAGCTACACGGTGGCACAGTGGTTAGCACTGCTGCCTCATAGTGCCACAGACCCAGGTTCAATTCCGGCCTTGGGTGGGTTCTGCACCTCCTGTGGAGTCTGCACCTTCTCCCCGTGGCTGTGTGCGTTTCCCCCAGGTGCTCCAGTTTCCTCCCACAGTTTGAAAGATGTGCAGGTTAGGTTGATTGGCCATGCTAAATTGCCCCTTAATGTCAGGAGGAATTGGGGGGGGGGGATATGTGGGGTTACGGGGACAGGACCTGGGTGGGAGTGCTGGCTCGATGGGTCAGATGATCTCCTTCTGCACTGTAGCAATTCTATGACTCTCTGATACCAGTCAGGCTGTGCTGCTGCCTCTCTTTTCTGTATTTTATCACTGGATCACTACCTGACCACCTCCTGGAACTCTAAGGCCTAAATCCTCCTGGTCAGCCCAAAATGAGCATTGTCACGGGCGGGATGGAGGAATGGATGGACAAGTGGAGATTTCTGATGGCTGAGGTAGGCAGGACTGGCAATTCCAACCCCCTCCCCCACCCTGAGTTTTTCTGGTCTGACTTCTGATTTGACTCAGTTTCAATGGTGTTATGTCACTAGGCATTGGATCTTTATCATAGAATCACAGAATCCCTGCTGTGCAGAAGGAGGCCATTCGGCCCATCGAGCCTGCACTGACAACAATCCCACCCAGGCTCTATCCCGGTATCCCCATTTATTTATCCTGCTAATCCCCCTGAAACTAAGGGGCAATTTAGCGTGGCCAATTCACCTAACCTGAACATCTTTGGACTGTGGAAAGAAACCGGAGCACCCACATGAAACCCATGCAGACACGGGAAGAATATGGAAACCAATGGGGACGTGGTTTCAATTCTGGCCTTGGGTGTGGGGTTTGCACATTCTCCCCGTGTCTGCGTGGGTTTCCTCCGGGTGCTCTGATTTCCTCACACACTCCAAAGATGTGCAGGTTAGGTGGACTGGCCATGCTAAATTGCCCTTGAGTGTCAGGGGGATTGGCAGGATAAATACATGGCTTGTGGAGATGGGGCCTGGGTGGGATTGTTGTCAGTGAATGGCCTCCTCCTGCACTGTAGGGATTCTAGGATCTGCGTTTAGCTTGATCTCAGCTCCCCTGGCTCTCTCCTACCTACACTATAAACCAGACTCCATCAGCTGTGCCTACCCTTCACACATGACCTCAGCGCAACAGTGAATGTGAACCGCCCCCCCCCACCTCCCCAGATTATGTATTCACAAAACAATTAATTCCTCGCTCTTTTACAAGTAATATAACACCGGTGTGTTCCTCCTACACCAGAGCTGGGAACTCTGCACAAAACAATTTTAAAATACCATCAAATAATGATCCAGAAAGCTGCAGGGTAATGTTATTAAGAGCTGAGGTAAACTATTAGTGCAGTGTGTAACATGTCTCTCGGTGTTCGGACAATTGCAGCCCCTTTGCAGAAGCAGCTAAATTGGACAAGAGGGATTTGGACGATAATAGAGCCATCCATTGCTGCGTTGCTGACACAATCCAGCTGTTGTGAAGCTCACAGAGGTGCATCATTGTGATCCCATAACTCTGTGCGTACGGCAGAATTAACTGCAATAAATAGAAACCAGAGGTCCTCAGCTTGACACAGGGAACAGCTCCGCAAAGCAGCTGTTATCCCCGGATAGTCAGATTTTAGCTAGCGCCTCCGCCGTGGCTCAGTCTTCAGCCCTCTTGGCTCTCAGCCAGAGGTTTGTGGCTTCGTGCCACAGTTGAAGACCAGGCGGACACTGCAGTGCAGTGCCGTGGGAGTACTGCGCTGTCAGAGGTGTTACCTTCCAAGGCCCTCATCAGCCCTGTGAGTTTGATCAATGGTTAAAGCCCTGTTTAACATCGACTCACTTAATGCTAATCTCGGCCAGGATCTTTCCGCCATTCAGGCCAGTGGGATTTTCCCTTCTGCCGCAGTGAGCGGAGATGTGGCTGGCCAGATTTTGGAGATGGTTTGGAGCATGGTGTGAACGGCAGGTAAGGTCGCCCTCTTTGGGCGGGATTTTCTGGCCGCACTTGCCCCAAGACTGGTCAACCTTTGCACGGTCCATGTCCCGCCCACTACGATTCCCGTGGCAGCCCGGGAACGGTAAAATTCCACCCTATGTGTCAGCGTGATGTTGAAAGTTTCGCTTTAATGCAACTTCCTCTTTTGTGGCTTGTGTGCTCACGTAATCCTTCCCGCAGTGCTTCAGTCCCTCTTCCTCTTGCTGCTGCCCTTTCCTCTCCTGCCCTTGCCACTGACCTTACCGTCATCCCTGAAATCTGGCCTTCAGCTGCTGGCTTCTGTTCTGAACTTGCGCTGAACCCATGCAATGGCGCAAGTGGTGCAAAGTGGTGCAAGCTGCTATCTGCACTGACCAGCCTCTGCCAGTAGATGGAGTCTGGTCTATCTAAAAGCACTATATTGGAATTCAGTGTAATTGCTTCCAGCAGGTTACATTGTCTGGCATATTGTATTCCTTTTATTTTTAGTGACATGTTTTATGTAGTTTGGTTAGGAATGCATAGTGCTGTGGATGTCTGATACAGTTCTGAGCTAAGGGACAGTGTAATAAGTCCTCGGAGGCAGTAGTCCATTCACCAAAATCCCTTTTTGTACAAGTCTGACAATAGTATACAGAGTGCTTCAGTTTGTGGGGAGGTGATGGCCTAATGGTATCATCGCTAGACTATTAATCCAGAAACTCAACTAGTGTCCTGGGGGCCTGGGTTCGAATCCCGCCACGGCAGATGGTGGAATTTGAATTCAATAAAAAATATCTTTAATTAAGAATCTACTAATGACCATGAAACCAGTGTTGGAAAAACCCATCTGGTTCATTAATGTCCTTTAGGGAAGGAAATCTGTCATCCTTACCCGGTCTGGCCTACAAGTGACTCCAGAGCCACAGCAACGTGGTTTACTTTCAACTGCCCTCCAGGGGCAACTCATGATGGGCAATAAATGCTGGCCCAGTCAGCGATGCCCATGTTCCACGAGTGGATAAAAAAAAAAGTTAGGAATCCCAGAGGAACTGATAATCCCAGATTAAGTACAAAGCATGAGGCTCCCTGATTGGCCCATCAATTTGGCCCTTAGTCAGGGAACTCTTTTGTGTTTAAACCAAAAGAACAAAATCAAACAAACTTAAGGACAACTCAAAAGGGGCAGCTCCCTAAAAGAAGGGGAACCACCCGAAACAAAAGACAATGTAAAAGGAGACTTAAAACGTCAAATTAAAATGTGATTAAAGGGGTCAATAATACACCCCAGTCCCTGCGGTGCTCAATAGGTATGGGAGGCATCAATTGTGCCCTCAGACACCACATGCTCCCTTTCTAGGGACACCCAGCCATGAACATAGCTGCAGTGGAGGGGCAGACAGTTGGGTTGGATGACCCCCTCGATCGCCCACTGCCTGGACCTGTAGATGGAACGCCTTGCCAGCCCAGGGGCAGGAAACGCCTTCATGCAGTAGTAAAGGACATAGAGGGCATTTCCACAAGGTGGTTCAAGCTGTGAGGCACTTGACCCGGGAGTGGGGTCTAGGTTTGCCCTTAGCCAGGGAGTTCACATTCTAACAGGCCCACCTCAAATGCCCGATTAAAGTCATCACAGGCAGAAGATTTGAAATAAAAATTTTTCATTTAGAGGGTGGTGGGAATGAATGCATTGCCTGAGGAGACAGAGGAGGTTGGAAACTTTACAACCTTAAAAAATGATTTGGTTGAGTACTTCAAACATCGTAACATTCAAGGATATGGGACAAGCACTGGAAAATGGGATTGGTGCAACTTTAGTAGTAATGATTGTGGGTGCGGACTTAATGGGCCAAAGGGCCTGTTGTGCACTGTATTACTGTATAGAGAGCGGTTTCAGGTTTCACTATTTCAACTTGGACATTATCTTTTCTGGATGAGAAATGTGTGAAGGAACCTAACTCTGACTTTAACATTAATTCCTATGGGAACCCATGATTCGCTTAAAGTTGTTTCACTTAAAGTCACAATACTGAGGACCACAACCATGACTTTAAGTGAGGACTTACAAGAAAAGGTTCCATGGCAGTATTTTGAAGAAAAGTAGGAGTGTTATCCCTGTCTCCTGGTCAATATTTATCCCTCAACATAAAAGCAGACTACCTGATTATCATCAGATTGCTATTGTGGGAGCTTGCTGTGCACAAATTATCTCAAGTGTCTTACAATAGTGACTATATCTCAAAAGTAATCCACTGTGTATAAGGCACTTGTAAATTGTTTTATCTTGCTGAATTTGCTTGGTAAAGGCTGTTTTCATTTTTCAAAGACTGTAGAATCATAGAATCCTACAGTGCAGAAGGAGGCCATTCGCCCCATCGAGCCTGCACCTACAACAACTCCACCTAGGCCCTATCCCTGTAACCCCATGTATGTACCCTGCTAATTCCCCTGACACTAGGGTCAATTTAGCATGGCCAATCCACCTATCCTGCACACCTTTGGACTGTAGGAAGAAACCGGAGCACCCAGAGGAAACCCATGCAGACACGAGGAGAATGTGCAAATTCCACATAGACAGTGACCCAAGGCCGGAATTGAATCCCGATCCCTGGCGCTGTGAGGCAGCAATGCTAACCACTGTACCACCGTGCCATCCTTGTGGCTTTATTCTAAAACCAGTCACCTTGAATCTCAATCTTTATCTACTTTAAAGAAAACGTTATTGGCCCCTAATGGATCTCTCCCCCCGAACCCCCTTCTAAGTTGTGGAAGAAGCCATTTAAATATAAAGACACACAGAATACAGAAGCAGGAGTAGACCTTTCGACCTTTGAGCCTGGTCTGCCATTCATTTTGATCATGGCTGATCATCTAATTCAATATCCTGATCCCACCTTCTGCCCATATCCCTTGATCGCTTTAGTCCCAAGAGCTATGGAAACAAAATACATATGCAAGTCTGTCTTCTTTTTAGCTTGTATCACATAAACCAGCCTCCCATCCACTGACTCCATCTATGCTTGCTGCTGTCTCGGCAAAGTAACCAGCATAATTAAGGACCCCATGCATCCCGGACACTCTTCCACCTTATTCCATCGGGAAAAAGATACAAGAGTCTGAGGTCACATACCAACTGATTCAAGAACAGACTCCTACCTGCTGCTTTCAGACTTTTGCATGGACCTACCTCACACTAAGTTGATCTTTCTCTACACCCTAGCTATGACTGTAACGCTACATTCTGCACCCTCCTTTCCTCTTTGAATGATATGCTTTGTCTGTATAGCGCACAAGAAACAATACTTTTCACTATATGTTAATACATGTGACAATAATAAATCAAATAATAAAGAACAAATAATAGTTCACGGTTGAATCACAAGGAGGACCGAGAGATGGAAAGTATCGAATTTGTAACAGCAAAAAGAGGCACACGTGTAAATTGAACAATTAAAAAGTTTATTTATTAGTGTCACAATTAGGCTTACATTAGCATTGCAATGAAGTTACTGTGAAAATCCCCTAGTCACCACACTCCAGCACCTGTTTGGGGAGAATTTAGCACAGCCAATGCACTTAACCAGCACATCTTTCAGACTGTGGGAGGAAACCGGAGCACCTGGAGGAAACCCATGCAGACACGGGGAGAATGTGCAGACTCCACACAGACAGTGACCCAAGCCAGGAATTGAACCCAGGTCCCTGGTGCTGTGAGGCAGCAGTGCTAACCACTGTGCCGCCCTAAGAGAGCACTCACTAATTTTACTGGATTAACCAGCCGTGTATTTCCACTGCAGGTTGAATCTCTCTGGAGCACATAAGGATGTGACAACCCTGACTGCATTAGCAATGACCTGGTTCCCTGCTTGTTACGAGGTGCACAGAGCCCGCTCCACTGACCTTGAAGGGGACATAATTGAAATTGCGCATTACAGTCTGCATCACGCTAAAAGAGTACAATTCTGTACTGGGCAAGTAACCCAATCTGAAGTCAATCAACAGCTGGCTGTTGGCCAGCTTAAATCTGCCCAAGTTTACCAAGGCTCAGGGTATGTGTCTGTGTGTGTGTGTATGTCTGTGTGTGTGTGTGTGTGTGTGTGGCCGGTATCCCTCTTAACCCTCATAAACCTTTCCAGTCGAGATAATTGACTTTGAAATTCAAGTGTAATTGCTTCAGCCAAATGGCTCGAATTCTAATTAGCGAGTAGTAGACGTTGCGGCTGCGAGCAGGAGGAATGAAATATTCATCCCTTGAGGGAGAAGAAAACAAACCTGCTATCGATCTCTTTCTTAACTCACGCAGGAACCCAGTCGGTTTATTTGTACATTTTATTCAGCGTTGCTCTACCTTTTATAACATTTCATACATTTAAATGTAAATCTGATCTGGAACATTCCGAGTACAATTGGTGAAGTTATATCTCCATAATCTTACGTGAAAAGTGTCTTGTCTCTACCCACTGGAAAACGTTGGTACAGACTGTGTTTCACACCACTGACGTTTCCATGTGGGATGTGCAATTTTATAGGATGTTGGTGAGGCACCAGCACCCCATACACGAGGAGTATTGTGTGCAGTTTTGGTGTCTTTATCTGAGGAAGGATATCCTTGCCACAGAGGGAGTGCAGCAAAAGTTTATCAAGCTGATTCCTGGGATGACAGGTCTGTCGTATGAGGAGACTAAGTCGATTAGGATTATATTCACTGGGGTTTACAAGAGTGAGTCAGAGAGTCATAACATCATAGAGGCTTACAGCAAGGAGGTAGGCCCTTTGGCCCAACTTCTCCACGCCGCCCTTTGAGTGAGAGGGGATCTCACAGTAACTTATAAAACTCTTGGACAGGATAGATTCAGAAAGAATGGTGGGGGAGTCCAGACCGAGGGATTGTAGTTTGAGGGTAAGGGGTAAACCTTTTAGGATTTAGGTGAGGAGAAATTTCTTCACCCAGAGCGGTGAATCTGTGGAATTTGCTACTATAGAAAGTAATTGAGACCAAAATGTGTGACTTCAAGAAAAAATTAGATATAGCTTTTTGGGGCTAAAGGGATATGGGGGGAAAGGGGGAATCAGGATATTGAATTTGATGATCAGCCTCGATCAAAATGAATGGTGAAGCAGGCACGAAGGGCCAATTGGCCGACTCCTGCTTCTAGTTTCTATGCTTCTACCCACGTTTCTGCTTTCTGTTGCTGCGCAGACTTGACAACAAAATGTTTGCCAGTGAAAGTAAGAGAATGTTCCTCCCACCCTCATGGGTTTGCTGGATTGGCCATTTTTAAATTCATTCATAAGGTGTGGGTATCACTTATGTTAAAATCCTTCAGCAAATCCTGGGACATGGAGGGTGGGGGGGGTGAGAGATCCATTAGGGGACAATAATGTTTTGTTTAAAGTAGATTTATTATTTAATTTATTAGTATCACAAGTAGGCTTACATTAACACTGCAGTGAAGTTACTGTGAAAATCACTCAGTCGCCACACACTCCAGCACCTGTTCAGGTACGCTGAGGGAGAATGTAGCATGGCCAATGTACCTAACCAGCACGTCTTTCGGACTGTGAGAGGAAACCGGAAGAAACACACACAGACATGGGGAGAACATGCAGACCCTGCACAGACAGTTACCCAAGCTGCGAATTGAACCCTGGTCCCTGGCACTGTGAGGCAGCAGTGCTAACCACCTGCCACCAGGCCTACCCCATGAAGGTGAAGATGGAGATTTAAGACACCTGTTTTTGGAATAAAATTACAAGATCCCACAGGCATTGAACAAATCAGCACAGACTTTATCAAGCAAGTTCAGAAAGATTAACCAATTTACAAAATGTATCTTATATTCTGACCTTCAAGGTAAGTATGAGGCACATGTGAATTAACAGACAAGCTGTGGTCAGACGCACCACATTACAGATCAAATGACAAATGCAACCAAAATAAATTCCATGGATTTCTCAACAAATCACCCTGATGTTAGTCCCACTGACAACAAATCTTAATGAAATTTCATATGCCTCCTAAAGGTTTCCATTCTCCAACTTTGATGCTCTTGCCTTGGAATTCTCTCTAAATGTTGCACCCACTCGGATGGTTTCAACAATGTCCCACCCCACAGGGTTTCAATTTCACCTTCTGAGATTCCTTCTCTCTAGATTCCCAAGTACACACAAACACTAGTTTACAAGCACAATCTCAGATCTATGGCCGTACCTAACAGAAAGCCACAACTCCAAAGGGGTACCTTTGACCCAATGGCCCTCTTTACTTAAAGTCAACATCCAAAGTCCTTTCTCTAACTTTTTAACTCAGCTTAACTGGGACCTCTGCCTATCCCTGTCTCTATGGCTCTTGTTGGTTGGCAGATTGCATGAAACTGATTGCCTTAAGAAGAGCTGTTCACTGACCCTTGAACTAATCTGGTGACTATCAAAATATCCTGGAGTATCCCAACATTGATGCAAGGCAGGAACCAAAGTAACAAGCATTGGAACGTTGTGTACATTAGAGTCACAGAGGTTTACAGCATGGAAACAAGCCCTTTGGCCCAACTTGTCCTTGCCGTCCTTTTTTTTTTAAAACCTCTAAGCTAGCCACAGTTGCCTGAATTTGGCCCATATCTCTCTGTACCATCTTACCCATGTAGCTGTCTAATGTTACCAGCTCCATAGATGGCTAACTTAGCACACAGGGATGCAATGATCAATACATTTCATGACACTAGCTGGATCAGAATTTATTGTCCATCCCTAACTGTCCTTACCATTGGTGGTCCTGCCTTCAGCTCCTAAGGCTTAAAGCTCCAGAATTCCCTCTCTAAAACTCTTTGCCCCTCCTCCTCTCTTATCTCCTTTAGGAAACTCCTTAAAACTTTTCTCTTCAACCTTTTTTTGGCGCATCCGCCTTTCTATCGCCTCATATCACATTTTGCTTTATAACACTTGTGTGGAGTATCTTAGGTCATTTCATGAATTCAAAGGCAGTATATAAATGTAAGACAGTGTTGTTGGATGTTGGCGCTTCTCAAAAATAGCTGAGTAGCTTATTAGGCCATTTCAAGGGCTGATAAGAGTTGACCACATTGCTGTGGGTCTGGAGTTAGATATAGGCCAGGCCAGGTAAATTTGACAGATTTCCTAACCTTTTACAGATACACCAAAAAAAAGCATCCTTTCTAGATGTATCACAGCTCCTACTCTGACCAAGAAACTACAAAGGGTGATGAACGTAGCCCTGTGCATCACATAAAGCAGTCTCCTGTCCAGTGACTCCATTTATACTTCCCGCTGCCTTGGTATAGAGGCCAACATAATCAAGGACCCCACGCAACCTGGACACACTCTCTTCCACCTTCTTCCATCGGGATAAAGATACAAAAGTCTGAGATCACATATCAACCAATTCGAGAACAGCTTCTTCCCTGCTGCCATCAGACTTTTGAATGGATCTACCATATATTAAGCTGATCTTTTTCTGCACCCGAGCTATATCTGTAACACTACATTCTGTGCCCTCTCCTTTTCTTCTCCCCATTTACTCTATGAATGGTAAATTTTGTCTGTGTAGCGCACGAGAAACAATACTTTTTTACTGTATACCATTACATGTGGCAATAATAAATCAAATCAAAACCCTCCACTTAGAAGGACAAGGGCAGTTGCTGTGTGGGTGTGCTACCACTGCTAAGTTCCCCACCAAATCGCGTACCATCCCAACTCGGCAGTATATCACCACTTCCTTCAGTGCCCCTGGGTCAACATCCTAGAGCTCCCTACCTGACAGCGTACCATTCAGCATGCCAACTGCAAGAGTTCAAGAAGACATCCTCCTCAAGGGCAACTAAGGATGGACAATGAATGCTGCCGTTGCCAGCAATGCCCACATCTCCAGAGTAAATGAAGGACAAATCACAGCAAGCAGCCAAATGGAATCTCAACTGAGAAGGGAGTTACGGGACTGCAGAAATAAGACAGAGGCTTCTGGTATTATCGTTAGACCAGTAATTCAGAAACTCAGCTAATGTTCTGGGGACTCGGGTTCAAACCCCAACATGGCAGAATTCAAATTCAGTTAAAAAAATCTGAAATTTAGAATCTATTGATGGGAGAGGAAATTGAATGTATTATTTCCAGATTTGCAGACGATACAAAGTTGGGTGAGAGGGTGAGCTTTGAAAAGGATGCAGAGATGCATCAGTGTGATTTGGACAGGCTGAGTGCGTGGGCATCTGCGTGGCAGATTACAATGTGGATAAATGTAAGGTTATCCACTTTAGTAGCAATAATAGGAAGACAGATTATTACTTGAATTGGTATAAATTGAGATATTCAACAAGACCTTGGCATCCTCATGCATCAGTCACTGAAAGTAAGCACGCAGGTACAGCAGGCAGTAAAGGGAGAAAATGGTATGTTGGCCTTCATACTGAGAGGATTTCAGTATAGGGATAGGGATGTTTTGCTGCAATTGTATTGGGCGTTGGTGAGGCCACACCTAGAGTATTGTGTGCAGATTTGGTGTCCTTATCTGAGGAAGGATGTCCTTGCTTGAGAGGGAGTACAGCAAAGGTTTACCAGACTGATTTCTGGGATAGCAGGTCTGCCACATGAGGAGAGACTAAGTCAGTTAGGATTCTATTCACTGAAGTTTAGAAGAGTGAGAGGGAATCTCATAGAAACTTATAAAACTCTAACAGGGTTAGATAGGGTAGATTCAGAAGGAATGTTTTCAATGGTGGGAGAGTCCAGAACTAGGGGTCAAGTTTTAAGAATGAGGGGTAAACCTTTTAGAACTGTGATGAGGAGAAATTTCTTCACCCAGAAAGTGGCGTATGTGCGGAATTCACTATCACAGAAAGTAGTTGAGGCAAAAACATTGTCTGATTTCAAGAAGAAATTAGAAATAGCTCTTGGGGCTAAAGGGATCATGGGATATTGGAGGAAGTGGGGATCAGGGTATTGAATTTAATGATCAGCTATGATCAAAATAAATGGCGGAGCAGGCTTAAAGGGCAGAATGGCCTACTCCTGTTTCTAGTTTCTATGACCATGAAATCATTGTGGATTGTTGGAAAAACCCAGCTTGTTCACTAATGACCTTCAGAGAAGGAAATCTGCCGTCCTTACCTGGTCTGGCCTACATGTGACTCCAGAGCCACAGCAATGTGGTTGACTCTCAACCCCCCCTTGGGCAACTAGGGATGGGCAATGGATGATGACCAGCCAGTGACGCCCATGTCCCACAAATGAATTTATACAAAGTATGGGGGCAGGTTGAAATATGTGCGGGATATCATATTTACAGATTTGACGGAGGAAAGTTCAGGGATGCAATAGCCATGGGCATTGTCAGCACAAACTTAAACGTGATACAGTTTACTTAGCAAGCAACTGTGAGGTCCCAGAGCTTCAGAGCAAAATGGCAAATTACCTTTGCCCCATGATTGGAACAAACTTCCCAAATCCAGGGTGTAGAGTCGGGCTCAAATGTGGAACCATTCACATCCAGGTGGAATGGTTGAACAGACATTCATTTGCAGGGAAACTAAGTCCAAGATTCTCTGACCTCGCCCTTGGCTATAGTTCCTCTGGTCCCACTACAGTGGATGGAGCTTTGGCTGAGCACCGAACTTTCTGTTCCCACTGGCAGAAGCGGTGGGGCGTACAGCATCGGAGAATTCCAGCTAGATAAGCACGTAACGGAGAAGGTCATGCTGATCAGGTGAGATGCAGTGAGGCAGGAGGAGGCCTGAATGGGGCATGGATACAGGCACAGACCAATTGGGTCATGTGGCCTCTTTCTGTGCTGCGGGCTCAGTTACTTAAGGAGTACCTCATCATAACCATTGATTTCAGGAAGGGTTGAACTAAATAGAAGAGTACATACAACCTCATTACAACTGTTCAGTTGGGCTTTGAAAGTTCCATTAAAAAAATATGCAAATGCTAATTTAAGAAACACTGTCTAACAAATTATTTATGATTCAAAGTTGTCACTGGGCCTTATTGAACCCATCGATTCCTGTACCTAATAGAAAAAAATATCATACTTAAAAGGCAATCCACTTCATTGTGCACCAGCGTGCCTGCTTCTTGTGTGGTGCGCTTAATTCATCACCCTGCATTGCTTTTCCAATTACTTCACCCCTGTGCTAGGTAGATCAAATATAGGCATTCAAAATGAGGAGAAGTTCTGATGAAACGAACTGGAAAAGCTATTTCAGTAGTCAGTGAGTACTAGGCATAGATTTCAGATTGTCGTCAAAGGAACAAGAGGGTAGAAGACATTTCTTTACAGGGAATAGTATTTGAGAATCATATAGCACAGAAGTTGGCCATTTAGCCCATTGCACATGTACCTGTGTCAGCCCCATTCATAGTCATAGAGTCGTGCAGTGCAGAAAAGGCCCTTCAGCCCATCAGGTGGAATTTTACTATCCCGCCCGCCGTAGGATCCGTAATGGACGGGACATGGACCATGCAAGTCTGGTGATCTCGGGTGGGATTTTCCAGCTCTGAGGTGAGTGCAGCCAGAAAATCCTGCCCATCGAGTCTCCACCGATAATACCTACTACTGAAGTTGCGCTAATCCCATTTTCCAATGCTTAGACCACAAGACATAGAAGCAGAATTAGGCCACTTGGCCCATCGAGTCTGCTCCACTATTCAATCATGGCTGATATTTTTCTCATCCCCATTCTTCTTCCATTTCCTCATAACACCTAAGGCCCTTATCCCATACCTCTGAATATTAGGATATTTCAAGCGCTCATCCAAATACCTTTTAAAGGTTGTAAGGTTTCCATCCTCCACTACCTTCCCAAGCAGTGCATTCCAGATTCCCTCCACCCTCTGAGTGAATAGATTTTTTTCTCAAATCCCCTCTGAATCTCCTGCCTTTCACCATAAAACTATTCCTCCTCATGGTTAAGTCCTCAACCTGTTCACCCTGTCCATACCACTCAGATTCGTATACACCTCAATCATGTCCACCCTCAGCCTTCTCTGCTCTAAAGAACACAATCCAAGCCTATCCAATCTCTCCTTATGGATCAACTGCTCAATCCCAGGCAACATCCTAGTGAACTTCCTCTGTAACCCCACTTGTGCTATCACATCCTTCTGATAGTGAGGTGGCCAGAACTGAGGACAGTACTCCAGCTGTGGCCTAACCAACATTCTGTACAACTCTAACATTACCTCCTTGCTCTCATACTCTATAAAAATAAATGTCCCATATGCCTCCTTAACTACCCTATTCACCTGCTCTGCTGCCTTCCGGGATCTGTGAACAAGTGCCCCAAGATCCATCTGTTCCTCTGAGCTTCCTAGTGTCCTGCCATTCATTAAATACTCCCTTGTCTTGTTACTTCTTCCAAAGTGCATCACCTCGCACTTCTCAGGGTTAAATGCCATCTACCACTGCTCTGCCCATCTGACCAATCCTTCTATATCTTCCTGTAAGCTACGACCACCTTCTTCACTATTAACCAGTCTACCAATCTTGACGTCATCTGCAAACTTGCTTATCATTCCCCCCACATTATCATTGATATAATTTGTGCATATAATAGACAATAGACAATCCAGCACTGAATCTTGTGGTACACCAAGGGACACCAACCTCCAGTCACTCAGCCAACCTTCTACCACCACTTTCGTGCCCTAGTATCAAGCCGGGTTTGGATCCATCTGACTTTTCGGATCCATTCCCTTACCTTTTATCCATAGCCTTGCAATTTACTCCTTTTCAGGTAAATAGCTATTTTGAATGTTATTGCCAATAAATCTCCTTTTATTCCTCATGTTGCAGATCACAACAACTCTTTTTCCTGCGTTCTCTCTGGATTTTGTGCCAATTATGTTAACTCAAGCCCACCACCCGAATCCCACCCTTATTCATAACAGGGCCTGTGTCTGTCGGGAATCCCAGGTGCATTATCAGCAGCAGTCAACATTTTCCATGACAATGGAGAGCCTCTCATTTGATGGCAGCTCTCAGGAGGCAGGATTTCTGCTTCTGGGGTCCTGGGGAAGGCCCAGGGCTGGCCAGTTAAATGCCTGAAAGGCAGTTAATCCCACTAGGCCCTCTCCAATGTTCTCCAACTAGTGGGTGAGACCCTATTGCCATGATTTAATTGAGCCCATGGTCTTCATTCGATGTGAGTAACACCACAGGGCTCCTGGAGTAAGCCAGACCAGGTAAGGTTGGTGGATTTCCTTCCCTAAAGGATAATAGTGAACCAGACAGATTTTTACAACAATCGACATGGTTACCACTGGAATTCCAGATTTGTATTGAATTCAAATCGCCATCTGTCGTGGCAGGATTCGAACCTGGATCCCAAGATCCTGCCTTGAGTCTCTGGATTACTAGTCCAGTGACAACTACGCCACTGCCTCCCTGTTTTAGTCTCTTTGACAAAGGAGTTTTCCCTGTCCCATTTCTCAGTTCTGACACAAAAAAAGAAAAATGCTGGAAAATCTCAGCCGGTCTGATGGCATCTGTGCAGAGAATAGAGCCAACGTTTTGAGTCTTGATGACCCTTTGTCAGAGCTCTGGAAACAGTTGGCTCTGTTTTGTCCCCACAGATGCTGTCAGACCTGCTGAGATTTTCCAGCGTTCCCTGTTTTTATTCAGATTCTGGCATCTACAGTATTTTGCCTTTATTTTGCTCAGGCCTGGTTGCTGGCTGAAATATAAGCATTACTCGCTTCCAGCTGCTGACTGACCTTCAGTTGGCACATCCCCTGATTCCATTTCTAAATCCCAGCCTCTCCTTGGTTACCTCAGTTCCAGTATTTGGTTTTAGCTCACGCTCTCCGGTACGGATTTGTGACGCCTCGTAGTTCTACGCATTGGTGCTTGGGGAAAAGAAAACCAAATTGGAATTGATGAAGGGAAGTCTTAGAAGAGCTCTGTTTGATCCTAACGTCTCCTTCATGCCCATTCCCTAAGCGTGCGTCACTGCGAAATACTTTCCCATTAAAAAATCTATTTCTGAAACTTAGATTTATATTTCTGCTGTTAGGACCCAAAAGCGTGCAAAGTCAAACAATTTCCCAGCTTTGATCTCATGCGTGTCCTCGGGGGAGAAAGGGAAGTAACGAATAAAAAGCTGAAGAAGCTTACATGGTTCATAATTCGTGTCACGGCAATTGTCTTTCTATACATCTTCCTTTTTCCCTGAGGGAATGCATAAAAGTTTGGCAAGTACTCCTCCATACTTTCCTCTAACGTGGTCCCTGTGTGTCTTCATTGGAAAGGGCTCAATTTGCCAAACCACGCCATTCTAGATTTGATCTACTAAGAACAAAGAACAGTACAACACGGGAAGAGGCCCTTTCGCCGTCCAAGCCTGCACCGATCGTGATGCCTGCCTAAATTAAAACCCTACACACTTACAGAGCCTATGTCTTTCCAGTCCCATCCTATTCATGTATTCATCTAGTTGCCCCTCAGATGCCGCTATCATACTCGCTTCCACCACCTCCCCAGGCAGTGAATCCCAGACATTCACCACCCTCTGTTTAAAAAACTTGCCTCGCACATCTCCTCTAAACTTTTCTCCATGCACCTTAAACCTACGTCCCCTAGTACTTGACTTTTCTACCCTAGGAAAGAACGTCTCATTGTCCACTCTGTCCATGCCATTCATAATCTTGTAGACCTCCATCAGGTCACCCCTCAACCTCCATCGTTCCAGTGAGAGCACACCAGGTTTATTCGACCTCTCCTCATAGTTAATACCCTCCAGGGCACGCAACATCCTGGTTAATCTCTTCGGTACCCCCTCCAAAGCATTCATATCCTTCTGGTAATGTGGCCACCAGAATTGTACACAATATTCTCTGCCTGCCAATACTCCTGAGGGTTCTACCATTTACTGTATAATTCCTACATGCATTGGACCTTCCAAAATGCATTACCTCACACTTGTCCAGATTAAACTTCATCTGCCATTTCTCTGCCCAAGTTTCCAACCAGCCTATATCTTGCTGTATCCTCTGACAATCCTGTTCACTGTCTGCAACTCCATCAATTTTTGTGTTGTCTGCAAACTTAGTAATCAGAGCAGCTACATTTTCCTCTAAATCATGTGTATATATATATATATACTACAAACAACAAAAGTTGCAGAATTGATTCCTGTGGAACACTGTGCAGTTTCTCAAAAATTATGCACTTTGAATTGTGCACAACATTTAATGAGAATTTTCTGTATCCTTGGTTGTTTTCTGTAAGAAACATTTTATGCTTGTAGAAATGCTCCTGAACAAACTGGATTTAGGCAATCTTCAAAGGCTAACAATACAGCTTTGAGATTAATAGGTCGGTCAATTTTTTTTGTCTCATTCTGGCCACAGACTAGAACACAATGATCAGTGGATAGAAAGAATATTCATAATTGTAAAGCAGGCAATGTGAAATGAGAAAGGATTAGTTAATGATCTCATAGGAAAGAATCATCTAGGAAAGAGTGATCATAACATAGTAGAATTTTACATTCAGTTTGAGAGATGAAAAACTAGTGTCTTAACCAAATAAAGATAATTTGCACAGGTATGAAGACATGGAGGGAAAAGTAGATTTTAAAAGTAGATTAGAGGATAAGACATTAGATAAGGAGTAGCATACATTCGAGGTGATAATTCAAAATTCTCAACAATGGAATCTTTCATTGAGAAATAAGGCGATGAGAAGAATGAATCACCTGTGGCTGACTATAAAGTCAAAAATGATATCAAATTGAAAGAAAAGGCAGACAACATTGTAGAGATTGGTAGTGAGTCAGAAGATTGGAAAATCCTTACAAACAAGGAAAAGATGATACAAAAAATGCAGAGGGAGAAAATAGATTACGAGAATAAATTAGCAGGAAATGAAAAAACAGCAACAGTTGAGAAGAATGAGAGTTGATCTTTGGAGTTTAGAAGAATTGAAACCTATAAGATCCCGAGGAGACTTGACAGAATAGATAGAGGCATAGAGTCATAGAGGTTTACAGCACAGAAACACGCTCTTCAACCCAACTTGTCCATGCGGCTAGTTTTTACCACTAAGCTAGTCCCAATTGCCTACGTTTGGCCCATATCTCTCTATACCCAACTTACCCATGTAACTGCTAAATGCTTTTTAAAAGACAAAATTGTACCCGTCTGTAATGCCACCTCTGGCAGCTCATTTAAGAAACTCACCACCCTCTGAGTGAAACAATTGCCTCTCAGGACACTTCTATATCTCTCCCATCTCACCTTAAACCTATGCCCTCTAGTTTTAAATTCCCCTACTTTGGCAAAAGATATTGACTATCTAGCTGATCTGTGCCCCTCATTATTTTAGAGACCTCTATAAGATCACCCCTCAGCCTCCTACGCTTCAAAGAAAAAAGTCCCAGTCTATTCAGCCTCTCCTTAGAACTCAAACTATCAAGTCCCAGTAGCATCCTAGTAAATCTTTTCTGCACTCTTTCTAGTTTAGAGACTTGGGGCTAAAGGTATCAAGGGATATGGATTTTGAATTTGATAATCGACCCTGATCATAATGAATAGCGGAGCAAACCCGAAGGGCCTACCCCTGCTTCCAATTTCTATGTTTCTGTACTAGCAGGGTGTTTCTACTTGTGAGATAGATTAGAACTGGGTGACTCAGTTTAAGAATAAGAGGTCTCCCTTTTAAGACACAGTTCGCAAAGGGATTTGGATATGTTAAGTAAGCAGGCTGAATTTGGCAGATGTTGGGAGATGTGACGTAATGCACTTTGGTAGGAAGAAAATATCACTTAAATAGGCTGTGATACAGAGGGACTGGGTGTCCTTTTATGTTAGACATAGGTGCAGAATTAGGCCGCTCGGCCGTTCGAGTCTGCTCCGCCATTCAATTATGGCTGATATTTATCTCATCTCCATTCTCCTGCCTTTTCCCCATAACCCCTGATCCCCTCATTAATCAAGAATCTATCTATCTCTACCTTAAAGACACTCAATGACCTGGCTTCCACAGCTTTCTGTGGCAAAGAGTTCCATAGATTCACCATCTTTGGCTGAAGAAATTCCCCCTCATCTCTGTTTTAAAGGATCACCCCTTTAGCCTGAGGTTGTGCCCCCTGGTTCTAGTTTTTCCTACTAGTGGAAACATCCTCTCCACATCTGTCCTATCCAGGCCTCGCAGTATGCTGTAAATTTCAATAAAATCCCCCTTATCCTTCTAAACTCCAACAAGTACAGACCCAGAGTCCTCAACCATTCCTCATACGACAAGCTCTTCATTCCAGGGATCATTCTTGTGAACCTCCTCTGGACTCTTTCCAAGGCCAGCACATCCTTCCTTAGATATGGAGCTCAAAACTGCTCACAATACTCTAAATGGGGTCTGACCGGAGCCTTATATTCCTCAGAAGTACATCCCTGCTCTTGCATTCTAGCCCTCTCAACATGAATGCTAACATTGCATTTGCCTTCCTAACTGCCGACTGAACTTGCACGTTAACCTTGAAAGAATCTTGAACAAGGACTCACAAGTCCCTTTGTGTTTCTGATTTCCTAAACATTTTCCCATTTAGAAAATAATCTATGCCTCCATTCCTTTCTTCAAATGCATAACGTCACACTTTTCCGCATTATATTCCATCTGCCACTTCTTTGCCCAATCTCCTAACCTGTCCAAGTCCTTCTGCAGCCCCCCTGTTTCCTCAATACTACCTGTCCCTCTACGTATCTTCATATCATCTGCAAACTTAGCAACAGTGCCTTCAGTTCCTTCCTCCGAATCGTTAATGTATGTTGTGAAAAGTTGCGCCAGCACTGACCCCTGAGGCACATCAGGGAATAGTTTAGGTTAGAGGATCGTTAGATTCGTTCCACTGGTCGGCACAATGTCAAGGGCTGAAGGGCCTGTACTGCGCTGTAGTGTTCTATGTTCTATCACTAGTCACTGGCTGCCATCCTGAAGAAGACCCCTTTATCCCCCCTTGAAACACAAAAAGTTAACACACAGGCGCAGCAAGTAATTAGAAAGACAAATTGATCCTTTTTGCAATGGGAATGGAGTTTAAAAGTAGGGAAGTCTTCATAGAATAGAGTCATAGAATCCCTACAGTGCAGAAAGAGGCCACTCAGCCCCTCAAGCCTGCACCGGCAACAATCCCACTCAGGCCCTATCCCTGTAACCCCACATATTTACCCCGATAATCCCCTGACACTAAGGGGCAACTTAGCATGGCCAATCAACCTAACCCACACATCTTTGGCATGTGGGAGGAAACTGGAGCACCCAGAGGAAACCAACACAGACACAGGGAGAACGTGCAAACTCTACAAAGACCGTCACTCGAGGCTGGAATTGAACCCGGGTCCCTGGCACTGTGAGGCAGCAGTTCTTGATAGAACTATACAGAGTTATACAGTTTGCTCTCTTTATTTACAGTGGAATATGCTTGCATTGGGGGTGGTTCAGAGAAGGTTAACTCAGTTGATCCCCAGGATGCAGGGAATGTCTCATGAGGAGAGGTTCAGCAGGTTGGGCCTTTATTCATTGGAATTTAGAAGAATGGGAGGTCATCCTGTTGAAACCTATAAGATTCTGAAGTGGCTTGACAAGCTGGAAGCTGAGATGATGTTTCTCCTTGTGGGAGAATCTAAAACTGTGGGGAGAATCTAGATGTAAGGCTCATAGTTTCAGAATAAGGGGTCACTCATTTAGGTCAGAGGTGAGAAAGAATTTCTTGTGAATCTCTCCACAGAGAGGTGTGGCGGCAGTTGTTGAATGCATTCAAGGGTGAGATAGAAAGGTTTTTGAATTGTAGGGAATGAAAGGTTATGGGGAACATGCAGGAAAGTAGAGTGAGGGCCAAGATCAGATCAGCCACGGTGATATTGAATGGTGGAGCAGACTCAAAGGGGCCAAATGGCCTACTCCTGGTTCCAGTGTTCTTATCGACTGCATATTTTTAGCTGAGCGGCGACACTAAAGACTGTGGGCTATCTCACTCCAGGTGTGTTCTGGCAAGGTAAGAATTCTGCTTATCTCAGTAAAATGGTGGTTTGTTTTGACAACCAATTGACTCCAAAAAGTGCCTGAAGACACTAAGGTTTATTCGTGTGTGAAGTGCCCAGAAAGTAATTAAAAAATGAAACAAGGTAGCTCCAAGATTGTAATTCAGATTAAATGAAGAATTTAATTTCGGGCAATAAGTATTTGCCCTTTCTCCAGCCTATTGTGTGTGAAGTATGGCACAATAATTACAATGGCCGGAACTTTCCGGTTGTGGTCTCAGTGATGGTGCGGGTTTGCCATCAGCATGGGATGGAGTCAATGGCGAATCCCATTGGTAGTTGTGGGACTAGAAGATTCCACTGCTGGCCAATGGGGTGCTGCCTCCCACCACGGAAAACACTATGGGATGGCCAGAGAGTCAACAACTTGCATTTATAGCAAACTTTTAATAAAGCAATAAATATCCCAAGGTGCTTCGCAGGAACATTATCAAAGAAAATTCCACACCTACCCAAACCACAAAAGGAGACATTACCTCAGATAACCAAAATCTTGGTTCAGGAAGTAGGTCGTAAGGAGTTTCTCAATAAGAGAGAGAGAGAGAAAATGTTAAGGAAGGGAATCCCAGAGCTTGGGACCTAAGCAACTGAAGCCATGGTTGCTATTGGTGGAACAATTAACATTAGGGATGTGCAGGAAGTCAGGTTTGGAGAGGCCCCAGAGGGGTATGGGAATGGCAGAGATTCAAGGGATGGAGAGAGGGAAGACCATGGAGGCAGTTGAATTTATGAGAATTTTAGAAGTGCGAGATATTGCAAGATAAAGTAGATCAGGGAGCATAGGGAATGGGAACCAGTGACAAATTACCATTTAACCCCAAATTGAAATTTCAAACATTTATTACCAGTGGTTGTTTTATCATAAGATAGAATTACAATAAATGCAGAAGGAGGCCATTCAGCCCATTGAGCCCACCCAGGCCCTATCCCTGTAACCTCACATATTTGCCCCACTAATCCCCCTGATACTAAAAGGCAATTTAGCATGGACAATCCACCAAATCTGCACATCTTTGGACTGTGGGAGGAAACTGGATCATCCAGTGGAAACCCTCGCAGACACGGGGAGAACGTACAAGCTCCACACAGACAGTCACCCAAGACGGGAATCGAACCCAGGTCCCTGCGCTGTGAGGCAGCGGTGCTAACCACCGTGCCATGGTTCAATATTTTCGAATGATGAATGGTGAAGAATTTTTTTTAAGGTTTAGCTCAAATTTACATTTGTACTTGCTTTCAGCAGCTCAGTGTCATCATACACACTCCCTCTTACAGATCAACTGCCCTATCTGGCTTGAATCTACCCAGTTGCTATAGTGACACCTGTTCTATGAGATGGGATGGGCTAATGAAACTGATACTTTTCATTTCCAAAAAGTTTATTTAACCATTTGCAAAGCCAGATTGTACATTCAAAGGACAACAGAAATAGACCACGTTAAGAATCATTCTCATAAATTCTGAAGAACATTTTGATACCTATGAGGTAAAAAGCAGTAAAACACGGTGACTGTAATCCTTACAGTATGAGAAGCTAGCAGGATAGGTTACCATAGGAATGACTTGGCTGCAGTGTGTGTTGGCTATTGTGTGTGAGTGTTTGACTTATTGATTAAAAAACAATATACTGTAACTAGGGACTGCCACATTTCCCCAGAATCATCCCGCTTTGCTAGAGGCCCGCTGATGATAGTGGCAGCACAGCTGTCTTACATCGCTGGGGAGTTGGGTTTGATTCCAGGCTTGGGTCACTGTCCGTGTGAAATCTGCATGTTCTCCCTGTGTCTGCGTGGGTTTCCTCCGGATGCTCCAGTTTCTTCCCACGGCCCGAAAGACGTGCTGGTTGAGTGCATTGGCCATGCTAAATTCTCCCTCAGTGTACCTGAACAGGCGTCGAACTGTGGTAACCAGGGGATTTTCACAGTAACTTCATTGCATTGTTAATGTAAGCCTGTTTTTGACACCAATAAATGAACTGCACATGCGTAACCTGCACACTGACCATCAACAGCCAGCTCCATTTTGTAACAGGTATGACTTCCATGCACTCAGATATCAACATGCTTGTGGCCACAGCAGCGATTGTGCCAACGTAGCCTGGTGCCAATCTGTGCCCAGTTTCCTGGCAGTAATTCTGATGCTTTTATGCCACTCCATTCCTCAGTGCCCAGTCTGTTCCATCCTTCTGGAGCCTAAATGGGGGGAAAAAAGGACAAGAGTCAACATTTAATGGCATGGTTAAGCGGAGACAGATGGTTGGCATCTGAAAGCAGCAGCAATTAGCCACATGACATGCATAAGGATGACATTTAAGTGGGAAAGGAAGTGAATAGAGATGATTTAAAACCAGCCTCGCCAGATGCCATATCCCTGACCCTTCATGGCCCACTCTTCAAAGTAGGGGGCTTGTGTCTTAATCCAGTGGCAGCAGTTTTCCCTCTTTACTTGAGTGCCCAACAGGAATAGGGAATGCTTTGGGGGCAGAAGAAGGATGGAATCTGTCAACAATAGAGAGCCAGATGCCTGGAAATTAGCCACGATTGGGACATCTCAATCGACATCTCAATTATCTGCCAGAATTCTAACAGCAAAGTCCTGGTGAATACTTTGATGTTCTTTAGGCCATAAGGCCGTAAAATACAGGAGCAGAATTATGCCATTTGGTCCATCGAGTCTGCTCCATCATTCAATCACGGCTGATAAGTTTCTCAACCCCATTCTCCCACCTTTTCCCTGTAACTTTTGATCCCCTTACCAATCAGGAATCTATCTACCTCTGTCTTAAATACTCAATAATCTGGCCTCCACAGCCTTCTGTGGCAATGAATTCCACAGATTCACCACCCTCTGGTTGAAGAAATTCCCCCTTCCTTTGATGGACAGCACACTAGTATTTATATATGTGAATCAAATAACGATATGTCAGTGCATTGCTCTTTCATTCTGTACACATGGCAAGGTTGTTCGCGACGGTCCCGAATATTAATGAAAACATTTCCCAAACTCTGATCCAGGCAATGGAAACGAAAGAGGGAAGAGTTTTCATTGAGTTAGTGCCTTTCCCGGACTCAGAATGTCTCAGTCAATAAATCGCTGTTGAAATGTGGAAAACAGATTAAATCTCGATTGGAAAGGTGTGTTTTCCGGATTGACGTAAGTGCAGAAAGCCAAGGAAGTGAGCAGTCGTTCAGCCAAAGTAAATGAACATTTCACCAGTGACGCCTCACCAGTCTGCAAGATATTAATATGGTCTTGACATAATTTAATGGCCTTTTGCATCTTTTCCTTTTTACCCCTCACCTCAGAGTATAATTAACCTGAGCCAACGCGGTTGAGACAGAATCATTCTCAAATGATTGGTGCCACACATTGCCCAACATCATAGAAACATAGGCCGGAATTTTCCCCTCCCGTTCATCACAGGAATCGTAGCATCCGGTGGGGATGAACCATGCAAAGGTCTGTTAACCTTGGTTGGGATTTTCCAGTTTTGGGGTGAGCGTGGCTGGAAAATACGACCCATAGAAACTAGAAGTAAGCCCTGTTTTTATTCATTCATGGGACAAAGGTGTCACTGGCTGGCCAGCATCTATTGCCCATCCGTAGTTGCCCTTGCACTGAGTGGTTTGCTAGGCAATATCAGAGGGCAGCTGAGAGTCAACTACATTGCTGTAATATGTTAGAATACTTCTTCAAGATGGAGAGTGTTGGAGTTGATGCTGAGGCAAGGGTCTTAAAATCTTAGAGGTTTACAACATGGAAACAGGCCCTTCAGCCCAATTTGTCCATGCTGCCCAGTTTTTACCACGAGCTAGTCCCAATTGCCTGCATTTGGCCCGTATCATTCTATATCCATCTTAACCATGTAACTGTGTAAATGCTTTTTAAAAGACAAAATTGTACCTGCCTCTACTACTACCTCTGGCAGCTCATTCCAACCACTCATCAACCTCTGTGTGAGAAAAATTGCCCCTCTGGACCCTTTTGTATCTCTCCCCTTTCACCTTACAACTTTGCCCTCTAGTTTTAGACTCCCCTGCCTTTGGGAAAAGATATTGATTATCTAGCTGATCTATGCCGCTGAAACTTAATAAAGGAGATGGTATGAGGCTCGAGTTAGCTGCGATAGATAAATTGGAAACGTTACTTAAGGGGATGACGGTGGATAGGCAATGACAAACATTGAAAATATCGGGCAGCACAGTGACACAATGATTAACACTGCTGCTTCACAGCGCCAGAGACCCAGGTTCGATTGCCAGCTTGGGTCACTGTCTGTGCAGAGTCTGCACGTTCTCCCCGTGTCTGCGTGGGTTTCCTCCGGGTGCTCCGGTTTCCTCCACAGTCCAAACATGCTGGTTAGGTGCACTGGCCGTGCTAAATTTGCCCTCAGTGTACCCAAACAGGTGCAGGAGTGTGGCGACTAGGGGATTTTCACAGTAACTTCATTGCAGTGTTAACGTAAGCCTACTTGTGACACTAATAACTAAACTTCAAACTTTAAAAAGTTCATGGGTGAACTGCAACAATTGGTTATTCCTGTCTGGCGCAAAAATAAATCAGGGAAAGGTAGTCAAGCCATGGCTGACAGGGGAAATTAGAGATAGGATTAGGTCCAAGGAAAAGGCACACAAATTGACCAGAAAAAACAACAGCCCTAATGATTTAGAATTTAACAAAGAAAGACCATGGGATTGAATAAGAAGGGGAAAATAGAGTATGAAAGTAAGTTTGCGGGGTAGATAAAAATTGACTGTAAAAGTTTCTATCTGTATGTGAAGAGAAAAAGATTGGTGAAGAAAATATAGGTCCCTTTCAGTCAACAAGAGGGGAACTTTTAATGGGGAACAAAGAAATAGCTGACAAGCTAAATACACACTGAATGTTCTTTCTCCATAAAGGAGGACACAAATGTCACATCAGAGATGTTGTGGAGCACAGAGTTAAGTGGGTGGGAGGGATTGAAGGAAATCAGTATTAATAAAGAGATGGTGTTGGAGAATTTGATGGGATTGAAGGCTGATAAATCCCCAGGGGCTGATAATCTACATTGCAGCGTAATTAAGTGGCTCTAGAAATAGTGGATGCATTGGTGGTCATCTTCCAAGATTCTAAACTAATTTGGCAAGAGAGATGGGATACAGGGTCAATGTACCTTTGGGAGCAATGTTCAGTCAAATATAGAAGGAAAATTAGGTCAGTCCAGCAGTCTGAGAAGACATGGGCATGATAGGCCACATGGGAGGATTGGAAGGCTTAATTGCATCCATTTTAATGCAAGAAGCCTGTGTGATAGAGCATTGATCAGCATGTCGAAATATGATGTTGTTGCAATCACTGAGACATGGTGACACAGTAGTTAGCATTGCTGCCTCACAGCGCCAGGGACCTGGGTTCAATTCCCAGCTTGGGTCACTGTGTGGAATTTGCACATTCCCCCTGTGTCTGCATGTGTTTCCTCCGGGTGCTCCAATTTCCTCCCACACTCCAAAGGTGTGCGGGTTAGTTGGATTGACCATGCTAAGTTGCCCCTTAATGTCAGGGGGACTAGCTCGAGTAAATGAATGAAGTTGTGGGGATAGGAATTGTGGTTGGTGCAGACTCGATGGGCCAAATGGCCTCATTCTGCACTGAAGGGATTCTATGGTTGAAAGAAGGGCGGGACTGGCTACTCAACATTCCAGGGTATAGAAGTTCTAGATGCGATAACCTGGACGGTAAGAAAGGAGGGAGTGTTGCTTTATTGATAAAAGAGACCATCACTGTGGTAATGAGGGAGGATGTCGTAGAAGGCTCTTCAAATGAGGCCATATGAATGGAGTTTAGGAATGAAAATCACTGTGCTGGGATTAGGCTACAGGCCCCCCAACAATCGGAGAGAGATAGAGGAGTGGATGTGCAGTTAAGTGACAGGAAGGTGTGGTAAGAATACAGTTATGGTAGTAGGGGGTTTCAACTTTGCCAATATTAACTGGGATCACGTCACTGTGAAAGGATTAGATGGGGTGGAGTTTTTAAAGTGCATCCAGGAGAGCTTTTTATGCCAGTATGTAGATGGTCTAACTTGGGATGGAGCTGTACTAGATCTAATCCTCGGAATCAAAGCCTAGCAATTGGTCAAAGTGTCAATAAGCTAGTGACCATAACTCTGTGAGTTTCAAAATCACTCTGGAAAGGGATAAGGAGAGCCCAGAAATCTCTGAGTTTGGAGAAGGTTAGTTCAATATTAGACAGCACCTGGCAAATGGAGACTTGGAGCAGCTATTTCAGGTAAGTCTACATGTGGGAGGTGGCAATCTTTTAAAAGTGAAATAGTGAGAGTTCAGGACCAACGTGTTCCTGTAAGAATGAAGGGCAAGGGCAGCAAGTCCAGGGAACCCTGGATGTCAAGGAATATCAAATGGTTTGATGTAGAAAAAGATGGAAACAGACGGTAGGTACAGACAACTAAAAATGGGGGAGGCCCATCAGGAGTTTGAGAGTGTCGGGGAGTGCGTAAAAATAAATTGAGGGAAAAAGGGGACACAAAGGGTCATTGGCAGATAGGACTAAGGAAAACTCCAAGGCATTTTTAAGTATAGTAAGAGGAAGAGGATGGTAGGTCCCTGGGGAGTATTGAGGAACAAAGGGACCTTAGCGTACAAGTTTACTTATTAGTATCACAAGTGTTATCACTGCAATGAAGTTATTGTGAAAGTCCCCTAGTCGCCACATTCCGGTACCTGTTCGGGTACACTGAGGGAGAATGCAGCATGGCCAATGCACCTAACCAGCATGCCTTTCTGGCTGTGGGAGAATACCGGAGCACCCAGAGGAAACCCACACACAGGGAGAATGTGCAAACTCCACACAGACAGTGACCCGAGGCTGGAATTGAACCTGGGTCCCTGCCGCTGTGAGGTAGCAGTGCTAACCACTGCGCCACCGTGCTATTCCCAAGAAACATCTCAATAAGCACTTAAATTGCCAGGGCATAGTAGGCTATGGATCAAATGCTGGTGAATGGGATTAGTATAGATTGGTATTTGATGGACATGGTGGGCTGAATGGCCTGTTTCCGTGCTGTAAGACTCTCCAAATTTATAGCTGACACAAAGTTGGGTGAGAGGGTGAAGAGGGTGCAAAGGTGTTTCAGCGTGTTTTGGACAGGCTGAGTGAGTGGGCAAATGCATGGCAGATGCTGTAAGATGTGAATAAATGGGAGGTTATCCACTTTGGTAGCAAAAACAGGAAGACAAATTATTATCTGAATGACTATAAAATAAAAGAGAGGAATGTGCAACGAGACCTAGGTGTCTTCGTATGCCAGTCGTGGAAGGGAAGCATACAGGTGTAGCAGGTGGTCAAGAAGGCAAATAGTATGTTAGCCTTCATAGCAAGAGGATTTGAGTACAGGAGCAGGGATATATTGCTGCAGTTATACAGGGCCTTCGTGAGGCTACACCTCATCATATCTGTGTGCAGTTTTGGTCTCCTAACCTGAGGAAGGACATCCTTGCTATGGAGGGAGTGCAGCGAAGGTTTGCCGGACTGATTTCTGGATTGGCAGGACTGATGTCTGAGGAGGGGTTGAGTCGATAAGGATTATATTCGCTGGAGTTTAGAAGAGTGAGAGAATCTCATAGAAACTTATAAAATTTGAACAGGACTAGATAATTAAGATGCATGAAGGATGTTCCCAATTGTGGGGGCGTCCAGAACCAGGGGTCATTGTCTAAGGATACGGGGTAAACCATTTAGGACAGAGATGAGGAGAACTTTCTTCACTCAGAGGGTGGTAAGCCTGTAGATTTCACTACCACAGAAAGAAGTTGAGGCCAAAACATAATGTGTTCAAGAAACAGTTAGATATAGCACATGGGGCAAAGGGGATCAAAGGATATGGGGGAAGGTTAGATCAGGTATTGAGTTGGATGATCAGTAGTGATCATAATGAATGGCAGAGCAGGCTTGGAGGGTCTAATGGCCCACTCCAGGTTCTACTTACTCTGATTCTAGTGCTATTTGTCATTGCCATAATGTTTGTAACGGATTCTCATAGACAGCATTTGAGGAGAGCCAGTCATTGCTGCAAGGATTGACTAAGCGAGGCAATGCAGTGATAGTCAAAGTAACATCAGCATACAGTGCATGGGTAAATACTCATCTTCGAATAATATCCCACTGTTGAATGGGCTTTGAAGCAATGATCAAGATCAGGCCAGTCATTTACTAGATAACCCTTCCTTAAAGACCTGTTGTCAATTGCCTCATTCCAACATTTTCAACCTGGGAATACTCCAATCATTTAGTGATTAAGAACACTCATAGAGCCAGAATAGAACATGATGATAGATTCATTAAAACAGCCCGAGCCCTTTTCCCTGTGGAGATTTGCTTTTAAACTAAAACTGTCGGGTTAAATGTATGTTTCCCACATTCTATATTAATGTCTTTCCACACTGGGTGCAGCTAAAACAGGAGAATCACATCATCACAAGCCACGTTTTGCTAAGTGCACTCTCGCCAACGTTCACTGTTAATCTGAGCTATTGCCCAATTGTGCCAAATCGCCAGTGTGGGAAGCTGAGTGTAGCTCACTTGAATGAGAGCTGTGGATGATGGTAATAACGTTGCTGATTTTTTTTCACACCCCCCCCCCCCCCCCCACAGTTAGCATGGTGGGAACTGATATTGCGCTAATAAAGATACCGATCCAATTCTTGTTGCTTTTAGTGATGTTTTTTGGAAAATGCCGAAAGCCAAGGGAAACATAGAAACATAGAAGATAGGAACAGGAGGAGGCCATTTGGCCCTTCCAGCCTGTTCCACCATTCACTACGATTAGATTCCTCATCCAACTCAATAATCTAATCCTGCTTTCTCCCCATAACCTTTGGCCCCATTCGCCCCAAGTGCTATATCCAATTGCTTCAATTACTTCTTGTGGTAATGGATTCAACAGGCTCACCAGTCTTTGGGTGAAGAAATGTCTCCTCACCTCCATCCTAAATGGTCTACCTTGAATCCTCAGACTGTGTTAGCCAAGATATGAAATTTAGTGATCAGCATGGGCTGATGGCTTCTATCTGTCAGGCAAATGAAGGTATTCCCTCCTCTTTTCCTGAAGGCACTGGGGTAAGATTCCTTGGACAATAATCACACTCTGTTACTGTGACCACTCTTCATGGATGGTCCGTCGTCAGGATAGGAAGGATGTGAACGCATTCGATATTCAACAGGATGCTGCCTGAGATGGAATCTTTAAGTTATGAAGAGAGGTTGGGTGGCTTAGTTTATTTTCATTGGAGCAGAGAAGACTGAGGGGGCGACCTAATCGAGGTGTAGAGTCATAGAGGTTTACAGCATGGAAACAGCCCTTCGGCCCAACTTGTCCATGCCACCAGTTTTTTTTTGAAATCCCTAACCTGATCCCAATTGCCCGCATTTGGCCCATATCCCTCTATACCCATCATACCCATGTAACTATCTAAATGCTTTTTAAAAGATAAATTGTACCCGCCTCTACTATTACCTCTGACAGCTTGTTCCAGACACTCACCATCCTCTGAGTGAAACAATTGGCCCTCTGGACTGTATTTCTCCTCTCTCACCTTAAACCTATGCCCTCTCGTTTTAGGTTCCCCTACTTTTGGGAAAAGGTATTGACTATCTACCTTGTCTATGCCCCTCATTATTTTATTGATCTCTATAAGGTCACCTGTCAGCCTCCTACGCTCCAGAGAAAAAGGTCCCAGTCTATTCATCCTTTTCTAACTCAATCCATTAAGTCCTGGTAGCATCCTAGTAAATCTTTTCTGCGTTCTTTCTAGTTTAATAATATCCTTTCTATAATAGGGTGACCAGAATTATACACAGCATTCCAAGTGTGGCCTTACCAATGTCTTGTACAATTTCAACAAGACATCCCAGCACCTGTATTCAATGTTCTGACTGATGAAACCAAGCATCCAGAATGCCTTCTTCACCACTCTATGCACCTATGACTCCACTTTCAAGGAACTATGAACACGTACCCCTAGATCTCTTTGTTCTGTAACTCTTCCCAACGCCCTACCATTAACTGATTAAGTCCTGCCGTGGTTCAATCTACCAAAATGCATCACCTCACATCTGTCTAAATTAAACTCCATCTGCTATTCGTCAGCCCACTGGCCCAATTGATCAAGATCCCGTTGCAATTGGAGATAACTTTCTTCATTCTCCATTATGCCACCAATCTTGATGTCGTCTACAAACTTTCTAACCATGCCTCCTATATTCTCATCCAAATCATTAATATAAATGACAAATAACAGTGGGCCCAGCTCTGATCCCTGAGGCACATTGCTGGTCACAGGCCTCCAGTTTGAAAAACAACTCTCTACAACCACTCTCTGGTTTATGTCAAGAAACCAATTTTGTGTCCATTTAGATACTTTACTCTGGATCCCATGAGATTTAACTTTATGCAACAACCTACCATGTAGTACCTTGTCAAAGGCCTTGCTAAAGTCCATGTAGACAATATGAACTGCATTGCCCTCATCTATCTTCTTGGTTACCCCTTCAAAAAAACTCAATTAAATTTGTGAGACATGATTTTCCACTTACAAAGCCGTGCTGTCTGTCCCTAATCAGTCCTTGCATCTCTAAATGCCTGTCGATCCTATCTCTCAAAATGTACAGGATTATGAGGGGCATGGAGAGAGTGGATAAAGAGCAGCAGTTCCCCTTAGGTGAAGGGTCAGTCATGAGGGCAAATAGGTTCAAGGTGAGGGGCAGGGATTTTTTGGGGGGGGATATGAAGAAAAACTTTTTTACCAGAGGGTGGTGACAGTCTGGAATGCACTGCCTTGGAGGGTGGTGGAGGTAGGTTGCCTCACAGAAGTAACTGGATGAGCACTTGGCACATCCTAACATTCAAGGTTATGGGCCAAGTGCTGGCTAATGGGATTAGGTGGGAGTTCAGATGTTTCTCGTGTTGATGTAGACTCGATGGACCAAAGGGCCTCTTCTGCACTGTTGATCCAATGATAACCGACTGCGGTGGCCATTACAATTAGGGGCTCTAAGAACTACACAGGCATTCTCCGGCACGGGATCAAAGGTTAGGCAGGGGCTGGCTGCTTATTTCCCTGGCTTCTTAGTCCACAGCTCCCGCCCCACCTAAAATGATTGGTTAACTCACGACAGAGGTGAGGTGTGGGGAGGAAAGAAACCAGAGTTCTCTCAGTTCGGTTCTCTCTAAACCAGCAGAGCTAAGAAATGCTCAATGTGAAGTATGACTGCAGCTCTCTCCCTCGTGTTCTAATATTTAACTTCTTTCTGAGGCTCATGTCTTCCTGGTTTTTTTTTGCTTCCGCAGGTTCTCCGCTCTGCACCATGCTGCCCTCAATGGGAACACGGAGCTCATCTCTCTGCTGATTGAAGCCCAGGCCACCGTAGATATCAAGGACAACAAAGGTGACGCATCAGATTTCATTTCCACAGCTTCAACCTTCTCCCTCAGCAGATTCTGATGTAATGAATGCAATCTGGGGTGTGCAGATTGACCCTTCTCTGCCGTGTTGGCCAGTAACAAAGTGCTCTGTGCACTGAACTAACACTGCTTAGAATCATGGTGGTACCTTTCAGGGGTGGTTTCACTGTGCAGTGGAAATAGGGGCCTGCAGTGGAAATAGGGGCCTGCAGCAGTATATTAGTACGGAACTCGTTCACTGCATATAAAAAACAATATTAGTAACACTCTCACAAGGAAGGGAGAACTTGCACCTTTCATGAATTTAGCATGTCCTAAAGTGCTTTCGAGGCACTGAATTAGTCTTTGAAATTATCACAGTGGTAGTATAGTAAGCCTGGCAACCAATTTCCACACAGCAAGGTTCCACAAACAGCACTGAGATAAATGACTAGAGGATCTCTTTTAATGATATCTGTTGAGGGATAAATATTGGCGTGACTTGGGAAGGTTTTCCCTGTTTTACTTCATATAGGATCTTTCACATCCATGTGAGGGGGTAGGAGAGGGCTGTGTCTTCACACCTCGCCTGTAAGATGGAACAGCCAGCAGTACAACACACCCCCCTAGTGCGTTGGGATTGTCAGTCTAGATTACGTGCCCAAGTCCATGGGATAGGGCTTGAATCTACCATCAATTTTCCCACTAAGCAAAGTTAAGGGCTCAGCTTCCTGGAATTTACAGCGCAGGCCTTTTTTCTAAGGCCATGTCGCAAACGGCAGCAGCAGAGCCAAAAAGAAAATGTAAAATGGTCTGGACCCTGAAAATAATTGGCCTCACCGAAAATCTAAATTTTAAAGAGCCCCGCAACCTTCTCTGTCAGAGGTGAGAGTGCGACCCGCTGAGCCACAGCTGACTCTTATCAAGAGTTCGGTTGTCATGGAAATGAATAATTAGTTTGAATAACTTACAGGGAAAGTTGAATGGATTGACGCACAGTTTAGCAGTGCTGGAGAATTAGAATGTATGTAACCTCCACCTGGCAGTAAAGGTGTCAACCCACCACGCATAAATCTTCATCCAATTTGCATATTTCCACAAAGTTCCACGGAGATAGACTGAGGATCATTGAATATTCAGAAGGGGACAAAATTAATCATGAGTTCAATAACGTCGCCATAAATTTATTATTTCCCTGCACAGAAATGCTGAGGCGTGACGGCACGTTTCCGATTCTCCGCATTTCGATTTAATTGTTCACAATCTCAGATTCCAGTCTGTCCACCTCGGAAAATTTAATTTCAATCCTGCATCTCCCGTCCCAGAGAAGACAAGGAGTCAACTTTGCGGCAGAACTTCATATGTGCCGGAATAATCCAATGACTAGGGAAGTGTCTGTTTTCGGGTCCAGGGATCTCCTTGCCATTGGGAGAATATGAAGAGTGTGGGTGGCACTGTGACACAGTGGTTAGCATTGTTGCCTCACGGTGCCAGGAGATCCAGGTTCAATTCTGGCCACGGGTCACTGTCTGTGTGAAGTTTACACATTCATAGAATCCTACAGTGCAGGAGGAGGCCACTTGGCCCATCAAGTCTGCACCAACCACAATCCCACCTGTGCCCTATCACCATAACCCCATGTATTTATACTAGCTAGTCCCCCTGACACTGAAGGGCAATTTAGCATGGCCAATCCACCGAACCCGCACATCTCCAGTTCTCCCTATGTCTGCGTGGATTCCCTCTGGGTGCTCCAGTTTCCTCCCACACTCCAAAGATGTGTGGGTTAGTGTGATTGGCTATCCTAAATTGCCCCTTGGTGGCAGTGGGATTAGCAGGGTAAATATGTGGGGTTACAGGGGTGGGACCTGGTTGGGATTGTTGTCATTACAGGCTTGATGTGCCGAATGGTCTCCTTCTGCACTATAGGATTCTATGAGCATCTTTGGGGCAACAATGCCACTCAACGAGATGGATTTTTTTTGGTATTTAGGGCTCAGTTGGAATAGGGGGTGAAATTATCTGGCCTTCCAGCACCGTATATCCCCACGGATGGGAGGTGGCATGTTGTTTGCGAGCGGCGGAATATTCTGTTCCCCCTACTGACAATGAGAATTACCAATGATGTCACCCCACGCTGGTGGGAAACCCGCAGGTGGGGGTGCACTGCCGGCGGGACTGGAGAATCCAGTGAACGGCTGGAGAATTCCAGCCAGGATCTGCCAATCATGGTTCAGTTCTTATGGGACTTTTTGTTTAGTGTAGGATATGAAAAATGATGAACTTGTGCAGCACTGAATGAAAAGTCACTAATGTAACCCTTGAGGTAAGTTGTCAATTTTAATCTTTGCTTTTTTTCTCTCTCTCTCTCTCCTCCCTGCTTATTGGTTGCAGCAATGAGGCCGTTGCATTACGCCGCATGGCAAGGGAAGGCTGAGCCAATGAAAATGCTTCTGAAGGCAGGATCGAGCCTCAACTCCCAATCAGACGAAGGTCAGATCCCGTTGCATCTCGCCGCTCAGCATGGACACTATGAAGTGGTGAGGAGGCGACTTTTCTGTCTTGACGATCCAATTGTCCCTCCCTGCGCTGGGGTGGGCGGAAGGGTGATTTGTATCATGCGCGCACTAAACTTCACTAATGGGGATAAACCCCTCCTCCTCAAAAAGGGGCAAGCTGGAAGGCATAGCCACAATGGGTGGGATTTTCCAGTCCCGTCTGCCCCGAGACTGGAAATTCCCACCCAAGGTCAATGGGCCTTTCAATCATCCGTCCCACCCCACAACAATTCCCATGGCAAGTGGTATGGAAAATTTACTCCAGTTCGTATGTATTCATCTGTGTCTCTATGGGTGGGATTTTATAACCTCGCTCGTCCCCAATCCGAGGTCAACGGACCTTCCCTTTTTCCACCCACTCTAATTCCCATGGCGGGCGGGACAGCAAAATTCCAGCCTTTATGTTTTCAACTGCTATTCTGATGCACAAATACGATCTAACTGTACTTTCTGATATGCCAGGCAAAATGATAAATTGCTCCCCCCTCCCCACCTCCGTCACCCTGTAATGAATATTAATTGTCAGAAGAACTGGGGCAGGGGAGGATGAGGAGCTTTTTTTTTATATGTGTGGCAACTTGTTGTGATCTGGAAAGCGCTACCTGGAAGGAAAGGGTGGGGTGGGGGTGGGCGAGCAGGTTCAACAGTGTAAATTTCACCAGCATATTGAGTAACACACAGAAAGGAAAACAGATATAATGCTATGGGTAGGAGGACCAATTGAACTGCTCATTCAAGTAACAAAAAAGCATCCCAGTTCATTAGGCCCACACCATGTTGCAAGGGGAATTGATTTAAAAATAGGAAGGTTTTGGTTCAGTTGTACTGGACACTGGTGAGGGCACATCTGGAGGAGCCCAGTGTACAGTATTGGTATCCTTATTTGAAGTGAATTGAATTAATTTGATTTATTATTGTCACATGTATTAGCACACAGTGAAAAGTATTATTTCTTGTGTGCTGTACAGACAAAGCATACCGTTCATAGAGAAGGTAATGGGAGAGAACATAATGTAGTGTTACAGTCATAGCTAGGGTGTAGAGAAAGATCAACTTAGAATGAGGTAGGTCCATCCAAAAGTCTGATGGCAGCAGGGAAGAAGCTGTTCTTGAATTGATTGGTACGTGACCTCAGACTTTTGTATCTTTTCCCCAAAGAAAGAAGGTGGAAGAGAGAATGTCGGGGTGTGTGGGGTCCTTAATTATGCTGGCTGCTATGCCAAGGCAGTGGGAAATATAGACGGAGTCAATGGATGGGAGATTGGTTTGTATGATGGATTGGGCTACATTCACAAACTTTTGTAGTTTCTTGTGATCTTGGGCAGAGGAGGAGCTTTATTTAAAGAAGCCCTGATGTGAAGATGCCAGTGTTGGACTGGGGTGGGCACAGCAAGAAGTCTCACAACACCAGGTTAAAGTCCAGTAGGTTTATTTGGAACCACGAGCTTTCAGAGCACTGCCCCTTCATCAGGTGAATGGAGAGATAGGTTTCACAAATAGGTCATATGTAGACAAAGACGCAATTGCAAGATAATGGTTGGAATGCAAATTATTATTTAATGCAAATGCAAACTGTTATTTAAAGGATGGAAATGCTGTGGAAGGAGTTGAGAGAACGTTTACTAGGCTAGTGCCAGAATTGGATGGGTTGTCCAATGAGGAAAGCTTGGATAGGCCACACTAGTGTCCACCAGAGTTTAGAAGAGCGAGAGGTGACTTGATTGAAACCTTTCCAATCCTGAGGGGTCTTGACAAGGTGGATGTGGAGAGGATGTTTCCTCATGTGGGAGAATCTAGAATTAGAGGCGGGGTCATTGTTTAAAAATAAGGGGTCATCCAGTTAACGCAGGGATGAAAAAATGTTTTCTTCCAGACAGTAGTGAGGATAGTGAGTCTTTGAAATTCTCTCTAAAAGCAGTGGGAGCGGAGCCTGAATAACTGAATAATTTCAAGGCAGAAGTAGCTATGTTCTTGAGAAACAAGGGAGTAAGAGATTATTGGGAGCCACTGGGAGGTTCCAACCAGCCATGATCTTAGTGAAGACTCTAGGGACCGAGGGGCCTACTCCTGCTCATCGTTTGTGTGTTCATACTTGGCCCAAAACCAGAAATCTCGCTCCCGGTTTTTCAGTGATGTTCTGAGTGTTGTAACATGTGCTTTCATTTGACCACTTTCTTGTCCAGCACGTTCTTTTACCAGTGAAGCCAGTGCTTCCCAAGGGTGGATCCAGGGTTTGGTTTCAGGGACTATGGCATGGCTAAGGGCTTGGGCATTAATCACTACAACAACTGACAAGCAGCCTTTGCATGGTCTGCACCCCTGCCTCCATGCCTGCTACAATTCCCATGGCAGGATAGATGGGAAAACTCCTTCCTGGGGTGCCAGGTCTAGATGTAGCTTATAACCAATGACCCAGTGTTGGGTAGCACAGATTGGAGATGGCTATTCCTATAGCCAAAGTTCTGTCAGAATAGGAAGGAAAAGCCAGGCAAGGTCAACCAGAAAGCTGAGCGAATCTATATCCAAGGTCACCATTGCAGATGGCAGGGCAGCTTTCTCAAAGGTCAATCCACGGAAAGTGACTGACCCGGATGGGGTACCCAGGCGAGCACTCAGATCCTGTGCGGATCAGCTGGCGGGGGTATTTGTAGACATCTTCAACCTCTCTTTACAACAATCTGAGGTCCCGATGAGCTTCAAGAAGATAACCATCATCCCAGTACCAAAGAAAAGCCAGGCGACGTGCCTTTATGATTATTCTGGTTCTGACATCCATCATTATGAAGTGCTTTGAAAAGTTAGACATGGCACGAATCAATTCCAGCCTCCCAGATTGCTTGGATCCACTACAGTTCGCTACCTTGCAATAGGTCCACAGCAGTCCCCATCTCCCTGGACCTAGATAATAAGGACGCCTATGTAAGACTCCTGTTATCGACTACAGCTCAGCCTTCAACACCATTATTCCTATGAAACTCATCCCCAAGCTCCGTGGTCTGGGCCTCACTCCTCCCTCTGTGACTGGATCCTGAACTTCCTAACTCACAGACCACAATCAGTAAGGATAGGCAACAACACCTCGTCCGCAATCATTCTCAACACCAGGGCTCCTGTGTCCTCAGCCCCTGACTATACTCCTTATACACCTATGACTGAGTGGCCAAATTCTCCTCCAATTCAATTTTCAAGTTTGTTAATGACACCACAGTAGTGGGTCGGATCTCAAACAATGACGAGACAGAGTACAGGGAAGAGATAGAGAATCTGGCAAACAGATGCAACAAGAATAATCTCCCCCTCAATGTCAACAAAATGAAGGAGATAGTCATCAAGTTCAGAAAACGTATTGAAGGATGTGCCCTTGTCTACATCGATGGAGATGAAGTAGAAATGGTCAAGAGCTTCAAGTTTTTAGGTGTCCAGATCACCAACCTGTCCTGGTTCCTCCATGCCGACTATAGTTAAGAAAGCCCACCGACACCTCTACTTTCTCAGAAGGCTAAGGAAATTTGGCATGTCCACTACAATTTTTACAGATGCACCATAGAAAGCATTCTTTCTGGTTGTATCACAGTTTGGTATGGCTCTGCTCTGCCCAAAACCTCAAGAAATTATAAAGAGTCCTGAATGAAGCCCAATCCATCATTCAAACCAGCCTCAAATCCATTGACACAATCTACACTTCCCGTACCTCGGCAAAGCAGCCAGCAATATCAAGGATCCCATGCATGCCAGACATACTCCTTTCCACCTTCTTCCATCGGGATTAAGATACAAAAGTCTGAGGTCACGTACCAACCGATTCAAAAACAGCTTCTTCCCTGCTGCTGTCAGAATTTCGAGTGCACTTACCTCGCATTAAGTTGATCTTTCTCTACACCTTCGCTATGGTTATAACGTTGCATTCTGTACTCTCTGCATTCCTTTCTATGTACGATATGTTTTGTCTGTATTGGGCGCTAGAAACAATACCTTTCACTGTATACTAATGCATGTGACAATAATAAATCAAATCAAAGAGCTGTTGCTTCTAGTTGAATCATTCTTATTTTCGGAGTATCACAAAATGTCAGTGATTTATCTGTGGATGCATATGACCTGATGCCAAGTCACTGAAATGATTAATTCAAAGTACGTACGTATGAACTCTTCCTCTCTGCTTTGGCCACAGAAAATTCTGAGTCTGTGGATGATGTTTATTCATTTGTGCTGATTCTAAGGAACTGCTTGGCATATCGCACAGAAGAAATCATTTTTGACCAGTGTTCAGAGCACTCTTGGTAATCTGGCACCATCGACAACCCAGAAATCCTAACTAGTTGGCAAAAGCAAAATGCTGCAGATGCTGGAAGTCTGAAATAAAAGCAGGAAATACTCAGGTCGGGCAGCACATGTGGAGAGACAAACACAGTTAACTGCCGGAGCCTACCCGCTGTTCACAAAGGTGGGATCTTCCGGTCCCACTGGCGACCTGCCCTCGCTGTACATTTCCTGGCAGCATGGGGAGGAGTTGGTGGGAAATCCCCACGACTAGAAGATCCCGCCGTCGGCCAATGGCACACTGCCTCCTGCTACCAAGGAAGGCGGGAAGGTCAGCTATTCCCACCCAATGTCTCAGAACTGAGGAACAAAATCTGAAATGTAATTGCTTTCAAGCCAGCCAAATGGGGGAAGTTTGGAACCAGAGTGCAAGGAAAGGTTATGGTGAAACAGCAGAGGTTAAACGACCAGCAGGTTGATGAGGCAGAGCCAGGAGGAGCAGTCATGAGACAAGTAAGGTGACAGATGGTTGGCTGAGTTGAGGTGTGAATGGCAGAAAAATGAACAGCTGCCATTTGAAAGTAAAATAAGAGTAAAACAAGATTAAGACCAAATGGAAAGAAACAAAACAGCAACATGGAGCAACAGTCCGAACTTACTGAACTCAGTGTAGACTTCGGAAGTGGGTTGATCAACTGATGAGAAGCTGTTGTGAATCATGTGTGGATGTGTGATTGTACCCAGAAAAAACTTGCTGGTTAAATGTAAAACTTCATGCTGACATTTCATCTCTTGGGACTAGTAGTTCAAAGGGAATCTCAAAATCCCACAGAGACTTCTGAGCACAGCTACTGCATGCTGACAAAGCTGGGAAGAAGCCAACAACAAGAACAGAGGCAGCATGGTGGCACAGTGGTCTCACAGCGCCAGGGGCCCGGGTTCAATTCCAGCCACAGATGACTGCCTGTACGAAGGTTGTACGTTCTCACCGCGTCTGCATGGGTTTCCTTCGTGCTCCTCCCAGTCCAAAGATGTGCAAGTTCAGTGGATTGGCCATGCTAAATTGCCCCCTTAATATCAGGAAGATTAGCAAGATCAATATGTTGGGTTATGGGAATAGAGCCTGGATGGGATTGGTATGGGTGCAGGCTCGATGGGTCAAATGGCCTCATTCTGCACTTGAGATTCTGTGATTCTAATTCTGTGTTTCCTTGTTGAGCTCTTTACCTGATTGGGAAAGATGTTCCCTCGAAAGGGCGTGAATATGAGTAATGACAGCTGGGACTCTCCAGATGGATTGTGTTGAGTTGCAAGAGGCTGGAGAGGCTCTCGTTCATCCTCTTCCTCCATAGCTCCCATACCATGTTGCTACATTTCTGTCCTCATTCAGCTTAATCTACTTCTGGGCAGCTTTGTTTTCTTTGTGAAATTAAGAGATATGAAAGAACTGGAGCAGGTCCATAAAAAAAAGATTTACAAGGATGATATGATATCAGAATCAAGAGGGTGCAAGTCTCAGAACAGGCTGCGGGGGCAGTCTTTCTCTAGAAAAGGGTTGAGGGAGGTGACCTGATAAAAGGTTTTAAAACTATGAAGGGGTTTGGTAAAGTAGACAGAACAAAGATATTCCCTTTGTGAGGCAAATACAAGACAGGAATGTAGGAGAAATTTGCTCGTTCAGAACAGTGGTTAGGATGTTGACTTCAGCACTGCATGAAATAGTTGAGTTGAATATTCTGGATGCCCTTAAAGGAGAAGGAGGGACCCGCGTTCAACCGGGTTGAAGACAGGAAAGGAAGAAGGGATTGAAGATGTCAATGGCTTGAGTAGATTGAGTGGGAGGCAGCTCGTGGTGCAGAAACACCGGTGTTGTCCTGTTTCCAAGCTGTACTTTCCATGTACGTCTCAGTAAAGGCTGTGTCACGCCTGACCAACTGCCACCTTAAATCCATCCCAAAAATTGTTCACTGATATTAATTCATTGGTATCCACAAAGGGAATTCAAGTATGTGTTTCTGCTCAAAAATAAATCTGTAAAAGATTAGTGCCCCGCTCTGTATTGCTAGGCCTGCAAGTCACATTGGCAAACAGTGTGAGTTTACTTTGCATTTTAGTTGGATCCTGGTCTCTTGGATATTCTGAGCAAGTCAAATATCAGCTGGCAATCCAAAATACAGTTGCCCTTAATGCTATTGGAGAGGATGTTTTGTGGAACATCAGTGGATAGTATTCCTATGCTATCCAGAAGATCTGTGTTCAAGCCCCTCTTCAGGACTTTTTTATTATTCATTTGCGGGACATGGGCGTCGCTGGCTGGCCAGCATTTATTGCCCATCCTTATTCACCCTTGAGCTGAATGGCTTGCTAGGCCATTTCAGTGGGCAATTGAGAGTCAAACACCAGACCAGGTAAGGATGGCAGATTTCCTTCCCTAAGGACATTAGTGAACCAGATGGGTTTTTACAACAGTTGGCAATGGTTTCATGGGTATCAGTAGATTCTTAATTCAAGATATTTTTTATTGAATTCAAATTCCACCATCTGCCGTGGCGGGGTTCAAACCTGGATCCCCAGAACATTAACGGAGTTTCTGGATTAATAGTCTATCAATAATACCTCTAGGCCATCACCTCCCCATAGGATGGGGGAACCATTGAAGGTGCATTCATTATATGGCCAAACAGGCTGAGTGTCTGTCCTTCCAATATGCCTGATAGCAGATGGTAAGAGCAGGAGGGTTTCCTGGTCAGCCAGACCTAAGAAGGCAATGGCAAGCCACTGTAGCATGCCAAGCATACTCTTAGACCAAACCATTGGAAGACTATGGGTGCTGATGCCCTCTCGGGACTTGGTACCTGAGTGTGGAGTCCTACTCCAGTACTACCTACTCTTTGTCTGTCCATTCTATCTAATGTACTTGATTGCTACTCCAATCCACCATTCTGTGGCCAAAAATGAAACTCCAAAGCATTCAGGGAGAAGTAGTTTCTGGTTTCCCAACTTATTTGCTCTTTTTCCTTACCAGGTGACTAGTGTGACATGAACCCAAGATCCTGGTTGAGATGCACGTGAGGACATCCTCAACCGGGTTCTTGGGTTCACGTCACACTATCTGTAACCCCACAACTTGCCTGGACTTGCAAAATCTCACTAACTGTCCTCTCTGGAGACAATACACACCACTTTAACCTGTGCTTAACGCTCTCTCCACTCACATTGTTTGCACCTTTAAGACTTGATTACCTGTAAAGACTCGCATTCCAATCATTATGTTGTAAATTGAGTTTATGTGTTTATATGCCCTGTTTGTGAATAGAACTCCCACCCATCTGACGAAGGGACAGCACTCCAAAAGCTAGTGGCTTTTGCTACCAAATAAACCTGTTGGATTTTAACCTGGTGTTGCGAGACTTCTTACTGGATATTACATAGCCAGGGAATATATTTACCCACTTCTAATTTATTGTTCCTTGCAACAACTATACAGTATTTAACACACAGACAGCTGGTAAGCAGTACATCTTATAAGGATGATAAACAAATACAAGGCAGCAATGATCCAGACTATATTTTGTGGAAGAAGTTCAATTTTACTGGTCGATGAGATATCACTGGCAATGCCAACCCATCTTTAATTTGCCCATGAGGAGGGCAATTAGACATTTTAACAGAGAATCTTCGGTCATCTACTCCTGAATGTTGTGAATCTTTGGATTCTCTGGCCCCAGAAGGTAGTGGATCTTCCATTTTTGACTGTATTCAAGGCTGACTTAGACAGACAGACAAATGTTGATCTCTCAGATAATCAAACGGTTGCGGGGAACAGTCAGGAAAGTGGCGTTGAGGCAGAAGTTCAGCCAGAATGAGGTTGGGAAGGCTGTTTGGTGTACCCCTGTTCTCCTTCTTGTGTTCTTCTGTCCTTGCACATTGGAGCGAATTTCCGTAGAAGGTGCTTTGCCAGAAACTCGTCAGAGAGCCACGGGAACATCAGAAAACTGGCACGCTTGCTGCAGATGATGTCCTTCCAGGCTTCCAATGGAAGGGCGGGAATTGCCTGAAGGAAACTCCTCTCTGCCCTTCCTCACCTGGTTCTGTTAACCCTAAACATTGTGGGGGGTGTTTTCCCATCCTGCCCACCATGGGAATCATAGCGGGTGGGGGGGCGGTGGTGGGAGTTGGGAGGGGGATGTTTTGGGGAGGGGTCGACTATGCAAAGATCCATTGACCTTGGGTGGGACTTTCTGATTTTGGGGCAAACATGGCCAGAAAATCCCACGTTGTAGCTTTTAGACAGTGAGCATATGTTGAGGTCAGTTAGGCTTCGGGTGACAGTATTGAATTGAATGTCATCGATTCATCCACCCTTTGGACACCACCGCATCCCCCCACAACCGTCCCATTCAAAATTACCCTCAATTCCATTTATTCTTCACAATGATGGAATGAACTCAACCAGCTTCCCTACAAACCAAATGTTTTCCGAATAAACGAGAGTGTTCGGAGTTCCTAGCACCGTGTTGCTGGAATCTCACTGCCGGTCCGAAAGGATTGGAGTGGAAAAGGTTTCTTAGAAATTCCCTTCCCTGTATGTTTGGGTACACAGAGAGAGAGAGAGAGAGAGCTCTGTGTTGCACTAATCCTGCAACATAGCATTACTTTAGAACTCTCTTCATCACATAATCCTCTTTTCCACACCTGCATCTCCTGAACAGCTCAGTAATTATTATGGGGATTGCCCGGATCAAATACATACAGAGACAGGAGTGGCCTATTCAACCCCTTCAGCCTGTTCCACCTTCCAGTTAGATCGTGCCTGATCTGATTCTTCATTCCACTGAGCTTTCTTCACCCAAGTCCTTTGATATCCTTCCCTACCAAAAATCCAGCAATCTCTAAGTTGTAACATTTTCAATGGAATTTCCTCCCTCTCCACCCCCAACCCTTTTAAGGCACCTAAATTCCATGTGTGTTCATTTACAAACATAGTCTCATTGAGTGGAGGAGCAGGTTTGAGGGGCTGAATGGCCGATATCTAGGCCCATTTTATATGTTTGTATGTTTGCACTGCCTCCGGCTGCACCCTCCCCCCATTCCCCACCGCAACCCCCTCACAAGTTAGCCAGAAGCCCTCCCTCCCTGTCGCGGCTAACCCCCTCCCCCGTGTCCTCTGATTTTGTTCCCCAAGGATTGGTTAACGTGGCAGGGCCAGAGGCAGCCGGGCAGGGGAATCATGGTGAGGCGTGTGGCATGCCTATTACCCAGCATCTTCCCAACTCAGGGCCTTTGTCAGTTGGCCAGGTTTGAGGTCAAAGGTTAACTGACAGCGAGTGGTTAAGGTGCTGATTAAGGCGCCGTCTGGAACTTCCCAGGTGGGTCCTCTACAGTGGCTGAAACACCACCATCTGGCAAAATAATTCAGACTCCTTCCCCTTCCCCGCCCCCATGGCTGCTGCCAGTGAGGATAGATGGCCACGATTGTGGGCACAATGGCTAAGGCAGCTGTGGCCATTTATCTTCTCAGAATGTTTTAAAATGGCTAGAGGGTCTTCCATCCTGCGGGACCCTCTCTCTTTCTCCATTGCCTGCATCAACAGCCTCCAAATCTCTCAGCCTTGGAGGGCCTCCTTTTATTAGCTCCAGCTTTAGGGACCCTACACGCTGTAGTTTAGTGGGATGTCAAGTCCATTTCATGAGCGGAGCACTCTCTTTGTTAAGAAAAACCTCCTGATACCAATACCTTTTCCCAGTTTAAAACTGGGTCACCTTGCCTGACTCCCACAAGTTAATTATAGTAACAGAGTACAATTGATTTTTTTTTCCACACCATTTATGATCTTGTGTACAATTCTGAGAGAGCCTCTCAACATGGTTCCTGAGGGGTTATAGAACCCTACACTGCAGAAGGAGGCCATTCAGCCCATCAAGTCTGCACCGACCACAGCCCACCCAGGCCCTATCCCCATTTACCCTAGCTAGTATCCCCTAACAGTAAGTGGCGATTTACTACGACCAATCCATCTAACCTGCGCATCTTTACACTGTGGGAGGAAACTGAAGCACCCGGAGGAAACCCTCGCAGACACGGGGAGAATGTGCAGACTCCACACAAACAGTGACCCAAACCAGGAATCGAACACAGTCCCTGGCGCTCTGAGGCAGCAGTGCTAACCACTGGGCCACCGTGCTATCCCCATTTCACCATATGGCCCTGACTATTTACAGCAAGTTGAAGCATCTATAATGACTTCAGTCAGGTCATTGAGGTTGGCTTATTAGAGTATGAACTCCCTGATTAAGGATCCAATTGATGGGCCAATCAGGGAATCTTTTCCTTGTATTTAACTGGGAGTGTCAGTTCCTCTGACATCCCTGGAGATAGACTGCTAACTCTCTGTGTACTGCTGTTAGAGCTTGTAAAGAAAGGGATTTTGGTGAAGGGACTTTGCCCTCTGAAGACTTATTACAGTGTCCTTGTCCTCTTCATGTACCAGCAAAACAGCATTGTCAATGTTTGTTTGGGAACAAGTTGAACTTGTTGCTACAAGAACCAGACACTTGCAGGTAACAGATTGGGAACAACTTGATTGCTATCAGGAACAAAGCTAGAGTGCACATGACTCATCCCCAGCATGTGATCTATAAATAGCAGACTTGAGGCCAGGGATATTTTACAGCTCTGAAGCTCACAAGAAGGGTGGCATGGTGGCTCAGTGGTTAGCACTGCTGCCTCACAGCACCAGGGACATAAGTTCAATTCTTGGCTTGGGTCACTGTCTGCACAAAGCCTGTATGTTCTCTCTGTGGGTTTCCTCTGGATGCTCCGGTTCCCTCCAACAATCTGAAAGATGTGCTGGCTGGGTGCGTTGGCCAAGCTAAATTCTCCCTCAGTGGACCCGAACAGACACCGGAGTGTGGTGACTAGAGCATTTTCACAGTAACTTCATTGTAGTGTTAATGTAAGCCTACTTGTGACACCAATAAATAAACAAACTTAATTACCCATCCTAATACTGGAAGTCAGGTTGATCAGCCTACAATCCACAGTAACCAGGTAATATAAAATGCTAAAACAGCTACTGGTACCTTCAATAAAATTACTGGTTCACTAATGTTAACTTTAACAAACTTACCCTTTGTTTGGAACCTTGGTGTCTTGACTGTGAGTTTTGGACAGTAGTCACCTGCTCACAGAGAAAGATGTAACTCTCCCCACTCTTTCCTCATACCTTAAACCCACCAGAGGCATTGTGATCTTATATATAAGAAAGAAATTTCAACAGGCTAGTAAATAGAGTTGATTGATGTTTTTAAATGGTTACCCACAGCTGAAGATGTGCAGATTAGGTTGATTGACCGTGTTAAGTTGACCCTAGCGTCAGGGGAGCAGCAGGGTAAATATGTGGAGTTATGGGAATAGGGCCTGGACGGGATTAGGGCTGGTGCAGACTTGATGGGCCGAATGGTCTCCTCCTGCACTGCAGGGATTCTATGATTCTAAATCTTTCAGCATAATGTCGATACAAGTACTAAATACATTACACATGCTCTGCGAATAACTCTGACAATTATAAATATTCCTGAGCTGCCCCCAGACTGATAAAAGTGCTGGTAATCTGTTTCTGTAATTGTAGATGTGCTGGCTGCTTCCCAGTGTCTCCCTTGATTTTTAAATTCATTAATCTCGGTTCTGCTGATGTTGCAATGGGACAAATTGTACATACTTCAGATGGTACCAGTCAACCCAAATATTCAAAGTCAGTGAAAGGGATGTATTTATTTATTCTGCTGTGTGGCTTTATCTTTAGCTGGTTCTTTTTCTTCCTTCCTTGTCTGAAGGTATCACTCTCTCTCAATGTTGCACAGACATTTTCTCCAGTGTTACAGTCAATGATGGCCAACGTTTTGTGAATTTTAACTTTGAGCACCATCGGCCTATTTAACTGTTGAGGCTCTTGCAGCTAAACTCAATCTCATCCTCTGATCTCACAGAGTGTATTAGTTGACTCAATACTGCTAACTTTCTTTGTGCTGAGGCGCCTCCTCAAGAGCTACTCTACAGACCCGGCTTCAGGGATACACAGATCTTTTATTCCATCTACTTGCTCCACACTCTAAACGTTGACTGCCCTCTCGGGGCGGTTCCCAGCCAGCTCCCTCCACATACCTGGTCACATGACCCATTCCCTTAATGCCCCAACACAGAGTCAGAATCTTTCTCCCCAGAGTTGAAATGTCACATACTTGGGGGCACGCACTTAAAGGTGAGAGGGGGAGAAAGTTCAAAGGAGATGTGAGGATCAAGCTTCTTACACAGAGGCGTAAATTTTCCCTTTTTGCCCACCACGGGAATTGGAGCGGGCAAGGGGCAGACCATGGAAAGATCCGTTGATCTCGGGCGGGATTTTCCAGTTTCGTGGCAGGAAAATCCCACCCAGAGGGTGGTAGGTAACTGGAAGGCGCTACCAGGGTTGATGGTAGAGGCAGATACTGTAGGAGTGTTTAAGGGGCATTTAGATAAGCACATGATAATAGATCTGGGATATGGGTCAAGGGCAGGCAGAAGGGATTAGTCTAATCTGGAATCATGTTCGGTACAACATTGTGGGCCGAAGGGCCTGTTCCTGTGCTGTACTGTTCTATGATCTATTTATAACAGATGCAAGTTTCGGAGACCTACCCTAGCACCCAAACATTACCTATCAGAGATTAGCTAACTTAGCAAAGATTGGGTATTATACCTGGTCTATTTACCTCACTAATCAATGAACAAAGTCAAGATCTCAACATTATAGCCTGTTGTATTGATTATTGACATTCCACCGATTATACAATGATTAAACTCTCCAGCCCAAAAATCTATTGCTCAAAACACGAGTTGTCCAGAAATAGAAATATAGAAACTAGAAGCAGGAGTAGGCCATTCGGTCCATCGAATCGTGGCTGATCATCAAATTCAATATCCTGATCCCACATCCCACATTTCCCTTGATCCCTTTTAGCATAAAAAGCTATATCTAATTTCTTCTTCATCGTTTTAGCCTCTACATTTTTGAGTAGACTAAACAACTTGTGGACTTGCCGCCTAATTATTTGAGCTCTGCAACAAATTGAGAAAACTTGGATGTTGTAAAGATAATGAATATATAACTCCTTCTCTCTTGGGGAGGACAATACTTTCAGAGTGTTTTGTAATGTTTTATCACACTTTTATGTTTCAAGTATTTCTCTCTATGGGGTTTTCTGGTTCGCACATCAGAGGATGGCACAGTGGTTAATACTACTGCCTTACAGCTCAGGGATCAATTATTTGTCATTTATATTAATGATTTGGATGAGAATATAGGGGCATGGTTAATAAGTTTGCAGATGACACCAAGATTGGTGGCATAGTGGGCAGTGAAGAAGGTCACCTAGGATTGCAAGGGGATCTTGTCCAATTGGGCTGATGAATGGCAGATGGAGTTTAATTTAGACAAATGCAAGGTGATGCATTTTGATAGATTGAACCTGGGCAGGACATAATTAGTTAATGGTAGGGCAGTGGGGAGAGTTACAGAACAAAGATCTAGGGGTACGTGTTCGTAGCTCCTTGAAAGTGGACAAAGTGGTAAAGAAGGCATTCAGCATGCTCGATTTCATTGATCTGAATATGAATACAGGAGTTGGGACGTTTTGTTGAAGTTGTACAAAACATTGATAAGGGTGCACTTGGAATATTGTGTACAGTTCTGATCATCCTATTATAGAAAGGATATTATTAAACTAGAAAGTGCAGAAAAGATTTACTAGGATGCTACTGGGACCTTAAGTTATAAGGTGAGGCTGAACAGACTGGGATGTTTTTCTCTGGAGCGTAGAAGACTAAGGGATGATCTTATAGAGGTCTATAAAATAATGAGGGTCACAGATCAGCTAGACAGTCAACATCTTTTCCCAAAAGTAGGGGAGTCTAAAACTAGAGGTTTAAGGTAAGAGGGGAGAGATTCAAAAGTATCTAGAGGGGCATTTTTTTTCACACAAAGGGTGGTGAGCGTCTGGAACAAGCTGCTGAAGGTGGTAGTAGTAGAGGTGGGTACAATTTTGTCTTTTAAAAAGCATTTAGATAGTTACATGGGTAAGATGGGTGTAGAGGGACATGGGCCAAATACGGGCAATTGAGATTAGCTTAAGGCTTAAAAAAAAAAGGCGGCATGGACAAGTTGGGCCAAAGGGCTTGTTTCCATGCCGTGAACCTCTATGACACTGCAGCAGGACCAGAGGATGCCAGCTGTGGGTGAAGTCGGGGATTCTCTGACCCTGTTTACCTACGATAACAGGGCTTCCGCCAAAGTAACAGGAAGGGACCCAGGGGAACTCTGCAGTGATGTGCAATGAGAATGTGTGGAAATTAAGTTATAACAGGCAACTCTGTTAAGAGATGGAAAATGATTAATAGCCTAGTAGGCCTTCAGTGAGGCTAGTGCTTGCGTACTCAGGAAAAGAGACTAATCTAACCTTGTGTCAGTTTCATTCCAGACAAACAAGGACAAGTTACCGTGACAATTACCAAATAACAAAATAATGAAGGAGACATTTTTCTATTGGATAAGAAAGGGCAAAAAGCTATGCTATGTTTGGTGGTCTATGTATGCAAATGAAGGATTAAAAAGTTGCTTGTTCCTCATTTGCTGTAATTAACAATAACTGCTATGAATCGACAGAACACCATTGTGAAATTCACTGTGTCTGTTCTCCTTGCTAGCAGGTTAATAAACAAACATGCAAGATTTGAGTACTCGCTGCGCACTGTTTGGGTTAATCCTCAACAAATGTACCAAGGTAATCCAATGCCTTTTCTTCTCTCGTGTCAGTCCGAGATGCTTCTGCAGCACCAGTCAAATCCGTGTATAGTGGACATTGCTGGAAAGACGCCCTTGGACCTGGCCTGCGAATTTGGCAGAGTTGGGGTAAGTCTAGGACGTTGAGTTGGCCATTATTATCACAATGGGACATCATTAGCTATCGCAGTGCGGTAAGAGCTCTGCACTGATGTGAAGGGTCTCAGTTCAATCGGAATATGCGCTTCTCAGAATGCTGCCTGTTTTATGTTCTGCTCTGCCTTCCTCTGAGAAATTGGGCCTTCTGCAGATCAGGGGATGGGTAGGGTGGAGGACAGAGTCATGATGTGGATGTGCCGGTGTTGGACTGGGGTAAACACAGTAAAAAGTCTGACAACACCAGGTTTTAGTCCAACCGATTTATTTGATAGTAAACTCACAAGCTTTCGAGGGGACTCCCTCTTCGTCAGGTGAATGGAGAGTTGGAGAACGGAGTCAAGAGAATGGAGAACTCTCCATTCACCTGACGAAGAGGGAGTCCCCTCGAAAGCTTGTGAGTTTACTATCAAATAAATCGGTTGGACTAAAACCTGGTGTTGTCAGACTTTTTACGGAGAACAGAGTGCCAGGGTGGAGTGCCTCTCCCCACCCCACCCCACCCAGGCACTCCCAAATAACCCAGTGCTGTTTTGAGTTTGATGATTTTGAATTCCCACCCTCTCCACAATGTCCTTGAAGAAAATCCACAATCTGTTGGATTGCTCTGGAGTGCGGCATATTTTTCAGATCATGTCCATTCGCTGTGCATCCTAAGCCCTTCAGTTTTGTGATTCAGGACAGATTTTGGATGCTAGTGTTGATACAGTCGCACTGCCTTGGTAGCATGACACCTGTGACTTTCCTGTCACCGAGCTGTGTAAGCTGTCAGCCCAGGAACGCAGACTCTGTGCCAGGTTACCAAAGGTGACGAAACCAGTGATATGTTCAGCAGCTGTGACTGTCCTGTTCCCAATGAGGCAGCAACTCATGGTTTCTTTCTACAGAAAATCCACAGGAAATGTCCAGGCGCCTGTGATCCTTAGCTTTATTGATTAAAGCCCATTTAATAGTGCAGCAATGTAAGTGATATGCAAAACTCCAGCAGCACAATGAGCCTTGTTACCATAATGATGGCAAAAGAGCATTCCTGGTTTACAATCCCAGGCCCATGTTGAAATACGGGAACTCCAAACCCAGGAGTGATCCTTACCTAACTAACTCTCATCCTCTGATTTCAATTGCCCCACTGTCCCTTGCCTTCAGGTGTCAAGGTCTAAGTACTGGAATTCCTTCCCTAAACCTTTCCATCTCTTGATCTCCTTTCAACATAAGACACGGGAGCAGAATTAAGCCATTTGGCCCATCGAGTCTGCTCCGCCATTCAATCATGACTGATGCAATTCTCATTCCCATTCTCCTGCCTTCTCCCTCTAACCCCCTTGATCCCCTTAATGATCAAGAACCTATCTATCTCTGCCTTAGAGGCATTCAATGACCTGGCTTCCACTGCCCTTTGTGGCAATGAGTTCCACAGATTCACCACCCTCTGGCTGAAGAAATTCCCCCTCATCTCAGTTTTAAAGGAACGTCCCTTCACTCTGAGGTTGTGCTCTCAGGTTCTAGTCTCTCCCATGAGTGGAAACATCCCTTCATGCCCACTATCTTGGTGTTCTGTACGTTTCAATTAGATCTCCCCCTCATTCTTCTGAACTCCACCTCTGTGATCCACTGAGATCAAGCTGTTGGAGCAGCATGGTGACACAGTGGTTAGTGCTACTGTCCCACAGTGCCAGGAACCCAGGTTCAATTACGGCCTCGGGTCACTCAGTGCGGAGTTTGCACGTTCTTCCCATGTCTGCATGGGTTTCCTCCAGGTGCTCCAGTTTCCTCCCACAGTCCAAAGATGTGCGGGTTTGCTTGATCAACCGTACTAAATTGACCCTAGTGTCAGGGGGAATATTAGGGTAAATATGTGGTGTTACAGGGCCTTCTTGGGGTTGTGGTCAGTGCAGACTCAATGGGCCGAATGGCCTCATTCTGCACTGTAGGGATTCTATGGATTCTATGTGTGGGTTAGGTTGATTGGCCATGTTAAATTGCCCCCTGGTGTCAAGGGGACTCGCAGGATAAATATGTGGGGTTACAGGGATAGGGCCTGGGTGGTATTGTTGTCGGTGTAGACTCAATGGGCCGAATGGCCTCCTTCTGCACTGTAGGGATTCTGTGACTATCGGTTGTCAGTAATACCTCCATACGCGGCTCTTGTGTAATTTGGTTTGACAAGCTCCTCATGTTATTTTAAACGTGCCACATAAATGTCAGCTGTTGTCTTGTTCTTGTTCGATATGTTGGTGCTTTGGGATTTGACCTTGACTGCGGATATCCTGGATATTTCCCTCAGGTGGTGCAGTTGCTCCTAAGCAGCAATATGTGTGCGGCCCTGCTCGAAGCCAAGCCTGGGGACATCACTGATCCCAACAGTACCAGCCCTCTACACCTGGCTGCCAAGAATGGACACATCGACATTATAAGGTTAGTTCCTTGCACCTTGTTTCCTAAGATGTTTTGCTAAAAGTGCTTCTTCTTCTTTGGAAGTAGTCTCAAAATGCATCTTGTCTATTGCTGCTGAATCAGCACTGGAAACCCAACTAAACAAATCAAATAGAAAGATAAATGGAACTGTGCTTGTTGATGCTGAGACAATGTACTTGAGATTTTTTTATTATAATACCCAAATAGTTTGTTATAATGTGCCACCAGTATATATTTCCTTCCAACTTTCCTTGTCACTTAGTATCATAGAATGCCCACAGTGCAGAAAGGAGGCCCATCGAGCTTTCGCCGTCAACAATTCCATCCAGATCCTATTCCCGTAACCCCAATGTTTACCCTGCTAATCCCCCTGACACTACGGCCAAATTTAACATGGCCAATCAACCTAACCTGCATATCTTTGGTTTAGGAGGAAACCGCGCAGACTTGGGGAGAATGTGCAAACTCTGCACAGGCAGTGACCCAAGCCAGGAATCGAACCCAGGTCCCTGACGCTGTGAGGCAGCAGTGCTAACCACTGTGCCACCCCTTATTCTAATCCTTAGGATTAGGTCCAAAAATGTGGATTGGCCATGCTAAATTGCCCCTTAGATGTGTAGGTTAGGTGGATTAGCCATGGTTATTTCATGGGGTTACAGGGATAGAGTGGGGGGGCTGGCATTGAGAAAGATGCTCTGTCAGAGAGTTGGAGCAGACTCAATGGGCCAACTGATCTCCTTTTGCACTGTAGGGATTCCCCAGTGAGGGGATCTCATGGAAACATATAAAATTCTAATAGGACAGGGTAGATTCAGAAAGAATGTTCCCAATGGTGCAGGAGTCTAGAACTAGGAGTCATAGTTTGAGGATAAGGGATAAACCTTTTAGAACTGAGGTGAGGAGAAATTTCTTCACCCAGAGGGTGGTGGATGTGTGGAATTCATTACCACAGAAAGTAGTTGAGGCCAAAACATTGTCTGATTTCAAGAAGAAATTAGCTATAGCTCTTGGGGCTAAAGGGATCAAGGGATATGGGAGAAAAGTGGAATCAGGATATTGAATTTGATCAGCCATGATCAAAATGAATGGTGGAGCAAGGTGGAAGGACTGAATGGCCTATTTCTGCTTCTAGTTTCTATGTTTCAATGTTAAAACTACTCGTCTTACTTTGCCGCCAATTAGGATTTAGTTTTGCAAAACCCAGATGACTTATTTTATTGCTTCTGAAGCTGTTCTTGTGAAAGGTGGCTAATCCATTAAAGCTTGCTCATTGCAATCATTTAATATTGCACTCTATTTAACCAAATGATTTGTGTTTCATATCTCTGTTTAAATAAAAGCACTAATGGCCAAATGTGTGTTTGGTTTATAATGCACCCATTTGGGATGGTTATAATAGTGTAGCACTAGAACATATTTAATGCAGCAAGTACATTGCTATAAATAAGAGTAAATGGTCATTTAAGTATCTGAAAGCAGATTGTAGATCAAAATCGCCAAGGGAGCAAGGACTGGAGAATCAGGACTATAAGAATATAGATTTTCCCCCAACTAATGTTTGTGTCTTTTAATGTCTCATAATAAACATGCAGGTCTCGCTCAGTATTTATAAGAATTATTGCTGCTGGCAACCAAAGGGATCAAGTTTGTTCTGAGAGGGTTAGGATAAAAAATAGCTCAATAAAAATCCAAACTTGGACCAACGTTAAATGTTGCAAATAAAACTAAGTTCAACACTGCAGCTGTTGAGAAACTGGCTCTTGTCAGGATAGTTCTATTGGCATCTCGTAGTGACAGGTCAGAGTGTGTAAGGATAAGGTGAATTGAGATGATGCTGCCCTTAAGAGGACCAGTGCCTAGCCTGTGGACATAATTGGGTGTCAATCCTCACCCAATAGTTGCACTTCCTGCCTCTGAGACATAGGGTGAGATTTTCCAGTCCCGTCCCACCAGGCACTGGAAAATCCCACCCAAAGTCCATGGACTTCTCTGCTGGTCCACCAACTTAACCGTCCTGCCTGCCACAATTCCCACGGCATCAAAGAATTTAGGCCTAACGTTTGGGGGTTGGTACCAGATTCAGGAGACAGGAGCGCATTTCCAAAGCTGATGCTTTGATATGTGGGCTGAGGGAGTGCCGCATTGTCAGAGGTGCTACCCTTTTGAAATTAAACGGAGGCACAATCTACAGTCTCAGTTGGGAATGAAAGACACAGTGGCAATATTTCTGAGCTTAGCATTTGGACAGCCGAATGTGTCACTGCAACAATGGGACAAAAGTGCGGAAGATGCAGAATTGAAGGAATGCTGAGTGCAGTTTTTTTACTAATAGCCAAGGCGAAGAATATCTCTTCTAGGAGTTTTGCCAAATTCTTAGAATCATAGGATCTGTACAGTGCAGACGTAGGCCATCTGGCCCATTTAAGTCTGCATAGCAACAATCCCACCCAGGCCCTATCACTGTAACCCCACACATTTACCCTGCTAATCCTCCTGACACTAAGGGGCAATTTAGCACGGCCAATCAACCTAATCCACACATCTTCGGACTGCGGGAGGAAATCAGAGGAAACCCATGCAGACACGGGGAGAATGTGCAGAGTCCATACAGACAGCCGCCCAAGACTGAAATTGAACCTGGGTCTCTGGCACTGTGAGGCAGCAGTGCTAACCACTGAGCCACATTGCAGGGAAGGAGGATAAATGTTTCCCTTACTAAACCTCTCTACCTCTCTCTTTTCCACCACCCCCCCCTTCTTTTAAGATGTTCCTTCAAACTTTGCACAATGACCAAGCTTTTAGACACCAGTCCCAATATCTCCTTAAGACTATGGATGCCTGTTTTTATCTGAGTATGGTCTACAAAACATTATGGAACATTTCACTGCATTAAAAGTGATACAGAATTGCAAGAGACTCTTGTGGTTGTTGTCGTCTGGGTTTTGAGAGCATTTCAGATTGTGTTTTTTTTTGATATCGAATGCTGACACAGACTCGAGTTGGCTGTGAGTCAACTTCTAATGTCGTTCTTCAAATGGATGCAGAAGCAGGGCTTTGATTGAGCCTGGATTTGGCATGGTAGACTTAACAGAGTAAAGATCGAATCCGACCAAAAGCCAGATTAGCTAAGCTGTTCACTGATCCCAGCAAAAAAAAACAGCCTTATACCTTAGAGAAATCCCTGCATCGACAAAGCTGCAGAACTTTACAATCCAACCGATTTTAAGATATAAAGGAAACTTGCATTTATGGCGTGCCCTTCACAACCTCAGAACGTTTCAGCGCATTTTACAGCCAATGAAATAGCCTTTTTTAAAATGTGGCCAGAGTTAAAACTGTTGGAGACACGGGAACCAATTTGCACACAGTTAGGCCCTACAAGCAGCAATGTGATAATGACCAGATCATTCGCTGGTCAGCGGGTTGATATTGGGCAGGATACCCAGGGAGAACCCTCTTCTAGTATTTTCTTATTCATTCATGGGACACAAGCCTCATGGAGTTGGTGTTGTCTTGGGTAACAGCAATCGAAAGATACACTCGGTCAACTCTTAACCCAAACAGTGCTGGACACCACGCATCCAATACAAGGTCTTTAATTACTTGTGCATAAGGAGAACTCTCTATGGCCAACACCAAATGACCAAAGTGGTTCTGAGCTTACACAGAAACAGCTCAGCATTTATAGTCAATTACAGCAAACCAGAAACAAGAGATTTTTCATATTTTTCATTGACATACATATTCGCCAGTTAAATCCCAGCCTTCCATCCTTTCTCATGCGATTAAAAAATTGACTTCTGCTAATCCTTCATTTGCATAGCATATCCCCATCTCTTGCCTTTGGTATTTCTTATAGAAAAAGATCTGGTCTTGTTCACCCTCTGGTGAAGGTTGAGAAAGGAAAATGTTATGGGGGAGTTGGGGGGGGGGGCCCCCGCGGGGGAACGCCTGTGAAGGAATAGCAGAGGCTGACTCCTTTTTAAGGTCAGGAAGCTGATAAGCATTTTCCACCACTATACAGAGAAAGCATGATTTTTTTTTTAATTTGAACACTTTAACTTCCGCGCAATTTAACTTCCAAACTATGAAATTTCAACAAAGGGCTAGGCCAACTTTTTTATTACCCATCCCTAATTGCCCTTGAGAAGGTGGTGGTGAGCTGTCTTCTTGAACCCGCTGCAGTCCATGTAGTGTAGTTGCACCCACACTGCTGTGCAGGAGGGAATTCCCAGGATTTTAATCCGGCTACAAGTGAAGGAATGGTGATACCAAGCCAGGATGGTGGCTTGGAGGGGAACTCCCTGGAGGTGGTGTTCCCGTGCATCTGCTGACCTTTCCCTTCTAGGTGGTAGACATCGTTGGTTTGGAAGATAATGTTGAAAGAACCTTGGTGAGTTGCTGCATTGCATCTTGTAGATGGTACAGACTGCTGCCACTGTGTGCCAATGGTTTAGTGAGTGGATGATAGAGATGGTTGATGGGATGCCAATCAGGTGGACTGCTTTGGCTTGGATGATGTTGAGCTTGAATGTTGTTGGAGCCGCGCCCATCCGGACAAGTGGGGAGCGTTCATTGAACCCCTGGCTCACACTTTTTACACAGTGAAGAGGCACTAGAGAATTTGAGAGTTGAAGTAATCTCCAAAAGAGCATCACAAAATGTTCTACATCCAATTAAGCTTCTTTAAGATTATTTATTAGTATCACAAGTAGGCTTACATTAACACTGCAATGAAAATCCCCTAGTCGTCACACTCCGGCACCTATTCATGTACACTGAGGGAGAGTTTAGCATGGCCAATGCACCTAACCAGCACATCTTTCAGACTGAGAGGAAACCGAAGCACCCAGAGGATACCCACGCAGATATGAAGAGAATGTCAGCCAAGCTGGAAATCAAACCCAGCTCCCTGGTGCTGTGAGGCAGCACTGCTAACCACTGTGCCACCATGCTGCCCCTGAGTTCAGCTTGCATGCCTGAATGCACAGTGTCTCAGCACATGCTAATGTTAGCATCTCCAGCAATTCAGTGCCCCCTCAGCACTGCAGGCCCTAGACTTTGTGCTCTCAAGTCTCCTCAGAGGTCAGAGCACTGCACTTTGAGCTGCGGGGGCATGTAGAGCTGGTGCTGCTTGTTTTTCTCTGCCTTGTAGTCAGTCACTGCTGACTGACTGTCGTGTAACCCCCTCCAAAACTCTTGAGAAGCAACAGCTGTTACCGGCCTTCCTGTTCATCGCTCCCTCAGTGGGATTCCTGCCGCGATACTCTGCCATTTACAATCCGGGTATTGTCAGACAGTGCCTAATCACCAAACCTCTTTGCTGTCTCCTTTCCTTCTCCAGTCAAAAGCAAATTGCTTTTTTTAATAAAGGACGTCAGATTGGTACAGCTGAATGGTGTAACATTGTTGATTCAGACAGTTGAGTGCACCAGGCTGGCTGTACTGTCATCCACTTCCATCTGTGACCTGCTCAATATTGAAAGCACCAGCAAAACCTGCATGATTGCTGACTGTTACCCATCCCTGCTAATTGTACCAGTCGATAGTCAGAATCTCGCCTGCGCTCTGCATTCTACAATTGTAGAATCATAGAACCTTACAGCGCAGAAGGAGGCCATCCAGCCCATCAAGTTTGCACCAACCACAATCCCACCCATCCCCATAACCCCATGCATTTACCATAAAGTTAATGTTTATTTAACACTGCAATGAAAGTTACTGTGAAAATCCCCTGGTCGCCACATGCTGGTGCCGTTTGGGTACATTGAAGGAGAATTTAGCATGGCCAATTCACCTAACCTACACATATTTGGACTGTGGGAGGAAACCAGAGCATCTGGAGGAAGCCTCCACACAGGCAGTGACCCAAACCAAGAACTGAACCCCTGGATCCTTGACACTGTGAGGCGGCAGTGCTAACCACTATGCCACTGTGCCACCCCTGAGGGTTGCCACCCTAGCTAGTCCCCCTGATTCTAAGGGGCAATTTAACATGGACAACCCACCTAACCTGCACATCTTTGAATTGTGGGAGGAAACCGGAGCACCCGGGGGGAAATTCTGATTTTGGTTGCCTTTTTTTTATTTAAGAAGAAACTTCGAACGGAGAGTCTGCCTCCTGATTCAGTGGAACAAAATACTTGGCTCCCTTACAGCTTGGAGTGAGTGGGAGGGTGGAGTTAACTGGGAAAAATAAATCTCTATGGGAAAAATGAGGTGACCTATTGTGGTATTTTCAATGATAAACTAATAAGGACAATTCAGGGGCATTTTAATGAAGCAATTGGCAAAATGTGTAGGGGAAATCTGAAGGTGCTAATGACGCTACCAGGAAGGATTGGACAGCATGATATTTTCCACATTCCAGGCAGTAACAGATTAGAGGCTGCAATTCTCCAATTGCTCACGCCTCACCCCTGCTGCCAGAGGGGACATGGAATTTGGCACTCAACCGAATTTCTGTTCACTGGAGCAGGACAGTAGAATCCTGTCAGCATGATTGGTCGGGGAGTCCCGCCCTAGGTCTCCAACTGCTGTCTTGCAAATGGCAGTGAACCAGATTGCAGCCTAGCCCAAGTCCCAGCATCCTGTGCGTACTCCTGTGTCCTGCTCCCCTGCACAGCGACTGACAGATCGATATCATGTTCTGCTGGACGTGAGAGACTAGGACTTTTTTTTTTCAGAACTCATGCAACATTAGAAAAATAATTAGCATTTATCAAGCCCCTTTCCTGATCTCAGGACCTCCCAAAATTACTTTTACAACCAATGAAGTATTTCTGAGGTGATGTCACTGTTGTGATGTAGGAGACCAATTGATGCACAGCAAGCCCTGGGACGCATCACTCTGCTAACAAGAGGATAATCATTTTTGGATTCGGAACTAAACATTGGCCAAAGCTCTGTGGAAGACTCCCTTATTCTTCCTTTAGATAGTATCATGCCATCTTTTAGTGAGGATAGATTTTGTTTTCTCACTCCCATGGCTGTTCATAGAATCCCGGCAATGCAGAGGAAGGCTATTTGACCCATCACACCTTCACTGACCCTCTAAAAAGCATCTTACCCAGACTTACCTCCTGCCCAAACCTAGTAATCCCACACATTTACCCACTAATTCTTCTTACCTCCACATCTGGGGACGCCTGACAAGGCCAATCCACCTAACCTGCACATTTATGGACACTAAGGGGCAACTTAGCATGGCCAATCCACCTAACCTGCACATCTTTGGACAGTAAGGGAGAATTTAGCATGGCCAATCCAAGTAACCTGTACATCTTTGGAGTGTGGGAGGAAACCAGAGACACTGGAGGAAACCCACAGAGACATGGGGAGAATGTACAGACTCCACACTGTCGGTTACCAAAGGCTGGAATTGAACCCAGGTCTCTTGTGCTGTGAGGCAGCACTGTGCCACCATGTCGCTGCTGTACAATATGTATAATGTAGGTCCGAAGGCAAGTTATTCTGAATGGCTTGTGGACTGATCTGTTCCTTTTTAATCCCATTTTCATTTTGCTATGAGTTCTGGTCATTATTGGCACGTGAAAGCTAATTGAGTTCAAAAATAACAATCACTCGCACACCGTAACACCATTAGAATATTGGGGAGCTGTGGGATAAACTAGAGAGAAGGACTACAATCTGTTTGTTACCAGATCCTCCAGACAAGTTTGGAGTTAAAAGCTAGTGACAACTCCATGATAGTTTTATCCCTGTGCAGGTATTGATGTAGAAACAGCAGTGAAAACAGGTGCTAGGAAGGGAATGTACAGCCAGATCACCTAATGCTGGAGAAGACCCAAGCTGTCAAGTCCAGAGTATAGGAAAGTACTAGAGAGCACAGCGGCACAGTGGTTAGCACTGCTGCCTCACAGCACCAGGGTTCGATTCCCGGCTTGGGTCACTCTCTGTGCAGAGTCAGCACCTTCTCCGTGTCTGCGTGGGTTTCGTCCAGGTGCTCCAGTTTCCTCCCGCAGTCCAAAAGACTGGTTAGGTGCGTTGGCCATGCTAAATTCTCCCTCAGTGTACCCGAACAGGTGCCAGAGTGTGGCGACTAGAGGATTTTCACAGTAACTTCATTGCAGTGTTAATGTAAGCCTACTTATGACTAACAAACTTTGTCTTAATGAGTATTCTCAAAATAAATAGGTAATATGGTATTGGCTTTTCCATTGTTGGTACCTCATTATAGTGGGACAGTAGTATAGTGCCATAGTCATCAGGTCAGTAATCCTGAGATCCCAATCCTACACTGATGCCACTAATTCTGGCAAAATCTGAATTCAATTAATTAACAAATCCGGAATAAAAAGTTAGTCCTATTAATAATGATCACAAAGCTACCAGATTGTCATAAAAAAGCTCATCTGGTTTACTCATGCCCCTGAGGGGAGGGTAGCACTGCTGCCTCACAATGTCAGGGACACGGGTTCAATTTCGATCTCGGGTCACTGTCTGTGCTGAGTCTGCACATTCTCCCTGAGTTTGTGTGTGTTTCCTCTGGGTGCTCCGACTTCCTCCCATAGTCCAAAGATGTGCAGGTTGGGTGGATTGGCCGTGCTAAATTGCCCCTTAGTGCTCCAAGATGTTGAGGGACCAGCGGGATCAGGGGAATAGGGTGGAGGGGAGTATTTGTGTAAGATGCTCTGTCAGAGAGTTGGTGCAGACTCCATAGCGCCAAATGAATTCTATGATGATTTTATGATGAAACCTGCCATCCTTACCTGGTCTGGTCTGGCCTGCCTGTGCCTCCAGGCCCATAGTTATGAAGCTGGCTCTTTATTGCCCTCTGAAATGGCCTTGTTAGCCTCTCAGTTAAAGGCAGCTCACCACCACAGAGTTACTGGCAAGTAGGGATAGGTACTAAATAATGACCTTGCTGAAAATGCTTACATCTCGAGTGAATAAAAAAAATTCCAGTGAGAGGGATCATTCTTTTCATGGAACGGCTCTTAAGATTTCAGGCATGTGGTTAAATATTTATTCATTTAAAAATAATATTTCAACAGCAGCCTAAATGCAGACAGTGGATTTTAAATTGCCTCTTTATTCCGTGATAAGTTTCAATTTCCTCACTTCATCACATTTGTAGAATTTTACTGAGCAGAATTTATAGAACTGCAGCCGCTGTGTCCCTGAGTGCAGGCATTCCTTCTGAAGAATGAATCTATGTTCATAACAGTCTTGCATATGGGCATGCCCTAACTGGACGTAGTGACTCAAAGGGTGGTGAATCTCTGGAATTCTCTGCCCGTTGAAGTGGTGGAGGCTGCCTCGCTAAATATTTTTAAGACGCGGGTTGATGGGTTTTTGATAAGAGAGGGGATTAAGGGTTATGGGGAGAGGGCGGGAATGTGGAACTGAGCCACGACAGATCAGCCATGATCTTATTGAATGGCGGGGCAGGCTCGAAGGGCCAGATGGCCTACTCCTGCTCCTATTTCTTATGTTCTTATGAGAGTATATGTCAACATGTCACATTGGACGGAATGCATATGTCAGCCTTTTGATACGGGAGAACAGTGAGGGTCACTTTTATCTTCACTATTTAGGTTGCAATCCCTCACCTGTTCTATATATTCAAGAACCTGCCCAATTCTCATTTTGATTATAACTTCAACTCAAAATCCAAAGAAATGCAGGTTAAGTGAATTGGCCATGGTAAATTGTCTCCTAGTGTTAGGGGGCATAAACAAATGGGGTTACGGGGAAAGGGCCTGGGTGAGATCATTGCAAGCTCGATGGGCTGAATGGCCTCCTTCTGCATTGTAGGGATTCTAAGACTGTATGATTCTGTAATTCTAATATCGTCTTTGTTTTGTTCCTGGTTAGAAAATGCCAGAATTATGATTGTTGACAAATTTGAAGAGAGGGATAGAAACAGAGACACAAACAGGGCGGCACAGTGACACAGTGGTTAGCACTGCTACCTCATAGCGCCAGGGACTTGAGTTCATTTCTAGCCTCAGGTCACTGTCTGTGTGGAGCTTGCACATTCTCTTCATGTCTGTGTGTGTTTACTCCAGATGCTCTGGTTTCCCCAAATCCAGGGTTAGATGTACTGGCCATGCTAAATTGCCCCTTAGTGTCAAAGGGATTAGCAGGGTAAATATGTTGGGTTATGAGAGCAGAACCTGGGCTGAATTGGCTTGGGTGCAGGCTCAATGGGTCAAATGACCTCTTCCTGCACTGTGGGGACTCTGTGATTCTAATTCTGTGGTTGCTTTGCTGAGTTCTTTACCTGATTGAGAAGGATGTTTCCCTTGAATGGGCGTGAATGTGAGTAATGACAGCTGGGACTTTCCAAATGGACTGTGTTGAGTTGCAAGAGTCTGGAGAGGTTCCAGTTAGTTCATCCTCTTCCTCCATAGCTCCCATATCACATTGCTATATTTCTGTCCTCATTCAGCTTAATCTACTTGTGGGGAGCTTCATTTTCTTTGTGAAAGTAAGAGTTATAAAAGTATCAGAGCAGGTCCAAAAAGAGATTTACAAGGATCATACAATCCCTACAGTGCCGAAGAGGCCATTGAGTCTGTACTGACTCTCTAACAGGTCCTCTCTCCCACCCTATCTCCCCATGGCTGGTCCATTTCTCTACACATCTTGGGACACTAAGGGGCAATTTAGCATGGCCAATCCATCTAACCTGCACATCTTTGGACTGTGGGAGGAAGCTGGAATGCCTGAAGGAAGCCCATGCAGACATGGAGAGAATGTGCAGACTCTACAAAGTCAGCGACCCGAGATTGGAATCGACCCCTGGTCCTTGGCGCTGGGAGGCAGCAGTGCTAACCATTGTACCACCTACTGTTCTGGGGAGCTCCTGCCCCCAGCACCGTTCCAGGTTTATCAGAGCTGTTTTTCGTGCTCCCTTTTCCAAAGTACATTCCTCAGTGCCAGCAAAGCTTAGATCCATCCCAATTGCTGCTAAAAGCTTTGCACACAGTCTAGTCTCAGTCATCATTCCAACACAGTTCCATATCATACATCTTGACTTAGTAAGAAGTCTCAAAAAACTAGGTTAAAGTCCACTCGCTTGACGAAGGAGCAGCACTCCGAAAGCTAGTGGCATTTGCTACCAAATAAACCTGTTGGACTTTAACCTGGTGTTGTGAGACTTCTTACTGTGTTTACCCCAGTCCAACGTCGACATCTCCGCATCATGTACATCTTGACTACCAGGCGGTGTATTCCCATGCCTGCAAAGGATAAGTATATTGGTGAATAAATCAGGACTAGTGTTCTCTGACCTTGCTTGCAGCTGGGATTATCTGGCCCCCAGTGCTGTGAATGGAGATTTGGCTGAGTGCCAATTTCTCCACTCCTGTTGGCAGCGGTAGTGGGATATGGGAGACCAAATTCCTGCCAGGTCCACTACTTTCCAGTTCCGCAGAGTCCTGGAAACAGTCATTCATTCCCCAAAGCACTGGCAAAAGTCTCAAAGTTTTATTTAATAAAAAGGTAGTCTACCTTCGTCACTATAAGTCAGTAACTGCCTGTTAACTGTTATAAGAGCCTGTTAGAAAACAACATATCTGTTCACTTACCCTGAACACTGCCACGAGAGGGCCTTGTCATGTTCTTGTTAATTAATTTCTGATTAAAGTTGAGGGATGTAATTGCATGGTCTCGTTTTTCACTGTAATATCAGCTTTTGGATAAATTGTGCAACGTCAGCCACCTTGTACGCCAAGTCATCGAGAACTTGGCTCTTCTGTAACTTGTCTCCTGTCTACATCAATGGGGATGAAGTAGAAAGGATCGAGAGCTTCATGTCTCTAGGTGTCAAGATCACCGACAACCTGTCCTGGTCTCTGGACACCAACACCATAATTAAGAAAGCCCACCAACGCCTCTACTTTCTCAAGAGCCTAAGGAAATGCAGCGTGTCCACTACGAATCTCACCAACTTTTACAGATGCAGCATAAAAAAGCATTCTGTCTGAATGTATCACAGCTTGGAATGGCTCCTGCTCTGCCCAAGATTGCAAGAAACTACAAAGGGTTGTGAACGTAGCCCAGTCCATTAGACAAACCAGCCTCCCATCCATTGACTCTGCCTACACTTCCCGCTGTCTCGGAAAAGAAGCCAGCATAATCAAGGATCCCCACATACCCCGGACATTCTCTCTTCCACCTTCTTCCGTCAGGAAAAGATGCAACTTTTTGAGAACAAATGCCAACCGACTCAAGAATAGCTTTTTCTCTGCTGCTGTCAGACTTTTGAAAGGACCAATTATGTATTAAACTGATTTTTCTCTACACATTAGCTATGACTGTAACACTACATTCTGCACCCTCTCCTTCTCCCCTATGCACTCTATGAATGGTCTGTTTTTGCCTATGCAGTGTGCAAGAAACAATACTTTTCAATACATCCCAATACATGTGACAATAATAAATCAAATCAAATCAAATCAAATGGTTACCGTGGGTGTCTGACAGCAGGGTTGTTCATTTACATCTGTTGCTACTGGTGTTAAGCCTTCATCATCACCCAGGAGAGACACCTCAGAGAAGTTCCCCACATCACTAATGATTTTATTTATGCTACAGTTCTGTCACTGGTATCGAGGTTGTCTCTAGTGGAGTCATCGTGAGAATAATGTGGAAAAGCAGGCAGATAGTGCACTATGTGTGGGTTATTTTTAGTTTATTAATATCTGTCGGCCAGATGACTTTGAGAGATGCAGTTTGTAACTTTGCAGAGCTCAGCCAGAATGTTAAGGAGAAGAACAATAGCGATGAATCTTAAACACGTTCACTGTAATTGGAAAAAAAACCCAGCCATTGCAACTCTTCTCTGAGACACGTTCATGTGATCCGGTCATCATAGGGTGTGGGGGGAGTGGGGAGAGAAACTCAAACAGGAAATTACTGAAATGCCAAAGAGCAGTCTTACCATCAGTGCCTCAAGACAAAATACACCTGCATTTTGAGAAGCAAAGAGACAAAGGAGACACTGCTGGGGGAGGAGCAATTGTAAACTGTTCTGTATTAAGAACCCAGCAGGATGCTGCTGAGAGTTTGTTTCCTATTCAAAAGATAGGGGGACAGAGTATATGGGACTTTTGGAGATTTAAGGAACAGGGAGTTGCCCAGCTAGACCTTGTTGGTGAAAATTGGATGCAGCAAACTCAAACTGAATGGAACGACTTTCGAAGAAGATTGGAAGTTTGATATAATGAAGCAGGGAGAAATGAGTGCTGGGAATTGCTTTGAAACTGTTCCTGTAACATATCTACATATCTAGCAGAAGTGCATTGCACAGTGAAAGAGGTTGTCACACATATCTCATTTATATTAGTCATTTAGCACAAAATTACCTTTTCTTTAACTTGGTCAATTAGTTGCCTGTAAATTAACATTTGATCTATATTGACTTTAGTACAGCAAAAGTTTTAAAAAGTGAAATCTTTGTTTTATTTCTGCTGCTCGTTTGGGAAATTCATATTTTTTATAAATTACGTACTGCTCCTGGGATTGTAACAGTCCCGATACCATTTTAACTGGATGGAGTTTGCCATGTAATCAGTCAGCCATGACGGAGGGAGGTTTTAGGAGATTGTCAATTAGCCTTTCTAGTTGTCTACTGTTATCTCTGCCTCAGGAGAACATTTGATTTGATTTATTGTTGTCACATGTATTGGGATGCAGTGAAAAGTATTGTTTATTGTGTGCTGTACAGACAAAGCATACAGTTCATGGAGTACATAGGGGAGAAGGAAAGGAGAGGGTGCAGACTGTAGTGTTTCAGTCATAGCTAGGGTGTAGAGAAAGATCAGCTTAATGTATGTTAAGACCACTCAAAAGTCTGATGCCAACAGGGGAGAAGCTGTTCTTGAGTCAGTTGGGACATAAGATCGGATTTTTGTGTCTTTTTCCCGGCAGAAGAAGACGGAAGGTAGTATATGCGGAATGCGTGGGGGTCCTTGATTATGTTGGCTGCTTTTCCAAGGCAGTAGGAAGTGTAGATGGAGTCAATGGATGGTTTGCATGATGGACTGGCCTACGTTCACAACCCTTTGTAGTTTCTTGAGGTCTTGGACAGAGCAGGAGCCACACCAAACTGTGATACGTCTGAAAAGGATGCTTTCTATGGTGCAGCTGTAAAAATTGGTGAAAGTCGTAGCGGACGTGCCGAATTTCATGCAACACTCTTTCAGTTTGCCCAATTGCAGGTTTTTTTAAAAAGCAAAGTGGAGTTAGGTTGATGTGAGAATTGATCAGCACAAGATGGTGACAAATAAAAGCAAAATACTGCAGATGCTGGAAATCTAAAACAGAAAATGCAGGATGAACTCAGCGGGTCTGGCAGTATCTGCGGAGAAGGGAACAGAGTGAATGGTTGGAAATTCAGCCGTTTGTGCCAGCGGGATTTTCTGGGGTCCTGCTGCAGGGAGCACCAAAATTTCCTTCCTCGCTTCCAATGGCGGTGGGGCGTGAACAGCTGAAAAATTCCGGCCGACATCTCGAGTCCATGTGACCCTTCGTAGAATAGAAGAGGGAGAGAAGTGTGATGAATTCTACAGATGGAGAGGGGGTTGTGGTGAGGGGGAATGGAAGGTCAGAGATAGATCGGAGCTGAGGCAAGATAATAAATGGATGTTTAATTGAGTAACTAATTTTTATATCAAGGACAACTTATATCTTAGGGAGTTGGTGGAGTTTTTATAGCAACGTTCAGCCTTGCTGCTGTGATGCTCCTTTGCCTTTCGAACAATAACCTTGAATTGAATAATGAACATCTTTGTTCTTAATGTGGCTGGCAAGATAGTGAATAACACGCAGCTATCAGACTGTAAAAATTTATGAATTTAAAGTTCACGCCTGTCCAGTGCCCTCAGAGCATGGGAACTGTTGACATTGCTCGCCTCAAATGGTTACTGTCAGAATTCCTCACCTTCCCCGAACAATGGAATAATGATCCCACTGTACAGATTTTGTCCACTCACAGAGGTACACATTGTCCCTTCATTAAACAGGTGCCTGAATACAATTAATGCTACAGCAGAATACAAGGGGAAGTTGCCACGGCAACCAGGCTTTGGCATTCTGGGTAATGTCCAATTAAATTGGTGCTATTTTTAAACCAGGAATTGTTCCAATTAAAATTTGACCATTATCTTCTGCTTTTCATCAAATTCATAAGAACATAAGAAATAGGAGCAGGAGTAGGCCATCTAGCCCTTCGAGCCTGCCCCGCCATTCAATAAGATCATGGCTGATCTGTCGTGGCTCAGTTCCACGTTCCCGCCCTCTCCCCATAACCCTTAATCCCCTCTCTTATCAAAAACCCATCAACCCGCGTCTTAAAAATATTTAGCGAGGTAGCCTCCACCACTTCAACGGGCAGAGAATTCCAGAGGTTCACCACCCTTTGAGTGAAGAAGTTCTTCCTCAACTCCGTTCTAAATCGCCCCCCCTTTATCTTGAGGCTGTGCCCCCTAGTCCTACTGTCCTTTCTGAGCGGGAAGAGTCTCTCCACCTCTATCCTATCCATCCCATTCATCATCTTATACGTCTCAATGAGATCTCCCCTCATTCTTCTAAACTCTAACGAGTACAAGCCTAGTTTATTCAGCCTCTCCTCATAGCTCAACCCCCTCAACTCCGGCATCAGCCTAGTAAACCTCCTCTGCACTCCCTCCAAGGCCAAAATATCCTTGCGTAAGTACGGCGCCCAAAACTGCACACAGTGCTCCAGCTGCGGCCTCACCAATGCCCTATATAGCCGCAGCAAGACCTCCCTACGTTTATATTCAATCCCCCTCGCTATGAAATTCCAGCCATTGATTGCACCCATGATGACCAATTGCCAATGGTAACTTTGCGTTACATGTGGAGAGGGTCTGCATGCGTGGGGGCACAGTGGCTAGCGTTGCTGCTTCACAGTGCAAGGGACCTGAGTTTGATTCCCGACTTGGGTCTCAGTCTGCACGGAGTCTGCACATTAAAGTTAAAGTTTATTAGTCACAAGTGAGGCTTACATTAACGCTGCAATGAAGTTACTGTGAATTTCCCCTAGTAACCACACTCCGATGTCTGTTCGGGTCAATGCACCTAACCAGCACGTCTTTCAGAATTGGGAGGAAACCAGAGCACCCGGAAGAAACACACACAGGCACGGGAACAACGTGCAAACTGCACACAAACCCTCATTCTACCTGTGCATGTTCTCCCCGTGTCTGTGTGGGTTTTCTCTGGGCGTTCCAGTTTCCTCCCACAGTCTGAAAGACGTGCTGTTTAGGTGCATTGGCCGTGCTAAATTCTCCCTCAGTGTACCTGAACAGGCCTCGGAGTGTGGCGACTAGGGGATTTTCACGGTAACTTCATTGCAGCGTTAATGTAAGCCTTACTTGTGACTAATAAACTTTAACTTTAATGTGCAGACTGAGACCCAAGTCGGGAATCAAACTCGGGTCCCTTGCACTGTGAAGCAGCAATGCTAGCCACTGTGCCCCCATGTAAGCCGGCTTGTGGCACTAATAAATAAACTTTAAAATTTCTATAGCCATCTCCACATTCTCAGACTGTTCCAACCCGTTTTACAGCGACTGAAATACTGGGCTCAGCACTGTAACGTTGGAAAGGACAGAGTAAATCTACACCCAGTATGTTCCCACAAACAGCCAGTGTGCTAAATGGTGAGGCAATGAAGGATGAGGAACAACTAAAGGCCAGGGCCAATATTGCCACAGTAACTTTTACATTGACCCAGGAAGGTAAAGAGGGCTCATAACAATTTAACATCCCACCTGACTCAATATCAGTTTTGGAGTATCAGCCTCATTTTTTTTTAAGTTCTTCAAATCTGTTAATTGGGAATTGTACCTTTCACCCTCAGAGGTAAGAGTGGCAGTCATAGAATCCCGACAGCGCAGACAGACCATTCGGCCTATCAAGCCTGCACTGACTCTCCAAATGAGCATCGGACCTAGGCCTAGTCCCCGTGCATTGATCACGGCCAATCCACCTAACCTCCACATCCATTAACTGTGGGAGAAAACCGGTGCATCCGGAGGAAACCCACGCAGACACGGGGAGAAGGTGCAGACTTCACACAGCCAAGCCGGGAATCAAACCCCGATCCCTGGCACTGAGAGGTAGCAGTGCTAACCACTGTGCCAACGTGAGGCCAAAGCTGACGCAGTGAGCAACTTATTTGACTCGATTCGCTGAACAACTGCCAAGCTGCCAGACCTACCTGAGTCTGCAGATTGCCACATCCCATACAAGATTAAAGAAAAGGAAATGCGGCGAGTGTTGCTCAAAACAAGTTGTCGACATTGTGCAAATTCCAGTTCTCAGTGGATCGGAACATGAACACGTGGTTTGTAATAATAAAATCATTTGTCCTGGCTACAAGTGCCATCATTGAATATATTCAAGAGGCGGCTGAATATAGCACTTGAAGCAAACGGGATCAAAGGTTATAGGGAGAAAGCAGGATTAGGCGATTGAGTTGGACAATCGGCCAAGATCATGATGAATGGCGGCACAGGCTCGAAGGGCTGAATGGCCTCCTCCTGCTCCTATCTTCTATGTTTCTAATAGGCAATTTTACATTGCTGTGCTTATACTTAAAAGTATGGGTGGGAGGAGGATGCACTGAAAAATCAATGTTCTGAGAAATATTGAGTTGTTGTCACCCTCTAGCGAGTGCAGCTGGAAAATGTAACATTGAAATAATAGAAACAGCTTCGTGGCTTAGTGCGGAATGGTCAAAGCAGACTGATGGAATAGCAATAACTATATCATTCAGAGATTCTGGTATGCAATTTATGGGGTGGATACGCCAGTTTGTATTGTACCTTCAATATAGTGAAATGTCCCAAGGCACTTGTCAGAAAGCAAGGTGAGAAAGGACACATGAAGACAGGTGGCCAAATACTCGGTTAAAGAGGTAGCTTCTTATGGGTGTACCGATGGGAGGGTGTAGAAATGAGGAAGCCTGGGGAGGAAATTCCAGACTGCACGCCACTGAAGGGACTGGCAGATCACAAGAAGTAGGGATTACACAAGAGTGTGAGTTAGAGAAGGGCAGAGCTTTTGAAGGCTTGTAGAGCTGGAGAGGCGATGGTAGAGTCGGAGGGCACGAGGCCTCAGAGGGACTTCAACACGGGAATAAGAATAGCAGCGTCTATTCGATAGCTTCGGCTGTCCATAAATAGAAACATCTTTCATGTTCTCTCCCTTGCACTAAAGCACAGATTTTCAGACTGGCTAAAAGAGCTCCCCCTGGACAGGTGTCACTATTTAGAGCTGGAGCTGATCAGAGAGAGTCCTGAGAATGTGACCGGATTTACCTGGGGACTGCAGGGATTTGTGAATATTTACCCGGGATCTCCAGGAAGCTGCCATATTTGACGAATGTGGGATGGGAGGGGAGCCCCCAGGAATCTACCAGGAGTTTGATACTTTGCGGAGTAATCTGGCGTTATGCAGTATTGCAGCAGTTACAGGCCATTTAGCCCAACTGGTCCATGCTAGTATTTGTGCTCCACACTCTTGCACATCTGTGATTTTAATCAGTCTATCCCAGTTCATCTCACCGTATAAACACATTCTTTCACCCTTTGGTGTTTATCTGGCTTCCCCTTAATTGTGCATTTGCCTCAGCCCTCTGAGTAAAGCAATGCACCCAGTTAATATCTACCTAACTTAAACCTTCTTGGTTTAAGTAGGTTACACAGACGACCAGCAGGAGGAACAAGTTGGATGCAGTAGTTCAGATGTTGCATCCTTTATCTGGAGTGGGACTGGGAGATCACAGCAATCTGTAAGGTCAGGGTGACTTGACCAAGATCCCAGTGCTGGCCAATGGCAGGCTGTCTCTGCCATTGGGGGAATCATAGAATCCCTACACTGCAGAAGGAGGCCATTCGGCCCATCAAGTCTGCACCGACCACAATCCCACCCAGGCCCTAATCCCGAAACCCCACACATTTACCCTGCTAATCCCCCTGACACTAAGGGGCAATTTAGCACGGCCAATCCACCTAACCCGCATATCTCTGGACTGTGGGAGGAAATCGGAGCACCCGGAGGAAACCCACGCAGAGATGGGGAGAAAGTGCAAACTCCACACAGACGGTGACTCGAGGCCGGAATTGAACCCAGGTCCCTGGTGCTGTGAGGCAGCAGTGTTAACCACTGTGTCACCGTGCCACTCTCGCATTGTACTTGACTTAACAACTAAAGTGAGTGGAACAATCATATACATTAAAGAAGCACGGAGAAACCAGTTTTTGCTTTCTTTTTTATCCGTGCATTGGCAAGGCTGGCATTTATTGCCCATCCATGGTTGCTCTTGATAAGATGATGATAGATGGGGCTTCAGCTTGAGCCACACTGCGGTCCATATTCTGTAGAATCTGAGTGGCTAGCTGCGTCACTACAGACAGTAGTTAAGAGTCATTCATGAGGGGCAGCACAGTGGTTAGCACTGCTGCCTCACGGTGCCAGGGACCCAGGTTTGATTACCACCTTGGGTGACTGTGTGGAGTTTGCATGCTCTCTCCGTGTCTGCATGGGTTTCCTCCGGGTACTCTGGTTTCCTCCCACAATCCAAAGATGTGTGGTTTAGTTGGATTGGCTGTGCTAAATCGCCCCTTAGTGTCCCGAGATGTGGAGGTTAGGGAGAGTAAATACATGGGGTTACAGGGATAGGGTCTGGGTAAGATGGTCTGTCAAAGAGTCAGTGCAGACTCCATGGGCCAAGTAGCCCACTTTTGCACTGTAGGGATTCCATGTGGGACTAGAGCCACATATAGGCTGGACTGCGTAATCTCCTTCACCATTTAACACATTTCTGGCCCCTTTTCTCAATGCTGATTTTTTTTCTTTGAACCAAATGCAACTTCTCAAGCAATTACAATAACAAAATCAAAAAGCTATGGATGCTGAAAAGCTTAAAAAGAAGACAAAAGTGCTGGAAATACTCAGCAGCAGTTCTGGCAGTATCTGTGGTGAGAGAAACAGAGTTAACATTTCGAGTCGAATATGATTTCTTCAGAACAGCAGGAAGCAAAAACGTGAAAGAAACACAGATTGGATTGGCAATGCTAAATTGCTCCTTAGTGTCAGGGGGACTAGCTAGGGTAAACGTGAGGTTTTGGGGATAGGGCCTGGGTGGGATTGTGTTCAGTGTAGACTCAATGGACCAATTGGCCTCCTTCTGCACTGTAGGATTCTATGAGAATACTGGAGTTGGTACTGGGAGAAGACCCCTGACCAAAGAGGTGAGCACTGAACTGAGAGAGATTGAAGAAGGTGGGGTGGGGGTGTAAGATTATAAAGCTAGGTCCTCTGTTAAGGACAGGTCACTCGTGTCAGAGAGGACAAAGTCGGAGGACATTGTAAATACCTAGCAAGAAGTGGAATTAGAAGAAAAGTCAGAGGAAAGCGGAAGGGGAAAAAAGATTTAGAGGGTTACTTATACCTGAAGCAAGCATGATGTGAACTGGACGCAGGTTCTCTGAATTACTGCTAGCCCAGTGACACAACCCACTGTGCAACTGCAATTGTTTCCCACCCATCCCACACTCTGTGCCAGTCACTGTGTTCCCCCAAACCTCACCACAGAGCAACTAGTTTAGTGTAAAGCGTATTAGACATCAACATAATGTGCTGGGGTCACATATGTAGAATCCGATCCATGCACAATGCACACGTACCCACACAGCACTTACACACATGCATACCACAGACAAGCAGGCACCCACACCACCCACCCCCCACACACACACTTCACATGCATATGCAAATACACACACTACACAGAACCCCTCACACAGAAATTTCTCGCACATTCATAAGCACACAAACACATACCCCTCTCACAGACGCATGTATCACACATACACAGACACACATGCAAACACACACAAACAGACACCGGAGACTCAAACATACGCTTCACATGTATGCACATGTAACATTACACACACACAGACACACACACTTGATGTGATTGAAAAGTGCAATCAGAAACAACTTTTAAACAACACACTTTTCTTTGGGTAAAGTTTTGATGCAAATTTAAAAGTTGTAGCTGAACTTGATGCTCTGATATGAAACAGACACAATCTACCTTTCAGTGAAGGGTGCTCAGAGTGGAAGAAATATTGACTGAGTAATTGAAAAATGATTGTTTCCATGTTGGTTCTGATTCCTGCAGTGCTACTTGCTTAATATCTCCTCTTGGTAACACGCCAACTGCACAGTGCTATTGCAAATGGAAGCTAAGAAAGATATTAATCTGATAAAAGAAGAAGTATTATACTTGCAGCACTGTCACGGAGCAGAGGGCAGGATATGGGGGCACAGCCAACAAAGTGTTGATGTATTTTGGTCCCTTGTTTTTTTTATCCTTTCCTGAAAGAAATCTCTCCATGTTTAAATTTGGCCAAATTATTTGATTTATTACTGCCACGTGTTTTAGCATACAGTGAAAAGTATTGTTTCTTGCGTGCTTTACAGACAAAGCATACTGTTCATAGAGAAGGAAACAAGAGGTAGGTCCATTCAAAAGTCTGACAGCAACAGGGAAGATGCTATTCTTGAGTCGATTAGTACATGATCTCAGACTTTTGTATCTTTTTCCCGACAGAAGAAGGTGGAAGACAGTATGCCTGGGGTGCATGGGGTCCTTAATTATGTTGCTGCTTTGCTAAGGCAATAGGAAGTGTAGACAGAGTCAGTGGGTGGGGGCTGGTTTGTGTGACAGATTGGGCTACATTCACAACCTTTTGGAGTTCCTTGCAGTCTTGGGCAGAGCAGGAGCCATACCAAGCAATGACACAACCAGAAAGAATGCTTTGTATGGTGCATCTGTAGAGGTTGGTGAGAGTCGTAACTGACGTGTCAAGTTTCCTTGGTTTTCTGAGAAAGTAGAGACTTTGGTGGGCTTTCTTAACTATACTGTTGGCGTGGGGGGAACCAGGACAGGCTGTTGGTGATCTGGACACTTAAAAACTTGAGGCTTTCAACCATTTCTACTTCATCCCCATTAATGTAGACAGGGGCATGTTCTTTGAGTGGAAATAACTATTTCATTCCCTGTTACACTGGATTCAACAACAACAACCACTTGCTTTCTATATATGAACATACAAACAGACAAATTAGGAGCTGGAGTTGGCCACTCAGCCCCTCAGACCTGCTCTGCCATTCAGCAACATCATGGCAGGTCTGACTGTAAGCTCAACCCCACATTCACTGTGGCACAATGGTTAGCACTGCTGCCTCACAGCGCCAGGGAGCCGGGTTCGATTCCCGGCTCGGGTCACTGTGCGGAGTCTGCGCATTCTCCCCACGTCTGGGTGGGTTTCCTCCGGGTGCTCCAGTTTCCTCCCACAATCCAAAAGACATGCTGGTTAGGTGCATTGGCCGTGCTACATTCTCCCTCAGTGTATCTGAACAGGCACCGGAGCGTGGCAACTAGGGGATTTTCGCAGTAACTTCATTGAAGTGTTAACGTAAGCCTACTTGTGACACTAATGAAAAAAATGTTAATAAACATCCCTGCCTACCACCAAGAGCCTTTCACCCCCTTGTTAATCAAGAACTGGTCGCGCTCAGGCATTATATTTCAAGATGATGCTTCCCCTGCATTTTGAGGAAGAGAAATCCAATGACTCAGGACTTGCAGAGAAAAAGATTCTCCTCATCTCTGCCTTAAATGAGCCAACTGAAGATATAAGGCGGTACCCAAGAGTCCAGAATTAGACAAGCTTAGAAGGGCAGCATGGTGGCACAGGGATTAGCACTGCTGCCTCACAGCGCCAGGGATCCAGGTTTGATTCCTGGCTTGGATCACTGTCTGTGTGGAGTTTGCACATTCTCCCCATGTCTGCATGGGTTTCCTCTGGGGGCTCCGGTTTCCCCCCTCACTCCAAAGATGTGTGGGTTAGGTTGATAGGCCATGCTAAATTGGCTCTATCAGAGGGACTAGCAGGGTAAATACGTGGGGTTACAGGGATAGGAGCGGGGTGGGATTGTGGTCGGTGCAGACTGATGGGCTGAATGGCCTCTTTCTGCACTGTAAGGATTGTATGATCTTAGAGGGTCGTGGTGCTGGAGGTGATCACAGAGATAAGGAGGGCCAAGGATATGGAGGGATTTCAGGGAAGCAGATCAGTATGGTAAAATCAAGATGTTACTTGATCAGAGCCAGTGTCAGTCACTGAGTACAGGAGCAATGGGGGAACACGGAGAATAGGGCATGATTTAGATACAGACAGTAGAGTTTTGGATGATGTCAAGTTGAGAGTAGAACATGGCATGCTGGTCAAAGATGCATCATCAAATCAAGACCTAAAGAAGACGTTAATGAGAGTTTTAGCTTCAGCTGAGCTGAGGCAGTGGCAACGTCAGGCCGTGGCTACAGAAGTGAGAGTCAGCGATCTTCATGTTGACATGAACATATTGTTAGAAACTCAACCTGGTCAAGTATGACACCAAGGTTGTAAACAGTCAGGCTCAGGCTCAGATTGTTGCCAGAAAGAGGGATGGGATTGTGGGATTGAACGTAGATGTTGTGGTGGAAATTAAAGACAAGGGCTTTGATCTTAGAGTCATAGAGCTTTACAGCATGGAAACAAGGCTTTCGGCCCAACTTGTGCATGTCACCCCTTTTCTTAACCATTAAGCGGGTCCTAATTTGACCTATATCCCTCTATACCCATCTTACCCATGTAACTTCTCGATATCTAGCCAGAGAACATTTCTGCTCATCCTGCACTGGGTGTCAGGCAGCATCTGGAGATAACGGGAGGGTCGAATGAGGTTTAAAAGTTGAAAGTATATTTGTCAGTGTTACAAGTAGGTTTACATTAACACTGCAATGCAGTTACTCTGAAATTCCCCTTCTTGCCACACTCCAGCGCCTGTTCGGGTTCACTGAGGGAGAATTAGCATAGCCAATGCACCTAACCACACGTCTTTCGGACTGTGGGAGGAAACTGGTGACTCAACATGTGGACTGGCTCTCTCTGTCACAGTAAAGTGAGGAAAGGATAGTTCTTTTGGTTCCAATGTCATGGAATCATAGTATCCCAACAGTGCAGAAGGAGGCCATTCAGCCCATTGAGCCTCCACAAACAACAATCCCACCTAGACCCTATCCCCATAACCCCACGTACTTACCTTAGCTAATCCCATTGACAATTTACCATGGCCAATCCCCCAACCTGCACATTTTTGGAGTGTGGGAGGAAACCTGAGCACCTGGGAGGGAAACCCATACAGACATGGGGAGAACGCGCAAACTCCACACAGACAGACAGTCACCCAAGGCCTGAACTGAACCCGGATCCCTGCAGCTGTGAGGCAGCGGTGCTAAGCTACATGCTGAACTACAAACAGAACACGATTTAACCCTGATTCAGGTAGAAGGATAAAAAGAAAGCTCCTTTCACTGGTGAAGTATTGTTGCTTTTTATATTTCATAAAAAGCAACAGGATTCAACAGCAATGTAATAGATAGTATCTGAAACCGCGATCCTGTGAGGCTTCAGCATGGAATAGTTGTGATGGATTTCCATTAAACATCTTGTATTGGGGAAGGAAAAATAGATGATAGGATGTCACTTGCTGATTATCACAGAAAGGATCAGACACATGAACAGAGTTGTGTAGTTCTCTCTTCTTCATAATTTGGCTCAGATATTATGATCAGTAACAAAGTGACATTGCTTACTGCTGGACTCAAAGATCGAGCCAAGCTCAGTGATGTGGATTTCCCCTTTCCGAACCTTAGTATAATTTTATCATCATCTATGGTGTCTGCCAATCACATTGTGGAATCCTAACAGACAGCAAACCAGGAAATAGTCTTCATTGTTCACTTTCTTTACGGTTTTACAGAAGATTACTTAAAGATAGGACAGCATGGTGGCACAGGGATTAGCACTGCTGCCTTACAGCGTCAGGGACCCGGGTTCAATTCCTGACTTGGGTCACTATCTAAGTAGAGTCTCCCCGTGTTTGCGGGGGTTTCCTCTGGGTGTTCTGGTTTCCTCCCACAGTCCAAAGATGTGCAAGTTAGGGGGATTGGCCTTGCTAAATTCTCCCTCAGAGTACCCAAACAGGTACCAGAGTGTGATGGCTCGGGGATATTCACATTAACTTCATTGCAGTGTAAATATAAGCCTATGTGTGACCAATAAATAAACTTTAACTTTAAAAACATCTAGGATTCAGGCAGAAGCTGAAATGTCACAAACAAGCTTCAGAAATGATTATTATTATTTCAAAAATCAATGGGAATGTTATTGCGGAATGAAGATAGTTAACTTTCTACAGATGTAAAATGAGTTCTTCTGTGTTCGTGAGGCTGTTCAGCAGTGATTCAGACTTTATACACCATTAAAAACCCAGTTACATCTCACTGAACAAGGTGTGACATTTTCAAGTATTTTTACAGGGAGGCTAACAGAGTAAGGAGATTAACTTCACTTCAATTCAATGGTTTCTAATTGTTTTTCACCTGTGAAGACTTCAGCAGTACATGCTCTGGGGGAGCACTGGCAGGATTTCTGCATTTTGCCGCTCATATAAGAACAGCAGATCACAGAATCCCTGCAGTATGGAAGAGGCCATTCTGTCCATCAAGTCTGCACCAACGCTTTGACAGAGTAACTTACCAAGGCCTCTTCCCCAGCTCTGTAACCCCACACATTTCCCAGGGCAAATCCATCTAACTTACACATCTTGGGACACTACAAGGCAATTTAACATGGCCATTCCACCTAACCCGCACGTCTCTTGGACTCTGGGAGGAAATGGGAGCACCTGAAGGAAACCCACGCAGACACAGGGAGAATGTGCAGACTCCGCATAGACAGTGACCCAAGCCGGGAATCGAACCCGGGTCCCTGGAGCTGTGAAGCAGCAGTGCTAACCACTGTGCCACCGTGCCACCCTACAGTCGGTTCAACTGCCGCTGTCAGTTTTGCGGAATAATAGTGGCGAACGCTGGCATCATTACAGCTGCAAATCCCCAGCCGTTAACTCACACAATGGGGCACGATTCTCCGGCCACACTCGGCTGAAAACTGGAGATTCCCACCCGACTTTACACGGTCCGACTCCTCCGCCCAGTAGTATTCCACTGGCAATGGGATGGGATAATTACAGCCAATGATTTAGGGACGGGAGGGTTTCCATACAATTAGCTGACTCACCACAAGGTGGCAGTAGCCTTTGTTTCCCAGATGAACCTCTGAAAACTTCCAACTATTCTGAATAATAAAGTGTTTGCAATTGCTTCGCCAGTCGTGAGTTTGTGAAAGGAACTTAACAAGTTGGTGCTCAACCGTAGTGCTTTGCGGGAAGTGGAAAATTAATTTTGGTTCTGAGTTGTAGTTTGCCAGGTTACAGTCCCAGCGGACATTTTTTTAAGTCAAGCAAGTCCCTGCAAACATTTCACAAAGGGTGAAATCAATGAACAAAGAAAATTACAGCACAGGAACAGGCCCTTCAGCCCTCCAAGCCTGTACTGACCATGCTGTCCATCTGAACTAAATCCCCCTACCCTTCTGGGGACCATATCCCTCTATTCCCATCCTATTCATGTATTTGTCCAGACGCCCCTTAAAAGTCACAACCGTATCCATTCCCACGACCTCCCCTCCACCACCCCCCCACCCCCACCGCAGCAAGTTCCCACCACCCTCTGTGTAGAAACTTGCCTCATACATCTCCTTCAAACCTTGCCCCTCGCACCTTAAACCTATGCCTTCTGGTAATTGACTCTTCTGCCCTGAGAAGAAGCTTCTGACTATCCATTCTGTCCATGTCTCTCATAATCTTGTAGACTTCTATCAGGTCGCCCCTCAACCTGGTGGTTTCAGTGAGAACAAACCAAGTTTCTCCAACCTCACCTCATAGCTGATGCCCTCCATACCAGGCAACATCCTGGTAAATCTTTTCTGTACCCTCTCCAAAGCCTCCACTTACTTCTGCTAGTGTGGCGACCAGAATCGCAAACAGGGAACATATATCAGGAGTGAATTAGGTAGGATGCAACCCTCCCCAGATTTGACAAAGGAAAAGAAGCAATAACAACCATTGGTAGGGTTTTCTCACTTTTTTTTGACAGTGTCAAGTCAGGTGTGAAATTTGGCTTGTTCCCCCACAGCTCCACTGCCAGTTTTTCCCTCCATTCTCTTGACATTTAGTCCAAAAGAAACCCTGGAGGTGGCTCCCACAGTGTCACACTGAATGAGCCTGCCCCGCCTGCAATCTCGGCTTACACCATGGGCAGCACAGTGATTAGCACTGCTGCCTCACCGCGCCAGGGACCCGGGCTCAATTCCCGGCTTGGGTCACTGCCTGTGTGGAGTCAGCACATTCTCCATGTGCCTGTGTGGGTTTCCTCCCACAGTCCAAAGATGCACAGGTTAGGTGGATTGGTTATGCTAAATTGCCCTTCCCTGAAGAGGATTGGCCATGCCAAATTACCCCTTACTGTCAGGGGGATTAGCAGGGTAAATACTTGGGGTTAGGGGCTGGGTGGGATTGTTGTTGGTGCAGACTCGATGGGCCAAATGGTCTCCTTCTACACTGTAGGGATTCTATGATCTTATGGATTCTATCAAGTTTACATGGTTACTGATCCTTGACGCTATCATTTCCCATCTCCAAAGGGGGTTTTCCTTTATCCCTCCAGTTCATCATTCAAGAATAGACTTTTTTTTTGGACGTAAACTTTTTCCGCAAGTGGATTCTGGTTAATATCATAGCATCGTTATATCTGACCATGCTTCGATTGATGAAACTGTGCTTTCCTGAAGGTGTGCCCTCTCAATGTACTTGCTGTCCTTATTCTGTTCTCCCTGAAGAAGAATTTATTTAATTTATCTCCTCCCAGATTGATTTGTTCTGAACCATCAATACAGCCCCTGATATACCTGTATCCACTATTTGTGAGGCATTTAAGGCTCATAGCCATGGCCAGATTATTTCATACGCTGCGAGGATCAGTAAACAGCACTCAAATCACCTTTCCGAATTAGTTGATCTTCCACTCCAAGTTCATCAGCAGTACACATCTGTTCTGACTCCTCAGCTTCATAAAGAAAGACTTCGGGGGTAATCTTACTACCACGCCGATTGCGAGAGAAGCGAAAAACTGGGTTTGCGCCCTGTTTCTCACCTCACTTGATCTTACCCACCCTGAATTGTTGGAGTTATCAGCCTCACCCCCAGGAAGGGGAGAGTGAGGGGGAGGCAATGTTCAGGAGAATGGCAATCTCCCAATATACTGTGTACTACAGTGCATTGGGAGATCAGGTACATGCGCAATGACGCCCTCTAGCAGTCATCAGCCAGCTTCCCAACAGGAATAGACTCCGCCCAGTCCCCCTACTGGTGAGAATCACACTTTGCCTTTCTCTTTCTCAGTGTGATAAGATTTAAATTTTCCTCTGGCTGAAAATATGGGTCTGAAACTTTCCCATTTACGTTCTCATTTGGCAAGATCGCCTCATCAGTTTGCAGACAGAAGTTGATCCTGGTTCAACAATCAGGCTGAGAAATTTCTTCTGAAATCAAGACAACAGTTTTATGAGTGTGATGAATAAGCAACAAAATGCTTTCACACCAACTTTGCAAGTCACTGATCTCTCATCTGATCACGGAATTTTGCACTGAACCCGATGCTTCTGCACTGCATCCCAGCATCTAAATGATCAGTTTAAAACTTTCTATTCAGCCCTTTATTCCTCTGAGGTGGCAAACAACTCCAGCTTTCGTTCGTTTATTGACAAGCTTGATTTTCAACCTTGAGTTCTTTTTAATAGGTCCACGTTGGATAAGCCTCACAGAACCCTAGAAATCGATCAAATCATCAAGGTGCTACAAATTTATTAGACTCCAGGACCTGATGACTTTTTTGTTGATTTCTTTGAAAAAAATTCTCCTGTTGTTTATCTCCCCTGCTTAGCTTAGTCTTCTCAGAATCGCTTTCTCACAGTAATTTTCCTTTTAGTATAAATCAGATAAGTATCTCACTATTGCTGTAAAATGGTAAGGACCCCCATGAGTACAGCTCCTATCTGCCTATTTCTCTGCTAAATGTGAATTACAAATACTAGGCAAAGCTCTTGGCCTCAGTTTGGAGTCCATTTTACCAACTATTGTCTCTCTTGATTAATCTGGCTTTTTTAAGGAACATAGGAATTGGGAGCTGAAATAGGCAAATTCAGCCCTTCGAGCCTGCTCCGCCATTCAATCAAATTATGGCTAATTTCTCCACAGTCTCAAATCCACCCCCCACCTATTCCCTATATCGTGGGATCCCAAATTGCAGAAAGAGGCCATTTGGCTCATTGAGTCTGCACCGACAACAATCCCACCCAAGTCCTATCCCTGTAACCCCAAGTATTTACCCCACTAATCCCCCTGGCACTAAGGGACAATCTACCATGGCTAACCCACCTATCCTGTACACCTTTGTACTGTGGGAGGCAACTAGAGCGCCCAGACGAAACTCACGCAGACACGGGGAGAATGTGCAAACTCTACACAAACAGTCACCACTAACCACTGTGCTAACCACTGTGCCACTCATATCCTCCTTTCCCTATTTTTACTAGAAGTATGTCTATCTCCCTCTTGAAACCATCCAATGATTCAGACTCCACCGCGCAATGGGGCAGCGAGTTCCACAAACTCATCACCCTCTGCGAGAAGTAGGACATAAGAGCATAAGAAATAGGAGCAGGAGTAGGCCATCTAGCCCTTCGAGCTGCCCCGCCATTCAATAAGATCATGGCTGATCTGAAGTGGATCAGTTCCACTTACCTGCCTGCTCCCCATCACCCTTAATTCCTTTATCGATCAGAAATCTATCTACCCGCGACTTAAACATATTCAACGAGGTAGCCTCCACCACTTCGATGGGCAGAGAATTCCAGAAATTCACCACCCTCTGTGAGAAGAAGTTCCTCCTCAACTCTGTTCTAAACTGCCCCCCCCCCCCCCTCCCCCACTGCCTTATTTTGAGGCTGTGCCCTCTAGTTCTGGCTTCCTTTCTAAGCAGAAAGAATCTCTCTACCTCTACCCTATCTAGCCCCTTCATTATCTTGTAAGTCTCTATAAGATTCCCTCTCAGCCTTCTAAACTCCAACGAGTACAGGCCCAATCTACTCAATCTCTCCTCATAAGCTAACCCCCTCATCTCCAGTATCAGCCTGGTGAACCTTATCTGTAGTCCCTCCAAGGCCAATATATCCTTTCGCAAATAAGGGGACCAAAACTGCACACAGTACTCTAGTTGCGGCCTCGCCTCAGTTTTAAATCTACCGCCTCTCAGCCTACACCTGTGATCTCTTGTTCTAGATTGTTCCGTAAGTGGAAACATTTGGTCTACGTTTACTCTATCAATCCCTTTTAAAATTTTATATACATCGATCGGGTCCCCTCTCATCCTTTTTAAACTCCAGTGAGTGCAAGCCCAAACTGTTTTGTGTCGACAGCTATTTTCTAATTGAAGGCAGCTATTTAATATTAGCTACTCCAAGATTCCTTCTCCTCTTCCAGAAATTATGCTGAAAAATCATTTGACCATGTAGAACTGGACTATGTATTTGAAGTTTTAGAAAATCTATCAGATAAAAACTGAACCAGAACCAAAAATTAAAATTTTACATTTATCACCAGTAATTTCGATCTATACTAATCTTTCCTATTCTGCTTATTTTTCCTTATATAGAGGCACCGAGCAGGATTGTTCATTATCCCGCTACTTGTTGATATTGCTATTAAACAACTTGCTGTGTCCCTTCAATCTAATAGGGATGTCACTGGAATTAACAAATATGGTTTTTGTCCCTCTTCATGGGAGAACCAGAGCATCAGGAGGAATCCCACCCAGACATGGGGTGAATGTGCAAACTCCGCACAGTGACCCAACCTGGGAATTAAATCCAGGCCCTAGGAGCTGTGAGACAGCAGTGCTAACCATTGTGCCACCCTGTCACTTTTGTGTCAATACCCAATGTCCTTGGCAGTCTGCTCCAGTTTGGTAGCTTTTAAGCTACAAACTAGAAAGAGGCCATTCAGCCCATCAAGTCTGCACCAACTCCTTGATAGACCATTTACTACCCCCTCTACCCTATCTCTGCACAGACAGTCACCCAAGGCTGGAATCGAACCCGGGTCCCTGGCGCTGAGAGGCAACAGTGCTAATTAAATCTTGCAAAAAATTTGCTTTTCCCGAATAACTCTTCTGTATTAAGTCCATCGTTTGACTTATTCATCTTTAATTTAATGGGCAGCGTGGTGGCACAGAGGTTTGCACTGCTACCTCACAGTGCCAGGGGCCCAGATTCAGTTTCTGGCTTGTTTCACTTGTGAAGTCTGCATGTTCTCCCCGTGTCTGCGTGGGTTTCCTCCAGGTGCTCTGGTTTCCTCCCAGAATCTGAAAGACATGCTGGTTAGGTGCATTGGCCATGCTATTTCTTTCTCAGTGTACCCGACCAGGTGCCAAGTGTGGTGACTAGGGGATTTTCACAGTAACTTCATTGCAGTGTTAATGTAAGTCTACTTGCGACAAATAAATAAACTTATAAACTTTAGGGGGCATGCACTTAAGAGGAGAGGTGGGGGGAGTTCAAAGGAGATGTAAGGGGCAAGATAGGTGGTAGGTGCCTGGAATGTGCTACAGGGGTGATGATGGAGGCAAATCGATAGGGGTGTTTAGGTGCTTTTAAATCAGTACCTGAATATGCAATGAATAGAGGGACATGGACCAAGGGCAGGCAGAAGAGATTAGTTGGCGTCATGTTCGACACAACATTGTGGGCTGAAGGGTCTGTTCCTGCGCTGTACTGTTCCATGTTCTATGAAGTGGGACCATGTGGGATATAATTGGAAAGCTCCCTCAAAAGGTTAGCATAAATCTAACTGGCTGAAAGGCCTCCTTCTGAAAGATTCCATGCAGTCTGCTGAGGGTCTATCACATTAGCAGCACGTGGCTAACCTTCACTGAAAAGTTTAGACAGTGCACCGACATTGCTGCGGTTTATGGTGTGTAGGTTATAACAACTTGTCAAATTCCCCAATGTCTGAAATTTGCTAGGTGGCAGGCTAAATGTCATTTTCTTCCCACATTCCGGATACAAACACAGAAGTTTAAAAAAGGTCAGAATAGTTGTAAATATTATCGGCTATAAAAATATTTTGCTTTACTTATCTTTATCTTTCCTTATCTTTCTTCCATAGTAATCACACCCATTTTGTCTAAGTTGTCTCTGTCAGTGTATAAGCTCCACACACACCTCCTTACATCCCACTTTATCTCCCTCTATCAGCATATCCTTCTCTTCCTTGCTCTGTTTATCTAACTTTCCCTTAAATGCATCTATACTGGTCATCTCAGCCGTTCCGTGTGGTAGTGACTTCCACATGCCAACCATGCTCTGAGGTAAGAACTCCCAATTAGATTAATTCGTTACCATCTTATATTCATGACTCATAGTATTGCCTTTCCACAAGAGCAGAAGCATCTCCTCCATGGCTACTCTATTGAACCCCAACATTATCTTACAATGGTAAAGAGTGCGGCTCAATGGAATAACTATATTATCTCTTCTTGTCTCACACACCAGAGACAGAACAACGTTGAAATTCGGCTCTCTGCCTGTACTGTTCCTGAGGGGAGGGTGAGATCATTGACAAAGGTCTTGATCTCTCACCTTTTTGGTATCTTGATTCACTCACTAATTCCCCCACTGAGGACATACAGTAATTGAGAAGCTGCTCTGTGGGGAAACACATTGTGAGCTAACAGTGCAGTGTGTGCAACCGGTTTTGGCTTTGCAATCTCTCACTGACACCAGGAAGTAGAATCATGGAAGAACCATAGAATCCCTACAGTGCAGAGGGAGCCAATTAAGCCCATCGAGCCTGGACCAACAACAATTCTGCCCCGTCCCTAACCCCATAACCCGTGTATTTACCCTACTAATCCCCCTGTCACTAAAGGGCAATTAAAGGGAATCCGGTGCACCCAGAGGAAACCCACGCAGACATGGGGAGAATGTACACACTGAAAGTGACCCGAGGCTGGAATCAAACTTGGGTCCCTGGCACTGTGAGGCAGCAGTGAGCACAGTGGTCAGCACTGCTGCCTGACAGTGCCAGGGACCCAAGTTTGATTCCTGGGCTCGGGTAGGGGCAGAATCTGTGTAGAGTCTGCATGTTCTCCCCGTGTCTGCATGGGTTTTCTCCGGATGCTCCAGTTTCCTCCCACACTCCAAAGATGTGCGGGTTAGGTGGATTAGCCAGGCTAAATTTCCCCTTTAGTGTCAGGGGTACTATCTAGGGTAAATGCATGGAATTATGGTGATGGGGCCTGAGTGCGATTGTGGCCGATGCACACTGGATGGATTAGTCATGGGAAATATGTAGGGTTACTGGGATAGGGCTGGGGAGAGGGCCTGGGTATGATATTCTGTCAGAGGGTTGGTGCAGCCTAAATGGGCCAAATGACCTCCTTCCGTACCGTCGGGAGTCCATGAAATATTCACTTCCGGGAATAATATGAATGGCGTGGTGAGAATGGTGGTGCAAGCAAGGATGGGCTAATTGGCCTTTGCCTAGTACGATGCTAATATGTATTAAATCTGTTGTCAGCCGATGTCAGTCATTCCTTGCCCCCACCGCAAGCTGTTAACAGATTGGCTTCAATGTGTTTGAGTGATTTAATTTACTCTCCAATCATTGCTAAGGGAGGCAGTGCGGGATAAAGTATTTACTGTACGTGAGATGTTAGTGAATATCATTTCCTCACAGACTGTTATAGCGACGATAATTTTTCTTCCCCCTTGAAGCAGTTGAAAAGATCTTTATAGCCTTCAACTGGAATGTTTGTTTCATCTTTAAAATGCCCTGCAAAGTTTATTTTTTATATATGCATCAATTGGAATGGTGAAATTTAAACGCACATTTGCCATGATTGTTTTGTTTTATTGTTTCGTTTCTGATGAGTATGGTTATATTTCTCTTTGCATTTTTATTTGTATTTTTGCAGACTTCTGCTGCAGGCTGGAATAGACATCAACCGCCAGACGAAGGCTGGAACAGCGTTACATGAAGCCGCACTGTGCGGGAAGACTGATGTGGTCCGCTTGCTACTGGAAGTAAGGGTTTTTTGTTAGGAACATCCTTGGACTGCTGCACTGCGCTATGCATGCGTAGGGTTTAACATTTCGCATTGCCCACTATGATGCCGCCACAGTTAAATAGCCCACTCCAGGGAGGTGATGCCAAGGCGGCGCGGTGGTTAACCTCACAGCTCCAGGGACCCAGGTTCAATTCTGGCCTCGGGTGACTGTCTGTAAGGAGTTTGTACATTCTCCCCGTGTCTGCATGGGTTTCCACTGGGTGCTCCTGTTTCCTCCAACAGTGAAAAGATGTGCAGGTTATAGGTGGATTGGCCGTGCTAAATTGCCCCTTAGTGTCAGCAGATTAACTGGATAAATGTGTGGAATTACGGGGATAGGGCCTGAATGGGATTGTTGTCAGTACAGGCCCGATGGGCTGAATGGCCTCCTCCTGCACTGTAGGATTCTATGAACATGTTTACACGTTGCATTTGACTTTTCTCTGTCCATTTGACTTGTGTCAGAAGGACTTAGGCTGGAGAAAATGGCATTCATTTCTCATTTAAAATGGTTATATTGGCACCGGGGCATATCATTCACCAATAGATTAGCGTGACTATGAAATGTCACTCTTTGCTATTTAACAATGGTGTTGTGTCAACCAGGCTAATCCCTTCATCAAAAAAAAACAGAACCCATTGGTACAGATGGCTTGTGAATATTGCACAGTACAATTCAAATCCATATAGTGATGTAGAATTGAATAGAAATAAAAGTGATTTTAATAGGAATAAAAATGAGGAGCAAAGAAAAATCGGTTTGCCAACTCGTGTTCACCTATATTATTCCATTGTGTAAAGTATCAAGATCTACGCTGATAATTTTACAACCACCAGGAATTGAAACCACAATGGGGTGACCTCCAAAATATCTTCTTTTTCTTTCAGATGTAACCAATACTTATAGGATGGCACGATGGCACAGCGTTTAGCATTGCTGCCTCACAGTGCCAGGGACCCAGGTTCAATTCCCGGCTTAGGTCACTGCCTGTGTGGAGTTAGCACCTTCTCCCGGTGTCTGCGTGGGTTTCCTCCGGGTTCTCCGGTTTCCTCCCACAGTCCATAGATGTGCGGTTGAGGTGGATTGGCCATGATAGATTGCCCCTTAGTGTCAGGGAGACAAGCATGGAGTTGTGGGGATAGGGCCTGGGTGGGATTGTGGTTGGTGCAGACTCAATGGGCTGAATGGCCTCCTTCTGCATGGTAGGATTCTATAACTTCTTATCAAATGAATTAAGAAATGGTCCCAGATTCAAACTTGACTCTGTTAACTTTTAATCATTTGTCCCACTCAATCCCTTCATTGGGAATTGGGAGCATTATTATTGATAGACGGGGCGGGGGGAGAGGTTTGACAATATCTTACACACCTAAAGCTGTTCAATTTAATTGTGTTTCAGAGTGGGATTAACGCGCACATCAAGAACACTTACAATCAGACGGCCCTGGACATTGTTCATCAATTCACAGCAACGCAAGCAAGCAAAGAAATCAAACAAATGCTCAGAGGTAAATCTGAAAGCAGAAAGGTATTTCAGTGCTCTGTAGTACACCCTACAGCCTTCCATAAAGGGGAAAGAGCTTGTACTTACACATCTCCTTTTGTGACCCCTGGACCCAATGCCTTTCACTCTCAACACATTGGCCAGGATTCTCCCAAAAAAATTTGAAAATGAGATTAACTCCCACTTTTGCATGATTTTCAGAATGAATCTCCCATGTTCTGTGTATTCCCAGGGAATGAGACCTATTCCCGTTGGAGAAGCCAGCAGCACAGCACTGAGTGCACCACTACACATGCGCTGATCTCTCAGTGCCGAGCTCAGCGCATGCCCTGCACTGCCAGCCTCTCGTTTGCTGGCCAGCTCCCCGTCACTGACCCTCTGACCCACCCCCACCCCGCCTAATCACTGGTCTCCCCGAGGCAAGCCCCAATGCCCACACTCTCTCTAGCCAACCTTAATGTCCCAATCCTCCTCAACCCCCCCACCTCCAGCAGTCCCACCCCATCTATCCCTCCAACACCCCCACTTTCCTGACCCAACCCCAACTCGACTGTCCCAAACCCCCCCCATCCCTGCACTCGGCAGCCCTGACCCCCTGGCAGACCCTCGCTGTGCCATCGATCCCAATTCAAAGTGGCAGTGGGACACCCCCACCCCCACTGATGTTGTACCTAACAAGCTCTGTCCCTCAATAGGCCACGTTCCCCCTGGCCCTGCCCCCTTGGCACTGCCTGATGCCTGGTCAGATTTGCCTAGGTACCCTTTGGACATTGCCAGTTTACCCCTTGGGCAGTGCCAGGGGGCCAGGCTGGCACTGCCAGAGCCACCCCTCAACTCTTGGGGGACCTTCATGATCGGGATCGGGCTGCCTGTTCCCCATTAGTGGGGGACAGTTGTAATTCCTGCTGGAGAGAAGCACCTCCTGGCAGTGGGGGGGGGAGACACTAGCGGGCCTGGAGCCTTCTGTCCTGGGACTGCCAATGATATGCTAATCATGATTATAATGTGGAAATCAGCTCCGCGCCGATTTTCAGCATAGACCTCATGATGCTGAAAAATTTTGTTGCGGAGATGCTCAGAGGCCAGGCCTGTGAAATGGCCCCCGCTGTGGGCTGGGATAATTACCCCCATTGCCTGTGAAGTGTTGTAATGTGGGAAATTTTCCAGCTAATTTGCAAGCAGCAGTGAACATCTCATCCAAAAGATGGCACCGCTGACAATGCAGCACTCCCTCAACCCAGACCATGTGTGCAAAGCCAACTGCCCTATCCCCACACTCCCATCATAAAACATAGCGATGGCGTTGTGGTATTATCGCTCAACTATTAATCCAGAAACTCAGCTAATGTTCTGGGGAACCTGGGTTTGAATTCAGCCACAGCAGATGGAGGAATTTAAATTCAATTTTAAAAAAATCTGGAATTAAGAATCTACTGATGACCGTGAAACCATTGTCGATTGTCGGAAAAACCCATCTGGTTTGCTAATGTCCTTCAGGGAAGGAAATCTGCTGTCTTTACCTGGTCTGGCCTACATGTGACTCCAGAGCCACAGCAATGTGGTTGACTCTCAACTGCCTTCTAAGGGCAACTAAGGATGGATAATAAATGCTGGCCCAGCCAGCGACACTCATAAGAACATAAGAAATAGGAGCAGGAGTAGGCCATCTGGCCCTTCGAGCCTGCCCCGCCATTCAATAAGATCATGGCTGATCTGTCGTGGCTCAGTTCCACTTTCCCGCCCTCTCCCCATAACCCTTAATCCCCTCTCTTATCAAAAACCCATCAACCCGCTTCTTAAAAATATTTAGCGAGGCAGCCTCCACCACTTCAACGGGCAGAGAATTCCAGAGATTCACCACCCTTTGAGTGAAGAAGTTCCTCCTCAACTCCGTTCTGAACCGCCCCCCCTTTATCTTGAGGCTGTGCCCCCTAGTCCTACTGTCTTTTTTGAGCGGGAAGAGTCTTTCCACCTCTATCCTATCCATCCCATTCATCATCTTATACGTCTCAATGAGATCTCCCCTCATTCTTCTAAACTCTAACGAGTACAAGCCTAGTTTATTCAGCCTCTCCTCATAGCTCAACCCCCTCAACTCCGGTATCAGCCTAGTAAACCTCCTCTGCACTCCCTCCAGGGCCAAAATATCCTTGCGCAGGTGCGGCGCCCAAAACTGCACACAGTACTCCAGCTGCGGCCTCACCAATGCCCTATACAGCTGCAGCAAGGCCTCCCTACTTTTATATTCAATCCCCCTCGCTATGAAGGCCAGCATCCCATTCGCCTTCCTGACCACCTGCTGCACTCATATCCCACGACAGAATTCTTTAAAAATCGGTTACTAGATTTGCCAACCGTGTGATATCCTGCCTTCCCATGTCCAATCAGAGATTGAAGTGACTCCTCATGACCTGAAAGGATGATTCACGACAATCAAACAGCCATTTCCCAATGCCAATGTTCTGAAGATAATAAATGAAAATATTTCCTGCTACACCCTAATGCAGTGCCTGACAACCGAGTGCATCACCTTGACCGGTCCCCAGATAGCCGCAGATAATGGTTCCTCTTCCTGTTTTTTCAGATGCTTCTGCTGCCCTGCAGGTCAGGGCTGTGAAGGACTACTGCAACAATTACGATTTGACAAGCCTTAATGTGAAAATGGGGGACGTTATTACAGTAAGTGCGATATTTCAGTCAAATGCCATCTCCTATGACTTGCCTCTGCTTAACATGTTAATGTTTGCCTGTCAGATCATCCCAGTCAAATGAGTAATGCATTTGAAACCTCCACATAAAACTTTGTAACAGTATGGCTGTTCATAGAACCATAGAATCCCTACAGTGCAGAAGGCGGCCATTCGGCCCATCAAACCTGCACCAACAACAATCTCACCCAAGCCCTATTCCCATAACCCCATATATTTACCCTGCTAATTTCCTTGACGCTAAGTGACAATACCTGGAAGAAACCCACGCAGACATGGGGAGGATGTGCAAGCTCCACACAGGCGGTCACCCGAACCCGGAATTGAACCCAGGTCCCTGGTGTTGTGAGGCAGCGGTGCCACCAAACTGCCCAATATTGTCATACTGTGGAATGCAACACTTAATAGCAAACTGTTTGATTTGATTTGATTTATTATTGTTACATGTATTAGTATAGAGTGAAAAGTATTGTTCATTGTGCGCTATACAGATAAAGCACACTGTTCATAGAGAAAGAAAGGAGCAGAATGTAGTGTTACAGTCATAGCTAGGGTGTAGAGAAAGATGGACTTAGTGCGAAGTAGGTCCATTCGAAAGTCTGATGGCAGCAGGGAAGAAGCTATTCTTGAGTCGATTGGTATGTGTTGTTGATTATTGTTGATGCAGTAAAGAGAGTTTCTGCTTGTTCCATAAAAAGGATGACGATCCTTCTCTTTTACAATGGTGGTGCTGTGTTTATCTCAATGTCCCGTTGCTTTAGCCTGTAGTCGTACAGGAAAAACTTCTTCTTTCTCAGATCTGCATGTATTCCCCTGACCAGGCTAGCCAACTAAGCAGCATGTGGCACAGTGGTTAGCACTTCTGCTTCACAGCGCCAGAGACCCGGGTTCGATTCCTAGCTTGGGTCACTGTCTGTGTGGAGTCTGCACGTTCTCCCCATGTCTGTGTGTGTTCTCTCCGGGTACTCCGGTTTCCTCCCACAGCCCAAAAGTCGTTCTGGTATAGTCTATTGGCCATGCTGGATTTTCCCTCAGTGTACCTGAACAGTTGCTGGAGTGTGATGCCAGGGGTTTTCACAGTAACTTCATTGCAGTGTTAATGTAAGCCTACTTGTGACACTAATAAATAAAACTTAACTCTTTTGTCCTTAGCCTTGAACCTCTCTTTCTCTCTCCAACTCCCAACCGTTCTTGCCTCTCCCTGTTTTACTGTTAGTGTAGACACTCTCTGATTTCCTCCCTCTCAATCCCTCACCACCTACAGACTCTTCCCCCTCTTCTCTATTATCCAAGGAGGTGAAATGGAAACCCGCTGCATAATCCATGCTAACATTCAGCTCCTTCACTCCTTCATTGCTTAAAAGCAGCCCCCTGATTTGCGTGTATCATATCACTGGCAGTGCCCCTCACAATGGCCCTTCACCTTCTCAATGGGCATTCCAGTACACAGATAGTCCTAGCCGTGAAATATTTGTGGTAGAAATGAAGTCCTCGAGAGCACGTTTATAGAGCAGAGCCAGTCCCCTGCTCCCTCCCCACCAGATAACTGGTGCTCTCAGTCTCCCGACCCTCCACTGTGGAGGATAAGTCAAAGTATAAGGCTTTTATAGAGACAGTTACATCAAGCTTCTGGTCGAAATCTTCTCTGATAGCAGCAAGTAGATCATACATTGTGTAAGGCCTCTTCTGAGGCTTGTAGAAGTGGACTGACATCCAAGAGCCAGATTTTGGTTCCAAGTCAGGTGGCTTCCATTGGAAAATTACCCAGCTCCTAGGATCCATCTCAGTAGTATTGCATGATTTTCACTTTGGGGACAGGTACAGGACGGAATCCAGCCTTTCAATCCCAGAAACAGATTGCAGGCAGCCTCAGATGTGCTGGTTGCAAGGCATCCCTTCTCTGGACTTCAAGGACGGCATGGTGGCACAAGTGGTTAGCACTGCTGACTCACAGTACCAGGGATCCGGGTTTGATTCTGACCTTGGATGTCTATCTGTGTGGAGTTTGCACGTTCTCCCCCCGTGCCTACGTGGGTTTCCTCCAGATGCTCTGGTTTCTTCCCACAGTCCAAAGATATGCAGGTTAGGTGGGTTGGCCTTGCTAAATTGCCCTTAGGCATCCCACAATGTCTACGTTAGATGGAGTAACCATGAGAAATGTGTGGGCCTACAGGAATGGATATGGGAGAGGGCCTGAGAAAAATACGTTCTCAAACAACTGGTGCAGAGTGGATGGGCCAAATGACCTCTTCTGCCATGTGGAGATGAAATCTAAACTTACAATCTAATTATTAAAGCTCTCACTCTGACACACTTGATAATGAAAAACCTTCTATTCATAAAGTTTATTCAAAGCTTTTAAATTTTCTTGTTATTCAGTTTTTATAAAAATAAAAAGCTTCTATTCATAATCCCAACTCAGAAACAACGAATTGTATAATATCCTCTCAAACTGTTAGTCAAACTTTGAACTGAAACTCCTGTGGAGATATTTATACCTTTTGAAATTCAGCCAAGCATTCATAGTGACATAATAATAGCCCTTGGGGAAATGTCAACAAAGAACTCTCTTAAAACTGCACAACCAGACGCTATAATTTTGTTCTAACCTGCAGTAGATGGCCCGTAAATCAAAGTAGTCCAGCAGAGGGTTTGTTATGAATTTTTAACAAGAGGGGCAACTAATGTTTAAAGGTTAGGAGGAAAGCGCAGTGGCAATGATACTAAACGACTGGACTAATGCCTAGGAAACATATGTTAAATCTTGTAATAACGTCTGAGGGATTTTAAATTTAACTAATAAACCTGGAATAAAATGCTAGACTTTATTAATAATGGTCATGAAACTGCCAGATTGTTACAAAAACTCATCTGGTTCACTAATGTCCTTCAGGGGGAAGAAATCTGTCGTCCTTATCTGGTCTGGCCTACATGTGACTCCAGAACCACAGCAACGTGTTTGTCTATTAACTGCCCTCAGAAATGGCCTGGCAAGCCACTCAGCTGTATTAAACTGCAGTAGGAAAGTGTTCTGAGTCTGTGCCTACACCGCATGGAACGCAAGCCGTTCGAGAAGAGCCTTCCCAAAGGCAGTTAGATTTACTTGCTCATGGGATGTGGGCATCACTGGCTGGCCAGAATTTATTGCCTGTCTCTGAGGGCACTTAAGAGTGAACTGTATTGCTATGGGTCTGGAGTCACATGTAGGCCAACAGATTTCCTTCCACGTTTGTGAACCAGATAGGTTTTTCCCCCAACAATCGTTTCATGATCATCAGTAGACTTTCAATTCCAGATTTTTATTGGATTCAAATTTCATCACTTGCCATGGTGGGATTCGAACCCAGGTCCCTAGAGTCTCTGGATTACAAGTCCAGCCATGATACCACTACGCCACCGCCTCTTCCTTGGAGGTATGGACAATGACTGGTCTTGCCAACAATACTCACACTCCAGGGACGAATTGGAAGAATAATTTGGGAACAGGGCCCCACTGCCTTGTGTGGAGATCTTGAGTGACACAGGCAGACAAAATGGAGAGCAGCGATGGTAAATACCTCAACAATCGATCTGACTCATGTGTCCACGGTGAAGGACCTTGTTTCAGACAGGAGAGGTTGTTATTGTGATACTTGGAATTAAGTTCTGATTTACAAGGAAATGAACGTTCAGTTCACCAATGATGACTGAAGTAATTAAAAGGAGTCCCTTTACAATCAACTCCCAGCAATACAGCAGACATACAGCAGGTGGTGCTGTACACACACATACACACACACATGTTCAGACCTCACCATCAACAATATTATCAAGGCTTTAATCACTTCTCAATCGATTGACCAGCAACCAGGTAGGAACAGAACTGACCTTCATAAGGACATTCTGACGAGGTTTCCGTAATGGTTGTCCTGATTCCATTCACACCACAACATTGACAAATTCGTTAGATTTCACCTCCCACAGCCTGTCAGAAAGGGCGGTTCAATTAAGGCAAGAGAGACACCTTTGCTCTTCCCACTGCCTTTCGACTTAGCTTCTCTTTTCTCTTACTTCTACCCGCTCGTGCCTGATGTTTCATCCTGCTTTGAGCAGGCGCTGCATTCCATACTCTCAATTCTTGCTGAAAACCCAACAGCGCACGGGGCAACACGGAGAACGAATAACCTCTGAAGGAAAAGGGCAGCACGTATCAATTAAAATGGCAGCACCATTTCAGAGAGTTAATAATAAGGTTACAGCTTCACCTGCCTGAAAGGTTCTTCATCAAGGCCTCTCAAATTTTCAGACTGCACGTCCTGGACTCAGAGTAGGCCTCAGGCCTTATCTGTTCATCTATTTAGCACAGGGATGGTTCTGTCAAGCACAGTCCCCCGCAGCACTCACTGAGAGGATCAAGCATCATCCTGGTTTCTTCCAGAGCTGTCTAACTTTGTATTTTCTTTGATTTCCCGGAAGGTTCTGGAGCAGCATCCTGATGGGAGGTGGAAAGGATGTATCCACGACAACAGAACTGGCAACGACAGAGTGGGATACTTCCCATCTTCTATTGCGGAGGTGATTAGCAAGCGATCAGGTAAAACACAAATATGCCTCCTCGTCCTTGTCTTAGGAGCCCTGAGCAAATTACCAAACAAAAATGTATCAAGACATCGAGTCTTTTATTTTAGCTTAACTGTTTTTACTACGGATTTCTTTTGTACCTGTTACGGATGAGGGAGCCCGGTGCATATTAATATTAATTATTTAGTCACGTCCAAAATGAAGAATCAAACCACTGTCATACCTCCGAGTATAGAACTCAGTAACAGTTCCTTCTGTAAAGTAGAAAATAATTTTTCTTGGCCTTGTTTGATTTTTATTCTTGAGAACATTAAATTGAATCTTTTTTTAATATATATACATTTGCCAGGTATTTTGCCGGTTAACTGAATGTGTTCAAAAGCATATAAATTTACAGTGAACCCACAGATGGCATAGATTTACAAATGAAACTTCACCACAAGAAAATATCTGGTGGAAGTTCAGCAAGTATCAAATGTTGGGTCAATTTTTGCGTCAATGGTGATCAAGGTGGGAGTGTTTGTGTAAACAGTGATTGAGGTAGGCGGGCTTGTGTTAATAGTGATGGAAGTGGGAATATTTGTGTAAATGTAAAGGCAGGCCAATGTCAGAAACAAACCCAGAGGTCTTTTATTACCCTCAAGTCTTGCCAAAAGCCTGACAGCATGTGGGACAACACAGAAACTGAATAATCCCTGAAGGAAAGGAGAAACACATATTAGTAGAAATGGCAGCACCTGCCCTGGGCTCAGACTAGGCCCCAGGCCTACTATTAAATATCCGGGTGTAGCCCTGAAATGGAGACCGATGATCTTCCCTGCATCGTTGCTCCCATTTCTTGCTGAAGATTATATCGCTCATGAATAAAACTAGTCTCTTAATGTGCAGGCAGGGTCTAATGCTGGCCTACAGGATAGCAACACTATCCTGACATTCCTATCCCGTTGATGGTGGGTGAATGGTGCCTTGGACAAAGTGTCGCCACAATCAAGAGCCTCATTGCTGCATCATCACCGAGGCCTCACCTCGTTCCCCAATCACTTAGACTAGCAGGAGCAACATATGGCAGAAGCGTTCCAGTTGCTGGAGATCAGAACCAGCCCACCCTTGAGCTGATTTCCAAGCATTTGATATTGTAAATCTCATCATCAACCCGAGTAAAAAGGAGTCTACCCATTAGAATAAGACTCTAGTGACAGAACTCCACTCACAAATACCGTGATAATGGAGAGTCCTACAATGGAATTTCAAATTACAAAAGAACATAAGAACTAGGAGCAGGAGTAGGCCGCCTGACTCCTCGAGCTTGCTCCGCCATTCAATAAGATGCTGGCTGATCTTTTCGTGGATTCAGCTCCATTTACCCGCCCACCCACCTTAATTCCTTTACTGTTCAAAACATTCAATGAGGTAGCCTCAACTGCTTCACTGGGCAGGGAATTCCACACGTTCACAACCCTTTGTGTGAAGAAGTTCCTCCTCAACTCAGTCCAAAATCTGCTTCCCCTTATTTTGAGGCCATGCCCCCTAGTTCTAGTTTCACCTGCCAATGGAAACATCTTCCCTGCTTCTACCTTTATCTATTTCCTTCATGATCTTATATGTTTCTGTAAGATCTCCCCTCATTCTTCTGAATTCCAGTCTACTCAGTCTCTCCTCATTAGCCAACTCTTTCAACTCCGGAATCAACCTAGTGAATTTCCTCTGCTCCCCTTCCAGTGGCAGTGTATCTTTTCTCAAGTAATTACCTGGGGAAGAGGACACTGAAATGTTGTAGACTCATATCAATATCTTTTTTTTCCCTTCAGGCCTTTATTTGGTTTGAAGAGGTATAGGCGACTAAAATCCAATCTTGACAGGATGATTCAGGATTGTTATATGGTTCATCTCTCATCATCAGTGATTACTTTCTCTTTTGGAACTCTGATCTACCAAGGGATAGTTCAATGGATTCCTAGCCAGGGCTTACCCTTTAGACAGAAAGTTCCGGAAATCCTGAGCAGGTCTGGCAATATCTGTGGAGAGAGAAACAGAGTTAATTTTTTTTTGAGTCCAATATGATTCTTTCCTGAGCCCTTTCGACCTACAGGCACAAGAAAACCAGTCAGATGCCCTAACATGGAGACTGATGATCTCCCTAGCAACAGGGACTTGGAGTCCCTGGGCAGTCAATGGCCTGGTGGTATCGCTGGACTATTAACCTAGCAACTCAGCTAATGTTCTGGAGACCTGGGTTTGACTCCCGTCATGCCAGATGGTGGAATTTAAATCCAATAAGGAAAAAAATCTGGAATTAACAATCTACTGATGACTGCAAAACCATTGTTGGAAAAACCCATCTGGTTCACTAATGTCGTTTAGGGATGGAAATCTGGCCTACATGTGACTCCAGAGCCACAGCAATGTGGTTGATTCTCAACTGCCCTCCAAGGGCAACAAGGGTAACAAATGCTGGCCAGCCAGCGATGCCCATGTCCCACAAATGAATAAAAAAAACTCAGTAAAACAATGAGCCTTTTAGCATAACATAAGCCCCACTGCCACAGACTGCTAGGGTTCATTTGTGCCCCAAAATTATTTGGTATGAAGTGATCATTTGATGTGGTTATTATCAAATATCTTCGTGTTTAGTCATTTTTGAGATTGGAGTATTTCGGACAAGGCCAATTTTTATTGCCCATGGGAGAGTGAGGAGAGCTGCTTTCTTCAATACAACTGAGTGGCTTGCTAGGCTTCAGTAAGCCTCAAGTCAAAGGTAGGCCAGGACAGGAAAGGACAGCAGGTTTCCTTTCCTAAATGGCATTTGTGAAGCAGTTGGGTATTTAGGACAATCTGACAGATTCATGGCCATTGTTTACCGGTGCCTGCTTTTTATTTCCAAATTATTTAAACTGAGGTCCCAAACTGTCCAAATGAAATTTGAACTCATAAAGTTGGATTTACACAATGAAGGGTGAATAGCTCAAGTTAAGAAATTTCCCAACTCAGTTTAAAGAACCTAGTTATAACCAATTCTTGTGTAGGATAGAATAGAATTTCCACTGGAAGGCAGATTGTACACAACCATAGTGGAGGGGGTGTGGTGGCAGTGGGGAGGTGGGCAGTGTTTACTTGTTAGAAGGCCTGCCTCTGTTCTCTGGGACTTCATCCAAAGCTATTAAGCCCTCGAGCTCTCATTCCTCACACCCCTACCCACTTCCCATGCTCCTTTCATGCCAACTCATACCCTCCATGTCACCTCACACCTTCCATGCCACCTCCATCGTCACTCACTCTGTATCCATTACGGCAGATCTCAGGAGGCACGTGGCAATGAGAATCATTAAACTAACAATCTTAACAGAGCTCTCATCCATATACACTTGATACAAGGGAAAGAAAATGTTCATTCGTGAAAGTCATTAAAAGGTTTTCAATCCCCTCAAGTATTAAATCTGTTGTAAAAACAAGCACTTATCCACTTACAACGTCATAGACAGTTGAGCCTTTAATTGCCTCTTTAAACTGTCAATTGAAATGTGAACTCAACGGCTCTTGCTAAACTAAGTTCTTTAGGAGCATTTATAGCTTAGCATTAAAACAAGCATTCGTAAGGAACAACCCTTGGAAAATTTCACCAGAGTTCTATTGAAACTACAGAACACGTGGCAATGGCTTCTTCTCACGTACACCAGATGGCCTGTCAATCAAAGCAGAGCTGCAGCTGGTGCACTTGAATTCTAACTGACAGATTCAGTCTACTTTTGTTTTTTCCCCTTCTTGTTCTGAAAGGGCTGTGAGACTAGGAGACCAATTGAAAATTTCAAAACTGAAATTGATTGCTTTTTATCACCTAAGGAAATTAAGGGTTATGGAACCAATGGAGTCAAGATACAAATAGGCTATGATTTTATTGAAAGATGGAACAGGTCCGGGGATTGGGAGGGTAAGTGGTGGGGGTTTAAATATCCTCCACCTGCTGTTATGTTTCCATGTCAGTGAAAACATTGAGGTGATAAATTGCGCCCACGTTAGCCACTTTGACACTAAATAGAGTCGAGGATGAATATTATTTCCTGAATATACTAAGATACTAATTGCATACCAATGCCTGCCTCAAAGACTAAGGTGCAAAGACATCATTATGTACTAATCAGCACATTTGTTGTACTAACACGTATGGGCATTCTGGGTTATGGTAACAATTGAACAGTGTTAACTATTGTTTGCTTACGGCATTTTTTAAGTTTGAAAATTTTTTTTGTTGCTGCTTCCTACATTTTGCTTTTTGTTTTCTTTTTCATTTCTTTGTTTCGCCATTTTAGGTTCTTGGGATGCAGCTATTTATGCCCACAATTATCAGCAATATCACAAGATACAGCTGACGGCTTATGGCACAGCAATAGTCAATGGTGACTCCACTCATCACTTTAACTCCCTGCCACCTCCCCCTCCCCCTCCACCTTTCCATCATCAGCCTCTTTTCAGTTCCTTTGGTTATCACAGAGCCAGTAGCTGTATAGAAGAATTACCTCACGGACAAGGTAGTCTATTCAGCATTTCTTTCATTTATTTTGGACCAGGGTTTCCCAAAAGGTCATCTCAATAAGGTGCCTCCTTTTTTGTTTTGTCAACCGATCAGCTAAATACTAAAACCACCAAATGTTCATAGAATCCCTACAGTGCAGAAAGAGGCCATTTGGCCCATCAAGCCTGCACCGACCACAATCCCACCCAGGCCCTATCCCCGCAACCCCATGCACTTACCCTAGCTAGTCCCCCTGACACTAAGGGGCAATTTAGCATGGCCAATCCACCTAACCTGCACGTCTTTGGATTGTGGGAGGAAAACCGGAGCACCCGGAGGAAACCCACGCAGACACGGGGAGAACATGCAAACTCCACACAGACGGTGTGACCCAAAGGCTGGAATTGAACCCGGGTCCCTGGTGCTGTGAGGAGCAGCGCTAACCACTGTGCCACCATGCTGCCCCCTTCACCCACCGTCCCCCATCACTACAACCTTATTGGTTACTTCTGGGAAACCTTGTGTTATTCTTATGCGAAACGAATGTGTGCCTTAATTTTTATGTGTTTAGTTTTTGTTTTGCTGAAGGATGATTCACTTCTAAAATAACTGGCAGCGTCATGTACTAGATAGTCATGATGTTATTTAGGTAGCATCACCCCTTCAATAAAGAAACTGAGGTGAGATGAGGAAAGGTTTTTGTTTCAACACCTCAAGTGGGTATTACCTGCAAGGCTCTGGTTGAGAGGCAGACAGAAACAAGACTTTCAAAAAAAGACTTGAGGGAGAAAAAGAATTGCAAGGCTGTGGTGAAAATGCTGGAGAGTGAGAGGAATTGGATAGTTCCTTCTTACGGCTAAAGGGATCAAGGGATATGGAGGGAAGGGGGTATTGAATTTGATGATCAGCCATGATCAAAAGAAATAGCAGAGCAGGCTCGAAGAAACAAATGGCCTATTCCTGCTTCTATGTTTCTTTCAAAGAGCCAACAAGGCCTCATGGCTTCATCCTGTGCCTTAAGACTCTATGATTCTATGATTCTGTGTCAAAAAGACTTCAGACAGTGAATTACTCACAATGGGCGCTAAAGAGAGGTTCAGCCTGTTTTTCATCTCTGCCAACTTTTATCTCCATTTTAAAGTCAACCAAAATAAAGATTGGGAGAGGTGTGTAGCAGACTGTCAACTTCTATCATTGACACAGTAGCACAGTGTTTAGCACTGCTGCCTCACGGTTCCAGGGAGCCAGGTTCGATTCTGGCCTTGAATGACTGTGAGGGATCTCCACATTCTCCTGTGTCTGTGTGAGTTTCCTCCAAGTGCTCCGGTTTTCTCCCACTGTCCAAAGATGTGTAGGTTAGGTGGATTGGCCATGCTAACTTGTCCCTTAGTGTCCAGAGATGTATAGATTAGGTAGATTGGCCATGCTAACTTGTCCCTTAGTGTCCAATGATGTGTGGGTTAGGCAGATTGGTCATGCTACCTTGTCCGTTAGCATCCAAAGGTGTATAGGTTAAGTGCAATGGCCATGATAAATTGCCTCATGGTGTCCCAAGATGTGTAGGTTAGGTGGATTGGCAATGCCGAATTGCCACTTAGTGTCCTAAGGTGTGTAGGTTAGCTGGATTGGTCATGCTGAATTGCCCCTTAGTGTCCCAAGATGTGTAGATTAGATAGATGGTAAATGTTTGGTGTTGCGAGTGAGAGGGCCTGGATAAGATACTATGTCGGTGCAGACTTGATGGGCTGAATGGCCCCTTTTGCACTGTAGGGATTCTATGATTTTATGATCTGACACCAATGGTTCTAAGTCTCAATAAGCTACCTTTCCAAATAACGGGAATTGCTACGATGGGGAACAAGTCTGGCTGCTGAGATCTTGGGTGCCCAGGGAAAGCCCAATCCCATATATCGTCACAAATTTTGTCTGTAACATTCACGGTCCTGTTGGGCAACCTCTTCTTATTGTGACAAAAGGTTTACCAGTCCCTGTATGACAAGTAAGAGGTTGTGTACAAAGCTCACAGACAACAATGCTGAAGGAGATACGATCAACATTTTTATTAATTATAATGAGAATTGAAACGAATTGAGGTAAATAGATATGCAGTGCTTTCCTCTGAAGGAGCTTTAGAAGTAAATTGTGGGATGTGAATGGGTGGTAATGAAGCTTATTAAGAGCTAAATTCAGCAAATAATATAATTATTTCAAATTTATAGGATAACTGGTAGGATAAACTTCCTGTGAAAACTCAATATGGCTATATTATTTCAGAAACAAATTAATTTAACAGAAAGGGGAAATGGCCATTTGCCGTGGCTAGCAGTATAGTCGAGTTTCTCCACACCCCTTGAAACAATAAAATGGATCAGAGAATCCTGCAGTGCAGAAGGAGGCCATTCGGCCCATCATGTCTGCACAGACCACAATCCCCAGGGCCTAACCCAGGCGTGATCTGAAAGAATAGTGGCAGAGCACGATAAAAAGGGGGACATGTCCTCTCTCTGTCTGACACCAAAAACCTAGCTAGTTCTCCTAAGGGGCAACTTATCACACCCAATGCACATCTTTCGACTGTGAGAGGAAACTGGAGCACCCTGAGGAAACGCACGCAGACACAGGGAGAATGTGCAAACTCCGCACAGACAGTAACCCAAACCAGGAATCGAACCCGGGCCCCTGGTGCTGTGAGGCAGCAATGCTAACCACTGTGCCATCATGCCGACCCTTGCTCTGATTACACATTTATCCTGCCATGTGAGATGGGGATGCAATCTGTTGGAGTAATGGAATAGCGGAATGAGGCCCCTTCACTGTGATCTCCACAGCTCACTGGTTTCCCCTTAGTGTCCAAATAAAATGTGTTTTTTTTAACAAAGAGAAATTGTTGCCTATTTGCCCTCACATGGAATAAACTAACTTGTGAACAGGTAAGGATGTGAAATACATTGAAAAGAACGTCCTCTGATGTCTCAGGGAGTGGCTGAGTTTCTTCTTGTTTCTTCGTGGAATGTGAGCATTGCTGACAAGACCAGCATTTCTATTGCCCATCTCTAATTGCCCTCAGAAAGGTGCACCACCTTCTTGAACTGCTGCAGCCCATTTGGGGGGGGGAGGGCGGACTCATCCATAGTGCTACTAGAGAGGGAGTTCCAGGATTTTGACCCATCGACAATGCAGGAAAGGCAATATATTTCCAAGTCAGGATGGTCGGTGATTTGGAGGGGAACCTGAGAAGGTGGTGTTCCCATGCACCTGCTGCCCTTGTCCTTCTAAGTGAAGTGAGGCTGGGAGATGCTGTTGAAGACGCCTTGGTGAGTTGCTACAGTGCATATTGTAGATGGGACAATGATGGTGTTGTAGACAGTTATTTTGTTTAGTCAACAGTGGGGGAAGGAGGCTGTAACTTGCCTCGATGCTATTGAAAAGGGAAGGAAAATCAGCCAGCGTTCTTGCTGTTGATCACTATTCAGTGAACCGTGCTAGTATATGGAGCTCAGATGCACAGAAACAGGCTTCTTATGTGAGGTCCATCAGCTCTTCAGTACCACCCCATGTCAGGACTTATACATAGATACCTACCAATGAAGTACTCGAAGGCAACCAAAGGGAACTATAAGAATCAACATCTTCAGGAGAGGTGGAGGGAAGAAAAATTGGGCGGAAGATGAAGAGGAATATAACTGTCAAAAGGAAAGGTATGTGTAAATTAACTTCAGTAATTTAAACATGATATTGAATCAGTATCTTTGAGAGCTGCTCCATTTTTCACATACAGGTATTATAATCCAGGTTAGAAATTCCATGGTATTTTGTGAAGTCAGCCTAGACCATAAGTATTGTACTTTGAATTTTGGCACAGGAAAGCATAAGATGTTTCACACCAGGTATGATTCAAATGACCCACTGGGGAGCTTTTATCAAACAAAGTTTATTTAAGAATACAGTTAACATGTATAGAAAGAAAATTTCCAATAATTTTTTTACCAACTGCAAACAAGAACAAAGCAAACATGATATTATTTAAATCTTAACAACTAAATGCACAACCAAACTAGTCTCCTTACAAACATACACCCATCCCAAGTTTAGCACTGAAAACAAGAATGCTCACATGATTCTGGATTCTCTAGCACTGCAACACCTGCTGCAAATTAGTCCTTTTGTTCCAGAACTTGAAACTCTGGCTTTTCCATTCTGGAAATTCCCAGCACCTCGAGGTAGAGATATTGTCACTGCTGCGCATTAGCCATCAATCCACCCACAGGAAAATGTTCCCTCAGAGAAAAGAAAGACTGCTTCTAGTCTGCAATCCAAATGGTGTCTAATAAACAGTAGCCAGCAGAATTCCCAATACCAGGGAGAGAGGCACAAAAATACTGCTTTTCAATCTAGAGTCCAAAAGCTTTGAACTAAAACTGAAAGTGAATCTTTGGATTCCTCTGTGAAAGAACCACCTGACCTTGACCACCTTCCCACAACAATTCAAAAAGAGTTGTTAATTCCCAGAGAGTGCATTAGGCCCAGATTAAAAATAAACAAGACCCCATTCAAACCATTTAAGCAGCAATAAAAGGACATCTATTCAGGCAGCTGGTGCCACAGTGACAAAAAAAAGAGCTGCTAAGTACTGCAGAGAACATGATTTTAAAAATACACTTCTTAAAGACATAGTAGCATCATACAAGTTTTTGAGCTGTTACACAAAGATAATGGACAACAAGATTGGAATAGTTGGTTGTGTTGCTTTAGCGTTTCACAGGTTAAGTGAGAGATAGGCCCCTTACAAGTAAAAGTACTTTTTCACACAGAAGACGAGTAGAAATCTGGAACACTTGCCCCTCCAAAAAGTTGTAGATGATGGGAGTCCATTGACATTTACGAGATGAAGATTCATAGATTTTTGTGGGATAAGGGATGCCAAGGGAAACAGAGCACAGGTAAGCAGACAGAGTTGAGAGACAGATCAGTCGTGATCTGACTGAATAGGCCTATGCATTTTTTTCAAAGCCACTTGCAATACCGATCTCAAAGACCATTAGAAACCACTCAATCATCACACCCAAATGAAGGAAGATCAAAGCAGCTGGGTCTTGCAATTTCTGTCATTGAAATCAATAGTTCTGCGCAGTCCTTCTGTAATGAGTTCTCATTTGTAGCAATAGAATGTCGCCATGTGTTGAAGTATGAGACAGATGGTAATTTAGTGTGAGTCAGACAAAACAGACTTAAATCAATATTTCCAGAGCACCGAACCCTGTTATTGAACACAGATGGAGAAGAACAGGGAAGAGGTGGGTGATTGAAGGTGGCACGGTGGTGCAGTGATTAGCACTGCTGCCTCACAGTGCCAAGAACGCAGGTTCAATTCCCGGCTTGGGTCACTTTCTATGCAGCGTCTGCACATTCTCCCTGTGTTTGTGTGGGTTTCCTTCAGGTGACAAAGGGTCATCTAGACATGAAACATTGGATCTATTGTCTCCCCACCGATGCCGTCAGACCTGCTGAGATTTTCCAGCATTTTCTGTTTTTGCCTCTATTATGGTGCAGTGCTGCCAGTCACACTGCTGATGCTTAGTGGGTAGTCCTGTGCTTAGCTTAGCACATTTGGAATTCCATTCTCAGTCCACCAGACTTAGATCAGAACAGGAGTGTCCGTTTTCTCAAAGTGTTAAGACAGGCCTGTTTATTAAGTCCATAAAATGAATGCGAGCTACTTTGCCTGGACATCTTTTTAAGCCTGACCACACCTTTCACTGAAGGTATGCAGCACGGTGGCACAATGGTTAGCTCTGCTGCCTCACAGCACCAAGCAGCCAGGTTCGATCCCTGGGCTTGAGTCACTGTCAGTGCGACATGAGCACATTCTCCCCATGTCTGTGTGGATTTCCCCCCAGTGCCCTGGTTTTCTCCCACAGTCCAAAAGACGTACTGTTTAGGTGCATTGGCCATGCTAAATTCTCCTTCAGTGTACCCGAACAGGCGCCAGAGTGTGGCGACTAGGGGATTTTCACAGTAACCTCATTGCAATGTAAATGTAAGCCTACATGTGACACTAATAAATAAAGTTCAAGACTGTCATTATATTGGCACTGTTATCCCAGTTGGCAGTGTTTCTCCACTGCAGATTAATTAACCAAGTGCTTTCATAACACTGAATGTAGGGACATAAGAAACACAGGCCATTCAGTCCCTCAAACCTATCCCTCCATCCAATGCGATCATGGTTGATGTGTGATCCACTTCCGTATACCCATCTTCATGTGCTGAAGTCAGGACCAAACAGAACTGCACAGTACAGTGGCAGGCGACCACTGCCCTCACCCCAGCCTTAAAACCCATCACTAATAGACATAGTCTCACTTCACTTGGGTTTTACACAGTTAAAGTTAATTTTATTAGTGTCACAAGTGGGCTTACAGTAACACTGCAATGAAGTTACTGTGAAAATCCCATAGTCGCCACACTCTGGTGCCTGTTTGGATACACCAAGGGAGAATTTAGCATGGCCAATGCATCTAACCAGGGAGAAAACCCACGCAGACACGGGGAGAACGTGCTGATGTCACACAGTCAGGAATTGAACCCGGCTCCCTGGTTCTGTGAGGCAGCAGTGCTAACCACCGAGCCACCATGTCGCATAACTTCAATCCGAGGTACGATCAGGCTTAAAAAGATGTCCAGACAATGTAGCTCGCACTCACTTTATGAGCTTAATAGAGAGGCCTGTCTGAACACTTTGAGAAAATGGACATTTTTGTCCTGATCTAAACCTGGTAATCTGAGAGTGGAACTCCGAATGTGCTCATCTAAGCACAGAACTACCTTCTGAGCATCAGCAGTGTGACTGGCAGCACAGCACTACAATAGAGGCAAAAACAGAAAATGCTGGAAAATCTCAGCAGGCCTGACGGCATTTGTGCAGAGAGAATAGAGACAATGTTTTGAGTTTGGATGACCCTTTGTCAGAGTATAATAGAGGCTTTTGCAAAGTTCACCTCTCACTCTACACTTTAATAGCAGTACCAGCAAAAATACGTGTGTTGGTCAGCTCCACATACTTCCTCCGTTTCCGATTCCCTATCCTCCTGCTCATTGTTATTGGAAATCACCCCATGTTCCTGACTAATTCAGCAATGGAAAAAGCAGATGAATTTTAAAGCCCCGGGGTGCATCAGGAAATGCTCCTTCTCAATTAGCTACATGCCAGCACACTTATTCATTGCCTTGAGCAAATCATAGAATTATACAGACTATTCATAGAAACATAGAAAATAGGAGCAGGAGGAGGCCATTCGACCCTTCGAGCCTGCTCCACCATTCATTAAGATCATGGCTGATCTTCCAACTCAATAGCCTGATCCCACCTTCCCCCATGATCCTCTTCGCCCCAAGTGTTATATCTAATTGCTTCTTGAAAACATTCAATGTTTTGGTCTCAACTATTTTCTGTGGTAGCGAATTCCACTCTCTAGGTGAAGAAATTTCTCCTCATCTCTGTCCTAAATGGTCTACACTGTATCCTCAGACTGTGACTCCCCCCCGCCCCACCCGCCCGATCCCTGGTTCTAGACACCCCCACCATCAGGAACATCCTACTTGAATCTACCCTGTCTACTCTTGTTAAACTTTCTGTGAATTTCACAGATTCACCGCTCTTTGGGTGAAGAAATTTCTCCTCACCTCAGTCCTAAAAGCATTAACTCTTACCCTCAAACGGCAACCCCTAGTTCTGGACTCCCCCATCATCAAGAACATTCTTTCTGAACATACCATATACTTGTTAGAATTTTACAAGTTTCTGTGAGATCCCCTTTCATTCTTCTGAACTCCAATGGATGCAATCCTAACCGACTCAATCTCTCCTCATACGCGAGTCCGGCAGGAATCAGTCTGGTAAACCTTCACTGCACTCCCACCACAGCAAGGACATCTCTCCTCAGATAAGGAGGCCAGAACTGCATATTAATATTGCAGTTGTGGTCTCACCAAGGCCCTGTCTAACTTCATCAAGACACCCTGCTCCTGTACGTGAATCCTCTCGCTATGAAGACCAACATACCATTTGGCTTCTTCACCTCCTGCTGCACCCGCTTCCTTTGAAGGTGATGTCTAATTCGTTCCACACCCCCCTGTTCTTTCCTCATAGCCGTATGGGTGGCACGGTGGCACAGTGGTTAGCGTTGCTACCTCACAGCGCCGGGGACTCGGGTTCGATTCCCAGCTTGGGTCACTGTGCAGCGCCTGCACATTTTCCCAGTGTCTCCATGGGTTTCCTCTGAGTGCTCTGGTTTCCTCCCACAGTCCGAAAGACGTGCTGGTTAGGTGCATTGGCCATGCTAAATTCTCCCTCAGTGTACCCCAAACGGGCGCTGGGGTGTGGCAACTAGGGGATTTTCACAGTAACTTCATTGACTATTAATGTAAACCTATTTGTGACGCTCATAAACAAACTTAGACTTCAAGAATTTCATTGAATCGTAGAATCATACAGCGCAGAAGAGGCTCTTCTGCCCATCGAGTCTGCACCAACACTTGACAAACATCTGAACTTCCACCTAATCTCATTTACCAGCGCTTGCCCTTGAATGTTATGGCGTGCCAAGCACCCATCCAGGTACTTTTTTTAAAGGATGTGAGGCAACCCACCTCCACCACCCTCCCAGGTCCAGACCGTCACCACCCCCGGGTAAAAATAATTTGCCTCACACCCACCCGGATCCTCCTGTTCCTCGCCTTGAACCTATGTCCCCTCGTGACTGACCCTTCAACTAAGGGGAACAGCTGTTCCTTATCCAACTTGTCCATGTCCCTCATAATCCTGTACACCTCAATCAGGTAACTCCGCAATTGCCCGTCAATTATTTATCCAGTTCAAAATGATTACTGAATTTGCTTCCATCTTTTTTTTTCAAACAGCACGTCCTAGATCATAATAGCTGGCTGTGAAAATATTTTTATCTTTACGCTGTCACTGGTTGCTTTGACAAGTGACTTCAAGCCTGTGTTGTTTGGTTACTGACCATTCCCACCAGTGGAATTACTTTCCCCCTAATTCCCCCATTAAAAATCTCCCCGAGTTTTGAACACCTCTGTTAACCGTGCCCCCCTCCCCCCACCTTGTGTTCTAAGAAGAACAGCCCCTTGCTTCTCCAGTCTCTCCACCTAACGAAAGGCCCAGTTGCATTTTCCGTGGGTTGCCATGACGATAGATGGCAGCGGGGCCTGAATCAGGGAGAGGCAGTTTCTTTGTCGTCCATTGAAACTGACAAATGTGATTATTGGCTCCGTCGCACCTTGGCAAATATTATACGGCGTAATTAACAGTCGGCAAAGCTCCCGACTATAAAATATCGAGCCCACTATCTGCACCGCCCCCCTCACTGTAGCTGACCGATTGCAGAAAGACATACGCACTGCATTTCAATTAGGTGTTTTAAAACAAAACATCCCTCATGCGTGAATTTGAAATGAATAATCTACGTTCTAACGATCCTCGGTTTAACTGAATTTCCTTGACAGATGTTAAATTGTAATCACGCTGTCCAAATACGCAGCCTCACTTGATATCCTGTGAATTCTAAGCTGCTTTCATTGGAAAGTAGCTCATTAAATCATTGAACATCTTTTTAAATTCTAAAACAAGGAAGGTGCGTTGTTCTACAATCTTGGAATCCTGTGCGCTAGAATACAGGTTGGCACACTTACAGTTAAGACTGCTTTCTCTCTGACCCATTGCCCCTATTGACTTTTCGCTTCTGTTGGCTTGTTTGGCACTGCTGCCTCACAGTGCCAGCAATCCAGGTTCGATTCCCGGCTTGGGTCACTGTCTGTGCAGAGTCTGCACGTTCTCCCTGTGTCTGCATGGGTTTCCTCCGGTTTCCTCCCCACAGTCCGAAAGACGTGCTGGTTAGGTGCATTGGCCGTGCTAAATTCTCCCTCAGTGTACCCGAACTAGGGGTCTTTCACAGGAACCTCATTGCGGTGTTAATGAAAGCCTAATTGTGACACTAATAAATAAACTTTAAAAAATCTTGGGGCAATTGGGACTAGCTTTGGGGTTTTAAAAAAAAAAGGGCGGCATGGACAAGTTGGGCCGAAGGGCCTGTTTCCGTGCTGTAAACCTCTATGACTCTGAGTCCTCTGAGCTGGAATACAGGTTGGCACATTTATACATATAGACTGCTTTCTGTTTGGCCGATCACTTCTACTGGAATAAAAGCAAAATAATGCAGATGCTAGAATCCGAAACAAAAACAGAAAATGCTGGAAAACCTCAGCAGGTCTGACAGCGTCCACGGAGAGAGAATAGAGCCAACATTTTGAGTCTGGATGACCCTTTGCCAAACATTATACGGCGTAATTAACAGTCGGCAAAGCCCCCAACTATAAAATATCGAGCCCACTATCCGCATCCCCCCCCCACCCGCCCCCCTCACCATAGCTGACCGATTGCAGAAAGATATACGCACTGCATTTCAATTAGGTGTTTTAAAGCAAAACATCTCTCATGCGTGAATTTGAAATGAATAATCTATGTTCTAACGATCCTCGGTTTAACTGGATTTCCTTGACAGGCTCTGAAGAAGGGTCATCTAGACTCAAAACATTGGCTCTATTCTCTCCCCACAGATGCTGTCAGACCTGCTGAGATTTCCCAGCATGTTTTTGCTTCTAATGGATTGTTGCTTCTGTTAGCTTGACTGGACCCTGTTTGGTTTAATTTTGGCACTCAGGTGCCATGGGAGGGGTGCTTAGTTGGTATCTGCAAGGCATCCAGTGGTACTGAGACATGGGAGGGTCAGAACAGACGACCATGGTCAAGCGGAGCTCATCCTCTATCACCTCTTCCCTCCGAAAACAGATCGCAGAGTGGGTTCACTCAAGAACCAATTTTGAGGTAGCAAACACAATGCGTTTTCTGGTAAATGTAGAACTCCAAATTGGCATGTGTCCTCCGTCAGCAGATGTATTTTACTGATGCCAGTTGGAACACAGAGCTGCAGCTTACACATGCAGAGTGCAAGAACGCAGTTTCTCACTGTGGAAAGAAGAGGTAAAGAGAACTGTGGAAAACCAGCTGAGGTTCCTCTGAAATTAAAGCAAAGTAGCTGCAGATGCTGGAAAGCTGCAATAATAACAGAAGATACCTGATAATCTCAGCAGGCCTGGCGGGGTCTGCGGAGAGAGAAACAGAATTAACGCTTGGCATACGGACTCAGAACATGAACTGTTTCTCTCCTCATAGATGCTGTCAGATCTACTGGATGGAATCTTCCCATAATTTGTCAGGTTCAGTGAGAAAATCGACATGTAGCTCTCCAGCGAGACAGCTGGGTTTTCTCTCCCGATTCTCTGAGAATCTGGGAGTGGGGTTTACGCCGTCATTCTGGCAGGGTGAGGCCTGATAAAACAGGCAACAGCAGCTCCACAGAGATCCAGGTGCAACTTTAAAGTGCACCCCGCTGTACGATAAAAAATAACTTCCCTCCCACCCCCAGACACGGAGGACAGCACCCCTCCAAGTTCATCGGAGAGACGTGTCCCCACACAGGCATCAGGGCAATACCTCCCCCCCCCCCCCCTGCCACTGCTCACTCCACCCACACAGGCACTGGGATGAACCCCCCCCACCCCATCATAGGGCAGTCCCCTCTCCCGGCCCTTCCCCCCCCACCTCGCAGACATTGGAGCGACCCACCCTCCCCCGCACCGCACAGGTATCGGGACACACCACCCCACCCCCCAACTCCATGAGGAGAACCCCCCTCCCCATGGTGCTTCCTAGACGGACTGCCCCTGGCACAAGACCTTGGCACTGCCATCCTGACAGTGTCAGATTGGCACAGCCAAGAGGTGGTGAACCTCAAGAACTTCAGGTTTCTCAGAAGCTGTTGTACCCTCACCGACATGACATTTGCCTACCTGGAGGGGAGGTATATAGTGAGGATGCCCTTTAAATACAGTTAAATTTATTTAAATATATATAAAGGAGGCGCCTGCTCAGAAAGGGTAAATCGGAGAATGAGACCTTGTCGGCAAGATTCTTGTTACTACCCCGCCTTCCCCACTGAGTTTTTCCAGCATTTTCTCTTGTAATTCCTCCAATCTGTTTTTAATCTTCAGGTTTTAATGTTAACCTTATCCCTCAATGTTCTCTTTTTACAAATTACACCCAACAACCTTGAAAGTTCAAAATCCAAATGCCATAGTGTTAGCTGTGACTCTGGGGCGAGAACCCTTACCGTGAAGTCACAATGAGTTCAAATCTCAATCCCGAGCCTTGAGCACAAAATGTAGGCCGATGCTTTGGTGCGAGCACTGATGGGTGCAACACTGTCAGAACTGCCACCTTTTGGAGGGCAGATTGAAACCAGGCTCCCTCTGCCCTTTTAGGTGTTAGATCATACAATCTAGGGCAGGGGAGTTATCCTAGTGCCGTGACCAATGTTTATCTGTCAATCAAAGCCGCAAAACATTGGTCATTCTCAATTGTTGTGCCGAGGAGCTTGCTGTGTGCAAATTGGCTGCCTGCATTTCCTACATTGCAAGAGGAATACACTCCAAAAATATTTCATTGGTGGCAGAGCACTCGAGCTCATGAAAGGAATTACATAAAATGCATGTCTTTATTTTTATCTATTAATAGTTAACATCACACAGTGGCACAATGGTTAGCACTGCTGCCTCACGGTGCCAGGGACATGGGTTTGATTGTCAGCTTGGGTCACGCCGTGTGTGGAGTTTGCACATTCTCCCCGTGTCTGTGTGGGTTTCCTCTGTGTGCTCCACTTTCCTCCCACAGTCCAAAAGAGATGCATCGGCCGTGCTAAATTTTCCCTCAGCGTTGTGTCTACACCAGCTCTCCAAAAGAGCTGTTATCTTCTGTTGGTGCTGTTCTCTTGTCTTCCCATAACCATGCACATTCTTCCTTTTCAGATAAGTCTAATTCCCTTTTGAATGCTGCAACAGAACTGGCTTCAGCCACACTCTCAGGCAGTGCGTTCCAGATCATAAGCATGTACTGCAAAAAAGTGTTTATTTCCATTTTGCTTTTACTTCTTTTGCCAGTTGCCTTAAATCTGTACCCTCTTGTTCTCAAGCTTTTCATGACTCGGAACAATTTCTCCTTATTTACTCTGTCCAGACCCCACGTGATTTTAAATAACTTCGATCAAGACTCTTCTCAGCTTTTTTTCCTCCAAGGAAAGCAGTCTTAACTTCTCCAATCTGTCTTCATAATTTCATCCCTAGAACCCATTCTCATGAATCTTTTCTGTACACCCTCAAGTGTGTTCACATCTTCCCTAAAGTGCAATGCCCAGAACGGGACCAGCTGAGGTGGACTAGTTCTTACACAAGTTTAACATAACCTCCTTGTTCTTGTACTCTGCACTCCTATTAATAAGACCTAGAATACTGTATTAACTTTCTCTCTACCTGCTTATACCATCTTCAATGATTTATGCACATATACACACCCAGGTCCCTCTGCTGCTGCACCCCATTTAGAATTGTACCCTTTTTAAAATAATGTCTATGTTCTTCCTATCAAAATGAATCACTTCATATTTCTCTGCATTGAACTTCATGCGCTGCCCATTCCACCAGCTTGACCTTTTTGAAGTTTTACACTGACCTCTCTGCAGTTCGTAGTGTTTTCCATATTTCTAATTCTGAATATTTTAAAGTTATTTGATTTATTATTATCACATGTATCGGGGTAAGTGAGAAGTATCGTTTCTTGCGCTACGGTGCTCGACAGACTGGGGGGAACTGATTGTGGACAAGTCCCCAGGACTGGATGGAATGCATCCAAGGGTTCTGAAAGAAATGGCGGAGGTGATAGTGGATGCCTTGGTGGTTATTTTCCAAACGTCGCTGGATTCCGGGGAAGTGCCGGAAGATTGGAAAACGGCTAATGTTACGCCGTTGTTTAAGAAGGGTGGCAGGTAAAAGGCAGGGAATTAAAGGCCAGTTAGTTTTAACGTCTGTTGTAGGTAAAATGTTAGAATCCGTCATCAAGGAGGAAATAGCGAGGCATCTTGAGGGGAATTGCTTGATAGAGCAGACGCAGCATGGTTTCGTTAAGGGGAAGTCGTGTCTGACAAACTTATTGGAGTTCTATGAGGATGTGTCTAGGGCGGTGGATAGAGGAGAGCCAGTGGATGTGGTCTTTCTTGATTTTCAGAAGGCGTTTGACAAGGTACCTCACAAGAGGTTATTGCAGAAGGTAAGGGGGCATGGAGTTGGGGGTAGGGTGTTAGTGTGGATAGAGGATTGGCTGTCAAATAGGAGGCAGAGAGTGGGGGTCAATGGGTGCTATTCGGATTGGCGGTTGGTGACTAGTGGAGTGCCCCAGGGGTCGGTGCTGGGGCCTCAGCTATTTACCATTTATATAGATGATCTGGAGGAGGGAACCGAGTGTATGGTGTCGAAATTTGCTGATGACACCAAGATTGGTGGAACGGCAAATTGTGTGGAGAGTCTGCAAAAGGATCTAGATAGGCTGGGCGAATGGGCCAGGAACTGGCAAATGGAATTTAATGTTGGCAAGTGCGAGGTGGTCCACTTTGGTAGGAATAATGGTAGGAAGGACTATTACATGGCGAAAAACTGCAGCAGGCGACGGTGCAGAGGGACCTCGGGGTCCTTGTGCATGAGTCGCAAAAACCCAGCCTGCAGGTGCAGCAGGTGGTCAGGAAGGCGAATGGGATGCTGGCCTTCATAGCGAGGGGGATTGAATATAAAAGTAGGGAGGTCTTGCTGCAGCTGTATAGGGCATTGGTGAGGCCGCAGCTGGAGTACTGTGTGCAGTTTTGGTCGCCGTACTTACGCAAGGATATTTTGGCCTTGGAGGGAGTGCAGAGGAGGTTTGCTAGGCTGATGCCGGAGTTGAGGGGGTTGAGCTATGAGGAGAAGCTGAATAAACTAGGCTTGTACACGTTAGAGTTTAGAAGAATGAGGGGAGATCTCATTGAGACATATAAGATGATGAATGGGATGGATAGGATAGAGGTGGAGAGACTCTTCCCGCTCAGAAAGGACAGTAGGACTAGAGGGCATAGCCTCAAGATAAAGGGGGGGCGGTTTAGAACGGAGTTGAGGAGGAACTTCTTCACTCAAAGGGTGGTGAATCTCTGGAATTCTCTGCCCGTTGAAGTGGTGGAGGCTACCTCGCTAAATATTTTTAAGACGCGGGTTGATGTGTTTTTGATAAGCGAGGGGATTAAGGGTTATGGGGAGAGGGTGGGAATGTGGAACTGAGCCACGACAGGTCAGCCATGATCTTATTGAATGGCGGGGCAGGCTCGAAGGGCTAGATGGCCTTCTCCTGCTCCTATTTCTTACGTTACCCGAACAGGCGCCAGAGTGTGGCGACTAGGGGATTTTCACAGTAACTTCATTGCAGTGTTAATGTAAGCCCTACTTGTGACACTAACAAATAAACTTTAAACACAGGTACATCAAATGTTCCTTTTTCCTGCTGCTTCAAGGCAGTGATTTGGATAGTACGGTAATAATAGCTGAGCGCTGCTCCTTAGGCGCACTCTCAGGAGGATGTCGATCTCTATAGAAGGGTTTTGAAAGATACAATAGTCCATATGATAGAAGCCATTGTCCATCGATGACTGATACTCGTGTGGGTGGAGATGAATGGATTAAGGCAGTGCAGGCACAGTTGGAACGAGTTATTGAATTCCATGTGCTATGAAGCTCAAATTGTTGAACAATCAGACATTCCCGACCTACTTGTGAAGCTTCAGTTATGAATCCTTTGAATTGCTTCTGCAGTATCACTGCAATAAAATAGAATGAAGCAGTGCTGCACTTATTTTCTAATTCGGGCAATATAAATGCTCGATCGGCCCCTTTTCTTTAAGCTGCCCTTTAACGGAATAGCACAGACTTTAAAAAGACATTTCCCCAGCTGATCGAGCAACATTTATAACAATTCCCCCGAGGATCTAATAGAAATATAGAAGATAGGAGCAGGGTGAGACCATTCGGCCCTTTCGAGCCTGCTCCACCATTCATCATGATCATGGCTGTTCATCCAACTCAATAGCCTAATCCTGCTTTCTCCCCATAACCTTCATTCCCATTCGCCCCAAGTGCCATGTCTAGCAGCCTCTTGGATGCATTCAATGTTTTGGCATCAACTATAGAAACATGGAAGGATAGGACAAGGCACTGTTTCTCCAGGGGATCTTGATGACCCCACGCACTCTGGACTTGCTGGAATTTTACCGCCCCACCTGCCACGGGAATCGGAGTGAGCGAGGAGCGGATAATGGGAAGATCTGTTGACCTCGGGCTGGATTTTACTGTTTCAGGATGAGCGAGACCATAAAAATCCTGACTTTCACCTTTTTCCCAAGATGCAAAAAACTGAGGACATGTACCAACTGACTCAAGAACAGCTTCTTCCCTGCTGCCATCAGACTTTAGAATGGACCTACCTTACATGAACTTGATCTTTCTCTACACCCTAGTTATGACTGTAACACTACATTCTGCACCCTCTCCTTTGTTTCTCCCCTATGTACTCTATGATAGTGGATGCCTTGGTGGTTATTTTCCAGACGTTGCTGGATTCCGGGGAAGTGCCGGAAGATTGGAAAGCGGCTAATGTTACGCCGTTGTTTAAGAAGGGTGCCAGGCAAAAGGCAGGGAATTATAGGCCGGTTAGTTTAACGTCTGTTGTAGGTAAAATGTTAGAATCCGTCATCAAGGAGGAAATAGCGAGGCATCTTGAGAGGAATTGCTTGATAGAGCAGGCGCAGCACAGTTTCGTTAAAGGGAAGTCGTGTCTGACAAATTTACTGGAGTTCTATGAGGATGTGTCTAGGGCGGTGGATAGAGGAGAGCCGGTGGATGTGGTCTTTCTGGATTTTCAGAAGGCGTTTGACAAGGTACCTCACAGGAGGTTATTGCAGAAGGTCGAGGGACATGGAGTTGGGGGTAGGGTGTTAGCGTGGATAGAGGATTGGTTGTCAAATAGGAGGCAGAGAGTGGGGGTCAATGGGTGCTATTCGGATTGGCGGATGGTGACTAATGGAGTGCCTCAGGGGTCGGTGCTGGGGCCTCAGCTATTTACCATTTATATAGATGATCTGGAGGAGGGAACCAAGTGTAGGGTGTCGAAATTTGCTGATGACACCAAGATTGGTGGAAAGGCAAATTATGCGGAGCGTGTGGAGAGTCTACAGAAGGATCTAGATAGGCTGGGCGAATGGGCCAGGAAATGGCAAATGGAATTTAATGTTGGCAAGTGCGAGGTGGTCCACTTTGGTAGGAATAATGGTAGGAAGGATTATTACTTAAGTGGCGAAAAACTGCAGCAGGCGACAGTGCAGAGGGACCTTAGGGTCCTTGTGCATGAGTCGCAAAAACCCAGCTTGCAGGTGCAGCAGGTGGTCAGGAAGGCAAATGGGATGCTGGCCTTCATAGCGAGGGGGATTGAATATAAAAGTAGGGAGGTCTTGCTGCAGCTGTATAGGGCATTGGTGAGGCCGCAGCTGGAGTACTGTGTGCAGTTTTGGGCGCCGTACTTACGCAAGGATATTTTGGCCTTGGAGGGAGTGCAGAGGAGGTTTACTAGGCTGATGCCGGAGTTGAGGGGGTTGAGCTATGAGGAGAAGCTGAATAAACTAGGCTTGTACTCGTTAGAGTTTAGAAGAATGAGGGGAGATCTCATTGAGACGTATAAGATGATGAATGGGATGGATAGGATAGAGGTGGAGAGACTCTTCCCGCTCAGAAAGGATAGTAGGACTAGGGGAACCAGCCTCAAGATAAAGGGGGGGGCGATTTAGAACGGAGTTGAGGAGGAACTTCTTCACTCAAAGGGTGGTGAATCTCTGGAATTCTCTGCCCGTTGAAGTGGTGGAGGCTACCTTGCTAAATATTTTTAAGACGCGGGTTGATGGGTTTTTGATAAGCGAGGGGATTAAGGGTTATGGGGAGAGGGCGGGAATGTGGAACTGAGCCACGACAGATCAGCGGTGATCTTATTGAATGGCGGGGCAGGCTCGAAGGGCCAGATGGCCTACTCCTGCTCCTATTTCTTATGTTCTTATGCTTTATCTATATCGAAACAAGAAGCAATACTTTTCACTGTATCCCAATACATGTTACAATAATAAATCAAATCAAACAGATTGCTAGGAAGTGTTGCATTCCACACTATGACAATATTGTTCTCTGAACAGCTATACCGTTGCAAAATTTTATTCGGAGATCTTGAGTGCACTACTCATTTGACTGGGGTAACCTGACAGTCAAATGTGAATATGTTAATCAGAAATAGAGCCCAACAAGATCATTGGAGATGGCATTTGACTGAAATATCGTACTTACTGTAATAACATCCCCCATTTTCACATTAAGGCTTGTCAAATCGTAATTGTTGCAATAGTCCTTCACAGCCCTGACCTGCAGGGCAACAGAAGCATCCGAAAAAACAGAGAGAGGAACCATTATCTGCAGATACCTTTCACTGTATATCAAGATATGGGACAATAATAAATCAAATCAAATCAAAATGTCCCATTGCCTTTGACCCCCATTTCCCAGATGACCCAGGGCCCTTGGTGCTCACTCCCACTGCCAATCCAGCAATTGTATACCCATTCCCTTCAAAATGTGGATCCCATTGTTCTCCAGGACTTTTCCTGCGGTCATTGGTTAAGCAGTCTTTTGGCTACATAGAAATAACACAAAAATGGGGGTGAAAAGGGTTTTGTGAAATATTGTGCACAGTAACTGATTAACCGTCAAGGATGTTTGTATTTCTGTGTGAAGTATTTCTGCTCATCATCTGTAATGTGTCTGTTCTGTGTGTCTTTGTTTGTTTTGAAGGACATGTTTCTGCTTTTCTAGCTTGGAACACCCGGCCTTGCCTGCTTTCTAGGACTCTGGTAACCCGCAATACTCAGCTCAGCTCTGTTCCAGGCACATAGGTTACAGTGCCTGCTTATGACAATACTTGTACTTTCACTGGAGAGGAGAAAAATGGCCCTATTTGTAGACTAGGCCGCAGTAGCTCACTGTGGCAGGATGTTTCATCAGCTGGAGAAGGGAAATGAAAGGCTGAGGAAAGATAAGGCCCGCTATCATCTAAACAGGACAGATTCCCAAGCTAAAAAAAAGTCCACAAAGTTTGGGACTTGACAAGCAATGTGGTTGACTCTCAACTGCCCAGTGAAATGGCCCACTCAATTGTGTCAGTGATTCAAGAAGGCAGCTCACCTTCTCAAGGGAAACTAGGGATGGGCAATAAATGCTGGCCAGCCAGCAACACTAATGTCCATGAATGAATAACAGAAAAGCCCAAATGCAGGGTAGAAATACATAATCATTAAGTAGGCCTCACTTATAACTTCTTAGCTATAATATTGTGGGAAAATGGCATCAGTCATTAATGTTCATGATTGTAGGGAATTTTAATCTGCTGAATTAATTTTCTTTGCTCCTTTTTGCTAAATTACACAACGCAAAGTTAAATATGTGGTGAACTGCTATGTTTCACAGTAAACTAATCCCTTTCTGCTCTGAGCCACAATTGAGATTTGGAAGGGAAATGCGAAAGCTTTATTGCTGTTAAGAACATCGACATTCGATCTGGAATATGGGAAGGGATGCAGGAGGGAAAAAGGACAAAAAAAAAGAGCACATTCAAAATGTGACTGACATTCCCGCAGGTTCCCGAGGTTCTGAGTCAAGTCCTTCCCATCTGTCTCCAGTTCAACCAGTCACGACCACGCCTGAGGAGATCTGGGTGCTACGGAAACCATTTGCAGGTAGATTCCATTAGAATATCTCCAACTACATTTCATTTCAGTTCCGGCAATGAAATCTGACTGACTTGCTCTCACCTCCCCCCCCCCGCATTGCGCCCTAGCTCAGAGGCACTGCACGGTTGTCCCCAGAAGTTCTCCCTGATGCCCTGGCCGGTATTTCTCCCTCTCCCAACACCAGACTATCTAGTCATTGTCATGTTGCTGTTTTTGGGGAGCTTGCTGTGCACAAATTGGCTGTCGCGTTGCCGACACGACAATGGTGGCAAGACAGGAGCTTCAGAAAGGTTGCAAGGAGATTTGGAACATTTTGAGGCTGTGACAGGCATTATTTAACCACAAATCTTCCCTTTCACGTGTTTGGCACCTATTGGCCATCTTCCCAGTGGTCATCTAACCCTCTGGTAACCAACTGTAGCCATGTTTCTTCAATCCCAGCATGCAGTTTGCCAAAATCTTCTCAGCAAATACCGCAGATTCCATTTATTGCCTCATTATGTCCCAGAACATTCTAGCCTGTGAGCAGGAAGCTAACACCTATGCCACACTGCCCTACGCGGGTCAGATGAAGTCTACATCCTGGCCTGGAATCTGCAGATGGGACCCCTTAGGTCAGTAAGACGTGGTTCGATTCAATTTGGTGCCAAATCTAATCAACACATGGCTCCTCTGCCAAACCAACTCAGTCAAACTAGGCAACGCAGGACTAAGTCATGGAAGGGGCGGCGCGGTGGCACAGTGGCTAGCACAGCTGCCTCACAGCGCCAGGGACCGAGGTTCGATTCCAAGCTTGGGTCTCTTTAAGTGCGGAGTTTGCACATTCTCCCTGTGTCTGCGTGGGTTTCCTCCAGATGCCCCGGTTTCCTCCCACAGTCCAAAGAGGTGTGGGTTAGGTGGATGGGCCAGGCTAAATTGCCCCTTAGTGTCTGGAGAGATTAGATAGGGTAAATGCATGGGGTTGTGGGGATAGGACCTGGGTGGGATTGTGGTCGGTATGGGCTTGATGGGCTGAATGGCCTCCTTCTGCATTGTGGGATTCTATGATTTTAAGTCATTGACCAAAAATGATTCTAAGTCATTGAAGCTTATTGTGCTCTCTGGCAGATAGGTCTCGGTATCAAAGTCAGTCTGTCCCTGTTTGCCTCGTAATGTCGATGTCAAATGTAACGTAATCTTGCTGTTGTCCAGTCAGTATTTTGGGACCCACAGCAAAAGTTCTGCTGGAACTGGACTCCCCCCAGCCCTTCCCCGCCGCCCCCCTCCCCTCCACCCCCACATTCCCACCCACCCCCTCGATTGAGTGGAACTAAATGGAAAGCTCCCTCAGAGCCAGCACAGGCGTGATGGGCCAAATAGCCTCCTCCCATGGTGGAGGAAGTTGGATTTTAGTTTGAAGTATTTGGCCAAGTGAGTTGTAACGTTTTCACAAGACTGCTGCCAAGTCGGGCTGCTGCCAGGCGTGAGTGTGAAAAACAGAAATATTTTCAACAAAAAGTTGAATTTAATTAAGATCTCGAACCAGACACTTGTAAACAGTATGATTTTATTTAAAAAAAAAACGAGCTCACACACAGCTCCAGAGCGAGGGAGAAAAATCATGTTAATTATCGTAACTGTACAAAAACAGCACAAGCTTCCTCTTATATCTTCATGACTTTTTGCACAGCAGTCTCGAATGTCTACATCACTTGTCATGTGTCCTGTTGTCACCTAATTAGCAGCCAAAGCAGCCAGCAAAATTCCATGGTTTTGTGTATTCCAGGTTCAAGGTTGAACTGTAGGATAACAGAGTCGCACGACCTTCCGTTTCAGCAAACAGAGGGCTGTTGTTCACCAGGCTCATATGTGCGTGGCCAAGATTAGACAAAGTCAATTCAAAATGAGAGGACCAATTTCCCTTGCCCCACTGGTTATGGTAGTGCCAGTCTGAGGGTGGTACAGCACTTATGTCCATATTCAGACGCCCACATTGCTGCCAGATTTCTGGGTGTCTTGATAGGAGCCAATCGGGTTCACTAATATCCTTTAGGGAAGGAAATCTGCCGCCCTTATCCAGTCTGGCCTACATGTGATTGGAGCCACAGTAATGTGGTTGACTCTCAACTGCCCCCTGAAATGGCGTAGCAAGCCACTTAGTTCAAGGGCAACTGGGGATGGACAATAAATGCTGGCCAGCCAGCAATGCCCATGTCCCACCAATGTATTAAAAAGAAGGACCATTGGGAATCAGTTGGGGAGGTGGTCTCCTCATTAACCCACTAAAACACTAGGATGTCAACATGACCCCGGGGAGGCAACCCTTCAAGCCCATTTTCATCAGCATCTGGGTGCCCCTCATTTTGGTATCCACTTTGATACAGGCAACCCAGAGACCACTGGAAACGTTGGGCTCTCTTCACATTAGCTTGTTCCAACAGTATCAGTGGGACCCTGATATTGTTTTAATGAGCAGAGGGACCCACCATTAACAGCAAAAGGCTTTTAATCGAAAATCAACCATCTACTGCTTGGACCTCCCCACACCTGCACCCCACCGCCCTCCCCCTCACCCCCCCGCCCCCCCCCCCCCCCCACCACCACCACCACCACCACCACCACTTCGGTATCACAGCCTCTCTACCAATAGAACTCAAGCTTCATTCCATGATGGCTCAACCAAATTCAGACCATAAGATATAGGAGCAGAATTTAGGCCATTCGGCCCATCGAGTCTGCTGTGCCATTCGATCATGGCTGATATGTTTCTCAACTCCATTTCCCTGTAACCTTTGATCCCCTTACCAATCGAAAATCTACCTACCTTTGTCTTAAACACACTCAATGACCCACCCTCAACTGCCTACTGTGGCAATGAATTCCACAGATTCACCACCTTCTGGCTGAAGAAATTCCTCCTCATCTTGGTTCTAAAGGGTCCCTTTACTCAGAGGCTGAGCCCTCAGATCCTCGTACCGCCAACTCATGGAGACACCTTTCCCGTGTCCAGTTACTGCCCCTGATGATCAGTGAACATTTGCCAATGGCAATGGGATGCCCCCTCCCCTGCCCGCCTCCCAAACAAGAGGGAAAGAAACACTTTTCACATTTAACCCACACCTGGCCTGAAAATGCTTGGGTCACAGATGGGGAACTGTGCTAACCATCAATAAGCACAGGTTCTGAAAGCAAACCAGGTGATTTTGAGTCGGTGTGTATTTGCAGATTGACATGAAGTCATCTCTGCCATCTGACTACTGATGGCAGCCAGATTTTCTTCCGTCTCTGTTCACTGCAATTTCAAACCCAAGCAGAATCCCTCCATCTCCAAGTGATGGATCTTATCAACGTCTCCCATAAATTTGCCTGTGCTTCTAGCTCTGGGGTGTGAAGGGAATTAAACATTCACAAACGTACTGCAGAGGCCCATCGTTCAATATTTTCTTCCGTGCGTGACATTTTGGCAAATCCATGAATGTTTCCCAGTAATGCATATGTGAATTCAAAACTAATGCGCAGAGGGTAATATCAGTGTTAGCGATGTTTAGAGGGTGGCATGGTTGTATAGTGGTTAGAGGGCAGCACGATGGCACAGTGGTTAGCACTGCTGCCTCACTGCGCCAGGGACCTGGGTTTGATTCCAGGCTTGGGTCAATGTCTGTGTGGGTTTCCTCCAGGTGCACCAGTTTCTTCCCATAGATGTGCAGGTTAGGTGGATTGGCCATGGTAAATTGCCCCTTAGTGTCAGGGGGAAAGAGCTAGGGTGGATGCATGGGGTTATGGGTTTAGGGCCTGGGTGGGATTGTGGCCAGTGCCACAAACTCAGTGGGCCGAATGACCTCTTTCTGCACTGTGAGATTCTAGAGATTTATAAGGTTTGAATTTAAGATACAAAATAACATCACACAGGGCTGCTAATTCTATAATTGGTCCTGGTATTCTGGATTTATTTGTGGGTTGTACAATTTGTTAGAGTCAACAACAAAAGTTTGAATTTATATTGCATTTTTAATGTAATAAAATGCCCCAAAGCACTTGATAGCAGCATTATGAAGCAAAATTTGACACTAAGTCCTATAAAGTGATTTTCAAGCACGGTGGCACAGTGGTTAGCGTTGTTGTCTCACAGCACTGGGTTCAATTCCAGTGACTGTGTGGAGTCTGCACACTGTCCCTGTGACTGTGTGGATTTCCTCCGGGCAATCAGGTTTCCTCCCACAGTCCAACGATGTGCAGGTTAGGTGGATTGGCCATGCAAAATTCTCCCTTAGTGTCTCAAGATTAGAGGGAATTAGTGGGGTAAATATGTGGGGAAGGGCTTGGGTGAGATGCTCTGTTAGAGAGTTGGTGCAGACTCGATGGGCTGAATGGTCTCCTTCTGCACTGTTGGGACTCTAAAACAAAAGCAGGTAATCGAAAGATCGGTGCGAGATAAGCTTTAAACAGTGTCTTAAAGGAGATGAGAGAGGGAGGGCTGGTGGTGAGGTTTGGTTCCGCTGATGGAATTCAGGCAGCTAAAGGCAAGGCCATTGATGGTGAAACAGTTAAAATCAGGGATGTTCAGGGGCCCAGGATTGAATGGGAGATTTTGTTAAAATTTTTATTTATTAGTCACAAGTAGGCTTATACTAACACCGCAATGAAGTTTCCTGTGAAAATCCCCCTAGTCGCCACACTCCAGTTGCCTATTCAGGTACGCCGAGGGAGAATTTAGCATGGCCAATGTACCTAACCAGCACACTTTCGGATTGTGGGAGGAAAGCGGAGAACCTGGAGGAAACCCACGCAGACACTGGGAGAATGTGCAAACTCCACACAGTCACTGATCCAAGCTGGGAATCAAACCCAGATCCCTGGTGCTGTGAGGCAGCAGTCCTAACCACGGTGCCACCGTGTTGCCCTCTATCTGGCTGGAAGGAGGCGATGGAGCCAGGGAGGGGGTAAGGCTACTGAAAACAAGGATGAGAATTTACAAATGGGAGTGTTGCTTAACCAGGAGTCAATGTTGGTCAGGAAATGGGGGGTTTGGGGGAGGTGGGGTGTGGCGTAATGGGGAAATGACCATTAGAATTTTGAATGAATTCAAGGGAGATAAAGCTGGGATTGGTCTCTAGGTTGTACATTTGTGTAAGTGCCCCACAGTTTCTTGAAAAAAGAATCTGATCTGTTCAAACATGTAAAGAGTTTAACTCGACTCATTCTGAGGCAAGCTACTGAACATAATTGGCAGAATACGTACTGAGTAGACTTTATACCCAACACGCGCACTCAGAGGCTTTGCGACTGGAGTCCATTACTTTAAACACAAAAGACCCGTCCAAATCGTCTGATGAAATGGAATATATTACGTGTGAAAGATGTCGAGTTGCTTCAGTATTTTAATTGTACTGACAAGGTGTGAATCTTAACAACTCCAGTTCGCAAGTGTTTTCGCTGCTTATTAATTCTTCACAGACAGTCACCCCATTCTAATTATTGAGGTGATGTCTGGCAAGATGATCATTTTGGGTTACGTTCCACAGGGGAGATTTAGGAGGCAATTTCCTGCAGCAGCAGATGTGCCAGGCAGGACACAGCTGTCACACTTAGCATACACAGACTCGAACAGGGGACGCTGTGGGCCCACAATTAAGTCTTCAGGAGAAGACAGGGAGCTGGTTCTTGGCTTTTTGCAATTCTCCGTGGTGGCACAGTGGTTAGCGCTGCTGCCTGTCAGCGTCAGGGACCCGGGTTCGATTCCCGGCTTGTGTTGCTGTTCTGTGCAGAGTCTGCACGTTCTCCCTGTGTCTGCATGGGTTCCCTCCCACAGTCTGAATGATGTGCTGGTTAGGTGCATTGGCCACGCTAAATTCTCCCTCTGTGCACCCTAACAGGCGTCAGAATGCAGCAGCTTGGAGACTTTCACAGTAACCTCATTGCAGTGTTAACATAATGTAACGTGACAGTAAAAGATAAACTTTTACTTTGCAACTTCTGAAATTACAGTAACTTCATCGCAGTTGAAGCTTACTTGTGACACTAATAAATAAATTTTAAACTTTAAAACTCTGGGTTGGCAGTATTGGCGGAGGGGTCTTGCCACAAGGTGGTCTTGATTTCAGTGAGCCTGTCCCCAGCCTCCCACCTTTGGCTGCCTGGCATGTATGTCTGGTGTCTCACACTTCCCGCACAATTGGAACATGGTCAGACTCAACTGAAAGATTCTTGGCCTTTCCTCTTCTCCTTTTGTGCTCTTATTTTTCTCCTGGGTTACTCACCGCAGTGTCCGAGAGATTTATTTCCTGGAGACCACAGGGCAATCCTGAAGGTTGGCATTTGAACATCTCCCATCTGTGAGTCTCCAGTTGGCACCCGATAGTCTCCATCTGAAAGCAGAGCTGTGAGCACCTACAAGTGCTGGCTGGTTCACTCTTCATCCGGCTTATGTGCTCAAAGCAAGATACTGTGCCAAAGACTAGTACAATACCACCTCACTCTCAACATGTGGGCATCACTAGGAAGGCTTTGTACTGCCAGTTCCTACTTGAATTGAACTGCATTCCCACTTTGGAAAGCTATTAGCAGAGATGGTGCTGTGGTGATTGAAATAACTCCTCAGAGGCCGGTGTCCATTCACTAAATTCCCTTTATTTATAAACTCTATTCCACTCCAAGATTGATGTGGTGATGCCGGCGTTGGATTGGGGTGGGCACAGTAAGAAGTCTCACAACACCAGGTTAAAGTCCAACAGGTTTACTTGGAATCACAACTTTCGGAGCACTGCTACTTCATCAGGTGAGTGGGAGTTGTGTTCACAACAGAGTATATATAAACACAAGCTCAATTACAAGATAATGATTGGAATGCGAGTCTTAACAGATAAGCAAGTCTTTACAGGTGCAGACAATGTGAGAGGAGAGAGGGTTAAGCACAAGTTAAAGAGATGTGTATTGTCTCCAGCCAGGACAATCAGTGAGATTTTGCAAGCCCAGGCAAGTTGTGGGGGTTACAGATAGTGTGACGTGAACCCAAGATCCTGGTTTGAGGCTGTCCTCATGTGTGTGGAACTTGGCTATCAGCTTCTGCTCAGCAATTCTGCATCATTGTGTGTCTTGAAGGCCACCCTGCAGAACGCTTACCCGAAGCTCAGAGGCCGAATGCCCTTGATTGTTTGATTGACTTGATTACCTGTTCAGACTCGCATTCCAACCATTACTTGTAAATTGAGTTTGTGTCTGTATATTGTGAACTCAACTCTCCACTCACCTGATGAAGGGGCAGCATTCCGAAAGCTCGTGCTACTAAATAAACCTGTTGGACTTTAACCTGGTGTTGTGAGACCACTCGCAGAGTGCTTCAGGTACACAAAGCCAGGAGTGCCAGTGGACCTGACATTCCCATATTTAGAAACAGGTGAGGCACCCTGATTGGGCAGGCAATTATGGCCTCAATCAAGGAGCTCATACTCCAAGAGACCAAATTCATTGGAGTCATTGCAGTGGTAATGTCAGTGGACTGGTCATCCAACTGCTCCGGGAGCACTAGTTCAAATCCCACCGTGCAGCCGATAGCATCAATAGTTTATAAGAATTTGAAATTGAAAGCTAGTTTTGGGTGACTGTGCGGAGTTTGCGGAGTTTGCACATTCTCCACGTGTCTGCATGGGTTTCCTCCAGGTACTCCGGTTTCCTCCCACAGTCCAAAAATGTGTGGGTTAGGCCTTGCTCAATTGCCCCATAGTGTCAGGGGGACTAGCTAGGGTAACTATGTGGGGTTAAAGGGATAGGGCTTTGGTGGGATAGATGTCAGTGCAGACTCGATGGGCTGAATGGCTTCCTTCTGCATTGTAGGGATTCGATGATTCTAATAACAATGACCCTGAAGTATTAACAAAACACCATTCCACCCACTAATGTCCTTCCCGGAAGGAAATCTGCCACCCTTACCCAGTCTGGCCTACGTGTGACTCTGAAATGGCCTGGCAAGCCATTCAGTTCAAGGGCAATTAGGGACAGGCAACAAATGCTGGCACTTGCCAGTGATGCCCTCATGCCCCATGAGAGAATAAAATAAATGCCAGGGCTGAAGTCATCTCGGAGTCAGAGAATTGTTACGGCACGGATGGAGACCATTTGGCCCATCTGCATTGGCGCTTCAAATGAGCATCAAGCCTCCAGACCAGAATGTGTAAGGATGGCAAAGTTCCTTCTATTAAGGCACATTAGTGAACCAGTTGGGTTTTTTTTTAACAACCATCCACTTTTACTGGCACTGGCTTCTTCCCTTTCAAAACTGAATTCAAATTCTCAGAATATCGGGGTAGGATTTGAATTCATATCCTCTGGATTACTTGTCCATGTGTAGCCATTGTACCACGCTACCGTCAAGATTCGAGAGCCTGTATCATTGACCAAGTCACAATAAGCTCCTAAGCAAGGGGCGGCACGGTAGCACGGTGGTTAACACTGCTGCCTCACAGCACCAAGGACCTGGGTTCAATTCTGGCCTCGGGTCACCGTCTGTGCGGAGTTTGCCCATTCTCCCCATGTCTGCGTGGTTTTCCTTTGGATGCTCCGGTTTCCTCCCGCAGTCCAAAGATGTGCGGGTTAGGTGGATTGGCCGTGCTAAATTGTCTCTTTGTGTCACGGGGACTAGCAGGTTAAAGGTGTCGGGTTACAGGAATAGGATCTGGGTGGGATGTGTGGCCGGTGCAGACTCAAGGGGCCAAATGCCCTCCTGCAGCGCTATAGGGATTCTATTTGCTTGTCGGTGGGAATCCAAATGGTTATGGGGGTTTGGGTAGCACAGTGTTCACAGTGTATAAGATTTTGATAGAGGTGTATAAGATTTTGATGGGTATAGAATGAATGCAAGCAGGCTTTTTCCATTGAGGCTTGGGGAGAAAGAAAACAGAGGGCGTGGGTTAAGGGTGAAAGGAGAAAAGTTTAAAGGGAATATTAGGGGGGCTTCTTCACGCAGAGAGTGGTGGGAGTGTGGAATGAGCTGCTGGATAAAGTGGTAAATGCAGGGTCACTTTTAACGGTTAAGAAAAACTTGGACAGGTACATGGATGAGAGGGGTGTGGAGGGATATGGTCCAGGTGCAGGTCAGTGGGACGAGGCAAAAAATGGTTCGGCACAGACAAGAAGGGCCAAAAGGCCTGTTTCTGAGCTGTAAATTTTCTATGGTTTCTATTAGTGGACCAGGAATCTGGAGACCTGGAACTGGTGAGCCATGGATCTCCTTGGATCGAACGCCTCCATAGCAACGTGGGAATTTAAATTTAGTTAATTAAATCCAATTCAGGAAGAAAAAGCGAGTTTCAGAATGGGTGGTGGATATGCTCTAATGCTGTGAAGTGATGCATTCTTCTAAGAAGGACAGAGAGAGATGATATGGAATATAGGATGGCTGGAAGGCTGCAGACCGGTAGTTGCTTTCCTGGGAGCAATGTGGGACGTGGGGGACGTGATGATGAGGTAGGTGTGGGTGGATGCGAAGGGGGTGGGAGGGCTGTGCTGGAAACATTTGCGACAAAATCATGCCTCAAAACTGTTCTTCCTCTGATAGGCCTGTGTGTTTCCGGCACCCGCCATTTGCAACCAGCACCTTGATCCCGGCTCTGATCTTTCTGTTGCAGGTGGGGACCGCAGCAGCGCAGGGAGTGCCGGGAGTGTGGCCAGCGCTCGGAGCTCCGGAAGTGGCCAGAGTGCCGGGGGAACCACCGCAGCCTCGGGTTCCGAGGGGAATAAGGTAATGCTCAAATCTCACTGACGTTCTTACTTTTTGTGAGTAAACTGCCCGGTCACATGGTGGAGTGTCAGACACGCGGCGGTTACGTGGAATGTTATTTAACCCATGGAACCCATAAGCAGTAAGGAAAGGTTTGGACCACGTGTCCCACTGAGGCTGCTCCACCATTCAGTACAATCTTTATTGTTCTTAGGTTTTAACATTTTCCCACCTGTTCTCTTCATCCCTCAATTCCCTGAGAAACCGAAAATCAATCTATCAAATATATTCAGCAATGCAGCATCCACGCCCGCTCTAGGGTAGAGAATTCCAAAGATTCACAGTCTTTGAGTGAAGTAATTTCTCCTTATCTCAGTCCTGAGGGCAGGCGATGGCCTAGCGGTATTATCGCTAGACTATTAATCCAGAAACTCAGCTAATGTTCTGAGGGCCCGGGTTCGAATCCCACCGCTGTGGCAGATGGTAGAATCTGAATTCAATAAAAAATTGTCTGGAATTAAGAATCTACTGATGACCATGAAACCATTGTCGATTGTCAGAAAAACCCATCAGGTTCGCTAATGCCCGTTAGGGAAGGAAATCTGCCCACCTTGCCTGGTCTGGCCTACATTTGACTCCAGAGCTACAGCAATGTGGTTGACTCTCAACTACCCTCCAGCTGGGATGGGCAATAAATTCTGGCCAGCCAACAACACTCAAGTCCCATGAATGAATAAGAATAAATAATTGGCCCCATATCCTGGGAACTGTGCCTTGTGGGACTACTTGTCCTGTGGAAATAATCTCTCAACGTTCATCCTTTCAAAATCTTGAATGTTCCAATCAGTAGCCACTCACTCTTCCAAACTCCAAAGGGTGGCACAGTGGTTAGCTCTGCTGCGTCACAGTGCCAGGGACTCAGGTTTAATTCTGGCCTTGGGTCACTGTCGGTATGAAGTTTGCACATTCTCCCTGTGTCTGTGTGGGGTTTCCTCTGCATGCTCCGGTTTCCTTCCACAGTCCAAAGATGTGCGGGTTAGTTGATTGGCCATGTTAAATTGACCCTAGAGTCAGGGAGATTAGCAGGGTAAATATATGGGATTACGGGAATAGGGCCTGGGTAGGATTGTGGTCGGTGCAGACTCGCTGGGCTGAATGGCCTCCTTCTGCACTGTTGGGATTCCATCATTCTATGAATGTTGGGTTGGGGGGACTTTCAGAGTCCACGTGAGCTCCTTACAATACTCATCAATAAGTGAGTTAGAATCATAGAATCCTGCAGTGCGAAGGAGGCCATCCAGCCCATCAAGTCTGCACTGACTCTCTGACAGAGTATCTTACCTACAACCTCTCCCCTGCCCTATCCCTGTAACTCCACACATTTATCATGACTAATCTATTTAACCGACACATCTTGGGAAACTGAGGGATAATTTAGCATGGACGGTCCACCTAACCTGCACATATTTGGAGTTTGGGAGGAAACCGGAGCACTCAGAGGAAACCCAGGCAGACACAGTGAGAATGCACAAACCCCACACTGTCACCTGAGGGCGTAATTGAACTCAGATCCCTGGCACTGTAAGGCAGCAGGGCTGACAACTGCGTCACCGTGCCGCCCTTGACAGTGAGGGGATCCAAACCCTTGGATAAAGGAGATCAGCACCTCAGTCCCTAACATCCCATGGACTTCACTGAAACTATGATCTTCAAAAGCTCCACGAATAAATGCCGGTGAGGTCCCAAGCTCATCCCCTGCTCTGTGCCCAGTTTGCCACTCTCAATCAGGGTGGTTAGCACAAACAATCCTGAAGGCTGGACAGGGGCACCTGCTCCCTGAACACTGTGGGCCGAGTACAGTACTTGTTTGTACCACACCAAAAGAGGGCAGCACTGAGCTCAACTGCGACGGCCTTCATGGTTAGATAGCTGATGCACACGACGGTTACTGTAGCCAGTGGATTGATATCCATACCTGTAAGGATGAAGGAGAGATCACTCCCTGCCTGAGAGGGTTTCCCTTCTTTATTGAACCGCAGCTGCTGCCTATATTGTCATGGCAACCTCTGGTGTTGATTATTGTCATTTCTGGTGGGCTACTTTCTCCAGGATCCAGTAAGGACAACCTGACGTGACTACAGTATGTGGGAGGTGGGGAAGTTCACATAATACTACAGTGCAGAAGAGGCCCTTCGGCCCAGCAAGTCTGTGCCAACACATGAAATGTCCTGACCTGCCCACCTAATCCCACTCGCCAGCACTTGGCCCATAACTTTGAATGTTATGGCATGCCAAGTACTCATCCAGGCACTTTTTAAAGGATGTGAGGCATCCCACCTCCACCACCCTCCCAGGCAGCACATTCCAGGCTGTCACCACCCTCTGGGTAAAAAGGATTTTCCTCAAATCCTTCCTAAACCTCTCGCTCCTCACTTTTAACTTGTGTCCCCTCGTAACTGGCCCTTCAGCTAAGGGGGACAGCTGCTCCTTCAGTTGCACTCACTTGGCACCTTACTATAAGCAGCATGGCCACAATAATAACAGGGGAGGCAATGGCCTAGTGGTATTATCGCTCGGCTATTAATCCAGAAACTCATCCAATGTTCTGGGGACCAGGGTTCAAATCCTGCCACAGCAGAAGATGGGATTTGAATCCAATAAAAGAAAATCTGAAATTAAGAATCTACTGAGGACCATGAAACCATTGTCAAATTGTCAGAAAAACCCATCTGGTTCATTAATGTTCTTTAGGGAAGGAAATCTGCCATCCTTACCTGGTCTGGCCTACATGTGACTCCAGTGCTACAGCAATGTGGTTGACTTTCAGCTGCCCTCCAAGGGCAACTAGGGACGGGCAATAAATGCTGGCCAGCCAACAACGTCCATGTCCCACCAATGAATAAAAAAAACTAAGGACCTCATTAGCATGGCAGAATGAGTGCTCCAGAGTATGGGGGGAAAAGAGGGAGGATTAATCCTGGAAACAAATCCAAAGAATTATATCCCCGTCCTCTGTCTCCTAACTCCCGAAGCACCATTTCTTATCATTCGCTGAATAATTGTCCTTTGGTAAAAAGTTGATGTTTGCCATCTGAACGAGATTGCTTCATACTCTGTAGCTTCAAGGATCAATTATAGCCTCATTATCCAACAGGTGGGGAGTCTAATCCTTGCCACAGGCAACCAGTAGAAATGTAATGATAATGATCCCTCAATACCTTGCCTGCAGTATACAGTAAAAACATAATTTGAAGGTAACTTCATTCCATGCTGAAGTACCTCTGAGCACCATTAAATTGACCAATGTAGCTGAATGACAAAATGCAAGGGGGTTTCTCATTTAAAAATGACAGATACCCTTTGCAACACTGCATTTTTCAATAGGGTCGGACAACTTGCAGCATTACGATCATGGGACTCATGGAATCATCCAACTCCATGCATCATTACTATCAGTTATTCAGACATGCAAATGCCAGTGTTTTAAGTGGACTCCCTTAGGAGTTTGGATCTTTCCAACAGCTTTAATTTACAAACCCTTTCCTGATATTTACTGTTATACACATCAAGCGTCAGCAATGTTTCGATTGGCACCCACAGATTAAGTAATGGGAACTGTGGATAATAAGGAGGCTTTAAAGGAAATTCAGTTACCTGGAGAAAACACCCGGCACGATAGCACAGTGGTTAGCACTGCTGCCTCACTGTGCCAGAGACCCAGGTTCGATTCCCGGCTTGGGTCGCTGTCTGCGTGGACTTGGCACGTTGTCCCCATGTCTGTGCAGGTTAGGTGGATTGGCCATGCTAAATTGCTCTTTAGTGTCCAAAGATGTGCAAGTTAGGTGAATTGGCCTTGCTGAATAGCCCCTTCATGTCTAAAGATGTGCAGGTTACGTGGATTGGCCATGTTAAATTGCCCTTTTGTATCCCAAGATGTGTAGGTTAGGTGGGTTGGCCATGGTAAATGTGCAGGGGTATGGGGCAAGGCAGAAGGATGGGATGCTTTTACGAAGGGTCAGTATAGACTCAATAGGCTGAATGGCCTCTTTCTGCACTGCTTGGCTTCTGTTATTTTATTCTATGTTTCTAAAAGTCAGAGCTCAAAATGGACAGCTTCTTGATAATATCCTCATTCCAATCACAACACATCAGTCTCCTAGAATATAGGAATCTTAAAATATCTTCCCATGGCAAAGTACTGATGCAGAACGTTTGGTCAGAGAGTAACCTGCATGTAGATTGAACAAGAATTAGATTAAGCTGCATGATTACCCCACGCTCAGTCCCACTGAGGCAGGCAGCTAACAAACGTTTGTGCTGTCCGCTCCCCTGAATGTCTGCGCTGTGCAGCCCAGCGTGAAACGTGCTGCTGAATGGCTGCACAGGTGCAGGTAAGCCTTGGAGCTAACCTGCATCTCTTAAAGGCACCCTGCCTGCCTCCTGAGGGGAGGCAAACTCGAAGTACAAAAACTGCTGCAGCAGTCTCAGGAAGGCTGGGCTGGAGGACCTGGGGCAGCGAATGGAGTTGGGGTGGCTGCAGTTTGGCTAAGTCTGTCTCTGGTGAAAGGGAGGCACCTCACACACAGCCCCTGTCAGAGGCGGAGGTAGCAGAAAGCTCCCTTCAGAGCCTTGGTGGCGAGAGGGCCTTTCGATCAGCGTATTCCTCCTCCTTCCTCTTGGCACTTCATCTGCTTTTTGCAGCCTGCATCCCATATCCCATTTCTTCTTTGCATAAAAACATTACAGGCCATAAAAACATTACTGAGGTAGGCTTTGTCCTGTTAGGCCAGGTAATTTCTTTAAGCCTTCTGACCAAGGCCCAACAACACCGAAAATCCCAAAGAGTTGGCGCAACTCCTCCAATAACATTGAACACAGAGCTTTCACCAGCTTTGCGCCTGTAAAAGAAGTTCAGACATATTGTACCTCACCTGGAAGTTGGATGGTTAACCCTTTAAACAGCACCAGCTGGGGAATGGGGTTTGAGGGTGGGATGCGTGGGGGAGGGGTGGCAGCTGAGTTCAACTGGGACTGATTAAGAGAGGCTGTTAATAGTCCAAAATGGCTGATCATGTACCCAATCAGCATTTAACGTTGCTTGGCGTCATGACACTTTCATGCTTCAGGTCCACGCACAGCAGGCCCCCTCCTAATGATCCTGTTGTCAGGGTGACTGAACAGCATATTGCGGGAAGCATTCCGGTCAACATTTTTTGCGTTTTGGGATTCTGCCGCACCAGGGAGCCAGATTTTGCTGCTACTGTCTCAGTACTATTAGCCAGATGCTGTACAGCACCTCACCGTGTGTCGCTAAGGTAAAATATCCACTCCTGGTGCAGGGGGATTGAGCGTAGAATATGAGATGTCACAATTACGTTACTGGATTAGTAAATAGACGCCTGAAGCAAAGCTCCAGAAACGTGAGTGCAAATCCCACCATAACAGCTGAGGGAATTCAAATTCAGTTCATCAAATCTGGAATAAAATGAGTGAATAATAATCCTGAAACCACCAGATTGCCGTTTAAAAAAAAAAAGATCCATCTGGTTCACTAATGTTCTCCAGGAGTGGAAATCTGCCGTCCTTACCTGGTCTGGCCTATATGTGGCTCCAGACCCCACATTGGTGTGGTTTATCCACCAAAATGTGGGGGTGTCGCGGGGCTGGCCAGCGATCGAGCTGGCCGGCAAACCGGAAGCTGGTGGTGCAGGGCTACTGTGCATACACCGATCTCAGCACTGACAGATCAGCGCAGGTGCAGTGGCCCACTCTGTGAGCCTATTTCAGCCTCTCCAGTGGGGATAGGCCTTGCCCCCTGAAATTGAATAATATTCACTTTGGTGGCCTCAGCAGTGCACAGATTCTGCGAGATTCTTCTCTGAACACCCACTGGAAAAAAAACAGAGTGAATTACTCCAATTCTCATGCAAATTCGACACTTAGAATTTTTGGGAGAATTCCGCCCTCAGACTTCTGGGATGTCTGTCTGCAACCACAGCGTTGGATAGCCGTGGCAACGTGCTGCAGGCAGCCGTCAGTGGAACATCACCTCCGTTCCCTTTGACATAGGCCATCCTCCAGCCTGAGGTAAGGAAGTCATCCGGAGTGTCCTGAGCTTTCCCTTGAGCGGGTGACTTTCCACTTCCCGGCACGCCCTCTCCGGTGCTGGCGGCTAAATATGTTGGCACATGTCAGAAAGCCAGCACGTGTGGCTTTAAAACAAAAGGGCGTCAGGTGGATCAGCATAGATCAGTCGCAAAGAGCTGTCTATATCGAGACTGTGTTTGTGCTGCGCAACCTGGAGCTATCCCTTAAATAGTAACCAAACCCATTGTGGGAAAGCTGTTTTAGCACATATATTGTGACAGAACATGCGCTGGAGTCCTGAGAACCACAACAATTTCTGAAGGGAGGCTGCTCTCCCCCCCTCCATCTCGCCACCCTTAAACCGGTAACGATTCTTTATTTCTGTTGATGTGATTTTTTTTTTTATTTGATGCAGTCGGGATTTCTCCCACAGTGAGCCTCTAACCATTCTTCCCCATTTTTCCTTTCTTGCTTCGATGCTGCAGCTACTAACTACAGTGCTCACCCAGAAGGGATCCACACCAGAGACAACAGGAGGCGAAGGAGTAGCCAAATCGGAGCAGCCCGCAGGTAGGCCTCGAATGTTGAGCTTTGAACCCTTTCCTTTGAAGTGGCGAGGGGGGGAACAGCAGGAGAAACAAAGAATGCAAATGAATGAATGCCTCCAGTTTGTGTTAGCTCCCTCCGTCCCCCCTCGTTAAAAACGAGGCTGACACCACGATGAGTGTGCACTACAAGCCTAAAGGCTAAGATGTAAATTCAAGGACAAATGTCAGGATTTATTTACAGGCACTGGTGCTGTTTAATGTAACACAATGGGCGGCATGGTGGCACAGTGGTTAGCACGGCTGCTTCACAGCTCCAGGGACCTGGGTTCGATTCCCGGCTCGGGTCACTGTCTGGGTGGAGTTTGCACGTTCTCCTCGTGTCTGCGTGGATTTCCTCCGGGTGCTCCGGTTTCCTCCCACAGTCCAAAGATGTGCGGGTTAGGTTGATTGGCCATGCTAAAAAATTGTCGTTAGTGTCCTGAGATGTGTAGGCTAGAGGGATTAGTGGGTGGATATGGGGGTAGGGCCTGGGTAGGATTGTGATCATTACAAACTCGACGGGCCGAATGGCCTCTTTCTGTACTGTAGGGTTTCTATGATTTCCACGACTGTGCAATTTATAATGAGGTATTGCATCGACAAGCTTTGTGACGTATTCCAGGGAAAGGCAATTTGCCACAAATATCATTTACTTTAATCATTTTTAACAAATAATATTCACCGTTCAGGCTGAGGTGAATGGGTGTCAGCCTCTTTGGTCCCTCATGAAGGTTCTCCTCATTTCATCCTTTCTTGATAGTGGTGGCATCAGTGCTGGATTTAGACTTGGTGAGGCCCTCAGCTATATAAAGCTTGGAGGCCCCATGTTAAAAAGTTACACCAAAAGGTCTCACAAAGGTGCATACAAAACAGGACATTGGGTCGCCACAAAAGAATTGAAAACATATTTATGTCTTTTAATTATTTAATAGCAAGGTCTTTAAAGTGAAAAATACAGATTATTTTCAAATGAATTCATTTAGTGGCTTGATCTCACTCGTAGATTATAATATAGTATACCCTGGAAACAATACTTAAATGTCATTTTAAAAATAATTTTAAGATATATTAATATATATACAAAATGCTGACAAAATAAGTAATCAGGATCATTTTTATTAATATAAATAATAATGAAATCGTTTGCAAAATCAGAAGACTGATATCAGACACAACTTAAAACATATTGTAAACCTTCTGAAATTTTGTGAGCCCTCAGCGCATTGTGAGACCCTAAGTTGTAGTTTGTTTAGTTTATGCCTAAATCTGGCACTGGGCGGCATGGTGGCACAATGGCACCGTTGCTCCACGGTGCCAGTGACCCAGGTTCAATTCGGGCCTTGGGTGACTGTCTGTGCAGAGTCTGCACGTTCTCCCCGTGTCTGGATGGGTTTCCTCCGGGTGCTCCGGTTTCCTCCCACAGTCCAAAAGACGAGCTGGTTAGGTGTGTGTTTCTCTCATAAAACTGGTGTGTTTCTCTCATAGAATCACAGAATCCCCACAGTGCAGAAGGAGTCCTTTCGGCCCATCGAGTCTGCATCGACCACAATCCCACCCAGACCCTATTCCCACAACCCCACATATTTACCCTGCTAAGCCCTCTGACACTAGGGGCAATTTAGCATGGCAATCAACCCAACCCACACATCTTTGAACAGTGGGAGAAAACGGGAGCACCTGGAGGAAACCCACGCAGACACGGGGAGAACATGCAAACTCCACACAGACAGACACCCGAGGCCGGAATTGAACCCGGGTTCCTGGTGCTGTCAGGCAGCAGTGCTAACCACTGTGTCACCACATTGTCTTACTCAGGCTGGTTTGGTCTCTAGCTATTCCGACACTTTGTCAAACTAAAACAGATGGGCGTATTTCACGCCACAATGTTGAGGGACCCCCAGTCCAAGCACAACATAACCTCCCCTCACCCCACCACGGAGGTCTCTCAGGTGCTCCCTTTGCCTTCCGTAAAATAGTAAAGTTTATTTATTAGTCACAAGTAGGCTAACATTAACACTGTAATGAAGTTATTATGAAAATCCCCATACTCCAGTGCCTGTTTGGATATACTGAGGGAGAATTTAGCATGGTCAATGCACCTAACCTGCACATCTTTGGACTGCGGGAGGAAACCAGAGTGCCCGGAGGAAACCCACTCAGGCAGGGAAAGAATGTGCAAACTCCTCAAAGACAGTGACCCAAGCCAGGAATTGAACCCAGGTCCCTGGCACTGTGAGGCAGCAGTGCTAACCACTGTGCCCCCGTGCCATCTCATAGTCCAAGCTCCACAGCAGCCATTGCTATTTCAGAGCACCCAACCCCAGAGTCTCATCTTGCATCCCCGCTAGGGTTCGTGACCTACTGTCTGAGAAGCTCCGAGATGAAGGCGCTACTGAAAGTAGTGAAAGATTCATAGGGATGATACTAGAACTGAAAGACTATCTCTATCTTAGGGGCGGCACGGTGATTAGCACTGCTGCCTCACTGGGCCAGGGACCCGGGTTGGATTCCCGGCTTGGGTCACTATCTGTGTGGAGTTTGCACGTTCTCCCTGTGTCTGTGTGGGTTTCCTCCGGGTGCTTCAGTTTCCTCCCACAGTCCAAAGATGGGCGGGTTAGTTTGATTAGCCATGCTCCTTAGTATCAGTGCGATTAGCAGGGTAAATGCATGGGGTTATTGGGATAGTGCATGGGTGTGTTTGCAGCTGGTGTAGACTCAGTGGGCTGAATGGCCTCCTTCTGCACTATAGGATTCTATCAAGAAAGATTGAACGAGGCAGGGACCCTTCCTCTTGCGGGGTGATCCGATATAAGCCTTTAAAATTCTGTAAGGGTTGGACAGGTTGGACGTAGAGAGGATGTTTCAGAGGAGCTCAGAATTAAGGGAGATAATTTGAAGGTGTGGGGGTGATTGTGTGTTACAGATCACTCAGGGAGTGGGAGTTGCCATGGCAATGTACACTTCTCCACAAATGTTGTGACTGGACGGTAATGTTCACATGGCTTGGCCAGGAATCCTCCTGCTCTTACCAGCTGTCATCGGCCTGCGTAGGAAGGATTTACCCAGAGCTTCTGGCTCAGAGCCAGTGACGCTACCCCCTTGCGCCACATGACCTCAAAATACATGGAATAAATATGACAAACAATTCAGGAGCAACTTCTTTCAGAATGTGGGCCTCGCTCAGCATCGATGCATTTAGAATCGTAGCATCTCCACTGTGCAGGAGCAGGACATTCGACCCATCGAGTCTGCACTGTCAACAATCCCACCCAAGCTCTATCCCACATATTTACCCTGCTACTGCCTCTAAGCTAAACATCCCGGGATACTATGGGGCAATTTAGCATGGCCAATCAAACTAACCTGCACATCTTTGGACTATAGGAGGAAACCAGAGCACCTGGAGGAAACCCAGGCAGACACGGAGAGAATGTGCAAACTCCACACAGTCAGTCACCCGAGCTGGGAGTCGAACCTAGGTCTTTGGAGCTGTGAGGCAGTCGTGCTAAGCACTGTGCTACTGTGCCACGGAATGTTAGATAAATAATTGGCTTGCAACTATCTTTTCCTGGCAACTGAACATCTCAAAACACTTTCCATGGAATCATAGGCTGGAATTTTACTGCCCTGCCCGCCACGGGAATCGGAGCGGGTGAGGAATGGACAATGGGAAGGTCCATTGGCCTCGGGCAGGATTTTAATGTTTTGGGACGAGTGAGGCTGTAAAATCCTACCCATAGAATCATACAGTGTAGAAGAGACCCTTTGGCCCATCAAGACATCGACATGCCTGAACCAACTGACCTCCCTCGTAATCCCATCTACCGGCACTTGGTCCATCGCCTTGAGTGTTGATGGAAAAAATTGAAGGGTGAGATTTTCCGATCCCACCCACCTTGCACCCGGAAATTCCCACCCAAAATCAATGGACCTTTTGCTCATCCATTGAATTTTCCATCCTGCCCACTATGTTTCTCCCATGTGGGCAGGACTGGAACATCCCTCCTGGAATGCAGGAAGCGCAGCAGCCAATTTGTACACAGGAAGATCCCACAAATAGCAGTGTGATAATGAGCAGGTCATCTTCTTGGTGATGTTGATTGAGGGGTGATTGTTGGCCAGGGCACCAAGGATAACTTCAGGCCTCTTCCTTGAACTAATGGAATGAGATCTTTTGATTCCCACCCAAGCAGGCAGATGCGGCCTCAGTTGAAGGTCTCCTCTGACAGTGTAGCACTCTCCCAGCACCACAACGGAGTGTCAGCTGAAACTTTTTTTAAGCTCAAGCCCTGGAATGGACTTGAACTCAGAACCTTGTGACGCAGAGGTACAGATTCTACCTACAGAGCCACGAGTGGGAAAGGAGTTGATGCTTTTTTGCTGATAGGTTGAGATGGAGATGAGTGGGAGGAGGATTCTGTGAAACACCGGCATGTAGGAGTTAGGTGCAATGGCCTGTCTCCTCGTTGAAAAGTGTGTGTAATTCTGGCTCCGAGCTGTCGTGTGCACAAGGCTGACGTGCTAATACGGCCCATTTAATGATGTTTTGTGTCTGCGCTGCTTTGTCGCAGGAGCTGGCCGGCACCAGACTGGATCCAGCTGCCCATTGGCAGAGCAAGCGTACAGCGAGCCACAGCTGAAGAAGGCTGAGCCACAATCCGAAACAAAGGTGAGTGAGTCTGAAAGCACCAGGACACTCCTGATAAAATACTCACTGAATAAAGCTGCAAACGTTCAAAGCTGTCAGGATTTTCTCTCCCTGCCTCCCTTCTCTCTCTCTCTCTCTATCTGTAGCTCTCTCTTTCTCTCTTTAGCTTTCTGTCTCTTTCTCTCTTTCTCGCTCGCTCTACTTTTTTCCAATTCTCTCTCTCTCTAATGCTCTCTCTTTCTCTATCTCTAGCTCTCTCTCTCTGACTCTCTTTAGCCCTCTTTCTAGCCCTTTCTTTTCTTTCTCTCTCTGTCTCTCTCTCATTTTCTCTCTCTCTAGCACTCATTCTCTCACGCCACCTCATTCTCTTTCTCTCTCCCTCTAGCGCTCTCTTTCTCTCAGTCTCTTTCTCTCTCACTCTCTCTCTCCCTGTCTCTTTCTCTCTGGCTCTTTCTCTGGCTCTCTCTCCGGCTCTGTCTCTCTATCTCATGCTCTCTAGCTTTCCCTTTTCTCGGTCCCACTTGCTCTCTTTCTCTCTAGCTCTTTTTCTCTCGCTCCAGCTCTCTCTCTTTCTCTCTCTCTCTCTCTCTAGCTCCCTCTTTCTCTCTCTGGCTCCCTCTCTCTCTATCTCCGTCACTGTCTCTCTCTCTCTCTCTCTCTCTCTAGCCCTGTCTCTAGTTCTCCCTCTCTCTCTCCCTCTCTCGGTCTCTCTCTAGCTCTCTCTCTAGCTCTCTCTCCCTCTTTCTAGCTCTCTCTTTCTTTGTCTCTCTCGCTTTCTTGAGCTCTCTCTCTCAGGCTCTCTCTCTTTCTCTCTCTCTCTCTCTCTCTCTCTCTCGCTCTCTCTCGCTCTCTCTCCCTCTCTAGCTCTGTCTTTTTCTCTCGCTCTCTTGCTCTCTCTCTCTAGGCGCTCTCTCTCTTTCTGTCTCTCTCTTTCTGTCTCTCTCTTTCTGTCTCTCTCTTTCTGTCTCTCTCTTTCTGTCTCTCTCTTTCTCTCTCTCTCTTTCTCTCTCTCTCTTTCTCTCTCTCTCTCCCTCCCTTTCATGCTGCACAGTTAAGTCTCTGATTGGAGTGGAACTGGAAGGAGGTAAGTGATCATTTATTCTTGTAAAAGATTTGGATCTGTACAAATTCCTTTCAACAAGCTGACAGACATGACTAATCCAATTTACATTGCATTTCACTTCATTGAGAGACTGATGTATAGATTCTTAAGTTAGTAATTGCTGCCTTTGAGAACATGCTTTTCACCCTCCCCTTGCCGGATCTTTTGCACTGTACCTTGATAAAGAATATGCTGCCTCTGGCTACACTGTGACTGCTCAATGGAATCGCATTTCAGGACCAGAGGAGGCCCATCGGCCCATTGTGTTGGTGCTGGCTCTTTGAAAGAGCTATCCGGGTTCTGGTGTGAAGGGGAGATAATGCACAAAGTGGCTGTTCAAGTCCTCCTGTTGACCCGTTCTGGGTTTGCGACGTGCCTTTCCTTATCTGACAGTGCTTTTTATTCCTGCCTGTGACATATGGATGCTGCTACAGAGAGACGCCACAGACTGACAGATTGCCCAAAGCCATGCCAAGAAAACAAACAGCTCATACGCCGCTTGGAGGATTATATTGTACAATTATATACCACACTTGCTGCTAACTGGTTCACTCTGAACGATCTCCTGGATTTTTGAACCCTGCCTGTAGTCAAAGTGAACTATCGATCCTCCCCCAGTGTGTGCCTGTTTGTGTTTTTAAGCCGAGCTGTGGAATTGGTTTCACTAATACTGAACGAGCTCTACTCGGTTTCAGATCGATGCCAGGTTCTTGTACTCTCTCGGATTCTTCCTCACTAGGGGAGGAGGTGGCATTTTCCTGAGGCTATTTCTCTCTAGTTACAGGTTTGCCTGAGCTGCTGAGTGTTTTGGCTGAGTGCTGCTCCTATTTGGTTAGGAGTCCAGCAGGTGTGATTTTAAATTCCCGCCATTGCGGGTCGTGAAACTCAGATCGATAAATCTGGTAAAATCTGGTTCTGCAAAATGACAGTGAAATCAGCCAGAATTTTGCTACATTTCACTGGGTCCCAGTGTCCTTAATCTGCCACGTTCTCACCTGGTCACATTCCTGCACTCACGCTTACACATGTGCCTGTACTCATCACTCTAAATACACAGCTTCCTCATCACCCCACACACACACACCCACACACTCACACAAACCCCCACCCACACACATACACAACCTTCTACACACACACAAAATCTCCCCCCCACACACACATGCATACACACACACACACACACACACACACACACACACACACAAAAACACACAAGCCCCCAACACACACACACACTCACAAATACAAGCTCCACACACACTCACTCACACACAACTCACCCCCCCCGCACACACACACAACCCTCTACACACTCACCCAAACCCCCCCCCCCACACGCACACACAATCCCCCCCACACACTCGCACACAATCCCCCCCACACACACACATGCACAACCCCTCCCACACATACACACACAGTCACACAAACCCTTCCACACACACACACACACACACACGCACGCACACAAAGCCCCCTCACCATACATACACACACACTCACACATACATAACCCTCTACCACACACATAACCCCCGTCACACACACATACACACAAACATACACACACAACCACCCCAGTATACACACACACCTACATTCACACACACCTCCACACTCACACATAACCAGGCTCCCACCCACACACTCATGCAAGCACTTCAACCCACACACATCTACACATCAACCCACACACACACACACACACACACACACACACACACACACACACACACACATCTAACCCACACTTCCACACTCTCACACACCTACAAGCACACCTACATACATACACATCTCCACACATACACACATTACTATGTAAAGTTAAAGCAAACGGGATTGCAGGTAATGTCTTGAGATGGATAGAAAGCTGGTTTGCAGATAGGAAGCAAAAAGTTGGCACTAATGGGTTTGTTTATGATTGGCAGGCAGTGACTAGTGGGGTACTGCAGGTTTCTGTGCCGGGACTACAATTGTTCACATTATACATTAACGATTTGGAAGAGGGGACTGAATGTATTATCTCCACATTTGCAGATGGGAGGGTGAGCTGTGACGCTTCAGAGTGATTTGGACAGGCTGAGCGAATGGGCATATGCATGGCAGATGCAGTATAAGGTGGATAAATGTGAGGTTATCCACTTTGGGAGCAATAATAGAAAGACATTATTACTTGAATGGGTGTAAATTGAGAGAAGTGGATACTCAACGAGACCTTGATGTCCTTGTGCATCAGTCACTGGAAGTAAGCACACAGATACAGTAGGCAGTAAAGAAGGTAAATGGTATGTTGGCCTTCGTAGCGAAAGGATTCGAGTATAGGGATAGGGATGTTTTACTGCAATTGTACAGGGTGTTGGTGAGGCTGTATGTGGAATATTGTGTGCAATGTTGGTGTCCTTATCTGAGGAAGGATAATTGCTATGGAGGACGTACAATGAAGGTTTACCAGACTGATCCCTGGGATTTCAGGTCTAGGATGGCAAGAGTGGACTCCACTCACTTGAGGAAGGAGCAGCGCTCCTAAAGCTCGTGGTTCCAAATAAACCTGTTGAACTTCAACCTGGTGTTGTGAGCCTTCTTACTGTGCCCACCCCAGTCCAATGCCGGCATCTCCACATTGAGAAGAGACCAAATTGGTTAGGATTGTATATATTAGAATTTAGAAGAGTGAAAGGGGAATCTCATAGAAACGTATAAAATTCTAACAGGGTTAGACAGGATTGATTGAGAAAGAATATTCCCAATGGTGGGGAAGTCCAGAACTAGGGGTCATAGTTTGAGGATAAGGAGAAAACCTTTTAGAACTGAGGTGAGGAGAAATTTCTTCACCCAGAGAGTGTGCAATTGAAAAAGTAGTTGAGGCCAAAACATCGTGTGATTTCAAGAAGAAATTAGATATTACTCTTGCGGCTAAAGGGATCAAAGGGTATGAGGGGAAGGGAGGATCAAGATATTGAATTTGATGATCAGCCATGATCATAATGAATGGTGGAGCAGGCTCAAAGGACCAAGTGGCCTGCTCCTGTTTCTAATTTCTATGTTTCTATGTCTCTATACCACCCACATAACATACTCACATATACACACACACACTTACATACACATATCTTCATATGCACACACATATACTTACATACACACACTCATATCCAAAGATCTACAGTACACCAACACACACACCTACAAAACACCTATGCACACATACACACACACGTACATACAAAAACCTACATATTCACATCTGCACAATCACCTACATACACATGCCTATACACACACCTGCACATACACCTAGATACTCATACTTACATATATACACCTACACACTCACCTACATACACATAGCTAGGTGCACCTACCCCTACGTATACACTGTTAGATACTAGACCAGAACCCCAAGGTATATGATGAAGCCAGAGTAGAACCCAAGCATTTTTCTATTTTGGCCTAAATGTGAGAAAATGATTATCCAGGAGTAATCCCACTGATAAATTAGGGATCTTGTATCAAAACAAGCTTTATTCATAGAATAGTTTAAGTATAACTCTAACAAGGTGAATCAGCTTAACTCTTAACAGTTGAACAACACTTAAACATGAAAAGAACAAATCTAATTTCTAACTTATCACTACATCAGTTCCAAATAAGCAATATTCTTCTTATAGATTTAAAACCCCTTTTACTTATAGTTTGCAATCACAAATATCATTGCTATAATGAGCGTAGACAGCTTTCGAGTTTTCAGATGATATGGAGCTTTTAGAACCCTGCAAGATTCTCCTAACTTCAGCCAGAACAGCCAAATTCCAACTATTTTCTCCAAAAAGCCCGTTCCTTTTTCGCTACAGATCCAGAACTGTACATAAATCACAACATCACATGACTCTGCCAATCACTCTAATTTGAAATGCAGGGAAACTTAAGTGGACAAAAGTCCATTAACTCTACTTAACACAACCATTTGTAAAGTTGAAATGAGTAATTACTCTGCTCTCCCAGTATCTGAGCAGAATTCCTTCCAAACACACTGACAGCCTGGAGAAAATAGCTGAATTTTGAAACACTCTCCTGAAACATAAAAGTATCACCTCACACTTTTCAAGGTTAAATAGCATTTGCCACTGCTCTGCCCATCTGACCAGCCCGTCTATGTCATCCTGTAATCTAAGGCTTTCCTCCTTGCTATTTATCACACCACCAATTTTGATGTCATGTGTGAAGTTATTGACCATACCCCACACATTCACATTATTAATGCGCACTACAAACAGCAAGGAGCCCAGCACTGGACACAGACGTCTAGTCACAAAATCAGTCTTTGACCATTACCCTCTGCCTCCTGCCATGAAGCTAATTTTGAATGCAGTGTGCCAAATTGTCCTGAATCCCACGAGCTCTTACCTTCTTCATCAACCTCCCGTATGAAGCCTTGTCAAAAGCCTTACTGAAGTCCATGTAAACTACATCAACTGTGCTGCTCTCATCTCCACACCTCGTCACCTCCTTGAAAAATTCAATCAGATTTATTAGACATGACCTTCCCCTCACAAAGCCTTGCTGACTGTCCTTGATTAATCCTGATCTCTCCAAGTAGAGATTAATTCTATCCCTCAGAATTTTGTTCCAATAATTTCCCGACCACTGATGTTAGACTCACTGGCCTGTAATTTCCTGTTTTTTTTTCCCTACTTCCCTTCCTGAATAATGGCACCACATTTGCTGTCCTCTCATCCTCTGACACCTCTCCTGTGGCCAGACAGCCCCTGCAATCTCCTCCCAGCCTCACACAGCAGCCTAGGGTACACCTCATCTGGACCTGTGAATTTATCCACTTCTAAGCCCTCTAAAACCATTGCCTCTCTGTGATTCTGCAATCCAAACTCCTCCCAATCTTCTTTTCTCCAAAGAAAACAGTCCTAACCTCTCCAATCAATTTTAACAATTGAAGTTCCTCAATCCTGGAACCATTCTTGTGAATCTTTTCAACACACTCTCTCTAATGCCTTCACATCATAGAATCCCTACAGTGCTGAAGGAGGCCATTCGCCTCATTGACTCTGCACCGACCACAGTCCCACCTAGATCTATCCCCATACATTTACCCAGCTAGTGCCCCTGACATTAAGGGGCAACTTAGCACTTTACCAATCCACCTAACCTGCACATCTTTGGAGTGTGGAAGGAAACCGGGGCACCCGGAAGTAACCTACGCAGGCACGGGGAGAACATGGAAACTCAACACAGTGACCCAAACTGGGATTCGAACTCGGGCCTCAGGCGCTGTGAGGCAGCAGTGCTAATCACTGTGCCACCATCCTTCCTAAAGAACTGGATACTTTAGGAAGGATACTATACTCCAACTGAGCCCAAACTAATGTCTTATACAAGTTCAACATAATCTTTTTGCTCTCATACCCTGAGCCCCTATTAATAAAGTCCAGGATACTGCATGCTTTATTCACCTGTGCAACTATCTTCAATAATTTATGCATATATAGGCCCAGGTCCCTAAGCTCCTTTATTTTACGTTGTCCCTTAACAGTCTCCCTAACAAATCGCTTCACGTTTCTCCACATTGAACATCATCTGACACCAGCCCACCCGTTTCACCAACTTGCTTGCCTTTGTCCTTTTTAAACTCTGCGCCATCCTGCTAATAGTTCACAATGTTTTCAAGTTTTGTATCGTCCACAAACTTTGAAATGGTAAAGTTTATTTATTAGTCACAAGTAGGTTTATATTAACACTACAATGAATCTACTGTGAAAATCCCCCAGTCGCCTGTTCGGGTACACTGAGGGAGAATTTAGCATGGCCAATGCACCTAACCAATACAACTTTTGGAGGAAACCGGAGCACCTGAAGGGAACTCATGCAGATATGGGGAGAACATGCAGACTCCACACAGACAGTGACCCAAGCCAGGAATTGAACCCAGATCCTGGCACTGTGAGGCAGCAGTGCTAATCACCATGCCTCCTCTGTAAACCAAGGTCCAGATCATTTATATATATCACCAATATATATCATTAATACACTTTTATCCACACAAAGCAGGACAAATCGAACCCAGTCAATTTTGACTCCATCTGCTCTCAATCATCAGTAAAGTGATGGAAAGGGCAATAAACAGGGCTTTCAAGCAGTGCTTACTCAACAATAACCTGCTCACTGGTGCTCAGTTTGGCTTCCGACAGGATTACTCAGCTCTTATTACAGCCTTAATCCAAACTAGGACAAAAGTGCTGAAATTAAGAGGTGAGGTGAGAGTGATAGCTATAAATACTAGCCCAAGCCAGTCACGTCTATGTTTCATTAAAGAATTGAAGAAAAATAAAGTGAGGGTCTCAACACTGACCCCTGGGGAACTCCACTGCAACTATCCTGCAGCCTGAAAAGCATCCGTTATTCCCGACTCTCTGTTTTCTCTGACTCAGCTAATTCCATACTTGTGCTGCTCCTGTCCCTTTTATTCTGTGAGTCACAACATTGCTGACAAATCTGTTGTGTGGCACTGTATCAAAAGGGACTTTGGAACCCAGGTACATCACATCAGCAACATTATCCTCATCAGTCCTCTGTGTTACCTCTTCAAATGGCACAGTGGTTAGCACTGCTGCCTCACAGTGCCAGAGACCCAGGTTCGATTCCTAGCTTGGGTCGCTATCTGTGTTGAGTTTGCACGTTCTCCCAGTGTCTCATTGGTTTCCTCTAGATGCTCCGGTTTCCTCCCACTGTCCAATGATGTGCAGGTTCGGTGGGTCGGCCATGCTAAATTGCCCCTAGTGTCAGGGGGACTAGCTCAGGTAAATGCATGGGGTTATGGGGGTAGGATTGTGATTGCTGCAGACTCAGTGGGCCGAATGGCCTCCTTCTGCACTGTAGGATTTTATAAAAATCTCCTGCAAGTTAGATTTTCTCTTAACAATACATGTTGGTTTTCTTTAATTAGCCCACATTGGTTCCTGTGATTATTAACTTTGTCCCAAATTATTGTTTCTAGAAGTTTCCACACCACCAAAGTTAAACTGATTGGCCTTGAGTCACTGGGATAAACTTTACAGCCTTTTTTGAACAAAAATGTAACCTTTGCAATTCTCCAGTCTTCTGGCAGCATCCCTGTGTCTCAGGAAGACTGAAAAATTATGGCCAGTGTCTCAGCAATTTCCACCCTCATCTCCCTCAGTGTCCTTGGCAACATCTCATCCAGTCCTGACCTTACCCATTTTAAGTACACCTACCCACCTATACCCACACCTACACACACATCTTCATGCTCACTTAGGTGCACCCCTACCCATCTACGTACCCACTGTCAACATCCTTGGGGCTACCATTGACCAGAAACTCAACTAGACTCAATACATAAACACAGTGGCTACAACAGCAAGGCAGAGGCTAGGAATATTGCTGCCAGTAACCCATCTCCTGATTCCCCAAAGCCTGTCCATCTGTCCACCATCTACATGGCACAAGAGTGTGATGGAATATTCCTCACTGGATGGGTGCAGCTCCAACACACTCAAGAAGCATGGTGCCATTCAGGACAAAATAGCCCACTTGATTGGCACTACATCTACAAACATCCACTCCCTCCACCACCAACACTCAGCAGCAGCAGCAGTGTGCGCTATCTGTAAGATACACTGCAGCAACCCAGCCTCTTCCAAACCCACAGCTACTTCCATCTAGAAGGACAAGGGCAGCAGATGCACGGGAGCACCATCCCCTCCAAGCCACTCACCATCCTGACTTGGAAATACATCGCTGTTCCTTCACAGTGGCTGGGTCAAAATCCTGGAATTCCCTCCCTGACGGTATTGAGAGTCAACCCACAAGAAGGTAGTTCACCACCACCTTTTCAAGGGCATCTAGTGATGGGCAATAAATGCTGGCCAGCCAATGATGCCCATGTCCCACGAATGAATTAAAAAAACTCACCTACGTGCACACTTATACACACCTACCACTTAGATGCACACCTACAGACTCACCTACGCACACGCGCACACACACATACCTATCCAACAATATACACACTGAGACATACCTGAAAATATACCCAATTATACGCACATTTGCACACATGAATACACCCATGAAGAAACAAACTGATCTATGATAACAGGATATGTGTAAAAATATCTGAAGTAAAATTAATATGAGCTCATATGCGGTGAAAGAGCTCGGTGACATCTACAAAACTCAGCTTGTGAAAATCTGAGGTATTGCTGAGGAGTTGTGAGGGAGGAAAGTTGAGATCAAAGCTGGAAACTCTGAGAGGGCAGAGCAGCCTCTTGTAACCCGGGAGCCTTGGAAAAGACACGAAAAAATGTCAACCCCATTCTGCCAGCGGTGGACCTGAGATCATGACCACGCAAGGGCCTGAGACCTGGCATGGTGATGGCGATTTGGAAGACCTGACACTCTTGCTCGCTGTTGAATGCGGCCATTTTGAATTCCACTGCCCCGCACGAACAGAAAGGCTTCAGTGCAGTCAAAGCAAAATACTGCAGCTGCTTGGACTCTGAGATGAAAACGGAACATGCCGGATAATACTCAGCAGGTCAGGCAGCATCTGTGAAACAAAGATAATGGACTGAATCTTCTGGAGAAGTCTCAATTCATCAAGGTGAAAGCAGGAGCTGACCCGGTTAATGCCAGTGACTGCACCCTGGGAGGTATGTTGTCAGCGGCAGACAATTAAGGACAGTAGCCCACCCCAAACAGTTGCTGGCCCAATCAAACAGGCAGCGACTCTGAGGGCTCAACAGCGCTCCAGCTAACAGTGGCCATTACTGGCCCTGCAACGCTAGGAGACAGATGTCTCAATGGTCGGGAGCCCTGAAGCCAAGGTCGGTGGGGGTTCATCAGATCTGGGGCCAGGCAGGGAAATTGTGGGGAGGAGTTACGCTGTACTAGCTACGTGGCCATTCCTGCCTGGAGGGGTGGGGGCCCTGGTGCTGGTGAGCCCTTAAAGATGGATCAGCTCCCTGCTCCCCCCAGGTGAGCAGTCACCAGGTTTCATCCAGTGTTATCGCCAGGTGGCGAAGGGCCCTCCCAAAGCGGGCACCAGTTCTCAGGCAGATGTCACCTTTTCTACCGCTGGAAAAATGGCACAATGGTGGGAATGTCATCAGGCACATTCCCCCCCCTCCTCCCTCCAGCCCCTACCCTGCTGTCTTCCCGTGCCATTTTAGCCGCGCTCCCATCCTCAAAGGGCCTGGAAATTTCCGGCCAACATTTAGGGTCATTGACCTGTCATCACCCTCAGAGGAAGTGAACATTCCCAGAAGGAGCTCTCCCAGCAGATCCCAGAAACCAGGGAGTGATTAACACCAATCATCATTTTGATCAGGGTGGTGGGAACGTAGTGTTTCTGTCATTGCATTTGCACCAGTATCCAACTCCCAATTCCCCAGTGGGGAAGAATATAGCCTAGTGGTCTTCTGGCTGGACTACTGATCCATAAACTCAGCTAATGTTCTGGGGGAGCTGAGTTCGAATCCCACCTCGACAGATGGTGGATTTTGAATTCAATATAAAAGAAAATCTGGAATTAAGAATCTACTGATGATAGTGAAACCATTGTCGATTGTCGGAAAAATCCATCTGGGTTCACTAACGTCCTTTGGGGAAGGAAATCAGCCATCTTTACTCGGTCTGGCCTACATGTGAGTGTGGATGACTCTCAACTGCCCTCTGGCAGCTAGGGATAGGCAGCCAGTGACGTCCATGTCTTGCGAATGAATAACAAAAATGGATTATTAATAGTTGCTTATTACACCACTAACATCTCCTTTCAGAGAAGGTGCAGATAAAATTGATAAATAGCCTTTTCACTTTCGTTGAATGTCTCCAAGCATTATTCTATAATAAATATATCCAGAGCTCAATATTTCTGAAGCCATTCTGCAATAGCGGAATGTGAGGCTTGATTATTTCTGAGTTTGTAATCGCGAACAAAATTGATTGGGGATTTGACGTTGGATTGTAAATCAGCCCCTCGCTGTGTAACACCGCCCCTGCCCTGTGTCGCATGTGGGCCCCATCTATTTTGCTGGTGACTTATTTCAAAATGAATTCCGAAAGACAAACTTGTGGATGCGTGTGTTGCTATGGGAACAACCAGAATCTTGCTTGCACTAGTGGTGCTCCCTTGCTGATGTTTTCAAAAAATAGTCTTATTTTATGCTTCCTTCTGTAAATGATCTTACACAAAGCTTTTGTTGCAGTTAGCAGCATAAAGGGAATATCATTTTATATCTTATAACTGAGCAGACTTTGATCGGAAGTTCGCCTTTTTGGGGAATGTATGATGTGTGAGTTAATGGGGTTACAGCCTAGTAATTGATAATTAGAGATTAGTGATGTCTAGGAGTGAGTGATCAATCAAACAGTCAATTTGTGACTATCGTAATATATGGAAGTAAGTGAAAGGCAGTATTCAGTCACTGACTTAATTCGGCATTCACAGATATTTGGGAGTGAGCTAGGGCAGCAATTAATTGGTGGATTAATTAGTGATTCGGAGATCTGGGAGGCAGGTAGTATTCCCGTATCGATGTGTTAATTAAAGATTAACAGATATGTGGGAATGAGTGACAAGTGATGTCCAATTGGTGAGTTAATTAATTAATGATAAGGTGTGATATAGCAAATAACATGCAGTAATTTATTGATAGGTTAATGAAGTTACATTCTTTGAGGAAGAGTTTGCACGTCTCCCCTCTTTCTCCTTTGATCGTTTGAATACTTCTGTTTGAAAGGGAGATGCTTGCAAATTCGATGAGCGCTTAACTCTTTACGCACCGTGATCATAAAAGAACCAATAGAGCAAGTTGTCTTGAAGTTAACAAGATGTTAGCTTTATGGTACTTTAGCCTATTGAAGTAAAATAATAAAATACACAGCAACTTTCACAGTCCTTACTCAGTCTGGCCTACATGTGGTTGACTCTCAACTGCCCTCCGGCAACTAGGGATGGGCAGCCAGTGATGTCCATGTCTTGCGAATGAATAACAAAAATGGCTCATTAATAGTTGCTTATTACACCACTAACATCTCCTTTCAAAGAAGGTGCAGATAAAATTGATAAATAGCCTTTTCACTATCATTAAATGTCTCCAAGCATTATTCTATAATAAATATATCCAGAGCTCAATATTTCTGAAGCCATTCTGCAATAGCGGAATGTGAGGCTTGATTATTTCTGAGTTGTAATCTCGATTAAAATTGATTGGGATTTGACGTTGGATTGTAAATCAGTCCCTCACTGTGTAACACCGCCCCTGCCCTGCCACAGAAATGATGTGGGTATGCCGGCGTTGGACTGGTGTAAACACAGTAAAAAGTCTGACAACACCAGGTTTTAGTCCAACCTATTTATTTGATAATATTCTCACAAGCTTTCGAGGGGTTACCCTCTTCGTCAGGTGAATGGAGAGTTCTGGCCTCAGACAGAGCATATAAAGCATATAATCTCTAAACTGTCTGTGCTTTATATGCTCTGTCTGAGGCCAGAACTCTCCATTCACCTGACGAAGAGGGTAACCCCTCGAAAGCTTGTGAGAATATTATCAAATAAATAGGTTGGACTAAAACCTGGTGTTGTCAGACTTTTTACTGCCACAGAAACACAGATTACAGAGCAGGGAAGAATAGGTTGGCCAATTTGGAGTCCATAAAAAATTGTAAAAGAGTATGCAGTCTATATTTTGATGACTCAACTAGCTGCAAAATTCCATGTTCTTGAAGTCTCTAATTTAAAGATGTAGATGAATGATTTGCTCGATCTTTGGGAGATATCAGTGCTGGCTTGGATTCTGCTATGACCTGGTGAGCCTGGGCGAATAGTCTCCCCTCTATTAATACTCCTTGATTGGTCAGTAAAAAGTAGCAGTTTAGTTTTTAGGAGGGTATGCGTTTTCCAAATCAGAATGTATTTAACTTGTGAGCAATAAGGAGTCAATCAAACAAGGTTTTTTGAGTCAAAGAAAGAGTCACCATTAATACTGAGAAAATGATAAAAACACATCAAACATTCTGCCTCATGCCATCATTAGGGCCCCTCCACACACACACTTGCATGTGTGTGCGCACGTACACATACACACATGTGCACATGCACATACAAAGACGCACACGTGAGCATACACACAAACAACGCGCACACACACACAGCCATGCACAAACACATTTGGGCCCCAACATACACATGCTCACACACATACACGCTTGTGAGCACATCTGCACACATAGACACACATGCACATGCAAACACACATACATATTAGAAATGAGGGAATTAAAGTCCAATAAAAAAAAAGTAAAAGAATATACAGTTAAATGCCCTTCAATTGTCCTTAAAGCGTAGATTTTAAAATGCTACAGCCAATTTAGGTTAGCTGGTTTTGTGGACACTGTCAGATGTAGAAGAGTAAGTAGTCTCACAACACCAAGTTAAAATCCAACAAGTTTATATGGTAGCATGAGTTTTCGGAGCTTTGCTCCTTCATCAGGCACAACGGTCCGTGTGTATGCACATGCGTGCAAGCGTGCATGGGGAGGGGCCCTAATGACTCTCTCTTTGATTCAAGAAAACCTTGTTTGATTGACTCCTTATTACTCACAACCTAAATAGATAAGTACATTCTGATTTTGAAAAGGTGTACCCTTCATTAGGAGCAACACTCTGAAAGCTTGTGCTCCCAAATAAACCTGTGGACTTTAACCTGGTGTTGTAAGACTACTTACTGTGCCTACTCCAGTCCAACGCCGGCAACGCCACATCACAGATGTAAAAGATGTTGTGATTATTGTGAGAACTCAGGTCAATGATAGGTTTCTGGTAAAATGGTTAACACGCTTATTCAAAGAAAGAGAGAGAGAGATGGAGAGAGAGCATCCCTCTCAGCTTGTCTCCTCTGCTGGAGTCTTTCTTAACACCATCCTGTGTTACTTGCAATCTCTTTCTAGTGGTAGGCAATCTTGCCTTGAAGTACTCCACTCATTATGTATTTGTAAGATGTTTTGGGTGTCTCTGTTAGTGGCAACGATTGTTTCAATATCCAACACTGCAGTTTAATGTCACTTCCTTAGACAGTTACACATTTCGATGGGTACCTGAATTTCTCTCCTCACATTCGATGAGGGTGATGTGTTAGTTTTTCACCTTCACCTTGGAATATGGCCTTGCATTTTTAAGCAATTTGCTCTGTCTCAGTTCAAATTACAACATTTCCTGTTAGTTGAAAGTTGAAAAGTCATATTTGCAAAAATAAAGGGGTGTAACAAAGCAATCTTTGTCTGCAGTTAATATTAAATTGCCTCTTAGTGTCCCAAGATGTGTAGGCTTGATGAATTAGCCATGGTAAATGTATGGGGTTATAGGGATAGTTGGGGGTGAGGGCCTGGGCAATATGCCTATCAGAGAATTTTTGATTTGATTTGTTATTGTCACATGTATTAGAAGGCAATGAGAAGTATTGTTTCTTGCGTGCTATACAGACAAAATACACCATTCATAGAGGAAGAAAGGAGGGAGTGCAGAATATTGTGTTACAGTCACAGCTAGGATGGAGAGAAAGGTCAGCTTAATATAAGGTAGGTCCATTTAAAAGTCTGACAGCAGCAGGGAAGAAGCTGTTCTTGAGTCGGCTGGTACATGACCTCAGACTTCTATACGTTTTTCCCGACGGAGAAAGGTGGAAGAGCGATTGTCCAGGATGCGTGAAGTCCTTAATTATACCGGCTGCTTTGCTGAGGCAGCGGGAAGTATAGACAGCATCAATGGATGGGAGGCTGGTTTGCATGATGGATTGGGCTACACTTACAACCTTTTGTAGTTTCTTGCGGACTTTGTCAGAGCAGGAGCCATGCCAAGCTGTGATACAGCCGAAAAGAATGCTTTCTATGGTGCATCTGTAAAAGCTAGTGAAAGTCGTAGCTGACATGCCAAATTTCCTTAGTCCTCTGAGAAAGTAGAGGCGTTAGTGGGCTTTCTTAACTATAGCGTCAGCATGGACGGACCAGAACAGTTTGTTGGTGATCTGGACACCTAAAAACTTGAAGTTTTCAACCATTTCTATTTCGTCCCCATTGATGTAGTCAGGGCTATGTTCTCCGCTACATTTCATGAAGTCGATGACTATCTCAAGCCATGCAGATTTGATGGGCTGAATGGCCTCTGCTGTACTACAGGGATTCTGTATTCTAGAAGGGTGATCCTGGATGGATCACAGTCAACAAAAAGGGCCCAAAACTTATCGGGTAAATTAGAGAAAAACAAAGGATGCAGGAGGGCCCTGAATCATGTCTTCTCCTCAAGCACTTAGCCTTAGTTCTACTGAGAAAATAAGTGCTTAAAACAGACAAAAGTTTGGCCTAATATGCAACCCTCCTTTTCAAACTGCTGGGGAGACTGAAAGAAAGGCATTGCCCATGTTTTCCAAAGGTGACCTGATCACCTGATGCTTGGAAGCTAACTTGCCCAGGGCCCCACATCCGCGGGATTAGTCTTAAGGGCCCATCTCCAACAGGTAATACCTCAGGTGATTGCTGTAGATGCCTTGCTAATGAGACAAATATGTTTCTCTTGCACTGTGGTGACAGCATTGTCTTTTATAGATTTTGCAGGTGGCCTAGCTCCACCCTAATGAATTGGAAAGGGGAATATATAGTAATACAAATTTGGGTTAGCCACCTTGGACTGTGATTTCAAGGCACTTCAGTCTCCAGGTTTTTAGAAAGTCCATTTTTAAAGCTAAATTCGTGTTCCAAACTGGTGGATTAAGATTAGATTTTTCGCATAAAGCATGTCTTCATGACCAGAGAAAGAAAACCTGGAACATAGAACATTATAGCGCAGTACAGGCCCTTCAGCCCTCAATGTTGCACCGACCAGTGGAACGAATCTAATGACCCTCTAACCTAAACTATTCCAATGTTATCCATATGCCTATCCACTGACCACTTGAACGCCCTTAAAGTTGGCGAGTCCACAACTGCTGCAGGCAGGGCATTCCACGCCCTTACTACCCTCTGAGTAAAGAACCTACCTCTGACATCTGTCCTATAATGATCACCCCTCAATTTAAATCTATGTCCCCTCGTGTTAGCCGTCACCATCCGAGGAAAAAGGCTCTCACTGTCAACACTGGAGAACACATACATTTAATAGCTTTCATGACCTCAAAATGTCACAAATCTCCTTACAGCCATGGGCAGATTTCTTTTTAAAATAACGTCCCTCTTGTAATGTGGGAAACACAGGCTAATCTGTGCACAGCAAGATCCCAGAAGCATTGCGTAACATAAGTAGTTAGACAATGTGTTTTGATCGGTTTGATCAGTAAAGGGAATAGAGTGCTTGTTTTGTTTGCCAGCTTGCATTAAACAGTTGAGAAGCTGCCACATTAAAAGGTTTCAGAGAATCCTACAGTGCAGAAGGAGGCCATTTGGCCCATCCGGTCTATGCCGACTACAATCTCACCCACTCCCTATCCCATAACCCCGTGCATTTGACCTAGCTAGTCCCCCCTAACACTAAGGGGAAATTTAGCAAGGCCAATCCACCTAACCTGCCCATCTTTAGACTGTGGGAGGAAACCAGAGCACCCGGAGGAAACCCACGCAGATACTAGGAGGATGTGCAAACTCCACACAGACAGTGACCCAAGCTGGGTCCCTGGCGCTTTGAGACAGCAGTGCTATTCCCCCCTCTGAAACCTGTTAAAGGTCTTGGAAAAAGCTTCCTGAACTTTGAGCATGTTCGACTCACAGTAAAGCCTTTGGGGACGCAGGCAAAAGAATCGATCCCTGAGTGAATCGATTCTCTTGAACTTAAGCAGGTCCTGATAATCAAAACCAACAAGCTCTTAGGCAGGGCATCACACAAATTCCTTGGTGCTATTGCACCAGGCTAATTTTCGCAGAGAGTGGGTGAGAGCGATGCCCACTGACGGACCCTGCAGGTGAGGTTCTTCCATACCAAGTGTGCAATTTAAACCTGGCCCCAAAATTTTAGATAGGGTCTGGGCGGTCATGGCCTTTGAATATCGATTAGTCTTCCTGTTGGAATTCCAGAGCTCATAAATAGTAAGGAGAGTTGCATTTATATAGCACCTTTCACAACATTGGGATGTCCCACAGCCCTTTGCAATCAATTTGGTACTTTATTTCCTTTTGCAGGATGTGGGCACCGAAGGCTGGCCAGCATTTATTGCCCATCCCTAATTTCCCGAGAGAAGATGGCAGTGAGCTGCCTTCTCGAATCGCTGCAATCCATGTGGTGTAGGTGCACCCACCATGCTGTTAGGGGGGATGGTTTCAGGATTCTGACCCAGCCACAGTGAAGGAACAGCAATACAATCCCATGGCAGGATGGTGTGTGGCTTGGAGGGGAACTTGCATGTGGTGGTGTCTTTGTGTGTCTGCTGCACATGTCCTTCCAATCGGTAGAGGCTATGGAATAGTCAGTGTTGAAATGTAGGGAATGCGGCAGCCGATCTGTGCACAGCAAGATCCCACATGTACAATCTGAGTGAAGGATATATATCGGCCGTGAGAACTCCCCAGGTGTTTGTCACGGTGGTGTCATGAGATGAGTTACTAAGGTGGGACAAAAACAGAAAATGCTGGAAAACCTCAGCAGGCCTGAAGGCTTCTGTGGAGAGAGAATAGAACCAACATTTCCCTCTCCACAGATGCTGTCAGACCTGCTGAGATTTTCCAGCATTTTCTGTTTTTGTTTCAGAATCCAGCGTGCTTTGCTTTTATATCAGGGCCGATGGGGGCCTCGATTTAACATAATGTTGGAAAAGGCAGTGCAGCACTCCCTCAGTACTGCAGCAGCGCCAGAGTAGGTGCTCAACTTCCTGGTGTGGGAACTGAACCCATGATCTCGGGGGGGGGGGGGTGACACTGAAGGAAAAAGTTGCATTAAGGTCACTGATTTAAAAACTAACATTTTAATGATTTCTGTATTTTTTTTAAAAAAAGGAACCAGCTCCTGAATTTGAAAGCCGTGTCACATTTAACATTTGCTTTGATAGCGCTAACTGTAGGAGCTAATCTGTGGAAAGGACAAATCTGATGATATTCACTTGCAGCATTGCACACCATCTCTCTCAATAAATGAGAGCAGTGCTAAAATAAGATTTTGCATATCTGCCTGTTCTTACTGGCTGCTGACATTCTACTGAGCAATCAGTTTGTCAGATGCATACTGTGCGTTTTCCTGAATTGCTTCAGAAAGATTATTTTGTAATCATGCTGATATTTTTAATGTTGCCACACATGTACAGATATCATCCAGTTGTCATGTTTATTGTCAATGGGTTTTTGTTTTGCAATGGGTTTGACTGTTTGCTGTTAAATGGTGTGTGTTACACAATCCTTAGTCCGTGTGACACAGGCCTACCCTTGGTGTGTGTTACAAAATCATATCCTTGGTGCATGTTACCCAATCCTACCCTTGGCACGGTGCCACAGTGGTTAGCAGTGCTGCCTCACAGTGTCAGGAACCTGGGTACGACTGCTGCTTGGCTGACTGCCTGTGCGGAGTCTGCACATTCTCCCCGTGTCTGTGTGGGTTTCCTCCGGATGCACCGGTTTCCTCCCGCACTCTGAAAGACGTGCTGGTTAGGTGCATTGGCCATGCTAAGTTCTCCCTCAGTGTATCCAAATAGGCGCTGGAGTGTGGCGACGATTTTCACAGTAATGTGGTGTTAACTTGCGACACTACTAAATAAATCTTAAAACTTGGTGTTTATTCCTCACATCAGCTCAGGTCAATGCCATGTATATTATGCAGGAGAAGTGGAATTAGAGGGGATAATTGAGTTGCTGTTCAGTCTTCATTTTAGAATTAACCCTTGTGCTCTAACCTTATTATTGTTATTGAAAATTCCGCTGTGTATATTTTGAACCCATCTGGTTCGCTAATGTCCTTTAGGAAAAGAAATCTGCTGTCCTTACCTGGTCTGGCCAACTGTGACTCCAGAGTCACAGCAATGTGATTGACTCTGAACTGCCCTCAGACAACTAGGGATGGGCAATAAATGCTGGCTGGCCAGCCAGCGACACCCATGCCCTAGGAATGATTTTAAAAATACTGTAATGCCATTGGGAGCATTGCAGTTTGTAATTCAGGAATGACATTTAACAGGTACTTTCCTTTATAAATGTGGACATAGGGACTTAGTGCTGTTATAGCTAAGGTTTATTGATTCAGCAAAGCAAGGTTTGTGTGCCTCAGTTCCAATTGCCAGAGCTTTTGCTTGCAATTATATTACAGCTATGGCTACTCAGAGTCCACCCGTATGCATTTCATTGTGTTTAGGAACCTTCCTCACTGGTCCTCCTCTCTTTAGCCTCAGGACATTGTCAGCTGGCTTAACATTCTCACCAGCTTCCCAGACAAGACCAGGAAACCAACGTGGTACTTTCCTGATCTTTGTGACTGGGTTCCACATTGGTAATGCCTTTACCAAGACGGGGTCTTATTTTCAATTGCCTGAATTGTGGTGAGTATGAATGTAAACAAATACACCTAGAAATGAGATCACCATCTCTCTAAACCACACTCCCCCTGCATGTCATTCTCACCTCCAACGACAAGGGGGAGCTGCTCAGCACTGTTCTTCAGCATCTAAATAGGGACCTATTCATTACCTGTCCCTGTTCCTTCCTGTTCTATCATCTGCATAACCAAATCAACTCAAACGTTTCCTTTCCGTTACAGCCCTTAACACCAGGGACTCTTGTCATTCTCTTCCTATCTCCTAGTTTTCTTCTCCAGAAATTCCTCTCATCAATGGGTGGCATGGTGGCACAGTGGTTAGCAGTACTACCTCACAGCTACAGGGACTTGGGTACGATTCCCGGCTTGGGTAACTACTCATGTGGTGTCTGCACATTCTCCCTGTGTCTGCCTGGGTTTCCTCTGGATGCTCCGGTTTCCTCCCACAGCCTGAAAGATATATGGGTTAGGTGCATTGGCTATGCTAAATTGCCCCTTAGTGTCCCTGGATGCGTAGTTAGCGGGGTAAATATGTGGGGTTACGGGGATGGGGTCTGGATGGGTTTGTTGTCAGTGCAGATTCGATGGGCAGAATGGCCTTCTGAACTGTAGGGATTCTATGATGATTCAATGTCTTGTTCCATTGACCCCATTTCCATTAATCCCCTTCCAGTATAATCATTTAATTTCATAAAATATCAGAGTGGCTTCATCAATTTTATGCTTTATTTTTACTTTAGATGACAAAATACAGGTGAAAGGTTGGGTCGCCTAAAGGAATAGTCCAATAATGATCTGAGAACACAAAATCTTATTAATTTAGCCCAGTGTGGTGGAGAATGAGAAACAATTAACAAGTTCACTCATTTCCAATTCCTCTAGTTTGTTGGTCAGGGTTAGTTATTGACTCTAAGGCCAGAATTCTCCAGCCTCGCGTGCCCAGTTGCGGCTGTCAGCGGGAACGGAGAATTCGGCGCTCAGTCAAATCTCCATTCACTACAGCGGGCCTGGAGAATTGCAAAGAACAATGCAGCACAGGAACAGGCCCTTCAGCCCACCAAGCCTGCGCCGATACGTAGTTTCTATCTCTCTGTTCGCTTCCCGCTATCAAGATACATCTTGAACATTGCTAAGGTGCCTGTTTCCACTGGCAGCGTTTTCTAAGCACTCACCACCCTCTATGTGAAAAACTTTCCCTGCACGTCTCCCTTAAACTCTCTCCTTCTTGCTTAAACCTGTGCCCTCTTGGTCACAGACCCTTCGACAACAAGAAGGGTCTTCATTCACCCTCTGAATGAAGCCTCTGACTGTTCACCCTATCTATGCCTCTCATAATTTTGTAGACTTCTATCAGGTCACCCCTCAGCCTCCATCTTACCAATGAAAACAATCCGAGTTTATCCAATCTCTCCTCATACCTAAAACCCTCCAGACCAGGCAACATTCTGGTAAACTTTCTTTGCACCCACTTCTTCTGGTAGTGTGTTGACCAGAACTGCACACAATACTCCAAATGTGGCCTAACTAAAGTTTTATATGGCTGTAACATAACTTACCAACTTTTATACAGCATGCCCCAGCCAATGAAGATATGCATGCTGTACACCTTCTTGACCACTTTACCCACCTGTGTTGCCATTTTCAGGGATCCGTGGACCTGTACGCCCAGATCCCTCTGTGCGTCAATGCTCCCTAGGGTTCGGCCATTTACTGTACAATTTGCACCTGAATTGGATCTTCCAAATGCATCGTCTCGCATTTGTCTCAATTAACTCCATCTGCCATTTCTCTGTCCGATTCTGGCCTAAATCCATTCAATAATGCCAGTTTTGTTTTTGTTGCCTTGGGAGCCTGCGTATCTTTGATCCCAAAGCGTAAAACAGGCATGGTGCCTCCTTTGACTTGGCGTACTCAATGTGGCCTTACACAATTGGAATTAATCAAAGAAGGTTGGATAGATTTTGAGAGAAAAAAATAACTTTTCCTTAATAGACATTCCACAGGTTCTTAGTGTACACAGGGGAGAAGGAAACGAGGGGTGCAGAACTGTTGCAATTACAGACAAAGTGAAGAGAAAGATAAGCTTATTATATGATGGAATCATTCAAAATGGCACAGTAGCACCTTGGAAGCACTGCTGCCTCACAGCACCAGAGAAACTGGTTCAATTCCCAGCTTGGGTCACTGTCTGCAAGTTCTCCCCAATTCTGCATGGGTTTCCTTCAGGTGCTCCGGTTTCCCCTCACAATCCAAAAAGACGTGCTGGTTAGGTGCATTAGCTGTGCTAAATTCTCCCTCAGTGTACCCGAACAGGCGCCAGGAGTGTGGCGACTAGGGGATTTTCACAGTAACTTCAATGCAGTGTTGATGTAAGCCTACTTGTAACTAATAAATAAACTTTAAAGGTCTGATGGCAACAGGGGAAGATGCTGTAGTTGTGTCGGTTGGTACGTGTTTTCAGACTTTTGTGCCTTTTTCCAGACGGAAGAAAGTGGAAGAGAGTGGGCGGGATTTTAGTTCCTCACTCATCCCAAAACCGTAAAATCCTGGCCCAACATCACCGGACCTTCCCATTGTCTGCCCTTCACTCGTTCTAGTTTCCTCCCACAGTCCGAAAGACATGCTGGTTAGGTGCATTGGCTGTGCTTAATTCTCCCTCAGTGTACCCAAACAGGCGCCAGAGTGTGATAACTAGGCTATTCTCACAGTAACTTCATTGCAGTGTTAACGTAAGCCTACTTGTGATACTAATAAACTTTAAAAAAGGGAGAGAGTATGTGCGTGAGGTCCTTGGTTGTGCTGGCTGCTTTCCCGAGGTGGCGGGAAGTGTAGGCGGAGTCAATGAATGGATGCTCACGAGTGTGAAGTATGGCTGCCATCATGTCAACCCATTCCTCCATTCAGCTGGCTCTAGAATCTTCTGCCGTACATGGTCCCTCTGACATGGTTCAGCATTACTGTAACCGGCTTGGCTACCTCCAACGTAACGCCGATTTCTGGAGGAAGCAATGTCTTAAGGTTAGATTTTTAACCACTGGATTCTAAACTGCTTTTCACGTTCCATTTTTTCTTTGTCATCCTTTATCCAGAGCCCAGAGACAGTTTTTAACTGGCTCAGTGAATTCCAACTCCAGCAGTATGCTGCTAACTTTATCAATGCGGGCTATGACATTCCAACAATCAGCCGCATGACCCCTGAGGTAAGTCGACAAACGACAGGAGGAGATAGTGGTGAAAGAGGTGCTGGTGTGCAAAGTCTCTCTCGGGACGCTATTGGCCTCCGAATGCCTTATGGGTTTGAGGGAAATTGCCTTGTCTGCTACACCTTAGCAGTGGCAAATCAATTACAAGGATAGACAAAGCAATTTCATGCAAACTCAGTAACAGTTCGCATGCTAATACCACACGCCCAGGATTTGTGCGTTAATCCCTAATGGAATAGAAGTACTAGGCTTTGCATTCATATTCCGTTGCACATCATCTGAAACTGCGTGAGTTGAAAATTGTTCTCGATTGTTCACTCTGAACAGTTTTAAGGGAAACTGCAGGTTCTTACCATTGTCTGCTTAACATGCCGAAAGCAAGTTCTGACTTCCAGAGTTAATTCATTGATCTCATTTCAAAGACTGTGAGCAGGTCTTCATCATGAAGCCTGACTCATACAACGCAGCTCTATCATTCTCCAGGTTTTACCCGCAGTTGTCGCCCTTTCGACCACCTTTCCTGGCACAGTGATTGGCATTGCTGCCTCGCAGCGCCAGGGACCCGGGTTCGACTCCCAGCTTCGGTCACTGTCTGTGTGGAGTCTGCACGTTCTCCCTATGTCTGCGTGAGTTCCTCCCACAGTTTGAAAGACGTGCTGGTTAGTTGTGTTGGGCCATGCTAAATTCTCCCTCAGTGTACCCAAACAGGTGCAGGAGCGTGGGGACTAGGAGATTTTCACAGTAGCTTCATTGCAGTGTTAATGTAAGCTTACTTGTGACACTAATAAATAAACTTTCCTAACTCCCCAACTCAGGCTGAAAGGCAACTCTCCATAGCCCTCCACCATTCATTAAAGTAGCGACTCTCAGCCTGTAAATCGTGACTGTTGAATTCTTCCAGTCCTTTCAAAGAAACAAGTCCAATGGCCAAAATCCTCCACCCTCGCTCGTGGCTGAGATTTTCGGGTGCCACTCAGGATGAATGGAGTTTTGGCTGGAACGCAACAAGATCTAACCAAGTCTGAGACTGGAGAATTCCACCCAATGTCTGCAGGTCCTCAAATCAAAAATGAATCATAGACAGACATTGTGTGTCCTTTTTATCCAAGTGATAACATGCATTTTGACAATTTTCGAATCACTCATCATGGACAGCAATGGTGCAGTTCTGGATATTTATATATTTAAACGGAGACCGAAACAAAACTTTGAAGGGTAAAAATAGAACACTGAAAGGAGTTTTTGAGCTTTTGAAAGCTGGTGTTTAGCAGAAGAGGTTTTATTGAATGACAGAGCAGCAGAGAGAATGAGGACACTGATGTAACAATGGCTTATTCAGAACCCCAGCGTCACTGAATTCAATCAAAACTTATCCATGCCTCACTTGCGTTTCAACATTCTTTCTCCATTTTCCTTGATAACCTTACTTGACAAAAATCCCATCTACCTCAATCTTGCAAACATTGAAACGTAGAGAAGAGGAGCAGGAGGAGGCCAATCTGCCCTTCGAGCCTGCTCCAAGATTCATTATGATCATGGCTGATCTTCCACAATAGCCTGAATCCACCTCCCCCCACCCCATCCACCCCCACATTTATCGATCCCCTTCACCTCAAGTGCTCTGTCTAATTGCTTCTTTAAAACATACAATGTTTTGGCCTCAACTACTTTCTGTAGTAGCGAATTCCACAAGCAACCACTCTCTGAGTGAAGAAATTTCTTCTCATCTCTGTCCTAAAAGGTCTACTCTGTATCCTCAGACTGTGACCTCTGGTTCTGGACATCCCCACCATCGGGAACATCCTTCCTGCATCTATCCTGCCTGGTCCTGTTAGAATTTTATAGAATTCTACGAGATCCCTCCCTCATTCTTCTGAACTCCAGCGAATACAATCCTAACCGACTCAATCTCTCCTCAAATGTCAAGTCCCACCATCTGAGGAATCAGCTTGGTAAACTTTCTCTGCACTTCTGCCAGAGTAAGAACATCCTTCCTCAGATAAGGAGACCAAAATATTCCAGGTGTGGCTTCACCATGACCCTGTATAGATGCATCAAGACATCCCTGTCCCTGTACTTGAATCACCTCGCTATGAAACATAGAAATCTAGAAACTAGAAGTGGGAGTAGGCCATTCAGCCCTTCCAGCCTGCTACACAATTCATCTTGATCATGGCTGATCCACGAATTCAATATCTCCCATATCTCTTGATCTCTTTAGCCCAAGAGTTATATCTAATTTCTTCTTAAAATCAGACAACATTTTGGCCGCAACTACATTTGGTGCACCTGCATGCTTCACCTCTCAGCGACTGATATACAAGGACACCCAGATCTTGTTGCACATTTCCCTCTCTTAATTTATGGCCATTTAGATATGGCCTTCTTGTTTTTGCTACAGAACTGAATAACGTCACATTTACCCAAAATATATTGCATCTGCCTTGCATTTGCCCACTCACTCAACTTGCCCAAATCACATGAAGCATCTCTGCATTCTCCTCACAGCTCACCCTCCCACCCAGCTCCTGTTGCCCCAGCACCCATAATCTTTATAGTGTGGTGGGGGGGTGGAATTCCAGATTCCTGCCAACCTTTGTGCCGGAAGAAAAGAATGGTTCTGTTATGTTAGCTGAGATCTGTTAACCTAGCACAGATAGCAATCACATCTAGGACCTTGCAGATCCATATGCTGTTGGTTTTAAGCAGTTGCTTCAATTGGAGGTGCGGGATAACCACAAACAAAAAAGAAATGAGCAATTTTTCCATTACAACCTATTGCTAAGAGATCTATAAATTGGAGGCAAAAGACCCCTCTTGTACCAGCATCGATATTCTTCTGATTCTTATTATGCAGGCTGAAGAAATGCCCATCTGCTACCAGAGAGTGACCATAAGACCATACAATATAGGAGCAGAATTAGGCCCATTGGATCTGCTTCACCATTCAATCATGGCTGATGTGATTCTCATCCCCATTCTCCTGCCTTCTCCCAGTAACCCTTGATCCCCTTATTGATCAAGAACCCTGTCCCTGTGGAGAAACCTTTATGGTTCCTGCGTTGGTGAAATGTTAAATGAATTAGATGTCTGGGAGTGGTGGGTGCATATTGAGTGGGAAGTATCTGAAACCTGCAGTTTCCCTGAAAGGACATGTTAACAGCTTCAAAATCGTGCAGGGGAGGCTCGAGATATCTGGTAACTGAAGAAATCAACACCTAGAGATAAACTGAACGTAGGGAAATGAAGTTGCAAAATCATTAAAAGCTGTGGGTGAATGGTACTGGACCTGGTGTGTTTGTGTGTACAGTCATGTGAAACCAAGTGTAGCCTGGTATTCTGACAGTAGGGGAGGCAGTGGCATAGTGGTATTGTCACTGGACTGGTAGTCCAGACAGCCAGAGCAAGATCTGGGGGCCAGGGTTCAAATCCTGCCAGAGCAACCGGTGAAATTTAAATTCAATTAAAAAAAAATGTGGAATTGAAAGTCTGCTGATGACCCTAAAGCTTTTGTCAATTGTTGGAAAAACCCATCTGGTTCACTAATGCCCTTTAGGGAAGGAAATTTGCTGCCCTTATTTGGTTTGGTCTGGCCTGCATTTGACTCAAGAACCACTTAAATGTGGTTGACTCGCAACTGCCCTAGGGCAACTAGGGATGGGCAATGAATGCTGGCCATGCTCTCATTCCTGGAAATGAATTTTTAAAAATTAGTACCCTTCACTCTAGACCTTGTTTTGGCAATGACCCTACATAAAACTGTCTGCTCTTACTTACTTCCTTCCTTCACGTTTTACCCCTGATCTTTCCCCATTTTTCCCTCTCCAAGGCTCCCATCTCCATTCATCCTCCTTCAGCTAAGAGGGAGGGTGAGTGCCGAGAAAGCGATGGACGTCTCCACAACTTTGGCAACAGCTCAATCAACGGGAGGCGTGCTGTCTCAGGGGTGAGACTTTCTAAACCCGATTTACCTCCCCCGAAGGTGAGACATTCGAAACAACGTGAGGCATTCAGTTTAGTCAGCCGTCCACAAACTGACATAACTCACTCAAAAGACTGCCCCAGGAGTCTAGTCGAAAGGACGGAGAGTTAGAGTGTCCTGGAATTTTCATGTCACGCAAAACTGAGACCCACCCCAGTCTCTCAATGCAAATTTGAGTCTTATCATAGAAACTAGAAGCAGGAGGAGGCCATTTGGCCCCTCGAGCCTGCTCTACCATTCATTTTGATTGTGGCTGATCATCGAATTCAATATCCTGATCCCCCCTCTTCTTCCCATATCCCCTGATCCCTTTAGCCCCAAGAACTATAACTAATTTCTTCTTGAAATAAGACAATGCTTTGACCGCAACTACTTTCTGCGGCATCCAGCCCAGAGACCACCAATATCGAGTATTAGACAAACCATGATTTGAGATTACAGGAGATCTTCCAATGGAAACGAGATCAGGTACAACGTGGTTCTACAGTTAGAAGATTGGGCGGGCTGTAAAACTGGCATTCCCCCTGAATGTGCCCCCTCACCCGACTGCTCTAGAAAATGACCACCCATAACCTCTCCCCCTCCCTCCTGCTACCCCTGCCTCACCCTCAGTGGCCTTTCATTGGTCATCTTAATCACTGCCATCCAGCACCTGATTTCTCATGTTCAAAGAGACTCCGTGAGGCCTCCAGGCTCAGCGCCGGATACATCCACGCATAAGTGGCTGTTATTGTTGCTTCAGATATAAGTGTGGATGGAGAATGCCAACAGAACCTCCCAGAGTAAAGATTCAGCACAGCCTTGCCCCAGTGCTGGCCTCTTCCAATTCCCATGCAGGCTATCACCTCACGGAGAGATAATGGGATAGCAATTAGAAGCGATATTTCTTTCCCTTCCTAGCCCAGAGTTGGCGAAGGCAGTGGCACTGACCCTATTGATTGACAAACTCAACACAGAGGCTAAACCTGAGATTCTGACACCCCTACAACGGGACTCCATCCACATTCAACCATCCCGAGAAACTGCCAGGGGGCAATTTCAGGATGGAGAGTAACATTGTGCCCAACGTAAAGCTGGCAATGCTGCCTACTTCTGTTGGGTTCCCCGCCCAGCGAGTTGGGTTAAAATTACGCCCCGTTGTTGAGTGGAACACATCCGACATCTCTCAGGGCACAGTGGGGGAATGAAATTTTCTAGCCGCAGGCAGGTTCTCCTTGGCAACCTCACCCCCGAGGCGGTAGGCTCGCCGTTCAAGATGGGTTAATCATCTGAACTTTCTAAGACAAGACTGTGCCATTGTTGTGTTCAAACATGTGCAACGTAACTGTTTAGCAAGTCGTTTGTCGGGCGCTGGAAGGGTGTCATTTTAGGTTAGCTCTTGAAGAGCTGCTGAGGTCAACTTAGTAATTGTGAGCAATGGCCTGCTACTGCTTCCACTGTCAATTTCAGGTTCACCAATGGCAACTTGAATTGTAACAAACTCTGTGTTCTAGGACCTAACAGCAATTGGAGTAACAAAACCCGGACATAGGAAAAAGATTGCCATTGAAATAAATCGGCTGAATCTCTCTGAGTGGTTGCCCAACTACCAACCAGTAAGTTTGATCACCTGCTTCAATCCCAAAAGCCTATCCATTGACAATCAGTGGACTGTATGTCCATGACCCCTACCTCCCAACACCAACCCTTACTCCAAAATGCATCCATAACATCCCGTTACCCTCAATCTCCCAATCCTCACCCCAAGCAAAATCATGTCTCACATCTCAGCCGCCATCTCATCCCATTCCGAAATGCTTGAAACTGATTTTGCGTTGTCAAGAATGGAGATTGATCCCTGGACCCGAGTCTGTGGTGGAGAATAAGCACAGGTAGCATGAGGAAATGAAGAGGTCAGTCAGGATCTGAAAGAGGATGACACTATCGTACTCTGAATGTTGCACAGTAAGAAGTCTCACAACACCAGGTTAAAGTCCGAGAGGTTTATTTGGTAGCACGAGCTTTTGGAGCGCTGCTCCTTCCTCAGGTGAGTCCACAGAGTTCTCAGTCCTTACAAAGTCCTCACCTGATGAAGCAGCAGTGCTCCGAAAGCTTGTGCTACCAAATAAACCTGTTGGACTTTAACCTGGTATTGTGAGACTTCTTACTGTGCCCCACCCAAGTCCAATGCAGGTATCTCCACATCGTGACTACTCCGAATGTTGGAAGTGTTCTAACCATCCGCTTTGCGGTTGATAATCCTGTGACGTCTAATGCAGATCCCAAAAGCCGCGTTTGAGCAGAGCAGTCAAGGTGCAGGGTAATGAGGAATGAAGAAACATTTTTCATTGGTTTAAATGGGAAAGAGATCAGGAGGGATATATAGCAAGTGACTGTACTGATATCACCGATTAATAAGGAATTGATGGATGGAATACACTGAGATCCATCTAGTTCACCTACCATCCTGCTCATCACACATTATAACGACATTGGAGCTGTTGACTAACCGACTAATCACAGTGACCAATCCCCATCAATTAGTCTACAATAGATCTACGCCAGAGGTGCAGAAAAAGGTAAAAGTTCATTTATTTGTCACAAGTAAGACTTACATTAACACTGCAATGAAGTTATTGTGAAATTCCTCTAGTCGCCACACTTCAGCGCTTGTGTGGGTCAATGACCAGCACGTTTTTCAGACTGTGGGAGGAAACCAGAGCACCCGGAGGAAAACCACGCAGACACGAGGAGAATGTGCAAATTCTGCAAAGTCAGTGACCCAAGCCAGGAATCAAACCCAGGTCCTTGGTGCTATGGGACAGCAGTGCTAACCACTGTGTCACCGTGCTGCCCGGAAGTCCCAAAGGTGGGGAGTTTTGGGAATAATCGACCCAAAGCCAAAGCCCGCTGCACTTGCGACATGTCACTCCCGAATTACTCATTAACCGTGTCCCAAAATGTATTTTTCTGAAAGAAGTCTTTTTCGGTTTGCAATTAATTAGACTTAATACTGTTTGTTCTCACCATCTCCTGGTGGGGGGGTGGCGTTCCTTCCAGACAATGACTGTTCATTCTCTGAAATCTAGCGAACGTTCCACCTCAGTCTATCATTTTAGCAACAGAGGCATCAATGCGTGTGCGCACTGTTCCCCGGCGTATTGTTTCATCAGCGTGCTAATACATTTACTTTAAAGTGGCAGGGAGATTGATTCCATCTGAAATCTTTAATACATTTGTTATGAGTACAGCACAGCACAATTTGAATAATGTCGTTTTTATTTTTTCAATCTCAAATAATTGCGGATTTTCTTTGCACACAACGTTGACAAATATATGACACGCTTATGAAAGGATTCTTATGAAGTGGAATTAGAGGAGACTAAAAAGCTTCCTGATTTCATCTGCTTTGGAAAATGAAGGATTTGTAAGTTATTATTTGGGCTGTGGCATTGCAACTCTGCGGAATGTGCTCAGCATTGTAACTGGAGTATACACATCAGCTGTGATCTCATTGAATTGGGGAAAAAGCATCGAGGGGCTAAATGGGGCCCCCTCTGTTCTGAAATTCTAAAGTTAAAGTTTATTTATTAGTCACAACTAAGGCTTACATTAACATTGTAATGAAGTTATTGTGAAAATCCCTTTGTTGTCAGATTCCAGCGCCTGTTCAGGTACACTGAGAGAGAATTTAGTATGGCCATTGCACCTAACCAACACGTCTTTCAGACTGTGGGAGGAAACAGCACCCAGGGGAAACCCACACAAATACGTGGTGAACCGAAAACGCAATGATAGTTTCAAGGTCACCATTCTGAAACTTCCAGGTTTTTGTTAGTTGAATTTAAATTTCACAATCTACCAAGTTGGGATTCGAACCCAAGCCCCCAGAGTATTACCCCGGTCTCTAGATTACTGATCTATGACAATATAACTGCACCATCGTTCTCCCCTGAAAGACCAGAAGAAGTCTGTTCGGCCCATCGAGTCTGCTCCACCATTCAATGAGGCCATTTGGGGTGGCATGGTGGCACAGTGGTTAGCACTGCTGCCTCACAGCACCTGGGGCCCAGGTTCAATTCCCTGCTTGGATCACTCACTGTGCGGAGTTTGCACGTTCTCCCCTTGTCTGCGAGGGTTTTCTCCGGGCGCTTCAGTTTCCTTCCACAGTCCAAAGACGTGTGGGTTAGATGGATTGGCCATGCTAAATTGCCTCTTAGTGCCTGGAGCGCCAGCAGGTGAATACATGGGGTTATGAAGATAATTGCCAAACATTATCTTGGATTAGTCCAACAGAAGTTCATGGTCACCAGTCCTATCTTGCTTGCATCGTACCTACTCATAACTAGCTCCTCATGAACTGGGTCTGAGTGCCTTTGCCGGAGGAGCCAGCACACTAGTCGGTGCAGACTTGATGGGCTGAATGGCCTCTTTCTGCACTGTAGTATTCTATGATTCCATGAAATCATGACTGATGTAAAATAATCCTCAGCTCCACTTTCCCACCTTATTCCCATATCCATCAATTCCCTTACTGATTAAAACCTGTCTAACTCAGCCTCGAGCATACTTGACAATCTTCTATTGTAAAGAATCCCACAGATTCAGTACCCTCTAAAAGAAGAAAGGGCTTTGGGTCATCAAAGGATAAGACCATAAGACATAGTGGCAGAATTAGGCTGCTCGGCCCATCGAGTCTGCTCTGCCATTCAATCATGGCTGATTTCTTTTTCTCATCTCCATTCTCCTGCCTTTTCCCCATAACCCTGGACCCCTTATTAATCAAGAACCTATCTACTTCTGTCTTAAAGACATTCAATGACCTGGCCTCCGCAGCCTTCTGCGGCAAAGAGTTCCACAGATTCACCACTCTCTGGCTGAAGAAATTCCTCCTCATCTCTGTTTTAAAGGATCATCCCTTTACCCTGAGGTTGTGCCCTCTGGTTCTAGCTTTCCCTACCAGTGGGAACATCCTCTTTGTGCCCACTCAATCCTGGCCTCATAGTATCCTGTAAGTTTCAATAACATCCCCCTCATCCTTCTAAACTCCAACGAGAACAGACCCAGAGCCCTCAACTGTTCTCTTCATTCCAGGGATCGTCCTTGTGAACCTCCTCTCGACCCTTTCCAAGGCCAGCACACCCTTCCTTAGATGTAGGGCCCAAAACTGCTGCAAATGGGGTCTGACCAGAACCTTATACAGCCTCAGAAGTACATCCCTGCTCTTGTATTCTAGCCCTCCCGACATAAGCCAACATGCCCGTCGGATTCTCTTCTGCCATGCCTCCATTTATTTCAGCAACTGGCATTGGAAACGTGCCTTCAAATCTAATCAGCTCCACAAGAATTACTGCCAGTCTGAGGATTTTTTGCGCTGGTTCCTACTGTGCGCCCTGATTGAAAACAAAAGTGGTTGCAATACAGAGTTATCCATGCATCAACTATCCCAAAGTGAACTCCTCCAGCTGGCTAATTGGATTCCACATCTGACGAGCCAAATGCAGTGAGTTCAGATGAGCTATGTCCAACTCAATCCATTTATTTCCAACACTGTGTCACAATTATCTACAGGAAAGTGCAGTGCTATGCAGCATGCAGATGTATATTAGCTTATCATTTCATGAGATAGAGTGGATAAGGAGCAGCTATTCCCCTTTGCTGAAGTGTCAGTCACGAGGGAATATATGTTCAAGGTGAGGTGCAGGAGGTTTAGGGGGGATGTAATGAGAAACTTTCTTACCCAGAGGGTGGTGATAGAACAAACAATAAAGAAAATTGCAGCACAGGAACAGGACATTCGGCCCTCCAAGCCTGTACTGACCATTGGGAAGACGCAGCATGGGTTCATGAAGGGCAGGTCGTGTTTGACTAATTTGGTGGAATTCTTTGAAAACATTACATGAATAAAGAACAAAGAAAATTACAGCACAGGAACAGGCCCTTCAGCCCTCCAAGCCTGCACCGAACATGCTGCCCGACTTAACTAAAATCTCCTACTCTTCCAGGGACCACATCCCTCTATTCCCATCCTGTTCATGTATTTGTCAAGATGCCCCTTAAAAGTCACTACCGTATCCGCTTCCACTACCTCCCCTGGAAGTGAGTTCCAGGCACCCACCATCCTCTTTGTAAAAAATCTGCCTCGTACATCTCCTTTAAACCTTGTCCCTCGCACCTTAAACTTGAGCCCCCTAGTAATTGACTCTTCCACCCTGGGAAAAAACTTCTGACTATCCACTCCGTCAGTGCCTCTCATAATCTTGTAGACTTCTATCAGGTCTCCCCTCAACCTCCGTCGTTCCAGTGAGAACAAACCAAGTTTCCCCAACCTCTCCTCATAGCTAATGCCCTCCATACCAGGCAACATCCTGGTAAATCTTTTCTGTTCCTCTCCAAATTCTCCACATCCTTCTGGTAGTGTGGCAACCAGAATTGAACAAAATTGATGGTCTGGGATGCATTGTGTGTGGTGGAGGCAGGTTGCCTCACATCCTTTATAAACTACCTGGCTAAGCACTTGGCATGTCATAACATTCAAGGCTATGGGCCAAGTGCTGGTAAATAGGGTTAGGAGGGAGGTCATGGGTTTCACGTGTTGATTCAGACTCAATGGGACGAAGGGCCTCATCTGCACTGTATGATCCTATGACTCATTGTGTTTCAATGATGGGCCTAGACTGAAAAGTGAACTCATTGAAACCTAGAAAAAGTGCAGAAAAGATTTACTAGGATGCTACCAGGACTTGATGGTTTGAGTTATAAAGAGAGGCTGGATAGACTGGGACATTTTTTCCCCTGGAGCGTAGGAGACTTAAGGGTGATCTTATACAGGTTCATAAAATAACGAGAGGCACAGATCAGCTAGATAGTCAATATCTTTTCCCAAAGGTCGGGGAGTCTAAAAGTATAGACGTAGGTTTAAGGTGAGAGAGGAGAGATACAAAAGGGCCCAGAGAGACAAGTTTTTCATTCAGAGGGTGGTGAGTGTCAGGGACGTGCTGCCAGAGGTAGTAGTAGAGGTGGGTATAATTTTGTCTTTTAAAAAGCAGTTACATGGGTAAAATGGGTATAGAGGGATTTGGGTCAAACACAGGCAATTAGGACTAGCTTGGTGGCAAAAGAAAAGGGCGGCATGGACAAGTTGGGCTGAAGGGTCTGTTTCCATGTTGTAAACCTATATGACTCTATGACATACAAAATATTTCAAGGGATAGACATGGTAGATGCAGGTAAGCTGGAAAAGCAGGAACAGCAGTGCAAAGACATGTAGATTAGGTGGATTGGCCATGGTAAATTGCCCTTTAGTGTTGGGGACTGGCAGAGTAGATACAGGGGACATTACAGGGACCGGGCCTGGGTGGGATTGTTGTCAGTGCAGACTTGATGGGTCAAATGACCTCCTTCTGCACTGTAGGGATTCTATGATTCTATAACTCCCCGAGTTGCACTCAATGTGAACACTGTTTTGCAGTGAGGTTGACCAATCTGAGCCTTGTTCTTCTTCCCTCACAAACCTAATGAAACTCTTACCTTTCCAAATGACTAGTCATTAACCTGGACTTTTGGTGTTAAAAACTAAAAGTTAAAGCACATTGTCCACGACAGTAAACTAAGCCAGGGGTGGATTTAGATACATAACTTATGCAAGGAGGCACCTCAATCTTCATTGTCAATCAGGGAGGTAATGGTCCAGTGGTATTATCATTCACTATTAATTACTATTTACTATTAGACTATTAATCTAGAAACTCAGCTAATGTTCTGGGAATCCGGGTTTGAATCCCGCCATAGCAGTTATTGGAATTTGAATTCAGTAATTGGAATTAAGAATCTATTGATGGTCATGAAATCATTGTCGGAAAAACCCATCTGGTTTGCTGATGTCCTTTAGGGAAGGAAATCTGTCGCCCTTACTTGGTCTGGCCAACATGTGACTACAGAACCACAGCAAAGTATTTGACTTTCAACTGCCCTTCAAGGACAACTAGGGATGGGCAATAAATGCTGACTAGCCCATGTCCCATGAATGAATAAAAAAAAATGTACTGAATAGCTCTTTCTATACTCCAGCCTGTTCCCTTTTACAAATCTATGACTTTTCCTGTAGTCCATATTAATGCTCTGTGCGGCCTCTTGGTTATGATTTCTTCTTCATTTCAACAAGTGATGAATTCATAAATGTAAGGAAAAGTATTGGGATTAAACCAAGCTCATTCATCCATCGAGCCTCCGTTACCTCAGACCATGCACCAATCTGTTTCCTCATGAACCCTTCCCTTTCCCAAGCATTTAACCACCCATAGAAAGGGACTCCAAAGTCTCCACAAAATGGAATGTAAATCAAGGCAGAAGCAGAATAAATATCTTGGTTATCCGCGTCACACCGTGCTTGCCTGGCTGCCTTCCCTGACTATTTAAAAAAAAGTTCCTGAGGGTAAGAATCTAAAGATAGATGTGCTATTCACAGCAATCCTCATATCATCAAATGTCTCTGGAGACTTGCAAAACAACACATCAATTCAGATTTCATTATTAGAATATAGAACAGTACAGCACAGTACAGGCCCTTCGGCCCTCAATATTGTGCCGAGCTATGTCCGAACCCAAGATCAAGCTATCCCACTCCCTATCATTCTGGTGTCTTCCATGTGCCTATCCAATAACCGCTTGAAAGTTCCTAAAGTTTCCGACCCCATTATCACAGCAGGCAGTGCGTTCCACAGCCCAACCACTCTCTGAGTAAAGAATCTACCTCGGACATTCCTCCATTATCTCCCACCATGAGCCTTATATTTATGCCCCCTAGTAACAGCTACATCCACCTGAGGAAATACTCTCTGCACGTCCACTCTATCTATCCCCCTCATCATTTTATACATTCTTTTACATTTAAAAATATGTTAGTCATATTTGCATGTGGGAATTGGCCATTTGAAATTTAACAAATTCAAGATAAAGTTTTACAGAAAATACAAAGGGCTCAGTGTCAAGGAGAGGTGATGGCCTTGTGGTTTTATCGCTAGACTATTAATCCAGAAACTCAGCTAATATTCTGGGGACGTGGATCCAAATCCTGCCACGGCAAATGGTGGAATTTGAATTCAATGAAAAAACATCTGGAATTAAGAATCTACTGATGACCGTGAAACCACTGTCGATTGTCAGGAAGACCCACCTCATTCACGAATGTCCTTTAGGGAAGGAAATCTGTTATCCTTCCCTGGCCTACATGTGACTCTCAGTAATGTGACTCTCAACTGCCCTCTGAACAAGAACAACTGGGGATGGGCAATAAATGCTGGCCAACCAGCAACACCCATGTCCCATGAATGACTAAAATAAATTGGACCAAATTCAGAAATGGCGCAGGTAGATCAGATACACACAATCAGTCTAGAAGTGCAGAATAGAGGCATCTTCACAGAATGCCCTATTCATTCGTTATGTTCCTGCCCACCTTCAGATCAATAGCTTTTGGCCACAACCTTCCTGAAAGTGAGCGCTGATAACAGCATTGGAAAGATAAAGAGGGATGTGGGATATGGATGGACGTTGGGAGCAATGATCTATTTCCTTGACCAATTGAAAATTTAAGGATTGAAAGATAAACTGAGAAGGAGGGTGAATTGGAAGGGGTGACATCAATGTCAAATCAGATGCAGAAAGAGAAATGAAGAGAGGGAAAGAAAAATTTTGCTGAGAGAGCTGCCTCACAGTGTCAGGGACCCGAGTTCAATTCCAGCTTCAGGTGACTGTTTGTGTGGTGTTTGCACATTCATCCCATGTCTGTAAGGGTTCCCTCTGGGTGCTCTGGTTTCCCCTCACAGTCCAAAGATGCGTGTGTAAGATTGATTGGCCATGCTAAATTGCACCCTGGTGTCTAAGGATGTGCAGGTTAGGTGGATTGGTCATGTTAATTTGCCGTTTAATTTCCAAAGATGTGCAGGTTAAGTGAATTGGCCATGCTAAATTGCACCCTGTTGTCCAAAGATGCGTAGGTTAGGTGGATTGGTGATGCTAAATTGTCCTTTAGTGTCAGGGCAGGGTAGATAGGTGGGGTTACGGGGATGGGGCTTGGGTGAGACTGTTATTGGTGCAGGCTTGATGGGCCAAATGGCCTCCTCCTGCACTGTAGGGATTCTATGATTCTGGTGTACACTTGTTGCTGGAACATTACCTGCCAAATGAGATTGCCTACTAACAATCCACACTCCAGTGTCAGCTTGAATACACCGTGTGAACAATGCACTTTAGCATGTGGGATTAATGGTGAGACCATCACTCAATCCCCAATTTTGCGAATGCTAGTTAGTTTCCTAGTGACACAATAATCACTCCATTTTTTAGCCCAGTTTCACTCTATCTCCTCTTTCTCTCATCCTCTTCTAGCCCAAGTGGCACACCTATGGAGGAGAGGACAGAGGACACCACCACTGATCTTCCAACACCCCTTCAAGTCCATGGCCAAATTTTCTTCTAATCATTCAATTGGTGCCAGGATTGCCCAGTTAGAGAGAGGCGCCAGAGGCTGATTAATTAGCTGCATCTAAATGTACACATTTGACTTTTTACTTTGAATTATTCAAAGAATTGGTAGTGTCTAACAGCAGTCTCTAAGACAGCATGGCCTCTGACATAAAGTGCATTGTTATTAACCCTTTGCTCATAGTGAATGCACCTGAGATGTATCAATTTATCACACACTGTACATTTTTCTTTTTGTCTGACTCTTTAAGATGACATAATGGAGAAAGCTTGCCATACTTATAAATCTGTGAACAGTAAAGCACTTTAATGGAATAAAAATTGCCCTGTGCTATGACATTTGGACAAAAGCTGTCCAAACTCTGTTCTACCTCTCTTCCAACACCAGGTTAAGGTCCAACAGCCCAAAGATGTACAGGTTAAGTGGAGTGGCCATGCTAAGTTGCCCCTTAGTGTCCCAGGATACATAGGCTAGAAGGATTAGCCTATGTATGGGGTTACAAGGATAGGGCCTGGGTGGGATTGTTGTCGGTGCAGACTCAGTGGGGCGAATGGCCGCCTTCTGCACTGTAGGGTTTCTACGGTTTTGATAATTTGGAATCACGAGCTTTTGGAGCTCTGCTTCTTCCTCAGGTGAGTGGTCACTCGCCTAATGAAGGAGCAGCACTCCAAAAGCTCGTGATTCCAAATAAACCTGTTAGACTTTAACCTGGTGTTGTGAGACTTCTTACTGTGCCCACCCCAGTCCAACACCAGCATCTCCACATCACGGCAACCTCTCTTCTAGCTGTTGTTCTCTGGAAGTTTTGGAGAACAGCACTGCTCTGCCATGGTCGTTCAGTGGCAACCAATGTTATTTTAGAAACATAGAGAAACTAAAGCTCAAACAGGCCCTTCAGCCCGCAAGTTGCGCCGAACATGTTCCCACAAGTCCTTTCACGTTGGATGAATTCACCATCCAGAACTAAAAGTTGATGATCTGAACGACCAAAATTCTTAATTATGTACAGAAAGCAGTCATGAGCTCATGTGCTGTGACAGAATTTTATGTTGCACATTGACAGCGATGAATAGCCTCAATCATTGTTACCTCACATAAGCTGCAGCTGGTAACAATGTACAGGGCCAAAAGACATGTAAGAATTAGGTGGAATTCCATTGCTTTCCCTGGTGGAGTACCTTTCTGTTACCAGGGCAGAAAGGTGACCCCTTACATGCAGGTTAGGCAGATTGTGTGGGTGAGCAGAAGGCAATGGAGGTGTGTTTTCTGCTCACCTGCACATTCCACCTAACCTGCACATACTTCCAATGGACTATCGTCAAGCTCAGCATTAGTTTGCATTTGTGCCATGTCCGAGTTTAATGAACTCGGACCCATTTGTTCTGTGAGGGACGAGCCAGCCAAAAGTCAGTTTGTTCATCCCCAAAATGTTTTCCACCCACAGTTACTGCAGGAGATTATTATCTCGAGCTTAAGACTGCTGTCCGTTTTTGCTGGGCGATTTTAAATCAATTCTGTATTTTAGTTAATTAATCAGTGGGTGAGTGATCGTATGGTGCACTGGAAGAAAAGTGATTGAAGTTTAAGCAATAACAGTTCAAGTAAGGGGCTGGGAGCCTCAATTATTCCAAACTTCCCACAAAAGGGAGATTTGAAGTTTGGAATGCAATGTGGAAAAGACAATGCAATTTACTAAATTATCCCTGCATGCGTGACTGAGAAGTATCTGCATATTGTGTGGCCTGTGTGTTTAATGTGCTTCCTTGTAATTGTGCAAATTGTAAATCATGTTTCTTTTTGCGTGGCACGAAAAGCAATAATATATCGCCTCAAGGAAATAAAAAAATGTATAAATAAATACTTCTGTGCAACTTGCAGTATAGTATTTTGCATTAATTGCCTAACCTGAATGTTTTATTTTAAACTTTGATGGTTAACTAATTTTTGGCACCATTGTCGGTACAGTCAAAGGGAGGAAACAACATTGTTACACCCTGTATATTGTAATATATGATTGCTAATTAATTAGTAATAAGCAAACTGCAATCTATACACTTATTCTGAAATAGTTTCCAAATGACTGGGTGGCGTTTCTGCCTTAAATCCCAATTCCTGGGTTCATTTTTAATAGCTACATGGTATTTGTTGTGTGTTCGCCTTTATTCTCATGCAGACGTTACTTTAAATTCCCAACATCTGCAGAGATGTTCAATGCTTATTTATTACTAGAACTAAATGCTCTAACCTGTGGAAAGGAGTGCGAATGTTTGCAATGCACGTTTGCGTGCCCAGTTGCCTATGCATTTAGTCTCCGTTTGCAGTTCAGTGGTTAGTTGGCTTTCGTTCAGAAGATAAATCTATTGGCAATGTATTATTTTCTTTTTAAGCTGCATGCCTCCACCACTGTGCTCACTATGCTCCAAAACTGCAGTCATTTTCGTCCCTGAGATGTAACCATTTTACATTAGATGTGTGTCTGTGTGTCGGCCACTGAACAATTCAGCAGCAACTTACGTTTATGCGAGTACCTTTCGTAGAGCTTCCGTCAGTGTCTGTCCCACAGGAACATACTCAGTCACGAGGATCCAAATTTTCCTGCCTTTGCCGCAATCTTACCTCCCCCTCGCTCCAGGCAAAATGCCGTTGGCATTGGTAGGACCTATTGTCAGAAAATTTTCACCCTAGTTAATATTAAGATAATTAGGATAGGTAGGGAAGGCGATGGCCTAGTGGTATTAACGCTAGACTATTAATCCAGAACCTCAGCTAATGTTCTGTGGACCCAAGTTCGAATCCTGCCATGGCTGATGGTGGAATTTGAATTCAATAAAAAAAATCTGGAATTAAGAATCGAATGATGACCTTGAAACCATTGTCGATTGTTGGAAAAAACCCATCTGGTTCACTAATGTCCTTTAGGGAAGGAAATCTGCCGTCCTTATCTGGTCTGGCCTACATGTGACCCCAGAGCCACAGCAATGTACTTGACTCTCAACTGCCCTCCAAAGACAACTAGGAATGGGCAATAAATGCTGGCCAGCCAGCGACGCCCATGTCCCACAAATGAATAAAAAAAGGTGAACAAAAGTGTAGGTGATTAGGAGCGTCTTAAAGAAGTAGAGAAAAGCTGAAAGATTTAGGAAGGGAATTCCAAAGATTAGGACATATGTAACTGAAGGCACCGTTGCCAATGATGGCACGATTAAAATCAGGCATCCTAAAGAGACCAAAATTGGACAGATACAGAGCTCTCGAAGGATTGTAAGGCTGGCAGGAGGTTACAGAGAGGGATGTCAAAGCTGGGATGGGAATTTTAAAATTGAGACAGGGAGCCAATGTAAATCAATAAGCACAAGAAAGGTGGGTGAATAAAACATGAAGTGAGTTAAGATCGTGGGAAGCAGAGTTTTAAATGAGGGTGGCACGATGGTTAACACTGCTGTCTCACAGCATCAGGGACCCCGGTTTGATTCCTGGCTTGGGGTCACTGTCTGTGTGGAGTCTGCACGTTCACCCCAAGTCTGCATGGGTTTCCTCCAGGTGTGTGCTGATGTGGGGGCGGGGGGTGCGGGGAAGGGGGTGGACCATGCAAAGGTCTGTTCACCTTGGGTGGGATTTTCTAGTTTTTGGGCAATCCTGCTTCTTACGTAGAGGGCTGTAACAGAAAATTGTAAAGAAAAGTTGTCCCCTTTCAGAGAGTAACTGCACATTTTCTAAGAGAGACGGTGACCTGCTTTGTTGCGTATGGTAGTTGGAAGAGAGGTGTTCTGTGCATGAACAAATAGCTTTCATTAATACCACCCTTTGTGACCTTAGGACTCCCGCAATGCTTCACAGCCTCCTGAGTGAGGTCACTGTGGTAATACGGGGAACATGGGTGGGCGACTTGCGCACAGCAAGCTCCCACAAACGGAGCTGTTATATTATAATGACAGATACAACTGTCATCCAGGATAACTCCCTGGCTCTTCTTCGAAGTAACGCCACGGGATCTTTTATGCTCACCAGAAAGACCAGATTTAACGCCCCATCCAAAAGCCAGCGCCTCCAATAATGCAGCACTCCTGCAATACTGCTCTGGGAAAGCCCCGGAGTGAGGCTTGAACCCATGAAGTTCTGACTGAGAGGCAAGTGCGATTGGCTGAGCCACGGCTCAGACTTACTGTTGCCCCATGCAATGGGTAGTGGACAATACCGAAATGGGGTTTTCAGTGTAATACCCGTCACCGGGTGAATTCCAAGCCATTATGTGCAAGGAGCCACCCACTGACGGGCAATTTGGACAGGTGCATGGTTAGAAGAGGTTTAGAGGCCAAACGCATGGGTCGAGTTCAGTTTAGGAAACCTAGTCAGCACGGATGAGTTGGGCCGAAGGGCCTGTTTCTGCACTGGTATATCTCTGTTCCCATCCCGCCTACTACGGGAATGGTAACGGACAGGACGGGATCATGCAAAGATCCAACCACGCTTGCCCTCAAGACCAGAAAATCCCACCCAAGTTCAACGGATCTCTGCATGGTCCTGTTCCGCCCGCCACGATTCCCGTGGAAGGCAGGGAAGGAAAATTCCGTTGCATGATTGAATCGAAGTGCATCGAATTGTGAACTTCACACGTCAGCGCTATCGCTAGGCTCCTCCAGAGACTGAGGAGTGACCATTCACCTTCCCCTCACAGGTAGGGGGTTACCTGGCCATACCCACACATCACAACTAATGTGTCAAAAAACACAAGGGGGTACAGGGCACAACTGTCCTTCGAAAGCAGAGGTCGAGGACCGGCAAAAAAAGATAAAATGAATAAGTGGGCGGCACGGTGGCACAGTGAATAGCGCTGCTGCCTCACAGCCCCAGGAACCCGAGTTCAATCCCAGCCTTGGGTCACTGTCTGTGTGGAGTCTACACGTTCTCCCCATGTCTGTGTGGGTTTCCTCCCACAGCCCAAAGATGTGAGATTGATTGGCCATGCTAAATTGACCTTTGGGGATTAGTAGGGTAAATATGTGGGGTTACGAGAATAGGGCCTGGGTGGGTAGTGGACAATACCGAAATGGGGTTTCCACCGGGTGAATTCCAAGCCATTACGTGCAAGGAGCCACCCACTGACAGGCAATTTGGACAGGTATATGGATAGGAAAGGCATACAGGCCAAACGCAGGCAAATGGGACGAGTTCAGTTTTGGATACCTGGTCAGCATGGGCAAGTTGGGCCGAAGGGCCTGTTCCTGTGCTGTACGTCTCTGTGACTCTATGGGTGGAGTTTTGGTGCAGACTCGATGGGCCGAACAGCCTCCTTCTGCTCCGTAGGAATTCTATGATTCTATAATTGTAAAGAAATATCAGATGTGTGAAAGCGTACTGAGTCCGAGAGCTGCTTCCAATTTTCCTCACAGCACAATCTGTGCTCTGGGTTCCGACATGAACACCCATCAAAATGACACAGCCGTTTGGGAATGAGAGATTCAATAGATCCTTTGTCTGTCTATTATGCGGACCTGCCTATCAAAATTTCTTCGCCACTTTCCTGGCCAAATAAGCAGGGAAGAAAGACTCTTCTATTATCTCGCCTCAATTACACACTGTGTGTCTTTTGATTTTTTTTTCACTTTGATCTCCTTTGACTGAACGTTGATTTCTAAAGCACAGACCGCACCCCACCCTCGCTTTTATGCAGCTTCAGTGGTTAATGTACTTCTCTGAAAGGGAAAGACATGATTTCAAGCTCCGACAGAATTGCCACTAACAATAGCCCTGTTTTAAGAAAAAAAGGTCCTCAGCTCCTCGGGGCTTTGAAAGGGGGTGTCTGAAATCTGTCAGTTCCTACTCCCAGAGTTACGCATCGCATTTGCCACCCCACCATTCCTCCGACATCCATTCTCCAGCTCACCCGATGATGCTTTCCTTACTCATACCGAGGTGTAAATCGATGATCTTTGACAGAGTTTTATGGATGTATCATGCATTTCCACGGTGAGTAATTAAAAGTAGGATGGTGCTGGGGGAGAAGGGGGAGGGGGTGTATGTGGAGGAGAAGGGAATGGCAGTGGGAGGGGGGTAGGGTGACACGTTTGTGTTGGCAACTTGCGGCTTCTTTCCCTTCCTGCCTTCGCCCCCACCCTTGCTTCATCCCAAGCAGAACTGACCTAGCGTGCCACAGTTTGCCAGGCACTCCTCAGAACGAAATGCTTGGCAGGTATCAATTAGGCTGCAATTCAAAAGTTAATTTATTCAGAAGCAAATGTTAACACACATTTACCAGTGTGAGGTGAGTCGACTGCGGTTCCAACGCGATGGCGAGAAACTCTGGCACGTAAATTGAACATAAAATGTGGGCAGTCACGCCATTAAAATTTCAAATTCATTTCCCAGTTTCGATGGGTGAAAGTTTGCAGCGAGGTTTGTGACACCGTTAGCACAAACTTTGTCTCCAACATGACCGACGCAATTTCGACTGCATTTTGGAAGCTATTTCCTGATTTGTCCAAAGTGGAAACTTAAGGCGGAATTTTCCCATCCCCCCCCCCCCCACTACGGGAATGGTACCAGGCAGGACACGATCATGCAAAGATCCATTGACCTCGGGCGCAATTTTCTAGTCTTGGGGCAAACGCAGACCGAAAATGTCGCCATTAAAGATTATTTATTAGTATCGCAAGTTGGCTTACATTAACACTGCAAAGAAGTCACTGTGAAAATCCCCTAGTCACCACACTCCGTTCGGGTACACTGAGGGAGAATTTAGCATTGCCAATCCACCTAACCTGCACATCTTTCGGACTGCGGGAGGAAACTGGAGCACCCGGAGGAAATCCACACAGACACGGGGAGAACGTGCAGAGTCTGCACAGACAGTGACCCAAGGTTGGAATCGAACCTGGGTCCCTGGCGCTATGAAGCAGCAGTGCTAACCAGTGTGCCACCATGCCACCCTTTACCCCCACCGTATCGGACCTCAAATAAGAATGTTACATCCGAAGTGAGCACATTACTAGAAGCTCCAAAATGTAAGGTGCAAATCCTCTCTTGCCATTTTCCAAAAGAAAATTGGTTACAATTTACAATTTGAGCCCGAGGTCTAACCCAGCCCCACTGGACGTTGAGAAGAATTGTTATTCACTTTTTATCCTAATGCAACAATACGCTCAATACTTTTCTGTTTCCTTTTTTCAAGAATGATCTGATGGAATGGCTCACAATCATTGGCCTTGCTCAATATTACAAGACGTTAGTGGAGAATGGTTACGAGAACATTGAGTTCATCACTGACATTACCTGGGAGGACCTGCAAGAAATTGGCATCACAAAGTTAGGTGAGTGTTGGCCATTCTTTACATGCCACTCCTTTTCGGGTCGTTGGAGGCACCGGCTGTCTCTGGCTCATGTGTGGGCAGAAAGGGTTAATAAAACCATAAATTCGAAAATTCCGGGGGCAGGGGGTGGAATTCAACCCATTGTACCTGTGCTAGCTCAGAGAAAGAGTGACCCAATTAACACCACCCCCCCCCAACTTCAGCTCGGCAAATTTCTCCTTTTCAAGTTAGTGGCAGGACCCTGGACAGCATTGATGTACCGAGGTATCTTGGGGTTCAAATCCATAGTTCCCTGAAAATGGGGCTACTCAAGTAGACAGGGTGGTCAGGGTATTGAGTACAAGGGTCAGGATGTCATGTTGCAGATTTATAAAATTTAGTTTAGTCTGCGTTTAGAATATTGCGTTCAATTCTGGTCACCACGTTACAGGAAGAGTGTTGAGGTTTTGGCAAGGTTGCAGAAGAGGCTTACCAGGATGCTGCCTGGATTAGAGAGTATGAGCTATAAGGAGAGGCTGGACAAACTCGGGTTTTTCTCTCTGGAGCAGCGGAGTCTGAGGAGAAATCTATAAAATGATGAGAGGCACAGATAGGGTTGACAGTCAGAATCCTTTTCCCAGAATTGAAACGTCTAATACTAGGGGATGTGCACTTAAGTTGAGAAAGGGAAGGCTCTAAGAAGATGCGAGGGGCAAGTTTTCTTATACAGAGAGTGGTAGGTATCTGGAATGCACTGCCAGGAGTGGTGGTGGGGGCAGATGTGACAGGGGCTTTTAGATAAGGAATCAAGGGATGTGGGCCAAGGGCAGGCGGAAGGGATTTGTTTAATTTGGTGTCATGTTCAATACAACATTGTGGGCCAAACAGCCTGTTCATGTGCTGTGCTGTTCTATTCTCTGAGTCTAGATCTGATTTTGTTTTGCAAGTCACAATTGAATATGCTTCCACCACCTTATCAGGTAGCGCATTTCAGATCACAAGAATGAATCATTTAAAAATCTCATGCATGTGTTATCACTTTAGCATCATAGAATCCCTACAAAGCAGAAGAAGGCCATTCAGCCCATTGACTCTGCACTGACTACAATCCTACCCAATCCCTGTAACCCCATGCATTCCTCTGCTATTGCCCTGATACCAAGGGGCAATTTATTATAGCCAATCCACCCAACCCACACATCTTTGGACAGTGGGAGGAAACCGGAGCACCTGGAGGAAACTATAAATAAGACCTCACACACCAACTACTAGGATTGACTGAAGACCCAACCTTGTAAAAATAAAAATTAGCTTTGTGCACAGTGGGCAGGATTATCTTGTACGGCCCACCCCAGGACCGGAAAATCCCACCCGAGGTCAACTGACCTTTAAATGGTCTGTCAAATAGTCTGTCCCGCTCGTGACCACTCAATTAGTGGGCTAAACAAGAACATTTTCCCCATTATGTCTCATTGCACCCTGCCTTCTACTATAGAACATAGAACATAACAGCACAAACAGGCCCTTCGGCCCACAAGTTGTGCCGATCATATCCCTACCTACCAGGCCTATCTATAACACTCAATCCCATTAAATCCCATGTACTCATCCAAAAGTCTCTTAAAAGACTCCAACGAGTTTGCCTCCACCACCACCGACAGCAGCCGATTCCACTCACTCACCCCCCTCTGAGTGAAAACTTATGCCTGACATCTCCAATACCACTATTTCTTCATCCTCACACAATCAAAATCTTGGCAATTTGTACTATGGGTTATTATAGAGTCTAATAAGAACATTAGAAATAGGAGCAGGAGTAGGCCATCTAGCCCTTCGAGCCTGCCCCGCCATTCAATAAGATCATGGCTGATCTGTCGTGACTCAGTTCCACTTTCCCGCTTTCTCCCCATAACCCTTAATCCCCTCTCTTATCAAAAACCCATCAACCCGCGTCTTAAAAATATTTAGCGAGGCAGCCTCCACCACTTCAACGGGCAGAGAATTCCAGAGATTCACCACCCTTTGAGTGAAGAAGTTCCTCCTCAACTCCGTTCTAAACCGCCCCCCTTTTATCTTGAGGCTGTGCCCCCTAGTCCTACTGTCTTTTTTGAGCGGGAAGAGTCTCTCCACCTCTATCCTATCCATCCCATTCATCATCTTATACGTCTCAATGAGATCTCCCCTCATTCTTCTAAACTCTAACGAGTACAAGCCCAGTTTATTCAGCCTCTCCTCATAGCTCAACCCCCTCAACTCCGGTATCAGCCTAGTAAACCTCCTCTGCACCCCCTCCAAGGCCAAAATATCTTTGCGCAGGTGCGGCGCCCAAAACTGCACACAGTACTCCAGCATTAATGGCAATTTTTTTCGACAATCATAGTGCCACAATGGTTGCTACTTCCTTTTCGTTATGTTTGTTCATTGACAGCTTGTGGCAGCCTTGGCTAGGCCAGCCCATTTCTTGAAACTTTTTTGGCGGGCAACAGCCTCCCTGAGGCAGTGCAGTCCCATGAGGTGGAGGTAAACCCGTGCAATCTCACCAGTTGATAACACCACGGTCCCGCTGCAGCAGTGCCGGAGAATTTGGCGCCCAGCCAAATCTCCATTCATTGCAGCAGGATGAGAAAATCCCGCCGGTGTGAACAGTGGTTGGATTCTGGCCGTGGTGTTTGGTACAAATTGACAAGTTTTTGATTGTGTGAAGACGAAGAAATGGCGGGATAAGTCCGGATAATGTGTGTGTGAGTGAGGCTGTGAGGTGATGGTGTTTCCCTGCACCAGCTACCCATCATAGAATCCCTACAATGTACAAGGAGGCCATTCGGTCCATCGAGTCTGCACCGACTATCTAAAGAGGCATCTTACCCAGCCCCCCGCCCTATTCCCACAACACCATGTACTTACCATGGCTAATTATCCTAACCCAAACATCTTTGAACTCTAAGGGGCAATTTAGTGTGGCCAATCCACCTAACCTACACACCTTTGGACTGTGGGAGGAAACCAGAGCACCCGGAGGGAACCCACGCAGACATAGAGAAAGCGCACAAACTCCACACAGACAGTGACCCGAGACTGGAATCGAACCCAGGTCTCTGGCACTGTGAAGCGGCAATGCTAACCACAGTGCTTCCCCACCCTTGCTCTTCTAGGCGATAGAGATGACTGATTTTCAAGATACCGTTAAAGTTGTTGCTATATTTTCAGCCCCTGCTTCTTTCAGCCATAAACAGAGACCAGGCATGATGGCCACACTGTGGGGGGCAGGATTCAGAGGTCATTGAAGCCCCCCACGGTCAGAGTCATGGCTGAGCATTGCTCATCTGGCAGTGCTAACTGCCACCCTGACAGTGCCAACCTAGCAGTGCCAAGGGGGTGGGGTGTGAGGAGTAAGGTGGTTAGGAAGAGGGGAATGAAGTGGGGGGTCATGTGGGGGGGGGGGGGGGGGCGGTTCATGAGGGAAGTCATGAAAGTGGGCATGAAGTGGGGACATGAAGGGAACCCTTCGCAGGACCCCAATGCCCTGGTGCCAGTGATCTTTGGAGGGGGATTGGGTAAACGCTCCTTCAATGAGGTAGTGGGGAGGTCCCTGATGTCTACGGGGAAGGGATGGGGATCCTCAGTTTCAATGCCAGATCGACCTCCATGAAGCTGGGTGTGTTTAGGCCCTGCCCCTCTCAAAACCCCATGTGCCGCCTTATCCCAGTAACCATACACATTTACCCTGCTAATCCAACTATCCTATACATCTCCAAAAGAATCACCGTGTGTGGGGAAATTGCCACTGTTCTTTCGCCTGAAATTCCACCTGTGTTACTGTGCTAATGCAGCAACCAATTTGCATACAGCAAGCCCCCAGAAGCAGCAATGAGATAATAGACAGATAATCAGATTTAGTGTCATTGGTTGAGAAATAACTCCAGGCCTGTGGGCGGTACAGTGATGTGGGTATGCCGGCGTTGGACTGGCGTAAACACAGTAAAAAGTCTGACAACACCAGGTTTTAGTCCAACCTATTTATTTGATAATATATGAGTATATTATCAAATAAATAGGTTGGACTAAAACCTGGTGTTGTCAGACTTTTTACTGCGGTACGGTGGCACAGTGGTTAGCACTGCTGCCTCAGCACCAGGGATCTAGGTTCGATTCTGGTCTCAGGTCACTGTCTGTGTGGAGTTTGTACATTCTCCCCATATCTGTGTGGGTTTCCTCTCACACTACAATGATGTGCAGATTGGCTGTGCTAAATTAGTGTCCCAAGATGTGTAGGTTGGATGGATTAGCAAGGTAAATGTGTGGGGTTACAGGGTTAAGGCGGGGGATAGGGCCTGGGTAAGACACTCTGATAGAGAGTTGCTGCAGACTCAATAGGCTGAATGGCTTCATTTTGCAATGTAATGATTACATGGACATTGGGATAACTCCCTGGCTCTTCAAAGCAGTTCTAAGGGATATACCTGTGAGGGTATATAGGGCCTTGGTCTGAAAGTCATCAGAAAGACACTGCAACACTACTTGAGAAAGAATATACTGGCACTGGAGGGGGTGCCGAGGTTGATTCTGGAGTTGAGGGGTTGGCTTATGAGGAGAGACTGAGTAGACTGGGGCTACACTCATTGGGAATTTAGAAGAATGGGGAGGATCTTATAGAAGCATATAAAGATTATGAAGGGAATGGATAAGATAGAAGCAGGGAGGTTGTTTCCACTGGCGGGTGAAACTAGAACTAGGGTGCATGGCCTCAAAATAAGGGGGAGCAGATTTAGGACTGAGTTGAGGAAGAACTTCTTCCTCCAAAGAGTTGTGAATCTGTGGAATTCCCTGCCCAGTGAAGCAGTTGAGGCTACCTCATTGAATATTTTTAAGGCAAGAATAGATAGATTTTTGAACAGTAAGGGAATTAAGGGTTATGGTGAGTGGGCAGGTAAGTGGAGCTGAGTCCACAAAAAGATCAGCCATGATCTTATTGAATGGCAGAGCAGGCTCGAGGGACCAGATAGCCTACTCCTGCTCCTAGCCCTTCTGTTTTTATTCTCTCAGTACAGTGCTGGGAGCTTAGAGATTTGTGTTCAAGTCTCCAGAGTGGGACTTGAATCCTCAACTTTCTGAATCAAAAGATATGAGCACTCCCTGATGTACACTGAAAGATGCATTGGTGAGACAAATTTAGGGGTTGCATTTCAACACTGAGCCCCAACCGTAGATGAATATGCATGGAGATGCATCAATGGTCAATGTGCCTAAGCTTGTGTTATGTAACTGGGCACGATGGAACTGCTTTTGATTTTCAATGTCAGTGGGAAAAGAAGCACTTTGGATTGCAGCACAGGCACATAAAAGTAAAAGGGGCTCCTTATTGAAGAAGCAAGCAAATGTATGGAGTGCTGTCTTGCCTTTTGCTAATTAGAACATTTATTTTCCAGTATGTTCTGTCCTGCTTCTCAGCACTCAAAACCACAGAACAGATGGAGACTTTTCATTCCCCTTTTGCCAGTGCAAGTTCTTCCATCAAAGCGATAGTGAGAATGAGCTGGAATTTAATTAACGCTTTCCACATTCTCAGAACGCCACAAAGCACTTTGCGCCACTGATCCATTACATTTGTGGTGTAGTCACTGGGCGGCACGGTGGCACAGTGGTTAGCACTGCTGCCTCCCAGAGACCTAGGTTCAATCCCAGCCTCAAGTCACTATCTGTGTGCAGTCTGCACGTTCTCCCCATATCAGCATGGGATTCCTTTGGGTGCTCCAGTTTCCTCTCACACTCCAAAGGTGTATGGGTTAGGTTGATTGGCCATGCTAAATTGACCCTAGTGTCAGGGAGATTTGCTAGGGTAAATGAGAGTTATGGGAATAGGGCCTGGGTGAGGTGGTGGTCAGTACAGACTTGATGGGCTGAATGGCCTTCAGTACTGTAGGAATTCCATGATATGAATCACACTGGTCAGCCTGTCTTTCAAACTATAATGAAGAGAATGACCAACTGGTTTGGTATTGATGGTGATGATGGCCTAGTGGTATTATCGGATCCCAGAAACTCAGTTAATGTGTTGGGGACCCAGGTTCGAACCCTGCCATGGCAGATGGTGGAACTTGAATTCAATAACAAGTATCTGGAATTAAGAAAACCCATCTGGTTCTCTCATGTCCTTTAGGGAAGGGAATAGAAACTAGAAGCAGGAGTAGGCTATTCAGCCCTCGAGTCTGCTTCACCATTCATTTTGATCATGGCTGATCATCGAATTCAATATCCCGATTTCCCCCTATCCCCCCATATCCCTTTAGCCCCATCTGACATCCTTACCTGATCTGGCCTGGTGGTTAACTCTCACCTGCCTCCAAGGGCAACTAGGAATGGGCAATAAATGCTAGCCAGCCAGCACTGCCCATTTCCTATGAAAGAATAAAAAAAGACTATATTCGAAATCAATGGGAGTTAAGGATTGACAGAGGAATGATTGAAAATGAGTAATTTTTGCAGAAAAATGATTGTCTCAGACGTATCTACAGATATGTATCAGTACCACCATTATATGTTGCAGTTACCAATAGGCTATAGATAAATTGAAGTTATAGACAGGTTATAATTATAGAATCATAGAATAGAATCACTACAGTGCAGAAGGAGTCCGCACCAACTATAATCCCACCCAGACCCCACCCCCCACAACCCTCATTCACCCTACTAATCCCCCGACCCTAAGGTCAATTTAACGTGGCCAGTCAGCCTAACCCACACATCTTTGGACTGTGGGAGGAAACCAGAGCATCCAGAGGAAACCCAGACAGACACAGGACGAACATGAAAATTCCACACAGACAGTGACCCAAGCTGGGAATCGAACCCGGGTCCCTGGCACTGTGAGGCAGCAGTGCTAACCACTGTGCCACCATGCCACCCAAATAGACAGGGTGAAGTGACAGATAGTTTGTAGTTACAGCTTACAGTTACAGCCAGGTTACAGTTACAGGCAGGTTACAGTTACAGCCAAATTACAGTTGTAGACAGGTTACAGTTACAGTCACGTTACAGTTTACAGCCAGATTACAGTTACAGGCAGGTTACAGTTATAGACAGGTTACAGTTACAAACATGTTACAGTTACAGACAGGTTAACGCTATGGACGGTGAAATTACAGATAGGTCACAGTTATAGATGGGGTGAAGTTACAGAAGTCACAGTTACAGACAGGTTACAGTTACAGACAGGTTAGTTACAGCCAGATTATAATTACAGGCAGGTTACAGTTATAGACAGGTTACTGTTACAGTCAGATTACAGTTACAGACAGGTTACAGTTTACAGCCACATTACAGTTACAGGCAGGTTACGGTTACAGGCAGGTTACTGTTATAGACAGGTTACAGTTACAGGCAGGTTACAGTTACAGCCAGATTATAGTTACAGACAGGTTACAGTTATAGGCAGGTTACAGTTACAAACATGTTACAGTTACAGACAGGGTGAAGTTACAGACAGGTTTCAGTTCTAGACCGATTTTAGTTGTAGACAGGTTACAGTTATAGACAGGGTGAAGTTACTGACAGGTTACAGTTTCAGTGTGAAACACTATGAAGAGAGATCAGTTGAACAGCTGAAAGTTAGGTCTGCAGAGCCTTAGGCAACATCTGACCATCCCGTTTAATCCAGGCCTGATTACAGCCAGGCCCTCTGAGTATTCAAATATTTTGAAAGTATTGTGTCACATTGCTTTGTCTGCTCTTTCTCCCAAGCACTCACTCGATTAGTGTCAAGTTGTCAGTCCCTCTGTTTAAACAAGAGTTCCATGCATCACTTTTGTCAGATTGAAAGAGCTTTCTTTCACAGCGGATAATGTTCAAATTACAATCAAAGGTCTCAAATTGCAAAACACAGCAAATCTGAAACAATATAGAAAACAAAGAATTTTTGACCTGTTGAATATATTTTAGCTTAAAAACTAAAATCAAAATCAAAGCTTTAACTTTTCCCATTGACAGTTTTGTGAGATTTGTGACATTCAAAAAGTGTTTCATTCCAGAGAATTAGCTGAAGAAATCTTAATTGAAAAATGCTGCAAAAGGAGGAGAGAGGGAGTGAAACAGAAAGTGATAGAGAGAGGGAAGGAGGGACTGAGAGAGACAGACAGAGAGAGAAGGAGAGAGACAGAGAGAGTGAAACAGAGAAGGGGAGAGACGCAGAGAGTGAGACAAAGTGATGGAGAAAGAGAGAGGGAGAGCTAAATATATTTAAGACGCGGGTAGATAGGCTTTTGATAGGCAAAGGGATTAAGGGTGATGGGGAGAAGGCGGGAAAGTGGAACTGAGCCACGACAGATCAGCCATGATCTTATTGAATGGCGGAGCAGGCTCGAAGGGCTGGATGGCCTACTCCTGCTCCTATTTCTTATGTTCTTATGAATTCTCTGCCCGTTGAAGTGGTGGAGGCTACCTTGCTAAATATATTTAAGACGCGGGTAGATAGGTTTTTGGTAGGCAAGGGAATTAAGGGTTATGGGGAGAAAGCGGGAAAGTGGAACTGAGCCACTTCAGATCAGCCATGATCTTACTGAATGGCGGGGCAGGCTCGAGGGGCGAGATGGCCTACTCCTGCTCCTATTTCTTATGTTCTTATGACAGAGTGAAACAGTGAAGGAAAGAGACAGAGAGAGAGAGAGAGAGAAAGGGACAGAGAGAGGCATAGAAAGATAGAGAGTGAAACAGAGATGGAGAGAGACAGAGAGAGAGACAGAAAGTGACAAAAAAGAGATGGAGAGATAGAGAAAGACAAAGAGTGAGAAACAGAGGGAGACAGAGACAGAGAGAGGCTGAGAAAAGGCAGAGAGAGAGAGACCGAGGAGAGAGAGAGATACACACAGAAATAGAGAGAAGGAGAGAGGGAGACAGAGGGAGAGAGGGAGATAGATAATGAGAGGCAGAGCAAATGAGAGAGAGACAGAAGGATAGGGAGAGACAGAAGGAGGGAGAGAGACAGACAGACAGAGAGAAACAGAGAGAGAGGGGAGACAGAGATAGAGAAAGAGACAGAGACACAGAGAGATAGAGACAGAGAGAGATAGAGATGGAGGGAGAGAGAGAGAGATAGAAAGTCAGAGTGAGATAGAGAGCCAGAGACAGGAAAAGAGACATAGAGAGAGTTAGATAGAGACAAAGAGAGATGACAGAGAGATAGAGACATATTAAGACAGAAAGAAAGACAGATATAAACAGAATGAGTTAGACAGAGTGGGAGAGATAGAGAGAGTCTGAGAGAGAAAAACAGAGCATCAGAGAGAAAGACAGACAGAGGGGGGCAGAGTATCAGAGAGAAAGAGAGAGACAGACTGACAGAGAGAGTGAGAGAGACAGAGAGAGACAGAGACAGAAAGAGGGATGGAACATACCAAAGCATTCGACCTGTCCTGTACTGAATCACTGTTTAAGGTTGAGGGGGTGGGTGGTTCTCTGTAATTGATGTTGATATATCTGGACATTAACTTGGTATTTTTGTCCCTGTAGGCCATCAAAAGAAGTTTATGCTGGCTGTGAAGAAACTGGCTGAAATCCAGCGAGCTAGCCGCTATGACTCTGGCACTCTGAAGAAGAAAGCTCCCCAGTCCCTGGAGATTGTGGCGATAGAATCTCCTCAGGGTGAAAATGCTGAGTGCCAGTCTCCCAAGATGTCCACCTTCCAAGACAGTGAGCTGAGCAATGAGCTTCAAGCTGCCATGACCAGTGCTGGCGATGCCAAGGACGGCCTAGAACCGCGGCAGGCCAACCATGCCGCCGTGGCACCAGAGGGCACGGCGTACCAACAACAAAGAGGCGTCCAGGAGAGTGACAATGGTGGCGGTGGCAAGACGAAGCTGAACGGTACTGCTCAAGAAGTGGCAGGAGGAGGGAGCCAGCTACAGAGAGCGGCTCTGTCCAAGAGCCAGGAAAATCTGGAGGGCCCCAGCTACCGGCCAGTCATCACAGAACAAGTCGGCCCCACAAGGCGAAGTCACCGACAAGGGGTTCAACGAGCAAGTGTACCCCCAGCGCCGGGGAAGCCAAGGGAGACCTTCTCCCACAGTCATCAAGCGATGGCCTCAATGTCGACCTTTACCCCACCGCAGACGCCCACCAAGGCCAGGCCTTCCTCTCCGCAGACGCTGAATGTCCCCCAGGCAACGGCCAAAGTGAAGCCCATCCCCCAGCTCCTACAGACAGACCGGCCGATGTCGCCGCGGTCACTGCCGCAGTCCCCCACACACAGAGGCTTCGCCTACGTGGTCCCGCAGCCCGTGGAAGGTGAAGGAATGACGGGGCCCGGCCACACGTCCAGTCCGCTGGCCCAGGCCGTCCCGGTTTTGCCCGTCTCCGTCCCGGTGCTTTGCCTCCCTCCGCACACGGACGAGTCCGAGGAGGACGCCTCCAAGCCAAAGAAGCGGGCGCACAGCTTGAGCCGCTACGCCATGTCGGACAGCGAGCAGGAGAAGGACGAGCTCGCCGTGCCGGACGCCGGCCCTTACGCCACCATCCAGAGGCACGTGGCGCGGAGTCACTCGGTGAGGGGCCAGTCGGCCGCCGACAAGAACGTCAACCGCAGCCAGTCGTTCGCCCTGAGGCCGAAGAAGAAAGGGCCCCCCCCGCCCCCGCCGAAACGCTCCAGCTCCGCCATATCCAGCACCAACCTGGCCGACGACCTGGCGAAGGAGAAGGAGGCGGGCGCTGCCAAGGACTTTGACGCCAAAGTGAGGTTTAAGGAGCAGCGGCGAGCCAGCGACTTTGGGGGAACGGTGGACACGGGCAGCGCCGGCAGCGTCAAGAGCATCGCTGCCATGCTGGAGATGTCGTCCATCGGTGGCGGCGCCAGGGCGCTGACCCTGCACCGATCGTTCAAGGCGGAGAGGGGTCTCGGGGTCTCCTACGCCCAAATGATACAGCCGGCCGGCTCGGAGCATTCCAGAGTGGCCACGGTGCTGGCCACGGTGAAGCGGGGGCCGCTTGACAGGTCCCGGGACGCGATCGGGCTAGACGGCGAGATCATCAACAGGAGGCGGACGATCAGCGGACCGGTCACCGGCCTGATCGCCGCTGCCAAGAAAGACAAGCCCGAAAGCGGCAAACCGGCGGCCGAGCCCGAGCCGGCCGTGGATCGGCTCCAGGTGGACCAAGCCGGCCCGTCCAGGAACAGCTCCTCCGAGAACTTGCCGTTCGCTGAAGAAGGCAACCTGACGATAAAGCAACGGCCACGCCAGCCCCTGAAGCCCGACACGGCGGAATGCCTGCCCCACCTCCAGGTTAACTCCGAGGCCATCAAACAGCAGTACTCGGGCTTCACCGCGTTCGAGCTGACCAGCACGCTGAAGAGGAGAGGGAAGCCCAGGCCCACCCAGCAGCAGGAAGTCATGGCCTTCCACCTAACGGAGTCGAACACCGTGAAGAGGCGACCGAAAAGCAGGGAGAAGGAGCAGCTGGAATCTCCCCAGGAGGCCCAGCACCACGCCATGTTCCAGAATGGCACGGGCACCATCAAAAGAAGGCCCGTGTCAGACATGACCGGGGGTGAGACATATCCCAGCTTCTTGACTGTCGGAGAAATCCCCAGAAGAAACAGCGGGGAGCATTCCTCCCACCTTTCGGATGGAGAGACAAAGAGGCCTGTTAAACCGCCAGTGTCTCCAAAACCTTCGCTCGCTCAGCCAACAGGCATGAAGCGTCACGGACCGCCATCAGCCGGCACCAAGAAGTCTCCATTGCCAGGTCCTGGAAGCCCAGGTACACTTTCCAATCTTCCTGGAAGTACGCAGCAGCTAACATCCTCTCCCACATGCCTCCCACCATCCACCAACATCCCTCCAGTCTAGAGTGGGATGGAAGGCAGTACGCGGGCAGTGACACTGTGGTTAGCACTGCTGCCTCACAGCTCCACGGATCCGGGTTCGATTCCCGGCTTGGGCAACTGTCTGTGTGAAGCCTGCACGTTGTCTGCCTGGGTTTCCTCCGGATACTCCGGTTTCCTCCCACAGTCCAAAAGACGTGCCGGTCAGGTGCACTGGCCTTGCTAAATTCTCCGCCAGTGTACCCAAACAGGCACCGGAGTGTCGCCACACACCAGCGGCTGTTCGGGTACATTGAGGGAGAATTTAGCATGGCCAATCCACCTAACCAGTACGTCTTTCAGACTGTGGGAGGAAACCGGAGCACCCGGAGGAAACCCATGCTGACATGGAGAGAACGTGCAGACTCTGCACAGACAGTGATCCAAGCCAGGAATCGAACCCAGGTCCCTGGCACTGTACTATGCTACCGTTACACCCTTCCAGGGGTGTAATCTGCATGAGAACCGTAGAATCCATAGAACCATAGAGTCCCTACAGTGCAGAAAGAGGCCATTCAGCCCTTCAACTCTGCACCAATTCTCTGAAAGAATATCCTACCAAGGGATATCTTCCCTCCGCCCAATCCCTGTAACCTTGCCCACTCGCCAGCTAACCTACACATCTTGGGACACTAAGGGGCACTTTACCATGGTCAATCCATCTAACATGCACTTCTTTGGTGTGTGGGTGGAAACCAGAGCACTGAGGAAACCCACGTAGACATGCGGAGAATGTGCAAACTCCACACAGTCATCTGAGGCTGGAATTAGACCCGGATCCCTGGCACTGTGAGGCAGCAGCACTAACCACCGTGTCACCGTGCTGGCAAATATCCTTTGTTCCCTCTCAAGGATGCTAAAGTGGTCCACCCCCACCCCAGCCAGGGCATTACTTGATACTTATCAGCCTAATAATGTTCAGCTCGTGCTGTATATGGGCGCGGGTTACTTCAGGTTCTGATAAATTGCAAAAGGTGCTGAACACTCCATCCTAACACCCACCAGTAGAGTTATTTAATGGAAGATAACAAGTCTGTATATAGTTCTAAAACCAGTTATGACGCCGAATGAGACCATTTGGCCCATCAGGCCCATGCCAGTGACTGTGGAGGAATCCAGTCAGTCCTCTTTCCCACCTCTATCCCTGTAGTCCTGCAGGTTCATCTTCTTCACTGTCACTGGGTTGGAATTCTGAACAATGTGGGTGTTCCTATAGCACACGGACTGCAGCGGGTTCAAGAAGACAGCTCACCACCACCTTCTCAAGGGCAATTAGGGATGGGCAATAAATGCTCTGCTGGTCAGCCAGGCTTGCATCTCATGAATGAATTTAAAAAGGATCCTGTGAGATCAAATTCTCCTTCATGTGGTTAGGTCACTTTTCCCTCGCACGTCAGAACCATGCATTAGATACAATTCTCCAGGGTGATCATGGGTAGCACGGTAGCACATATTTGAATTTGTATTCAATAACAACATCTTGGCTACATCTTAGAAACCCTACAGTGCAGAAAGAGGCCATTTGGCCCATCGAGTCTGCACCAACCACAATCCCACCTAGGCCCTACCCCCATGTCCCTGCATATTTACCTGCTAATCCCTCTAACCTACGCACCTTAGGACACTAAGGGGCAATTTTAGCATGACCAATCAATCTAACCCACACATCTTTGGACTATGGGAAGAAACCAGAGCACCCGGAGGAAACCCACGCAGATACAAGGAGAATGTGCAAACTCCACACAGACAGTGACCCAAGCCGGGAATCGAACGCAGGTCCCTGGAGCTGTGAAGCAGCAGTGCTAACCAGTGTGCTACCATGCCGCCCTTATCGCTACATCTGGGGGCGGCACAGTAGTAGAGACGGCATGGTGGCACAGTGGTTATCACTGCTGTCAGCCCTGAGTTCAATTCCCAGCATCGGGTGACTATGTGGAGTTTGCACGTTCTCCACATGTCCTGGTGGGTTTTTTTTGGGTGCTCTGGTTTCCTCCCACAGTCCGAAGATGTGCAGGTTGGGCGGACTGGTCATGCTAAATTGCCCCTTAGTGTCCCAAGATGTGTAGGTTAGAGGGATTAGCGGGGTTATGGGAATGGGAGCAGGGTGGGATGCTCTGTCAACAAGTAGATGCAGGCTCAATGGGCCAATGGCCTCCTTCTGCACTGTAGGGATTCTATGATATGATGATGGTGCCTTTGGCACAATAAAAGACATTATTCAATGTTCTTTGGGTGGTGAATCTCTGGAACTCTCTGCCCATTGAAGTGGTGGAGGCTACCTCATTGAATATGCTTAAGTCATGGGTAGATAGATTTCTGATAGACAAGGGGAATTAAGGGTTATGGGGAGCAGGCAGGAAAGTGGAACTGATTCACTTCAGATCAGCCATGATTTTATTGAATGGCGGGGCAGGCTCGAAGGGCTAGATGGCCTACTCCTGCTCCTATTTCTTATGTTCTTATGTTACTGAATTTGACACCAATACTCACAGTGGGACATTAGGACAGGTGACCAAAAGCTGGGTCAAGAAAGTAGGATTTGAGGAACATTTTAGGGGAGGAAAGGGAGGCAAAATCTATTTATTGCTGTTGGGATATAAAACAACCAATCATGCTTCCAATACATAATAGTAAAAATTTGAATTGGCTAACTTTGTAATCGACTGCTTTGCACATTCATCTCAGTTCACACATACAGCCTAACCAAGGTTTTATATAGCTGCAACATTATCCTAAATAAATCTGCCATTTTTATCCTGACTCCAATCCCACAGCAACATGTTTGAGTCTTAATTGTTCTCTTACATGGCCCAGTGAACCACTGTTGGTTCAAGAAGAAAGCCCACCACCATCTTCAAAGGGCACAATGGGGCTGAGACAATAAATAGGATCCTTCACATGAATGAGTAGGAGAAACAAGCTAATTCCTCTGCTTAAAGGAATAGGTTTTATCACCTTGCCTATTTAATTGCTGCAACGCATACACTAGTGGCGAGGTCAGCCTTCAGAAGCACATTGCTCAATGGCCTGATTTATTCCTGTGAATTTAAAGGGAGAATGCAGTTATGTTAATTTTAACTCAGTAAAATGTCAAAGGCAGTATGATACTTTTATCGATGTCATAAATTAATCCCAAAGAATAAGCTGTATACTTGCCAATTTTAGGTGTTTGTTTTTTACACGTGACCACAGAGCCTTTATGTCCATCCAAAATCTTATACTGGGAGACCAAAAGAGCATCCGACCAAGGCCCATCTCCCCAGCCTATCCCCATGACCCCACACGAGTTCCCCTCGTGTCTGCATGGGTTTCCTCCCACAACCTGAAAGACATGCTGGTTAGGTGCATTGGCCATACTAAAATCTCCCACAGTGTACCCAAACAGGGGCCAGAATGTGGCGACTGGGGGATTTTCACAGTAACTTCATTGCAGTGTTAATGTAAGCCTTACCATGGTTGGGTGGCACGGCAGCACAGTGATTAGCACTGTTGCCTCACAGCACTAGGGATCTGGGTTTAATTCCCATCTTCAGACACTGTGCAGAGTTTGCACATTCTCCCCGTGTCTGTGTGGGTTTCCTCTGGGTGCTCCAGTTTCGTCCCACAGTCCAAAAGATACGCTGATTGGGTACATTGGCCATGCTAAATTCTCCCTCGTTGTACCCGAACAGGCATCGGAGTGTGGCGACTAGGGGATTTTAACGGTACCTTCATTGCAGTGTTAATGTAAGCCTACTTGTGACAATGATAAATAAATTTTACCATGGCTGATCCACCCAACTTACTCATCTTTGGACACTGAGGGGTAATTTAGCATGGCCAGTTCACCTAACCTGCACATCTTTAGACTGTCGGAAGGAACCGGAGCATCCGGAGGAAACCCACGCAGAACTGGAGAGAATGTACAAACTCCACACAGACAGTGACCCAAGGCTGGTATCGAATCTGTGCCTCCCTAGATTCTAGTAGATAAATTTTGATTTAAAAATCTGTAGATACATTAAGCAATGAGATCTTGTCCTGGGATGATTATCTGGCTATGTTGGACTATGGTGGGCGATCTCTTTATGGTGACTTTGACATGATTATTTGTGTCCATCTTTATTTCAGAAGTGAAACGTGCCCCGCCCCCTGTGTCCCCGAAACCAATCCTACCTCCCCCTCTGACTCCACCCAAGCCCATCAAACCCCACACCATTCTCCAGTCCCTGAGCGCAGGCCCGACTCCCGTCCCCTCACCTGCCAAACAGCCAACTATCAAAGCAGCAAGCACACCACCGTCCCTGTGTTCGAGCCCAGCTAAACCGATCGCCGGAGGTCAGCCACAACAGGTCCCAGTCAAGCCGCCGAGGTCCTCGATAGCCGGGTCGTCCACGGAGATGGCCACCACAGAAGTAGCACAACTGAAGCTGGAGGAAACCAGCGCCTCATTGGCAGCAGCTTTACAGGCCGTGGAGGAGAAGATTAAACATGACGAGGGCCAGGAAGCAGAGTAAGTTCCTTGTTTCTTTCTTCTGCCATGTATGGGTAAACACAGTAAGAAATCTCACAACACCAGGTTAAAGTCCAACCAGTTTATTTGATAGTAAACCCACAAGCTTTCGAGGTTTGCCCCTTCATCAGGTGAGTGGAAGCTTCTGGTCTCAAGCAGAGCACATAAAAGGCACACACAGTTTACAGATTACTGATTAGAATGCGAATCTTTACAGCTAACCTGCTACTCAAGTCTTAAAGATGTAGACAATGTGAGTGGAGCTAGCATTTGGCATAGGTTAAAGAGATATGTATTGTCTCCAGACAGTACAGATAGTGACATGGTTACAGATAGTGCGACATGAACCCAAGATCCCAGTTGAGGCCATGCTCGTGTGTGCAGAACTTGGCTATCAGTCTCTGCTCAGCGACTCTGCGCTGTCGTGTGTCGTGAAGGCTGCCTTGGAGAACGCTTACCCGAAGATCAGAGACTGAATGCCCATGATTGCTGAAGTGTTCGCCAACAGGAAGGGAACAGTCTTGCCTGGTGATTGTCGAGTGATGTTCATTCATCCGTTGTCGTAGCACCTGCATGGTCTCCCAATGTACCAGGCTTCGGGGCTTCCTTTCCTGCAGTGCATCAGGTAGACAACGTTGGCAGAGTTGCGAGAGTACGTACCATGTACCTGGTGGATGGTGTTCTCATGTGAGATGATGTCATCCATGTCGATGATCCAGCATGCCTTGCAGAGGTTGCTGTGGCAGGGTTGTGTGGTGTTGTGGTCACTGTTCTCCTGAAGGCTGGGTAGTTTGCTGTGATCTGTAATCCCCATGACTTGACTGAACTTGCAACATCTCACTTACTGTCCTGTCTAGAGACAATACACATCTCTTTAACCTATGCTTAATGCTATTTCCACTCACATTGTCTGCATCTTTAAGGCTTGAGTGGAGGTTAGCTGTAAAGACTCGTATTCTAATCAGTATTCTGTAAACTGTGTGTGCCTTTTATGTGCTCTGTTTGAGATCAGAACTCCCCACTCACCTGACGAAGGGGCAAACCCCGAAAGCTTGTGAGTTTACTATCAAATAAACTGGTTGGACTTTAACCTGGTGTTGTGAGACTTCTTACTGTGTTTACCCCAGTCCAACGCCGGCATCGCCACATCATCTATGGGTGACGCAGTGAGGTTGACAGAGTTTGAGTCCGGCTCATGAATCAGACTAACATGGAATGGTAGACAAGGACAGAGGCTGTTACCAGACTTCTTTGATGTTTTGTTTGTTGTAGTAGTTAAAGCTACCACTCCCAAATAGCCAAAGAAAATCACAGAGTGGGTTAAAGATGATTTATTAAAGACAATAGCAAGTGGACTCCGACTCCAGTCACCAAGGCCAGTTGGAGTACAGAATCAAGAAATACACAAGCAGTTACAGTTTCAAACTCGATTACAATTAGCAGAGACCAATCAAGACACAGGAGTTATCTCTGTCCATTCACAGTTATTGATTGAGATTACATCACGCATACATAGGGCTATAGTGTCAATCTTTTTGACTAACCAAATAAAGTAAACCAAATTAACTGAGGGACAAATTAAGAAGTGCAGCCTCCAAAAAGGAGGGAACTGCCTGAAAGAAAAACCAAGGTAGAAAGGAAACTTAAAAAAACAAACTAAAATGTGATTAAAGGGGTCGACAGTACACCCCAATTGTGGTGCCAATGAGCAGGGAAGGCCTTGACAGTGCCCTCAGGCACCGCACACTCCCACTCCAGGGATTCCTAGTTGCGTAGGTAGAGGGGCAGACTACCAGGCCATAGAAATCATAGAAACCCTTCAATGCAGAAAAAGGCCATTTGGCCCATCGAGTCAGCACTGACCACAATCCACCCAGGCTCTACCCCCATATCCCACCCGCTAATCCCCACATCTCAGTACACTGAGGGACAATTTTAGCATGGCCAATTAACCTAACCCACACATCTTTGGACTGTGGGAGGAAACCACAGCACCCGGAGGAAACCCACGCAGGCACGAAGGAAATGTGCAAACTCCAATCAGACAGTAACCCAAGCCGGGAATCGAACACAAGTCCCTGGAGTTGTGAAGCAGCAGTGCTAACCACTGTGCCATCCAAGATAGATATAGTATCCAGTTACAACTTCTGCATGTTATAGCATCAAGAATGATAGCTCCATCTCTGACCAATAGTATATTAACCTCCCTTTCCATTGTTCCTTGTTCTAATGCACAAACATGAGCTGCAGCTGCACATTGTTCAATTAAATGGTCCTTGACTCTTATCTGGGTCTGTTTTAATTAAGACCTGGTGATTGCACATAGATTTTCCTGTGTAATTGAGACTCAACTTGCAGCCAGTGTGATTCTTAAACTTTTGTGATTATTAACCCTTTCAGAGGCTATTGGGCCTATCGTGTCTGCATCTGCCAATAGGTAGCCATCTAGTATAACTCTACTTTCCAGCTCTCACATAGCCCATCGTCTTTTGAGTTAGTGGCTTCCAGCACTTCAGGCATAGAATTATAGAATCCTACAGTGCAGAAGGAGGCCAATAGGCCTATCGATTCTGCACCAACCACAATTCCACCTAAGCCCTACCACCATAACCCCATCTGCTTACCCTAGCTAGTCCCCCTGACTTAAGGGGCAATTTAGTATGGCCAATCCACCCAACTTGCACATCTTTGGACATCTCAAATCCATATCCAAGTGTTTTTTAAACGTTATGAGGGTTTCTGCTAGTTAACACTGAGTTCCATATCCTCACCATCCTCTGGGTGAAAAGACCTCCCTTTGAATCCCTCTAAATCTCCTCCCTCAAACCCTAAATCTATGCTCCCAGGTTACTGACCTCTCTACCAAGGGATCCACTCTACATAGGCCCTCATATTTTATACACTTCAATTAAAACTCCTCACTGCCCCCTCTGATCCAAAGAAAAGAATTCCAATCGATCCAGTCTTTTTCTCTCTCTCTCTCCACCTGTGTAAGGGAAACACTCTGGCCAGGATCTTAGCGTCAGACTGCACATGATTTAGTACGAGTTGGTACGGATGCAGAGCTCTCCCTCAGGGAGCGGAATCTTGTGGAGGCGATGGGGGTTCTCAATCGCCAGTCAGAAAGCTGACTAGAGCCCTGTCTCGCCTCTCTTCGGGAAGGCTTGCAGCATCCCCTACCTTTGGGAGAAGATATTGACTAACTAGCTGATCTGTGCCCCTCATTATTTTATAGACCTCTATAAGATCACCCCTCAGCCTCCTACACTCCAGAAAAAAAAGTCCCAATCTATCCAGCCTCTCTTTATAACTCAAACCATTAAGTCCCGGTGGCATCCTAATAAATCTTTTCTGCATTCATTCTAGTTTAATAATGTCCCACTGAGGCATCTTAACCAGGCCAGCTGTAGGGCCTGTTCTCAGAATAGATGCAGGCACAACTAGTCCGAAGTAACAGTTAATTTATTGAACATCATTTAAAAGTAACATTTACAGAAAGCGAAAAATATTAATTTACTGATGAGAGAGAGAGCCAATACAGACTTGATCCAAAAGCTTGTACAGGATTCAATACAACTGATCAGAACTGAACAGATATTTATTATTAACAATAGGTTTGGTCATCCATGTTTTTAAGGAGTTGGGTACAATCTGTGTCTAGCTACACAAACAATTGGCATCTGTGACCATGGAACACTGCGGTTTACCTCATGAGAAAGCCTGTTTATTGGAAGAACCATTTCTGCTTGACATTGCATTTTCAAACGTAGACAATTTTCCAGGCTGAACCCAGAATTCCGAACTGAGTTTTGAAATGTGGCTGAATTAATCTCAGTTAGCTTTGTAGCATCACACGATTAGTTACATTAGGCAGAAGTACCTTTGAATGAAGCTTTTTAACTGGGGCAAACCATGCAGAGGCTCCCCACACCAATGATAGGCCTTCCAGCGAGATCAAGGGTCTGAGGGATGGGGAGGGGGAGTGGGTGGAGGGTTACAAAATCCCTTCGCTCCGAGAGCTAGATTGAATTGATAGCGCCACAAGAAAGATGATCAAAAGCTTGGCTTCAGAGGTAAGTTTTAAGGAGCTTCTTAAAGAGCGGATGTGGAGAGGATGTTTAGAATGGTGGGGCATTCTAGGACGAGAGACCACAGTATTAGGATAAGGGGTAGTAAGTTTAAAACAGAGTTGGGGAGAAACTACTTCTCCCAAAAGGTTGTGAGTCTGTGGAATTTGCTACCCCAGAGTGTGGTGGGTACTGGAACAGAGAGTAAATTTAAGGAAGAGTTAGACAGATGTTTAATTGATAATGTGTTAAAGGGTTATGGGGAGAAGGCAGGTGTTATACAGTTTCAATTTAAACACCTTTCATGCATTCCAGTCTAATGAGACAAACAAAGACTGTAAGTCAATTTTTTTTACCAACTGAAACATAAAATGTGACTCAAACATTAACTCTTTACTGAACTTTAACTCAACATCAAACTGAACTTTAATTCTTAAACTGCACTTTAATGGAACATCAATTTTAACTTTTCAACTGAAAATAGATACTATTGAGTTTAGGAAATCCTTGGCCAAGAAATATCCTCGCTGTAGAATTTATCTTCTTCTGTCTGAAGTCTCCTTCAGGGTACAAGGTCTTGTTGCCTTGGTTGTTCTTTTGGAGTTATCCCCACCAAACAAAGAACTCACATGTCTTTTATTCATGATTCTCCACTTGTTTTCAGAAGATTCTCTGTCATCCAGCGAACTGTGTCACCAGAAAGTGATCACATGGCTCAAATATCCAGTGAAATTACTTTTGAACAATGTCATTACACTTGGTTCAAACTGCATACTCCATACAAAGCAGCTATAAAAATCAGAGTCACATTGTCTCAGTTAATGTAAGCAACTTCCCTGATCTGACCAATACAGGAAGCTTCAGATCACAGCTCCCAGACCAGAGTCTCTTTGCTACCTGCATCTGGTTTTAATCTATAAATTGACCAAAATTCCCAGCATGCTTAGCTCTCAAGCCAGAATAGCCATTTTAAACCCAGTATTGCCACTATTGTTGTTGGATTATTGTGGTAGCCGTCCACACAGGAAAATGGGGATGAGGAGCTTATCAGCAATGATCGAATGGCGGAGCAGATTCAATGGGCCGAATGGCCTAATTCTGCTCCTATTTCTTATGAACTTATGAAGGCAAAGCAAGAGAGAGAGCGAGAAAGGGACAAATGATTTAGTGACTACATCTCAGAGCTTTGGGGAATTACTGTCAATGGTGGGGGGATTTTCACACTAACTTTATGGCGGTGTTAATATAAGCCTACTTGTGACACGAATCAAAGAGCAAAGAATCAATAAATTTTAAACTATCAGGTTTTAAACTTCAATAACTGTGTTTGGTTACATCTCCAGGATTCAAGCGTCCAGATAAAACAGGCTTTCCTCTTCTCAATGGCTCATTGTAGGTGAAATGTTTTGCCTTTTCTCTCCGCAGGGCTGCGTCTGAAGCAAAGAGCACAGGTAGTATTCTCGATGACATTGGCAGCATGTTCGATGACTTGGCTGACCAGCTGGACGCCATGTTAGAGTGACAGAGAAACAGTGAAACGGCAAGAAAACCTCAGGACTCAAAAAAAGTGGGCACAGTGATCTTTAGAATCCAATCCAATCCAAGACCGGTCTCGGACACAATTTCCCCTCCATGAACACATTTGGTTTTTAATTCTTTGGTTTGAAAGGGAAAAAAAAAAGAAACCAATTAGATTACCTCAGGATCTCCTTGTATGAAGATCTGCTGGATTGAATTTATCTAGACCATCTTTCAACCAGAACAATGAGAGAGAGAAAAAAAAAAGGCTAACGATATGGGATCTGCAGCAGATAGAGGTGATGCGAGGTTGAATTGTAACTATACAGATCCAAGATTTTGCAAGCCGGAGGGTGTTTAAACTCTTAGAATAAAATTTTTAAAAAGGTGTTAATGTGAGATGTATATGTACACTGTAAGCATGAGCATAGGTTTGTAAACTTTCATCGCAGATGATGGGAATTGTGCACAAGAACATGGTTTAATTGTGAGACTAAATTCCACCCTCCACCACCAACAACAACGGTTGCAATGATAATCACGGAGGCTAATGGGATTTGGGCTGGCCTGGCTTTACGTTCCTTCCTGTCGAATAGTATTAGTCATTCTGTCAGTCAGAGGTGCTAGGGAGATTAAAAACAGAACACCACCGTAAGTGCTCGGCACCTGTGCAGAGCCAGGAACTGAGCTTCGCCTCAATGTCTTTTTGTCAGAACGGACAGCGGTGACTCCTGAGGGGCTAGGGAGAGGTGCGAGGCCTATATAACAACACTCGATTGGTCAAGGACGGAGAGTAATTTGCAAACACTCAACTGGTTAAGGAGGAATGAACAGTTACCATTAGAATCCCCACAGTGCAGGAGGAAGCCATTCAGCCCATCGAGTCTGCGCCAATTCTCTGAAAGATCATCCCACCCAGGCCCACCTCTTTACCCCTATCCCCATAATCCCATTTACTATGCCTAATCCACCCATTCTACACATCTTTGGACTCTAAGAGGCAATTTATCATGGCCATCCACCTAACCCGCACATCTTTGGGCACTAAGGGACAATTTAGCATGGCCAATCTATCTAACCTACACATCTTTGGACATTAAAGGGCAATTTAGCGTGGCCAATAAATCTAACTCACACATCTTTGGACACGAAGGGGCAATTTAGCATGGCCAATCCACCTAACCCGCACATCTTTGGACATGAAGGGGCAATTTAGCATGGCTAATCCACCTAACCTGCACATCTTTGGACACTAAGAGCAATTTAGCCTAGCCAGTCAACCTAACCTGCACATTTTTGGAGTGTGGGAATAAACCTGAGCAGCACCCGGAAGAAACCCACATAGATACAGGGAGAATGTGCAAACTCCACATGGATAAGTCCCCCAAGGCTGGAATTGAACCCAGGTCATTGGCACAGTGAGGCTGCAGTGCTAACCCACTGTGCCACCGTGCTGTCAAATTGACTGTTTAATAGAGGAAATGAGCCACTGTATGGTTTAGTGGACAAGTGTCACGTGTAGCAGACTCAGGGATCAAGGCAGGGTCAGGAAAAAGGACTACCCAGACAGATTCCCTGCTCCTGATCACTGCCCAGTGACTGCTGTTGGAAAGTGTCCATCTGGCACATCTGAGGGCACAGTTACAGTTAATGGAGTAAACGGCCACCATTGACTGTCCAGTTCCTAGCTGATGAATGACCAGTTGGATGGGCACCAGAGGACTGACATGACCAGTGATCCTTGGGAAAAAAAGGAAATCACAGAGCAAGGTACAACAATCTAAAACAGGAGCGTTCAAACGCGTAACAACTTGCCGCCTCTTGAATACATAGATAGGCAGTTAGATAATAGCACTTGGGGCGAAGGGGATCAAGGGTTATAGGGAGAAAGCAGGACTAGGCTATTGAGTTGGGCAATCAGCAATGATCGTGATGAATGGTGAAGCAGGCTCGAAGGGCCAAATGGCCTCCTCCTGCTCCGATCTTCTATGTTTCTATTGGAGCACGATTTGTTGTTGGGTTTGAGGTGGAGCGGGGGAGAGAAGTTAAAACAAATTCCAACGTCTGAATATGAAATGTAATATTCTCAATCCAGCTCCTTACAGGTAAAGACAATTTGTTTTAAGGAGGGAGAAACAAAGGTATTGAAAATTAATTTTCAGTGACAGGGTTGACAAAGCATCAGTCAAGGGCTTTTCCACATCATTAGTAAAGGAGGATTAAGCTGTGAGTGGAACTAAATGAAATCAACAGCTGTCGATATAGTTTGAGTGAAATTGTTCATTCAAGGCTAATCGTTCTTCATTCATTCAGAGTGTGGTCACTTCCATTCACTAAGAATTAGTGAAATCCATTGTACTTAGATCAGTGTTTCTTATTTTCCCCACATAGTTTTGTCAAGTTTTTTATTTATTAGTCACAAGTAGGCTGACATTAACACTGCAATGAAGTTACTGTGAGAATCCCCTTGCTGCCACACTCTGACCAATGTCTGTTCGGGTACACTGAGGGAGAATTTAGCATGACCAATGCACCTAACCAGCACACCTTTCAGAGTGTGGGAGCAAACTGGAGTACCCAGAGGAAACCCACGCAGACACGGGGAGAATGTGCACAGGTAGTGACCCAAGCCGGGGATCGAGCCCGGGTTGCTGGCGCTGTGAGGGCAGCAGTGCTTAACCACTGCGCCACCCACAGTTAATGAGTTAAAAAACTGATGAATCCTGTATTTGATCCTCTTGAGTATTTTTCGCTCACCCAGAATATTCTGGCCAATGCTGTGAAGGTACAGGCTGTGGCAGGAGAGGCTTGAATTCTGAATGGCTGTGAATTTTGTCACAGCAGACCAGCATCATGCGGAGAAAGATAGAGCTTACACTTCTGTGGCGCCTTGCACCATCTCAGAGGGTGGTGAGTGAATGGAATCGGCTGCCGTCAGTGGTGGTGGAGGCGAACTCGCTGGGGTCTTTTAAAAGACTTCTGGATGAGTATATGGGATTTAATGGGATTGGGGGTTATAGATAAGTCTATGGATTGGTAGGTATTGATGTGATCGGCGCAACTTGTGGGCCAAAGGGCCTGTTTGTGCTGTTGTGTTCTATGTTCTATGTTCTATCTCAGGCCCATCGCTAGCATTGAAATCTCTTTGAAACATAGCCGCTGGTGGAAGTGTGGCAGCCATCTTTGTACACAGCAAGCTCCCACAAATGAGATAAATTGCCAGATCATCTACTTCTAGGAGTTGGGTGAGCGAGGTGTATTAATCAGGTCACCAGAGAGAAGACCCCCCCTCACAAATAGTGCTGTGGAGTCTCATATTCACGAGAGAGAGGGCAGATAGCATCTCACAACTGTGGCTTAACGTCCCATCGGAAAGACAGTGTCAGGATAACTGACTAGAGGCCAGAGAACCCACCCCCCCCCCCCCCCCCCCCCCCCCCGAGAATGTTGCATGGTGATAAATGACCAGCGAATCGGGTTTATTGATGGGATTGAGGGATAGATATTGAAGGGTGTCATTGGATCTTTAACATCCACCTAAGCAGGCAGGTGAGGCCTCAGTTTAACATCTTACCTGGAACACCGCACCTCCGACAGTGCAGCACCCCCTCAGTTCTGCACTGGGAGTGTCAGGATAGAGTACTTCATTTGCGTGAGATTGGAAAAACTGACTTTTTTTAGCTAAGGAATGGAGGGGCATTGATTGCGTCTCTGAGGTACACTGAACAAGTTTGTTCAGCTCTCTTGCTCTCGGTGTCATACAGTGAAGAAAAGAGCCTTTGGCCCGTCGAGTATGAACTGACAATAACTACCATTAAAGTCACACTAATCCCACTTTCCAGCACTTACCCCATATCCTTAAATGTTATGACATTTCAAGTGCTCATTCAAATATTTTTAAAGGTTGTAAGGTTTGTGACCTCCACTACCTTCCCAGGCTGTGCATTCCAGACTCCCACCACCCACTGTGTGGAAAAACTCTTTTTTTCTCAACATCCCTCCGAGTCTCCCACCCCTCACCCTAAAACTGTGCCCCCTCGTGATTGACCCCCTCAAACAAGGGCAACAGCCGCTCCCTACTCACTCTGTCCATACCCTCAAAATCTTATAACTTCAATCATGTCCCCTCCTCAGCCTTCTCTCCTCTAAAGAAAACAATCCAAGCCTATCCAGTCTCTCCTAATAATTTAAATGCTCCACCCCAGGCAACATCTTGGTGAACTTCCTCTGTGTCCCCCTCTCCTGTGATCACAGAATATTGTCGATATAGCCCAGTCCATCACGCAAAGCAGCCTCCCATCCATTGTCTCTGTCTACGATTCCCGCTGCCTTGGCAAAGCAGCCAGCATAATCAAGGACCCCACGCACCCCAGACATTCTCTCTTCCACCTGCTTCCTTCAGGAAAAAGATACAGAAGTCTGAGGTCACGTACCAACTGACTCAAGAACAGCTTCTTCCCTGCTGCTGTCAGACTTTTGAATGGACTTACCTTGCATTAAGTTGATCTTTCTCTACACCTTAGCTCTGACTGGAACACTACGTCCTGCATTCTCTTCTTTCCTTCTCTATGAATGGTATGCTTTGTCTGTATTTCCTGCGATAAACAATACTTTTCACTGTATACAAATACATGTGGACAATAATAAATCAAATCAAAAAATAGTGAGGTGACCAGAACTGCACACTGTACTCCAGCTGTGCCCTAACCAACACTCTGTCCGGCTCCAACATTACCTCCTTGCTTTCATACTCTGCCCCACGACTGTCAAAGGTTGCTGTTTCCCTTGAACTTGAGTGAGATTCATGGAGGCCTTCCATCCTAGTACAGTAAGGCAGGTTAACCTCAAGTAGCTTAAACCAGGAGAGAGCTTTGCAAACTCAGTCACTACCAGAGAAGCTGAAATGGCAAAGCCAAAACAGTTTTAGTTTGCCAAGGGTGGATGAGGAAAGCCCTCAACCTCCACAATCCCCACCCCCCCACCCCCCCCAGGCCCCATTTGCCCTCAGGAAAGAAAAAAGGATTAAATTAAAAAGGAACATTTAATTGCTCTGTTGTCTTTGGGTCCGGTGCTCAATGTACATTGTGCACCAGTTAAATTCATCGGATCATCCCAAGTGTGTTGGCCTGTTTCTGAAAGGTGCTTTTTTTGTTTATTTGCTTTTAGCAACAGCCTCTCGTTTCAAACCTTTCAGTGCTTGAAGTACCTGGAAGCATTTTACAGAGTGTCATAATATCCCGTCAGGCCAACATTATAAGTTTTTCTAGTGAGGTACCTTTAGTTGGAGTCACTTGTCTCCGAAAACCATCGTAAAAAAGACTTGCTAGAAAGAGATATGATACCTGAACAAGCAGACAGTCTATCCGTCTCCACCTTCCTTCCCCACTATCCTGGTTTTCATTCCTGTCTATAGAAAGGTACTTGCTCCATTGTCCTTGTCTGCAACAGGGCAAGTTAAAAAATGGCTGCCACACATGCTTTGTCATATAGTCACCTCCTTCTGTCTGATGTAGATGTGGAGGTCTGGCCTCCAGGTCAGCAGCAATGTGGTCAATTCTTAAAAATGCCCTTTGAAATGGAATGGACAATAAATGCTGGCCCAGCCAGCGTTGCCTACATCCCCTGAGCAAATAAAGTTTTTAAAATGGACTGCTATAGTTTTGCATTCGGGTGGTTAAGCTAGATCATTGTGTGGCTGAGTGTATCGCTGGGATGTGTTGAGTCATTAGGTGGTCCATGCCCTGCTCTAGGCGACCACAGTCGCATACTGGAGAGATTTTAACACACCCGTTCACGCAGCCAGCCTCCGCAATTGCCTTGGTTTTGTGTGGATGCCCTCAGTGTGGCCCAATTGGACATGTCCGTAGGTTTAACACCACTTTCATTGTATTAGCTCAAATAATCAAATTATTCCTCGTTCTTTGCCATACACCCACGGTACTTAACATGTCACCCAGTCTGTTTTCACATTGAGAGGAGGTTCATTGGTGACACTATGAAGAATGCAAACAGCACAGCAGAACCATACGCTCTCTGTTACTGTCTCCACCTTTGGAAGGGTTTTAAAGTTTATCTTATCAGTGTCACAACTAGGCTTACATTAACACTGCAATGAAGTTTCTGTGAAAAATCCCCTAGTCGCCACACTCCAGCACCAGTTCAGGTACACGGAGGGAGAATTTAGCAAGGCTGATGCACCTCTCTCAGACTATGGTGGGGGGGGAACCGGAGCATCCGGAGGAAACCCACACAGGTGCGGGGAGAACGTGCACACTCCGCACAGACAGAATCGAACCCAGGTCCCCGGCGCTGTGAGTGCAGCAGTGCTAACCACTGGGCCACCTGAACAAACAGAGCCTTTTATGCACACACTTATTTCAAAATTCCCTGGTTTTGGTTTTACGCTCAAGGATCTCAAAGGGCTTTTTTTTGTTTGCACACATTCTAATTCCATGTTGGTTAAGTAGGGCCTGTTTGCAAAAACTTAGAAGTTCAGCCGGGTTAAGCAATTCCAGATGTGCATCCTCTGCCTCCCTGTGGCAGCCTTAGGTCATTGCAGGAGTAGAAATCCATTATCGCAGTGACAGTAGTTACAAAGTAAAACAGTGGAATTCCCCTGCAAGGGAATCTAACCCACATCATCACCCTGTTAGCGAGAAAGAGAAAATGTTTAGAATACTTGCCAATGATCCTGTTCACAGATAAGAGATTATACTGACCCAAGATTCTATATTAAATTATATATTAAGATGATTTACTCTAGCACAAGCTGAAGACTCCTGTAAAATTCTACTTTATTTTGATGCCATTTTTAAATAAGATATATATAAATGATGTTTTTAGATTATCATTTTAATTTGTGTTTTTTTTTGGTGTTTTCAATGTCGACGCAAAAGCATTGTATGCATTTTTTTTCTAAAAATGAACAATGATGTGCCTTCTTTAAGTTGAAGATTTCTTTTTGACCGATTGCTTTGAGACATTGAGTTTCATTTTCAAATTCACTTGTACGTGTGTTGGAGAGGAACACGCCTGTTGTAATATCAAATGTACAAACAGTGTATAAAGTCTGGTTTTGACGCCTGAATTTATGACGAATGCATCTATCTGCCTGTGATTTGAAGAAAAACAAAATCAAGTGTCAATTGTAATTCTCGGATTTGAGCTATTAATCGTCTGATATTGTGTCCAATGACCCCAGTGTGTTTGTCACAGTTTGGAACTTTCTTCAAAGCCTGAAAAATAAAAAAAAATAACCGATGTAAATTGTAAAAAAACAAAAAATTTAGAAAGCCCATAAAAAAATTGTACGACTGTTATATTTTTATTAAGTTATGAAACTGTATCGTATTTTCATTATGTAAAGCTATGCATCTTGACGCTTCATGCTATTCTGTGCTTTATTGAAAGTGATTAATGTTGTTCGGTGTGTTGTGGTGTTCGAAGAGGATATTCCATTTTCTTGTCAGCTACATCTACAAGAAGCAACTTCGATCTTACAGAGAGTCAGAAGGGGAGAAGGTTGTCCACTTTAATGTATTCTGGGAAGCCAGTTTATTTTTATCTTTTTTGGGGGAAAAAAAAGGGACTTACGTTTTCAAGTGGAACTCCTCCTGTGTTTGGTCACCAAATGTGTATGTCCTGTTAGACTCTGCCAATGACTGTATCATAGCCAACATGACAGGCATGTGGCAGTGTTGTGCTTGACTGAGTGCATTTACTGCCATTGACTCTAAATAAATGTTAAAAAAAAGGTTACTTTGTCTGATTTTTCCAGTTCTTTACAAACCATTAACAACTTCGGGGGGAAAAGGGCTTGTGTTCATGTCGCACCATTAACCGTTGCAGGATCCAGTCCACGGTGCCATCTTTGAAGTTTAGTCGACGTTGTGACATAGGAAGACAATTTAAGCACCATCCACTCTCAGAAATAGCAGTCAGGTAAAGATCGGATGAAACGGAAACAGAAAATTGCTGGGAAATCTCAACTGGTCTGACAGCATCTGTGGAAGGAGAATAGAGCCCACCTTGAGAGCCTGGATGACCCTTTGTCAGAGCTGAAGACAAGGAAAATCGGACAGGGGGGCAAATTTCCCCATCATGGAAATCGTTACAAGCGAGGGGGGGGTGGATCGTGGAATGATCCGTTGACCTCGGACAGGATTTTCCGGTTTTGGGAGTCCCACCCAAGATTTCTACTGTAAGGGTTGTGGAGTGGCAGTGGGCTATAAATGATACAGATGGCAAAGAGAAAAAGAGAAAGGGAATGTAAATGGTGATGATAAAGGCTAGGAATGGTGCAAATAGTGTCCATTAAGAAATTGCTGTCAGCATCGTGAAGAAGGATGTCCTTGCTATACGGGGAGTATAGTGAAGGTTTACTAGACTGATTCCTGTGATGACGGGTCTGTCATCTGAAGCGAGACTAAGTCGGTTAGGACTATATTCACTGGAGTTTAGAAAAGTGAGAGGGGATCTCATAGAAACTTATAAAATTCTAATAAGATTAGACAGGGTAGATTTGGAAAGAATGTTCCCAATGATGAGGATGTCCAAACCCAGGGGTCGTAATTTGAGGATTAGGGATAAATCTTTTAGAACTGAGATGAGGAGAAATTTCTTCACCCAGAGGGTGGTGAATGTGTGGAATTCATTACCACTGAAAGTAGTTGAGGCCAAAACATTGTTGATTTCAAAAAGAAATTAGATATAGCTTTTGGGACTAAAGGGATCAAGAGATTTAGAGGGAAGGGGGGAAATCAGGATATTGAATTTGATGATCAACCATGAGCAAAATGAATGGCCGAGCAGACTCAAAGGGCTGAATGACCTACTTCTGCTTTCTATGTAAAACTAATGTACCTATGGTGTTACCATAGTAACCATTTTATTCATGTTGCCATCTGGTAGGTACTAACATTATAACACCATCATTACGAGTGTATTTTTAATTCTAATTCCATGAAGTTTAGTCAGCTGTAAGCCCTAATCAATCTGGAAATGATAAGGGCTGCAATGTGTCATGTCAACAATATTAATACACATACTATTATTATTTATTTATTAGTCACAAGCAGGTTAGATTAACACTGCAATGAAGTTACTGGGGATCGAACCCTGGATCCCTGACGCTGCAAGGCAGCAGTGGTAACCATGGTGCCACCCTACTCTGCTTGGACGCTCAGTGCAGAACTGGAGGGGTAAGGGTTCAAGTCTACTTCAGGCTTTAACGCTTAATCTAAGAGTGATTTGAGAGAATGCAACATTATTGAAGGGTCCAGGCCTGATGATGGAATGGGTGAATCCTAGTCCCATCTTGTACCCTACAGGGGTATTAAAGGTCCAATACCAACATGTAAAGAAAATCAGAGACTTCTTAGCACTTTGGTTAACATTCCCCTATCAAACCAAATAAAAACCCTGGTAACTGAAAGGTTATCTCACTGCTGCTCATGGGATCTTGATATTTTTGCATAGCTGTGCTTATGGTCCAGTGTGGACTGCAATCAAGTGTTCATGGCCCTGTTTAACAAGTGCACTTACTTGCATTTACATCACCTCAGGGCATTCAAAAGGGCTTTAGTTGCAATTAAATACTTTGGAAGTGCAATCAGTCACTATTGTAATGACTCCCAAATCACACACTGTACAAATTTGGACATATACCAGCCACTCCTTCAACATCGTTGACGCAGAGTCCCGGAACCTCTTGCCAAACCGCTTTGTGGGAATACCTTCACCCAATGGATTGTAACGGCTCAGAAGGTAACACGCCACTGCCTTCTCAAGGATGGCTAACAACTATCAGCTACGTATCACTGATACCCACACATTTTGGACCACTCAATTTATCTGAACTCCGCTGTTCATTCCAACCACAGTTTTTTTCAGGAGAAACATTCGAAGCATGAGTTACCGTAAGTTATAAAGTTTAAGTTTATTAATGTCACAAACAGGCTTATATTTACACTGCACTGAAGTTACTGTGAAAATCCCCTTGTTGCCACACTCCGGCGCCTGTTCGGGTAACACTGAGGGAGAATTTAGCACAGCCTTATCAACGCATCTTTCAGACTGTGGGAGGAAACTGGAGGACCCAGAGAAAACCCATGCAGACACGAGGCGCACATGCAGCAGTCCAAGCTGGGAAATCAAATCGGGGTGTGAGGCAGTAACTGTGCCACCGTTCTGCTCCAGAGAGATGCTGAATAAGATCATGTATCCAATTAACACAAGCAGACTGCCTCTAATTTAATCGAATAATGCAGCTAGCCAGTAATGCTGGAAAGGAATGGAGGGGGTGCAGCAGTCTGAATTTTTTGTAATCGCTGTGCCACAATGCCACCCTACCCTAAATGGGGTGAAATAAGAGCAAAGCTTTGCAGCTCTCAGTTGCAAGCACACTATTATTGTTTACATCACATGCAACCTGCCTTGCAGACAAAAGTTGAGATTGACACTCAGTGAGCAGCCACAGGCTTCTCCAGTACATCACAATCCAGAAAACAGGAGGCTGCCAAAAAGCGTATTATGATGAGGATGCATGTTATAATTGAGGTCCCTTGACACCCAAGGTCACAGCTGCGCAACCTTCATTTTGGTTGCTGTAGTAGAGATGTAAACACAGATGTTCAGAAAGGAGACTTGGCTGGGAAGAGTGTTCCGGGAGAACAAAACGCAGAACAAAATCAATGATATAAGATGAACAAAAAAAAACAAACTTGGAAAAGGAAAAGTTAGACAAATGAAATGCTAAAACAAAGCCACAGTGATTGCAAATGGGAAAATCCAATATTTACTTTGGGGAGAGATGAAGGTGACTGTGTGGTGTGGCAGATGATTGGGGATGGGGGGGGGTGCGGGGGGCAGCAGATGTGGTTGGTGAACTGGAGAATGTTGTTGATCTGATCTTGGAATCCATAGAAAGCGCTCTTTCTGGTTAAAGAACAAAGAACAAAAACAGCCTGGGAACCAGGCCCTTCGGCCCAACGAGCCCACACCGCCATCTTAACACCACCAGTCCCCCCTTCCACCCATGACCCTTGTCTAATGTTTTATGGCTATCCACATTGAGGGAAACTAATTTAGGGACAATTTATTACTACCAATCAGCCTAACAGCACATCTTTGGGGTGTGGGAGGAAACCGGAGCACCCGGAGAAAACCCACGCAAGCACGGGGAGAATGCGCAAACTCCCACAGACACTGGCCCAAATCCATGTGTCTGCACAGCAATCAGTGACAGTCACTGAGCTGTCATCTTGCCCAGTATCTGGTCCAGTTTAGGCACACACTAATGACGTGAAGCACTAGGCCAATCTCGAACAACCAAGAGCAGCCCAAGTACGACCCATCACGTGTATGCCCCTCGTTGGACACAAGGCGGACCGACTTAAAACCTGTGAATGAAAAGAGAGAAAAACACATTATTGTTGTACCATATCCATTTACCTTACCAGGGACGCCCCAATGCTAATGACCCTTATTTAAAACAATCTCCTATATCCACCCATCTTCAACCCAGTCATGTGCCTGTCTAAGTTACTCTTAAATGACTCTAGTGTGTTTCCCTCCACCATCTTTCTTGGCAGAGCATTCCATACCCCCACTACCCTCTGTGTGAAAAACCTCCCTCTAATATCTGTGTTATACCTCTCCCCCCCTCACCTTAAGCCCATGGCCCCTTGCCCTATGTATCTCTATCATAGGAAATAGCTTACCTCTGTTTACTCCATCTATACCCTTCATAATCTTATCTACCTCTATTAGATCCCCCCTCAGTCGCCGTCTTTCAAGGGAAAAGAGCCCCATTTATTCAATCTTTCCTCATACCCCAATCCATTACACAAACCAGCCTCCCATCCAAATTATCAGAACCCACTTACAAAAGGATTTTGTTGTAAAATATCAATTAATGAATTAGGGGCAATAAAGGAAACAGCAAATTATTTGTGTGCGAAATCCCGGATCTGTAAAGTAGCGAAGAAAGTGTGGGGCTAATCATATTTCCAAGAGAGAGAGAGAATCAAAAGAATTATCAATGCATAGGTCAGCAAAGGTTTCACACCTCTCACATGCCAAACTTGAAAGGCCTAATAACAACAGGAATAAATGACTTGCATCAATAGGACTGTGTAGAGACTGTGTGTGATGGATTGGCCTTCATTCACGACCCTTCATCATTTTTTGTGGTCTTGGACAGAGCAGAAGCCACACCAAGCTGTGATACAACCAGAAAGAATGCTTTCTATGGACTCCAAGATTGGATCAACAGCATTCTCCAGTTCACCGACCACCCACCACCGCCCCCTCCCCACCCCCCACCCCCACTACACCACACAGTCACCTTTATCTTTCCCTAAAGTAGATATTGGATTTTCCCATTTCCAGTCACTGTGGTTTTGTTTTAGCATCTCATTCGTCTAACTTTTCCTTTTCCAAGTTTTTTTTTTGTTCATCTTATATTATTGATTTTGTTCTGTGTTTTGTGTAGAGAGATTGTAGCTCAAAGGATGTTCTGAACAGTGGCGACATCTTATGTGACTATCTGGTGATAAGGTTTAAAGAAAAGTGACTAGTTGAGAAAGGAATAGAAGAGCAGAACAGAGGAGGGGAGGTGTGGATTGATAGAATGCTGCCTGCAGTTGAATCTAAGCTAAACTTCTGGTGCTTATATTAAGCCAGAAATATTTTAGGTGGGATTTTCTGTGGCGTGTTTCATGGCGGTGGAAGCAGCCTGCCATTGGCTGGCAGTAGAATCTTCTGGTCCCTCCATTGTCAACAGGGTTTCCTGTTGATTACACCCTCTGCTGCTAGAAAACCCAGATTGTGTCATCAGCGGAACCAGAAGATCCTACTGGTGTCAATTGACTGGAAAGCTCTGGTCTATGAATGTTATATTATTATAATGTACTTCAGAGAAGAAAATCTGCTGCCCTTACATGTGACTCCAGACACACAGCAATGTGGTTGACCCTTAAAATGTTCTCAGGGATGGGTGCGACAAATGCTGGCCAGCCAGCCCATGACACCCACATCCCGTGAACAAATAACAGCAGACCAATAATAAAACTGAAACGGTTGGGCTTTTGTGGAGTCACTTTGCAAATTCTGGATATTTTATCATTCCAAATAAAAGTGATTAATTGAGGATAAACAAAGAACAAAGAAAATTACAACACAGGAACAAGCCCTTCGGCCCTCCAACCCTGCACTGACCATGCTGTCCAACTGAACTAAAACCCTCCATCTTTCCAGGGACCATATCCCCCTATTCCCATTCTATATTTGTACAGACAACCCTTAAATTCACTATCTTATTTGCTTCCACTACCTCCCCCAGCACTGAGTTCCAGGCACCCAACACCCTCTGTATAAGTATCTTGACTCGCACATCTCCTTTAAACCTTGCTCCTCACACCTTAGTCTCAAGTCCTTTCGTAATTGACTGCTACCCTGGGAAAAAGCTTCCACATCCTCTGTCAATGCCCCTCATAAACAGTGAAATGCACTGAAATAAGTATTGACACTTTGATAAAATTACAGAATTTATACGATCAGCTGAAGAAGGGGGTAAATTTGGCACCAATGTGCTAATTCTTGCTTCATACATTCCAACAAAAGGGTCAAAGTTAAGCTTACAAAAGGTCTCCAAGGAACTAAGTAACTAAAATTACTCAATAATTAAAACTGAAGGCCAGCGGAGAAAATAATTATTCTTGGCAATGGGAAAAATTTCACTCTTGCAAATTAATTTAAAAACCAGAAATATTACCAAATGGCTCAAGAATAGAGAACATGCAGTAATTCTTTTCACTCCTGCCCACCACTGGAATTGTTACAGGCGGGACAGACAATTTGATGAACCATTTGAAGGTCCGTTTGCTTAGGGCAGAGATTTCTGGTCTGGGGGTGGGCATGACTGGAAATTCACACCCGATATGTAGGAGCAATGAAACCAGATCGGAAACAAGCAGGTCATCAGCTTATACGGAGAGTTTCTGTTCAACTCCATTCGACATAACGCCCTGTACATCGCCACAGGTCCATAGTGAGATTGCCAGGGGCTCAATAGCAACAGCAACAGCAGAAAGTGTCGGGTAGGGAAAGGGGACAGACCTGTCTGCTCCCTTGGTGAAGGTCAAAATGTTTCAAGTACGCATGGTTTGTGCACTAAGCCAATCAGGGAGGAATGTAATAGTTATTTATAAAAGTTTCTAAAGAATGGAGAATCATAGAAAAAGTAGTCAGTCCCATTCTGTTCTATCAAAAAGCCTTTTCTACACCCATAGTTGTAAGATCCTTAGATGAGTTGTTGAACGCATATAAATCACATTAAAAAGGCACTTTAAATTAGAGATCGCCTGTTCAGTATGAAACAAGTTTGGTCAGGATAAATAATTTATGGAGAGTCAGGTGGCACAGTGGTTCACACTGCTGCCGCACAGCATCAGGGACCCGGGTTTGATTCCCAGCTTGGGTCACTGTGCGGAGTTGCAAGTTTGCCCTGTGTCTTCATGAGTTTCTTCTGGGTGTTCTGGTGTCCTTTCAAAAGATGTGCTGGTTAGGTGCACTGGCCATGCTGAATTCTCCCTCAGTGTACCCAAACAGGCGCCAGAGTGTGGCGACTAGGGGATTGTCACAGCAGCTTCATTGCGGTGTTTATGTAACCTACTTGTGACAATAAATAAACATAATAGATCCTGTGGCATTATTTCAAGAAAAGCAGGGAATTCTCCCCAGTGCCTCACTAATATTTGTCCCTCAACCCAACACCACTGAAACAGACTGGCTATTTATCGGTTATGGTCTGTGTTCCAATTGATTGCTGCATTTCCTCACATCATGACTGTCCTTCAACAGCTAACTGCAAAAGTATTGAGGCTATTGAAGTTGCAAAAAGCACTACTGAAATTCAAGTTCTTCATATACATATAGACAATAGACAAGGCAATCTTGTGGTACAGTGCACAGCATCAGAAATTCCACATTGATGGTTCTCATGATGTGAACAGGAGTTGCAGTAGCACAGGGAAGGTAGGAGATTTACAGGCACACCATTTACTTCTCCTAAAAAAAAATGCAATAACCAAGATTGGTATTCTTAGAGCTTATCCTTACGGCTCTTCTTCCACCGGGAAATAGATACAAATCTCTGAAAACACATTCAGACTCAAAAACAATTTCTTCTTTGCTGTCATCAGACTTTTGAGTGGTTCTATCATATATTAAGCTGATCTTTCTCGTCACCCTACCTGTGAACAGTGTTGCAACTGTAACACTACATTCTGCATCTTATTCTTGTCCCCTGCGTACTTCATGAGTGGTATGTTTTGCCTATACCGCGCAAGAAACAATACTGTTCAGTGTATGCTATTACATGGGACAATATCAACCATTTACAAAATCCACTACTCCAGTTGTAATCTATTAAGAAATTGAATTAAACATACAAAAATTAGGGAGGAAGATTTATTGTTGTAAATCATTTAACAAAATGATAAAAATCTACAGTCACATGATACATCAGTTCCATTAGTTTCATAATCTTTTCAATACAATACAGGTGCAAAATAATTGAAGGGAGCTTTGGTTACTTCTTTAGGTTAGTGGGTACCAGATGCTTAAAGCAGCAGCTAAATGGAGTAACATACGCTATCCACTTGTAGCGGTTCACAGTTGCGATGCTTCATGGTCACAATACCCCTGCCTTGGGCCTGGTCACTTACAATGAAATGCATTGATAATACATTGCTGATCAGCCACACTGTGTTCTGTTTAGACCAGGGTTCTGCTATGATAAAGACGTTGAAATAAAGCAGTGAATTGGGAGTGGCATGTTATAATTTATGTCTCAATCAGGTGCGCAGTTGACAGGACTGCAGCAAATTACTTTATCTACCAATCATATCCTTCAGAGATATCCTGAACCCATCAAACTGCTTTCCTTAAAACAATGATCTGGCTTTTAATTACTGAACTCCTGAACAAAACAAATAAGGCATTTCTGGACAGTTCTTCTACAAAACACAAGACAACACAAGGCATGCAAAACGTACCATCGTCTTCCTCTTCTGTTTTATTTCCAACTGTTCATTCTTCAAGACGCTTTAAAAATTAGGTATTTAAAACAAACAGTCTCTATTTCAATACAAAATACATCCATGCTAAGCATCTGTGCATGTACGCATGCAATGCATAACTTCCCATTGGCAAGTCAACATCAAGTCAGCCCTCTTCCTCAACAGGAAGATCAGTCAATTAAACAAACAGGTTATGGCGCTGTGACTATGGGAGTTACATGGTTACAGCTGTTAGTTATCTTACTTTAACTTCTGGTGACTAGTTTTTTAAATATCTCCCACCTAGGATGCATTCAGGGTCAAAATCCTGGAACTCCCTGCTGAACTGCAGTGTCAGAGTACCTTCGCCTTACGGACTGCATCATAGAATCCCTACAGTGTAGGAGGCCAACATTTGGCCCATTGAGTCTGCACTGACCACAATCCAACCCAAACCCCATCCCCATAACCCCACATATTTATCCTGCTAATCCCTCGGACATGAAGAGGTAATTTAGCATAGCCAATCCACCTAACCCACACATCTTTGGAGTGTGGGAGGAAACAGGCACTCGGAGGAAACCCATGCAGACACGGGGAGAATGTGTAAACTCCACATTGTAGCAGTTAAATGCAGTGGCTCACCACTTTCTCAAGGGGAGTTAGGAATGGGCAATAAATGCTGGCCTTGATGGCAATGCCCACACCACATGAATGAATAAAAATAGTCAGTACAACCAATGATTGGCATTTTAAGGTTTAAATGCAAGTACAGCTGGATTCTAAAAATTAGGCACTTGTTACATTTGTAAAAACAATCTTTTAAAACAGGTTAATTCAACAACTAAATATTCTCACTGTAAATACTTCACTGTGTTGAAATATGTTTGCATTGTAAACTGCAAATGTATATCTGTAATTCTCATATACACAGATAAAACATTCAACATTCAGTCACGTTTCATTATTGAATATCGATTTCCATTCACAATCTCAAAGCACATGATAGCTATAATTTTGTAACTCTTATCGAAATACTTGATCTACTCAGATATATACTATCTTCTTAGCTGATGGATCTTTACTCAGGTAAAATCTATATGTCAACCTTATTCTAACTGAAGTCTATTTTGCTAAAGGCGAACTGTGACAGTATATTATAGAGTAGCTAAACCAGTATGATTGCTCAATGATTTCTAGACTGGTTCTAATTTATATTTTAAAATCAGGAGCCACATAACTGAAACCACTTATGAAGGATGAATATTTATATGGGTGCTATTTGCTTCATTAGAAAATGCATTGGATCCATATGGCATTATGATATAGTAATGGGAAAATGTAAGAATTTTCTTGAGTTGGAAAAGAGGCAAAGCCTTACAGCAAACACATAATTCACATTGAACATCATTTCCAGAACTCTTCTTAGCGTAAGTTGCTACTTTACAGGCATTGCATAATATATATCTTATGAACCTCTGTAGCATGTGACTATGGGAAAATATGGTGTCCACCCCAAACTAACCCGCCCTCCCGCCAATATCTTCCCAGTTATTTCTCCTCTGTGTCCTTCTCACAAGTCAGGAACTTGGACTGAGTGCCAGAGTGCCTCACAAGTCGACAGCTGGCAGCTTGACCAGAAATCCATATGGTACACACTTACAACAAAGATAACTGCACAACAATGATGAGTGAGAATCCTGGATGACTTTGACCTCTCCTAACTGAACAAGGCACAGGTCAAGTGTAGCACCCTCATTTTTATCCTGGCTGACCATACCAGGTACTAAATCAGATAACTTCCCAGATAACGTGGCCGAGTACCACACCACGCTGTCTGTCTACTCAGCTAATCTTCAGGGAAGCCGTGTGAGGAGGGGGCTGGGGGAGGATGGGAGAGAAAGGGGGAGAAAAACGGGAAGAGCTTGTAGATTTCCAATTTTGAAAAATACATGAAAGAGGAACTTAATTTTCTTCAGAAGATCCCATACTTCTACTCACATCTATTGAATCATCCTATTAAGAAATCATATACTGCATGTCAAAGATCAATAATTGTACAACACTGATTGGAGTAAGCTTGTTCTGGAACAGTCTGATTTTAAAGCTTTGTTAATTAATTGCGAGAGCAATTATGCAATGATATTATATAAACCGCTATAAACAGAAGTCAAAACTTAGCAGCAGTATATATTACTTACAATGTGAAATTATTACATCTCAGCCACACATATATTGGCAAAAGTAGAACTTTGGAATACAGAATTTGCCTTTGAGGAAGTAGTGATGAAGAAATCGTACCTCACTACAGCTGTTTCACTATTATTCTTTTAAGGCGGCATTTAGAAGGTAAAAAGATCACAGCTTCAATAATCTGCCTACCTTATTATATTACAAATTGTTTTTTTCTAAAGCAAACAGATCAAATTATGGTTAGCCAATACATGGGTTGAATATTTTACTTGCCTGTGGCCTAGAAATAGTGTGAGCGTGTGTACGTGTGTGGGTTAAATCAGTATAAAACAACACGCAGAGACTGCCAAACTAATGGAAGATGCAGTCACCTACAATGCTGCAGTGTACAATTCCTGCCATTGAAGACTCAGCGAAATACAGAACATTTTCCAGTAACTTCCCCACGCACACACACACACAAAAGTTCAACCCTGTAATGTTTTCCAAAGCCATTCCACTGGTGTGCATTTCAGTCTTGTGCTCTTCTTAACCGTCTCCAGTCAATTACTCAAAAACGCTTAATTCTATTGAACTGACAATGTTAAAACATCAATCCCCTGTTGTAAATCCAGAACTGTAGCTTCCACTGCTGCAGAAAGCACGCCATGCTGGTCAGTCTCAAAATTGGACAGCAATCTTAGAACAGATTGCGCTGTGGCAGCCAATTGGCAGTGGCATTGTTTCTATTCCCAAAAAAAATCCATAAAGGCAAGTCACAGAGAACACTGCAGTCACTTAATGAAACCTTGTGTCCTAACAGGTCCAGACCTGGAGGGAGAAAAATAATGAAAGTGTTAATAGACCTCTTGCAAAATAAAATTCAGCAAGGGCCTTGTACCTCTAATTAAATTATTTTGGTTTGTCTTAAAATGTCCAAACATTCAACAACAAAATCTCTTCCAGGCAATATTTACATTTGAAAATTGTTCCTTTAACACTGACTTACAGATCCAACTTTATGCATCATAAGACGTTCTGTCATAGACGGTGCAGCTCCAGTGCAACGGGTCAATATATGGTCAGGAGAAAGCTCTCAACCTGATAGCCCCATGTCCCTAATCTCAGCCTTGCCCTTATGGAGAGGTGTAACATGAATACCAGGAGTTTTTCCACAAGGAAGTGAGCTGGTTAACAATGGCCAAGTCCTGGGATCAGCAGTTATTACACAAATGCTTCCAGGACCTTGCCTCATCCCAAGACTACAACCTCCTTCATGCCTGCATTACAGAGTTTTCTGGCTTGTCCACCCTCATAATCCCTACTCTTCTCTCCAACATCCATTGCAGAGCTTCAAGCCTGCACTTCCTGCACTCTGGAATTCCCTTAAGCCTTTTCAAATTGTTACATTTCTCTCACCAAGATGTTTCTAATCAAGTGTCCCCCCAGCTCCTCTAACTTTAGTTGTTATAATTTTCCCTCTCCTCTCTAACAGTATAAATCATTTTGAGTTGAAAAAGAAACTACAATACAGCCCTAATATTAAGCAACACAAAATCAACCACAGTTAAACATTTTGAAATGAATTACTATTAACAAATGCAAACTAGAATAATGCTGGGAAATACATATTGTTCAGTCATTATGTATGAAGGCAGAAGACAAGATATTTTGTATGTATCTGGGCTGTCATGCAGTCTTTCCTCTTCACAGATGTTGACTAATCTGAGGTACATTTCCAGCATTTTCTGTTTTACTTTTAATGTTTCTAGCATTTGACGTTTGCCATCATATTTTGTATAAGAAACTTAAGTTGCTTACTTTAACTGTGCTGTCCACTGCACCTGAGAAGAGCCGTCCTCTGGACACAGCGAGGGCAGTAACACTGCCTTGGTGACGGAGCAATGTCTGTGTACAGATCATGTTATCCATACTCCAAACCTAGAGCAAATTATAAATATGGACATGAGGACAGTAAACAGTTCTACACTTTAAACATCATGAACACAATAGTAGGGGATTTTAATTTTCCACATATAGATTGGGACTCGCATACTGTTAAAGATTTAGACACGGTAGAGTTTGTTAAATGTGTTCAGGAGAATTTTCTACATCAGTATATAGAGATGCCAACTAGAGAGGATGCCATACTGGATCTCCTATTGGGAAATGAGTTAGGGCAGGTGATGGATGTGAATGTGAGGGAACACTTTGGATCCTGATCATGAATAAGGATAGATCTGGTCCTCGGGTTGAAGCTCTGAACTGGAAAAAGGCCAAATTTGATGAAATGAGAAGGGATCTGGGAAGTGTGGATTGGCACAGGCTGTTCTCTGGTAAGGATGTAAATGGGAAGTGGGAGGCCTTCAAAGGAGAAATTTTGAGAGTGCAGAGTTTGTAGGCTCCTGTCAGGATTAAAGGCAAAATAAATAGGGATAAGGAACCTTGGTTCTCGAGGAAGATTGTAACACTGATTAAGAGGAAGAGAGAGTTGTATGTAACATACAGGCAGCAAGGAACAGATCAGATGCTCAAGGTGTATAAAAATGCAAGAAGCTACTTAAGAGGGAAATCAGGAGGGCTAAAAGAAAGCATGAGGTTGCTTTGGCAGACAGAGTGAAGGGAAATCCAAAGAGCTTCTATAGGTATGTTAGGAGCAAAAGGATAGTGAGGGAAAAGATTGGTCCTCTTGAAGACCAGAGTGGTAGACTGTGTATGGAACCAAAAGAGATGGGGGAGATACTAAATGGGTTTTTTGCATCCGTATTTACTGAGGAAACGGGCATGAAGTCTACGGAAATTGGGCAAACAGGTAGGGAGGTCATGGAACCTTTACAGATTAAAGAGGAGGTGCTGGCTGTCTTGAGGCAAATCAGAGTGGATAAATCCCCAGGACCGGACAGGGTATTCCCACAGACCTTGAGGGAGACTAGTGTTGAACTTGCAGGGGCACTGACAGACATATTTAAAATGTCAATATTCACTGGGGAGGTGCCAGATGATTGGAGGGTGGCTCATGTTGTTCCGTTGTTTAAAAAAGGTTCCAAAAGAAATCCGGGAAATTACAGGCCAGTAAGTTTGACGTCGTTGGTTGGCAAGTTATTGAAAAGTGTGATAAGGGATAGGATCTACAAATATTTGGATAGACAGGGACTTATTAGGGAGGGTCAACATGGCTTTGTGCATGATAGGTCATGTTTGACCAATCATAGTTTTTCTAGGAGGTCACCAGGAAAGTGGATGAAGGGAAAGCGGTGGATGTTGTCTACTTGGATTTCAGCAAGGCCTTTGACAAGGTCCCTCATGAGAGGTTAGTTAGGAAGGTTCAGTTGCTAGATATAGATGGGGAGGTTGTAAATTGGATTAAACATTGGCTCAATGGAAGAAGCCAGAGAGTGGTTGTGGAGGATTGCTTCTCTGAGTGGAGGCCTGTGACTACTGGAGTGCCACAGGGATCAGTGTTGTATTCATTGTTGTTTGTCATCTATATGATCTGGATGATAATGTGGTAAATTGGATCAGCAAATTTGCTGATGATACAAAGACTGGAGATGTAATGGACAGTGAGGAAGGTTTTCAAAGCTTGCAGAGGGACTTGGACCAACTAGAAAAATGGGCTGAAAAATGGCAAATGGAATTTAATGCAGAAAAGTGTGAGGTATTGCACTTTGGAAGGACAAACCGAAGTAGAACACACAGGCTAAATGGTAGGACTCTGAAGAGTGCAGTTGAACACCGGGATCTGGGAATACAGGTACAGAATTCACTAAAAGTGACGTCACAGGCAGATAGGGTCGTAAAGAGTGCTTTTGGTACATTGGCCTTTATAAATTGGAGTATCGAGTATAAAAGTTGGAGTGTTATGGTAAGGTTATATAAGGCATTGGCCGAATTTAGAGTATTGTGTACAGTTTTGGTCACCTAGTTACAGGAAGGATGTAAATAAGGTTGAAAGAGTGCAGAAAAGGTTCACAAGGATGTTGCCGGGACTTGAGAAGCTGAGTTAGAGAGAGATTGAATAGGTTAGGACTTTATTCCCTGGAGCGTAGAAGAATGAGGGAAGATTTGATAGAGGTGTATAAGATTTTGATGGGTATATATAGAGTGAATGCAAGCAGACTTTTTCCACTGCGGCTAGGGGAGAAAAAAACCAGAGGGCATGGGTTAAGGGTGAAAGGAGAAAAATTTAAAGGGAATACTGGGGGGGGCTTCTTCATGCAGAGAGTAGTGGGAGTGTGGAATGAGCTGCCGGATAAAGTGGTAAATGCGGGGTCACTTTTAACATTTAAGAAAAACTTGGACAGGTTCATGGATGAGAGGGGTATGGAGGGATATGGCCCAAGTGCAGGTCAGTGGGATAAGGCAAAAAATGGTTTGGCACAGACAAAAAGGGTCAAAAGGCATGTTTCTAAGCTGTAATCTTCTATGGTTCTATGGTATGTGGTTACCTGTGGTTAGTTTAAAAACATGGTGGCACTTTGAATACATGGGAAAGAATAAAAAGATAAATTTTGCTATTCCAAATGCCAATATTCCAAATTTTATTTCTAAAAAATAAAATATTGCTAACAATTATTGGAAGATGTAGAAACTATGTCCAATCTATTTAATGGACTTGGGTGACAGGACCAAGCCTATTCTAGCCAATTTGCTGATAATACAAAGATAGGTGGGAAAGCAATTTGTGAGGAGGAAACAAAGAGACTGCACAGGGGTATAGATAGATTAAGTGAATCAGTAAAAAATTGGCAGATGGAGTATAATGCGGGAAATTGTGAGGTTGTCCACTTCGGTTGGAAGAATATAATAATAAAATATTACTTAAATACAGAGACGACTGGATATTGCAGTAATGGGTGTGCTTGTAGATAAAACCTAACAAGTTAGCATTCAGGTATAGAAAGTATTTGGGAAGACAAATGGTTGTTGGCCTTCACTGCAAGGGGGATGACGTATAACAGTATCAAAGTTTTTCAACGACTGTATAGAGCATTGATAAACCAGACCTGAGAGGACTGCATATAGTTTCGGTCTCTTTATTGAGGGAGGAATATACTCGTGTTCAAGACAGTTCGAGAAGGTTCATTAAGTTGATTCCTAGGTGAAAGTGTTATCTTATAAAGAAAGGTTAAGCAGGTTGGGCCTATGCTTATTGGGGTCCAGAGGGATAAGTGGGGATCTTGTTGGAACATATATGGTTCTGGGGGGCCTTGGCAGGGTAGATCCCACTGTGCGGGTTTTGGAGCCAAAGAATAGACTAGTTCCGAAGAAAGCCATTTGAAGCGTTAACGCCGGCCGGCATTTTCTGGCCTTTCCATGCAGGGCTCATTGGGAGAAATTTGGCGGCTCAGTCAGAAGGCCATTGACTTTCACCAGGACCAGACCATCTTGGCAGGGGGCGGGGCCAGACCATCTTGGCAGTGGATGGGACCAGGTGATCCCGTCCTGTTTCTTTCTCGACAGATGCTGCAAGGCCTGCTGTTTTTCCAGCATTTATAGTTTTTATTTTAAAACTGGGGACTTAGTTTCAGAATAAGGGGTCATCCATCGATAATGGAGATGGAGAGGAACTTCTCTCAGGAGGATCATTGAACTGCTGGAATTCTCTGAGCCAGAGAGCAGTGGAGGTTGAATCATTGAATATATTCAGGGCTGAGATTTGTCTAAAGTTATGAACAGACAGAAAAGAAGAGTTGAAGCCAGGAGCAGATCAGCCATGATCTTACTGATTGGCTAAACAGGCTTGTGGGGCCATGTGGCCTACTGCTGCTCCTATTTTCAAATCAACACTTCCATACAATATCAAATTTGATCAAAACAATCACTTTAAAAGATTTATTTGTACAAGGAACAGTTGCCAAGAAAAGGCAAGATTATATTGTACGACACTGCAAGACCACTGGGCAGAATTCTCCGATCTGGTACTAAGTCCCGTGACGAGGACAAATGTGGTGACGGGGGACCATTTCCCACCACGTAGGTGACAGAAAAATAACCAGGCCATGTTTTCCATCTCCGGCGTAATCAATGATGCATCTGGGAATTTTGTGCCATCTAACGCAGCAGGGCAAGTTTGTTTGCGTGCAACTAGCTGTCCTATCCAGATGCGTATCTAAAAGGCACTGGATGTCAATGACCCGCCATTGAAGAAAGAAGATGGACTTACAGGAACACATTGAGGCTAGAATATGGGCCTCCTCGAAGATACTCAAGTTGGAAGATACACCTGATAGGTGCTCCTCCAATTCACTGCTGTGTCACTCCAGGATTGGGGTGGTGGTGGTGGTGGTGTGGAAGAGATAGTCCAGTCAGATCTTCATCTGCATCGCATTAGCGGGATGCTAATCAATTTCATGCTGGCCTCAAGCAGGATTCCCCTGTGTCATGGCAGACAGCATCGGAAAATCCCACTGTAATTTCATGCTGGCATGAAACTGATCTTTGGGTCTCCTGCTGGATTCTTCCCCATCCCCCTCTCTGCCATCCCAATAGCATGGCATTGGGAGAATTCGGCCCAAAATTCTTCTCCTCCTACCAATGACAGAACAACTACACACACCGTAATACTGTGGATTACTTAATCATTTTCCTCAAATTTATCAAGATAAAAAGATATCTACTATTTATCAAGATAAAAAGATATTTACTATCAATCTAGTACAGTTGCATTTAAGATTATTAGAATAGAGAAGAAACACACTAAAGCCCTGAAATATCTATGGAACCATTTAAAGGTCTGCGCCTGGTTAAATCTCTATTAAACCCTGTAATAGCATTTGTCTTTGTTTGATTAGCACGTGAGAGTGAGCCTGAACAACAACTGGAAAGGTATTAGGAGGCTGTTGCATAATTAAAGGTTTTAGGGGATATCAACCACAAATATGAAGCATTGGAGTCTTGAAACTCCATAAACCTGGTCTGACAAAACACAGGTGCACAATTGTGAGGGAACACAACAAGGGGGAATATAACACTAGGGATTCAGGGAAATAAAAGTCGTGCTTGCAGTTAGCACCTTCAATGCAGGATTACAAGCATACTCTCCCACATCAATATATAGTCTCATGCTGATGGTGGTATTTTCTATGTGCTTTTAGTTACTGTAAATGGTGCAAATGCTTCATGTAAGTACATTGTTCAACTATAGCAGATACTAGCAGGAAGATTACTGACAATAACATGTAAGGAAATGGATCAACTTGTCTCCATTGTTTACAGTTTCATGTGAAACTATTAACTTACCCTCAGTGATCGGTCATAAGATGCACTGAAGACTTTGGTCTGGTCTGGTGTTGAAATCACAGCCAGTGCATATACTGTCCCCACGTGGCCAGTTAGTGTTCGGACCTGTTCTTTAGATTCTATATCCCACACCTATGAAAAAAGTGATTGTAACATTCTCATCAATTAAATCTTCTGAAGTACGTTAATAAAGTTACTCTTTAGGGAAGAATAATACTTACATGGATAAGATTTTCATAGGTTCCACATACAATGTGGTGATTAGTAACTGCGATGGAGTACACACTACCGCCAGAAGTTTGCAATACATGCACACATTCTAAGGTTCTTATGTCCCAGATCTGCAAATGAAATTTAAATGTACATCATAGTTAAGAGTAAAAATATAGCTGTTAATATTCCTTAAAAATACAGGTGGGATTCTCCCAAAGATTCTAAGTGCCGAATTCATGTAAGAAGAGACTCCCGCTGTGTTTTTTTTAAATCAGGGTTCTCAAAACAAATCTCTCACACTCTGTGCAACACAGAGTGCCTCAGAGAGATTCACACTGGAAATCAGGGGGCAGGACCTATTCCTGCTGGCGAGGCTGGCAGCATAGTGCTGAGTAGTGCTGATCTATCAGAGCAGAGATTGATACATGTGCAGTAGCCCCGTGATTCCCCATTGCTGCCCCTCTGATTTGGTTCAAGATCTACCGATTCCACCCCAACCCAATGAGCCCCTTATCTTCCTCAGAGAAGGGTCGGTGGGGGGGAACGACTTCCATTCCGGGCCCTCTAATCATACTCAAATGCTGATCTTAATATTTCAATCAGCTCTGCGCTGAGTTGATAACGCCAGACGGGAGTAATTCTGCTGACTTTTTTTTAGAAGCAAGATTCTCAAAACAAATATCCTGCACTCTGTGCATCACAAAGCGCTTCAAAGAAATTCACACAGGAGATGCACAGAGGCCATGGCGCACAGTGGGCTGGGAGAAACAGCCGCAAAAACTTTCAACAAGCAAAGTTAACTTATTACATATCCTTCTGGTCTGAAATAAATGATTCAAGTTATCATCCTTTTAGGGGGGATAATGTAAATTAATTCAGTTAAAAACATAAGGAACCCATAGGATATATGTTGATTAAGTGGCGATGCTGCAAAGATTTAATGACATATTGGGCTTTCAAAAGAATGAAATCTCTGATTTACTTTTCAACATTATTTGATGTATTTCACAATACAAATGGACATAAAGCAGTCATCAGTCAGCAAGTACAAAACTCAATTCTTCTCATTACAATGCATAAATGCTAAAAGATGAAATACGTTGCAGAACGTATGCTACATATCCCAGAGTGCTAACCCCTTTTTAACACTAGGTGGCTTTTCCAGCTTCCAAACAGACTATTCGCCTCAAGTAAAGGAATTTCTGTAGCTATGCATTACAATTATAAAACAACATACAACAAAAACATTTCATAAAAATTATAAAGTTATTAAACATTTTAGGGCTTAAGCTTGGGTTTTAAGGTTTGTGTCCAATTTTGATCATTTATAAACATTAATTTCCATTAAGTGCCCCCCCCATCAACACAAATCATACTGGTGGAAAAATTGAACAGTGCCGCATCTGTTAAGAGTTATACAATTGTTACCATGGATACAGGGTCAGTATTTGGGTTTATGGGTATGACACACAGCTTTGGCAATTTACAAAGACTGCTGTTAAAGGAGGACTTCAGAACAGGATTGCATGTGCAGATATTTCTCAAAGCAATTTGTAAATGAGAAATAAGTTAATACCTGCATCATTGTATAGAAAAATATAGCTGAAGGTTATACATCTCTTTTAGGAACTGGTGTTAATTTCTGACCTATAATGGTTAAATATAACGATTGATACCAGGCCCACATATACTGCTTCCGAAGGACAAAAACCCAAGCATTTAATTCTAATATAGATATTGAAATACAAAAAAAATTATACATAATACTCTCTAAATCAAAAATTGAACCTTTTACTATATTACTATGAAACTTGGAGACTCTCTCTGCAATAGTACAGGGGAAATTATTAATATGTTCCATTAATTAGCTCTTACACAGATTAAGCTAAATTAGTCTAAAAAATTTAGAGGAATTTAAATGTCTGTTATCAAACATCAGTATGGAACAAAAGCTACACATATCGGGTGGGATTTTACAGCCTCGCTTGTCCCGAAACCATAAAATTCTGCCTCAGGTCAGCTGACCTTCCCATGCTCTGACTTTCGCCCACTCCAATTCCCCAGGCAGGTGGGCCGGTAAAATTCCGGCCATCAAGTCAGCAGCTGCTATTTTATAAATTATATCCGTTATTTAAAAAGTATTATTGATCATTTTGTTCACACAATTTGCTGTTTTACAACGACTGAAGCATCTCTAAATGGCTTCTTTTAGAACGATTAACCTCATAATCGGAATGTATCAAAATGTGAAAACTTAATTATGCGCAAAAATGAAGAAAACTAACCTTGATTGTCTGATAAGATCCACTGTAAAGATGATTTTGTGATGCCACCAGCGCACGTACCCAATGATTCAAACCAGTGAGCTCTTTCTTCAGATTCAGATCTGTGCTCACAATGTCCCAAACCTTAGGAGGGTATCACATTAAAACAAGTTAATAAAAATGGAAAACTGCCAAGGTAACTGATGAATTCTACTTTTGTAAAGCCCATTATAGTATTGACATGGATCATTTATAGGAAATCGTCTGATCCTTCACCATAAGCAAGTTCCATCAAAAAGCAAAATGACACTGATGAATTAACATTCAAGAGTTGAAGTCATGACCTCCAATAGAATAACTACCTTAATAGCTTTGAGTGAGCCACTGAAGAGCATATTGTGTGAAGATACCAAAGTGCAAACTGGATTGTCATGCGCACGAATGGTATTGACTTTTTGCAAAGCTGGAATATCCCACACCTGGAGAGATTCAAAAGGGAAAAACTCATCAACTCAACAGCATAAGTACGGAGACAATTATGGAGAGAGAGATGGATGGTGAGCATAGGAGTGAGACACATAGACACAAACAGAAATTAATAAAAATCCAGCAGAACAATATAGTTACATTTGTAATTATACTTTTTACAAATTCACCTAGAGTCATAGTCATAGAGGTTTACAGCATGGAAACAGATCCTTCAGCCCAACCTGTCCATGATGCCTTTTTTTTTATAAATATACCCCTAAACTGATCCCAATTGCCTACAATTGCCTCTATACCTATCACACCCACATAACTGTCCAAATGCTTTTTATAATATAAAATTGTACCTGCCTCTACTACTACCTCTGGCAGCTTGTTCCAGACATTCACCATCCTCTGTGTGAAACAATTGCCCCTCTGGACACTTGTGTATCTCTTTCCTCTCACCTTAAATCTATATCCTCTGGTTTTAGACTCCCCTACCTTTGGGAAAAGATATTGACTATCTACCTTGTCTATGCCCCTCAGTATTTTATAGACTACTATAAGGTCACCCCTCAGTCTCCTACGCTCCAGAGAAAAAAGTCCCAGTCTATTCAGCCTCTCCTTATAACTCAATCCATCAAGTCCCAATAGTATCCTAGTAAATCTTTTCTGCACTCTTTCTAGTTTAATACTATGCTTTCTATAATAGGGTGACCAGAATTGCACACAGTATTCCAAGTGTGGCTTTAGCAAAGTCTTGTACAATTTTAACAAGACGTCCCAACTCCTGTAGTCAATGTTCTGACCAATGAAATCTGTCCAAATTACTTTTACAGTAATTTCTATTAGTAAACTTACAATTATTGTGCAATCTGCAGAGCCACTGTACAACTTGTTCCTGCAAATCAAAATTAAAAAAGAATTTGAGTGCACACTTGAATTTGCTTTATTTGAAGAGTGACATCCATTAGAAAACTAACGTCGGAATTTTGTGTTGCTTGGGTGGACTCATGTCCGACACACGAGAAATTGCGTGATATTTCAGTCAGTGTGCGTGTGCAGGAGTGGGGAACTTGCCAAATGAAATGTTGCACATTTCAGACACCAACATCTAAATGGACAATTAAACCCATTAAGAAATCAATCAAAAGTGACTTTATGTGGCTTGACCAGTTTTATGGTTAGCCAATGGGCCAACTGGCCAGGTGACCATGTATTTCTTACTACAGCCTCAATCCAAGGTGGGATGAAATGCCTGGGGTGAAATAATATTTAAAAAGACACCTGGGGGAAGGAGGTTTTTGGAATTCTGCTGTTACGTATTTCAATTTGCTGCATAATTTGCAATGTTTTTACATCACATTTAATTTGTAGTGGTCTGCAGTTTTCTGAGACAGCTCCACAACAGCTATCAGCCTAGAGGGAGCCCAATAGAAGCATCAGCCTGTATCCTCCGTTGGCACCTGCTCGCTTCATGCACCCATGGCAGTACTGAGCCTTTCTCACCCACACATTTCATGCTGGCTGCAGATTACTTGGCCAACCAGCATGACATCACGTTGCTGGGCTCATCACAGCCTGAAGTGCATCTAACGTCTGTTTCTGGCCTCACTGTGTGTAAAATTGAGGCCTAAGTGCCAGCAAAAACAACTGGCATTTTTGTTCTGCCTTTAACAAAGGCAAACATCCTAAGAACTGTTAAGCAAACAAAATTTTACATCATATAAGCCAATATAAGTCAGTGAGCATGGAGGTAATTAGTGAACGAGACTTGGTGTGTATTAAGGTACAGGGAGGAGAGTTTGGTTGAACAAGTTTACAGAAGGTGCAAGAAGAGAGGCCAGCCAGGAGAATACTGGATAGTCAAGTCTAGAGCTAACAAAAGCTCACAGGAGTATTTTAACAGCTGATAAGCTAAGATAAGGATTAGCTGGTTTTGGTCTTCCCAATATTAAAAGGAATTTCTGCTCGTTGCATTGTCCGAGTTGAACCAGCATGACAGGTCAGAGGCAGTGGAGCAGTCCAGAGAGATGATGGTGAGGGAGAACCAAGTGTCACAGTGTGCATAGGAACCTGATGCTAGTTATCAGATTATGTAAGCAAGGGGCAGGGGGTAGATGAGAAATAGGAGGCAGCAAGGATAGATCCTTGGGGAAGTCCAGAAGCAATAGCCTGGGAAAGGGAAGACAAGTCATTCTTGGCTAAGATTGGATAGACAGGAATAAACTAGGCGAGGGCAGGTTTATTCTTCAAACCGGGTGGCACAGTGCTGCCTCTCAGCTCCCAGAGCCCGGATTCAATTTCAACCTTGGGTGGCTGCCTGTGTGGAGTTTGCACATTCTCCCTGTGTCTGCATGGATTTCCTCCAGGTGATCCAGTTTCCTCCAGCTGCTCCGGTTTCCTCCCACACTCCAAAGATGTACAAGTTATATGGACTGGCCATGCTAAATTGCCCCTTAGTGACCCAACATGTGTAGGTTAGATGGGCAAGCCATGGTAAATGTGTGGGGTTACAGAAATAGGATAGGGAAGGTCGCCTGAGTAAAATACTCCATCAGAGTCTGTGCAGACTCGAGGGGCTAAATGGCCTCTTCTGCAATGTAGGGATTCTATGATTCTGTTTGGTGAAAACTTTGTTATATAATGTCGTACCCTTGAATGCAGAGAGCCAAGACAATACCATCATGTCCTTCAAGAGTCTTCTGGCATTTGTATGTAGTACAGGTATCCCATACCTAAAACAGATGTCAAAGATCAATTCTTAGCTTTTATTTCCGTTAGAGAATTTACTTTATTGCTATGAATCACAAATTAATCTTTAAAACTCAACAAACAGTAGAAGTCCTCCATGCAACACAGGGATGAAAATTTGTCTTGCATTAGCATATGAATACTTCTGTGTGTGCTATGTTAGCAAAACTGCTAACCCATTTAAACACATTAATATAATGTATCTGTTAAAATAGCTGAGAAAGCAATTTAATAAGTCATTTCAAATATTGTTCAACATCCTTTCCTGCTTTGTGAAGCAGCTGGAGACATGTTCAACAAGAAGCCACTGCCTTACAGCATAATTTCATCTCATTATTGAATGCTTAATACAAAGTCTATTTGGATAGGATTTGAGGTTTTTGTGACATCAGTTTTATTTTCAAATAAAAATTGCTTAAATTATTTTTTGGTGCACTTCTTCACGAGTTTGGTGTTAGAAGTAGTACATTAGATAGTAGGCTTCAAAGAAACCTTCCAAAGTTACAGATGCTACAATTCACTGTGCAATTTGGAGCCTCAGCAGTGCTACACACTAAGGAGGAACCCAATAATTTAAATTTGTTATTATTTAATTCATAGTTTTAAATTCAGCAAATTGACTAACAGCAATGACAGTATCTTCAATATGGAAAATACCCCAAGTTGCTCCACAGATATTGAACATTAATTGAAATGGCAAAAGCAAAATACTGCAGTGATTGGAATCTGAAACAAAAACAGAGAATGCTGGAAAGTCTCAGCAAGTTTGACAGCATCTGTGGGAGAGAATAGAACTAACGTTTTGCGTCTGGATGACTCTTGGAGCTTGGTTGAAAACAATTATTTTGAAATAAGGGAGAGAAGTCACAAGGCAGTTAAGTTTTGGAAAAGCATAGGGCTGAGACTGCAAAGTACAACAGATTAGGATACACCCAAAATTCTTAGAAAGACAGTTTCCTCAAATTGTACCTAGACAGGATGGTGAAAAATTAAGATAAATTTTTATTTTGTTGAGGTGCTTTGTGGAAAGACAATACAACTTAACATTCTTAGCTTCTAACAGAGATTCAAAAACACACCTTGATAGTTTTATCTGAAGAACCACTGAAGAGTAGGTCACCAGTAGAGTGGACACACAAACACCAAACTGGACCCTGGTGGCCCACAAAAGTACCCTTGCACTTAAATATCTGCTGAGGGTCATAGGCTGAAAACAGAATGGAAGAATATCAGTATCTGGGCTACAAGAGTAATTTAGTATAGTGTTCAGAACAATCACAGTGTAATTCTTTTCATTAGGAAATTACTGGGCTTCCTCTGTACATCCACTTTACATTACTCAGCATTCACCAAGTGCACAGAAATTACTTTTACAACTGTCTGTACTTTGAAAGAAAGCATGGACTGAATTATTTAGACAAGTACTCACAGCCCAGGATTCCCATGTTTAACCTGGCATTGATGTGTGAAAGTTCATCCTATAATATAATAAAATTCACATTACTGTCAAATTACATAACAGCATAATACAATAACATCCTGACACATAAAGGTTTCAACATTTAAAGAAAAATATTTATACGGTTGAGGGGATTGCATCATATTTCTGTACGTCTCCAAACTACACTGAAGTCCACTATAACATTTTGAATTGATCTTTTTTAAAAAATCTGTGTGCCACAGCTTGAATCGTCACTGCAAAATACCCTCAAGATTCGGTTTTTCCTTCTGGATATGGACAATTATCAAAGCACTGACCAGAAGGCAAAAAAAATGCATTGCGATATGGAATAATATAAACAAGGCTTTTTGCCCATCATAGGCATTTACAACCTTTGCATTTTCTTAGAAATGTAAATGCAGGAATTAAATCAACTTCAAATAAATGGTTCTATTTTGTTACCCTATACTGTAGTATTCACAAGTATAGATGTGGCAAATCTGCACTGATTTCCACAGCATTTACATTTCACAGTGGCTTTGAAGCTTTCTTCTAAGTATCAAAATGTACATTGTGGATTGTGCAAGCTTTCTGGATTTATAGAGCACACACTGAAGAAGCCAGATTAAAACTGTGATACTAGTGTTTATCAATCAAGAATACTGAGGAGGTCTTCACTGTTAATTTAGTAATCCACCTATTAGGAGTATGCCATTCAGCTCCTTGCGCCTACTTTGACATTTAACCTGATCACGATGGATCGTTTACCTCAATGCCCATGTTTCTGCATCCTTAAATGTCACTGGTATCTAGAAATCTAAGGACTTCTGATTTGAACATACTCAATGACTAAGCCTCGACAGCCCTATGGGATATAGAATTCCAAAGATTTACTAGTCTCTGGCTGAAGAAATCCCTCCCCATCTTGGCCCTAGAAGCTTACCTCTGACTGTGTTCCCTAGTTCTAGGCCCCCAAACAGGGAAAACATCCTTTCTGCTTCTACAGCCCTGTAAGAATTTTGTACACTTCAGTGAGATCATCTCTCATTCTTCAAAACTCTAGAGAATACAGACTCAGGCTGGAAATTTCCAACTGTTCATGCACTCTGTTTTGGGGTTTCCCGGTGGCAAAGGATTCATTGGGAAACTCTGTTGACAATGGAGGGACCAGAAGATCCTGCTGCTGGCCAACGATGGGTCACCTCTGCGTAACATGCATGGAAAATTCCATCCTCAGTCCCCTCCATCTTTCCTCATAAAACAATCCTGTCATCCCCGAGATTAGTCTGGTGGACTGCTGTTGCACTCCCTCCCTGGTCAGTATATCCTTACTTGGATAAAGAAACCAAAATGGCACACAATACTCCAGGCTTTAGACACTTTGCAGCAAGATTTCCACATTCCTGTACTTTAAATTCGCTTGCACTAAAAGCTAATTCACCACTCACCTTTCCAAATGCTGGCTGTACCTGCATGTTAGTTTTTGATTACTTTTGAACAAGAACACCCAAGTCTCTTTGGACTTCAACATTTTTCCTCGGAGAGACTTGGAAATGCTCTCGGTGGCAAAGTGGCTAGCACTGCTGCCTCACGGCGTCAGGGACTCGGGTTTGATTCCTGGCTTGGGTGACTGTCTGTGTGGAGTTTGTATATTCTCTCCGTGTATACGTGGGTTTCCTCCGGGTGCTCTGGTTTCCTCCCACAGTTCAAAGGTGTGCAGGTTAGGTTGATTGGCCGTGCTAGACTGATCCTAATTTCGGGGGGAATAACAGGGCAAATATGTGGGGTTTCTGGAATGGGATGGAATTGTTATTGGTGCAGGCTGGATGGGCTGACTGGCCTCCTTCTGTACTGTAGGGATTCTATGATTCTGTTCTACAACTTAATAGCTAATGAAAGCTAAGGAAAATTCCAATTGCTTTGATTTTACATCGCCTGTTCTCAAAACTCCAAACAAGTTGTCCTCAATGATGCAATTTTTCATTTAGTTTGTGCAAATACAAAAATTTTCTTAAGTATTGTCTTTTAAGTTAGATATGTCTTACAGTAAATGCTTTCATGAACTGAACTGTAAATATATTACAGCGGCAGAAGCAGCCTACGTGCTTAAGGGGAGGTCCTGCGCACAACCACTTAATGAATATCCACAGATATAGTTCAGAGAAAGTAAAGAAATTGCATGCAATTGCTGTGCCCAAAAAATAAAAGATTAAATCACAAAATGCCTAAAGCCCAAGAATAAATTTAAGTGACTGTAGCTTTGTGTAATGTATGGGCGGTTGGACAATTTTAGGAAATAGGAACTGAAACATACTGTCCTGTTTCATATCTTTCTGTGCTTTGCAACGATACGCCAAATGCATTTTTGAACTCCACTGCTGTGTACTACTGCCAGCAATCTCAAGACTATCAGGATGTGCCATCTGTACAACATGCAGAAAACAAACATCCTCATTTCCCAGAAGTAAAGATTGTCTGACAAAGGCAAATGAACTCAAGAGCTGCAGCCACATTAAAGAGAAGCAGCATTTTAAATCTGAGCTGTAAAGTAGTATTTGGAACCCCAGTTACAGCTGGACATGAAGAAACAAACTTTACAGATCTTACACTTAGCATTGAAGCATCTCTGCGGAACTCCATTAGGTCCTCACTGAGTTTACTTTGGTTCTCGTCCAAAACATCTGAAACAATAGAATACCATCAGTTTCAATTCCCAGTCCAAAATAATTAATATGTTCAACAGTCCATTATAAACAGTTACAAATGTCATGCAGCCAGTTCATTGCAAAAGCTCTAAACTAAAGAAATAGTTAACCCTTGTGATACTGAACGTACCTCGCAACTTTCAACATGCATTCTGGTTTTCAACAGTTGCCCCCTCACAAGTTACTGACACAATAATTATGACTGAATCAGTTTAATGACAAACAATGTCCAGATAGTTTGTTTTCCAAAAAGTGCAGAATACCAACAAGTTTGACAAGATCCTGCTCTGAATGAGAGGCGATCTGATATTGACTGTGTGCGATCCACTGGATATAGATTGGGACTCAGGGCGTGCCTTCAATTGCATCTCTACATAAAGGACCTGCATCCCTTGTGACCAAAAAACAATCTGCTTCCAGGCCATCCTCTACAATAGGAGACAATGGAATAGTGGTAGTGTCTACAGTCCCAGGCTAATGCTCTGGGGACATGGGTTCAAATCCCACCACGGCAGCTCGTGGCATTTAAATTCAAGTTTCTTTTAAATCTGAAATTGGTTGGCTTTCAGACTATTCTCATTTGCCTTTTTCCCGCTGCTGGAAGACGGGAAATATTTTAACTGTTCTCGACAGTTTTGAACAGATTTTCAATTTTTATGCAGTGTAAGCATCTATTAGGAGCTAGCAGCAGCTGCACAAACAATTAGAATTAGACTTGACATCTTGATTAATATTAACTAAAATAAAATGACTGAATATAGCACTTGTAACTCTGAATCAATGCCAGTGCCTTATTTTGGTTTGCAACATTACTGCATGTCAACGGTTTAAAGGTACATGCTGATACTCAGAATCCTTTGGACTCAAAACTTTACATCTATCTCAGTTGCCTGGGAATGACCACAAAGAGTTTCTATGTTTTGCTGTATTAAAGACTCCGCGTAGTTTTACGTACCAAACTTCAGCTCCAGAGACTTCTCCAGCTGGTCAAGTTTCTCAGATAGCTTCCCAAGCATTGACCTAAGGAAGGCAATTTCCTGGTCTTTTTGAGCCAGGCCTACTTGCATTTCGTGAAAGCGATCATCAGTCTGCTGCAGGAACTCCTTCAGGCCCTCAAACTTGCATACCTCCAGGTGAGCTTCATAGGTGTCCTGGTTCCCAACAAACGTGCATCTGATTCGGGACGAGGTAGAAAGACAGGGGGAAAATAGAACGAGCAAATCAATTCTAAATCAACAATTCATTAGCCTCTGTGTAGTCCATTTACAGAATAGGACACAGTTATTTTTGCTAGTATTTATTTATCTAATTACTCTTTATTTAATTAAGAACATTTGTTGTTGCTGCAAATGAATTTTGACATTAGCAGATTAAAACAGGAGACAATAGATGTTCTGCTGTCCTCTTGAAATATTCTATGAAATAAAAAGAGCCACTATAAGAAAGTACAAGGGAAAAAGAACAATAGTAAAACATCAAAAGAGAGTGTAATTATAGGTATCCTAGCACATCTCTCAGCAACCTCTCAAAGCAATTAATTACTTTGAAATCTAGTTGCAGTTGTCATACAGGGAAAAGCAGCTAAGTTTTTGCACAAAAGCAAATACCCACAAACAGCAAATATGACAAAAGGTGAGTTAATCTATTTTTGGTACAGCTGATTAAAAGAAATAATGGGGACTAGTGCATGAGGAGAGGTCCCCCTTCCATGCCTGATATTGCGGGATTGCTAATGGCACTGGAGCATTGATTGGGTAGGGAATTGGGTTGTGCTTTATCTAATACAGGGAAGTTTAATGCTGATGCTGGCTAACAAAAGTGGTAAAGAGAGATCTATTTCTCACCTCCAATATACTAATAATGACTAAATGCTCATTTGTATATATAAGTAATTTATAAATGAAAACTCCAAAGCTGTCTATCAAGGACAGGACTCGTTGCAATAAAACCAAATCATAGTGAAAAATAAATGACAGTGGTCATCTCACACCAAACCAAAAATGTTATAGCGTAGACAGAGTATTGTTGAAAAAAAGGCATTTTGTCAAAGTATATTGGCACTCATCCTGACAATCACAAGAATATCAATGGCAGGGAAAACAGCTTTATACTGAATGAGAAGAGGGTGGCTGGCAAGTGGACTCTGATCAGTAGAGGTGCTGCCATGGAAAATGCACCAGTTGATAGTGACCAACAGTTAGTCAAGCATTGTTTGAAATTTATATCTGGCATCCTGACTCTGATTGATCAAGGCACTGTAGTGTGTAATGAACCAGTGAATGGCTATCACTTATTTTGTTTAGCTGAAGCAGGTGCAATGTGTGTACCTGCTCTTTCTGTCTGCAAAGAAAACGTTTTAGTACATGACACAAAGATGAGTGGAAAAGCAAATTACGTGGAGGGTGTGGAAAGTCTGCAGAGGGATCTGGATAGGCTAAGCGAGTGAGCGAGGACCTGGCAGATGGAGTATAGTGTTGGCAAGTGTGAGGTTATCCACTTTGGCAGAAATAATAGTAGGAGGGATTATTATTTAAAAGGCGAAAAGCTGCAGCATGCTACGGTGCAGAGGGACCTGGGGGTCCTTGTGCATGAGTCGCAAAAACCCAGTCTGCAGGTGCAGCAGGTGATCAAGAAGGCGAATGGAATGTTGGCTTTTATAGCGAGGGGGTTAGAATATAAAAGTAGGGAAGTCTTGCTGCAACTGTACAGGGTACTGGTGAGGCCGCAGCTGGAGTAGTGTGCAGTTTTGGTCGCCACACTTGCAGAAGGATATACTGACCTTGGAGGGAGTGCAGAGGAGGTTCACTAGGCTGATACCGGCGATGAGGGGGTTGGACTATGAAGAGAGACTAAATAGACTGGGTCTGTACTCATTGGCGTTTAGAAGGATGAGGGGGGGATCTTATAGAGATGTATAAGACAATGAAGGGGATGGATAGGGTAGAGGTAGAAAGATTCTTCCCGCTTAGAAAGGATAGCAGGACTCGAGGACACAGCCTCAAAATAAGTGGGGGGGGGGTGCAGTTTAGATTGGAATTGAGGAGGAACTTCTTCACTCAAAGGGTGGTGAATCTCTGGAATTCTCTGCCCGTTGAACTGGTGGAGGCTACCTCGCTAAATATATTTAAGTCACGGGTACACAAGGGAATTAAGGGTAATGGGGAGAGAGTGGGAAAGTGGAACTGATCCACTTCAGATCAGCCATGATCTTACTGAATGGCAGGGCAGGCTCGAAGGGCTAGATGGCCTACTCCTGCTCCTATTTCTTATGTTCTTATGTATTAATATATGTAGCTTCCAGTGCATGCACTGTGAACCTGAATGACAATCTTAAATTGGTTGTTGGCATAATTTTTAAGCATGCAGGGAAATATTTGGTAAACGTTGTCCAATCGCAGAATTATATTTAACATTGGACACTGTGTTTTCTACACGTAGGCTGGTTCCCAAAGACTGGGAAATCCCAAACACATGCTTCTTCTGCTGCTTACAATGGGAATAGTGCAGACCATAACCAACTAGCCCATGCTTGCAAAATGCAAAACAGTGTCCAACATTAGATGTGATTCCGTGATTTGACAGTATCTGCTAAATAGTCCTCAGTGTTCTATCCAACTAATCAACACCCTCTTCTCATGCAGCATAAAGCTATTGTTCCCCTGACATTGTTATTTTTGTGATTGCGCTGATGAATGCAAGATGAAAAGATTCAAGAAAATGCATTTTTTCAGCAGTACTCAAATTCTGCATTACCAAACAGCTATTAATATAAACAGAGGCTATTCAGACCAGCGTGTCTGTCAATCTTCACCAGAGTAAATAATAAAATCATGAAATTAAAATGGATTTTGTGCACGATTTGTACATTGTACAATATAAACTAAATTGCATGATATGTAATTTACTGCACTCACTTTGCAATCTAATTCTTTGAGTAATTAGTGGAATAAACCACAAAATAATTTCAGATGAGCGTTAAAAAAATGAGCAAGTTAAGAGGTGCCATTCTAGGTAGGAAGGTAATTAGCCATAGTCCATAAGGGACCATAAGCATTTCTCTGTATCAGAGAGAGAGAGACAATAGGTTATTTAGCCTGAGGATCACCACTACTCTGCATCAAGTATGGGGCAGGCAAAGAGACAGGTCCAAAATATGCCTTAACTGAACCTGTGCTGTTGGCATTTTTCTCAATCACACGCTAGTCAACTAGCTAACAAGACTAACTGGCTCCAGATGACATACTGCAAAGATGTTAATACTCACCCATACTTGGAGTGAGGACATTTGATGTGTTCACATTCCTTTAGATGAGCATCAAGATTCATCTTTAAGAGCGGTGGACAGTTTGGGTTGTTCGGACAACGAACTGGCCGGTAATCACAGCTGCCCTCATGGTCTCTGCAGAAAGAGAGCTCATTCTGATAAGATTATTTTATTCTATACTTACTTTTGGGAACAACTTTGTTCAATATTTATATCAAGATTACAAACTCATTCCATTAGCAAATCTTTTTACAATTTTACTACGAAGTGTTCATTGGGGAAATGTTTGTCCATTTTGTATCAATACTGAGCAATATGATCTGGATTCTAAACTCAAACAAAATCTCATCATACAGAAATCAATTCACAGTACTTTACTCACATAAGTTCTTCATGTATGAATTAGTTATTTCATGTACTAAAGCTGGCTTATCCAAACCAAAACAGACTGCACTCTGGTCCTGCAAGTCTCTGTATCTGGCCTGTGGACTCACCATTTCAACTACAGTTAAGTTCAATGAAGGGTTCTGCAAAGAGCTGCTCCTCCAATCACAGAGCGTTTCTTATCTGCATTTGCTGCTGACCGACTCACCGGGATAAAGGTGTAAGGCTTCTCTTTGTTTTCACGGTCTTGCTCTCTTGCCCTCCTGCACAGATGACAGCCTCGAAAGGAGCATGGGGGTCAAGACGGCAGAGCCGGCCAGGGAGGCCACCAGAGTCAGCAGGGTTGGAGCAGTGGCAGATCCCACCCCCCTACCCAGAGACTCAGACAGGGCATAGTGATGAAACTCATCTCTTCATAGTGTCCTGAATATCTTCTCGGGTAAGATGATCATAGCGCATGGGCCCAGGTGGGAAGTGAGTGAATCAGTGCATGAGTGAGTGAGAGTGAGAACCCTGAGACTGGGAGTCTGGAAGTGAGCCCCACACACATACCCTCTTCCTCCTCTCTCCCAAAAAACCTATTTACAAAGCAGGACAGGAAAAGAAAAAAATCCAGACTAAAAGGTGACCTGTTTCTGTATTTTGTTTAAAAATAGTGTGTTAAATTAGCAGAGACAACTTGTGCACCTGTTTAGGAAGGTGAAGTACAAACTTACTTTCTACCACTCAATTTAACGGTGAATGGACATCCACGTGGGTCAACATCGAAGGCCCCTGGCTTTCCACTTGAAGCTGGCCGGCAGCCATATTTACAGTGGACAAACAGCTCTCCAATTTGCTCAGCTACAGCTATGTTATTAACTACCACTGTCAGCTTCGCATTGTCAACCGGGCATTTTTCTGAGAACACAAAACAATTTAATTAAAACTACACAGCAGCGTACTTTTATTTAGACTCTGTACAACATTTTTTTAAAATTTAGGACTTCCAAACAATAAACCACTGTGACCTTTGTTAATATTTATGTGGTTATTTTGAAGTGGTTTGTATATTTACAAGGCTTGAAATAATTTTTATGACACATATTCAGTGAAATGTTTTATGGGGAGTATATAATGTTGTACTGATCACAGAACAATCCCTGTAAAAGGTGTGTGATTACACACTGTGAAAACTTGCATAAGATAGGGATTCTTTGGTTCTATAGTACTTTGGTACACAAAAGCAAAAACTTACCAGATGTTAAGGCGCATCTTCTACAAAATGTATGCTATTTAAGAGAAGAGAAACACCGGTGTTACCAAGGGCCATTTTAAATCACTGCAAGAAAGGTTAACAAGAACTGGAAGGTGTGGATTAAACTGGTTCAGACCAGCAGCATGTTTTGTGCACTAAAGTTGATAAACTGCAAGGGTTTCCTTCCTGTCCTGAGCAACAAAAAGAAACAATAAATGCCAACTCTCTGTAAACAGCGTGACCTCCCCCAGTCAAACATCAATGATTCACTCATATTACAGTAAAAGCTATGAACAATTCAGAAAGTCAGCAAAGCATGGACTTTATTCCCCAGCACCGGCTACTAGCATGATAACGGCAAGTTTAATTTTTATGACATGTAATCACCTCTCCTTCCTAACACATTCAGCTGCACAGTACACTGAAAATATTTGCCAAACTTCAACATCATATGCAGCATGCCTACTTCCTGCTGAAGGGATTTTCCACGCTAACAAGCAAAATTCACTGCTTCCTGAGTGTAAGCTTTAACGTTGCGCAGCAAACAAGGAGACCATTTTGCAAATGACATTTCAAGATAAGCTGGAAAAGTGGCAATAAAGCCATCTTGCATTCAGAAGCTGAAATATAATTATTGCTAAACGTTTAGTAAATCTGAAACAGCAAATTGTTTATTACTTTGCTGAAAATGATCTTGCATTATGAAGTAAGTTTATGGACAAAAGTGAGAACGAAATACTGATTAGCTTCTCATTCCTCCGATCCATCCCAACACAACAATTGTAAACTTAAAAATATAATCTGGGTCCCGTGGAGCGGTGATCCCAAGCAGTACAATTTAAATGCCAAGAACAAAACATGATTCACATTATATATATATATATATATATATTTCTAGAAAGTTTTTACAGTGCTCCTTTCCCTAAGTTCACTATTTGACACCAGTCATTTACTGAGTTCCCACTCTCAATGAGGAAGCTCCCCTTCAAAAAGCACATATCAGAAATTTTGATGGATGACAACAGCTGTGGACATTTCTCACTGACAAAATATTATGCAAAATTTCTTCATGAAAAATTTGAAAAACTCTGTTTTGCTACTCTACTGCAAAAATTCTACTATTCTGCTTGGAATTATTAATCAGAAGTGAATCCAAACTTTCAGGGGGTTGACCACACAAACAATTCATAGGAACAGTGGACATATGAGCAGTTGGCCATTCTGCTCTTTGAGCTTGTTCTGCCAAAAAAATCATGGCTGACCTGGTTGTGGCCTTCACTCAACTTTCTTGTTTGCCCCCTCATAATGGTTGTCCATCAAAAATCTATCTAACTCTGCCTTGACTAAGTTCAATGACCCAGTCTCCACTGCCTTCTGGGGAAGAGAATTCCACAGACTAACAATCCTCAGGGAAAATATATCCCCTCTCCTCCATTTTAAAAGAGATATTTCTTATCCTTAAACTGTTTCCCTAGATTTTGTCTCCGCCATAAGCGGGGGCATCCTCCTGGTATGCATCCCAGCAAGTCAGCCCAGATCTTATGGCCGGAATTCTCCAATCTCATCACTGCTGCCTGTGAGAATGAAGTATGTGGCTCGCCATATACCCCATTCATTGCAGCGGGACCAGAGAATCCCAACCATGTCACGGTGGCAAGCACTGCTACTTCACAGAGACCCAGGTTTTATTTCAATCTTGGGTGACTGTTTGGAATTTGCACATTCTCCTTCTGTCTGCATGGGTTTCCTCCAGGTGCTCCAGTTTCTTCCACACGCCAAAGATAAAAAAGTGGATTGACCATGGCAAATCATCCTTAGTGTCCCAAGAAGTGGTGGGGAATTAGCGGGATAAATATGCAGGGTTATGAGGACAGAGCCTGGGTAAGTTGCTCTTTGGAGAGTCAACGCAGACATGATGGATCGAATGGCCTCCTTCTGCACTGTAGGGGTTCTATGATTCTATGGGTGAGGTCGGATGATTCTGATCTACATGTTTCAATAAAATCACGTCTCATTCTTCTATACCTTAATAGCTTAGGTCCAACCTGTTTAACGTTTTTCATTAGATAAGCCTTTCATCACTGAATTAGTCCAGTGAGCCTTCTCTGAACTGCTTCTCATGCAATTATATATATTTTTTCAAATAATGAGACCAAAACTGTACACCACTCCAGATGTGGTCTCAAGAATCTGTCCAGCTGAAGTAAAACTTCCCAACTTTCCTATTACATTTCCCTTGCAATAAACGCATCAGTGCATTCCAAAAATGTATTAAAATTCAGAATTGTAATGCTTACTCCACAAGTTGTGATGACAGGATCCTTGAACACACTGCAACAAAGTTGGCAACATAATTTCACTGAAGGCTGTTCAGCAAAAACCAAAGGCTCCTGAAATGAACAGAGCGGATCTTCAAGTACAGTAGATCACCATACAAAATATGGGTGCCAAATATACTGACAAATTGTAAATTACACTTTACTTCACAGAAATTGCAAATTAACTTAATTTTAGGTTTCACTCAATTCAACTAGCCACTAACACGGCAACATAAGCATTATGAAGCAACGTTTGTCCTAATCGCTGCAATTGTGTTGCAAAGTTTTCCATTCCATCTAACTTGCTGGTTTTCTTTTTGACTCTGATCTTCCTGAAGTGGTTTTACTAGATTTAAATTTCTCAGTAAAATCTTACAAATAAAGAGCAAGATAGATGACCTTAAGGCAGCTTTTGGAGAGATCAGAAAAGGAAATCTGTTAATCATTTTGAAGATTTTGTTCGCTGAGCACTGGGGAAAGCCTTGTCGTGCTTCTACTTCTAGACAAAAGTCTGCAGCAATTTTGTGGCAAATTAATTTTTTGCATCCCTTGACTAGATGTGGACACATTTTTAACTTAGATCATAAAGCATATTAAAGGGTGTGCAAAAGAAAATGCTATGTATAGAACAATCTTATAAGATTCATGTCCACGACCACTTTAAACAGAACCAACTCTTATCTTCCCACTCTCCCATTTAGCAATTCCCAAAACTGATAATTCACACACCTGCTCATCTTCCTCTTCGTGTAAAGAAAATGTTGATCGCAGAGACATGCTTGATTCTGAATGCAGAGACCGTACAGATATTGCTGAGTCTGACCGACGTGGAGTACTGATTGGAGGCTGCAAAAACACATCACTATAATTTGCATTTTGCATACACAAAGAGGACTTAATTTCCATTGGGGTAACACTAATCATTAGCATGTATATCATTCTAACACCTTCATTTATTTTAAGTACAATAGATAAATGATCAACACCAAATAGGAACATTTTCATTACAACTGACTAATAACCAATTTAATAATGCCATTTATATATTAAAAGTACATAATCAAGGTATTCTAATGAACTCAGTCCAAAGTTCTCTTCCTACTAAAACATTCACTGTAAAACAACACAACATTCCACTGGGGATTTTCACAGTAACTTTATTGCAGTGTTTATGTAAGCCTATTTGTGCCATTAATAAATAAACTAAACACATTTGCAAAGGGAGTATGAATTATTTCACTGTTCCACATATCTAACCATTTAAAAATACAGCCAAACAAATGACTACCACAAGGACTTGTATGCTAGGAATAGCACATCAAAGCCAAGCTCAGTGTAATGGTGTGAAAACAGTCAGCTCTTATAGATAACAGAAGCAATTCAAAATAAAATCTAGTATTATATATATTTTTATTGGAAAATATAGATTAATTTACCTTGCAACTTTAGTTAAACTCGTGTCTTTGCATTCTTAAAAGTGTGCGAAGGCATTTGCTGGGCTAACTACGACACCATAAGCATTGTACAGGAGCACTTGTCCTAATCACTGCAACCCTTCTGCCAAGTTTTCTATTCCATCAAATCTGGTGATTTCCTGCTATTCAATTAACATGAGTCGCACTTTGCTGCTTCCTGTACTGGGGGCCTAACCAAGGGCAACAAACTATGCCAACAACAGGCTTTACGCAGACAACTTCAAAAAGTTTGTCTTTGTTTTCTGAAACATTTAAGTGGTTAGGAAAGTACTTTGAATAAGTGAAGCAAGTTCCAGAAAAACAAATTAACAACTTCACTAAATTCAAATCTAAACAAACTCATTCCACAACAAACTGTCACATCTATCTGACTGAAGACTGAATGAGGAACTGAAGGCTGTGAGAAAAGCAGATTCTTTATTTTTAAAAGCTAGTTAGTTGCAGGGTCTAAGGTGCTCTTATCAGCAGAATCACCATGATTACTGAATGCAGCATTCTGACAACAACAATACTTGCTATTAGAGACAAAAATGGTAACTAATTCCAACAGAGGACTAAGTAATTCAGTAGTGTACATTTTTTATCCATTTCATTGAAAGTATTTAGAATTGGGCAGCCATTTACTACGGTGAAGGAAATGGAAAGTGGCCAAATCTCTCAGTTCCACTGAACAACTTCTTTCAGCAGTATCCTTCTGAGCCTCAGAGCAATCACTCCGCTGTTCTTACAAGCAGCTAAGTCCTATTCTGTAAATCTGCAACACAATTTTAAATCATTGAAAGTGAAACCAGATGATTCTCAATATATCTGACCTAGTGCCATTCAAAATTGACAAGGATCCAGTCATCATCATAATGTGTTAGCAAACAATGTGTAGCTGCTTAAATCAAACAAGGGGGAAAGCGAATCTCCCTTGATTGTGGGAAAATGCTGGAAGACTTTTGAGGAAGATTAAGGGTCTGATCAGAGAAAAACAACATGGGTTGAGAAGGGGCAGGTTATTGTTGGCTTATTCTAGGCATGTTTGAAGGATGATGAATCTACCTGTATTTGAGGAAGGCATTTGATACTGTCCTGTTAAACAGACTGATCTACAAAGTGCATGCCCCAGAGGACAGAATGCAAAATAATTAAGTGGATAGATGCATGGCTAAACATTAGACAACAAATTGAGGTACTGAGATGATGGGAAGCAACAGGGTGCACACTGGTTACTGGTAGAGTTCCATAGGGTTGGCATTGGAGCCATCACCAGTTGAAATGTTTACCCATTTTTTAGAAAATGAAATATTGTTCAAGATGTCCACGTTTGTAGACCATACTAAACTTAGCTCATACTAAGCTCAAGATGATCCAAACAAATAGATAATCCAAAGGACATGCACAGGCAATGGACATTCGGGCAAAGAGATGGCAGATAGGAATTCAACATAGACAAGCTAAGATTAAAAAGTGAGAATATGGATCACATATTTATTGGGAATGTGCCCGAGGTAAAAGTAGGACAAGCAGAAGTAGGAAGGTTTTGGTAGATAGGTCAGTAAAACCGTCAGTTCAAAATATACAGTAAGAAAGTAACAAAACATGGGACGTGCAGCTAAGGTTGTGACTTTGAAATCGAAGTTTTAGATGTTAAAATTGAACTTGGGCCCGATGAGACAGTATCTGGGGTGTTGTATTCATGTTTATCTGTATTACAGAAAGGAAGCGGAAACATTAGAGAGAACTCTGAGAGATACCCGGTCAATTGTCTGAGGAACCTGGGTGTGCAAGTCCACAGATCCTTAAAGATGGCAGTACAGGTGGAGAGGGTGGTAAAGAAGGCATATGGCATGCTTGCCTTTATTGGACAGAGCATAGAGTATAAAAGTTGGCATATGATGTTGCAGCTACACAGAACATTAGTTAGGCCGCATTTGGAATACTGCGTCCAGTTCTGGTCGCCACACTACCAGAAGGATGTGGAGGCTTTGGAAAGAGTACAGAAAAAGTTTACCAGGATGTTGCCTGGTATGGAGGGTCTTAGCTACGAGGAGAGATTGGGTAAACTGGGGTTGTTCTCCCTGGAAAGGAGGGTGAGGGGCAACCTAATAGAGGTGTATAAAATTATGAAGGGCATAGATAGGGTGAACAGTGGGAAGCTTTTTCCTAGGTCGGAGGTGACGAACACAAGAGGTCACAAGTTCAAGGCGAGGGGAGCAAGGTTCAATACCGATGTCAGAGGAACATATTTTACACAGAGGGTGGTGGGGGCCTGGAATGCACTGCCAAGCAAGGTGGTCGAGGCGGACATGCTGGGGTCGTTTAAGACTTACCTAGATAGCCAGATGCACAGACTGGGAACAGAGGGATACAAACAAATGGTCTAGATGGACTCATGAGCGGCGCAGGCTCGGAGGGCCGAAGGGCCTGTTCTTGCGCTGCATTGTTTTTTGTTTAATTCCCTGAACATAGAGGACTGAGTTATCAGGTAAACTTGTGTACTCTGAGTTATTAGTCTCTGGAGAACAGGGAGAACATTAGAAGAAATATTAAAGATTTTCAAGAGGATGGAGAATTCAGATTTGGTATAGTACGGATATAAGATTTGAGGATAAGGAAAGACAGTTCAATATTAAGGACGTCAAAAGAAACTAGGAGCTGTAAATTACGTACCATTGCATCGTCCTCGTCCCTTGGTGAATAGGTCAATGTGCTGGAGGATGATGGGGTCCTCCGATGCTGCTTGAAGGTATTTGTCCCATCAGCTGCGTACCAACAGAACAAAATAAGCCCTCCTTCATTTTACAATTATCCAACACTGGTCCTTCAGTGTTCTGCACAAATCAATGTCCTTTTATTGTCTTTTTTCACAGAAGGAAATTTAAATAATTTAAATGCATCAACTCATTATTTGTCCAAGTATTTTACTCTGTTAGAAATCAACCAAATAGCCAACAACAGAAAATCTAGCATTTGAATTGCTGATGGCTGGATAGTAATTAATTTTCACTAGATATGGCAAGTACTGTGGCTAATATAACCAGAGCTTATTACAGTTTGGACAGTCCTGACCAAAACTCTGCACAAGTCAACTTGTGAATATTTATTTCAGCAGCCCATCTCTAGGTCATTTTTAAAATCCCACTTCCAGGCTGAGACACCTGTTTAAGATACATTTTGGTCTTTTTCTCTTCTCACAGTCCAGAAAAGTTTGAAGGTCATGGAACCAAATTGTTCTGTTCTAATCTACGAGGTTGCCAGTGCACTTGCTATTATTTTGTTAGTGCTTTTGTCTATGACTTTGGCATAAATGTAACACATTCCTCTGTTTGGGCTGAAGATCCCTGACATTTAGTAGGTGAAAATGTTGCAGTGTTAGTGATGGGTCAATCACAGCAAAATGTGTACCCATCTCCTTTCTCATGTTGTGTGGTGCAGCTGGCTAGGGACTCCTGCCTCAAACATAGCAATTAGGGATGCTGCCATAATGACAAAATTAATTGTTCTCAGTACTTCATCGAACCAACTCTATACTAAACAACAAAACATTGATTGCATAGTGTACAAACTTAACATCCATTAAGACAGGCCAGATAAAACGTTTCATTATTTTTAACCAAACACCTTCTGCACCCACTGAAGAGTAAACAAAGGTGGCTTACTTTGGTGTCACGGCTAATTCTGGGTTTTAGTATGATCATAATCACGTCACTATGAGCTGAAACAAAAGTGAGGTGACAGGTGCTTTCGGTAACACTCGCCCACTGTTCAGAATGAGGGGAACTTGCAACCGATTCTGCACATGGAAGCTCATTAACTATGCACAGGCTAGTATCAGACTAAATTATTTTGCGGGTAGGGAGCCACTTTGTCTGCCCACCAATGACCACGTCCAAACAGGAAACACTGGAAGAATTGTCACTGCACTAACCAGAACTCTCCACTAGCACACAGATGCATACCTCAGAGGGACACAGCTCTAGATTATGCTCAGGGTCACTTCCTGAAGAAAGTCTGAGGCTGGGACAGCCCAAGGCTGAAGAGAATAGTCACCCGATCAGTCCAAGTCACACGATGAGTCTCTGTGAGCAGCCGACAACTTCATGCTGGAGATGCAATAGCAGGCAGCGGAACACAAGGCAGAGATTCAACAGTCTTTCAGCAGACAAAAGCCAATGACAAAGGAGTCACTCCGCATTCAGTCGGATATGTTGGCCTGACATACAAGCATCTTGAGGACATCATTGACACCACAAAGATCTTGGTCCAGCAAGTTTTGTTAGATTTGTACTCGGCCCTGGCTCCATGGTCACACTCCTGGTGGACACCATCAAGATACTGATGACAGTTGGAAGAGGAATCATGACCCCCTGCCAGATGCACCATCTTCTCAGGGGGTCACGGGAGGGCCATCAAGACTTCCACAGGGAGAATGTGCACCAGACGAACAGCCGGGGCCTCCTCTCGGGGTACACCAAGGGTGTGCAGCCATCACAGGCCCCTCTTCCTGTGACTTCATCCACTCCATCTGCTCAGACCGACAAGGATGCACCTGCCCGCGAGCAAGCCTTTAATGGGCCAAGTTCCTCAGGCTACCAGAGGATATCTGATAAAGTAATTGCAGATATCAGGGCTATATCAATCAGCAGGCTGTCTCCACCTCTCTGCAGATGTCAGGGCTGCATCCAGGAGTAGCAGTAGGGTTAGGAATGTTAAGGAATTTTGATGTCACTTTTGGGTCATGTGCGTGCTATCACTGTAAAGAAATTGTACTTTTCTGAATACATTTCATGATTATGTAAATATATTGGTCAACTGGAGACAAAGTGAAGTTGTGCATTGGAATCCTCTTACGTTGATGGCTAGCCATCCTATCACTCAGTGAAAGTGTCCCATTGTGAGATTAGCGTTCACGTGAAGCACTTTACTTGAAATACTTTACTTAAAATAGTCTCCGCACCCTTGTGTGTTTAAATCTTTATTTGAAGTGTGTGATGTATGTACTTCTAACCCTACTTCCTCAAGGAAGACCATTGCATGACAACGGCTCATTACCATTGATATTTTAGCAACTGTGTTTCATCAGCTATAATGGTAGAAGACATGCATGGGAGAGGAGAACCTTTGTCATGTTCCCCAACTCAGTGGTCGCAATGTTTGCATCATTATCTGGCAGCGAATGCTTCAAATCATCTCTTGCATCACTCTTGCTCCTCAGTGGACTCTAAGTTCCCAGAGTGGGTGCATTCACAGAGCACCGTACACTAAAGCAGGGATTATAGCCTGGCAATTCATGAGGTCAGAATGTGCAAATTCTGGAATCTTTCTCACTGCGAGGGGTTGGGCATCCACTGAGCTGAAAGCAAAAGGCTTTGAGGCTGGGGAAAAACGTAGCCATATGCCCTCCCTTAATTTTGCACTTCCTGGGCCCTGTCAGCAATCAAAGTATCATGGTCCACGCTTTGCTTCCTCCTTGGCGTTCATACTGACCCTCAGCTCTCTTAAGGTTCCCGGGTCTCTGGATCTTCATCCTCCACTGAGCTCTTACTCTCTGCAATTCACCCTCTGGCAAGGAATCACCTCTTTACACCACCAGATTGTGTGGGGTACAACACACTGCAATGATACAGGAAACCCTTTTGGCCATATGCTGTAGAAGCCACCTGAGGGGTTCAATCATCTTCAGAAAAAACCCTATGGTCTGCTCTGCAAGGGAGCATGTGGAGCTGTGAGCAGCATTGTACCTCTCCTTGGAAGGACTCTGAAGACGATGTATCACTGTCATCAGCCGATGTTTCACTAGGTACCCCTTAACCTCAAGTAGCCACCTCTGCAGACATGTTGGCCCTCAAAAGTCTCAGGCACTTGGGAGTGACTCACATGACAATCTCAGGGTACTGTGCACAACCATGCATTATGTATTCCAGATAATCACACACAAGTTGTACACTGATGGAATGTAGCTGCTGCATTTTTAAACATTCAGGGCTGCTGCTATAGAGCCTATAAAGTCATCTGGGTGCAGTCTATTACACCCTGCAATTTTCGGCATCCTGAGATGATGGTGAGACTGGTGAATCTCAGAGTCTGGCTACCTTCATCCAGTGCAAACCTCAGACCCTGATGTGCCTTCCTGTTAAGGGCATCTGTGACCTACTTTATACATCAATGTATTGTGAACTGAGAGATGCTACACAGATCCCCTGTTGATCCTTGGAAAGATCTACTGGCAAGAAACTGACTGTGGCAGTCACCTTCAAAATCACTGGACTCCTTCACGATTGCCTGTATTCCCAAATTTTTAATCCCTATGAGTTACCCTCAAGATATAGCAACTATGACAATAAGCCAGTGTTCTGAGTACCCCTGTTACACCACCGATGAAAGCATTGGCTTTCTCCATAAGAATGCTTTCCTCTTTTCTCACTAAGCAGATTTCTGCTCATCGTTACAGTACCAGTTAAAGGGCAACACTGAAAGGGGTACCTTAGCCTGGCAATGCACTTCTCCTGCACTGCTCAGACCCCTCCCGATCAGACTCGCTGCTACTTTCAATTTATAACTGTGGTGGAGCAAGATGGTGATTCTGCAATATGCTTTGGAATGAACTTCAATGCTCCTTCCCTCACTGTCCGTGTGCCAGAAATATACCTGCGACCTCACAACGTGAAGATAGAACTTCTTCCTGTTGTTACTCAGCTTCCCCCAAAAATATTAGATCCAACAGTTGTTGTGGCAGATGTTCCAGCTCTCTCCAACCACAGCCTAACACTTGTGACACATCTATGTCCCATGTGGACTACTGCACATCCCATCTGGAGGCAGTGTGCACAGTTACCTATCAAGGTAACCTCCACCTCCTCTTCCTATTCCAGAGTCCATAAGCATTCTTTCTCATTCATAAAGGTGTTATTACTTCCACCTCCTTATCAGTGTTTCATGTACACTTGTCAGGCTCCAGCTTTCCACTCCTCAGTCTACCCTCTTGTCATCCATTGTTCCCCATCCTCCTCCACCTCCTTGCCCCTCTACCTTTCATCAGTCCCCCTTCTCCCCCGATACCCCTCACACAACTTTCCTTTCCCATTGCCCCCCTTTCTGTTCAACCTCAGTAATGTGGCATTTGTTGCAGTACTGTGGCAGGTAGTTTTGTATGTTACACTCACCTCAAAGTCATGGTGGACTGAGGTCCAACCTGTGCACACCGTTTCTTTTCAGGTTGACGAAATTTTGCACTGGCAAAAGTGGAAGGCATCACGGGATTCCAGCAAGCAGTTGTTTTAATGAGCATTCATGAAATGGTGATGAATTCAAATGGCATTCAAGCCACTAGGCAGCGGGGTATCTAACCCACCATAGGGAGAATCACAAACTATTTTTACACCGATGGGTTTCCCAACTTTTTGCCTGTCAGTGGATTCTTCACTTCCCCCGCCACAAAATGCACTGAATTAATTAATAGGCTGACAGGTGATTATTTAGACTCGTTTTACTGCACATTAGTTCATTTTGCATCAGATCAATCTGTTATGCACCGTAAGATTTAAATCAGCAGTGAATGCATTGAAAAAATGCTACGGAGTTGTATTGTACACTCTTTAAAATCGTAAACATTTTTAAAATTACAAAATTGATGATACAGTTGACTAACTCAATCAGAGAGCCCAATGCAATATAGAACTAGATCCTTCTTAGGTACATTTCAAAATTTAGTGTTCGGTTATGTGGGACCACCAGGAATTGATGGCTCTATTCAAACTGAATATTGGCTACAGTTTGACTACACACTCACACAAACCTACTCAGTCGCCAGTAATAGTCACATTTACCTTTAGTGATGGTAGTAACAGTGGAATATGCTGGGCCAAAAGTGGTTTCCATTCTTGTCTGTTTTTGAAAGAAAACAAAAAAAGGCTTAAATTCCTGGTTTGGGGAAGGGGATGCAATATCAGGATACAGGCTAGAATTTTGCATTCACTTGCTGTATATCTGGATAAATTCTGTCAAGCCCCTTTGCCCCACACGGACATCATGAGAAGAGAGGCAAGACTGGCTGGATGATGTAATCCATTAGATGTCTTGTCATTTCCACCCATGTTGCGTTGCCCCCCCCGCCCCCTCCCTCCCCCCACTTCCCCTCCAACAGTAAGTAAATACATTTGTATGATGTAGATAAATTTCCATGCAAAATGAGATCATATCCCAGTGGGGTGTGCCCCAGTCTCCCAATGATAATAGATGGCTCAGCAAATTATTAATTTAAATACTCAAGCACCCTTAATATTGTAGTAAGATGTTGCTATTAATTTCTGCCTTCACAGCTCAGCAACGCCACAAATCGCACAAACACTAAAATCTTCTCTTTTTCTTGCCACGCATAAATGATCCTGCACTGTTATTTAGGATTATGGCCAGGGTCACAGCAGCATGGGAACCAGATGTCTCTCCCTATAGGATCTCCAACAACAGTGCAAGATCTCTGAAAACTCAGGCATGTTGGCACTTATAAAATGCCACAATTTCATGCAGTTAATTTAACATAATGTTACTGATAATATGGTGATCTCTTTCCTCAATCACCTGTGTTAACTGGATCCATGACGTGGAGATGCTGGCGTTGGACTGGGGTGAACACAATAAGAAGTCTCACAACACCAGATTAAAGCCCAGCAGGTTTATTTAGTAGCAAAAATCACTAGCTTTCGGAGTGCTGGTTGCCCCTTCGTCAGGCGAGGAAGGGGCAGCCAGCGCTCTGAAAGCTAGTGGCTTTTGCTACCAAATAAACCTGTTGGACTTTCATCTGGTGTTGTGAGACTTCTTACTGTGTTAACTGGATACACCCAGAGTTAAAACTAAGAGACAGCAGCTTTCTTTGTTGAAGATAGTTTATTGATTTAGTTCAGTCTACACTACTTTAACCCACCAGTGCTACAGCTATCCACATTTAAACTCCTGTGAGCATAACGGTGAACTAATTAAACTAAATCAACTAAACTGAGGGACAAAGAAAAAGGGCAGCTCTTAAAGGGATACTGTGTCAAACAAAACCACATCTTAAAAGGAAATATAAAAGTTACTGCAGATGCTGGAATCTGAAACACAAATGGAAAATGCTGGAAAATCTCAGCAGGTCCAACAGCATCTGTGGAGAGAGAACAAAGCTTCTGTTTTGAGCCCGGCTGACTCTTTGTCAGAGGAAAAGGGAATATTCCCAGTTATAGGTGTACAACTACCCATCATCTATTTAACAATATGACTGCCATTAAAGGATAAGGGCAGTATGGTGGCACAGTGGTTAGCACTGCCGCCTCACAGTGCCAGGGACCCAGGTTCAATTCCCAGCTTGTGTCACTGTCTGTGCGGAGTTTGCATGTTCTCCCTGTGTCTGCATGGGTTTCCTTGGGGTGCTCTGGTTTCCTCCCACAGTCTGAAAAGATGCTGGTTTGGTGCATTGACCCAAACATGCACTGTAGTGTGGCAACTAGGGTAGTTTCACAGTAACCTCATTGCAATGTTAATGTAAGCCTTACTTGTGACTAATAAATAAACTTAAACTTACTTAAGGTAATCAATAAGACACTGATACCCAGAAGAACAAAATGCATAATAAACCGAAAGAAAAGCGCTGTCCAGAAAACACATTTTTAAATTGTAGGGATGGAGATTTTCTGAGCGAATTTCTGTATGCCACTTTTTAAGGCAATATTTTCCACCTCTCCTCTTGAGATGGGATTGATTTGCCACTGGGGTAAGTGCCCACATATGAACCAATCCCATTCCCAAATGGCTATTGTCCATAAGCACATCTTTACTGTTTGTCAGCAGGCTATCTAACTCTTTGGGGAAGGGTGAAGACATTTGCTGTCACCTCTGATCTTGTTCCAATCCAATATCCACAAGTGGAAATTGGAGTCAGAAATGCTAACAGCAGTGGCAGCACTGTATCCCAGCTGAAGTTTACTTAAACTCACTGGATCACTGTGACTTCACAGGCCCTTTTCCAAGTTATATTTCCCTTGTTTTCTCATTGAGTTTCACTCTCTCACACAATGTCCTCAGGTAAGGTGTGCCCCGTCCCCACTCCTCTGCCAATGCTACGCAAAATGGTGGGAGTAGCTAACAAAACCCACCCTACAATTTTGTATTCTTCCGGCATAGCATTTCGTCACCATGTGCCATCACCTAACATTGACATGACTGAAAATAGACATTCATCAACGTAAAGGGAATGCAAGCTTAAAGATATGCAGTGTATGCCAGAATATTGTGGCACATTCATTCACTACAGACCTTTAATGGTACATGTTCTATTTGCTCCATTTTCAAGCAATTTCAGAAAACATTATGGCTCCAAATGGCTTACGCTATTGAGTATGGAAGTACTTCTGTACTTAGTGTACAGAACTCTAAATACTTGGGTTTACTATTTAATCAGATCAATCACTTGACATGACACATGAATACTTACAATGCTTGTATTGTCTATAGCCGGTATGTTTGCTGCACCTCCAGAGAAACGGTTGTAGCGATTGCCCTTGGTTGAGCTCATAATCTAGAAGAACGACCAGTCTTCTATTTTAAATCCATTCCCTATTGTAGAAAAATAAAAATTATGAACAACACTTGTGTGTATGTTACATACCTGGATAATGATAACCACTTTCAAGGCACATAGTAGCAATATGACATTTTCAGTTTGAGTACAATACTCAGGAAACAAAAATATGAGGCAGGCATCACCAAAAAAAATAATGTTGGCACATTACATACAGTAATAAAAACGATGGAAAATTGCTCATGAGTTGAATCTGCATTTTGACTTATTATACTGGAGTAATTTGTTTAATACATACCAAATTATAATGCACTAAATATAGATAGTAAATTAGAAAAACTCGAAATAGTTGCCTCATCATGGAACAGCACTCCACAGCTTTTTAGAAAGTATCCATTCCACACTGAAACCATATACAGTACCCCACCCATTACCTTCTCAGAAAAATCTCAACTGACCTTTTTGTGACATTTCATGTCCAATTCAACGCTCTCAAAAATGCCAATTCCACAGTTTAGTTACCAGCAAGTGGTCAAATGCGCTTTGTTTCTTTTGCTTTCTATGGCAGTCTTATAGAACATAGAACACTACAGCACAAACAGGCCCTTTGGCCCACAAGTTGTGCCGATCATATCCATGCCGACCAGGCCTATCAATGACTCTCAATCCCATTAAATCCCACGTACTCATCCAGAAGTCTCTTAAAAGACCCCAGCGAATTCGCCTCTACCACCACCCACGGCAGCCGATTCCACTCACTCACCACCCTCTGAGTGGAAAGCTTACCCCTGACATCTCCTCTGTACCTGCTCCCCAGCACCTTAAACCTATGTCCTCTCATAGTGACCATTTCAGCCTTGGGAAATAGCCTCCGAGAATCCACCCTATCTATACCTCTCAACATTTTATAAAACTCTATCAGGTCGCCTCCCAATCTTCGTCTCTCCAGGGAGAAGAGACTTAGCTCCCTCAACCTATCTTCATAAGGCATGCCTCCCAATCCAGGCAACATCCTTGTAAATCTCCTCTGCACCCTCTCAATAGCTTCCACATCCTTCTTGTAGTGAGGCGACCAGAACAGCGCACAGTACTCCAAATGGGGTCTGACAAGGGTCTTATAAAGTTGCAACATTACCTCCCGACTCCTAAACTCAATCCCTCGATTAATGAAGGCTAGCACTCCATACGCCTTCTTGACTACAGCGTCTACCTGCGAGGCCAATTTAAGAGTCCTATGAACCCGGACCGCAAGGTCATTCTGCTCCTCAACACTGCTAAGGGTCCTACCCTTGATATTGTACTCCTTCATCCCATTGGACCTGCCAAAATGGACCACTACACATTTATCCGCATTGAAGTCCATCTGCCACTTCTCCGCCCAGTCTTGCATCCTATCGATGTCTCAAAGTCTTGTAATCCTGCAACTGACAGTTAAAATACTTGAATAACAAATAACGGAATTAAATTTGGCCATTTGTGGGCTAGCACCAGGAAATGATGGGACGGTGGTCGGCACGATGGCACTGCTGCCTCACAGCACCAAGGACTTGAGTTCAATTCTGGCTTTGGGTGACTGTTTGTATGGAGTTTGTATGCTCTCCCAGTGTTTGCATGGGTTTCCTCCCACACTCCAAAGATGTGCGAGTTAGGTTGATTGGCCATGCTAAATTGCCCTGAAACGTACAAAGATGCGTAGATTAGGAGGATTAGCAGGATAAATGTGTAGGGTTAAGGGGGATACGACAAAAGATGGGCTGAGTAAGATGCTCTGTTTGAGAATCAGCGCAGATTTCATGGGTTGTATGGCTTCCCTCTGAACTGTAGGGTTTCTACGATCATAAAGACTGTCAGATTGTCAACAAATTCCACCCGATCCATTCATGTACTTTAGTGCATGATGGGAAGAGAACTTGCCATACATGGCATAATGTCACTGATCTTAATGCCCCTGGGGCAACTGAGGAATAAAAGATGGGGAATGAATGTTGCCATGTGGTGCTGCTCACAGCCAAAGAACAAACAACAGGGAGAAGATTCAATTTCTGGTTTGGGGTGGAAAGGGCAGCCAAAGTAATTAGAAATTCGTGTTCACACTCACACATGTAAGAGAACAAACATGTAAGAGTACAGCTGAATGCACTAAACATGGAAATTTTATCTAACAGTGCATCAAAATCTTTGCTCATTCACTACAGAAATTTAAACACTAACCCAAACTACCTCTTTCAGAAAATAAATCACATTGGTCTTCAATAGTTTTTGAATCATCTATTTGTCGATCCACTTTTCAATATTGTGGCTCTTTCTGCCCTAGAGTAAATGTGTAGTTAGTCCCAGATGCCTGTGCTCCTTCCAAAATGTGAGATATCATGATAGATTGAGCCAATTATGCATCAATTCCAGGACAGCCTGCTTCGTATCATAATGTGGTGTTGGCTCTGCATCAACAGATCTACAAGCAGAAAGAACAGTGCTGCTAAATACAGAACTCACAATGTAAATCAAAAGGAGTACTGCAGAGTTCATTTGTGTCACTCCCTGATGTATCAGGAGGTGGATGATCGATCAGGTGAAAAAATCTTTATGTGTACACGTGGTCTTGAAGGATATAAGCCCTGGTGATTAAAATACAAATGTTGAAGATCATACAACATCAATTCAAATAGTTTTAGTTATATTTCAGGTGAAAGTTGTAGGCTTGGCAAGGGAAAAAGAAAAATTGGGTGGGGTGTAGAACAGGTTGTTGATTTGCTATCACCCGCCTTAAGATTGTGCTGGAGCTGAGAGTTCCACCCACCACGTGAAACACCAAACATATTTTATTTGGAATCTGGAGCTTTACTAAGGTCATAAACCTCCATTGCTCCCCTGTGACTAATCAAGAGTTTGTGCTATTGTAGACAGCTGCTGGAGAGAGAATGCAAGGGAGGATTTTCTTTATAGATTAGACTTAATCAGAGCAGAAATAGAAAATTGACAGTACAACAGGAGCCATTTGGCCCCATATTTCTGTGCCAGTTGAGAAAGAGATATCCGACCTAATCCCATTTTCCAGCTCTTGGCCCAAGGCCCCGCAGGTTATAGCACTTTAAGTGAAGCCAACCCTTTCATTATCAAATTCCACATACTTGTTTTGGGGAATTTGATACAAAGTCACCCAGGAAATAGTCTGATTCCACAAGGGTTTGAAGTATTACAATCAAACAGCTAAATAATATCTTGCCACAATTGGATTGAAGCAAACAATTCAATCCAATACAGGATCTCCACAGTGCAGAAAAAGGCCATTCGGCCCATCGAGTCTGCACCGACTCTCTCTGACAAGAGTACCTTACCTGGCCCTTTCCCCCACCCTATCCCAATAGCTCCCACACATTTACCATGGCAAAATCATCTAACCTACACATCTTTGGGCACTAACTGGCAATTTAGCATAGCTGATGCACCTAACCTGCACTTCTTTGGAGTGTGGGAGGAAACCAGAGCCCCCGGAGGAAACCCACACAGACAAGGGGATTTCCTCTGAGTGCTTCAGTTTCCTTCCACAGTCTGAAAAGGTGGAGGTTAGGTGGTCTGGCAATGATAAATATTGACATATTTCACTTGGCAACAAATATTTATGAAAACAAAGTTACCAACCACATTTACCTTTGATCAGTTTACATCTGTTCCAGCAATATTTGCTAGAGAATATCTCGTGTGTTGCTAGTTGAAATTATAAACACTCAGTTCATTCAAAATATCCAAACACTCAATGTCAAGAAATAATCCAGTCCAGATTATTTTCTCAGTGGCCCAATTTTTACATGATTCAAAGGTGTTATGATGTTCTAAAAGATATCTTTTAGGGTCATATTCCAGACTCCAATTTCATGCAAACTATTGCACATCAAACCCTATAATGGAAGAATTTGATTTTGGCATAAGGTGTTTCACTCCAGGTGTGATGCAGAACATCAGAGCAAATTGTGTTTTTTTTAAAAAGAAAATGCACGTAGTCAGGATCTTTGATTTTATTACAGATTCCATGTTTGGCGAAGCATTTTTCAATTTCTTGCTTGCTTCCCAAACATCCTATTTTTTGCCTCCTACAACCTTCACCTATTCCCATTGTCCGCTGCTCAACTGCTCCATCACCTGTTATTGACACACAGTCCATTTGAGAACCAAATGTAAAGAGTCCCTTGATAGCTGAGTTAACTGTTAGGAGGCTGAACAATACAAATGCAGAAGAAATCAAATTTATCATCTGGTGTGTACTGACAAGCTTAGCTGGACCAGCTGCATTAATACCTAGACCAGCCATGTTAACACCATGGTTATAAGACCAGGGCAGAGGTCGAGTGTGCTGTGACAAGTGGCTCACCTCCCAAGCTTTCAAAATGTCTCCATCATCTGGAAGACTAAAATTAAGAGTGTGAGCCAATATTCACCACAAGCTTGAATTGGTGCAGCCATGATACTCGAGTGATGTGAATGTTTAGTAGTCCAATTGAATAGGGATCAAGAGTGCAGGCAATTAGTCTCATGGAATATATGAGCTTGAAGACGATCGAAAAGTGTTAGAAGAATGAGAGAAAGCTACAGTATTCAGTTGAGGATTAATGGGGGACCTTGAGGAAGCAGGGAAGAGGAGGAAAACATGGTGGTGGGCAGGGATAGCTGAAAGAGGGGCCTCAATTTGTGAGATAAGGAAACGTGCAAACTTTTTAGATTAGGTTGACAGAAAGATTGGAGTGCAGTCAAAGAGGCAATTTATTATGATAAAAAGCCATCTTTGATATTCCTTGCTCTTCAAGATAACCATGGAATAATAGGAGGAATTTACTAAAGAATACGCTTAATCTTGTTGAATCAATCTGGCTAATATTGGCCAGGCCAACCATGCACCAGGTGGTGCTCCATGGTTTTAAGGAAAGCAGATGAGAAACATACTGAGGAAACATGGGAGACCATGAGAAAATTGGTCAGGGAATAGGTGTCAATAACAGAGGTGGGCAGCAATTGAGCCGGCTGGCTGTGGGAATAGGTGAAGGCTGTCAGAGAAAAAAGAGGCGTATGGGAAGCAAGAAAGAAATTTAAAACAAATCAGCACAGATTAGATGGGCCCAAGGCCCGTTAATATTTGGTGATGCAAGTACAAGTCTTTGTATTCGTTATTACATTTTTTAAAAATCAAAAAGTAAAATCAATACTCAAATTATTTTCTGCAAAACTACCGATAACCCTTGGCAGGATTTACTCCAAATTAATCTGAATGGAATGCTTTCAATAGTTTTTCTAAAGACAAATCTTGCACAATGATTTCCACATTTGTTTCTTTGTTATAATGGAAAGGAATTAAAATCAAAAGAGCAGCATTTAATGTGGGCATACCTCATCTAGTTTAGCATTTTGTCACTCTAGGCAGTGAGTTATTCAGCGAGTTATAATGGCCAAGTTGTCTCAGGTTAGTCTCCGCAGCCGTACCGTGAACCTGTCCTCAACCTAGCTCCACACGTGTACCTTCCAGTGGAGGGTCATCAGATGGCAAAGAAGACTACTTAACAAAAATCTAACTGATCAGATTTATTTTGAGAGTCATTTTGTGCTGGTAGAGTTCTATTTATATTGCTAGCATGCCAAAGACAGACATGTTAAATATCAGCACCTTGTGGTTTGATTGGGAGTTGCAGTTAGCAAGCATCACTTTGGCCTCCAAGAGCACAACCAGCAATACAAACCCATGCAGTCCTCACAATCAAGGCAAAGGGATTAAAAGAACACAGCTGCTACAAAATGGAAAGAACTTGACTATACTGTTCCACCACAGGTGACATTGCTGGTGCAAAAGATTATATAGTACCAGCTCCAAAGAGGTTTTTTTAAAACCTAACTGCTGCTTACCTATTTGCTGTTGTTCCACAAAATTAATTTGCATAGCTGCAAAGTAAATGGGCCGACACAGAAAGTGAGTCTAGATGCCAGGCACAAGCCTTTCCCTTGTAGTGTCAGGGGGATTAGCTAGGGTAAATTCATGGGGTTTTGGGGATACGGTCAGGGTGGGATTGTGGTCGGTACAGACTCAATGGGCCGAATGGCCTCCTTCTGCACTGTAGGATTCTAGTCTACAGCAAACTCCAAAATATAAATTAACTATTAGTTTCATTCTGAAGGTTTTGCAGTACAGTGTAAATCACATGCGAGTGTGAAGATGCAAGTATGAGATGTATCACGATCCAACACACCTCTCTTGTCCACATATCCATCCTCGGCCAATTCTAGTGAACCCCAATGCAAACTGGAGCAACAGCACCTCATCTTCCAAGTGGGCACTTTACAGCCCTCCAGAGTGAACACAGAGTTCAACAACATCAGAGCATGAACTTCTCCACTTCCACCCCATTTCCCTGTATTTTATTTCATTTCATTTCTTTTTCTTATGTCATTCATCCATTTCTATCACTTTTTATTTTTCTATTTTTCCATTTCTCTAAATTTGCTCTCCACTTGTCTCCAAACATCTCGCACCCCACTCCCTTCAGGGCTACTGCCACATTTGTCAGGTAGTCCCTTAAGAATCTGTACTTCTGTTCAGCCATTCACACATTCTGATCACTTAATAAATACTTTTAGGACCTTGCTTAGCCTTCATCACCACTATTCACATTTCCTTTGTCCAATTACTGCTCCCCGCCCCCCCCTCACAGTATGAATCTTGTCTGACATTCTATGCTTTCAACTCTGATGAAGGCTCGTCCAGGCTCGAAACGTTGGCTCTATTCTCTCTTCACAGATGCTACTAGACCTGCTAAGATTTTCCAGCATTTTTATGTCAAAACTGTCATACTTCAGGACTCATCTGTAAATTAAACAAATTTATGATTGGTAATAAGTGCTCATTTCAGCCAAATGTTCATTGATTAAATATGACCAATCGAATCAAGTTGCTTGTTAACTGTCATGAAGGATGAGTGATCAGAAGAAAAATGAACAATTTCCCCTGAGAGTATCAATCATATTTGTCAGAGGTCAGAGTCCAAAGACATATAGGTTAGGCGGATCAACCATGATAAATTGCCCTTAGTTTCCAAAGGAGTGTAAATTACAGGGACAAAATTGTTGTTTCAGGTCAATGACCTTTCATCAAGGGTCATTACTTTGGGCAGGATGCCCCCTCACTAAGTGCAGCAGCAGACATGAAAAATGGTGTTTTACTTGCCTGTGGATTTTTGCACTGTATCATTCATTTTCTCCGCATTCATTATGCACCTACAGGAAACACGCAACATCATGGGCAGCCTCCGATTCACAAGTCCACTTCCATTAACCCTGCAATGAAGTTATTGTGAAAATCCCCCATTCACCACACTGTACAGCCTGTTCAGGTTCATTGAGGGAAAATTTAGCATAGCCAATTCATCTAACCTAAGAAAGTGAAACAGTGGAGCTGATAAAAATAGTAGTAAAATCAAAAAGGAGTAAAATGACTGTTTTTGAAAAAGGCTCGAACAAAAAAAGGACATTGCTGCAACAGCATAGCCTTTTAGTATAGCACAATATCAACTCTAGAGAAATATTAAATACCTGAAAATCTGTATTTCAGATATACAGAAATTATACCACATGCTTAAATGATTAACAAATGTCTTTCCTGCAAATGGCTTTGGTGGAAGCCACAAGTAGCTCATGATAGTAACAATTAAAGCATGTTAAATTAACAACGCAAAATGCGATCTTTCACCAGAGACAATACAATATACAAATATTTCTATAATCTTTGCCTTTAGTACAACTCCCCATTCGTGACAGCATCGCGAAAATCATTAACTTGTTCTGTGGTTGATTATTTTACCATTCACTATCACAGCATGCCAGACTAAATAGTTGGACCATTCAACCTACTTATTTTCAAATGCTGTTTAACCACACCAGATGATTCCTCCATTGGCTCAAATGTTATGGTCAGTGGCAAAGGAACAGTGCTCACTCCTCATTATGCATTTCCTATATTACAAGTGATTATACTTCAAAAAGTGCTTTATTGGCTGTAAAGCTCTTTGAGACGTTCATTGGTCATGAAATGTGTTATATAAATGCTCGTAGACTTTGAGGGCTATTGAATGGCAACTTACTGCACTGGATCAAATGCCAATGATGTGGAGATGCTGGCGTTGGGCTGGGGTAAGCACAGTAAGAAGTCTCACAACACAAGGTCAAAGTCTAACAGGTTTTCGGAGTGTCACTCCTTCTTCAGATGAGTGAGGAGTTGTGTGCACAAATGCAACTTATACAGATACAAATTCAATTTACAAGATAATGGTTGGAATACAAGTCTTTACAGGTAATCAAGTCTTAAAGGTACAGACAATATGAGTGGAGAGAGGGTTAAGCACAGGTTAAAAAGGTGTGTATTGTCTCCAGCCAGGACAGTTAGTGAGATTTTGCAAGCACAGGCAAGTCATGGGGATTACAGATGGTGTATGAACCCAAGATCCCAGTTGAGGCCGTTCTCATGTGCGTGGAACTTGGCTATCAGTTTTTGTTCAGCGATTCTGCGTCATTGTATGTCGTGAAGGCCGTCTTCGAGAGCGCTTACCCGAAAGTCAGAGGGTGAATGCCCGTGACAGCTGAAGTGTTCCCTGACAGGAAGAGAACACTCCTGCCTGGTGATTGTTCAGCGGTGTTCACTCATCCATTGTCATAGCGTCTGCATGGTCTCCCCAGTGTACCATGCCTCGGGTCATCCTTTCCTGCAGCATATCAGGCAGACAACATTGGCCAAGTCGCAATAATATGTACCATGTACCTGATGGATGGTGTTCTCATGTGAGATGATGGCATCAGTGTTGATGATCTGGCACGTCTTGTAGAGGGTGCTGTGGCAGGGTTGTGTGGTGTCGTGGTCACTGTTCTCCTGAAGGCTGGGTAATTTGCTGCAGACAATGATCTGTTTGAGGTTGTATGGTTGTTCGAAGGCAAGAAGTGGGGGTGTAGGGATGGCCTTGGTGAGATGTTCGTCTTCATCGGTGAATGTTGAAGGCTCCGGAGAAGATGTCGCAGTTTCTCCGCTCCGGGGGGTACTGGATGACGAAGGGTACTCTGTCCGGCGTGTTCCGTGTTTGTCTTCTGAGGAGGACAGTATGGTTTTTCGCTGTGCACGTCAGAACTGTCAATCGATAAGTCGAGCGCCATATCCTGCTCTTATGCATCTGTAGCAATCCTCCTCATCTGAGGAGGCATGCATCTGAGACATGCATCTCAGCGTCTGTAGCAATCTTCCACATCTGAGCAGAAAACCGGGATTTTAGGTTCAAGTCACACTATCTGTAACCCCCATGACTTGCCTGGGCTTGCAAAATCTCTCTAACTGTCCTGGCTGAAGACAATACACATCTCTAACCTGTACTTAACCCTCTGTCCACTCACATTGTATGCATCTTTAAGACTTGATTACCTGTAAAGACTCGCATTATCTTGCGAATTGAGTTTGTGTCTATACATGCCCTGTTTGTGAACACAACTCCTCACTCACCTGAAGGAGTGACACTCCAAAAGCTTGTGCTACCAAATAAACCTGTTGGGTTTTAATCTGGTACTGTGAGACTTCTTACTGTTCAAATGCTGATGATAATAAGTGCCTACTCAACTCATTCATGAGATGAAGGGTTTATCTGATGAAGAAAGGTTGAACAGGTTGGGCCTATAACCCTTTGGAGTTTAGAAGAACGAGAGGTGATCTTATTGAAACATACAAGATCCTGAGGGGACTTGACAGGACAGATACCAGGGAGTGAACTATGGGACACCGACTAAGAGCAAGAGATCTACTCCTCTTCCAATTTGTATGTCTCTCTTTTAAGACTGAGATGAGTTTTTTTTTCCCTCTCAGAGGTCATGTGTTTGTAGAATTCTGCTCTCCATAGAGAGTGGAGACTGGGTCATTGAACTTATCCCACTGCAGAACATAAGAACATAAGAACATAAGAAATAGGAGCAGGAGTAGGCCATCTGGCCCTTCGAGCCTGCCCCGCCATTCAATAAGATCATGGCTGATCTGTCGTGGCTCAGTTCCACTTTCCCGCCCTCTCCCCATAACCCTTAATCCCCTCTCTTATCAAAAACCCATCAACCCGCTTCTTAAAAATATTTAGCGAGGCAGCCTCCACCACTTCAACGGGCAGAGAATTCCAGAGATTCACCACCCTTTGAGTGAAGAAGTTCCTCCTCAACTCCGTTCTGAACCGCCCCCCCTCTATCTTGAGGCTGTGCCCCCTAGTCCTACTGTCTTTTTTGAGCGGGAAGAGTCTTTCCACCTCTATCCTATCCATCCCATTCATCATCTTATACGCCTCAATGAGATCTCCCCTCATTCTTCTAAACTCTAACGAGTACAAGCCTAGTTTATTCAGCCTCTCCTCATAGCTCAACCCCCTCAACTCCGGTATCAGCCTAGTAAACCTCCTCTGCACTCCCTCCAAGGCCAAAATATCCTTGCGCAGGTGCGGCGCCCAAAACTGCACACAGTACTCCAGCTGCGGCCTCACCAATGCCCTATACAGCTGCAGGCAGCCTTTTAGTCCAATTATACAGATTTTTGATAGGGAGTTAAGAGTTAGGGGGGCAGACAGCAGAGTGGACGAGAGACCACAACCAGATCAGTCACAATCTTTTGAATGGCAGAGCAGGTTTGAAGTATCAAATGGCCCACTCCTGTTCCTACGCCCTCCGCAGGGATGCCAGACAGAACGGTGACACAGTGTTAGCACTGCTGCCTCACAGCGCCAGTGACCTGGATTCAAGTCTAGCCTTGGATGACTGTCTGTATATTCTCCATGTGTCTGTGTAGGTTCGCCCAGGTGTTCCAGTTTCCTCCCACACTCCAAAGATGTGCAGGTTAGGTGAATTGGCCATGCTAAATTGCCCCTTAGTGAGTGTCAGGGGATTAGCAGAATAAATACATGGGGTTACAGGCATGGGGTCTGGGTGGGGTGCTCTTTCTTAAAGTTGGTGCAGACTCAATGGGCCAAACGGCCTCCTTCTGCATGGTAGGGATTCTATGTGAGCAGAGCACAAATCAGCCTGGCTCTTCAGCCAGACTGAAGTAGCCATATTGAGGCACACAGATACTAAACCAGGATGCAGGAATTAAAATGGTTAATTCAACATGAAAACATATACAGAAAGCAAAATAAACAGGGAAGGAAAGATGAGATTAAGTGAAAGATAAAAGGGATACAGAAAAATAAACAGAAGTAATTTTAAGTACAAGATCTATCATCATAATCGTGATAATGTACTTTAAGATAGTGCTTAAAACCACTCAGTTTGACCAACTTTTGACCATTTTATATGTCTTGGTATCAAACTTTGTTTTATAATGCATCTGTGAAATGCCATGGGATGAATTACATTAAAGACACTTTATAAGTTGTAGTTTTTGAAGCACAATCAAATAGTGTTAACTACTTTACAGGCAGAGAAAGTCATTGGGACAATGCTGCACTTAAAAAGCCAAAATTTAAAACATCTGAAAGTGATAACAAAAGGCACACAAAGATTCCATACATGGTCCCACAATCAGCAGGTTGCATATAAAACGTTTTATCCATTTGACTACTAACTTGCTTTGCTGTCTAGTTGTCAGTTTCAGCTCACAGTTAGTCTCTTGGGAACCAGGTTCCCCACCTCCCACACCCCATGTATAAACTGCAATAATATCAGGCAGTCACTTGTACACACATCAGATGAGTAACTAACATTAAAAAGCCCAAATTTTATTTTCTTGTTTTTGCTATGTTTCTTAATAAAATAAGACCAATTACTCAGCTTAATTTAAAAATGCAAATTTTATATTCTGTCCTTTAAACAATAGTGTGCATCATTTTGAGTCACAGTTGAAAGTGGATTGAATTCAGCTTAACTATTCAATACTATAAAATGGCAGCTTGAAAAGTCAAAAACTTGGATACGAAACAGGTAATGTGACAATACCAGCAAATTGACAACTACCAGTTTTATTCTGAAAAATATACATCCTCTTGGGCCTTTGTTGGAAAAGGTGCCACTTGCTGATCAGCTGATACATTCAGGTTATTCAGTCACTCTCCGGAAGCACATGGGAATGTGGGTAAAGCTGGATAGAAGCAGGATTCATCCCCACTTTCTGCTTTTGTAAGCAATGGAATCCTATTCAAAACATCTGCACACAACTTCTGCTTTTCTGAGCCAGGAAGTTGAAAACATAAATAACTGAAAGATGGAAGGGTACATATTAAAAAGACCATTTTCCACCATTTCCCACGGCAGGCAACCTTTCAGTCCAAGTAAAATTGGCTGTTTCAAAGATAATTTTCAGCAGCTTCCAGTTTCCATTCCACATTGAGTCCTGCAAAATAATTTCACTACAAATCCTAACAACTAAGATTCTTTCATCCCTTCAATCTTAATTAATTTCAAACACGGAAGTGAATGATGCATTGCACCACCCAATAAATTAAATATTTTCTAATGAACAAAAGCAAGTTTGCACAGGGTAAGGAGAAACAATTACATGGTTTGAGCTACAACACATAACTTTCAGAATTCTCCCTCTGCATTCAGGATGCTTATTTTATTTTTGATTGCTGGGGAGGGAGCAACATTTCTGTACTAACTGCCTCAGCTAGATTTCACAGGGCTGCAGGTTCTGTTCGTCCACATGCTAGGAACAACATTAACTGCTTTAAGGTAAAAGTGCTGCCATTTCTATCTTAGGAGGAAGTAATACTTTAGAGAGCACACAGCCAATTAGATAGCCAGCAGCTCCGCAGTCCCAGCAACCCATGGCAAGAAGCCCAGGAAGTCCAAGTCCGGAGCGGCAGGGGGCTCAATGATGGGGAGAGGTGGGTTCAAGAGACTATAGGGAGGGCTATAGGGTGGTATAATCCACCCACCTTGCCTGACACCAGCCGACACAGCTAAAGTCTCTGGAAAAATTCGGAAGCCTTTTTCCACTGATCAAGCAAAATCTGCCCCTTACTGATCTTTTTTCAAAAGCAGTGAACAGTTTCTCCCTTGTGCCCAAAGTAAAGCTTTTAAACTTACCTTGTTGAAGGACCTGCTTCAAGTACTACATGCCAACTGACCCGCAAGTACCAACTTCTGAAATACATTGGCAGCAACCAAAAGGACCTTGTACTTTAGACACACCAATCTACAATTGTACTAATTTGTTCAGCTGATATGCAAATCTCCGAGCTCTGCAGTGGAACAATTTTTCTTGGCTTGCTATATCAGTTGTTGGACTCTAATTTTTAATCCTTATTCAGAATTCCAAAATCCCAGTTAAAATCAACAGAGGACACAAAATTGAAAATAACAGGAAGTGAAATGGATCAAGTATGCTCCAAAAGTAATACAAAAAACTGAATTAAACTAAATGATGTGATACAACACATTGTCCTACCTACAGTGTGGAAAATGGGCTCTCTTTAACTAACTGTTTAGAATGAACTGCAAGCAGTAGGGTCACAGATTATCCAGATTCAAAAGTAATGGAAATAAATTGCACAACTTTCAGGTTGAGCAATAATATTCAATTATAAGTCATAAATCAGAAAATCCTAGTGCAGAAGGAGTCTATTCGGCCCATTGAGTCTGCACCGACCACAATCACCACCCAGGCGCTGTCCTCACAATCTCATGCGTTTATCCTAGCTAGTCCCGCTGACACTATGATGCAATTTAGCATGGCCAATCCACCTAACCTACGCATCTTTGAACTGTAGGAGGAAACTGGAGCACCCGGAGGAAACCCATGCAGACATGGAGAGAACATGTAAACTCCACACAGACTGACCCAAGCCGGGAATTGAAGCCGGGTCCCTGGCACTATGAGGCAACACTGCTAACCACTGTGTCATCCCTGAACTATTAAGCCTGATTTCTGAAGAAAGCTAAACCATGCTGTTGGACTAATCATGTAGTAAAACAAAACATCTAGGAAGCTTGTCACTTTTTCCCCCTTCGAGTACTGCAGTCTGACGCAACATTACAAAAAGCGGAAGTGTATTGTAGCGAGAAACTGTATAGCAAGTCAACTTGCTGGAGAAAGCGTAGCTTAATCTGATTGTAAATTAATCATGCTTTCAAATGTCGACCCTTTTAAAGAAAAAGACACAACACAGCAAGATTTGGTCCTGATTCCCCTGAACAAAAGCCTATTATTTGCTCAAGAGTTGCAAAATCAATACTCATTCTCTTGTCTTACTCTTCTACAACACAAACCAGCATATGATCAAAATCATATTACCTGCAGCTCAGAAATCCAGATTACTACTTGATGCTTTTTTAAAAATACAAAACCTTAACTGCAAAAAAATGTTTTCTTCAGGTCTTCAGCTGGTTTCAGAAACAGTCAGCTTACAAATGATGCATACAGAAAGGCATTCAGCTGACAGAATGTTATGCAAATGATACTGGAAAAACCCAGACCTAGGCCAATAGAATCGTTTGGCAGACACAAAAGGTTACACCACTCTAGGCCTGACGTCACAGGATTTTAGAGGCTCCAGAGGGTTAAACATATATTGCTAACAGCTAACTTAAGGTGGCCCAATCTTCATAAAACACTAACACAGGGTTTCTCAAACTTTATGAGCCGTGGAACCCCTAGTAACCTCCCAAGGGCATCAGGGAATCCCAAGCACTCTCAATGTGGACACCCTTTTTTGCCACAAAATAGGTGCAAATACAGAGATCAAATGCAAACAAGTATTTTCTAGCTATATCAATGTACATATTAGGACATAGGAAGAGGCACATAGTCACAAATACATACACAGCTACATGGTCCCTTCATATTAACCCCTGGCTAAGCCACCCTCGCATGGCCCACAGAAGCAGTACCCACATTAGTAGATTATCTCGTAGTATTTAAAACATTCCCTCAAGTTTTATGTTTTATCATTTTTAATGGGAGGAACGATGCTGGAAAGCTTATATTCTCATATCAGACATATGCACCTCTCTTTCCCCCATGCACACGCTTGCACTCACCCCTTGCCCCTGCACGTGGACACATACTTGCACTCAAGCGCTTCACCCCCGCAAACATGCCCCTGCACATTCATCCCCTCATGCTCCCTGCTCCTGCGCGCACACGAGCTCCTTGCTCCCGTATATATACACACACACACACACACACACACACACACACACACACACAGCCTGCCAATTCTGCAGACCTCTTGGAGACGCTTCATGGGTTCTAGGAGTCTGTGGATGCCAGTTTGGGAACACCTGCACTAACACAAAATCAAAATACTGTGAAGCTGGAAACCTGAAATAAAAAGGGCAAATGTTGGAAATATTCAGCAGGTCAGGCTGCACATGTGAGGAGAGAAAAATAGAGTTAGCGTTTCAAGTCAGTGACCTTTTTCAGAACTGAGAAGTTACAGATGCAATAGATTTTAAGCAAGTGAAGAGGCTGGGGTGGGAAAAGAACAAAAGGGATGGTCTATGATAGTGTGGAATACAGGAGGGATTACATGACAAGAGTTGATGGTGCAGTGGTAATGGAACAATTGAAGAAACAAAAGATGTGAGGAGAGGAGGAGTAAATGACAATGATGAAGAGCTACTGTCAGAAACAAAAACATGAGAATAAAATCAAAACCTGCAAAGAAAAATAAACAAATTGGGGAGGAAAAGTTACCATCTGAAAGAGTTGAGTTCAACATTGATTCAGAGTGCTATAAAGTGCCTAGACAAAAAATGAGGTGCTGTTCCTCAAACTTACATCGAATTTTGTGAGAACACTTCACAATCTATTCCCAATATTAAGTCACAATATCAAGATCGCAGCCATCGTACGCAAATAATACAAGGAAGGTGAAATAAAGTTGGACAAATTAATTTCTAAAGATGATAAATTATTTATTAGCTTACAAGAAACAGAATAACATACTGGGGCAAAATTAACAACAATGAACTGATCCCCAAGAATACTAATTTTCTGTACAATGGGAATCCACTAGTTATACAAAGAAAAATGTATCTAAAGTCGTCCCTCCACCCCCTCAACATTTATTGGATTTAAAACTTCTAAATGCCATTATTTTGTTACATCCAGATCCAGACCCCACCAAAATATTTGGTGACGGTCAAGTTTTGAGAGTGTAACTCTGTCCCACCACCATTAATCTTACTGTTTGTGCTTCATAAAAAGCATCTACAACAATCAGGTCTTTTGTTTATAGACCAATGTTAACAGGCTTATTTTTCTTTCTGGCCAGCAACTGAACTTGACATTTGTATGTTTTACAGCTTAATTTTCAACCTGGGTGTCTGTACGTTTTTGAAAACAACATGCTTATAGAGTCATAAGGCCCGATTTTACCATTGCGTTGCCCCCATTTTTGGGAGCGAGACGAGTAGCGTATGTGCGCCCGCCTCCGTGCTGATTTCCCCTTTATCAAGACCTGAAAATGGCCACGAATGGGGACATGAATATATTTACATGCATTTATATTGACTTAATGGGCTGCACACCCAACTTTAGCAGCACTTCCCCCTTTACCACGCGTTCACCCACCCAGAGTCAGCACAAAACAGATATGCTCCACATAAATCCAATTTGGGCACTCCAGTTAGTGAGGTGGTAAGTGCTAGCATCCGACAGCTCACTGCGTGAGATCAGTGTGGGGAGGAGGGGAGTCTGCAGCCACTCTGCATAAGGTCAGTGGGCAGGGGGAGGGGGCACGATCAGTCGGGGTGGTGGGAGAGTCGGGATAAGGGGGGGGGTCAGTAATGTTGTGGGGGTGGGGCAAAGTCTGTGGGATCCAGAGGGAGGCATTATCCGTTCCAGGAGAGATGAGGTAGGGGAGCTGCGTTCTATCTTTTTTTTCTGCGCATGCACAGTTGGAGGCATCGATTGGAGCTGCAGGGCTTCAGGCGTGTTAAGCCCCACCCACAGGCTTGTGCAGCAAGATTCGGAATCGTTGATATTTTTGCAGGCAGAACAGTCTAAAAGTCGGATCTGAAACACTCCCATTTTCAAGTTCACCCAGCACTCAGAATCAAAATGGTAACATAGGGACCATTGAGTCAGTCATTCTCACATAGAGGGCTTCAAATGCAGACAAAGGTCTACCCTCAGAGCACAGTAAATGTCTTAATGGAGATAATCTGCATTGTCTCAATCCAGCATTGCATCCACAATGCAAAACCACAGCCTGGCCAACTCTTAGAGAAATCACAAGGATAGTTAGTTAGCTTGGGATAAGAAGAAATTCCCACTCAGAAGTAAGTGGTGCTTTGCCACGTGAGTCTTAGGATAACCCTGTATATTTTTAGGCAAAATAATGAAAATGTCAGATACTTTCATATTCCTGTTTAGGCACTCATAGAATAGCTCTGAAATGGCTACGAATGACCATCAAATTTATTGAATCGAGTCTACCGCCAGTGCTTTTTATCTTGTTGGAATGCACATGGGAGAAAGATGTAAATCACTTACTGACATTCTTAGAACCCACAAAATTTGTCTTTCTGCTACTGTCAAAACAAAGGTCATTTTTTATGATTGTAAACCATCAGCAGCAGTACACGGTGCCCTACACAAATGTAATGTCTGTAATTTGCTTCACGCAATGTCGCACACTATTGTGATATTAACCCTGGATAATAAACCAAAGAAATGAAAATCATTTTCTACCACATACATCATATGTAATTATACCAACCAACGTTGACTCAGCATTGCACTTGCTTGAAGAGATGTATCTACACTGTAACATGTTTGTACAGACAGCTTCAAATAAGACACACATATAAAAGTTTTTACTGATTAAAAAGTGTCTGGAAGTGCACACAGGTTTAAGAGTTTAACGTGCTATGAAAAGGAAATTATAAATTCTGATTTACATTACTACTTGAGTCCCCAAGACACCGAATACAACAAGAGTACTGTAATGGCAAGCATAGTTGAAGGTTGGGAAAATACTTGGACGAAAGTGAAATCGGGCAAGAGGGAGCTGGAAGGTTGACAAAATACTCGGAGGGGAAAATGGGGAGCATTGGAGGGAGGTGGTATAGTTACTTTCAAAATAATTCCAGCAACTGAACAAAAATGTGATTGATGTAGTAATTTTGATAAAGGGTATTTGTTATCTTTTTCTCTTTACAAAGTAAGCCACACTGTTTCATGTAAAACACGTAACATCTTTAAAAGATATGCCAGTTAGGTGAATTAACCGTGATAAATGCGCAGGGTTATGTGGATGGTTGGGAGGCTGGGGGGTGGTGGGCTGGATAAGATGTCCATTTGGAGAGTCCATGCAGACTTGATGGCCTGAATGGCCTTCTTCTGTACTGTATAGGTTCTATGGTTCACAATCATAATGCTTTTACTGTTCTGTGGTTCAGATGACCACTTATTTTGTAAATTATTATTTACAAAGGACTTTCCCTTTAAATCACTATATATACTGAATGTGTGTGTCACTTTCCATTATCGTTGAATAATGACCCATCTTTTCCAAGTTATTAGCAAGCTGTTCTCTCTGGTCTCTCCCCCATGTCATCACTCAAAATAGACATTACAGAGTTGCTTTTACAGAAGTGGAAAAAAAGCTTCAGCTAAGTTAGCTAAATCTAAGAATAAAGCTAACTCTAAGAGTTGCTTTTACAGAAGTGGAAAAAAAGCTTCAGCTGAGTTAGCTAAATCTAAGAATACTTTTGTTTGGAAGGCCAACAAAAGTGATTTTACTAAACGCCATATTATTGTAAACTGAAAAAGTGGACATCATCTTCAAGTCAAACATTCTTATGAAATCATGTTGTATCAGACTGCAGCATTCTTTCAAAATCTAAAATGGACTGTTTGTTGAGCATAATTTTGCTGCATTTGAGATTTCAAAACAGCAGGGCTTGTAGTTAAAGTAAGAACAGAACGGTATATTTCAGCTTGAGCAACATGATCACAGCAAGACATAGAATAGAAAACCTACTTATTTTAAATTAAATCTCCCATTTTTATTTTGAAATATTAAATACTTCTATGGGATTCCAATCTGGTGAATAATATTAATTATTTTTACATGAAATGTGATATAAAAAATCATTCTTTTCACTTTCACTAATAGGTAGCAATCCGTAAAGCCTACAAAATTAAGTTACAAATTTTCGTGCAATGGCGTCTTTCAGTAAGTACAATAAACTTGTAAAAAAAAAATCATCCAGCACACCATGGGTTAATCAATGGACGTAGCAACAAAGGATAGGAATGACTCCATGGCTCTTTGCAGACGTTCCCACATGGGTTTATACGGTCACAATCAAATGAAGTTCTGAAATATTGGGTTTGAAAGAATGCAATCATTACATTAAATCAGAATCAAAATGTACAGCTGTGATTTCAAATTCAGTGCACTCCAAAGTAGTTAAGAATTAGGCCTCACAGAGGTGGAATTGAACAAGGGCAATTTTCACCATCTCCTTTGAAGTGGGTGAAATCTAACCATCACAAAAACAGTAAATTTTACATTAGTAAGGAAATATGACACTCTTGGGAATTTATGCCATGTCATGAGTTTGTATCTCAAGAAAAGCCTCAAGTACTTTACTGTAAGGAGCTGCGCCACCTCTAAGCCAGCAGGCAATTTTTTCTGGATTTTGTAGTATTATTTAGCCACACTCTCCAGGTAGCGGGTGATCTATAATTTGCAATGCTGGTGACCTTCAGATTTGATTTTATGCTGAGAGCACAAGGAAGGAACAATAAAATTTGATATTTTGAAAATGACTTGTTGCGGAAAAAATAGATAAGGATTAAATAATAAAAGATTGTTTTGAAAGATAAATTTGAAGAGATACAATGCAAGAATTGGGTAGCGACTACACAGAATGTGATTAAGATGGGAAATACATTAACCGTAATTTTTTTGCAGTTTCTCTGTTGGTATCAATTAAATGTTTCCACCAGAAAAAACAAGAGCCATTTGTACTGATTCGAGATCAGCTTCTGATACCTGATTCAGCCCAGCACAAATTCTTTTTTAAAAATCCACTGATCAATTTCAGTGCAGAAGCCAAGGATATTCAATGCAACAACAAATGACCAGAATTGGTCACAATAACAACGTAATATTAGTACAGCATCACTTAACGGCAGCAATCTCTCACCAGCTTTTACAGATGCACGACAGAAAGCATTCTTTCCGGTTGTATCACAGCTTGGAATGGCTCCTGCTCTGTACAAGACCGCAAGGAACTACAAAAGATTGTGAATGTAACCCAATCTATCACGCAAACTAGCCTCCCATCCATGGACTCTGTCTACACTTCCCAGTGCCTCGGCAAAGCAGTAGCAGAATTAAGGACCCCATGCACCCCAGACATTCTCTCTTCTACCCTGTTCCGTCAAGAAAAAGATACAAAAGTCTGATGTCACGTACCAACCAACTCAAGAACAGCTTCTACCCTGTTGCTATCAGACCTTCGAATGGACTTACTTAATTAATTAAGCTGATCTTTCTCTACTCCCCAGCCATGACTGTAACACTACATTCTGCACTCTCTCGTTTCCTTCTCTATAAATGGTATGTTTCGTCTGTATAGCATGCAAGAAACAATACATGTGACAATAATAAATCAAATCAAAAATCCAATATAGCACCAATGGAATGGCAACCACTGGACACGTTTCACGATCAGTTCCCTGATGGAAGCAACATCTAATAACGAAAACAAAATCCAACTTCAAACAGCAAAGGATCAATATTAAAACCAAAGTTACAGAAATAATCTAAGGTCTAAACATGCAAAGACAAAAAAAATTTGTAAATAATTCAGTAATACCACCTTCATGGACTGCTGCCCAAATTCAAAAATGACAATATGATGTTACAGCAGAAGCTGTAGATAACATAGTTACAATATGTCATTGCCATGGTAGCTCAAGTTTACACGCAAACTAAATAATAATCTGGCTGTTAAGAATAGAAAGATATTGAAATCCTTGAAACTGAAGGTGTATTTTCAAGAAGTCATTAATATTTGTGCTGGCTATAAGTATCTGGAAATTTTGAAAAGCTTAAGATGCAGTTTTGCTAATTTCAGAACATATTTCAATTCTAGCTTTGGAACAGGTTGACAATTTTGAAGAAGATGCAGAACATTTGCTGACTTTTATAAAGCATTAGCACAATTGACGAAGTGTCAAGCTGCTGTAAAATGCCTCACATTGTTTAAAAAAAAGCCTCACACAATAAATAAAATGCAAGAGGGTCTCTGGTGGGAATCTGAATCTCACATAATGCCTTGGAAATTAGATTAACTTGGAAACAGCAATGATAAAGATTCTTCCAACCTTCAGGCAGGAATAAATGTCATGGCTGTGGGAAGGCCAAGTTTGCTGATCAATAAGAGGTAAGACAAAATGCATAGCAGCCAAGACAAGATAATTGATCAACATGAAGTATTTTTCTTTAAAATGCAAATGTCACTTTAAAAATAAGTCATTATATGGACAATGCAAACAAAAATAACATAACTTAAAAACTAACAATTTCTCCAGAGCTTTTAAACTTGCTTTCCTCAGCACAAAGCTAGTCCATTACATATGACGCTTAGCATCAAACGGTGGGTTACAGGTTGGAACTGGTGAGAGCAATTTGTTATTAAATTATGTTTTCCAACCCTACAGATTTGAAAGGCTGGCAAGTAGCAAATAACATTTGAGCCAGATAAGTGCCTGGCAATGACAGCACAATGGTTAGCACTGCTTTCTCAGTGCCAGGGACCCAGGTTCAGTCCTGGCCTTGGATGACTGTCTGTGTGGAGTTTTCACGTTCTCCGTGTCCGTGTCTGCACAAGTTTCCTCTGGGTACCCTGGTGTCTTCCCACAATCTAGATTGGCCATGTTACATTGCTCCTTAGTGTCAAAATATGCGTAGGTTAGGAGGATTGACCTGACATAGGGTTACAGGGATAGGACAGAGGGATAGGATGCTCTCTCTAAGGTGCTCTTTTGGAGAGTCAGTGCAGACTCAATGGGTCAAATGACCTCCTTCTGCAATGTTGGAGTTCTATGGATCTACAATAAATCTAAACTTTTCTTTGAGATTCAATGGCATTACCACTGCTGAATTGACCACCAACAACCGGGGTGTTACCAACGACCAGAAACTTAACTGGACCAGCCGTATAAAGTAAGAAGTCCAACAGGTTTATTTGGTAGGAAACACCACTAGTTTTTGGGCTTCTGCCCCTTCATCAGGTGAGTGGGGCATTCTGATCACAAACAGGGCATATAAAGATATATATGTCCTGTTTGTGATCAGAATGCCCCACTCACTATTGAAGGGGCAGAAGCCCAAAAACTAGTGGTCTTTGCTACCAAATAAACCTGTTGGACTTTAACCTGGTGTTGTGAGACTTTTTACTGTGTTTACCCCAGTCCGTCGCTGGCAGCTCCACATCATGCCAGCCATATAAATACAGTGATTCCAAGAGTCATTCAAAAGCTGGGAGTTCTGCAGCAAATAACTCACTAAAGCCTGCCCATCATCAACAAGGCACAAGTCAGGGGAGTGAAGGAATACGTTCTACTTTCCTGGATTAGTGAAGACCCAACAACACTCAAGAAACTTGACATCATCCAAGACAAAGCAATTTGACTGCATCCATCCACCACCTTAAACATTTTGTTTATTCTTTCACAGGACATGGGCTTTGTTCACGAGACGAGCATTGATTATCCATCCCTAATTGCATGAGAAAGTGGTGGTGAACTGCCTTCTTGAATCGTTGCAATCCAAGTGGTGCATGTGCACCAACTGTGCCATTAGGGAGTTGCAGGATTTTGACACGGCAACAATGCAGAAATGGCAATATCATTCCAAATCAGGATGGCATGTGGCTTGGAAGGTAACTTGTTGATGTTGCTGTTCCCATACCTTTGCTGCCCTTGCCCTGCTAGATTGTAGAGGTCGCAGGTTTGGAAGGTTCTGTCAAAGAAGCCTTGGTGAGTAGCTCCCTCCACCACTGACAGTGGCAGCAGTGTATGCCATTTTACAAGATGCATTGTAGCAGCTCACCAAGACAACACCTACCAAACACTTCTTGCCAGCCAAGTTCACATCCCAAGAACAAATAAAAAGCTACAGTTTAAAGAGCAATAGAACATCAAGTGGTTGAAATAAAATTCCGCAGATGCCAATGGACTCCAGAATGAGTTCTACAACTGCAGAGTATAAATTAGTACAGCGCAGCACCTAAAAAATGAACTAATTGGTGCAATTGAAAGCAGATGGGACAGTGGATTGTGGCTACACATGGATAATTTGATGGCAGTTGTTTTATCGTTTAAGCCGTAAAGTCTGATCTGGAAAGCACAACAGCAGAATGCAGTCTGTAGAAGGTAATTTATTACCCGTCTGCTCATCTGGATGTTTAAAAAGAGCAAAGTTTTCTGTTTGAAATACTGGAGCTAGCAAAATGCTTATGGATCTCAGCTGAAAGCCTGAAAGATGTGCTGGTTAGGTGCATTGATCCGAACAGGTGCCGTAGTGTGGCAACTAGGGGAATTTCACAGTAACTTCATCACAGTGTTAATGTAAGCCTTACTTGTGACTAATAAATAAACTTTATACACAACATGCAAATTATAAAAAAAGCAAACGTATCTTTTCTAAGGAAGGTGCATTGATTTGATTTATTGTCACGTATTGGTATACAGTGAAAAGTATTGTTTCTTGTGTGCTAAACAGACAAAGCATGCCATACACAGAGAAGGAAAGAGGGTGCAGAATGCAGTGTTACAGTCACAACTAGAGTGTAAAGAAAGATCAACTTAGTATAAGGTAGGTCCATTCAAGTCTGATGGCAGCAGGGAAGAAGCTGTTCTTGAGTTGGTTGGTACGTGACCTCAGACTTCTCTGGCTTTTTCCTGCTGTAAAAGTGTGTGGGCGGGGTCTGTGCAGTTTTCGATTACACTGACTGCTTTACTGAGCATTGTGTCTTTAAGAAGAAGAGAATCTTAACTTTACAGAAGTATAAAAGGAAGCCTATTGGTATGTGTAAATGAGTGAAGATTGATTTTATATACTTCTCTTAAAACAGCTGTATTGCAACATTACATTCTGCACCCTCTCCTTCACTTCTATGTACTCTATGAATGGTATGCTTCATCTATACAGCACGCAAGAAACAATACTTTTCATTGTATCCCAATACGTGACAATAATAAATCAAATCAAAGTAAAACAAAACTAATTGCCCCAACAAATGCTAATAGGACCCAAGGACAAAGCCAAACTACTCCATTTACCGTCTCCTCTGTAAAATGAATACAGGAGGCAAAATGCTGAGAAATTGGTCAGTAGTTAGGACAGTAAATCTGGCCTTAAAACTGTTGTCTGTAGAGAAATGAAGTATGATGCTGAGAACATTCCCTTCATTTTGTGAACAAGGACTCAACCATTAGGCTGCAAATAAAACAGAAAGACGTGCGCTAACCATTAAATTTTGTGCTGTACATAAATCCATTGGGGTAAATATATTTTAAAATGTCAACTTTGTAAAATTGCTGCTGGATAAGATTTCCCCATCCTTTCACAGTGATTTAACTGAAAGAATAAAATGTCCAGTGAAACTATTGAATTTGAGTTTCTGCTAACTAATGTTAAGTCTTAGATCGGCATTTTCAGCTTTTTGGTGAGCAGAAGGACCAGCACTAGCCATTGAATTTTTTGTTGCCTCGCTCAGTGCTTTAACTTTTGTGTTTTTGGTTAGACATTGTTCCCTTTGAGCAGTTGTGGTGTCCCATGATAGAAAGCAACCTAATTAGTGACTGCTCAACTGTTGCAAACAGGTTTCTCTTGAACACTGTTCTCCAGTGTTATCCTCTTTGAGGGATGGTAGCGATAATCTTTAGGTCCTTTTTTTTTATTGTATCATTTATTTGCAATTTATGGCTGTAGATGCCATTTGCTATTCATCTCTGATCAGACAAATGGTTGTTCATTTTCTTGAATGTTGTACAGAACCCTCAGTACATCCAGCCTTTCTATCATTACTTAATATTTCCCTGTCAAGAACACTGATAAATCATGCAAGCAAAAGGGACTTCCTAACTATGACATTGTAATAGCAAATGAATTTAATTACCATTTATAGCCAACCAATTTACAACTTATCCTTTCATACTGTAATTTTATTAATTTCTTTATAAATTCTTAGCCAAATGCTTTCCAAAAATCTTGACTTGCAAATTGCACTAGACTTCTCTAGAAATTCTGGCCTCAAAAAGCATTTTAAATGATTTTATTCAGCACAGTGATTCAAGTTTAATTTTTCAAATGGAGTCCACTAATGGCCAGCTCAGATCTACAAGCATTTTGCTAACTCCAGTATTCCAAACAGCAAAATTTTACTCTATTTAAATATCCAGATGAACAACTACGATAAATTGCCCCTTTTTGTCAGAAGGACTAACAGGGTAAATACAGGGGGTTATGGGGATAGGGCCTGAGTGGGATTGTTGTTGGTGCAGGCTTGATGGGCCAAACGGCCTTCTTCTGTACTGTTGTGATTCAATGATGACACGAAAGAGAACTGAAACTCTTGTTTCCTTCCGTTTCTGTAATCAGTGTGTATTTTAAAAAGACAAAGACTACCCCCAGGGTAGCATTGTTGCCTTGCAGCGCCAGGGACCCGGGTTCAATTCCCGGTTTGGGTCACTGTCTGCACGGAGTCCGCATGTTCTTCCCATGTCAGCGCAGGTTTCCTCCCAGTGCTCTGGTTTCATTGCACAAGTAGTGCTGGTTAGATGCCACGCATTTTACTTCGAGTGTACCTGAACAGATGCCAGATTGTGACAACTAGGGGATTGTCACAGAAACGTCAATGCAGTGTTAATGTAAACCTACTTACAACACTAATGGTTCAACTTTAAACCCGTTAACATAGAGAAATGCGAAGGTGACTTAAAAGAAGTTTATAAGATGATGGGGGGATAGATAGAGTGGACATTCAGAGACTATTTCCTCAGATGGATGTAGCTGTTACTAGGGGGCATAACTATAAGGTCCATGGTGGGAGATAATGGAGGAACGTCCGAGATAGGTTCTTCACTCACAGAGTGGTTGGGGTGTGGAATGGACTGCCTGCTGTGATAGTGGAGTCAAACACTTTAGGAACTTTCAAGCGGTTATTGGACAGGCATATGGAGCACAGCAGAATGATAGGGAGTGGGATAGCTTGATCTTGGGTTTGGACATAGCTCAGCATAACATTGAGGGCCAAAGGGCCTGTACTGTGCTGTACCGTTCTATATTCTATTAAGTGTTGCATTATGGCAAAGGCCTGAGCGGTGAGCAGAGCCAGGCTAACTTGCCTAAATGCAAGTGGATGGGGGCAGAGAGGCACAGGTGAAGCAGCAGGTTGGCACAGGGGAAGGGGCAGAGTGCCAATACAGGTCGCTGCTTTTGACAAAGGACCAATGGTGGAGTCGACCGGGCAGTAGGACCCGGAGGTGGAGAAGGGTTCATATGGGTGGGTGGGTGGGGGGGGGGGGGAAGAAGAAGTGACGGCCAGAATATCTCCCCTCACAACGGGAAAAGGGGCACAGTTGGCCTGACCCGTCCCTCAGCACCAAGTCTTCCCCTCTGCCGTTGGAAGCCACTTCTCAGACGGCTCGTCTTGGCAGATCAGCCGCCAAGTCTGGCTCCATTTTTACCCTCCTCTGACGTTTTAAACAGTCGCTGTGTTTAAAGTACTCTCCCCGCTACACGAAACAAAACAAACTCCTCTTACCCGCAAACCATTCCGCTCGACATTTTTAAGCCCCCACCGTCCGCCAACTGACAACAAAATTTGAAGGAACCAACCACCCTCCTCCAGCTGCCGGCCGCGCGCTCCCCCTCCCGCCGCGCATACGCCGGAGCAAGCCGATGGGCAGGCCGGGAGTTGGAGTCTCGCGATCCCGCCCCCCCATGGCAGCGGGCATCGGCCGGGACTACATTACCCGGCAGGCTGTGCGGGCTGCGTTCCCGCCCCCGCCCCCCACGGCTCATGCACCGCCCTCACCGGCGTTCATTGGACAGAAGCTGGTCAGACTATTCCCCAGATCAGAAGTCCATTGGTTATCTGAGGTGTCAGTTAAGGCATCCTGTCCAATAGGCAGGCGGGAAGGTGGGTGATTGACAGAAGGGTGTCGTATATTTATCCCGAACAGGCGGCAAGTTCTCTCTTTCGACGGGTGGATCTGAGAAGGAAGGTTAGTGCGAGTTGAAATGGAGTTTTTAATGTCCAAAAAGTCTCTTAGTGTCCATTTCTTTATGGAGGATTAGTTAGTAAACGCTTCTACTTAGAGCGATAAGCAGTCAGAATCTATATTTGAATTGAAAGTGTAAATAAATCCCCGTGTTTTTGCAGGAGGCGATGTTATCAGGCCTGAGCCGACTATCCCTGGTGGCATGGTGGTTAGCACTGCTGCCTCACAGCGCTGGGGACGTGGGTTCGATTCCGACCTCGGGTCACTGTGTAGAGTCTACACTTTCTCCCCGTATCTATGTGGGGAGTAGGGCCTTATAGAGGTTTACACGTGGAGACAGACCCCTTTGGCGCAACTTGTACATGCCGCCATTTTTTTCAAACCCCTAAGCTAATCCTAATTACCCCCATTTAGTGTATATCTCTATACCCATCGTACTCATATAACTGTCTAAATGCTTTTTAAAAGACAAAATTGTATCCACCTCTGGTGGTTTGTTCCAGATACGCTCCACCCTCTGAAAAAATTGTCCCTCTGGATACTTGTGTATCTCTCCCCTCTCCTTAAACCAATGCCTTCTAGTTTTAGATTTCCCCTAACTTTGGGAAAAGATATTCATTATCCAGTTGACCTGTGCCCCTCCTTACTTTATAGAACTCTAAGGTCACCTCTCAGCCTCCTATGCTCCAGAGAAAAAGTTCCAGTCTATCCAGCCTCTCATAACTCAAACCATCAAATCCTAATTGCACCCTAGTAAATCTTTTCTGCATTCTTTCTATAATAGGGTGACCAAGATCTGGGTGGGATTGAGTCTGCACCAACAACAATGTGCTGAATGTAGGGATTCTATGACTATCTGTGTGGGCTTTGTACATTCTCCCTGTATCTGTGTGGGTTTCCTTTGGGTGGTCTTGTTACCTCCCACACTCCAAAAATGTCTTAATTGGATTGGCCATGCTAAATTGCCCCTTGCTGTTGGGGGATTAATAGAATAATTGTGGAGTTAGGGCCAGGGTGGGATTGTTGGTGGTGCAGGTTTGATGGGCTGAATGGTCTTGTACACTTTAGGGATTCTGCGATTCTCACATGGTATTCTTTTCATCGCTGCTTTTAAGTGAGATAAAAACACAATGGAGTGGATGAAGAAAACAAACAAAAACTGAAAAGTTGGAAAATTTCAGCAGGTCTGATGGCATTGTGGAGGGGGGGGGGCCTGTGGCAGTGGTGGCTGTGAATAGAACCAACATTGAGTTGAGATGATCCTTTGTCAGATCTTTCAAGTGAGAGCTCAGTTAATCCCTGTTTAAGTGGTTTCAATTTAAATGGCTTTATTTTTGTCTGGGTTCCATTTAAAGTGTGGTATTCCTCACTTCACATGCAAACTGAGATATGGGGATATGTGACATGATGGCATATTGGTTAGCACTGCTGCTTCAGTGCCAGGGACCCAGGTTTAATTCCCATTTTGGGACACTCTGGAGTTTGCACATTCTCCCCCATGTCTGCATGGGTTTCCTCCCACAGTGCAAAAGATGTGCAGGCTTGCTGTGTGATATGTCCTCACATTCCTCTTGTAATTGCATGATCTGGCCTCATGATTCTGAGCAGTGAAACTTGTGATCTGCACCATTTTGACCTGCACATTTCAAGAAATATTTTGCTGTTTTCAGTTAAAGTCTAGCTTTCACATTTTTTTCCTTTAAAAGGATGGTATCCCTGAGTGGAGACTTTTCAGGAATGTAACCATCACTTTAAGTGAGCGCTCAGTAATGTTGAAACCATGATAAGCACAGTAGCCTTGGTGAGAAGTTGTTTGTTGTTTTGAGGGATGGTGTGAAGAGGGGGCCAGATATGCATGCATATGATGTATTTAACTGAAAAGCTGAGTTAATTAACCTTTGCTAAACTGATTGCAATATGTTGGATCAGACTTGTTGTTTTGTTTCCAGGTGTCCTTGAAAGCTAATGGAAGAACTGTTTTTAGACCTTGGGGATGGACTGGAGAAGTGCATTTGCCTGCAGATTGGCACTACTGTGAGTTAGTCTGGAGAGTCTTTGTGGGGGAGAGGGTTGGAGGCTTTGTAATGTAGACCCACTGTATTTATAAATAGTTATATGGTAAAGATAAAAGGAAACTAGTATTCCCAGTAAATTAACATCTTGGCTGAAAACAATAACTTCTATGTTGTCCACCTGTTGTGGACAGTACCCATGTTTGAGCATTTGTGTCCTTGAGTTGGAGTGCAGCACAATGGAAGGGTGAAGTAGCCTGAGGGGAGGGGGGGTGAAATCTTTCTGAATTGTGCCCTCCTTGGCAGTCAGGGGCTGGCTGGAGGCCAATGCCCTGCTGTGATGGCTTGAAAGGTGACAATGGCAGCAGCCTTGGTGGATGAAGAGATTAATAACGATGACTTTTACACACTTGAACGTCAGGCGAAAGGGTTGGTGAGCAAGAGGCAGTGGAGAAGATTCCATTTTGCTTGGGTAGAATTGTTTAGAACCTGAGCCTGCCTTGTTTTATTCTTGACATTGCCAATGAAAGTATTGCATTAAAGCCATGCTTGATTACTATTTTGTGGCTGAGGCTTAATTTTGAAAGCCATGTGAATTAATAATTTCTATACTTCAGCTCACACTCTATTGTGTCATTTCAGGCTTGGTGTGATAGACTGCTGATGAAATATTGGCTGTGGCATCTGACATAATGGTGCCAAAGGCACAGGTAAGAATTAGTTATTTGTAAAAGATGAAATCAGAATTCTGTACAAGTTTAAAGGAATACATTTTAGCAGAGGGATGTTTTTTAAAGAACTTAACAAATGTTGAGCCTGTGATGAGCCTTTTTTTCTATTTCTGACACCTCCAATGAAAGTATTGTGCCAAAGCAATGCTTGATTACAACTTTGTGGCTGAGGCTTAATTTTAGAGGCAGTGTGAGTTAATCATTGTGATGCTTTCAACTGACACTGTATTGTCATTTCAGGCTTGGATAATAAACTACTGATCAAACACTGGCTGCTGTCAAAGTGTCATTGGTACTGGAGACGGGTAAGGATTAATTACATGTAATCAGGATTTCAAAATGTAGCTTAAATTGTAGGAATGCATTTTAGTAAAAGGTAACTTTACAGATGTTAAGCCTGTGATGAGCCTTTTTTCTATTTCTGACACCTCCAATGAAAGTATTGCATTAAAAGCAATGCTTGATTACTGCTTTATGGCTGAGGCTTAATTTCAAAAGCTTTGTAAAATTTCTCTACAACTCTAACATCATTATTATGGTGTTTTGGGCTAAGGTGATGAAGTGCCAATGCAGCACTGGCAGCAAAATATCAAATTTCAGCAGTTGACTGATGGTGTAAACAGGTAAGGATTAATTACTTGTAATAGGATAATTCCTGGATCCAGTTTAATCTAATTTGGATTGTTATGTACTGCTCACCTAATGGACCTTGCCATTTGTGTTACATATATGAAGTGGTCTGTGTTGAGACCAGTAAGTGCTAGATGTTTAAAGCATGCATTTATAGTGGAAGATTAGCTGTTTTAAGAACATTGCAAATGTTGAGCCTGTGAGCTTTTTTCTATTTCTGACATCTCCAGTGGAAGTGTTGAATTAAAGCAGTGCTTGATTACTACTCTGGCTGAGGCTTTATTTTAAAAGCATTGTAAACTAATTTTATTTATTATTAACTATTATGGGTACTTCCAGGCACAGTGGTAGCTGCTGATGAAATACTGGCAACTGTAATTTGGATGATACTTCAACAGTAGCAGCAATCTGCTGGCACTTAATGAGAGCTATGGTAAGTGTTAACTGAGAGGGTTAAAGTTGTGGCTGATAATTTTGATATTAGAAATGCCAACTTGCTGTTAATTTTAATTTTGGGCAGAAATAGTGTATAGAATGCAAGGAGACAGAATTATGCAGGAGTACTCAGTGGTTAGCACTGCTGCTTCACAGCACCAGGAACCTGGGTTCAATTCAAGCCTCAGATCACTTGAGTTTGCATATTCTTCCCCATGAATGCATGGGTTTCCTCCCATGGTCCAAAGATGTTTGGGTTGGGTTGATTGGCTGTGATAAATTGCCCTTAATGTCAGGGGGATTAGGACTGTAAATATGTGGGGTTATAGGGATGGAATCTGGGTGGGATTGTTTGGTGCAAGCTTGATGGGCTGCATGGCTTCTTTCTGTACTGTTCATTCTGAATGTAGAACACCATTCTTCACTTCACAGCACAGAATACATTCAGTATTGTAATGCAATAGTACATGCAGGGAGTTTGTGGTGTCAGAACTGGGTATGCATCTTGCAGATACTATCCTGTTTATAGGCAATGGAGTCCAAAAATACCAGCAAATGTTGATTAAATTTGAGATTTTTTTGACATCAGTGTCAATCAGCATAAGTGTGTAGTGGCTATTATCCTTCTGATAAATTGATGTTTTATTGCACACTGAAGTAGTGTAATATGAATTGACTGTTCTAAGTTAGAGCTACACTTGGAACTTCACAAATATTGAGCCCATGATGAGTCTTTAATATTTCTGACATCTCCAATGAAAGTGTTGCATTAAAGCAATACTTGATTATACTTTGTACCTGAGGCTCATTTGCGCAAGTGTGCCATAGAATTGGATGTACTTGATATTACTGACCCAAATGTTTTAATTGTTACAGGTTATCGATTTTGACTGGGTGACTTTGGAAGCATGTGAATCACATGGCAAATTAGGCTGGTGTCTAATTGCCACACAGCTATTGGGAGCATATTCATCAAGATGCACACCTTGTACTTTGACTTGATAAATAAATCAGTTGTCTTAAATATGGTATTCACTTTTTTAAATTATATTGACTAGTCCTCATCTGGTACTGTTGAGAATGTTAGGACTTGAAACAGCTGAAGACAGCTTTTGATAAGGTCCATGCAAGAGATCAGTGAGCAAAATTAAAGCTTGTACTGGGGATAGAGAAATGGTTGGCAGACAGGAAGCAAAGTGGGGAGATACAGTCCTTTTCAGAGTGGCAAACAATAACTAGTGAGATACCAGAAGGTTCAGGGCTGGGACCCCAGCTATTCACAATATACATTACATTCAATTCTTTTGTCTAAATCACTAATGTCCAAATTTGCAGATGACACTAAGCTAGGTGGTAGTGTGAGGCAAATGCTAAGAGGCTGCTGGATGATTTAGGCTGGCAGAGTGGGCAAATATTTTGCAAATGCATATAATGTGGGTAAGTGGGAGGTTATCTACATTGGCAAAAACAGGAATGAACATTGTTATCTGACTGGTGACAGTTTAGGAAAAGGGGAAGTGCATGTGACCTAGGTGTAATGGTGGAACACTTGGTGCAGTAAAAAGTCTCAACATCAGGTTAAAGTCCAGCTGACTTATTTGGTAGCACAGTCACAAGCTTTGGAGTGCAGTTCCATCAGGTGAATGGGAGTTCTTTGCAAACAGGGCATGTAAAGACAAAAATCCATTTACAAGATAATAGTTGGAATGTGAGCCTTTACAGGTAATCAAGCCTTAAAGGTACAGACAATTAAGGGAGAGAAGGTTAAGCACAAGTTTGAGATGTGTATTGTCTCCAGGTAGGATGGTTAGATTCTGCAAGCCCAGGCAAGTTGAGGGTGATAGATAATGTGACATGAACCCAAGATTCCAGTTGAGGCCATCCTTTTGTGTGGAATTTGGCTATTAGTTTCTGCTCAGTGATTCTGCATTGTCATGAAGGCAGCCTTCCCCAACAGGAAGAGATGTGTTGTCTGGTGATTGTCGAGCAGTATTCATTCATCTGTTGTAGTGTCTGCATGGTTTCCCCAATGTACCATGCCTTAGGACATCCTTTCCTGCAGTGTATCAGGTAGATAATGTTGGCTGAGTTGCCAGAGTACATACCTGGTGGAAGATCATCTCATGAGATGATGGCATCCATGTTGATCTGGCATGTCTTGCAGAGGTTGCTGTAGCAGGGTTGTGTGGTGTCATGGTCACTAGATGGTTGGGCAGTTTGCTCCAGACAATGGTCTGTTTGAGGTTGATTATTTGAAGGCAAGGTGGGGATGGCCTTGACAAGATGTTCATCTTCATCAATGACCTGTTGAAGGCTCTAAAGTACTGGAAAATGAAGGGTACTCTGCCATGTCCCATGTTTGGCTTGAGGTTGGTGTAGCTTTGTGTTCAAACTGTCAATCAATGACTCCCACTCACCTGAAGGTGCAACACTCAAAGCTTGAGGCTTGTGCTAACAAACAAATCTGGACTTTAACTAGGTATCCTGTGCCAGCATCTCAACATGAAGGTTGGCATGCAGGTACAGCAAGCAGTGAGGAAAGCTTGTGACAAGCAGATTTGAGTATAGGAGTAAGGATGCCTTCAAAGTTCCTCAGGACTTTGAGGCCATACCTTGAGTATTGTGTGTAGTTTTGGCCTCTTACTCTGAGGAAGGACTTGGTGGGAGTCCAGTGACAGTTCACCAGACTGATTCCTGGAATGACAGGACTGACAAATGAGACACTGGATCAACTGGGTTACTCACTGGAATTTAGAATGAGAAGGGAATCTCAAACATAAAATCCTTGGGCTGGATGTGGGGAGAATGTTTGATATTGAGTGCAAAACTCACAGCCTAAGAATAAGGGGTAAGCCATTCAGGCCTGAGATGAGGAAAAACTTCACTCAGTTGTGAACCTGTGGAATTCTCTACTGCAGAGAGCGGTTGAAGCCAATTTGTTAGTGATGTTCAAGATGGAGATAAGACATGAGCCTAGTGGCTAAAGGGATCAAAGGATATGGAGAGAGTGGGATACTGAAAGTGCATGATATTATTAAACCTGTACCACCATTCAAAGGGCCAAATAGCCTGTTCATGCATCCATTTTCTAATTTTAAGAGGAATTTTTATTAATTCTTTGATGTCCAAAAAAAGCTGTTGCATGTCTAGTAGAGCAGGTCCTAAATTATTTCCAGTGTCAGTACACTGCTTGAATATAGGTTGACAACTGTAATTATAGTTAACTCAGTCAGGCTTTGAGAAACGAACATTAACAAAGCATCCTATGCTAACACGTGCCTTAAAATAGATGTCTGGACAATCTATTTGTTTGAGATAAAGGACTCCAGGAGAATGTGTTCCTGCCTGCTCTTTAAGTAGGTCCAAGGAATCATGAGTTAGGTTTTAATGTCTCATCTGAATGATGGAAACAATGCTTTGGATGAATGCTACAACTGAGCAATGGCTGTTCTAGCCTACCATTTCCATTTTACAACTGATAATCCAGCCAGAGCTGATGAAATGCTCAACAATTAACCTATGATAGTGATTTGATGCTTCCAGTCCTGCCAACATCTGGACTGGGGATAGGTTTTTGATTACCTTTGCCTGCAGAATGAAGTGCACGTGTGGGTGCTGGAATTATGATTGGCTACTGTAACATGGGCAAATTGTTAGAAGTACCTGTGCCTCCAACTAAAGAGACCATTGTCTTCATGCTATAGTACTAATTATGGTTGCACAATTTGAGTTGTATAATGCTTGAGTTTAAATGTGGCTGCTTAATGGTCAGTGCTTACCCTGGTGGTGAGGAGAGAAAATAATTGACCATGAGACATAGGAGCAGAATCAGGCCACTTGGCCCATTTGAGTCTGCTCTGCTATTGAATCATGGCTGATTTTTTTAAATCCCCTTTTTCCCATAACCCCTTATTAATCAAGAATTATTTGGAGATTGAATGATTAGACTGGGGTCATATATTTGAGCTTGGCTAGTTTAATCAAATCTAGATGGTGAGAGTCAGTTCAGATTATACTTGATGTATTTCAAGCCAAATGGTTCCATGATCTAGGCTGATTTTAGGCTGATTGATTGGGTACTAAATTGGACCTCCCTGATCCTCGCACGTTAGGTGTAGACTAAAATCATGAATAGGTCACAGACAGTGGGACGGCGGCACGGGCTCGTTGGGCCGAAGGGCCTGTTTCCCGTGCTGTGTTGTTCTTTGTTCTTTATTATGGATCTTACTATGATCCTGGCTCAGGAAGCCTAGCACTAGTAAGGTGCAAGGTTTTACCAGGTTATGTGGAGTAGCCTAATGCAATGGCAGTCTCAAAACCATTACGCTTGATGTATGTCTAGGCTATCTGAACTCCATTGTGGTAGGGGAGGTTTAATTTGGCACTCCGGTTAGCACTGCTGCCTTGCAGGGGCCTAGGTTTGATTCCTGGCTTGGGTCAGTGTGTGGAGTTTGCATGTTCTCCCTGTGTCTGCATTGGGTTTCCTCCATGCTTCAGTTTCTTCCCACAGTCCAAAGATGTGCAGGTTAGGTGGATTGGCCATGCTAAATAGCCCTTGTGTTAGGGGGACTAGCTAGGGTTAATGCAAAGGGTTATGGGGATAGGGCCTGGGTGAGATTGTGGTTGTTGTAGACTTGATGGGCTGAATGACCTGTACTATTGGATTCTATGATTCTATTCCAAATAATAAGCTGAAAGAGGCAGAGGAGAAAAGCTGCATATCTCACATTGGACTAAGCAGCTGCTTGAAGTGCAACAGTCTGGGTAATCTGATCAGCTGAATCTAATGTTCAAATGTGTTAGTTCATATCTTGGAACAGCAAAAATAGGCAAAAGCTAATCGTGCACATATTTGCAATAAAATGACTTGGTCTTTGTGGAAGGGGGATTCTGTATTTATAACCAGCGTCATAGACAGAGTTAGGTTTAGTAAATGATGGGAAGGAAGGAGTTAAAATGATTTGTACCTAACCAGTTCACGTTGGCAGTTTGCTCATGTGAATGATAAACACTTGAAAGATGATTTTAATGTTACATGATCATTTAACACAAATATATTAGGAGGGTTGAAATATTCACTACAGCCAACATACAGATGTTGCTGGGACTACAATAGTTTAAAAGTTCAGAATTGGAAGTTATTTGGCCAGCAGAAAATACAATGAAGTTTCGTATTCAGGACAAATGAAGAAACATTTAATAAAATATAAAGGTTCATTGTCAAGAAAGTATCAACTCTTGGGTCCAGCGATGGTGCTATCTATTTTTCGGGCAGAATGCCAGTGGGAAAGGTATTTAAGTAGAAGCATAGCAATGAGTAAGTTAACCGTGCCAAGGGGACAGGTATCTGATTTTTGAGATTAAAAAATGAAAGATCACCAAGTCGAGCAGTGTTTCACAATTGGCTGAAGCATCCATCGTGTATTGGACTGATATGTTAGTGTGAAATGAAATCAAGTTTAAGCTAATTAGCAGGAGTACTTTAGATATCAAAGATATAATCACAATGACAAAGTGCACAGAAGGGTGTGTTGTCTGCCTGGTGCTCGGGTACAGGATGTCACAGCTGGGCTGCAGAGGAACCTGGAGTGGGAGGGTGAGAACCCGGTCGTTGTAGTACATGTGGGTGCCGGCGACGTAGGCAAAGTGCGGACTGAGGATCTGCAGAGGGAGTATGAGAAGCTGGGAATGGAATTAAAAAGTAGAACCGACAAGGTGGTCGTCTCTGGGCTACTGCCTGAACTGAGTGCAGACGGGCGTAGGGTTGACAGGATAAAGGAAGTGAATGGGTGGCTCAGGGATTGGTGTGGGAGGAATGGGTTCGAATTTATGGGGCATTGGCACCAGTATTGGGGTAGGTGGGACTTGTTCGGGCGGGATGGGGTTGGTCTGAATCGTGCTGGGACCAGAGTGTTGGCGAATCGAGTAAAGAGGACTGTAGACAGGGCTTTAAACTAATTAGGGGGGGGGAGGGTGCGAGGGTAGGTGACGCTACGAGGTCTAAAGTTAAGGATAGGGTACAGGTAAGGGAAGAGGCCGAGGATGTCCCAATTGGTGGCGTTACGGCAAATAGGGTCCAGGTGAAGGCTGGGATGAAAGCGCTTTATCTGAATGCACGAAGCATTCGGAATAAAGTGGATGAGCTGGTGGCGCAGATCGACACAAATGGATACGATCTGGTGGCCATTACAGAGACGTGGCTGCAAGGTGACAGGGACTGGGAGATGAATGTACAGGGCTATCAAGTGTTTAGGAAGGATAGGCAGGAGGAAAGAGGGGGTGGCGTAGCTCTGCTGATTAAGGATAGTATCAAGGTGGTAGCAAGGGATGATATCGGAGCCAAAGAGCAGAACGTGGAATCGTTGTGGGTGGAGATTAGGAACAGCAAAGGGAGGAAGACGCTGGTGGGTGTCGTCTATAGGCCCCCGAATAATGATCTGGAGGTGGGGCGGGCTGTTAACACGCAAATAAGTGCGGCGTGCAGGAATGGGACGGCAGTAGTTATGGGAGATTTCAATCTGCATATTGATTGGTCGACCCATGTTGGACGAGGTGGGCTCGAGGAGGAGTTCTTGGAATGCTGCCAGGATAATTTCCTTGAACAGTGTGTGTTGGAGCCGACGAGGGAGCAAGCTATCTTGGATCTGGTGCTATGTAATGAGGTGGGTAGAATTAGGGACCTTGCGGTGAAGGATCCTCTTGGAGAGAGTGATCATTGTATGGTGGAGTTTCTGGTGCAGATGGAGGAGGAGAAAGTGGGTTCCCGGACGCGCGTCCTTTGTTTGAATAGAGGGGAGTATGGTAGGATGAGAGAAGAATTGGCGAATGTGGACTGGGGGAGCGCGTTGGAAGGTAGGTCTGCTGAGGAGCAGTGGAGGATCTTTAAGGAGATCTTTCTTGGTGCTCAGCAGAAATTTATTCCGATGGTTAAAAAGGACAGTAGGAAGAGAGGTAATAAGCCGTGGATAACGAAGGAGGTGAAGGAAAGTGTTAAACTAAAAGCGGAGGAATTTAGAGTAGCTAAGAGCAGTGGGCGAGAAGAGGATTGGGAAAGGTTTAAATGTCAACAAAGATTGACAAAGAAGTTGATAAAGGAGGGTAGGAGAAGCTATGAGGCTGGGCTAGCGCTTAATATAAAAAAGGATAGCAAGAGTTTTTATAAATATATAAAAAGGAAGAGGCTGGCTAGGGTGAACGTTGGTCCTTTAGAGGATGAGAAAGGGGAGCTAGTGGTAGGGGATGGGGATATGGCGAAGGTCTTGAATAACTTTTTTGTTTCTGTCTTCACGGAGGAGGACGTGAATAATTTGCCGGGTGTTAGCGATGGAAATGTGGTAGGAATGGAGGGTCTTAATGACATTACTGTTACTAGAGAGGTGGTGCTCGACAGACTGGAGGGGCTGATTGTGGACAAGTCCCCAGGACCGGATGGAATGCATCCGAGGGTTCTGAAAGAAATGGCGGAGGTGATAGTGGATGCCTTGGTGGTTATTTTCCAGACGTCGCTGGATTCCGGGGAAGTGCCGGAAGATTGGAAAACGGCTAATGTTACGCCGTTGTTTAAGAAGGGTGCCAGGCAAAAGGCGGGGAATTATAGGCCGGTTAGTTTAACGTCTGTGGTAGGTAAAATGTTAGAATCCATCATTAAGCAGGAAATTGCGAGGCATCTTGAAGGGAATTGCTTGATAGGGCGGACGCAACACGGTTTCATTAAAGGGAAGTCGTGTCTGACAAATTTACTGGAGTTCTATGAGGATGTGTCTAGGGCAGTGGATAGAGGAGAGCCGGTGGATGTGGTCTTTCTGGATTTTCAGAAGGCGTTTGACAAGGTACCTCACAAGAGGTTATTGCAGAAGGTCAGGGGACATGGAGTTGGGGGTAGGGTGTTAGCGTGGATAGAGGATTGGTTGTCAAATAGGAGGCAGAGAGTGGGGGTCAATGGGTGCTATTCGGATTGGCGGATGGTGACTAGTGGGGTGCCCCAGGGGTCGGTGCTGGGGCCTCAGCTATTTACCATTTATATAGATGATCTGGAGGAGGGAACCGAGTGCAGGGTGTCGAAATTTGCTGATGACACCAAGATTGGGGGAACGGCAAATTGTGCGGAGGGTGTGGAGAGTCTGCAGAAGGATCTAGATAGGCTGGGCGAATGGGCCAGGAAATGGCAAATGGAATTTAATGTTGGCAAGTGTGAGGTGGTCCACTTTGGTAGGAAGAATGGTAGGAAGGACTATTACTTACGTGGCGAAAAACTGCAGCAGGCGACGGTGCAGAGGGACCTCGGGGTCCTTGTGCATGAATCGCAAAAACCCAGCTTGCAGGTGCAGCAGGTGGTCAGGAAGGCGAATGGGATGCTGGCCTTCATAGCGAGGGGGATTGAATATAAAAGTAGGGAGGTCTTGCTGCAGCTGTATAGGGCATTGGTGAGGCCGCAGCTGGAGTACTGTGTGCAGTTTTGGGCGCCGCACCTGCGCAAGGATATTTTGGCCCTGGAGGGAGTGCAGAGGAGGTTTACTAGGCTGATACCGGAGTTGAGGGGATTGAGCTATGAGGAGAGGCTGAATAAACTAGGCTTGTACTCGTTAGAGTTTAGAAGAATGAGGGGAGATCTCATTGAGACTTATAAGATGATGAATGGGATGGATAGGATAGAGGTGGAGAGACTCTTCCCGCTCAAAAAAGACAGTAGGACTAGGGGGCACAGCCTCAAGATAAAGGGGAGGCGGTTTAGAACGGAGTTGAGGAGGAACTTCTTCACTCAAAGGGTGGTGAATCTCTGGAATTCTCTGCCCGTTGAAGTGGTGGAGGCTGCCTCGCTAAATATTTTTAAGAAGCGGGTTGATGGGTTTTTGATAAGAGAAGGGATTAAGGGTTATGGGGAGAGGGCGGGAATGTGGAACTGAGCCACGACAGATCAGCCATGATCTTATTGAATGGCGGGGCAGGCTCGAAGGGCTAGATGGCCTACTCCTGCTCCTATTTCTTATGTTCTTATGTTCTTATAATTGTAATGAATTTTGGCTTAGAACTTCGGACCTTTGGAGTGGTCTTTAGCACCAGCCAGTGTTAACCTCAGCTGTGTGGCTAATGTCTTATTTGTCTTGTATGTCTTCCATGTTTTAAAAATAAATTTTATTCACGCTTTGTAACTGAGATTTATTGCCTTTGTGAAATTAATTAAGTCTTCAATAAAGTTTATTGGCACTAAAGGAATTGGATTGAACAGTCAACAGACAATTCATAGGCAGTACAAGAAGTTTGGAATTTATATAGTTTAGTTTTTTTTGAGAATCAGGTCACCAACATAAAATTTCCCACAAGAGCCTTGCATCTTATTAATTGCAGGAAGTTTGAATAAAGGAAATACAGCAGAATGGATTGGATTATTTCTCAAGGTAGTACTAAAAGGCATTAATTCTCAAGGCTTCTTGAAGAATTCTAGGATCTAATGAGAATGGAGCAGCAGTGATATAGAGAATGAATTAGAGGTAAGTGGTGGTTCCTCAACTGAAGAATAGTGGTGTAACCAAGAATGAGAATTTTGTCCACTTTTCTCAGTTTTATTGATAGGGGGTTTAGACTTGGTACCAGCAACATCTCTTCCAAACTTGAACACCATATTGGACATTTGAAACTAAGTGCTGGACATTTTCAGGAGATCTGACAATCTATGGAAAGAGAAACTAAGTTGATGTTTCAATTCAATGATCTTTAAAGTATTGCAAATTTGCTGGTGGTATAAGAATGGGATTTATGGAAGACATTGACAATGAGCAGGTGGGTGATTTTGATAAATGAGGCTTTAGTGGAAGACAAGGAATTGGATTGAACAATTAATTAGTGGTTCTTAAGTATAAGGAAAGCATAGTGCACAAATTTGGAATTTTTTTATATAGTTCCTGTAACGATAATGTTCCTCCAGAAGCTTTATAAAACAAGACATGCACCAAGTCAAGAGAGATTGGGCAGAAACTTGGTTAGTGTTAGGTTTTTAAGGAACACCATTACGGAAATTGAACAAGGTACAGGCCAAGATGTTGAAGGAGGAGATTTGAGTTTAGGGCTGAGGTAATTTGAAGGCATGGCCACCAATGAAGTAAATAGAATAAAGGATGCACAATAGGCTAGAATTGGAGGAGTACAAATATCTAAGTTTTAGACCTGGAGAAGGATCTAGATAGGCTGGGCGAATGGGCCAGGAACTGGCAAATGGAATTTAATGTCGGCAAGTGTGAAGTTGTCCACTTTGGTAGGAATAATGGTAGGAAGGACTATTACTTACATGGCGAAAAACTGCAGCAGGCGACGGTGCAGAGGGACCTCGGGGTCCTGGTGCATGAGTCACAAAAACCCAGCCTGCAGGTGCAGCAGGTGGTCAGGAATGCAAATGGGTTGCTGGCCTTCATAGTGAGGGGGATTGAATATAAAAGTAGGGAGGTCTTGCTGCAACTGTACAGGGCATTGGTGAGGCTGCAGCTGGAGTACTGTGTGCAGTTTTGGTCGCCACACTTTTGGCCTTGGGAGTGCAGAGGAGGTTTACTAGGCTGATACCAGAATGGAGGGGGTTGAACTATGAGGAGAGGCTGAATAAACTAGGCTTGTACTTGTTAGAGTTTAGAAGAATGAGGGGAGATCTCATTGAGGCATATAAGATGATGAATGGAATGGATAGGATAGAGGTGGAGAGGCTCTTCCCGCTCAAAGGACAGTAGGGCTAGAGGGCACAGCCTCAAGATAAAGGGGGGGGGGGGGCGGTTTAGAACGGCGTTGAGGAGGAACTTCTTCACTCAAAGAGTGGTGAATCTCTGGAATTCTCTGCCTGTTGAAGTGGTGGAGGCTGCCTCGCTAAATATATTTAAGATGCGGGTTGATAGGTTTTTGATAGGCAAGGGGATTAAGGGTTATGGGGAGAGGGCGGGAATGTGGAACTGAGACACGACAGATCAGCCATGATCTTATTGAATGGCGGGGCAGGCTCGAAGAGCTAGATGGCCTACTCCTGCTCCTATTTCTTATGTTCTTAGATGATAGTGGAGACAGGAGGCCAAGGTTATTGAGAGATTTGAAACTAAAAGATAAGAATTTTAAGATTGTGTTACCTGGCTAAGAACCAATATAAGTCTGAGCGCAACCCAGGGCTTTGTGCGGGCATGGGTAGTGGCGTTCTGAATGGAGTTTATGGAAGGCAGAATGAGAGGAGCTGGCCAGCAATGTCAAGATTAAGCCTGGGGATAACCAGCGGATGGACGAGGAATACAGCAGTGTATTGATTGAGGTAGTGGCAGACTTGAGTGATCTATGGTGGACTTGTTGATGGAGCAGATATATGGTTAAAATCTCTTGGTCAGACATCCTGGTTCAACTTCCTTTGCTGGGAGACTGATGGAAATGGCAGCTAGGGAGTCAATATTGTGGTGGGAACTGAAGATGATGGATTCAGTTTGTTTTTATTTTAAAAATTGAAATCATATGGCATTATTTTGGCTAGATGAACCCAAATGTTTGTATTTCTCTTATGCCAGCAAGGAGGTAGGACTTGTAGAAAACAATGGAGGAATAATATTGTGTACCATGGTCAATTATGGGGAGGTGGTAGCATTTTGGTAATATCACTACTAGTAATCCAGAGACCCTGGCTCTGGGGTAATGATAGCCATTATGGCAGCTGATGGAATTTGAATTTGCATCAGCAGGCTCAAGGGGCTAGATGGCCTACTCCTGCTCCTATTATGTTCTTGTCTGGTATGTAAAGCTACTCTTAGTTTCATGGTTACTCTGACTATGATCAATTGTTGCAAAAATCCATCTGGTTCACTAATGTCCTTTTAGGAAAGGAAATCTCTTTGCTGCTGCTCTGGAGTCAGGCCAGAACAGGCAATGTGGTTGATTTTTAACACCCTTCTGAAATGGCCTAGCAAGCCATTCAGTTGAAGCCCAATTAGGGATGGGCACAAATACTGACCTTGCCAGTGACACCCACATCCTAAACAAAATAATTTTTAAGAAACTTGCAAATGTGTCACTGAGCTTACCGAGACATGTGGAGTAACCTATACATTGCTTAGAAATGCTTTTAGAAACATGAGCTGAGTGCAAAAGCAATACAACTGGTAATTGCAAATTTAAATAGTATCTCATAAGAACCAGAAGTAGCCTGCTCTGCTATTTTATAAAGGGAAACATTCTCTCCACATCTTTGTCAATTCCCCCTTATCGTCTACACCTCAATTAGATTTCTTCTAAACTCCGGGGAGTGTAAGCCTAAACTTACCCAAGCTCTCTTCATACAACAAACCCCTCATCTCTGGAATAGAAGCAAAATACTGCAGATGCTAGAATCTGAAACAAAAACAGAAAATGTTGGAAAATTGACAGCATCTTTGGCGAGAGAATAGAGCCAATGTTTCAGCAGAGCAGGTCAGCTAGATTCGATACATTGGCTCTATTCTCTCCCACAGATGCTGTCAGACCTGCTGAGATTTCCCAGCATTTTCTGTTTGTCCCTCATCTCTGGAATCAGTGTTGTGAACCTCAAGTAAGGGGCCCAAAATTGTACACACTATTCTACACCTGGTCTTACTAACACTTTGTACACTAGTAGTTACACTTCACTACTTACTTCAATTTTAGCGATAAATGCTGGGATTCCATTTGCCTTCCTTATTGCCAACTGTACCTGCATACTAGTTTTGTGATTCATGCACTAGGGTACTCAGATCCCTCTGCATCAAAACACTCAAAAAAAAATTCTCTCCAATTAAATAATAATTTGCCTTCATATTTTTCTTACCAAAATAGACAGCCTCGCCCTTTTCAACATTAATCTCCATTTTGCTCCATTCACTTAACCTATCCATACCCATTTGTAAATTCCTTATTTATCACAACTTACTAAACCATCTATTTTAGTGTCATCTGCAAATTTGACTTTGGTACCTACTATCACTTCCAAGTCAATATAGACTATAAATAGTTGGGGTCTGAAGACTGAACTCTGTACGTAGAACATTACAGCGCAGTGCAGACCCTTCGGCCCTCAATGTTGCACCGACCTGTGAAACCAATGACCATTTAAATGCCCTTAATATTGGTGAGTCCACTACTGTTGCAGGCAGAGCATTCCATGCCCTTACTACTCTGCGTAAAGAACCTACTTTTGACATCTGTCCAATATCTACCATCCCTCAATTTAAAGCCATGTCCCCTTGTGCTAGCCATCACCATCCAAGGAAAAAAGCTCTCGCTGTCCACCCTATCTAATTCCCTAATCATCTTGTATGCCTCTATTAAGTCACCTCTTAATCTTCTCTCTAATGAAAACAGCCTCAAGTCCCTCAGCCTTTCCTCATAAGACTTTCCCACCAAATCAGACAACATCCTGGTAAATCTCCTCTGCGCCCTTTCCAATGCTTCCACATTCTTCTTATAATGTGGTGACCAGAACTGTACGCAATACTCCAAGTACAGCCGCACCAGAGTTTTGTACAGCTGCAATGCGACTTCATGTCATCCCACTAGTTACATCTTGCCAGCCAGGAAAAGACCCACTTATCCTAACTCTGCTTTCTATTGGTTAGCTAATCCTCTATCCAAACTGATAAATTGTCCCTAATCCCGTGTGAACTAACCTTTAGCGTGGCACTTCAATTCCTTCTGTAAGTCCAGATATACTACAGCTACAGGATACCCATTATCCACCTTGCTTGTTACATCTTTGACAAACTTGAGCAAACTTGCTGACTCTGATGGATTGCATTTTGCAGTGTTTAGCACTGCTGCCTCACAATGCCAGGGACCTGGGTTTGATTCTGGCTTTGGGTCATTGTGTGGAGTTTGCATGCATTCCCCGTGTCTGTGTAGGGTTTCTCCAGGTGATCTGGTTTCTTCCCACAGTGTGTGGATTAGTTTGTTTGGCCTTGATAAATTGCCACTTAGGGGGAATAGGAGAGTAAATATATGACATTACAGGATAGGGCCTGGATGGGATTGTTGTCGACACAGGCTCAATGGGCCAAATGGCCTCCTTCTGTTGATTCAATATTAATAACTTCCAACAATTTCCAAATGACAAATGTTAAACTAATTGACCTATAGTTTTCTACATTTTGTTTCCCAACCTTGTGGAATAATTATTATTAACATTTTCCCATATCCAATCCAGGGAGTTTGGAATATTGGAACCAATGGATCCACTGCTTCCAATGCCACTTCCTTTAAGGTCCTGGCATGTAGGCCATCAGGCTCTAGGAACATGCCTGTCTTTGATAGTAATTTGCTCAGGACTTTTTTCCTTTGCGATGATGGTTCCAAGTTGGCACAATGGCACAGTGGTTAGCACTGCTGCCTTACAGTGCCAGGGATCTGGCTTTGATTCCAGCCTTGGGTCACTGTCCGTGTGAAGTCTGCACATTCTCCCCATATCTGTGTGGGTTTCCTCCAGGTGCTCCAGTTTCCTCCCACAGTCCAAAAGCCGTGCTGGTTACATGGATTGGCCATGCTAAATTGTCCCTCAGTGAACCCGAACAGGCACCATAGTGTGGCGACTAGAGGATTTTCACAGTAAATTCATTGCAGTGTTAATGTAAGCCTACTTGTGATCAATAAACAAAAACTTTAAAAAAAATTCAATAACCTCTGCATTTTCTGTTACTATGAGAATGGTATTCATATCCTCCATAGTGAAAACTGAGACAAACTATTGATTTTAGTGTCTTAGCCATGTCTGCATTCCCTGCTATTATCATCTTCCAAGGGATTATATCCTCAGCGCAACCCTCTCCCTTCCCCCTCAATTCCAGATGGATTGTTGAGAAAAACTCCAACCCAATTCCACACTCCTGGTTTGATAGCTTGTTATGGAAGGAAATGAATATTTTTCATCTAGAAGTACAACAAAAACACTTTAACACTGTGACATAAAATCTACAGTAGAGGGCATTCTAACTCCACAGTGATGACATTGTGCACTGCTAGAGAGTTGAACAGTAAGGGCCCCATTTTACTATTGCATTGTGCCTGTTTTCAGGTGTGAAAACTTGGTAAAGTCAGATGTGAGGCGAATAGTGCGATCCCCGCATCCATGCAGATTCCCACTTCACCAAGGCCCGAAAATGGCTGTGATTGGAACTGTGCCCATTTTAATGCATTTGCATGCATTTAAATTGACTTAATGAGCTGGATGCTCAATCTTACCGACAATTCCCCCTTCGCCATTGCATTCGCCTGTTCAGATTTGGCGCAAAACAGACATGCTCAGCAAAGCTCTGTTTCGGGTGCTCCAGCTTCTGAAGCGGTAAGTTCAAAGTTTCAAATGGCTCTCTGACTCAGATTGGTGGTGGGAGGGGAGGGTGGGGTGGAGAGGAGGGAGGCCTGATCATTCTCTGGCGGGGGTGGGGAAGGACACCAGATGGATCTCTGGTTGGGATGGGGGGGTGGGTGCGGGTCCACAAAAAGATTAGCCATAATCTTACTGAATGGCTCGAGGGGCCAGATGACCTATTCTTGCTCCTGGTTCTTATTTGCCCCACTGATTTCCCCCCCTAAGCTACACAGCTTGGGACACTAAAGGACAACTAACCATGGGTGATCCACCTAACCTACATATCTTGGGATGCTAAGGGGCAAATAACCATGGCTAACCCACACCTTTCCTCCTGTGGGAGGAAACTAGAGCACTCGGAGGAAACCCATGCAGATACGAGGAGAACATGCAGATTCTACTCAGACAGTGACCCAAGACCAGAGTTGAACCCAGGTCCCCGGTGCTGTGAGGCAGCAGTGCTAACCACTCAAATTCTCTAGATATTTGCTTCCTGATTTTGACTGTCGTCCTGTAAGGAATTTCAACCAATTTAGCACGCCAATCCACCTAACCTGCACATCTTCGGAGTGTGGGAGGAAACCCATGCAGACATTTTATGTTCTTAAGCAGCCCTGTGACTGAATACAATTATGTTGTACAAAACTTGAATCCTGGATTCATAGACCATTTCCAGGCAGATGTTGCAATCTTTCAACCAATGCTGCAGTCCCTTGTGTAAGCAAAGAAAAGAAAAATATAAGGTGTAATCAACCGCCAGTTTAGGATCTCAAACAATGATAAGACAGAGTACAGGAATGAGATAGAGAATCTGTTGAATTGATGTGGCAACAATAATCTCTCTCTCAATGTCAACAAAACAAAGGAGGTTGTCATTGACTTCAAGCAGCGTAAAGGAGCACATGCTCCTATCTACATTAAGGGGACAAAGTAGAAAGGGGTGAGAGCTTCAAGTTTTTAGGTGTCCAAATCACCATCAACCTGTCCTGGTTCCCCCCCCCACCCCAACACCGATACTATAATTAAGAAAACCCACCAACGCCTCTATTTCTCAGAAGTCTAAGGAAAATTTGGCACGTCAGCTACGACTCTCACCAACTTTTACAGATGCACCATAGAAAGCATTCTTTCTGGTTGTATCACAACTTGGTATGGGTTCCTGCTCTGCCCAAGACCGCAAGGAACTACAAAAGATCATGAATGTAGCCCAATCCATCATGCAAACCAGCCTCCCATCCATTGACTCTGTCTGCACTTTCCGCTGCCTCAGCAAAGCAGCCAGCATAATTAAGGACCTCACGCACCCCGGACATTCTCTCTTCCATCTTCTTCTTTCAGGAAAAAGACACAAAAGTCTGAGATCCCATACTAACCGACTCAAGAACAGCTTCTTCCCTGTTGCTGCCAGATCTTTGAATGGACTTACCTTGCACTAAGTTGATCTTTCCCTACATTCTAGTTATGACTATAAAAGTACATTCTGCACTCTCTTGTTTCCTTCTCTATGAATGGTATGTTTCATTTGTATAGCGTGCAGGAAACAATACTTTTCACTGTATGTTTATACATGACAATAATAAATCAGATCAAAAAGAGAGCAGAATGAGAGTGGTTTTCAAGTTTTTACTTTCTGCTAAAGCATTTGCTGCACAATAGCTAACAACAAGCCCACCAATCTTTCTTACCATCACTTTTTCTCACTCATGTCGGAGTGTGGCTTCTTGGAAAACATTTTATTTTACAGATGTTGCAACTATTTATTAAAATTCTAATATCAAGTCTGACAATTACGCATTGAAGTAGTTATTTCTTTAAAAAATAGTTTACAGTATTTCAGCAGGATACACAAAGTGGGGAAGGGAGGGGGGGGAAGTTCAAATTGCATTTCCCTGTAAATAGCATCCTGATTTATTTTCACACACCTGTGGATTCTCTTCTGTTCCCCAAGTGAAATTAAAATTGGCCTGGTAAAGGTTTTAAAAATGTACACAGCATACATTCAGTACAATCACGGACATCAGTGTACAATCGTTCAATACCCCAACCGGACCGGGTTTCTAATGATACAAACTGTTAGTCAGCAAAAGCAGATTTAGATTATGTAAACAATCAAGTAGTAGAATAATTTCGATCCTGATTTAACACCATTTAGATCCCACCCACCTGCCCAAGATGAGCTCAAGGTCTTATTGGCTGATAAACACTTGTCAATGTACAAACAACAAGTACAGACATGCAGGGAGTTCACACAAAGAAAGGATGGCGGCGGAACCACGAGACGAACTGTCCTGGCCGTTTTTAACACCCAATCAGTCTTGTACAAATATATAATCGGCAGAAAGAAGTCGCCAGTTACGACCTGCAGCAGCCCGTGCCTTTCATCTCCGAGTTCACGTAATCGTGGAGCTTGAACTTGGGGTCGTTTGGCGATTTCATCGACCTGTGCTTCAGTTCTCTGTAACAAACAGTTGCAGATGACTGTCACGTGCCTGTTCGGAATGTGGGTTCTGCTGATCCCGCAGCCAGGGCTGGGGGCCAGTACAGTGAATGGGCGCCCACTGTGCCTCCTGCTATCTAGAGTTTTGAATGAGCTCATCGTATATTAAGCCGATCTTTCTCTTCGCCCCACCTGTAGCTGCAACACAGCATTCTGCATCCTGTCCTTTCCTTCTCCCCTATGTACTCTACAAAAGGAATGTTTTGTCTATATAATTTCATTGACTCCCTACAATGCAGAAGGAGACCATTGGCCCATTGAGTCTGTACCAACCACAATCCCACCCAGGCCCTATTCCCATAAACCCATTCATTTACCCTGCTAAAAGCAAATTACTGCCGATGCTGGAATCGTTCATTCCCTCCCCCTGCAGTATAATTATCTCCCACTTTCTATGCCTTTTAGCTTTGACAAATGGTCACCTGGACTCGAAATGTCAGCTCTTTTCTCTCCTTACAGATGCTGCCAGACCTGCTGAGATTTTCCAGCATTGTCTCTTTTGGTTTCACTTACCCTGCTAGTCCCCTTGACACTAAGGGGCAACTTAGCATGGCCAATTAACCTAACCCTCACATCTTTGTAGTGTGGGAGGAAGCAGGAGCACTCGAAGGAAACCCAAGCAGACGTGGAGAGAAAGTACAAACTCTATACAGGCAGTGACCTGAGGCCAGAATTGAACCCAGGACCCTGGTGCTGTGAGGCAGCAAGAACTGACTGGAGGAAGAATTGCCGGAATTCTACCGTCCCACCCACCCCCACCACGGAATTGCAGCGGGCGAGGGGCGAAAAAATGGAAATGTCTGTTGACCTCGGGTGGGATCTTCCCATCTCGCTCAAGCGAAACTGTAAAATCCTGCCCAATATTTTTCAACGTATCCCAGTATCTGTGACAATAATAAATCAAATCAATTCAAAAGAAACACTTGGCAGGTCAGGCAGTATCTATGGAGAGAGCAACGGTCAAATGTTTCAGCCTGGTGACTTTTCATCAGAACTGGAAAATAGTTCCCGTGACTCCGTTTATTTACCCTGCTATTCCCTCTGACGCTAAGGGGCAATTCAGCATGGCCAATCAACCTAACCTGCACATCTTTGGAGTGTGGGAGGAAACCGGATCACCTGAAGGGAATTCCACGCAGACAATGGGGACAATGTGCAAGCTCCACACAGACAGTGACCTGAGGCTGGAATCGAACCCAGGTCCCTGATGCTGTGAGGCAGCAGTGCTAACCATGCCACCATGCTGTGCCATATTATTCTGCCTGGGAGGATGGTAGTGCCGGGTTGTCTCACATCCTTTAAAAAGTATGTCATAACATTTAGGGATGTGGGCCAGGTGCTGGCAGTTGGGATTAGGTGGGAGTTCAGGTGTTTCTAATATGTCAGTGTAGACTCGATGGGCTGAAGGGCCTCTTCTGCACTGTATGATTCTATAATTCTATTATCTCAGGAGTCATTCGACTCAGGTTTGCTTGCCTTTTCAGGTTCCTTATTAAATTTACCACAGGGACAATAAGATTGGTTATTTACTTTGATTAAGAATTGTTTGTCACAATAATCCTCACTGACATTTGCCCAGTGCAGGTAATATCAAAGGATCATTCTCGCATCACTTACTTTGCAATAGCCATAAATGCCAGCTCAACATTTAGACCAGTTTTGGCACTTGTTTCCATAAATGGCACTCCGTATTCCTAGAAGGAGATAATGGCCAATTAGATATATCCACAGCAAACTCATTGCAGAGGGATTTTCACCCTCACTACCGAGTGAATTGCACCTCCACCATTAGCAGTCACCAAGTTCCATTCCTCTGATGTCCACCAGCCAACTGATCACCAGCCTCATCATCAAATTACCCCATGATCACCTTGATGAATGTTTTTCCCAGTATTGGAAAATAGTTCTGAATTATTAAATCCATAAGGGAGGATTTTCCCGTCCCACAGGAATCATAGCGGGCGGGGGGGTGGGGGGAGAAGGAGGGGGAGGAGGGGGCGGGCACCATGCTAAGGTCCGTTGACCTTGGATGGATTTTCCGGAGTAAGCGGGGCCGGAAACTCCCGCCCATAGTCTTGCATTAACCGATGCTTTCAGTCACACCCCTTCATTAAAAAAAAGGAACTGGCGGAATAAGATCTATTTAGTGAAACCCTAAATCTGTCCTTAAATCATCCCAATTTTTGTTCCCCTTCCACATTGTCATTTTTGGCCCAGCGAGGCAACTGCCACTGGAATCATCTGAAGGGCAAAAACAGCAAAAGTAACAAATAGAAGAGTTGATCTGTTAATTGGGCTCTGAATCTCTCCATCCTGAATTCTCACTGACTGTTGGTTCACGTCACTGTATCACCATACCCGCCAGTTAATGCCTAATCGTACTGCCCACAGAATCTCTCACCTTAACCTCCCATTCTGACGGAGTCAGGCTTGACCTGAAACTGGCAAAGGACGGTCCGGGTGTCTTAGCACAAAGTCCTTTCACCTGCGTCTTGCTTTCAACCCATGCTCGGTGGTGGAATGGAGATCTTTCTCCCTATTCCCGTTTTCCTGGTTTCCTCGCCACCAGCAGCACTCTATTCCGGGAACTTCATTTTGCAAAATTTTCCCAGCCGCGCAGTTTAAAAAGAAGACAAAGGGTGTGACCTTTCCCCCTGCTGTGCCAGTCGACCAGCACAGTGTGCCAGTAAGATAGCGCACGAGGCTTTCTCGCCAGGAGCGAACCGGCCTCGCACCGAAAGCCATCTTCCCGGTTCTGTTTTGCAATCGGCTTTGCACCCTTTTTGTGTGTTTCCTGAAACACAGAACTTTTCGGGGAAGATCACTTCCAAAGTGTGGTTTAAAAAGGAACATACCTTGGCTAATTTTTCTCCTGCTTCTTTCTTCACTGCTCTCTCTTGAGCCACATCAGCCTTTAAAAGACAAAAATGGTAATGAATATGTTTCAGGGTCACAACTTCATGTGTGAGTGAGTCTGCGCACTTCCTAAACAGTGTGGCCTATCCCCATACTAAATGGTGCAGTTCCCAATTGCTAAATACAAGCTGTACAGATTGAAATTTCCAATGATCACAGTTCCAATGCTTTACTCTTTGCCTTTGCTTGGTGCTCTTCTGAAATGGCCAAGTGATGTTATTTAAGGAATAAAAGAAAAATACTGTAGATGCTGGAATCTGAAACCAAAAGAGAAAAGGCTGGAAAATCTCAGCAGGTCTTGACAGCACCCGTGGGGAGAGAATAGAGCCATTGTTTTGAGTCAGAGCTCTGACCAAGGACTCGAAATGTTGTCTCTATTCTCCCTCCAAAGATGCTGTCAAGACCTGCTGAGATTTTCCAGCATTTTCTGCCTTTGATGTGAGGGAATTTTCTGTCGCGATTTACCATTCTACCAAAGGGTGGCAGCAGCTGGTCACACTGCAAAAAGATCGGCTGAGTAAAGTTAAGCCTCAGAATTACACTCATCTGGGGAAAATCAACTTAACAAGTGAAAGGGAGGTCAATTTAACAAAAGGTCAAATCAACAAATCAAAGGGGCAACTCCTAAGCTTAGAAATGATGGAGTGATAAGTGGGCACTGAAGGGGGTACATGCCCATTTGGACTGCGCCAGGCACTTCATTGGTCAATGTGCCAACCTGGAACAGCATTCTGCCCTTGACAAATTGGGGCCAAATGCCCCTTTCTACCTTCTTTCCCATACTTTTACCATATTTTTACTTTGCTCTGGAGCATTGTTTCAATTTTTAAGGCGATGGCCTCATAGTGTTATCACTAGACAATTAATCCAGAAATGTTAATCAGCTAATGTTCTGGGGACCCGGGTTCAAATCCCGTCACAGCAGTTGGTGGAATATGAATTCAATTTTAAAAAGTCTGGAATTAAGAGTCTACTGAATACCATGAAACCACTGTTGATTGTCGGAGAAACCAATCTGGTTCACTGATGTCCTTTAGGGAAGGAGATCTGCCGTCCTTATCTGGTCTGGCCTACATGTGACTGCAGATCCACAGCAATGTGGTTGACTCCCAACTGCCCTCTGAACAAGGGAAACTAAGGATGGGGAATAAATGCTGGCCAGCCTTATGGGCGGCATGGTGGCATAGTGGTTAGCACTGCTGCCTCAGGGACCAGGGACCCGGGTTCGATTCCTGGCTTGGATCACTGTCTGCATGGAGTCTGCACATTCTCCCTGTGTCTGTGTGGGTTTCCTCCGGATGCTTCAGTTTCCTTCCACAGTCTGGTTAGGTGCATTGACCATGCTAAGTTCTCCCTCTGTGTAGCCGAACAAGCACCGCAGTGTGGCAACTAGAGGATTTTCACAGTAACTTCATTGCAGTGTTAATGTAAGCCTATTTGTGACACCAGTAACTGATGAAACTACTGTCACTGACATATGGTTGAGAGAGGGGCAGGATTGACAGCTCAATATTCCAGGATATAGGACCTTCAGGGAAGGAGGTAAAAGAGGAGGGGGGGAGTTGCAATTTTGATCAGGGAATCAATTACATGAGTAGGGAGGGATGACATTTTGGAAGGCTCTTCAAATAAATTTGGGTAGAACTTAAAAACCAAAAAAGGAATAATTACATTGTTGGGAGTGTTCAACAGGCCCCCGAACAGTCTGAGGGAAATAGAAGAGTGGATATGCAGGAAAACTTTAGAGAAGAGTTAAAATAGTAGGCTGGTTGAGGATTTGAACTTTGCCAACATTAACTGGTAATAATGGTTTAGAGAAAGCAGAATTCTTAAAATGCATCCAGGAGAACTTTTTAAGACAGTGCGTCGAAGGTTCTACAAGAGAAGGGGCAATCCTGGACTTAAATTTAGGTAATAAAGCCAGGCAAGTGATTGAAGTATCAATGGGGGAGCATTTTGCAGACAGCAATCTTAATTCGGTTAGATACAAGACTTTTTTGAAAAAGGACAAGGATGGGCCAGAAATCAACGTTCCAGAAATCAATGCAATCAATGTTACGTATAAGATAATGAAGGGGATGGATAGGGTAGAGGTAGAGAGATTCTTCCCGCTCAGAAAGGACAGCAGGACTAGAGGGCACAGCCTCAAGATAAGGGGAGGGCAGTTTAGAACAGAGTTGAGGAGGAACTTCTTCACCCAAAGGGTGGTGAATCTCTGGAATTCTCTGCCCGTTGAAGTGGTGGAGGCTACCTCGCTAAATATATTTAAGACACGGGTAGATAGGTTTTTGATAGGCAAGGGAATTAAGGGTTATGGGGAGAAAGCAGGAAAGTGGAGCTGAGCCACTTCAGATCAGCCATGATTTTATTGAATGGTGGGGCAGGCTTGAAGGGCTAGATGGCCTATTCCTGCTCCTATTTCTTATGTTCTTATGTTCTAAACTGAGGGAAGGCTGGCTTCAATAAGATCAGATCTGATTTGGACTGGGACCAGACAATTTTAGGTAAAACTGTGATGGGACAGTGGGAGGCATTTAAGAAGGAAATAGGGAGAGTATAGGGCCAAAATGTTCCAAATAAAAAAAATTGGGACCAACAAATCCAGTGAACCCTGGATATTGGAGGATATACAACATTGGATAGAGAGAAAAAGGGAGGCTTATGGCAGACACCGAGGGCTCAAAGTCCTAGAGGAGTATTGAATGTGCAAGAGGGAACTTCAACAGGAAGTTAAGGGAACAAAAGGAGTGGTTGGCAAGTAGAATAAAGAAAAATCCAAACTTGTTTTACAAATACATTAAGGGCAAAAGGATAACGAGTGAGAGTAGGGCCTGTTAAAGACCACAGTGTGTGCGGCCAGAGGACATAGGTAGGGTTCTAAATGAATACATCGTGTCAGAGTGAGGGGTACAATGTGAGTGTAGAGATCAGGGAGAAGGACTGTGATACAATTAAAAAAAACATAGGGGAGAAGGGGGTCTCAGTGGTCTACACAGAACAAAAAAGATTCCAGCACAGGAAGGGGCCCTTCAGCTACCCCTCCCCCCCCCCGACCCCCCACACCCCCCAAGCCTACACCAAACATGCTGCCCGACTGAACTAAAACCCCCTACCCTTCTGGGGACCATATCCCTCCATTCCCATCCTGTTCATGTATTTGTTAAAATGCTCTTTAAAAATCACTATCATATCCTCTTCCACTACCTCCCCCGGCAGCAAGTTCAAGGCACCCTCCATCCTCTGTGTAAAAAAAAAATGCATTGTACATCTCCTTTAAACCTTGCCCCTTGTACCTTAAACCTGTGCCCCCTAGTAATTGATTCTTCCACCCTGGGAAAAAGCTTCTGACTATCCAAGTCAGAAGCTAAGTCTGGCAGGCTTAAAAGTAGATAAATCTCCAGGCCTGGATGAAATGTATCCCAGGCTGTTGAGTGAGGCAAGGGAGGAAATAGCAGGGATTCTGGCAATAATTTTCAATTCTTCTCTGGCCACAGGAGAGATGCTGGGGGAATGGAGGACAGCCAATGTGGTACCATTATTCAAGAATGGAGGAAGGAATAAAGCAGGAAACTACAGGCCAGTAAGTCTAACCTCAGTTGGAGGGAAACCATTGGAAGGAATTCTGAGAAACAGAATTAATCTGCATTTGGAGAGGTAGGAGTTAATGAAGACTAGTCAACGTGGTTTTGTTAAAGGGAGGTCATATCCCAGCAATTTGATTGAATTTTTCAAAGAGGTGACCAAGTGATTAGATGAAGGCAAAGCATTTGAGATAGTCTACTTGGAAGTCAGCAAGGCTTTTGACAAAGTGAGACTGATAGCGAAGGTAAGTGTCAATGGGATCCAAGGAAATTTGGCAAATTGGATCTAGAATTGGCTGAGTGGCAGGAAGCAGAGGGTTTTGGTTAAAGGGTGATTTTTGACTGGAAGACTGCATCTAGTGGGGTCCTGCAGGGATCAGGGTTGGGGCCCTTGCTGCTTGTGATAAATGGTCTTGATTTGAATGTAAGAGGGCTGATCAGTAAGTTTGTGGATGATACAAAAATTGCTAGGGTGGTAAATAGTGAGGAGCCTTAGACTACAGGAGGATATAGACTGCAAGGCCAGATGGGCTGCTCTGTGGCAAATGGAGCTCAATCCAGATAAGTGTGAGGTGATGCTCCAGAGCAGGACAAATAAGATAAGGGAATACATGGTGAATACCCTGGGAAGCACCGAGGATCAGAGGAAGTTTGGTGTGTGCAGGTACACTGTCCCTTAAAGAAACAGGGCGGGTGGATAAAGTGGAATTTTTGACTTTATTAGTCGAGACATGGGCCGGAATTCTACTGCCCCGCTCGCCATGGGAATTGGAGTGGGTGAGGAGCAGAGCATAGAAACATCCAATGATCTTGGTGGGATTTTACAGTTTTGGGACGAACGAGGTTGTAAAATCCTACCCACAGAGTTTTAGAGCAAGGAGGTTGTGCTGGAACTATATAAAACACTGGTTAGGCCACAGCTAGAATATTGGGTGCGGTTCTGGAATCCACATTACAGGAGGTATGTGGCGGTATTGGAAAGGGTAGAGAGGAGATTTATCAGGATGTTGCCAGGGCTGGAGAGTTTTAGTTATGAAGACAGACGAGATAGACTGGGATTGAGTTCCTTGAAGCAGAGGAGACTGAGGAGGGACATGATTGAGATGTAAATGAGATTAAACCCAAGCAGGCATGGGGAGAATGAGCAAACTCCACACAGACAGTCATCCTCGGCCGAAATTGAACCCAGGTCCCTGGCACTGTGAGGCAGCAGCGCTAACACTGCTGCCTCACCATGCCATCAAGATATCCTGATGACACAAGAGGACCAATTCCATGTGCTCCTCTCACTCACACGACCAAAAGGAGGATGTGGAGGTTTTGGAGAGGGTACAGGAAACCTTTACCAGGATGTTGCCTGGTATGGAGGGCATTGGCTATGAGATGTTGGAGAAACTTGGTTTGCTCTCACTGGAATGATGGACATTGAGGGGCCACCTGATAGAAGTCTACAAGATTATGAGGGGCATGGACAGAGTGGATAGTCAGAAGCTTTTTCCCAAGGTGAGAGAGTCAATTATGAGGGGGCATAGGTTTAAGATGTGATATCTGAGGCAAGATATTTACACAGAGGGCAGTAGGTGCTGGAACTCACTGCTAGGGAGGTAGTGGAAGCAGATACAATAGTGACCCTTAACTTGACAAATAGATGAATAGGATGGGAATAGAGGGATATGGTCCCCCGGAGGGCAGGGGGTTTTAGTTCAGTCGGGCAGCATGGTTGGTGCAGGCTTGGAGGGCCAAAGGGCCTGTTCCTGTGCTGTAATTTTCTTTGTTCTTCATCAATCCCTTCCTGGCCGCTCCTGCTCATCTCCAAGCCTGCATTTGAGTTGTGTGCGGTCAAAATCGTAGGCCTTTGATTGTGATAGTGCTTTCAAAGACTGGCACCTGAATGGATACAAAGGTGTGGCACGCCAGCACTCACCTTGTTACCCAATAGCATGATTACCACGTCTTGCGTTGCATATTCATGGATCTCCGTCAGCCAGGCCTAAAAAGAACAAGAGAAATGGTGTTAAAATCTCTTGAACCACAAAAACCACAAAGTCGGTGTGAACGATCTAATTCGGTTCCCCCTCCACTGACAACGACCAAGGTTCAAAAACCGATGGGAAAGTTTCTGTAGCGACACTGGATAAAAATTATATAAAGAGACAGGTGAACGATGATGGGGAAAGCTTGCAATCTGAATTTAGTGGTCAGTAAAATGGGAAAGATCGAGGCATCTCAAAGCAAAACATTCAATCACTGGATCACTGTCGGTTGCTTGGATACATGCGATCCCAAGGTAGCTCACTCCCAGCTTAGTTCCTGCTCAGAGTTAATCCCTTCAGCAAGTGGCTAGCTTTAAGATCATTGTTACTGTTACATTTCAAACAGAAAATGCTGGAAAATCTCAGCAGGTCTGACACATATGTGGAGAGAGAATAGAGCCAACGTTTCGAGTTTAAGTTTATTAGTGTCACAAGTAGGATTACTTTAACACTGCAATGATGTTACTGTGAAAATCCCCCAGTCGCCACACTCTGCATCTGTTCGGGTACACTGATCGAGAATTTAGCATGGCCAATGCATCTGACCAGCACACCTTTTGGACTGGGGGAGGAAACTGGAGCACTCGGAGGAAGCCTCCTACATTCACAGGGGGAAGGTGCAAACTCTACACAGAGAACCCGATTTTACCATCGAGTTGCACCTGTTTTTGGGCACGAAGATTTGATAAAGCTGGGCATGAGGCAAGTAGTGCGATCCGCGCCGGTTCCCCCTTTACCAAGGCCTGAAAATGGCCACAATCAGGACTGCGCCCGAAACGGGTGCAATGCAAATGCATTTGCATGCATTTAAATTGACTTAATGGGCTGCACACCCAACCTCAGCAGCACTTCCCCTTTCACCACCGCGTTCGCCCACCCAGAATCGGCACAAACAGACATACTCCGTAGAAGTCCGATCCAGGCATTCCAGTTAGTGAGCATCCAGCGGCTCTGCTCAAGATCGGTAGTGGGGGAAGGGGGGGTCCGCTGCCACTCTACCTGAGATCAGTGGAGGGGAAGGGGGGGTCCGCTGCCACTCTACCTGAGATCAGTGGAGGGGAAGGGGTGGGGTCCGCTGCCACTCTGCCTGAGATCAGTGGAGGGGAAGGGGGGGTCCGCTGCCACTCTGCCTGAGATCAGTGGAGGGGAAGGGGGGGTCCGCTGCCACTCTACCTGAGATCAGTGGAGGGGAAGGGGGGGTCCGCTGCCACTCTGCCTGAGATCAGTGGAGGGGAAGTGGGGGGGGTCCGCTGCCACTCTGCCTGAGATCAGTGGAGGGGAAGGGGAGGGTCCGCTGCCACTCTGCCTGAGATCAGTGGAGGGGAAGGGGAGGGTCCGCTGCCACTCTGCCTGAGATCAGTGGAGGGGAAGGGGTGGGGTCCGCTGCCACTCTGCCTGAGATCAGTGGAGGGGAAGGGGTGGGGTCCGCTGCCACTCTGCCTGAGATCAGTGGAGGGGAAGGGGAGGGTCCGCTGCCACTCTGCCTGAGATCAGTGGAGGAGAAGGGGGGGGGGTCCGCTGCCACTCTGCCTGAGATCAGTGGAGGGGAAGGGGAGGGGGGGTCCGCTGCCACTCTGCCTGAGATCAGTGGAGGGGAAGGGGGGGGTGCGCTGCCACTCTGCCTGAGATCAGTGGAGGGGAAGGGGGGGTCCGCTGCCACTCTGCCTGAGATCAGTGGAGGGGAAGGGGGGGTCCCCTGCCACTCTGCCTGAGATCAGTGGAGGGGAAGGGGGGGGTCCGCTGCCACTCTGCCTGAGATCAGTGGAGGAGAAGGGGGGGTCCCCTGCCACTCTGCCTGAGATCAGTGGGGTGGAAGATGGGGGAGGGGCCTGCGATCAGTCTGGGTGGCAGAGGGTTTGGGGAGGATAAGGGGTCAGTACTGTTGTGGGGTGGGACACTGTCTGTGGGAACCAGAGGGAGGCATTATCAGGCCTGGGAGGGATGTGGCAGGGGAGCCGCAATCTATCTTTTTTACTGCACATGTGCAGTTGGAGGCACTGATCGGAGCTACAGGGTTTCAGGCACGTTAAGCCCTGCACACAGGCTTCTGGGCACGTTCAGCCCTGCACACAGGCTTCTGGGCACGTTCAGCCCTGCACACAGGCTTCTGCAATGCAATTCAGAATCACTGATATTTTTTCAGGCAAAATGCATATGGGGGTGCCTAAAAACAGGTCTAAAAGTTGGATCTGAAACACTCACCCAATTTCAAGTCTGCCCAACACTTCGAATCAAAATGGTAAAATAGGGCACAAAGAGTCACCCAAGGCCGGAATCGAACCTGGGTCTCTGGCGCTGTGAGGCAGCAGTGCTAACCATTGTGTTGTCCCCTTATGGCAATGCAGTCTCACCACCTTCTTGAATATCTGTGCTCATCTAATTCAGTTTTTAAGGTTCTTTTATTGTCACAAGAAGGCGTACATTAACACTGCAATGAAGTTACTGAGAAACTTCCCTTGACACCATACTCCGACGCCTGTTTGGCTACACTGAGGGAGAATTTAGCATGGCCAATGCACCTAACCTGCACATCTTTTGGACTGTGGGAGGAAACCCAAGCAGACACAGGGGGGATATGCTGACTTTGCATAGACAGAGACCCAAGCGGGAATCGAACCCGGGTCCCTGACGCTATGAGGCAGCAGTGCTAACCACTGTGCCACCGCGAGATACTGTGAGAACTGCTGAGATTTTGCAGCACTTCCTGTTTGAGTTATAAGATCAAGGTTGCTGGTACATTTCTTGATGAAGCCTTGCATCCTGCAGTGGTGTTCCAGTGAATAAGTTTTGTCAAGTTGTCACTCGGAAGCAAAGTAGGTTAGCTTGCAAATCGTCCTGCTTCTGCACGGAGCTGAAATACAACTACAGTCATCAATCATTTCTTACTGTCCTGCTACCTTAATTTCTAGCTGGCAGATGATGGAATAAAGCATCCCAGTGAGTCTCCTATTAAACAGCAAAGTAATACTTCACACATTTTTGGCTGTGGTCAGCAATGAAATCTCGACAAGTTGACTGCTGCATTGATTAGATAACACACTGGTTCCATCGTTCTGAGGTGTGGCACTCATTTAAAGTCTGAATAGGCTTATCACTTCATCCCTAAGGGAGCTGAAGGGAGCGTTGTATAAATACACCTAAAATACCAGGTTGACACGTCACTTGGACTGAGCTTCTGATTTAGTAAAGCTCGCACTCGCTGCTCTGTCCACCATACCCAATGAATCAGGTCCTGGCTATCGAGGAGATGGCAAATGAGTAATGAAGTACCTACGTGATAACTGATTGTGCTGACACTTCTCCACGCACAGCTTTTCCCTGCCCTGTAATCTTTTCTAGTCATGTCTCGCTAGTTTGCTTTATCTTTCTGTGAAGGGTGCAATCAACCCGTCTCTCTTCGCTCAACTCAGTTAACAGCTCCAGCCACCTTTGACCGACCGTTGTGACTTTTCTAAGCAGCCCACACACATTCAGAAATAATTGGCTTTCTTTCACATAACTAAACGAATCATGGACTAGCTCGGGTGAATGCATGGTGTTATGGGGATATGGCCTGGATGGGATTATGGTTGGTGTAGACTCAATGGGCCGAATGGCCTCCTTCTGCACTGTAGGATTCTATAGTTCCTATGTAGTTGCACAAAGTTATATAGTATTAACAGGCCATTCAGCCCATCTGCTCCACCCTGGTGTTCATGCTCCACCTAAACCTTCTTCCCGTCCTTTCCCGTCTAACCCTTTCAAACATACAATACTTCTTTCTCCCTCAAGCACTAAACCCATGTCTAACTTCCCCTTAAATCAAAATGCTGCAGATGCTGGAAATCTGAAATAAAAACAGAAAATGCTGGATCAACTCAACAAGTCTGGCAGCATCAGAAGAGGAAGAAATAATGTTAATGTTTCGGATCTAAGGATCATTTAGGCGCTGCCCGCTGAGCTTATCCATTATTTCTAACGCTCCCTTAACATGTGCATACATCTTGTGAAATTTGGTACCTCTCTCAAGTCTGTAACCTTGGAAACAAACCTTTTCTTTAAGGAGTTCCATAGAAGCTGTAGAATCCCTACAGTGTGGAACAAGGCCATTTAGACCATTGAGTGTGCACCAACACTCTAAAAGAACATCTCAACTGAGGACCCCCTTCTGCTCTATGCCCATAACTCCACACATTTACGATGGCTAATCCACCTCATCTAAATGGGTGGCATGGTGGCACAGTGGTTAGCACTGCTACCTCACAGTGCTAGGGACCTGGGTGGAATTTGCACATTCTCTCCATGCCTGCATGGGTTTCCTTCAGATGCTCCGGCTTCCTTCCAAAGGAAGGAATGATGTGCAGGTTACGTGGATTGGCCATGATAAATTGCCCCTTTGTGTTAGGGGATTAGCAGGGTAAACATGAGGATAGGCCTGGGTTGGACTGTGGTTGGTGCAGGCTTGATGAGCCGAATGGCCTCCTTCTGCACTGTAGGGATTCTACACATTTTTGGACTTGGGAGGAAATGGAACACCTGGAGGAAACCTACGCAATCTTGGGGAGAACATGCAAACTCCACACAGTCACCCAGGGCTGGAATCGAACCCGGGTCCCTGGCGTTGTGAGGCAGCCGTATTAACCATTGCACCACCACTCTGCCCATCCTGTCTATTTGTCCCCTCACTCCCCTTAAAGTGCAGCATGTCAGTTCTTGCCAGTGTCCTTCAATACTTATCCCTCAACCAGTATCACAAAAACAGAAAATCTAGCCATTATCTCATTGAGAGAGCTTTCTGTACGTCTTGTAAGTGTGTAGCCACTGTGTATCTTATATTACAACAGAGAAGGTGTACACATTTTGGCTGCCAAATGCTTGGAACATTCTAATGCTGTGGAAGGTGCTATAGAAATGGAAGCACTTTCTTCCTTAAGTGCCAGATTGATAAGATGTGTTGGCTGCAAGATTGTTAATATTCACAGTTGGGCTGACGTTCTTTCAGCTTGGGCTGAATTTGCAACAGATCCCAGAGGTGATGATCTCACGTCCAATATTTGCACTGCCTTTCCTAGCAAATGTTCCAAAAATTTAATCTGTTCCGGGAGACTGGATGAAATGAGTTGAGCTGCAGCTTGTTACAGGCTAGTTCATTGGAATTCATATGAAAATAAATTCCAAGTTAAATTAACAGAATCATTTCCAAAGGCTATAAAATGATCAGTTATCTAACAGAAGATCGATTATAAATGATGAGCCTTCAAATGAGCACATTATAAACGTCCATATTGAAGCAGTTAGGAATATATTAAAATGATTATTACGCTAGGAATGTAATCAATTATTTCTGGGGTTGGCAATAACTGAGGCCGAGCAGAATGTAGTGGCATGGTCACTGGACTAGTAATCTAGAGGTTCATGCTAATGCTATCACAGTATGGGTGGCATGGTGACAGAGTGGTTAGCACTGATCACCTCATAGTGCCAGAGTCCCTGGTTCAATTCTAGCCTTGGGTCACTGTCTGTGCTGAGTTTGCACATTCTCTCTCTATTTATGTTATAAGGAGAGGCTGGATAGACTGGGATTTTTTTTTCCCTGGAGCGTAGAGACTTAGGGGTGATCTTATGGAGATCTTTAAATAATGAGAGGCAACATCTTTTCCCAAAGATAGGGGAGTCTAAAATTAGAGGCATAGGTTTAAGGTGAGAGGGGAGAGATACAAAAGGATCCAGGAGGGCATTTTTTCACACAGAGGGTAGTGAGTGTCTGAAACAAGCTGCCAGAGGTAGTAATAGAAGCTGGTACAATTTTGTCTTTTAAAAAACATTTAGACAGTTACATGAATAAGATGGGTATAGAGGGGTATGGGCCAAATGTGGGCAATTGGGACTGGCTTAAAGAAAAAGCAGCATGGACAAGTTGGACAGAGGGCCTATTTCCGTGTTGTAAACTCCTATGACTCTATGACTCCATTCTCCCCGTGTCTGTGTGGGTTTCCTCCAAGTGCTCTGGTTTCCTCCCATTGTCCAAAGATGTGCAGGTTAGGTGGATTGGCCATGCTAAATTGACCCCAGGGGAACTGGGAAGGTAAATATTTGGAGTTATGGGCCTGGATGGGATTGTTATCAGTGCAGGCCCAATGGCCTTCTTCTGAATTATAGGGATTCTATGATTCTATGGCAGGGGTTCGAATCCCACGGGTAGAGGGTGAAATTTGTATTCAATAATGACCAGGAATTAAAAGTCTAATCGTGACCATTGTTAAAAACCCAGATAGTTCAGTGATGCACTTTAAGGAAGGAAATCTGTCATCCTAATCTGGTCTGGCCTACATATGACTCCTGACAGACTCAAAGCAATGCGCTTGACTCTAAACTGCCATCTAAAACAGTCTGGCAATCCATTCAGTTCAAGAGCAGTTAGAGATGGGTATCAAATGCTGGCACTTCCCAGTGATGCCCACCTCCCATGAAAAAAATCTTAATTTCTTCATGCATGGCTATATTCCAACTGAACAATCATGAAAATTTGGCTTGAAGTGAATGTAAGGTGTTAGGGACCAGATCAGAAACTCCGAGATATATTATGAAGTTAGCCTAGACCCCAACACTTTTTTTGGTTTTGGCATTGGTGCGAGCATAAGGTGTTTTGCTCCAGGTGTGATTCTATTGACCCACTGGTTCAGTTTTATTAAAGCAAACTTTATTTAACAACACAATTAAGACATAACAAAAAGAATTAACATAACTTTTACCAACTGAAATATATAAACATGACAAGATATAATCGTTAACAGCTAGCTATCTCTATAGCTCCAATTTAAGCAATATCCCCACAGTCATACATCCTTCTTCAGAATCACTGAGCATAAAAAGGTCATGTAGATGCTAGATTTGCAGCCCTTTAACCCTTCTGGTCAGACATACAGAAAGATGTCAGTTTTCTGATTCCCATATAACAGCCTTCAGAGAAAGATCTATCTTCAAACAGCAAACTTAAGAGAAAGCGATCTATTTGCTTGCAGGTCCCAGTCTCCAATCTTCAGAGAAATAAAAGGAGAAACACTACTTCTCCCTAATTATCCCAAGCTGAAATTGTTTCTCTCTGTCAGTCAAGCCTAATCAGATGATTTTTCTTGTCAATCAACCTAATCAAACACCACTGTGAAAATCCCCAGGGGAAAACACTAAAATAACATAACTGCATTAGTCCAGATTAAAACAAATATTCCAACAATTAGGAATTAATTATACTTTTGCAGCATTAACTGGTAGGCTGCCAGTTATGGACAAAATAACAAGTCAAGTCTGTTCCTTCCAGAAACCTGAGCTGAAGCAGCTTGGAAATAGACATTGATGTACATTTCACATGTTCTTCCGAGAATAAGATGGACTCCAATATCTGGATGCAAGATCCTCCTCTCGTTTTTTGAATTCTGATGTGGATCAGTATCTAAGGGAAGGCAATGGCCTAGTGGAGTTATCATTGGACAATTAATATAAAAGCTCAGCTAAGGTTCTGGGACTCTGGGTTCGAATCCCTCAACAGAAGACGGTGGGATCTGAATTCAATAATAAATATCTGGAATTAAGATCTACTACATTCTTAATTGTTGGAAAAAACCATCTGGTTCACTAATGTCCTTCAGGGAAGGAAATCTGCCGTTCCTACCTGGTCTGACCTATATGTGACTCCAGAGCCACAACAATGTACTTGACTCTCAACTGCCCTCTGAAGAAGGGCAATTAGGGATGGGCAATAAATGCTGGTCAGCTAATGACACTCATATGCCACGAATGACTACAAAAAGATTCTTCACACTAAAAAGATGGAGTCTGTAGCTTCATGATTCAGCATTGCTATGTTGTTTCCAATGAGATACGTGCACACAGCAAAGCATATAGGTCCCATGAGCACACCTTGACTAATATACATGTTGCAGACTTGGCATTCATACAAAGTTTTCCCACAAGATGTGCAGCACAGAGTAAGGATCAGGAGCATAATGGAATACTCTCCATTTTTTGCATAGCAGCAACTCAATAACACTCAAGCAACTCAACCAAAATGGGATAAATCACTGAACTTTGATTTGATTAGTATACAGTGAAATGTGTTGTTTCTTGCGTGTGATACAGACAAATCATACTGTTCATAGAGAAGGAAAGGAGAGGGTGCAGAGGGTGTAGAGAAAGATCAACTTAATGCGAAGCAGGTCCATTCAAACGTCTGACAGCAGCAGGGAAGAAACTGTTTGTGAGTCAGTTGGTACGTGACCTCAGACTTTGTACTCTTTTCCCCACGGGAGAAGGTGAAAGAGAGAATGTCTGGAGTGCGTGGGGTCCTTAATTATGCTGGCTGCTTTGCTGAGGCAGCGGGAAGTGTAGAGAGAGTCAATGGATGGGAGGCTGGTTTGTGTAATGGATTGTGCCACATTTTCAATCTTTTGTAGTTTCTAGCGGTCTTGGACAGAACAGGAGCCATAACAAGCTGTGAGACAACCAGAAATAATGCTTTCTACGGTGCATCTGTAAAGGTTGGTGAGACCGGTAGCGGGCATGCCAAATTTCCACTTGCTTATCACCAGCTTAAACATCCATTTGCTCCACCACCACACACTGTTTTTGCAGCATGTGCAATCTACAAGATCTACTGCAGCAAGTTGCCAAGGTTTTTTTGGCAGGACCACCCAAACAGTAAGCCGCACCACTTTGAGGGGCAAGGACAGTACATGAATGAGAATGCCATTCCCTGCAACATGCCATCTCAATTCGGGACATGTACTACCTGTTGTTTCATTGTCTGCTGGGTCTATATCCTGGAATAACTTCCTCACCAGCACTACTGCAGTGCCTGCACCACAGCCAAATGTAGTGTGTCAAGAAGGCAGCACATCACCAAGTTCTTGTTGTAATTCAGTTTTGGGATGTGGGCATTTATTGCCCATCCCTAACTGCCCTCCATTTCATAGGGAATCATTGCTGTGGGTCTGGAGTCACACGTAAGCCAGATCTGGTAATCTTGGCATAATTGCAGATTTTTAAAAATTGAATTTAAATTCTATGGTGGGACTCGAACAGGGGTCCCCAGTGCATTACATTGGCTCACTAGTCCAGTGGCAATACCATTGTACTACCACCATCCCTAAAGGGCAGTTAAGGATAGATAATAAATGTCAGCCTTTCCAGCAATGACCACATTCTAACACATTATTTTAAAAATAAAAGTCAACTGAGTTCCCTGATAAATTCAAGAATGGTCACGTGCCGATGGAACTGTACCCAGCACAAGCTAATTCTTACAGTAGATGAGGCAACTCGTCAATCTTAAGAGAAACTTTCAGTGATATTTTGTTTGTGAAACCCACCAATCTAGCCAGTGGCTGAGCTTTGATTGAATTTAGGAGTCGCAGCGTCATGTTGCAACTGTACACAACTCTGGTGCGGCCGCACTTGGAGTACTGTGTGCAGTTCTGGTCCCCACATTACAGGAAGGATGTGGAGGCTTTGGAGAGGGTGCAGAGGAGGTTTACCAGGATGTTGCCTGGTATGCAGGGGAGGTCCTATGAGGAGAGACTGAGGGATTTGGGGTTGTTTTCACTGGAAAGAAGGCGGCTAAGAGGGGATCTTATAGAAACATATAAGATGATTAGAGGTTTAGATAGGGTGGATGGTGATAGCCTGTTTCCTCGGATGGAGAAATCTAGCACGAGGGGGCATGGCTTTAAATTAAGGGGGGGTAGTTATAGGACGGATGTCAGGGGCAGGTTCTTTACCCAGAGGGTGGTGAGGGACTGGAATGCCCTGCCTGCTGCAGTTGTAAATGCGCCTAGTTTGGGGGCGTTTAAGAGATTGGTGGATAGGTTTATGGACGAAAAGGGAGTGGTTTAGATTAGTGGGTCAATGTTTTTTTTTTAAAAATAAGACTGGTCGGCGCAACATTGTGGGCCGAAGGGCCTGTTCCGCGCTGTAATGTTCTATGTTCTATGTTCTATGTTCTATGATCTATTCTCTTTTTAACAACCAATCTCACACACTCCCGAGCATTTTTAACTGAGATGAGCCCTCGCTGACTTTGGGTAAGCGCCAAAGGTTGTAGTGAAAGCTTCTTAGGATCACAGTCATGTGGGTTTTTGCCTTCAGAAATTCAAAGCTTATTTATCAGCGTCACAAGTAGGCTTACATTACAATGAAGTTACTGTGAAAATCCCCCAGTTGCCACAGTCCTGCGCCTGTTCGGGTACACTGAGGGAGAAATTAGCATGGCCAATTCACCTAACCAGCAGTTTTTCAGACTGTAGGAGGAAATTAGAGCATCCGGAGGAAACCCACACAGGCACAGGGAAAACCAGCAGACTCCGCACCGGCAGTGACCCAAGCCGGGAATTGAACCCTGGTCGCTGGCGCTGTGAGGCAGCAGCACTAACCACTGTGCCACCCCCTTCCCAAAAAGGATTGGTTAGTGTGAACTCTGAAATACAGGGCAGGTGGAAGCACAGAGTGGATATTCAATGGGTAACTGTGTGCTGTGGGTAGAAGAAGCTCCCTGTGTTACAAATAATAATACTCTCAGTACACTGAAAAGCTCCTCTTCCTGACTAAGGGCAGGAAGGTGCAGTCTGAAGCTTCGTTACATCGATGCTGGAGAAATTTGGCAGGGTGATCTGCTCCCAGTATTTGCCAAAGCTGCTCAGTGGCCATCTGTTGGGAATTGTATCAGAAACGTGCAAGTTAACTCGCTTTTTCACTTCTCCGCCCTCCCGCAGAGGAGCAGCTGGCTTTCCATTCTATGACCTTTCTCGTTGGGAAACTTGAAAGCTAGACTTCATCCTCCGGTGAACTGTGAGCAGAAGCCCATTTCGAACCATTTAGTGTGTCCTCTTTTTTCTTGTTTTGATCTTTAATGCAGCACGAGAAATGAGCAAAGCGTATTAATCACATAAAGGTTACTGCTTCTCACTACAAGTACCCTCAGGCTACAGGGGAAGGGTCTGTTCCTAAAGTGCTCCCAGTGTTCAAGTTATCAAGCCTAACTCGTGAATCTTCAAGCACCCTTAATCCATTGGGGCAAACATAATAGAAAGCCACAATCATACCTCTGTTACCTATAGATGTTAATATTTCAATGCTCCCCCGCTGGTCTCCCATCTTCCACAATCCTTAAACTTCAACTCACCCAGAACTCCATTTCACTAAATCACTACTGTGCTCTCCAACTTCTATTGGGTCTGAGCTGGCAATGCCTCAAAGTAGAAATTCTCATTAAGGGCGTCCACCATCCCTTTCTCTGTAACCTCTTCTAGCAGCTCCTCCTCCCACTCAACCCACCAGATCTCTTTGTTCCTCCAATTCTAGCCTTTTGAGCACCCCCTGTTTTTCTTGACTCTGTCACAAAGTTAATTTGTGAGTCACAAGCAGACTAATACTAACACTGCAATGAAGGTATTGTGAAAATCTCCTCGTCGCTGCACTGTTTGGGGTACACTGAGGGAGAATTTAGCACGGCCAATGCATCTAACCAGCGTGTCTTTCGGACTGTGGGAGGAAACCAGAGCACCCGGAGGAAACCCACACAGATAGGGGGAGAAAATGCAGACTCCGCACCGACAGTGACCCAAGCTAGGAATTGAACCCGGGTCCCTGGCGCTGTGAGGCTGATAGTAGTGACGTGGACATGCTGGTGTTGGACTGGGGTAAACACAGTAAGAAGTCTCACAATACCAGGTTAAAATCCAACAGGTTTATTTGGTAGTAAACACCACTAGCTTTCGGAGTTTGTCCCTTCATCAGGTGCGTGGGAGTTCCCTGACAAAGGGGCAAACCCCGAAAGCTACAGGCATTTACTACCAAATAAACCTGTTGGACTTTAACCTGGTGTTGTGAGACTTCTTGCTGTGAGGCAGCAGTGAGCTTCCGCTTATAAACTGCCTTGGGACATTTTCCTGTATGAAAGGCTTTATAAAAATGCAAGTTGTTGTTATGTCCTACCAACCACATTTCCCTGTTCCAACAGCATTCCTTTTCCAATTTGCTCTTCCCCTCCTCGGGATAGTGATATCAGCTGAGGGGTAATTTCACAACAAACACCCCTACGCAACAAGTGACTGCCATTTGCTGCAACTAAATACTTACAAGTTACTCAAACTCATTGTTATCCTCACCTAACACTCACACAAGTCTTAGCGAAAGTCCCAATTTTTTGTTTAGTCCATTCATGTGACATGGGCATCGCCGGCTGGCCAGCATTTATTGCCCATCCCTAGTTGCCCTTTAGGAGATGGTGGTGAGCTGCCTTCTTGAAATATTGCAGCCCACGTGCTGTGGGTTGACCCACAATGCCATTAAGGAATTCCAGGATTTTGACCCAGTGACAGTGAAGGAATGGCGATATATTTCCAAATCAGGATGGTGAGTGGCTTTGTGTGGAACTTGCAGGTGGTGGTGTTCACATGTATCTGCTGCCCTTGTCCTTTTAATGGAAGTGGTCATGGGTTTGGAAGATCTGTCTAAGGATCTTTGGTGAATTGCTGCAGTGCATCTTGTAGAAAGTACACACTGCTGCTACTGAGCATCATTGCTGGAGGGAGTGGATTATGTAGATGTGGTGCTAATCAAGTGGGCTGCTTTGTTCTGGACGGTATTGAACTTCTTGAGTGTTACATAAGAACATAAGAAATAGGAGCAGGAGTAGGCCATCTAGCCCTTCAAGCCTGCCCCGCCATTCAACAAGATCATGGCTGATCTGACGTGGCTCAGTTCCACTTTCCCGCTTTCTCCCCATAACCCTTAATCCCCTTGCCTACCAAAAACCTACCTACCCGCGTCTTAAATATATTTAGCGAGGTAGCCTCAACCACTTCAATGGGCAGAGAATTCCAGAGATTCACCACCCTTTGAGTGAAGAAGTTCCTCCTCAACTCTGTTCTAAACTGCCACCCCCTTACCTTGAGGCTGTGCCCCCTAGTCCTGCTGTCCTTTCTGAGCGGGAAGAATCTCTCCACCTCTATCCTATCCATCCCTTTCATCATCTTATACGTCTCAATGAGATCCCCCCTCATCCTTCTAAACTCTAACGAGTACAAGCCCAGTCTATTCAGCCTCTCCTCATAGCTCAACCCCCTCAACTCCAGTATCAGCCTAGTGAACCTCCTCTGCACTCCCTCCAAGGCCAAAATATCCTTGAGTAAGTGCGGCAACCAAAACTGCACACAGTACTCCAGCTGCGGCCTCACCAGTGCCCTATACAGTTGCAGCAAGACCTCCCTGCTTTTATATTCAATCCTCCTCACTATCAGGATGGTGAGTGGCTTTGTGGGGAACTTGCAAGTGGCGGTGTTCACATGTATCTGCTGCCCTTGTCCTTTTAATGGAAGTGGTCATGGTGTCATTATACATCCATAATTTGCAGCCCCCAAGGCCAATTATGGCAGCTCTACAACCGAAGAGGCTGAGGAAGTGGCTGCCTCGCTCAATATTTTTAAGACGCGGGTTGATAGGTTTTTGATAGGCAAGGGGATTAAGGGTTATGGGGAGAGGGCGGGAATGTGGAACTGAGCCACTTCAGATCAGGCATGATCTTATTGAATGGCGGGGCAGGCTCGAGGGGCTAGATGGCCTACTCCTGCTCCTATTTCCTGTGTTCTTATGAAGGAGCCTCAGTCCTTTGTAATCTTAATGATTCAATCCCTCATCAAACTTTGCATTTACCCAATGGCACAGTGGAGAGATCTTCTCCAAAAGGCTTTGACCAGAATTCCCCGGTCGTTCACACTGGCGGGATTCTCCAGTCCCTCTGGCTGTGCACCCTTGTTTGTGGTTTTCCTGCTTGGGTGGGGCGATGTCAGTGGGAATTCCCATTGACAGCCGATAGACTGGAGGATCCCGCTGCTAGCAAATCCTGCCGGCGGGAAGCACGCAACTGGGAGGCCGGTGAATCTTGCCCTTGTTCTTTTATTCCTCTGCTTTGCCTGATGATCTTCAATCTCTTTCTAAAGGCTGAGTACCCTTAGCCAACTATGATAAGCTTCGTTATTCATGAGTCTGTACCTCTCGGAGATATAAAGCTATTTTTAAAGAATGCATAATTCATATCAATCAATGCCTTTCAGCCTTTCAAAGATGCTGGACAATTTGCTGTCTCTATCTCCTTCTTTCCCAAAGAAACAAGTCATTTAACAGTGTGAACCCCTTCTTCATTGCATTACAGCAGCGACTACTGAGAACATTGTACATGCTGAAAAGCACTGTGGGATGTTCTGAGGTCATGAAAGGCTCAACATCAATGCAAGCCTCCCTTTTGTTTTACTGCTTTTTTTAGAAATAGGACAACTTCTCTTTACAATCAGCCTCGCTGCTCTTTTCGCCAGCCTCTCGAATGAATCAATGTGCTTTCAAAGGTAAAGTGCCCAGAACTTTAGCTGAATTGTATTCCCGGTAACGCTATGCAGTGCTATTAATAATCTGCTTCAACTTGTAACAAAAGCCCTTGAGATTCATTCCACGGATTGATTTGTTGTGTGAACAACAGCCTCACGTTGTCTTCTGTTGGCGAATCACCCAAAACAACACCCCTTTTCCTCTTTCTGTCCATTATGTCCTCCTGGGAGCTCCCCCCACCCCGACCCCCGTCAGCACCTTGAGACAAGTACAGAACGTTCACAAGAATGATCCCTGGAATGAAGAGCTTGTCGTATGAGGAACCATTGAGGGCTCTGGGTCTGTACTCGTTGAAGTTTAGAAGGATGAGGGGAGATCTTATTGAAACTTACAGGATACAGGATACTTTATCTGAATGCACGAAGCATTCGGAATAAAGTGGATGAGCTGGTGGCGCAGATCGACACAAATGGATACGATCTGGTGGCCATTACAGAGACGTGGCTGCAAGGTGACAGGGACTGGGTGATGAATGTACAGGGCTATCAAGTGTTTAGGAAGGATAGGCAGGAGGAAAGAGGGGGTGGCGTAGCTCTGCTGATTAAGGATAGTATCAAGGTGGTAGCAAGGGATGATATCGGAGCCAAAGAGCAGAACGTGGAATCGTTGTGGGTGGAGATTAGGAACAGCAAAGGGAGGAAGACGCTGGTGGGTGTCGTCTATAGGCCCCCGAATAATGATCTGGAGGTGGGGCGGGCTGTTAACACACAAATAAGTGCGGCGTGCAGGAATGGGACGGCAGTAGTTATGGGAGATTTCAATCTGCATATTGATTGGTCGACCCATGTTGGACGAGGTGGGCTCGAGGAGGAGTTCTTGGAATGCTGCCGGGATAATTTCCTTGAACAGTGTGTGTTGGAGCCGACGAGGGAGCGAGCTATCTTGGATCTGGTGCTATGTAATGAGGCGGGTAGAATTAGGGACCTTGCGGTGAAGGATCCTCTTGGAGAGAGTGATCATTGTATGGTGGAGTTTCTGGTGCAGATGGAGGAGGAGAAAGTGGGTTCCCGGACACGCGTCCTTTGTTTGAATAGAGGGGAGTATGGTAGGATGAGAGAAGAATTGGCGAATGTGGACTGGGGGAGTGTGTTGGAAGGTAGGTCTGCTGAGGAGCAGTGGAGGATCTTTAAGGAGATCTTTCTTGGTGCTCAGCAGAAATTTATTCCGATGGTCAAAAAGGACAGTAGGAAGAGAGGTAATAAGCCGTGGATAACGAAGGAGGTGAAGGAAAGTGTTAAATTAAAAGCGGAGGAATTTAGAGTAGCTAAGAGTAGTGGGCGAGAAGAGGATTGGGAAAGGTTTAAATGTCAACAAAGATTGACAAAGAAGTTGATAAAGGAGGGTAGGAGAAGCTATGAGGCTGGGCTAGCACTTAATATAAAAAAGGATAGCAAGAGTTTTTATAAATATATAAAAAGGAAGAGGCTGGCTAGGGTGAACGTTGGTTCTTTAGAGGATGAGAAAGGGGAGCTAGTGGTAGGGGATGGGGATATGGCTAAGGTCTTGAATAACTTTTTTGTTTCTGTCTTCACGGAGGAGGACGTGAATAATTTGCCGGGTGTTAGCGATGGAAAGGTGGTAGGAATGGAGGGTCTTAATGACATTACTGTTACTAGAGAGGTGGTGCTCGACAGACTGGAGGGGCTGATTGTGGACAAGTCCCCAGGACCGGATGGAATGCATCCGAGGGTTCTGAAAGAAATGGCGGAGGTGATAGTGGATGCCTTGGTGGTTATTTTCCAGACGTCGCTGGATTCCGGGGAAGTGCCGGAAGATTGGAAAACGGCTAATGTTACGCCGTTGTTTAAGAAGGGTGCCAGGCAAAAGGCGGGGAATTATAGGCCGGTTAGTTTAACGTCTGTGGTAGGTAAAATGTTAGAATCCGTCATTAAGGAGGAAATTGCGAGGCATCTTGAAGGGAATTGCTTGATAGGGCGGACGCAACACGGTTTCATTAAAGGGAAGTCGTGTCTGACAAATTTACTGGAGTTCTATGAGGATGTGTCTAGGGCAGTGGATAGAGGAGAGCCGGTGGATGTGGTCTTTCTGGATTTTCAGAAGGCGTTTGACAAGGTACCTCACAAGAGGTTATTGCAGAAGGTCAGGGGACATGGAGTTGGGGGTAGGGTGTTAGCGTGGATAGAGGATTGGTTGTCAAATAGGAGGCAGAGAGTGGGGGTCAATGGGTGCTATTCGGATTGGCGGTTGGTGACTAGTGGGGTACCCCAGGGGTTGGTGCTGGGGCCTCAGCTATTTACCATTTATATAGATGATCTGGAGGAGGGAACCGAGTGCAGGGTGTCGAAATTTGCTGATGACACCAAGATTGGGGGAAAGGCAAATTGTGCGGAGGGTGTGGAGAGTCTGCAGAAGGATCTAGATAGGCTGGGCGAATGGGCCAGGAAATGGCAAATGGAATTTAATGTTGGCAAGTGTGAGGTGGTCCACTTTGGTAGGAAGAATGGTAGGAAGGACTATTACTTACGTGGCGAAAAACTGCAGCAGGCGACGGTGCAGAGGGACCTCGGGGTCCTTGTGCATGAGTCGCAAAAACCCAGCTTGCAGGTGCAGCAGGTGGTCAGGAAGGCAAATGGGATGCTGGCCTTCATAGCGAGGGGGATTGAATATAAAAGTAGGGAGGTCTTGCTGCAGCTGTATAGGGCATTGGTGAGGCCGCAGCTGGAGTACTGTGTGCAGTTTTGGGCGCCGCACCTGCGCAAGGATATTTTGGCCCTGGAGGGAGTGCAGAGGAGGTTTACTAGGCTGATACCGGAGTTGAGGGGATTGAGCTATGAGGAGAGGCTGAATAAACTAGGCTTGTACTCGTTAGAGTTTAGAAGAATGAGGGGAGATCTCATTGAGACGTATAAGATGATGAATGGGATGGATAGGATAGAGGTGGAGAGACTCTTCCCGCTCAAAAAAGACAGTAGGACTAGGGGGCACAGCCTCAAGATAAAGGGGAGGCGGTTTAGAACGGAGTTGAGGAGGAACTTCTTCACTCAAAGGGTGGTGAATCTCTGGAATTCTCTGCCCGTTGAAGTGGTGGAGGCTGCCTCGCTAAATATTTTTAAGAAGCGGGTTGATGGGTTCCTGATAAGAGAGGGGATTAAGGGTTATGGGGAGAGGGCGGGAAAGTGGAACTGAGCCACAACAGATCAGCCATGATCTTATTGAATGGCGGGGCAGGCTCGAAGGGCTAGATGGCCTACTCCTGCTCCTATTTCTTATGTTCTTATGTTCTTATGATACTGCGAGGCCTGGATAGAGTAGACATGGAGAGGACGTTGCTTCATTTTTCTTTCCTCAGAGTGTGGTCAGATTGGATTTTTGACTCGGCTAAAAGTGGGTGCAATTCCTGTTCATACGTTCATTCGGCACTTGGAATTTTTTCGATAAGATTGCCCCCAGTGTTTTTTATGAGTTCAGGATGGCCCAGGGTACCTTGGAGCTGCTGGAGTCATTCTGAAGTGCAGTAATTGTGGAGGAAGCATGACTGCCAGTCTGCACACAGCAAGATCCCACAAACAGCAAAGAGATACATGATCAGATAATCTGTTTTAGTGATGTTGGTTGGGGGATAAATATTAGGGTGGTACACTGGATTGAATTCCCCTGCTCTTCTTTGAAAAGGTGCCATGGCCTATCCCTCCGAAAGGGGAGAGAACACCTCATCTAAACCACTCAAGGAAATCTGGTATGTCCACTACGATTCTCACAGATTTTACAGATACACCATAGACAGCCTTTTTTCTGGTTGTTTCACAGCTTGGTATGGCTCTTACTCTGCCCAAGAATGCAAGAAACTACAAAAGGTCGTGAACGTAGCCCAGTCTATCACTCAAACCAGCCACTCACCCATTAACACTGTCTACACTTCTCACTGCCTCAGAAAAGCAACCAGCATAACTAAGAGCCCCACACACCCCGGACATACTCTCTTCTATCTTTTTCCATTGGGAAAAAGATATAAAAGTCTGAGGACAAGTACCAACCGATTCAAGAACAGCTTCTTCCCCACTGCCATCAGACTTTTGAATGGTCCTACCTCACATTAAGTTGATCTTTCTCTATGCCCTAGCCATGAACACTACATTCTGCACTCTCTCCTTTCCTTCTCTATGAATGGTATGTTTTGTCTGTGTAGGGTGCAAAAAACAATACTTTCCACTGTATACCAATACATGTGACAATAATAAATCAAATCAAATCTGAAAGATGGCCCCTCTGATAGTGCAGTTCTCCCTCAGTTCTGCCCTGGAAACACAGCCCAGACTAAGCATTCTATTCTTTAGTGTGGGATTTAAACTCACTGCCTACTGACTCACAGGTGCAAGTGCTACCCACTGCTAATGAATGTTAATCTGCTGCAGTCAACGGAAGTACTTATCATTTGTTCAACCCCGTTACCACTGACAAGCTCGCATGGCAACATCAGTTGTCACTGTTCACAGTTCAAATAACTGGGGGAATAAAACAGACAAGGAAAATGTCCTTGAAAAGGCCCAAATGCCAAGGAAAAAAATATAATTTGAATAAACGCAAAATGGAATCCAGTTACGACCAGTTCAGCAATCTCAATGTATGGGGCGCTGAGTCAGAAGGCTTTAACTTCCACTCCAGTAATTGGAGTACATCATAAAGGCTCACACTCCAGTGCTGTGGGGAGTAGTACTAAGGGAGTGTTAAATTAACAGAAGAGGCATCTGTTGGGCACTTTAAGCTGATGCCCGTTCATATGGATATAAAAAAATCCCAAGACACCTTTTCAAAGAAGAGTTAGCCCAAGGAACATTTATCCCTCACTCAACACCTCATAGTAGATATTCCAACCATTGGCATGTTACTGTTGTGGGAGTCTGCTGTAGGCAAACTGACTGCCATGTTTCCCCGTTCTGCCAGTAACCCTACTTCAACACTTGGCTGGCTGCGAAGAACTTCTGGAGCATCGTCAGGCCATAACGGGCGCTGTATGATTGTAAGGGGAAGCGACGGCCTAGTGGTGTAATCGCAAGACAGTTAATCCAGAAACTCAGCTAATGTTCTGGGGACTTGGGTTCAAATATCGCCACAGCAGATGGTGGAATTTGCATTCAATAAAAAAAATCTGGAATTAAGAATTTGCCGATGACCATGAAACAATTGTCAGAAAAACCCATCTGGTTCACTAATGTCCTTTAGGGAAGGAAATCTGCCTTCCTTACCCAGTCTGGCCTACATGTGACTCCACAGCTACAGCAATGTGGTTGATTCTCAACTGCCCCCGGGTAGCTAGGGATAGGTAATAAGTGCTGACCAGCCATTGACATCCATGCCCTATGAATGAATAACAAAATGTACTTTATTGCGATTTGAAAGACCTGGCTTTGTTTATGATTGGAACTTCTGAATTTAACATGAAGGCCAAGATCTTCTGTCCTCATTTGCGGCTGGGATTCTCCGGTGCCACTGAACGCGAACGGAATTTTGGCTGGAACGCCACGTTTTCCATTCTACGAGAGCCTGGAGAATCCCAACCAAGGGGCGAATGGATAATTTGTTGAAGAGACAAGTGGATCTTTTATCCTTTCCAAAAACATCAAAAAGCTTATGTAAAATTGGCTACAGGTGCTTGAACAATGGTTGAATTTACAGCAAAAAATGTCACATGCAGCAAATCCCAGGTTTAACATTCTTTGAAACTGCATTGTTGAATGAAGTGATAACATTTGTGGCAGAAAGTGCAGGCTTCATTGTAATAATTGCGTAATGATATGTGCACTGATGAAGCTGATTGAACAGCTAATGAAAGTTGAATCTCCCAATTAACTAGCTATTCTCAATAAGAGGCTTGTGTCTGATGTGCATATAAAGAAACCCCCAGGGTTATACTAATGTGCATGAATAAGGTAGCTGACAGCAGCCAACTCATTAGAATATCAGGTGAATCATTCTCCCTTGTCTTTACAAGTGTCTGAGAGGACCCACTAAGATTGTGTGCTGTCTTAGATTATAACTTATGCCACATTTCTGTCCGTGAGCCAGCTACGCAGAATTGGCTCAATATTTATCCCTCACTCAACATCTCAGAGCAGATATTTCGTCCATTATCATGTTGCTGTTGTGGGAACTGGCTGTATGTAAGAAGTCTCACAACACCAGGTTGAAGTCCAACAGGTTTATTTGGTAGCAAACGCCACTAGCTTTTGGGGCTCTGCCCCTTCGTCAGGTGAGTGGGGAGTTCTGATCACAAACAGGGCATATAAAGACACACACTCAGTTTACAGAATACTGATTAGAATGTGAGTCTTTACAGCTAATCAAATCTTAAAGGTACAGACAATGTGAGTGGAGATAGCATTAAGTATAGGTTAAAGAGATATGTATTGTCAGTAAGTGAGATGTTGCAAGCCCAGGCAAGTCATGGGGGTTACAAAGAGTGTGACAGGAACCCAAGATCCCAGTTGAGGCCATGCTCACGTGTGCGGAACTTGGCTATCAATCTCTGTGCAGCGACTGTGCTGTCGCGTGTCATGAAGGCTGCCTTCGACAACAGAGGAGTGAACACCACTTGATGATCGCCAGGCAAGACTGTTCTCTTCCTGTTGGCGAACACTTCAGCAGTCACGGGCATTCGGCCTCTGATCTTTGGATAAGCATTCTCCAAGGCAGCCTTCATGACACACAACAGCGCAGAGTCGCTGAGCAGAGACTGATAGCCAAGTTCTGCACACATGAGGATGGCTTCAACTGGGATCTTGGGTTCACGTCACATTATTTGTAACACCGATGACTTGCCTGGGCTTGCAACATCTCACTTACTGTCCTGTCTGGAGACAATACACATCTCTTTAACCTATACTTAATGCTATCTCCACTCACATTGTCTGTATCTTTAAAACTTGATTAGTTGTAAAGACTCTCATTCTAATCACTATTCTGTAAACTGAGTGTGTGTCTTTATATGCCCTGTTTGTGATCAGAACTCCCCACTAATCTGACAAAGGGGCAGAGCCCTGAAAGCTAGTGGCTTTTGCTACCAAATAAACCTGTTGGACTTTAACCTGCTGTTGTGAGACTTCTTACTGTGTTTACCCCAGTCCAACGCCAGCATTTTCATATCACGCAAATTGACTGCCATATTTCCCCATTCTGCCAGTAACTTACTTCAATACTTGGCTGGCTGCAAAGCACTTTGGAACAATAATTATCAGGGGAGGCGATGGCCTAGTAGTACCCCCCACCATAGCTCCTGAAATCCTCCATAATGGCCTATTTCCCCTCTACGAAGGTCCTTTGTTGCCCCATGCCAACTTAGTGCCAACTCATCATCCTGCCCACAACCCCTTTCCCTTACACCTACCAGGCCAGTTCACCCAGTATCCATCATGGGCACACCTCAAGTCCAGTGCAGAGATGGGACATAATAATATTCTGTAAAATGAAGTTCTAAGTGTGCATTGTAGAGTTTGCTGTATTGAAAAGAAAAACACAAATTCCTAACAATCCATTTACCAAACTTACATTCTTCAAACATACACAAAACCTTACAACAACAAACATTTTATTCAAGTGCACAATTCCTGCTGACAACATGCATTGGAATTCATAGTCCCACTTCAAAGAGTCTATAACCACACATAGCTGTCAGTCAAATTGTGAAATAGTTGGTATCTTGCCTAATATGATATGGATGGTTGTGAAATCAGTTACTCATCACTAATCCAATAATGGAAACCCCTGGGCTTAGGCAAACAGACAGAGTGAAACAGTTCTGACAGCTGTTTTTGGCAGTTCCACTTGACACTTTTGATAGGTCCCCTTGAGAGGTAGTTTTGACAGTTGATTTTGATAGGCCTGTTAAAAGTTCCAATCAGCTTGACGGTAATGGGTTCATACACTCTTTACACAGATTTATGCCTACAGAAACAATACCAGAGGGCACCTGACCCCTCCTAATGGTAACCCGGGGTTGAATCCGAAGGCGTGCGTACCCTGGTTATCCAAACAAATCTAGCAATGTCTGACCTGCTCTTACCTGCATGTTTCACAATCCAGGGCTACCAAAATCTGACTCTGCATGGAGGCAGGTGACGATTGAATGGCCAGCTGCCTCTGTAAACCACACCACATGTGCCAAAGGCAAAAAAGTCCCCGTTCCCAGCCCTGCAAAAGTGAAGAGTGCCGAGGGCAGTGGATGCTGTTCAGATTATTCCATTGTTGGCACCACGTTGGAGGTGCTCCTCTTGACCTTTGGTGGCTGTGGCTGAGCCATCTGATCACCAGGTACAAAGATAGAGCACTGAACAAAGGGGTTCCTTACCAACACTGACCAAGGCAGCTGTTTCACAGAGTGTGGTAGCTGGTGGGTAGATCTGGATAGAATTCCGTGAGTCTGTTTACTTCTCAACAATCGAACAAGGTTACTTTCTTAAACAGAAACTGACTGAGCAGTGACTGACAGGGAAGCGATTTTGCTATGGATGGTACACGCCGTGCCTAAGTAACGGTTGGAGGACCTGACAGAGTGGCAATTTGACCTGGTTTGAAGTTTATTTATTAGTGTCACAAGTAACCTTACATTAACACTGCACTGAAGTTATGGCGAAAATCCCCTAGTCGCCACACTCCAGCACCTGTTCGGGTACACTGAGGGAGAATTCAGCACGGCCAATGCACCTAACCAGCACGTCTTTCGTACTGTGGGAGGAAACCAGAACACCCGGAGGGAACACACACAGACATGGGGAGAACTTGCAGACTCCGCACAGTCACCCAAGGCCGGAACTGAACCCAGGTCCCTGGTGCTGTGTGGCAGCAATGCTAACCACTGTGTAGACTCCACACAGACAGTCACCCAAGGCTGGAATTGAACGCGTGTCCCTGGCGCTGTGTGGCAGCAGTGGTAACCACTGTGCAGACTCTGCACAGTCAGCCATACCAGGTACCCGGCGCTGTGATCCAGCAGTGCTAACCATTGAGCCACCGTGGCGTGGGATCGGAGATGAATAGAGATGACTGGATGAGATGTACGCAATTGCTGTGTTCCATTGTAGAATAAGGACACTGGCATAGTGGTTAGTACACAGTGCCAGGGACCCAGGTTCGATTCTGGCCTTGGATGACTGCCTGGAGTTTGCATGTTCTCCGTGTCTGCATGGGTTTCCTCCGGATGTTCCGGTTTCCTCTCTAAAGATGTGTGGGTTAGATGGGTTGGCCATGCTAAATTGTCTCTTAGCATCAGGGGGGTTAGCAGGGTAAATACGTGGAGTTTTGAGATCGAGACTGGATAGGATTGTTGTCAGTGCAGCCTTGATGGGCTGAACGGCCTTCTTCTGCACTGCAGTGATCTATGATTTTATTCTATTCTGTGAAAACGCTCTGGCTCGATGCCATGGATGCTCCCACTATTCCAGTAACCACAGCCTTTGAAATCTTTCAACCATTGCAAGCAGATTGATTGAGCATTCGTCTCGTTGCTGTATGGGTGATCTTACTGTGTGTAAATTGGTTGCTGTGTTTAGCTGCAAAACAGAAGTGGCCAGATTTCTTTCTGTCAGTGAGGGGTCAGCAGGCATGACTGCAGACACAGCAAGAGAAGCACTGTCACAAGAGGGTCCACAACAGGCCCACTCCACAGCATACTTTGGCACTGACATTTTTATATGCAGGGTTTGAATAGATTAGTGTACATTGCAGGATTTTAATGTTATCTTCTGTTATCCACATTAGGACTCATCCCCTTAGATATCATAATTTTAGGATTTCAGGCACAGGGGTGATAAAATGGAAATGTTTCAATTAAGGCCATAATTACAGGAGAAAAAGACAAACAGTTTCCTTGCTCCGAGCTAGCTCAGATAATTGGTCTTTTGCTCGGCAATTTATTACAGGAATACATTATTTTTTTCAGATCATCCTCTCTGATGTGCTTTGAGTGCTCAGATATAAGCTACAACCCAGCAAGGGAAGAAACACAATCATGTAAGAAGTAATTGATAAATAATAAGAAGTTTGATTTCCTCTCAGGTTTGAACGCTGATGTGACTACAACAACTTGTATTGTGGTACTGTCATCACTTGTTATAATGGCCAAAATTTTCCAGCCGTTCCCACTGGTGGCATCTTCCGGTCCTGCCATCAGCCCCCCCCCACCCACCCACCCCTTAAGGGTTCCCTGGCAGATACGAACAGCGAGAAAATTTCCCTGGCAGCAGCAGATACGAACAGCAGGAAAATCCATTGACAGCGGTAAGACTAGAGGGTCGCACCACTGGCCAAGGGCTGGCCATCTCCATTGCCGCAAGACACTCTGCAGAAATCCTGTCCAAACTGTATTAGATCTTATACACCTAAATTCCTCTCCAACTCGAATTTCAAGTTTGCTGACGACACCACCGTAGTGGACTGGACTTCAAACAATGATGAGATGGAGTACAGGGATGAGATAGAGAATCTGGTGAAATGATGCGGCAACAATAATCTCTCCCTCAATGTCGACAAAACGAAAGACATAGTCAGGAAGCATAGTGGAGGACTTGGCCCTGTTTACATCACTGGGAATGGAGTGGAAATGGTCGGGAGCTTCAAGTTTCTAGGTGCCCAAACCACAAACTACCTGACCTGGTCCCTCCAATCCAACGCCAAGAAAGCCCACCAACACCTTTCTAAGGAGGCTAAGGGAAATTGGCGTGTCCACTATGACTCTCACCAACTTTTACAGATGCAGCATAGAAAGCACCCTTTCTGGTTGTATCACAGCTCGGTATGGCTCCTGCTCTGTTCAAGACCGCAAAAAAACTACAAAGAGTTGTGAATGAAGCCCAGTCCATCACACAAACCAGCCTCCCATCCATTGACTCCATCTATACTTCCCTTTGCTGCAGAAAAGCAAACAGCATGGTCAAGGACCCCACTCTTTTCCACCTTCTTCCGTCAGGAAAAAGATACAAAAGTCTGAGGTCATGTACCAACTGACTCAAGTACAGCCCTCCTGCTGTCAGACTTTTGAATGGATTTACTTTATATTAAGTTGATCTTTCTCTACACCCTAGCTATGACTGTAATACTACATTCTACACCTTCTTCTTTCCTTGTCCATGTATGGTATGCTTTGTCTGTATAACACACAAGAAACAATACTTTGCACTGTATACTAATACATATGACAATAATAAGTCAAATCAATGGCGAAAACTGCAGCAGGCGACGGTGCAGAGGGACCTCGGGGTCCTTGTGCATGAGTCGCAAAAACCCAGCCTGCAGGTGCAGCAGGTGGTCAGGAAGGCGAATGGGATGCTGGCCTTCATAGCGAGGGGGATTGAATATAAAAGTAGGGACGTCTTGCTGCAGCTGTATAGGGCATTGGTGACGCCGCAGCTGGAGTACTGTGTGCAGTTTTGGTCGCCGCACTTACGCAAGGATATTTTGGCCTTGGAGGGAGTGCAGAGGAGGTTTACTAGGCTGATGCCGGAGTTGAGGGGGTTGAGCTATGAGGAGAGGCTGAATAAACTGCGCTTGTACTCGTTAGAGTTTAGAAGAATGAGGGGAGATCTCATTGAGACGTATAAGATGATGAATGGGATGGATAGGATAGAGGTGGAGAGGCTCTTCCTGCTCAGAAAGGACAGTAGGACTAGGGGGCACAGCCTCAAGATAAAGGGGGGGCGGTTTAGAACGGAGTTGAGGAAGAACTTCTTCACTCAAAGGGTGGTGAATCTCTGGAATTCTCTGCCCGTTGAAGTGGTGGAGGCTGCCTCGCTAAATATTTTTAAGAAGCGGGTTGATGGGTTCTTGATAAGAGAGGGGATTAAGGGTTATGGGGAGAGGGCGGGAATGTGGAACTGAGACACGACAGATCAGCCATGATCTTATTGAATGGCGGGGCAGGCTCGAAGGGCTAGATGGCCTACTCCTGCTCCTATTTCTTATGTTCTTATGTAAATCAAAGATCAAATGTTGATTTGATATATTTTTGTTTTCAAACAATGGCAGCCATGCAGCAAATTCCAAATATGCCAGATACTGTCTGGGATCTTAGCCTTCTCTGATTTAAAAAGAAACCCTCTTTTAATACCACACAGAGAGCTTTTCTTCACATTTGGTCGTTCCTGAACTGGCACCTCAGTCTATAATCCTGTCCTTGATTAAACAAAACCCTGACTCGTCGCCAGTTTTCTTTCTGTGTAATGTCCTAACCATGTTAGGGGGTTTTAAGTAAAATGAAATGCTGCGGTTTGCACAGGTAGATTCAAACTAACAACAACAGATTTATTCTACGAGGTCTTGCCTGCACAGAATACAGACTGAATGTGAAACAGCAGCACATGGCAACACCCTAATGACATCACATGATCACCTCTTAAACTTGCAACCCTTTTAAATGTTGAACACAGTCTGACACCCCCACAATCTCTCCCACACCCACCAAGCTGAAGAGACAACGTGACTCTCCACTCTGACCTTTGGCCCCGGACCCCCCCACCCCACCATCTCAATTTTCAAACCCTACATCTGACCTCCCAAACCACTCCCTCCCATCCCCCTGATTCCCCCCTCCAACCCACTCCACCACCCCAGACCCCTTTACCTGAACAGCTTTAATATCTGGCATGATCGGCAGAATTTTCGACGCAAAAGCATTGGCTAGCAGCAGGATTTTCCACTCCCGCCTTTGTCAACAGGATTTCCTGTTGAATGCTCCCCCCTCTTGCCGGGAAGCTCTTGGCAGGGGTGTGCTCTCGGTGGGACTGGAAGATTCTGCCAGCATGAACGACCACAACAGTCCGGCCAATACTTGCATCCTTTCAATACATTTCAGGGACAATGTAGCCTGAATGCTGGCATCGCTGTGGAAACATCCTCTTGTTGAGATAGTAGGAAATTAATCTACAGTCTGAAGCACTGCTCATCTTTCTCACCTGTTTGTCAAGTGCACTCAAAGACAACTTGTGGAAAAATGAGCAATGCAGGAGGAACACTAAGGGACAGATTGCCAATCGAGCAATTTGACCTGAGACAGCATTACTTCAAATAACAAGTCAGGATGGATTGATAGTTTCTTACTTAGCAAAATTGTACTTAAGCAAACTCTAAAGTAAGGACAAGAGTGACAATTAGAAAGGCCTCTGTATCAACTTCAATGTCCAGTATGCGAAGTACAGGAACAGTCCATGCTAGTGTTTATACAAATCTCCAGGGTGTTGGCTCTGAGGAGAGGTTGAATAAACTAAGATTGTTTTCATTGGAAAGACGGAGGCTGAGGGGAGACCTGATAGAGGTCTACAAAATGATGAGAGATATAGACAGGGTGGATAGTCAGAGGTTTTTTCCCCAGGATGTTAGTGTCAATTACAAGGTTCAAGGTGAGAGGGGGAAAGTTTAAGGGAGATGCACAGGAGATGTTTTTCACGCAGAGGATGGTGGGTGCCTGGAATGTGCTGCCAGAGGAGGTGGTGGAAGCAGGCACATTAGCAACATTTAAGAGGCATCTGAATGGGGGCATGAATATGGAGGGGATAGAGGGATTCGGACTGAGTAAGGGCAGAAGGGATTTTTTTAGTTTAGTCAGGGCTTCATGATCAGCACAGGCTTTAAGTGCTGAAGGGTGTGTCCTGTGCTGTATTCTTCTTTGTTCTCCGCACAGGTCTCCTCCAAACCTTCTTCATCTCAGCCCATCGAGATAACCTGACACTCCTTTCTTCCTCATGTTTTTAATCTCATTTCCCATTAAATGCGTCTCTGAGCTTTATAAAACTCACTGTGTCCTTCAGACGTGCGCAACTGTCCCTGAAAAATGAGTCTTGAGCAGATATTAGAGGCTCCAAGCACGAAATCAGGGAAGTTAGGCTGAACCATTGTAGAGTTCTGGTTAGGCCACAGCTGGAGTATTGTGTCCTGTTTTGGTCAGCACGCTTTCAGGAAGGTCGCAAGGGTCCTTGAGAGGGCGCAGGGGAGATTTTCCAGCCCAAAAGGTAAAAAGACATATTCTTATTTCCCCCTTAATACTGGATTTTGTTTCCTTCTGGGACAGTAGTTCAGAGGATGAGGGGATTTTAGCTACAGGGTTAGGTTGGAGAATCTGGGGCTGTTCTCCCCGGAGCAAAGGCGATAGAGAGGAGATGTGATAGAGGTGTACTAGATTATAACAGATTTGGATAAGGTAGGCAAAGAAAGCTGCTTCCATTAGCTGATGGTACGAGGACTGGGGGGAGGCGCAGGAGGTGAGAGATTTAATGTTTGGGGGATGTGAGGAGGGACATCCTTTCCACAGTAAGGGGGAGGAGCTGGAACTTGCTGCCTTTGAGGGTGGTGGAATCAGAGATGAGGGCCAGAAATTTCCCACCCCTCCCGCTGGCAAGACCATCTAGTCCCTCCAGAGTTAGTGAACTCTTGAGTGGCTCGCCGCGTTTTCTGGACCGGTCCCTACCATTGACTGGTTTCAAAGGGAAATTGGATGGGCGCTTGTGGGAAATACACCAGCACGGCTAGAACTTTTACAGGTGCACCATAGAAAGCATTCTTTCTGGATATGTCACAGCTTGGTATGGCTCCTGCTCTGCCCAAGACCGCAAGAAACTACAAAGGGTTGTGAATGAAGTCCATTCCACCACTCAAACCAGCCTCTCATCCATTGACTCCATCTACACTTTCCACTGCCTCGAAAAAGCAGCCAGCATAATCAAGGACCCCACATACCCCAGACATACTCTCTTCCATCAGGAAAAAGATACCAACGTACCAATCGACTCAAGAACAGCTTTGTCCCTGCTGCCATCAGAGTTTAGAATGGACCTATCTCACGTTAAGTTTATCTTTCTCTAGCTATGACTGTAACACTACATTCTGCACCATCCCCTTTCCTTCTCTATGAACAGTATGCTTTGTCTATATATAGAGCGCAAGAAACAATACTTTTCACTGCATACTAATATATGTGACAATAATAAATCAAATCAAATCAAAATGTTGGGGGGTGAGGGGAGGTGAATGGGTCCTACTGGAGGCCAGCCATTGAGTGTATTTAAGATAGAGATGGATAGGTTCTTGATTGGTAACAGGATCAAAGGGTATGGGGAAAAGCGGGAGAATGGGGTTGAGAAACTTATGATCGAATGGCAGAGCAGACTTGACAGGGTGAATGGCCTAATTCTGCTCCTATATCTTATGCTCTGATTTTCTTGTGCTCTAAGAGACCTGGCATGGATCTGATGGGCTTAATGTTATGAATCTGTGGACCTATATTCCTCTCAATTACTCAGAGTGGGTTCCATATTCGAATCATTCTCCGGGCAAAAGAATTTCTCCTGAATTCCTTATTAGAGTTATCGGTGATATATTTATGGCCCCTTAGACCTGGCTTCCCTGAAAGTTGGAAGCAATCTCTCCCAACCAGTGTCACCTCTGTACAAAGACATTCACTGTGTGGGGGGAAGGTTCCAGTTTAATCTCATGGTGCTGCTGATACTGTCTGGGATTCGCTGCTGCAATATTCAGAACCTTGCACCTCACCGATCCATTATCCTCTGCTCTCACCATTCCAACAAAACCAAGCTCTGATATTGAAAAGAACAAAATATATCACCTGCCCCCCTCAACGCCTTTATTGTCCTCGGTAGCTCACTGGTGGATTTGAAGTACGGGCTTCAACAATTCAATGGTAAAAACAGAAAATGCTGCAAATACTCAGGGAGCAACTGTGGAGAGAGAAACAAAGTTAAGGATTCAGGTCAATGGCCGGTGAAGTTGGGGATGAGGCAGGTTTCAAGGGCACCTGCTCAAGGCACATCTTTTGCTTCTTTACTTGCCCTATCACCATTCCCTTTACTCTTGCAAGTCCAGGGGCAAGTATTGGCCGGTGACATATTTTCCAGTGGCGGGGCTGGTTTGCCATTGGCGGGATCTTCCGTTCCTGCTGTTTAGCATGGCTCGCCCATCCCAGTGCCGGGATAGTGTTGGGGGTGGGTGCCTCCCAGAAAACACCGGTGGGATGAGCTGGATAATTCTGCCCTCAATCTTCCGGCATCCAATCTCTCCAGTCTTCATTTTGTCCTTTTCCTGTTCACCCCTTGCTGAAAACCTGTGACGTCGCCATCACTTCCCAATTGCCATGAAAGGTCACTCCACAGAAAAGTTTGTCAGAGGGCCATCAACTGAACTGTGTCATATACCACAGAATAAAATGTTACAAACCCCACTGATGTTATATGTGAAAGTCTCTCAACTTGAAAGGGAGTGCAGTGAAGGTTTACCAGGCTGTATCCAGGAATGGCAGGACTGATGTACGAAGCGAGATTGACTAGGTTAGGTTGCTTTCGCTGGAGTTCAGACAAATGGGGGGGGCTTTCATAGAGACTTATAAAATCTTGATTTGATTTGATTGATTATTGTCTCATGTATTAGCAAACAGTGAAAAGTATTGTTTCTTATGCGCTATACAGGCAAAACATACCATTCATCGAGAAAGAAACAAGAGAGTGCAGAATGTAGTGTTACAGTCATAGCTAGGGTGTAGAGAAAGATCAACTTAACACAAGGTAAGTCAAGTCAAAAGTCTGATGGTAGCAGGGAAGAAGCTGTTCTTGAGTCAGTTAGTACGTGACCTCAGCCTTTTGTATCCTTTTTTCCCAATGGAAGAAGGTGGAAGGGAGAATGTCCAGAGTGCGTGGGGCCCTTAATTATGCTGGCTGCTTTGCCAAGGCAGCGGGAAGTGTAGACAGAGTCAATGGATGGGAGGCTGGTTGCGTGATGGATTGGACTACATTCACAATCTTTTGTAGTTGGAAAGGATTGAGTACGTGAATATTAAGGAGGAGGATGTGTTGGAACTTTTGAATTCTATCAAGGTAGATAAGTCGCCGGGACCAGATGGGATGGACCCCAGGATACTGTGGGAGGCGAGGGAAGAGATTGCAGAGCCCCTGGCGATGATCTTTGCGTCGTCAATGGAGACGGGAGAGGTTCCAGAGGATTGGAGGATTGCGGATGTAGTTCCTATTTTTAAGAAAGGGAACAGAGATAGCCCGGGAAATTACCGACCGGTGAGTCTGACCTCAGTGGTTGGTAAGCTGATGGAGAGGCTTCTGAGGGACAAGATTTACGAACATTTGGAGAGGTTTGACATGATCAGGAATAGTCAGCATGGATTTGTCAAGGGCAGGTCGTGCCTTACAAGCCTAGTTGAGTTCTTCGATAATGTGACTGAACACATTGACGAAGGAAGTGCCGTGGACGTAGTGTACATGGACTTCAGCAAGGCGTTTGATAAGGTCCCCCATGCAAGACTTCTTGAGAAGGTGAGAGGGCATGGGATCCAAGGGCCTTTGGCCTTGTGGATCCAGAACTGGCTTGCCTGCAGAAGGCAGAGAGTGGTTGTGGATGGGGCTTTTTCTGAATGGAGGTCAGTCACCAGCGGAGTGCCTCAAGGATCTGTTCTGGGACCCTTGTTGTTTGTCATTTTCATAAATGACCTGGATGAGGAAGTGGAGGGATGGGTAAGTAAGTTCGCTGATGACACGAAGGTCGGTGGTGTTGTGGATGATCTGGAAGGATGGCAAAAGTTGCAGCAGGACATAGATAGGATGCAGGACTGGGCGGAGAAGTGACAGATGGACTTCAACGCGGATAAATGTGTAGTCGTCCATTTTGGCAGAACCAACGGGATGAACGAGTACACTATCAAGGGCAGAAGTCTGAGTAGTGTTGAGGAGCAGAAGGATCTTGGGGTCCGGGTCCACAGGACTCTTAAATCGGCCTCGCAGGTGGAGGAGGTGGTCAAGAAGGCGTATGGTGTACTGGCCTTCATTAATCGAGGGATTGAGTTTAGGAGTCGGGAGGTAATGCTGGAACTTTATAAGACCCTTGTCAGGCCTCATTTGGAGTATTGTGCGCAGTTCTGGTCGCCTCACTATAGGAAGGATGTAGAAGCTATTGAAAGGGTGCAGAGGAGATTTACAAGGATGTTGCCTGGACTGGGAGGCATGCCTTATGAAGTTAGGTTGAGGGAGCTGGGACTCTTTTCCCTGGAGAGACGAAGGTTGAGAGGCGACCTGATAGAAGTTTACAAAATGTTGAGAGGAATAGATAGGGTGGACTCTCAGAGGCTATTTCCCCGGTTTGAAATGGTCGCTACGAGAGGACACAGATTTAAGGTGCGGGGAGGGAGGTTCAGAAGTGATGTTAGGGGTAAGTTTTTCACTCAGAGGGTGGTGAGTGAATGGAATCGGCTGCCGTCAGTGGTGGTGGAGGCGAACTCGCTGGGGTGTTTTAAAAGACTTCTGGATGAGTATATGGGGTTTAATGAGATTGAGGGTTATAGATAGGTCTGTAGGTTGGTAGGTGATGATGTGATCGGCGCAACTTGTGGGCCGAAGGGCCTGTTTGTGCTGTAGTGTTCTATGTTCTATGTTCTATGTTCTTTGCGGTCTTGGGTAGAGCAGGAGCCGTACCAAGCTGTGATACAACCAGGAAGAATGCTTTCTATGATACATCTGTAAAAGCTGGTGAGAGTCGTGGCTGACATGCCAAATTCCCCTAGTTTTCTGAGAAAATAGAGGTGTTGGTGGGCTTTCTTAACTATACAGTCATCATGGGAGGACCAGGACAGGTGGTTGGGCATCTGGACACCTAAAGACTTGAAGCTCTCGACCCTTTTTCCTTTGTTCCTGATGATGTAGACAGGGGCATGTTCTCCTTTACATTTCCTGAAATCAGTGACAATCTCCCTCATTTTGTTGACATTGAGGGAGAGATTATTGTTGCTGCACCAGTTCACCCGATTCTCCATCACACTCCTGAACAAAGAACAAAGAACAACACAGCACGGGAAACAGGCCCTTCGGCCCAACGAGCCCACGCCGCCATCTTAACAATGTGTTTTTCCTCCTCCACCCTTGACCCATGTCTATGCTTATGGTACCCCCATTGGAAACCAGATTAAGGGGAGAATAATTTAGGGACAATTTGTTACACCAATCAGCCTAAGAGCACATCTTTGGAGTGTGGAAGGAAACCGGAGCGCCCAGAGGAAACCCACGCAACCAATGGGAGAATGCGCAAACTCCCACAGACACTGGCCCAAATCCATGTATCTGCACAGCTAACAGTGATAGTCACTGAGCTGTTGTGTTCCGTCTTGTTATTGTTTGAGATCCGACCCACTATGGTGGGGTCATCAGTAAACTTGAAAATCGAATTGGCGGGGAATTTGACCACACAGTCATAGGTGTAAATTCTAACAGGACTAGACAGGGTAGATGCAGGAAAGATTTCTTGATGGGGGGGAGTTTAGAACCACAGGTCATAGTCTGAGGATACAGTGTAGACCATTTAAGACAGAGATGAGGAGACATTTCTTCATCCAATGAGTGGCGAGCCTGTGGGATTCATTACCACAGGAAGTAGTTGATGCTAAAACATTGAATGTATTCAAGAGGTGGCTGGATATAGCACTTGGGGTGAATGGAATCAAAGGTTATGGGGAGAAAACAGGATTAGGCTTTTGAGTTGGACGATCAGCCATGATCATAATGAATGGCAGGGCAAGCTCGAAGGACTGAATGGCCTCCTTCTGCTCCTATCTTCTATGTTTCTATATTGCTGTGAAACAGTGGTACATTGTGGTATATATTGGTGTGAATTAATGTGAGGAGCAATGTACAACCCAGTGAGAAACTTTTATGTAAAAAAAAGAGTATTTGTTAAATAAAAGAGAAATACCTGACAAGAAAAAATAATACGCATTATGGTACTTAAGTATATTAATAACCAAACTCATCTCTTCCTCTGAAATTATGTCTTGTTCCCAAAATGTACTGACGTTCCCTGAACTCGCTAAGAAACCCCTTTTCCCAAACAACCTCCAGTTTCGTAACTCTATGGGAGTGGGGGGTGGGGGGCTAGTTTTTCCATCCCACCTGCTACAGTTCCTACAGGGGGGGCAGAACATGGAAAAGTCCATTGTCCTCAAGTGGGATTTTCCAGTTTCGGGGCGAGCCCACCTGGAAAATCCCACCCTACAAGTCAAATTCAGCTCTTTGTTACCATACGATACCGCTCAGGTGGCCACATCTGGGAAAGCATCCTGGTTCAGTGAAGGTATGAAACAGTGTTTTGTACAGGAGGATATCTGCATTGTGCTGTGGATCTAAATGGTACAGATCTCCACGCCTCAGCTCAGACATGGAAACAGTCTCTCTGAAGATTTTGGCTTGTCTCGCTATTAGATGAGAAAACAATCTTTCAAGCTGTTGCATGTAATACTAGTCTGCCTCGCCCAAGAGGGTGCTAGCAATTATACTCTTTAACTGCGCTGATGTGCCACTCTGTGGATTTGGTTCTCTATCTCTCAAATCGTCTGCCTTTGGAAGCTGGCAATTTGTACAGTTCCACTGACCTGTGGTAAACAACTTTTATGGATATGACAATTCGCATCTCAAGTTCTCTAGACGCTTGCTCATCTTGTTACTGCGTAAATTGCACCTCATTATTCCTCCAGACGCCTGCTAGTTTTGCTACTTGTCTGTTATACTGTTTTCATCTCAAGTTCAATTTTAACGTTGTGAACTTCCCCAAATTCTTAACAAAACCATGAAGTACCTTGCAAGAAAAAGTACACGGCACATAACCTCTAGTGACCTCTCTAGTCAGTAAGAAGTCTCACAAAGCCAAGTCCAACAGGTTCATTTGGAATCACGAGCATCAGGTGAGCACTGAGAGGAAACCCACTCAGACACGGGGAGAACGTGCAGACTCCATGCAGACAGTGACCCAAGCTGGGAATCGAATCTTGGTCCCTGGCACTGTGAGGCAGCAGTGCTAACCGTTGTGGCACCATGCCACCCAAATACTACCATTCTGGAATTCCCTCCCTCAACCCTGCCACCTCCTTATTCTTTTCTCAATCCTTTTTTGAAGCCTCCTGAGGCAGCTCTGGCTCATCCCTTCTAACATTTCCTTCTTTGACAGAATGGCCATTTCTTCCTTCAAATGTTCGAGAAGCCCCTCAGGAACCTTTTCTATATTAATGGTGCTATATCAGTGCAAGTTCACAATGAGAGTTGGACTGGCAATTTGGAAGGCTGTTTGGTGATTTGCTTTGATATAACTTAGTCAGGATATTGTGGTGACATATTTCCAACAATTTTAGTGATATTAACATTAGGGATTTTAATAGTGTACAGCACCAGTTCCATTAAGCATGGAGTTAAGACCCTGCAATCAGAAAAACAATTTTAATAGCCCACCAAGTAACCAATGTGTCTTCAGTAAATGCTGCCTGCGCTATCTAATAAAAATTTCTACATTAATGTTTAATTATAAATTGGAATCTGCTTCTCATTTTATGTCCCAGTCATAAAAGGTTTGGCTTGCATGTATGAAAATAAGCAACAGTAAATATTACAAAATGCAGTGCTAATCGCTCTTTAATGCTTTAAGTTTTAAGTTCATTTATTAGTATCACAGGTAGGCTTATGTTAACACTGCAATGAAGTTACTGTGAAAATTGCCTAGCCACCACACCCCAGCGCCTGTTCGGGTACAAAAGAGGGAGAATTTAGCATGGCCAATACACCTAACCGGTACATTTTTCGGACTGTGGGAGGAAACCAGAGCACCCGGAGGAAGCTAAAAGTGAACCATTTTGGAAACTTGGATAAAAGCAAATTACTGCCGCTGCTGGAATCTGAAACCAAAAGAGAAAATGCTAGAAAATCTCAGCAGGTCTGACAGCGTCTGTAAGGAGAGAAAATAGATAACTCTTTGTCAAAGCCTTTTGAAGATTTGTTGCCCGTGGTATCGCCATTTTATAAAATGGAGAACAACAACATTTCAAACATCTGGTACGTTATCCAGTCACAATTTCTTTATCAGGTTATCTTGTCTAATCTTTTGAACTTTCCCTGCAGAATAGACCATGGGTTCTTCACCTTGGCTTCTGAATATTTCTTCCCAGGATACAAGGAATGTAGCCTAGACATTGGGCCTACATTTCAGGCACCAAAATGGTCAACTAAATCCCCAATATGGCGAGCAGGGAGTATGTACACATTACCCAGCGGAAAGTGAACTGGCCTCTGGAGTGATACGGAGGTTGCCTGCATGAGATCCAGCTGCACTTAATGTGTTGGAGAAGTAGGCAGCAGCAGGAGGCAGAGTGGGAGTGGCATAACTTTCCTCTACGGATACCCTAACTGTCCACCAGAAAAGCAGAAGGTTGGCATAAAGCTGTGAATGTTTAAATGGTTGTCAAAGATGCTACATATGAGAGCTGTGTTCCAGAAAGGGTTAGTATAACCACACCATGAGGTTTATCAGTGGTTCACATAGAATTACAAAGAATTTACAGCACAGAAACAGATGATTAGGCCCAACTATGCTCCACACAAACTTCCTTCCTCCCTACTTCAATTGATCCCAACACATATCCTTCTGTTGAGGGATCTCTATGTATGCAAAGACTTCATTTTAAGACACTTCTGCCTATGCAATTACATTTAGATGCTATGCTTAAAAAATGAACTAATGCTTCACTACATTTTAAAACCCAGAAGGAATGCTGGGTTAGCTAGAAATTGACTGCATTTTTGAAGGGAACAATTCAAGCAAAACAGGCTTTTCATAAGCCAAACAAGTTTATCATAAACAACATCTGCAAGGCCTGTTTCTCCAAGTTGTACAAAGCAGTTTCGATAACAAGATAACGGATGACATCTATCATAGTTTCAGCTCTATATTGGCAGTTCGGCTTCGTTTTTGAGTTAATGTGATCAGTACAGAGGTCTAGCAGAACAAAACAGTCTCGCTCCAGCTTTTCTCTTTCTTTTTGCTTTTGTAATAATTTAATTTTAAGTTCAGTTCAATAAAAGAAATTCATTTCAACATCAGACCAGTGCTGTCTCTGTCTATTCTAAGGAATGAATGCACCCTATACCTTCTACTCCTTTCTCCCCACTGAGATTATTCAGCTCCCTCAGATCGATGCAATTCACCACAACAGCTCCTTCTAGTAGCAGGCTAAATATGGAAGCAAAAATAACCAGTTTACTGTTTAGCTCACTCAAGTAATACTTGATAATTAGTGTGAACAATCTGTCACAGGGCCATATACTGTGAGAAATCTGACAACATCCTACACTTACCAAATGTAGCACAATTTGCTACCCAAGTCCTGTCTTTTTAGAATCATAGAATCCCTACTGGGTAGAAAGAGGCCATTCAACTCATCCAGCCTTCACTGACTCTCAGATAGAGCATCCCACCAGGGCCTGTCCCTGTAACTCTGCTAATCTCCTTACCTACACATATTGGGATACTAAGGGGCAAGTTAGTATTGTCAATCCACCTAACTTTCATATCTTTGGACATTTTGTTAAAAAATTCAATTCTGGGACCAGTTTCTTTATAATTAACACTATCAGGGCTGAATAGGCTAACTTATGAGGACAGGTTGGATAGACTAAGCTTGTTTTCCCATGAGTCCAGAAGATCAAGGGGTGAGCTTATTGGGATGTTAAAGGCGATTAAAGAAGTCGACAGGGTTAATAGAAACTGTTTCCTCTAGTGCGGGGTAGTGGGGGCAGGGTGAGAATTGACAGCAAGGGAGCATGTTCTTAAAAGTAGAGTGGAGACATTCAAGGTGGGGAGCGGGGTTGGGGAGAGAAACATTCCTTCACACAAAATCTTGAACCCCTTCCCCAAAGCGTTGCTGATGTTGCGTGATGGCAACTGAACTAAGATTGATAGATTGTTGTAAGGTGAGGGTCTAAAGGGTTACAGAACCACAGCAAATTGATGGATTAAGATCCACATCAGCTACAATCTAATGACAGAACAGGCTTGAAGGGCCGAATATCCTCCTTCCTGCAGGGAGAATAAGATTTACATGGCCTGCTAAGTATTGAAATCCTCATCCATGCCTTGTTACCTCAAGATGTGACAATACCCAAAATGGCCAACTTCTCACTCTCTATCCAAAATGATGCCTCCAGTATCCAAACTTACACCAAGGCCTATCTATCTGTCATCCATATACTCACTGCCTCAGTCTGGCTTCCAGTCCAGCAAAGCTTCTATTTTAAAAAATAATAGCCTTATATTGAAATTCACCTATAACTTTGCTCCCTCCCCATCTCTGTCACCTCTTATAGCCCCACCACTCTCTAACTCTAGCCTCTCATGCACCCCCTGACTTTATTTGATCCATAACTGACATTTATAAACAAAACTGCTTAATCCCTAAGCTCTGGAATCCACCCCTCCCCCAACAAACCTTTCAACCAATCCTTCCTTTCCAACACTCCTTAAAACCCATCCTTTTTGGCTAAGCTTTTAGTCACATCCCCTTAGTGTCTCCTCATGTGGGTCAGTGTCAAATATAGCTTTTAATATTTATTTATTTATTAGCTACAGGGTGACTTACATTCACACTGCAATGAAGTTACAGTGAAAATTCCCTAGTCACCACACTCCAGCCCCTGTTCGGGTACACTGAGGGAGAATCTAGCACGGCCACTGCACCGAGTCTGAGTGTCTTTGGGCTGTGGGAGGAAACCCACGCAGACATGGGGAGAATATGCAAACTCCGCACAGTGACCCAAGCCGGGAATTGAACCTGGGTTGCTGGTGCTGTGAGGCAGCAGCGCTAATCACTGTGCCACCGTGCCCGCCCCGTTGAAGCACTGCGCAATTTTTACTATGAAACAGGCATCAAGTAAATGCAAACTGCCGTTGTTAAATACAGTGTCTGACTGTGCAGTTTAAGGAATGATAATAGCAGTGGCTTCCTCAGGTTAGTTAGTGCTTGGGCTCTTCATTTGGTCACATGGGAAAGGTGGGTGATTTATTTTTTAATTTGGCAGTCGCTAAAACAGAAAGCGAGGAACGGAAATGTGCAAGACTGTCACCCCCAGACAGCAGCTCATTTGAACAGTGCGCTGAAATTGATTGAGTGTTTTTCATATTAGGGCTGAATGTGGAAGCAAATCTCCTGAGAAATCAGATAAAATGTGCTGAGTGCAACTCCTCTTCATTAGAAGCCCTGTTCACATCGAACAACATTCAGATCATGTGGTGACGGTGGTACAGTGGTTAACACTGCTGCCTTACAACACCAGGGACTGGGGTTTGATTCCAGGCTCGGGTCACTATCTGTGTGGAGTCTGCACATTCTCCACACGTCTGTGTGGGTTTCCTTTGGGTGCTCCGGTTTCCTCCCACAGTGCAAAGATATGCGGGTTAGGTTGATTGGCCACACTAAATTGCCCCTTTGTGTCAGCGGGACTAGCAGTGTAAATGGGGTTACGTGGCGTGGACCTGGATGGGATTGTGGTCGGTGTAAACTTGATGGGCCAAGTGGAAGGATTCTACAATTCATTCAATTTGAGTGACACTCGCTTCCTATAGTAGTGACCTGTAACATGTTTTAACGAGAAAACAACAATCTTGGAAGCTTTGCTTGGATCTTGCCTCCGCCACTGAATGCGGACAGAGGTAATTGCTGGAACTTTCTGGGCTGTCCACACTGGTTGGACCTTCTGGTCCCGCAGCTGGGGCATGCCCGCTGTGGGTTTCCTGTTGGTATGGGGTAGAATTGTATACATCAGACTTCAACAGGGAGGTTTGGCAGCTCTATCTCAGAGCTACCCTGACCCTTTGATAGTCTCCTGGCCGCTGCTGGTTTAAATAAAATTACATCCTTATACAAAGATACCTGTCTCGTGAGTCTTGTATTGTCCAAACTTCAGGCAGTGCCGGCCACCGCGGTTACCCCACCAACAGAAACTTAGACAGGGTAGATTCAGAAAGAATGTTCCTGATGGTGGGGGAGTGCAGAACTAGGGGTCAGAGTTTGAGGATAAGGGGGAAACCTTCTAGAACGGAGGTGAGGAGAGATTTCTTCATCCAGAGAGTGGTGAATATGTGGAATTTATTACCATTGAAAGTATTTGAGGCCAAAACATTGTCTGATTTCAAGAAGAAGTTAGATCAAGAAGAAATTAGATGTCACTCTTGGTGCTAAAGGGATTAAGAGATATGGGGGGAAGGTGGGATTAGGATATTCAATTTGATGATCAGCCATGATTGTGATGAATTGCAGAGCAGGCTTGAAGGGCTGAATGGTCTCCTCCTGCTCCTAGTTTCAATGCTTTTATGATACATGTAGCACACTCAAGACACACAGACACGTGGTAGTACAGAACCTGAATATTGCAAAAAAGAGGAGCATAGGTCAGGACTTTACAAACCTGAGCAATGTGAACTGACGTTTACTTCAATGGGACTGTAATATCGCACCAAGCGGGAGAGGTCCGTAACATCTTGGCCATGTTGTTGAAGCTTTTCCTCTTGCACTGATCAGGACAAATGCAAGAATGCCAAATTTCAAACAATCACAAAGCCAAATTGCAACAAGTTACAGTGCAGGATTAGAAGGCGCTGATTGGTTGTCAGTGTCAGCTTGCCAACCAATCAGCACCATTTTCTTCTGCACTACAGATTGTTTGAAATTTGGTATTCTTGCATTTATCCTGATGAATACAAGATGAAAAGCTTCGACAAAATGTTTCTCTTTTCAGCAACACTCAAAAACACATCAATGCACAGGGTTAACATCAGACATATTAATCTCTCTCTCTGCCTGACATTGCCTGGGTGGGTCCAACAGTTTCTGTCTTTTTTGGGTCATTTAACCATGCCTTTTTAAAAAACACTCAGGAAATTGAGGGATGTAGAACATAGAACATAGAACATAGAACATTACAGCGCAGAACAGGCCCTTCGGCCCACGATGTTGCGCCGACCAGTTACAGAAACAATGGCCCACTAGCCTATACCAATCCCTTTTCGTCCATAAACCTATCCAGAGATCTCTTAAACGCCCCCAAACTAGACGCATTTACAACTGCAGCAGGCAGGGCATTCCAATCCCTCACCACCTGCTGGGTAAAGAACCTACCCCTGACATCCGTCCTGTAGCTACCCCCCCTTAATTTAAAGCCATGCCCCCTCGTGCTAGCTTTCTCCATCCGAGGAAAAAGGCTATCACTATCCACCCTATCTAAACCTCTAATCATCTTATATGTTTCAATAAGATCCCCTCTTAGCCGCCTTCTTTCCAACGAAAACAACCCTAAATCCCTCAGTCTCTCCTCATAGGACCTCCCCACCATACCAGGCAACATCCTAGTAAACCTCCTCTGCACCCTCTCCAACGCCTCCACATCCTTCTTGTAATGCGGGGACCAGAACTGCACACAGTACTCCAAGTGCGGCCGCACTAGAGTAGTGTACAGTTGGGGGTACAGGATATGGGGGTAGTATGGAAGATTGGAGCTGAACAGCAGTGGTACAGTGGCTAACACTGCTGCCTCACAGCGCTAGGGACCCAGGTTCGATTTCCGGCTTGGGTGACTGTCTGTGTGGAGTTTGCACATTCTCCTCATGTCTGCACGGGTTTCCTCCAGGTGCTCCAGTTTCCTCCCACACTCCAAAGATGTGCAGGTTATGTGGATTGGCCATGATAAATGGTCTCTTTGTGTCAGGGGGAACCAGCAGGGTAAATATATGGAGTTGCAGGGAAAGGGCCTAGGTGGGACTGTTATCAGTGCAGGCTCAGAGGGTCAAATGGCCTCCGTCTGCACTGTAGGGATTGTGGCAGAGCAGGATGGAGGAAGGAGCCGTGTGGCCTACTTCTGTTCCTTATGCCCTTACATTTACCCTAGGGTTGAGATTCCTATTGCGTGCAACACTGATATCTCCTTTTATTGGTAAACACTCAGCAAACACCACAACATGAATCTTTCTATAGAGTCACATCAATGTGGTTTTGGTTGTTGAACATACTGCATTGCCACTAGGTGGAGTGCTAGTCAACCCTTGGTGTCAGGGGGATAGGTGTGCTGATCAAACCCATGTTTCTGGCTCCAATTCTTCACTGCAGGCGCATAACAACCTGTACAATCCCTCTGTCCCTTTCTCAGGGAAAGTTTGTCACTGCAGGAATTCTGAGCACACAGCTGCCTAACGATCGTTTGCCCATTCTTTGCTTTGTCATCCTTTTCCAGATGAACATAGAATCCCTACAGTGCAAAAGGAGGCCATTTGGCCCATTGACCCTGCAATAACAACAATCCCACCTAGGCCCCATCCCCATGTATCCACCCTGCTAATCCCCCTCACACCAAGAAGCAACTGAGCATGGTCAATTCATTTAGCCTGCACATCTTTGGACTGTGGAAGGAAACAGGGGTACCCGAAGGAATCCCAAGCAGACGGGGGCAAACCCCATATAGACAGCGACCTGAAGCTGGATTTGAACCCGGGTCCCTGGTGCTGTGAGGCAGCGGTGCTAACCATTATGCCACCAGGCCACCCAGAATCATAATTATCAAAAACTACAACGACTGCAAGACTTGCTGCTTAAATAAAGGCTCACATTGAACTATATGATTATCCCCATTGCAGGCCTTAAAAGAACAGAGGATTACTTAGGATTTCTTCGAATTTACAGCACAGAAGGTGGCCATTCAGCCCAACTGACCCTTGCTGGTCTTTATGCTCGACTCAAGATTTCTCCCACCATGCAGCATCTCATCCTATCAGAATCACCTTTCCCTTTCCATGTTCCTCTAATTTTCTCTGCTCAACAACCTCCCCGAGTAGTGACTTCTATATTCTAACCACTCTCTGCACCAAGAGATTTGTCCTAAATTCCTTCTTGGATTTATTCATAGGGGATGCGATGGCCAAATGCAATTATCACTAGACTATTAATCCAAAAACTCAGCTAATGTTCTGGGGACCCGGCAGATGGTGGAATTTGAATTCAATAAAAAAGTCTGGAATTGAGAATCTACTGATGACCATGAAACCATTGCCAATTGTCAGAAAAACCCATCTGGTTCACTCATGTCCTTACCTGGTCTGGCCTATATGTGACTCCATGTGGAGAGCTTGTCCTCTGAAATGGCCAAGCAAGCCACGTGGCTGTATCAGAGTTTTAAGAAGGCAGCTCACCACCACCTTCTCAAGGGCAACGAGGGATGGGCAAGAAATGCTGGCCAGCCAGCAACCTCCATGTCCCACGAATGAAAGAATTAAAAAAAAATTGAGACTTATGGGTCAACGAGGCTCGCAGAATGGAATTCTCTGTTAGCCTTGGGCGGGATTTTACAAGCTTTGCCCAAACAAGGTTGTAAAATCCCGCACATAATCCCTAGATTTGGCTGCCCTGCAAAATGGAAACACCTTCTCTGCATCCATTGACAGTAGTAGCTGGTAACAGGGGCTCAAAAATAAGGAGCAATACTCTTGTAATCAGGGTCTCTATTTTGGATTGACAGGTGTCCCCTCAATAAAACCACAATGTAAATGGCCACTCCACGCTGAAAAAAGTAAACAACATAGGCCAATGATTGAGCACATGTTTAAGTTTATTTTTTAAAAGTGTATATATTTATTAGTCACAAATAAGGCTTGCATTAACACTGCAACTAAGTTACTGTAACAATCCCCTAGTCGCCACACTCTGACGCCTATTTGGGTACACCGAGGGAGAATTTAGCATAGCCAATGCACCTAACCAGCACGTCTTTCAGACTGGGAGGAAACCGGAGCACCCAGAGGAAACCCATGTGGACAGAATGCAGAGAATGAGCAAACTCCACACAGACAGTGACCCAAGCCAGGAATTGAACCAGGGTCCCTGGTGCTGTGAGGCATCAGTGCTAATCACTGTGCATTGAATATATTTAAAAACCAGCACATCTTTCGGACTGTGAGAGTAAACCGGAGCACCCGGAGGAAACCCATGCAGACATGGGGAGAATGTGCAGACTCCGCACAGACAATAACCAAAGCCAGGAATCGAACCCAGGTCCCCAGTGCTGTGAGACAGCAGTGCTAACCACTGTGCCACCGTGCCATCCATGTGTGAAGAAATCTGGAATTTCTGCATCCAAAATGAACTGTGAATCCGAATCCTGTGTGAAAAGATGGAAGTCCCCTCTTGAAGTCATAAAGGGGTCCGGTGTACATTTTATGGGCCATGAAAGTGCGCAGGATAACTTTTCCCAAGGCCAGTTGAGAACTTGCCCGCAGTCAGCATTGCTGTCTTGACAAACGCTGCAGCCATTTTTGCAGACGGAAGAACAGTAAATAAAACTCAGGAAGATTTCCTACTCTTCTTCACAAGTGCCAACAGTGGCACAGTGGTTAGCACTGCTGCCTCATAGCGCCAGGGATCCAGGTTCAATTCCAACCTTGGGTCACTGTAAGTGTGGAATTTGCACGTTCTCCCTGTGTCTGTGTGGCTTTCTTCCGGGTGCTCCAGTTTCCTCCCATAGTCTGAAGGTGTGTGGGTTAGGTGGATTGGCCATGCTAAATTAAGCCTTGTGTCAGGGGGATTAGCAAGGTAAATATGAGGGATTTAGGGAATAGAGCTTGGGTAGGACTGTGCTCGGTACAGACTCAATGGGCCAAATGGCCTCCTTCTGCACTGTAGGGATTCTATGATCCTGAATCGATGTTCTTCTCTGGTAGTTTGGTCCATGTATTCTTCCATCCACTGGAAATAAATAGGTCTTATTTCCCCATTCTCTAACTTTTTAAATATATCCATTAGTGGGACATGGGCGTCGCTGACTGCCCAGCATTTATTGCCCATTCCTAGTTGCCCTTGAGAAGGTGGTGGTGAGCTGCCTTCTTGAATCACTGCAGTCCATGTGCTGTGGGTTGACCCACAATGCCATAAGGGAAGGAATTCCAGGATTTTGATCCAGAGACTGCAAAGGAATGGCGATATATTTCCAAGTCAGGATGGTGAGTGGCTTGGAGGGGAAGTTGCAGGTGATGCTGCTCCCATGTACCTTCTCCTGTGTCCTTCTAGATGGAAGTGGCCATAGGTTTGGAAGGTGCTGTCTGAACTAATCTTTAGTGAATTGCAGTGCATCTTGTCAATAGTACACACTGCTATCGGTAGTGGATGCAGTGCTAATCAAGCGGGCTGCTTTGTCCTGGATGGTGTCAAGGTTTTTAGATGTTGGAGCTGCACCCATTCAGGAAAGTGAGAAGCATCCCATCGTACTCCTGAACTTTTGCCTTGTAAAATGATAGCATCCCTACAGAGCAGAAGGAGGCCATTCGGTTCGTCAAGTCTGCACCGACAACAATCCCACCCAGCCCCTATCCCCATAACCCCATACGTTTACTCCAGGTAGTCCTCCTGACAATAAGGGGCAGTTTAGCACGGCCAATTCACCCAACCTGCACATCTTTGAATTATGGAAGAAAACTGGAGTACCCGGAGGAAACTCTTGGACAAGCTTTGGGGAGTCAGGAGGTGCATACTTACTGCAGTATGCCTAGCCTCTGACCTGTTCTTGTAGCCACTATGTTTATGTGATGAGCCCAGTTGAGTTTCTGGTCAATGATAACCCCAAGGATGTTGACAGTGGGGGATTCAGTGATGGTAACGCCATTGAATGTCAAGGGGCGGCGGTTAGAGTGTCTCTTGTTGGTGATGGTCATTGCCTGGCATTTGTGTGATGCGAATGTTACCTTGCTCATGGTTGGGGATATGGACTGAATTAGCTACAGTGACACCATAATCAATGAACTTGAAGCTAGACACGAGATGTCTCGACGCCTGTGTAAGCAGCTGTTTGATTTGGTACTCGCAGCTGCTAGACAATGGCCCATGAAGCGTTACCATGGTTATAGCTCCAGATACTAAAATCAGTCTCATAAAGACGAAGAATTATTCATCTCACCTACACTGTAGGGTGCTTGCTAAAAATAAATCACTCCTAACTTCACCCCAGCAAAACTGGAGGGCAGAGTGTATTTGCTGAATTCAATTTCTAAAAATATACTCACTTGGTTGCTCTTCTGCAGTTGAGTAAGAAGATCCAAAGTCAGAATTCATTGTGTGGGAAGTTGATTTTGGAGATTTGATTTGGTGCTGGATTTCCCACCTCGAAATCAAAACCAGGCCCCGTTGCCTAACCAGTGAGTTAGACAGAGTCACAGGATCGGACAGCAGGCCGCTTGCTCCCTCATCCCAGTGAAAGAACTCTCCAATTGTTCCTTATCCCTTTCTATTTCCCCGGAGCCCTGCTATTTTTTTCCTTTTAAGCAGGTATTAAAATCTCTTCAGAAAGATAATATTGAATCCGGGTGGCACGGTGGCACCACTGGTTAGCGCTGCTGCCTCACAGTGCTAGGGAACCGGGTTCAATTCCAGCCTCGGGTGGCCGTGTGGAGTTTGCACGTTCTCCCCACGTCTGTGTGCGTTTGCTCCAGGTGCTCTGGTTTCCTCCCACAGTCCAAAGATGTGGATTGGCCATGCTAAATTGCTCCTTTGTGTCAGGGGAATTAGTTAGGGTTAGTTCATGAGGTAATGGGGACAGGTGGATTGTGGTCAGTGCAGACTTGATGGGCTGAATGGCCTCCTTCTGCATTGTAGGATTCTGGGATTCTATGAAAACCCCTCAGAACCTTGAACATAAAACGATCCTGCTCTCATTCACTGCTCAATCAAAAAAAGCAGGGACATATTTTGGCAGAAAAAACTTCACCACTTTGGCACAGATTCTTCTATATAAACTGAGAAGAGCTTTCGATTCAGAGAGATCCAATTCTGGAACGTGTGTATGTGTGTGTTGAATGCTCCCAGATCAGGTGAAGCAGAGATTAATTCAAATTATAACTCCCTTTACGACAAACATTTAACCTAAAATCAAAGATTACACTCCAATGTACCAACATTGTATTCTTATTCTGTAAGCTATGCCTTGGCCAAATGGACTGAGGAGCCATTAAGGATTTGAACTCTGGACCTCCTGTTTACAAGACAGACACTTTAACCATCTAAGCATTTTAACCATCTAAGCCATAGGCAAGAAGGGTCTTACCCTACACAGGATAAGGCTGTGCTGAGGTATGAAACCAAGATCTCCTGTTTACTAAGCAGGCTTTTTAACCAACTATACCACAGAGTTAACTGATTGTTAGAAGGATAGGCAATGTTGAACAATAATTAATCAATTGTCAGTTAATTCCTACGAAAATAAGTCAATTAGTTTAAGATTTAGTGTCACAAGTGGGCTTACACTAACACTGCAATGAAGTTACTGTGAAAATCCCCTAGTCGCCACATTCCGGTGCCTGTTCGGATACACTCAGGGAGAATTTAGCACGGCCGATCCACCTAATCAGCACAACTTTTGGACTGTAGGAGGAAACTGGAGCATCCGGAGGGAACCCAGGCAGACATGTTCTTCTTTGAACAGCAGGAATCTTTTTTCTATGTCCACCCAAGAAAGTAGAGAGGATGTCACGTTAATGTATAATTCAAGGGTTGGCACCTCTGACTCATTACTGCGCTGGAGAATCAGATGATGTGCTATGAGGTGGCTGGAAAAGGGAATTGAATCAATATGTTTCTGACTGAAAGATGAGTGTACTATGGGTGAATGAGTGGTTAGCACTATTGCCTCACAGCACCAAGGACCCGAGTTCTATTCCAGCCTTGGGTGACTGTATGGAGTTTGCACGTTCTCCCTGTATCTGCGTGGGTTTCCTCCAGTTTCGTCCGAGATGTGCAGATTAGGAGGATTGGCCAAGATAAGTTGTCCCTTAGTGTCCCAAATTGGGTAGGTTAGGTGGATTAACCATGGTAAATGGCCTGGGTTACATGGATAGGGTGCAGAGGAAAGCCTGGGTGGGATGCTGTTTAGGAGAGTCGGTGCAGGCTGGATGGGCCAAATGGCCTCCTTCTGCACTGTAGGGTTCTGTGGATAGTAATAGATCGGACATACCAATTACGAGTTACAGTGAAACAGCTGCGGCCTATTTAATGGTCACTTTACAAATCCTGCTAAACCAAGGTTAATTGCGGGATTTAATTCTTGAACACAGAATTGTTTGTTCAGCTTTCCATTTTTAACCAAATCTATAAATTGATTTTTGTTTTACAAGTAGTGCTGCTGAATGGTTATAAAGTGGTTTCTGGAAGGCATGGAAATTGTTGTCTGGATTCAGGGCTTTATACAATTAGAGAAAATGTAAGTGTGTACACAAAAACTGTAGCTATAACCTTTAAAAAGGTGAAGTAGAGATTAACAATGGAAAGATCATTGCTGATTATTCATAAAATGTGGGCTATCGTCGCCAAGAGAACAGGTGTGTAGCATTTGTTAATAACCAATGAAGAACCCTTGGGATCCTATTAAAACTGTGAGACTCTTATAAGTTGGCACAGTGTCTTACTTCTAACGGTATTAAAAGCAGAAAGAGCAGCTGTAGAGCAGGAAAAATGCAAAATGTTAATTATGTGTTTTTAACTATTGATTTCAACTTCAAAGCACCAAAACTTCTAAGAAGCTTCGTGATAAGATAAAGGAGGAAGTGTCAGGCCCCCCTTGGGCGATCTAAACCCCAGTCAGACCCAGAACAAATAAGGGACTCTTAACAATGGCGCATCTCTTCTGTCTCACCATGATTCTCTTTCTGTTGTATCTGTATGAACCATAGAATAAGAAGGAGGCCATTTGGCCCATCAAGTCTGCACCGACCACAATCCCACCCAGGCTCTATCCCTATAAACCCATACATTTACCCCAGCTAGTCCCCCTGACACTAAGGAGCAAGTTAGCATGGCCAATCCACCTATGATAGAATCATAGAATGGGTACAGTAGGGAATGAGGCCTTTTGGCCTGCGTGCATACACCAGCTCCTTGCAAGAGCCACTCAGTCCAACACCCATACCTTTTCCCCTTGGCCTTCAGACGTGACAGCTTACAACTGAGGTGAGGTTTCTGTCACAAAATGGGGGTGTCTATTTTGTACCGTCTTGCTATCTTTGTGCTTGCAAATATGTGAGAAATTATTCTGAAAATGGATAACTCTACACTGTCATAGTTGAAGTAAACATTAGATGGTAAGGAGGAAGGATTGGTTTGTCTTTGTCACATGGGCTGTAATCCAACAAAGGTCAACCTGGTAAAGAATCTGCCCAATTCCTGGCTGCTCTCCTTCGCTTAGACACCATTTCATCTCTTCCTTTCCTCCTCTCCCTCTTTTTCCGCTGTACCTGCCTCAGTGCCCTTGTCACCTCTATCCCCCTACATCATCACTGGTCCCTTTCTTATTCCCCACCTCCTTCTCTTCTCTCCTTCCTTTACATCTTACATCTCCCTAAGTGTTAGCTGTGTCTCAGCTGGTGAAACTCTTACCTCGAGTTCAAGTCTCTCACTCTAGGGCCAGAATCTTATACACCATCCCCATCCCCTGCTGGCTCTTCCCATTCTAATTCTCCTGTTCTCCTTATTTAGAGGGAGTGCAGGGGCTGCCTCAGGTAAGGTTACCCTGGTGGGCGCCTGACAATAAGGCTCGGGGCCCACATATGATCTCAACGTCTGGCTCCTGACATTTGTGGCCAAATTCAGCCCAACATTCATTTCCACTTGTGGAAGGACAGCAAAGCCAGAGGCCATAACCATAACATAGTCACCAATACGCCAAATAGAAAAATGAGGAGAAACATCTTTGGTCACATAGTGGTTAGAAAGCGGAACTTGCCACCACATAAAATAGTGGGAGCAAATAGCACTGATATATTTAGGGAGAAGTTAGATAAACACAGGAGGGAGAATGTGGAGGTAGGGCAGCACAGTGGCACAGTGATTAACACTGTCTCACAGCTCCAAGGACATGGGTTCAATTCCTGACTTGGATCACTGTCTGTGTGAAGTTTGCACATTCTCCCCATGTCTGCGTGGGTTTCCTCTGGGTGTTCTGGTTTCCTCCCACAGTCCAACAATGTGCAGGTTAGGTTGATTGGGCATGCTAAATTAACCTTTAGTGTCCTGGGGTGTGATAGGTTACAGGGATTAGCAGGGTAACTATGCGGGGATAGGGCCTGGGTGGGATTGTTGTTGGCGCAGGTTAAATGGGACAAGTGGCCTACTTCTGCAGTGTAGGGTTTCTATGAATGGAATAGAAAGTTATGCTGATGTAGGGAGGAGGTGAATTGAATTGATTTATTGTTGTCACATGCATTGGGAAAAGTATTGCTTCTTGCACGCTATACAGATAAAGCACACTGTTCATAGAGTTTATAGGGGAGAAGGAAAGCATAGGGTCCAGAATATAGTGTTACAGTCACCAATAGCGTGAAGAGAAATATCAACTTAATCTGTGATAGGACCATTCAAAATTCTGATGGCAGCAGGGAAGAAGCTGTTCTTGAGTTGACTGGTACGTGACTTCAGACTTCTGCATCTTTTTCCCATCGGAAGAAGGTGGAAAACAGAATGTCCGGGGTGCGTGGGGTCCATGATTATGCCCGCTGCTTTGCCGAGTCAGCAGGAAGTGTAGACGGATGGGAGGCTAGTTTGCGTGATGGATTGGGCTACATTCACAACCCTTGGTAGTTTCTGCACTCTTGGTCAGAGCAGGAGTTATACTAAGCTGTGATACATCCGGAAAGGATGCTTTCTCTGGTTCATCCGTAAAAATTGCTGAGTCGTAGCAGACATGCCAAATTTCCTTAGCCTTGTGGTGTGGAGCACAACCAGCAACAAGGGCTTTTCCGTCTGTTTATGTGTTAGAAATTCAGTGTCAACTGATGTAAGGTGACTTCAGGTTATCAGCATGTCAGGAGTTTAGAAGAACGAGAGGTGACCTTACTGAGGCACATAGAATTCTCCGGGGGGGGTGGGGGGGTTGACAAGGTAGATGCTATGGAGTTCCCTGCTTTTCTTCAAAGGTCTTTCGCATCCATCTTAGGGAACAAAACTGGTTTTAGTTTAATGTCTCATCCAGGCAACAGCACCTCAGACATGTAGCACCCCCTCAGTAGTGCACTGGGAGTCAGGCTAGACTTTGTGCTGGATATGGGAGACTGGATATGAACCCTTGACCCAAAGGGAGAGTGTTATTGACTGAGCAAAGGTATTACCTTAAATTAATCACTGAGCTTGGGATATTTCATTAGTGTTGGACCAATGGATAGAGGCCACATCAATAAATCACTGTAAACAATATCGAACCATACATTCCCAACAAGTTGTACTAACAGCTTACAATAGAGGGAAAATAGATGCAAATTCTCAGGCTGCAGTCTGCTGACTAAATCATGGCACTGACTGAAGCCAGCTGTAGAGCTGGACAGAGTATGAGGTGGGTTGAACTAATGTGTCAGTCAAAACAGGCCGAAGCTCCCATCAAAACACAATGATGCTAATGCTGGAAGGTTCCATCAACGAGACACCAGCAAGATATATTGTGGTTCGCCAATTAATTCATGCTCAAAGCCAAAATGTCTTTGCAATCTCAGTCAGAGCCACATAACATCAGGAAAATTAGGTTTACACTCCCAAAGAAAAAGGCCAAACTGACTGCTGACTGCTCCACCAGCTCCTTGTTTACTTACAAAGAACAAAGAAACCTACAGCACAGGAACAGGCCCTGCGGCCCTCCAGGCTTGCACTGATCATGCTGCCCAACTTAAAAATGGCTTCGTCGGAAAGTTTACTTTCTCAACGATAATTCACATAAAAATTTAAGAGTTTTGATGGAGGCTTAGGTAAGTGAAATTGAGAAGAATGTGAGGTGATCTCATTGAAAGATATTGGATTCTTAAGGGGCTTGACAGGGTAAATGCTCAGAGGATGTACCCCCCATGGGAGAGGCTAGGACCAGAGGGCATTGTCTCAGAATAAATGGCGCCAATTTAAGACTGGGATGAAGAGGAATTTATTCTCTCAGAGGGTTGAGAGTCTTTGGAACTCCTTGCCTCAGAGAGCTGTGAGAGCAGTGTCCTTGGGGACGATCCAATAAGACAATGCGAGAGGCAGAAATTGAGTTTGCGCCTGACTTCTCGTCTCTCACGATCTCACTGGGCCCAGATTTCTGGGGGGGGGGTGATGGTTATGATCAGCCGTGCTGGGGTGGTGGGGGTTATGCAATTGGCGGGTGAGTGGGGGCTATGGTTATATCCAGGGACGGGGGTGGCGGTGGGAAACTGATCAGTCAATGATCACAGGGGATGGGGGAGAGGATATCTGGGGGTGGAGGGTTGGATGTGACTAACATCTCACTGGTCTGTTGGACGGGCCAGATGTATGATTGATTGCACCCTCTGCTGAGAGTAGCTGGCTTTCTGGTGAGCTTAGGCCCTTCCCCCTCCTGGCGGGAATCAGATAGTTTATTTGTTTTGTACAAAGTGCCATAAGATTGCATCTTCAAACTCACCCAAAATCTGGATCTCTCCCGTTTTCATGCTCATTCAGCGCTTATAATGTTTTTGGTAAGATCACGGTTTGCTGTGTACACATTTACAGCCATGTTTCTGACATTCAAACAGTGAATACACTTCAAAAGAACACTTTACTTTGAAATGTCAGGAGTTTGTGAACAGAGCTATACAATTGCAAGTCTTTCTTTTTTTTCTATTCTGTCACTATTTTACTAGGCAGAGGTTTGCTCTTTGGCATCAAAACACTGGAGAAATTTTTACTGTTTGTTAACTAGTCAGTTTAAAGGCTAAAGCAAACTCCTTTAAGTGTTGAAGTCAACAAACACAGGAACAGCAGGAGACGATCCAGACTCTCGAACCTGTTGCTTCCGTCATTCAATAAAATGATGGCCCCTGTGTAACCCCACTCAAGTGTCTTGGCTCCATATCCCTTGGCTGGTTAAAAAAAATCAATTTCAAAATTAAAATTATGAATTGAGCACCGTTGCTTTGATTAACCTTCATGAGAGGAAGTGTTTGACTGAAGTATATAACATGGCCTAGAAAAGTTAGATGCGGAAAGGATGTTTCCTCTTGTGGGCAAGTCCGGAGTTAGGGGTACAATTTTAAAACCAGAGATCACCATTTCAGGTCAGAGATGAGGAGAATTTTTCTCTCTCATGTTAAGCCTCTCAGTTGCAGTCCAGTAATAAAAGATGATGCAAGTCCAGCTTCTTCGCAAACTCACTTTATTCTCTTTTGGTACGTTTCCTCACTTCTCTCCTGAATAGCCTATGTGTTTACGGTTGTCCTACAAACAGATAAATGTTATTTTGTATAGGTTCTTCTTATCAATTCCCTTCAACTGGTATTACCTTATGACTCAGAATCACAGAATCCCTACAGTGCACAAGGAGGCCATTCAGCCCATCAAGCCTGCACTGACAACAATCCCATCCAGGCCCTAACCCCACATATACACCCTGTTAGTCCCCCTGACACTAAGGGAAGTTTAGCATGGCCAATCAACCTAACCCGCACATCTTTGTGCATGACTCGATCGGGGGAATGCAGTTATATAGAGTTAGAATCTATACACAAAGACTGAAACTCTGATAACAAATAATATAAACAGATGATTAATGATTTCAAAAGGAAAGCGGAAAGGTCAAGGCTGGGAAATAAATTTACCAGGGTCCGGACACAGAGCAAGGAAATAGGACAGATTAGATTGCTCTACAGAGAGCTGGCACAGTTTTGATCTGCCAAGTGATCTCCTTCTGTGTCATAACGACTCCATGAATTTATCAAAAGTCCTGAAATACAAGGATTTTAAGCATTCCATCTTCGAAGTTTTAAAAATGCTGGTGTTTTGTGGGTGGCACGATGGAACAGTGGTTACCGCAGCGCAAGGGACCCAGGTTCAATTCCTGGTTTGGGTCACTGTCTGTGTGGAGTTTGCATGTTCTCCCCTGGCCTGCGTGGTTTTCCTCCAGGCGCTCCAGTTTCCTCCCACAGTGCAAAGATATGCAGGTTAGGTGGACTGGCAAAGCTAAATTGCCCCTTAATGTCCAAGGATGTGTAGGTTAGGTGGATTGGCCATTCTGAATTTCCCCTTAGTGTCCAAGGATGTGTAGGCTAGATGGATTGGCCAACTTAAATTGCCCCTTATTGTCCAAAGATGTGTAGGTTCAATGGATTGGCCAAGCTAAATTTCCCTTTAGTGTCCAAAGATGTATAGGTTAGGTGGATTGGTCATGCTAAATTGCCCCTTAGTGTCCAAAGATGTGTAGATTAAGTGAATTGGCCATGCTAAATTTCCCCTAGTGTCCAAAAATACGCAGGTTAGGTGGATTGACCATGCTAAATTTCCCCTTAGTGTCCAAAGATATGTAGGTTAGGTGGATGTCATGTCGAAGTGCCCCTTTATGTCCAGGGATTTGTAGATTAGATGGATTGGCCAAGCTAAATTACCCCTTACTGAACAGGGATTTGTAGGATAGGTAGCTTGGCCATGCTAAATTGCCCATTAGTATCCAGGGATGTTTAGGTTAGTTGGATTAGCTGTGCTAAATTGCCCCTTTGTCTCCGGGCATGTGTGGGTTATGTGGATTGGCTATGCTAGATTTCCCATTAGTGTCCAGGGATTTGTAGGTTAAGTGGATTGGCCATGCTAGATTGTCCCTTAGTATCCAAAGATTTGCATGAAAAGTGGATTGGCCATGCTTAATTTCCCATTAGTGTCCAAAGATGTGTAGGTTAGCCATGGAAAAATGCCCATGGTCACGGGGATAAGGCAAGGGAGGTGAGCCTGAGTTAGATGCTCTTTTGGAGAGTTCATGCAGATTTGATGGGCTGAATGGCTTCCTTCTGTACGGGAGAGATTCTAAAGCACCACACAGGATTTAATTGTGTTTACCTAGTCTAGCAATGACTATCTATCTTGCTGATTTTGCTTCTGTCACTTGTGTTTTCTTTCCTTTTTTCCACTTGAAGTTAGTTGTCATTGAGATGCCCAGGCGGTTTCTGACTATATTTCTTGGTCTCTGCCCTCGGTTATGTTCGACATGCCTCTTGCGGGTGGGCAAGATCTTGATATTCCACAAGAGAAGTCTCAGCTATCGCTCCTCTCTAATCTTGACAAGACGCAACTGCATCGTTCTGCACTTTAACCCACGATTTATTGCCTCATCCTTCACTGAATTTTGCCACAGAAGACTAGGGAGGCCATAAATAAGTATGATTAATATCTGAAGACACTTCAAATGAATCCTCCAGGGTAAGGTCCAAAAAGCACGATCATTGTGCTAATGCTGTCCTTTGGTGGTTTAAACTCTCTGGTTATTAACGGAGGCACGGAGAAAGGAATTGCTTTGATAGTGAAGCACCACTTGAGGAATTGCTGCCAGAGCTGCTTTCTGCATATTTACCGGACTAAACCTTACTTATTCTGGTCTGTCCCTAAAGACAGAAGAGTCCAATACAAGGTTGAATCACTTAACTGGCTGTGAGTTTGCATACTCGCTTCATTATGTCTTATTTGTATCTGAAGAGCAGAAGATATAGGAGCAGGAGTAGGCCATTTGGCCCCTCGAGCCTGTTCTGTCGGTCAGTAAGGTAATAATGAGGCCTCAACTCCACTTTCCTGCCTTACCAGCCCATAACCTTTAGCAAATATTTATCTGTAGCTCTACATACCTATATCTCATGGTGGAACAGTGGTTAGCACAGCTGCCTTAGAGCACAGGGGACCTGAGTTCACCTAACCTGCACATCTTTGGACTGTGGGAGGAAACCCACGCAGACATGGGGAGAATGCGCAAACTCCATCCAGTCACCCGAGGGCGGAATTGAACCCAGGTCCCTGAGAGGCAAAGGTGCTAACCACTGCGCCACCGTGCTGCCCCATGGTGGCACAGTGGCAAAGTGGTTTTGTAGTTAAACTTGGTATTCATTTCATACCAGGAACACTCTTCAAAATGAACTTCCAGTTCCTGGTGCAAGAATTGTCGGCTTTTTTCCAGGCAGTGATATGCATGCTCCATATCTCTTCTACAGAACACCACCTCCAATGAAGCGACTTTCCTCTAGTGCTGCAGTGGGATAGCACCTGGGTTTTGGGCTGAAATCCTGGTGTGGGCCACATACCAGCCTGCAACCTCTGCCCAGATGTTACAGTGTCACCAACTTAGACAATCTGACACACAAAGAGTCCATCAATCTTTGCTGTTACTTTATAAATTTCAGAATGATTTGGGCATCTTTCCATGCATAAAGCAAAGAGGCGATATACTCCTCAGTGAATTTGATTACCGATCCTGTCTTGCCCATTGAGGAGCCTCGGACTGACTCACAGGGTCAACTCAAGGTCATTGTGTTTATGGGACTTAACATGTCTCGGACTGAAGCAACTTTATTATTGAGCTGTAATTAGAGACAAGAGCAAGCTATGAGATTTAGTTTGATTACTGAGTTTGCGGGGTGAGTTTACGCCAGCCCCACCACCTTCTTCCCCCACTCATTTCCACTGGGGGCACTTTCTGCCTCCCCACCAGTGTCTGAAACCCAATTCCCAGTCCCCTTGCTGGGGTCTTCAATTATTATCCCACAAAAATGCTTGGACTTACAAGACACATCGACCAGAATTTTCCAGCTGTTTCCAGCTGATCCCGCTGCAGTGAATGGAGATTTGGCTGAGCACCAAATTTTCTGACCTCACTGGCAGTGGCGGTGTGCCATGACCAGCTGGAAAATTCTGGCCATTTTCTTTCCTCCCTGGGGAATGCCTGGAAACACATCGGGTGACCACTGCTGTCTTCTGACACTTTTTTATTCCTTCATTCACAGAGTGTGGGTGTTGCTGGCTAGGTCAGCATTTATTGCCCATCCCTAATTGCCCTTGAGAAGGTGGTGATGAGCTGCCATCTTGAGCCGCTACAGTCCACGTGGTGTAAGTGCGCCTACAGTGCTGTTAGGGAGCTCCAGATTTTGACCCAGTGCCAGTGACAGAATGGCGATACATTTCCATGTCAGGATGAACATAAGAACAGAAGATCTAGGAGCAGGAATAGGCCATCTGGCCCCTCGAGCCTGCTCCGCCATTCAATAAGATCATGGCTGATCTTTTCATGGACTCAGCTCCACTCACCCGCCCGCTCACTATAACCGTTAACTCCTTTATTGTTCAAAAACTTATCTATCCTTGCCTTGAAAACATTCAGTGAGGTAGCCTCAACTGCTTCACTGGGCAGGGAATTCCACAGATTCACAACCCTTTGTGTGAAGAAGTTCCTCCTCAGCTCAGTCCTAAATCTACTCCCCCTTATTTTGAGGCCATGCCCCCTAGTTCTAGTTTCACCCACCAGTGGGAACAACCTCCCTGCTTCTATCTTATCCATTCCCTTCAGAATCTTGTATGTTTCTATAAGATCTCCCCTCATTCTTCTGAATTCCAATGAGTATAGCTTCAATCTACTCAGTCTCTCCTCATAAGCCAACCCTCTCAACTTCAGAATCAACCTAGTGAATCTCCTCCGCATCCCCTCCAGTGCCTTTCTCAGATAAGGAGACCAAAACTGCACACAGTACTCCAGCTGTGGCCTCACCAGCACCTTATACAGCTGCAACATAACCTCGCTGTTTTTAAACTCCATCCCTCTAGCAATGCGTTCTTGATTATCTGCTGCACTGCAAACCAATTCCTTGTGATTCTTGCCCAAGGATGCCCAGGTCTTTCTGCACAGCAGCATTTCTTTGGTGAGTGTCTTGGACTGGAACTTGCAGTGGTGGTGGTGTTCCCATGTGTCTGCCGCCCTTACCCTTCTAGATGGTCAAGAATTTGGAAAGTACTGTCAAAGGAGCTTCGGTGAGTTGCTACAATGCAACATATAGGTGGTACACCATGTTTCAGTGGAGGGAGCGAATGTTTAAGGGGGTGGATGGGGTGCCAGTTAAGCAGGCATGCTTTATCCTGGGTAGTGTCGAGCTTCTTGAGTGTTGTTGGAGCTGCACTCATCAAGGCAAAGGGAGACTATTCCATCACGCTCTAAACTTGAGCCTTGCAGATGGTGGACAGGCTTTGTGGAATCAGGAAGTGAGTTGCTCACCTCAGAATTCCCAGGGTCTGACCTGCTCTCGTAGCCACTGCTGAGGAATCAGATTGGCTGGCAGTTTTCTAGGGCGTGACTTCCTCCCAGGTGGAAAAATTGGGCACAAATCCCACTCTCAAGTAATTAAGGCTGCTCCCAATTTATTGTCACCTCGTGGGAGCCAGAATGCTGGTTGGCACGTGCCGATGGGCTGTTAGACCTGGGGACGGGTGTGAAGAATCTGCACCCCTCAGAAAGTTCACCCCTTAGACATCAGGCTCTGCTCTCCAATCGGATCAGGCCTGCATCCAGCAACTCTTAGAGTGGATTTTTGTGAACATTATTTGCTACGTATAAATGAGACACCAACTCAGTTACTTCTTGCTGAGATATCCTGACTGTGACCTGACAGACAAAATCTCTTCCTACGCAACGTTACACACAGCTCCTGAAAAGGGAATATCTGAAATAGGGTCCGGTTCGAATATGAGGGCTCCTCTTCTACAAATCCCCCCTCCCCCGTTATCTCACACACTTCATTTCTCCCCTCCCTCATTTTCCCCTCATCTCACCCTCTAATTTCTCCCTTCCTCTGTTTCTCTGCCCTTGTCTCATCTCCACAATCAGTTTGCCCATTCCCCTCCCTCAACTCCCCCTTTCCTCTCCTTTGATTTTCCCCCTTTTCTCTTTTTATTTCCCCCTCTTCCTCCCCGATTTCCCCTCTTTCAATTTCCCTCTCACGATTTCCTCCTTTTCTCCCTTGGTTTTCCCTCATCCCCTCCTTCAATTCCCCCTCTTCTCCTCCACCAACTTCCTTCATCCCCCCTCAATTTTCCCATTTCCCTTCCCCCAATTTACCATCCTGTGCCTTTCCCTCACTCAATTTCCCTTCTTCCCATCCTCCAGTTTCCCCATTTCCCTCACTGATTTCCCCTCTTCTCCTCTCTTGATATACCCTCTAGCTACCTGCACATTCCCTCCTACGATTTCCTGTTTCCCTCTCTCAATTTCACCTCCACCCTGCCTCGATTTCCCCCTTTCCCTCCCTCAGTTTCCCCTCTTCCCCTCCCTCATTTTCCCCTCTTTCCCTCCCTCAGTTTCCCCACTTCCCCACCCTCATTTTCTCCTCTTCCCCTCCCTCAGTTTCCCTTCTTCCCCTCCCTCAGTTTCCCCTCTTCCCCTCCCTCAGTTTTCCCTCTTCCCCTCCCTCAGGTTTCCCTTTTCCCTTCCCTCCCTTTCCTCTCTTCCCCTCCTTCAGTTTTCCCTCTTCCTCATCCCTCAGTTACCCTTCTTCCCCTCCTTCAGTTTTCCCTCTTCCTCATCCCTCAGTTTCCCCTCTTCCCCCTCTCAGTTTCCCTTCTTCCCCTCCCTCAGTTTCCCCTCTCTCCTCCCTCAGTTTCCCCTCTTCCCCTCCCTCAGTTTTCCCTCTTCCCCTCCCTCAATTTTCCCTCCTCCCTGCCTCAGTTTCCCCTCTCCTCTTCCCTCAATTTTCCATCTTTGGTTCCCTCAATTTCCCCTCTTCCCCATCAATTTCCTCGCTCTTCCCCTCCCTTGATTCCACCCTCTTCACCCACTGCTTCCTGCTTCCTGTTGCCTCCTGCTTTCCGGAACTTCTCATACAATAGCATCATGTCACACAAAGCTACAGAATGAGCCACTGCCCAACCTTTCTAAATGTAAATGCAGTAACATTAGTAGAGGTCATGTGATCGGATATCATGTGACCCAGCAACACATGCTCAAATGTCACATGGACAAAATGACACAAGATCAAATTGTCAAGAACCCTTCCAACCTGACTATATATGGGGTGGCACACTTGTTAGCACCGCTGCCTCACAGGACCAGGGGCCTGGGTTTAATTCCAGCCTGGGGTGACTGTGTAGAGTTTGCATGATCTTCCTGTGTCAAGGTTTGGGATCAAAGGTTATAGGGAAAAATCAGGATTAGGCTATTGAGCTGGATGTTCAGCCATGATCGTAATGAATGGCGGAGCAGGCTCGAAGGGCCAAATGGCCTCATCCTGCTCCTATCTTCTATGTTCCGATGTATCTGCATAGATTTCCTCTGGGTGCTCTGGTTTTCTCCCACACTCCAAAAATGTGCAGTTTAGGTTGATTGGCCATGTGAAATTGACTGTCAATGTCAGTGGGGGGGGGCGGGCGGGAGGTAGCAGAGTGAATATGAGAGGTTCCAGGGATAAGGCCTGGGTGGGATTGTTGTCGGTGCAGGCTCGATGGGCCAAATGGTCTCCTTCTGCACTGTAGGGATTCTGTGATACATATAATTGAAAGGGAATGATGAGCAGGGCTGTGAGGAAGGCATGGGACTAATTGGAAAACAAGAGCCAACATAGATATGTCAGGCCGAATGGCTGCCTTCTGCGCTGTATGATTCTGGATAACAAAGCATAAAGTTGAACTGAAACTGAGACCAGGGCTTGGCAGAGGGTGAGTGAGAATTCTCAGTGTGTTACCGTGGGGACACATGCTCCCTCCTGGTCAAATGGCGTCCGTATGTCATCATAACTCAGCATCAGATCCAAACCGATCATCATTCGGATTTTTAATGGTGCTTAGGGGACAGTTCCTGAACATATTTGTTAAAATTGGAGCAATTAGGGCTGGGCGATTAATGCTGGCCTTATCCCTAACACTCACAGCAGTGATAGAATTAAAGAAAAAACTGCAACTACCTGATGTAAAGCAGGCCATTAATCTATCCATGCAGGACACCCCCAGCTCTCGAGTCTAATTAAAACTCATGATGATCTGACTTGTGGCACTTGACCTCAAACCTCAGCTGCACCTTTCCTGTTACCCATGACTATTATCTCTATAACAGCTCAAAAATAACCATGTTTGTGTTTGTTTAAGCGAGCAATGATGTCAGGAGAAAGATGGCAGCTTTAGAGGGGATTCAAGGAGTATGTGGGGATCTGGAACTTTCTCTCTGGAATCTAGAACTAGGGGGCATGGCTTCAAAATAAGGGGGGGGTGGATTTAGGATGAGTTGAGGAGAAACTTCTTCACCCAAAGGGGTGTGAATCTGAGGAACTGCCTGCCCGGCAAAGCAATTGAGGCTACTTCGTTGCATGTTTTTAAGGCAAATTTCCTTGAAAGGCCAAAACCTCTCACAGCATTTAAAAAGTACTCGGACAAGTTTTTGAAGTGTCATCGCCTACACACGGATGGCACAGTGGTTAGTGCTGCTGCCTCACAGTGTCAGAGACCCGAGTTTGATTCCTGGTTTGGGTCTCCGTCTTTGCAGAGTCTGCATGTTCTCCCCATTTCTGTGTGGGGGGTGCTCCGGTTTCCTCCCACAGTCCGAAAGATGTGCTGGTTCGGTGCATTGGCCGTGCTAAATTAAAAGTTTATTTATGTATCCGTCACAAGTAGGCTTACATTAACGCTACCACAAAGTTACTGTGAAAATCCCTTAGCTGATACACTCTGACTGAGGGCATCACGGTGGCACAATGATTAGCACTGCTGCCTCACAGCACCAGGGACCCAGGTTCGATTCCCCGCTTGGATCACTGTCTGTGCGGAATCTGCACGTTCATTCCATGCCTGTGTGAGTTTCCTCTGAGTGCTCTGGTTTCCACCCACAGTCCTACATGCTGGTTTGGTGCATTGGCCGCGCTAAATTCTCCCTCAGTGTATCCGAACAGGTGCCGGAGTGTGGTGACTGGGGGATTTTCACAGTAACTTCACTGCAGTGTTAATGTAAGCCTACTTGTGACATGAAGACATGAATAAATAAAGTTTAAAAACTTTAAACATAGCTATGGGCCAGGAGCTGGAAATTGGGATTAAGCTGGATGGCTCTTGGTTGGTTAGAACATATGAACTAGGAGCAGGAGTAGGACATCAGGCCCCTCGAGCCTGCTCCACTATTCAACAAGATTCTGGCTAATCTTTTCATGGACTCAGCTCCACTTACCTACTTGCTCACCTTAATTCCTTTGCTGCCCAAAACTCTATCTAAATTTGCCTTAAAAACATTCAATGAGGTAGCCTCCACTGCTTCACTGGGCAGGGAATTCCACAGATTCACAAACCTTTGAGTGAAGAAGTTCCTCCTCAACTCAGTCCTAAATCTGCTCCCCCTTATTTTGAGGCCATGCCCCCTAGTTCTAGATTCATCTGCCAGTGGAAACAATTGCTCATATTTATTTATTAAAAAGAATCATGTCCCATTCAAGTTCATTCGTAATAAAATATTTTTTGACAATCCCAGCTGCAAGTTATTATTCAAATAACTTTTGATATAATGGGCAGTGTAATGATTTCAGTCAGGCCATTGAGGTTGACCTATTGGAAGGTGAACTCCCCAATTAAGGATCCAATAGATGGGTAAATCAGGGATTCTTTGCCTTGTACTTAACTGGGAGTGTCAGTTCCTCTGACACCCCCGAAGGTAGACTGCTGACTGATACCACTCTTTGTACTGCTGTTAGAGTTTGTAAAGATAGGGATTATGGTGAGGGGACTTCTGAAGACTTATTACAGGTAGTATCTTGTGCAAACCCCCATAGTAAATTTGATGGCAGGGGTTGGGGGTTGGGAGGGGTGGGCAGGGGACGGGAGGGGCATTTAATTGGGCTGGAGAATGGTAGGTAGGAGCTTCACCAGCTTACTGCCTCCACAAAGATGGCCATTCTGCCTGCTACCAATACAGGTCCCTGTGGGTAATTAATGCAGTACTGGCAGCAGCCACTACCTCCCTAGTGGAGCTGCCGAGTACAGAGGAATGACCGGCCTCCAGGGACCTCCAGCTCCAGGGCCTTGATTCCGCGGGAAAGGCCTGTGAAGCACCTGGAGCAGCACAAGATATGATGGGCCTCCTCACAAAGGGCTTTTTCCCAGCTCTCCAGCCAGAGGCCGAGATCTCCGTTAGCTTCACAGGATTCCACCCGAGGGAACCAGCCTTAAATTTAATTTTTTGACTAATTACAATGAGAGACGACAGGGAGGAAGGAAGAAATTTGAGACTCAAGTTCTGAGGTTGCTTGTCAAAATTGAATGAAGGTCTTTGTGATTCATTGGCAATGTTTTATATGGTACGTTTTTGCTGTTGGCAAATAATATGAGAGGCAGGTTCAGCCACAAGTGAGGTGGTTATCATGGAATCCCTTCTGTGCAGAAGGAGGCCTTTTGGCTCATTGAACCTGCACCCACAACAATCACACCCAGGCCTATCTCCATAACCCCACATATCTACCCTGCCAGTCTCCCTGACACTAAGGGGCAATTTAGCATGGCCAATCCACCTAACCCGCACAGTTTGGGGCTGTGGAAGGAAACTGGAGCATACAAACTCTACACAGACAGTCACCCAAGGCTGGAATCAAACCTGGGTCGCTGGCACTGTGAGGCAGCAGTGCTAACCACTGTGCCACCGTGTCACCCTATTAGGTAAATAGATGGAAATGGCACTTTAACTCCTTAGAGTTACATTGTACAAAGTGATTTGACAACTAATTAAAGCAATCAGTTAGACAATAAGGAGGCTTGGGGATGATCTTATCAAGGTCAATAAAATAATGAAGGGCACAGATCAGCTAGATAATCAATATCTTTTCCCAAAGGTAGAGGAATCTAACATTAGAGGGTATAGGTTTAAGGTGAGAGGGAAGAGATACAAAAGGGTCCAGAGGGACATTTTTTTCACAAAGAGGGTGGTGAGTGTCTGGAACAAGCTGACAGGGGTAGTAATAGAGGCGGGTACAATTTTGTCTTTTAAAAAGCATTTAGGCAGTTACATGAGTAAGATGGGTATGGAGCCATATGGGCCAAACGCGGGCATTTGGGACTAGTGGTTTATAAAAGAGGTGACATGGACAAGTTAGGCTGAAGCACCTGTTTCTATGCTGTAAATCTTTAATAAGTTGACCATGAAGCAATTGGCCTTTGTGGCTCCGTGCTAGCACCCTCATCTCTGAGCCACGAGGTTGCACCGATCAGTTCACCATCCATCTTTCAGAATGGAAATAGGGGATCGTAAAGCTTTTGCCAGTGTCTAAACCTGTAAGAGGCAAGAAGCTCTAGAAATATACCTTGTAGGTCTAGTGTCACACAACTTCCGGAAGTCAAGGATTAGAATTCTTTTGGTCGTTAAGCCGTGCAGTGGGAGATTTTACCAAGAGCTTAACTCCAGCAAACACCAATTGAGAAAAAGGAACAAATCACTTACAGTGCAAGTGAAGCAGAACAAAATTAAATTAGTGGCGACTTGGCAAGGAGCGGTAGATTACAGGAAACTGAAAATCTTCAAGTGAGAGTCAAGAGATGGTTTACTGCGTTTGATATTCAAGATGCAGCCATTATTGAAGTGGAAGGGATCCAGAGATTAGACAGCATTCATGGAATCTCGGAATCCTCATGATGCAGAAGGAGGCTATTCAGCCCATCGAGCCTGCACTGACAACTCAGACCCGATCCCTGTAACCCCAGTATTTCCCCTGCTAATTCCCCTGACACTGAGGGGCAATTTATCATGGCCAATCCACCTAGCCCGCACATCTCTGGAGTGTGGGAGGAAACCCATGCAGGCAAGGGGAGAATGTGCAGACTCCGCACAGACAGTGACCCAAGGCCGTAATTGAACCCGGGTCCCTAGCGCTGTGAGGCAGCAATGAACCAACGCAGATGTGGCAACCTCATTTCCCTTACACTGGGCGCACCACGTGACAAAGCATCTCACAAGGTCAATACTCTCAATACTTGGCTGTCAACAGAAGTCCTGAAGCAGGTTTTATTATTTATTCTTGGGATGGATGTAAGCAAGGCCAGCATTTATTGCACATCCCTAATTGCCCTTGGGAAGGTACTGGGAGCTGCTTTTTGGAACTGTCACAGTCCATGGAAGTTTTGACCCTGATACATTTAGAAGATGGGTGCTTGATCAGAGCAGTAGGTTTCAGCTAGCATATTAAAGGAGGGAAGAGACGTTGCAAGGTTTAAGGAATGGCGCACGATGGTTAGCGCTGCTGCCTCACAGCTCCAGGGGACCTGGGTTCGATTCCCAGCTTGGATCACTGTCTGTGTGGCGTTCTCCCTGTGTCTGCGTGGGTTTCCTTCAGGTGCTCCGCTTTCCTCCCACACTCCAAAGATGTGCAGGCTAGGTGGATTGACCATGCTAAACTGGCCCTTAATGTTCTCCCAGCATGCATAGGTTAGAGAGATTAGTGGGGTAGATATGTGAGGTTAAGGGAATCGGGCCTAGGTGGGATTGTGGTCAGTGCAGGCTCAATGGACCAAATGGCCTCCTTTTGCACTGTAGGGATTCTACGTTTCTACGAGTGGACTCCAGAGCTCCTCCATCTTCAAAAACGTCCAATAATAAAAAAAAACCCTCCTCATTAACCATACTTTCAATGCCACCCTCACCCAACTCTTGATAACAAGAACGTGCACCTGGCCTGAAAATTATCCAGCACAACGGAAATGTGAACAGTTGCTGTTCTCTTGAGCGGGAAGCAGCAGCAGCCTGTCCGAAGGAGGAGGGAATCAATTCAGATTAAGCGCACTGAGAAGATTGATTAGAAGTAGAATTGTAATTGGTGCGACAGTCAAGTGCAAAAGCCCAAAATCAGACTGAAGCTTCTGAAAACACCTGTTTACTCAAAGAGATTCTGCAGCACAGGAATGAATGATCCAATCTGCTGCTATGTCTATTTTCAATTGGGCTGTACTATTGCCTGCCATGCGTGGCTGGCACATGGGCAAACATGTGCTTTGATAAATACCTGGCAGCTACTGAGGAACAACAGAGCTGCGTAGCGTGTAAAGCCTTGTCCTCTGCCATATTTATAGGAAGCTAACACAAGCTTTCTGCCTACTTTGTTTTCCTCCTGTGGCCATGAGCCGATATGTAAAGCAGCTATCTTTTTATTCAGTGTCTTATGCCTCCATTTCATTCTTAGAATCATAGATTCATAGAATCCCAACAGTGCAGAAGGAAGACGTTTGACCCAACAATCCCACCCCACCCCTGTAATCCCACAAATTTACCCTGCTAATACCCCTGAAACTAGGGTCAATTTAGCATGGCCAGTCAACCTAACCCGCACATCTTGTGGGAGGAAACCTACATGGGGAGAACATGCAAATGCCACACAGTGACCCACACTGGGAATCGAACCTGGGTCCCTGGCGCTGTGAGGCAGCAATGTTAACCACTGTGCCACCGTGCCACCCCTTAGCTAGCAAAGAGCTGCATTTTATTGGTTGGCAGCTCAGCAACTAAATAATTGGAATGGATTTATAGGATCACACGGAATTATACAGGGCAGAAGAGGCCCTTCAGCCCATCGAGTCTGCACGATACGTGGGAAACACCTGAACTCCCACCTAATCCCACCCATCAGCACATGGGCCCATTTAGAGATGCTCTTCACCAGAACTTCCAAGAAAGTCTAACCATTTTCAAAATGACATTGAGGTGGTTAACACTGCTGCCTCACTTTGCCTGGGATCCAGGTTCGGTTCCCGGCTTGGGTCGCAGTTTGTGTGGAGTCCGCACGTTCTCCCCGTGTGTGCATGGGTTCCCTCCAGTGCTCCAGTTTCCTCTCACAGACTGAAAGACATGCTGGTTAGGTGCATTGGCCAAGCTAAATTCTCCCTCAGCGTACCCGAACAGGCGCTGGAGTGTGGCAACCAGGAGATTTTCACAGTAGTGCAGTGTTGCTGTGAGCCTACTTGTGACATGAATAAGTAAACTTTAAACTTAACTTTATTATCTGTTTTTTGTTTCGCTCTGTTGCTGTTTGCACATCGTTATTCACGATCAGTGCCCAATTCAGCCTTTTGTCTTACTAATTCATGGGAGGTGGGCGCCGCTGGCAAGACCAACATTTATTGCCCATATATAATTGCCCTGGTGAAGGTGGAAGTGAGTTGCCTTCTTGAGCCACTGCAGTCGCTGTATTGTAGGTGTGTCCACAACCGTTAAGAAAGGAGTTTCAGGTTTGTGCCCAGCGACAAGGAGGAACAGTGAGACAGGGCGGTGTCTAATGCATGTGACGTGCCTGGCATCACCCCCTACGGGATAGGCCCACCAGAATTAAGTACCCCATCAGTGGGCTTCCCTGGCATTAAGTCCACCAGTGGTGGGAATCCCACCTGTTCCCCCAGAAAGCAGCCTTTCAATCCAGGTGGGGGGGCGGGGAGAATGGTGAGGGGTTGCCAGGGTTGCCGGAATGGTGGGGTAGCTGGCTGTTGCTGGTAATGCATTCAGGGATAGGTCAAGGATTGATGAGGGACGCAGGGCCACAGGTGAGTGAGGGCAGAATGGGGGTCATGGGGGTGGGGGCATAGGGTTGGGGAGGGAAGGAGGATCGACAGCAAGGGCAGGCAGGTGAATCTCAATGGGGCTCTCCACTCGCTCCCCAATGCCCCCCCCCCCCCGCCTCTCCCCTCCCTGCTTCCAAACACTGCCATCTCCCTATGGACTTTCTGAAGCCAGGTCCCTCAATCAGGAACTGAATGTCTTTTGATGAAGGATTTCCCAACCTCTCATCTACCCCCCCGCACCATCTCACCTCACCCCCTACCCCACTCCAACTCCCAGCTCTCAAACATACCAGCGTTTGCATTTTACTCTCTCTGTGTGGCGACTATCTTGCCCATCGTTGGCTGAATAACAGTAGCAGTGGGATGGGACCCTTACGTTGGCAAAAGTTGTCCATATAAGGGTCTCACTTGGCAGCAGGGTGGAGAATCTGTCCACAAGCCTTCCTGCTCCTGACTAAATCAGGGTAGAGGCAGGAAGGCAGCAGGGTCCTCACCTGCTGAGCTACTACCTACCCAGCTCCTATCCACTCTGGTGTCCCTCCCGCCCGGTGCCCTCCTCCCATGCCCCCACCCAGCCGAATCCCCACCCGCCTGGGTCCCCATCCACTCGGGTCCCCACCCACCAGATTAAATGCCCTCCTGTTTCCAAGCCTGCCTTAGGGAAGGGCACTGAATTCTGCCCATGGTTCCAAGTCAGAATGATGTGTGGCTTGGAGGAGGCCTTGTATGTGATGAACTTTCCATTCATCTATTGCCCAGGTTGCAGGTTTGGAAAATGCTGTCTAAGGAGTTCTTGATGAGTTCGTGCAGACAATCTTATATATGATACACACGGTTGCCACTGTGCATTGGTGGTGAAGGGAGTGAATGTTTAAAGTGGGTTGGTTGTTGCCAATCAAATGGGCTGCTTTGTCCTGGATGGTGTTAACCTTCTTGACTATTATTGGAGCTGCACTCACCCAGGCAAATGGGGAAATATTCCATCACACTCCTGACTTGTGCCTTGTGGACGGTGGACAGCCTTCAGAGAGGCAGGAAGTCAGTTACTTGCTGCAGAATTCCCAACCTCTGGCCTCCCTTCTTGCCAAAGGACTTATATATGGCTGATCCAATTCAGTTTCTACTCAGTGGATTTGGTTGGGATTGGGAGGTCACGTGATTGAGGGACAGATCAAATTAAAATTGGACATCCTGGTTCAGATGCCAACTGATGACACAATATCGAGCCTGGGCCTGAGGAGACCAAATCCAACAATGCCAAACATGACCCAGTGACAAAGAAATGCGAGGTCTTTCCATTTCCAACAAGCAACAGAATTTAATTGGCTTCCGTTTTATGAATCATTGATGCCTTTTGTCATTTCAATGACAATGATACAACAAAAAGGCTCGAATCTTGACTGAAAATTAGCTCTGTGCTTTCAATTGTGTAAGATTCTATACCATTCATACATAACAAGGTGCTGCTTTTACAGCAGGAATTACTTCTGATGGATTTTTCTATTGTGTGGCATTCACCATTTTGGTGCACAAGTGTTCTCTGGCTGGTGATTAGATTTCCAAGGAAATGATGAATGGGCCACAGTTTGAAAGTGGCTGACTCAGTGCTTTCCTTGGCTGACTCTATCCCAAGTAAATCGAGTCAGCAGAATGTTGTGGTTTACTGAAACCTTTCCTTTTATTCATTTGTGGGACATGGGCATCGCTGGCTGGCCAGCATTTATTGCCCGTCCCTAGTTGCCTGAAGGCATCCTGAGAGTCAACCACATTGCTGTGGCTCTGGAGTCAAATCGAAATCATAGAAATCCCTGCAGTGCAGAAGGAGACCATTTGGCCCGTCAAGTCCGCACTGACCACAATTCCATTCAGACCCCATCCCGGCACCCCATGTATTTACCCTGCTGGTCTCCCTGACACTCAGGGGCAATTAACCATGGCCAATCTATCTAACCACTGTGCCACCCAAATGTAGGCCAGGCCAGGTAAGGACAGCAAATTCCCTTCCCTAAAGGACATTTGCAAACCAAATGGGCTTTTTCAATTGTCAACAACGATTTAATGGTCTTCAGTAGATTCTTAATTCCAGATTTTTTAATTAAATTCAAATTCCACCAGCTGCCATGGTGGGATTCGAATCCGCATCCCCAGAATATTAGCTGAGTTTCTGAATTAATAGTCTCATGATAATACCATGAGGCCATCACCTCTCCTAAACATGTAATCAAAGCTACAAAATGATCAGTGTCATCCCCATGCTGCATCTTTCCGGCAAACCATCAAATCCCACTGTAAGTGTGGCTTATACCATTTCTTTTAGGTAAGCAATGTACATTAATTACAATGCTAGGATACTTTACTGCTTGGTAAAGAATTTGCATTTGTTTAATGCCTTTGACAAACCCTCAAGACATCCCAATGGCATATTCCTTGAACTCTTGCACAGTAGAAAGTACAGTCACTAATTTATTCACAGCCTAGATCCCACAAATGAGATAATGTTGTGATAATCTATTTTTGTGCTTTTGGTTGAAGGATAAACATAGGCCAGGATCCCAGGGGAACTCTCCTGTTCTTGTTTGAAAAGGCACACAGAAATCTTTACAAGAGAGACCTTGACTGATCCAAAGACAGAACTACTCCCAGTGTCGCGCCCCCTAAGTGTCAGCCTGGAAGTTTGTATCCAATTTCTTGAGGGGAATTTGAATTCAATTATCTGACTGAGGGATGCCAGTGCTACTCACTGGCTGTCAGTCCTGACTGTTATGCACTCTCCAACAGCACATCATACAGCTGCAACATTCTATCATGGGCAGTGAGTCACTACTTGTCTCTGTTGCCATGGTACCGAGGGATTAACAAAACAACATGCATTTTTGTGACACCTATATAGTGTGGAAAAATGCCCTGGTTCGATGTAATCGGACAAAATAGAAGCACTTGAGAGGCAAAGGGTGGATTTTAAGACAGCCTCATAGGAGAAGGGTGACAAGTGTTGATGTTCAGGGAGGTGCAGCCTAATTGCTAAATGGGACTATATTTATATTTAACACACCCACCCCACTAAGGCCAACTACCTCAGGTTGTCCTTTGACACTCTGCACCTTTGTTCTGCCATTTACACATTCTGATCTCTGGCGCTATTAGCACCATTCCTACCCTTTATCATCACCACTTACATTCCCTTTGTCTTTCTGTCAATGCCATTCCTATCAATTGCAGCCTCCCCAACAACTCCCCTCACCCTCCTACTTTAAATCTTGTCCATTTTCCCTTGTCCTCAACTCTGATGAAGGGCCACCCAGACTTGAAATGATGGCTCTATTCTCTCTCCACAGACACTGTCTGACCTGCTGAGATTGTCCAGCATTTTCTGTTTTTGTTGTATATTCCTGTGCTTTGACATTGACTTCATAAGGAGCGAAAGGCTTTTGCTATGAAAGGAAGTGATGGCCTAGTGGTATTATTGCTTCACTATTAATCCAGAAACCCAGATAACATTCTGGGGACCCGGGTTCGAATCCCACCACGACAGATGACGGAAGTTAAAATCAATAAAAAATATCTGGAATTAAGAGTCTACTGATGACCATGAAAACATTGCTGGTTGCCAGGGAAAATCCCATCTGGTTCACAAATGTCCTTAAGGGAAGGAAATCTGCTGTCTTTACCTGGTCTGGCCTACATGTGACTCCAGAGCCATAGCAATGTGGTTGACTTTTAACTCCATCTGAAATGGCCTCGCAAGCCACTCAGTTGTAACAATTGCTACAAAGTCTCAACAAAGAAATGAAACCAGACGGAGCACCTGGTGTCAACTGGAAAAGACAACGGCAAAACAACAAACAGCCCTGTTGACGCTGCAAAGTCCTTACTAACCCAGACCCAGCAGAGGTGCCAGGTATACAGTCGGGACAGATTGGGAGTCATTAACATCAACTCTGGACCCCATGAAGTCTCATGGCTTCAGGTTAAACATGAGCAAGGAAACCTCTTACTGGTTACCAAGTACCGTCCTCCTCTGGCTGATGAATCAGTGTTTCTCCATGTTGAACAACACTTGGAGGAAACACTGACAGTGGCAATACGTACTCTGGATGGGGGATTTCAATGTCCACCACCAAGAGTGCCTCGGCAGCAACGTTACTGATCAAATTGGTTGGGTCCTAAAGGATATAACTGCTGGACTGGATCTACCACAATCTTTAACTCCCACAGATTCCAAGGCAATACTGGGATGGTCAGGGGTGGGGGGGACTATTTACAAGACACACTGCAGCAATTCACCAAAGACCTTTAGACAGCACCTTCCAAACCCACGGCCACTTCCATCTAGAAGGACGAGGGCAACAGATACATGGAAACACCACCACCTGCAAGATCCCCTCCAAGGCACTCATCATCCTGACTTGGAAATATATCACCATTCCTTTGCAGTCGCTGCATCAAAATCCTGGAATTCCCTCCCTAATGACATTGTGGGTCAACCCACAGCACATGGACTGCAGTGATTCGAGAAGGCAGCTCACCACCACCTTCTCAAGGGCAACTAGGGATGGGTAATAAATGCTGGCCAGCCAGCGACACCCATATACCACGAATGAATAACAAAAAATGTGAGAAATGCACAGTGATGACACAGTGACACAATTATGAGCAATGCTGTTTCTCAGTGTCAGGGACCCAGGTTCGATTCCTGGCTTGGGTCACTATCTGTGCGGAATCTGCATGTTCTCCCCATGTGTGCGTGAGTTTCCTCCCACAGTCTGAAAGATGTGCTGGTTCACTGCATTGACCATGCTAAATTCTCCCTCAATGTACCCGAACCGGCGCCAGAGTGTGGCTACTAGGGGATTTTCACAGTAACTTCGTTGCAGTGTTAATGTAAGCTGACGTGTGACACTAAGAGAACACATGGCCCAGGACTGGGGTGGTCAGAGTGTGTGATAAACCATTGGCAACAAGTCTGCATGTTGAGGATATTTTCTTTAATCCATTCTGATTGTGTGTGTGTGTATGTATGTGTGTGTGTGTATGTGTGTATGTGTGTGTGTATGTATGTGTATGTGTGTGTGTGTTTTTAGCTATTTCAATTAGTGTAAGTTTTATAACAAAAGAAATACACCAGCTGGGACAGGAATGCAAATTAACTCACTTACAGTAGCAATTAAATAAAGATTCAAAAAACAAGGTGCAAAGGAAAAAGAATACAGTTGCTTTACTGCATTGAATTAAGTCAAGTAAAAAGATTTATCAGATGCTGTCTGGATGAGAGGGCATGAGCTATTAAGGAGAGGCTAGACAAAGTAGGGTTGTTTTCTCTGGAGTGGCAGAGGCTGAGGGGAGACCTGATTGAAGTCTATAAAATTATGAGAGGCACAGAAAAGGTGGACAGTCAGAGTTGAAATGTGTAATACTAGAGGGCGTGAACTTAAAGTGAGAGGAGGAAAAGTTCAAAGGAGATGTGAGGGCCAGGTTTATTACAGAGAGAGTATTAGGTGTCTGAAACACACTGCCAGGGGTGGTGGTTCAGACAGATACGATAGGGGCATTTAAAGGGCTTTTAGATAAGCACATGAATATGCAAGGAATAGAGGGATATGGACCAAAGGGCAGATAGGAGGGATTGGTTTAATTTGGCGTCATGTTCAGCACAGCATTGTGGGCTGGAGGGCCTGTTCCTGTGCTGCACTATTCCATGTTCTACGTTGGATAGTCAAAAGCTTTTTCCCAGGGTGGAAGTGTCAGTTACTAGGGGACGTAGGTTTAAGGTGCGAGGGGCAAGGTTTAAAGGAGATGTACGAGGCAGATTTTTTACACAGAGATAGTGGGTGCCTGGAACTCGTTGCTGGGGGAGGTAGTGGAAGCGGATACAGTAGTGACTTTTAAGGGGCAAATTGACAAGTATATGAATGAGATGGGAATATAGGGATATGGTCCTCGGAAGGTTAGGGGGGTTTTAGTTCAGGCAGCATGGTCGGTGCAGGCTTGCAGGGCTGAAAGGCCGGTTCCTGTGCTGTAATTTTCTTTACTCTTTGTTCTAAGGCTGTTCTGACAGGAACACAGTGTGAAGATTTAGGTAGAAGAAAGCAAGATAGAAACAAAAGAGAAAAGAATAATGGAACAATAAGACCATAAGACACAGGTGCAGAAATGGCCCATTCGGCCCATCAAGTCTGCTCCGCCATTCGATGAAACCACGATTGAAATCTGAAGATTTTCCAGTGATGATGTACCATGTGCTCCATAAGGAAAGGTTTTGATAACATTTGTTCCTGATAGTACATTGCTTTTCACTGGTGATCCCAGTAACACAGAGCCCAGTATTTTCTCAGTTTTACTTGCCTACGCCCACTCTTACCCCAGTATCCTTCAAACTCATTCCTAAACAATCCTGCAATTCTTTCCTCTGGCCAGACTTTCCGTAGGACATGAAGACAGTGGAGAGGGTTCAGCAGTGATTCCTCAGAATGGTCCCTCGGTAGATGTTGGCATTGACACTGTACAGGATCTCCTGTACTCAGCCCAGGCTAAAGTTCTGGGGTTGCAGGTGAAATAACCTCTCAGAGGCTGGCATCCCTTCACCAGAATCCATTTATTTACAAACTCAATTCCATTCCTAAGAGTGCATTCAGATACAAAGTCAGAATCCAGAGTGCCAGTAGGCCTGACACTCCTCATTATAGACTCCCTGATTGGGCAGGCAATCACTACCTCAATCAGGGAGCTCATACTCCAAGAGACCTACCTCATGAGCGTCATTGACGTCATTACACTGGGTTCAAATCCCACCATGGCAACTGCTGATATTATACTCAATTAATAAATATACTGGAATTGAAAGCTAGTCCAAGTAATGGTGACCATGAAACAATCATCGATTGTCATAAAACCCACCTGGTTCACTAATGTCCTTTAGGGAAGGAAATCTGCTGTCCTCACCCGATCTGGCCTACCTGTGACTCAGACCCACGGCACTGTGGTTGACTTTGAAACGCCCTAACAAGCCTCTCAGTTCAAGGACCATTAGGGATGGGCAACAAATGCCAGCCTTGCCATATCCCATGAAAGAATAAAAACAAAATGAGGGGTCACACTTACATGGATAGTCTGGAGAAGCTAGGGTTGCTCTCAGTACAGCAGAGAAGATGTACGGCAAAAGAATCCAAGGCAATGGGAGTCAAAACTTCTTTTCTGCGACTCGTAATTGGGATTTGGGATGTAATGCCTAAGCTGATGGTGGCAACAGATTCAACGGTGATATCCAAAAGGGAATTGGAAAAAATATTTGAAGGGGAAGAAGAATTTGCATGGTCATGGGGAAAGAACAGATCTGTGGGACTAGATTGTATCAAATGTTGGAGCAGGCTCAATGGGCCATGTGGTCTACTCCTGCTCCGGTTTCTTATGTAACTTCAAAAGATCTGATGCAAATTCGATAGGCTGAAAGGTCTCCAGTGTTGCTCTTATTATTGGGTTCAATGAACATGCACAATTGACTGCAGCAACTTTGTAAGCTTTCCAGGCCTGTCGTACCCTTCCATTCTCTAACCTGGGCTCTCTATGCACCCTCCCATCTCACTGCCCCATCTTTGATGGTCACGCCAGACCTTTAATTAGCCCAAACATTCTGCGTGCCTGACAGGACTCGCTCCCTACACAAGAGCAAGAATCTCCACTGGCAACTGTTGCATTTATTCCAATGGTGTGAGAGCCACCCATTGGTACAGTTTGTGCCAACAGTGCAAATAAATCTCATTTTGAATTGATCCCCCTTACCATTGTACTCAACAAAACGCATCCAATTAAGCGAGGAATTTGTGTTCCACTTTAGAACATTACGCTTCGAACACAGAATGGAGAGAAAGGGAAGAATCAATTCTAGAAGAAGTTATGATTTTCTGGACCCCTCGAACGCAAAGCAAAATGTTCAACACCTTGACATTCCTCTAGCTCTGAGTAATTGACTTCTTCTAATACATAAATGATTCTAAAACAATCTTTCATTCACATCAATGGGAGCTTGCAAACCGATACTATCTCCCAAGGATCGTATCATTTAATGATAAAAGGCATTCACCTTAATAGTGCACAGCCGAATACTAATTCATTGCCGTGAGGCTCCTAAATTTCTTTATATGAGGGCCAAGGAAATGGGTGTTATTATCAAAATATTGGTGATCTATTTTGGGAAGGAACATGCTTGGTCCATTGTATTGATTGCTGAAAGCCAACTTACTGCAAAGAACTGCACAAATGCCTGAATTAGATTAATCTGTGAGGCACCATTACTCTGGCTGTGTTTAGTTACATTGGGGGATTCAAGTTGACATCTATAATTCATTTAGTACAAGTTAATACTTTATCTTTAGTAAGTTAACTCACTCTTGCTTAATTCCAGACGGAGGTAATTTTTCCAGTGGGTCAGTGACCTTATTGACTGACCATGGAAAGCATGCGGAACCATTCTAACACTAACAGTCACTCAGAAAGTGATCTCATCACCCACATCAACTCTTGGTCCACTGACAGAACAGGTGGTGCGTTGGCGCCATGGTTAGCACTGCTACCTCACAACACCAGGGATCCGGGTTCAATTCCGGCCTTGTAGAAAGCAAGCTCCCACAAACAACAATGTCTTAACAGCCAAATTTTGATTGAGGGGTTAGCCTAGAACACAAGGGAGAACTCCTTTGCTCTTCTTCGCAATAGTGGAATCTTCTATGTCTCTTGAAGAGGGCAGGGCCTCAGTTCAAAGTCGATCCGAAAGCTAACAGTGCAGCGTTCCCTCAGCCCTGCATTGGAGTGTCAACCAACCTAGATTTTTCTGCTCAGGTCTTTGAGTGGCACTTGAATCCATGACCTGCTGATTTAGAGTCACAGAAGTTTACAGCATGGAAACAGGCCTTTTGATCCAACTTGTCCATGCAGCCCAATTTTTACCATTAATATAGTCCCATTTCCCGCATTTGGCTCATATCCCTTTATACCCATCTTACCATCTATCTATAAGAACATAAGAAATAGGAGCAGGAGTAGGCCATCTAGCCCTTTGAGCCTGCCCCGCCATTCAATAAGATCACGGTTGATCTGAAGTGGATCAGTTCCACTTTCCCGCTTTCTCCCCATAACCCTTAATTCCCTTGTCTATCAGAAACCTATCTACCGATGACTTAAATATATTTAGCGAGGTAGCCTCCACCACTTCAACGGGCAGAGAATTCCAGAGATTCACCTTTGAGTGAAGAAGTTCCTCCTCAACTCCAATCTAAACTCCCCCCCTTATCTTGAGGCTGTGCCCCCTAGTCCTGCTATCCTTTCTAAGCGGGAAGAATCTCTCTACCTCTACCCTATCCATCCCCTTCATTATCTCATACGTCTCTATAAGATCCCCCCCTCAGCCTTCTAAACTCCAACGAGTACAGGCCCAGTCTATTTAGTCTCTCTTCATAGGCTACATCCCTCATCTCCGGTATCTGCCTAGTGAACCATCTAGTGAACTTTCTAAATGCTTTTTAAAAGACAAAATTGTACCTGCCTCTGCTACTACCTGTGGCAGCTCATTCCAAACACTCACCATCCTCTGTGTGAAAAAATCTCTGGACCCTTTTGTATCTCTTCCCTCTCACCTTAAACCTATGTCCTCTAGTTTTAGACTCCCCCACCTTTGAGAGAAGATATTGACTGGCTACCTTGTCTATGCCCTTCATTATTTTATAGACCTCTATAAGGTCACCCCTCAACCTCCTACGTTCCAGAGAAAAAAGTCCCAGTCTATTCAGCATCTCCTTATAACTCAATCCATCAAGTCCCGGTAGCATCCTAGTAAATCTTTTCTGCACTCTTTCTAGTTTAATAGTATCCTTTCTATAATAGGGTGACCAGGATTGTACACCGTATTCCAAGTGTGGCCTTACCAATGTCTTGTACAACTTCAACAAGACATCCCAACTCCTGTATTCAACGTTCTGATAGATGAAACCAGACATGCCGAATGCATTCTTCACCACTCTGTCCACCTGTGACTCCACTTTCAAGCAACTATGAACCTGTATCTCTAGATCTCTTTGTTCTGTAACTTGCCCCAATGCCCTACCGTTAACTGAGTAAGTCCTGTTCTGATTCAATCTACCAAAATGCATCACCTCATATTTGTCTAAATTAAACTCCATCTGCCATTCGTCAGCACATTGGACCAATTGATCAAGATCCCGTTGCAATTGGAGATAACTTTCTTCACTGTCCTCTGTGCCACCAATCTTGGTGTCATCTGCAAACTTACTAACCATGCCCCCAAGTGGTGGAAGCAGGCACATTAGCAATATTTAAGAGGCATCTGGATGGGTACATGAATAGAGAGGGAATCGAGGGATACAGACCGAGTAAGGGCAGAAGGTTATTTTTTAGTTTAGTTGTGTCATCATGATTGGCACTGGCTTGGAGGCCAAAGGGCCTGTTCCTGTGCTATACTCTTCTTTATTCTTTGTCCGAGTTGTGTGAGTTGTCCCAAATATTCCACATCTCAAAGGCCTACATCTCTGTTGTGTTTAGTTTATCTTCCGTTGTCTTGCTTATAGTCCAATTTTCACATCTATATAATGACGGTGACCAGCGGCAGCATGCTTCTGTTTATTACTGCCCATGCCAAGAAAGGTGGTGTCAGATTGCAGTTGGTTGGAAGAATATGATTTACACTTCAATGGCAGTCAGATGGAATTCAATGGTTGCCATCCAATACCATCCTCGTATTTTAAATGTCAGCATCAATAATGTATGGTTGGATTGTCGGAGAGCTCTTTGTTATCTATAATTACTTTAGTCTCTGTATTTCAGTCTTTCCTTTTCAGTGATTGTGACTGGGTTTAGAGTAGAATCCATTTATCAATTGTGTGTGGGCGACACTCGATAGTCAGACAGCTCAGAAAATCAGTGGCTTTTGTTCTGGGTATTAGCGCAGAGTATCAAAGATATACACTGCACCGACATGACTATGGGCAGAGAGATGTTTGTCATACTCTGCGTGGTTTAGCTCAGTTGGTTGGATGGCTGGTTAATGATGCAGAGCGGTGCAAACAACATGGTTCAATTTTCATACCAGTTGAGGTTATTCATGAAAGGCCTGCCTTTTCACCCTCGCTTCAGGCGTTTTTAAGTTTATTTATTAGTGGCAAAGTATCATAAAATCATAGAATCTCTACAGTGCAGAGGGAGGCCATTTGGCCCATTGAGTCGGCACCGACTACTTCAAGAAGACGGCCATCGTCCAGGTACCTAAGAGAAAACAAGCAGGGTGCCTTAATGACTATCAGCCAGTAGCTCTGACATCCATCATTACAAAGTGCTTCAAAAGGCTAGTCATGGCACGAATCAATTCCAGCCTCCCGGACTACCAGGATCCACCACAGTTTGCCTATCGCCGCAACAGGTCCACAGCAGACGCTATCTCCTTGACCCTGCACTCAACCCTGGATCATCCAGGTACACTACCATCAGACTATTATTTATAAACTACAGCTCAGCCTTCAATACCATTATTCCCACTAAACTCATCTCCAAACTCTGTGGCCTAGGCTTTGGCACATCCCACTGTGACTGGATCCTAAACTCCCTAATTCACAGACCACAATCAGTAAGGATTGGTAACAACACCTCCTCCACAATCATCCTCAACACCGGTGCCCCAGAAGGCTTTGTTCTCAGCCCCCTACTATACTCCTTATACACCTATGACTGTACGGCCAAATTCCCCTCCAATTTGATTTTAAAGTTTGCTGACACCACCACCATAGTGGGTTGGATCTCAAAGACTGAGTATAGGAATGAAATAGAGAATCTGGTGCGGCAACAATAATCTCTCCCTCAATATCAACAAAACAAAGGAAATTGTCATCGACTTCGGGAAGTGTAAAGGAGAACATGCCCCTATCTACATCAACAAGAATGAAGTAGAATGGATTGAGAGCTTCAAGTTTTAGGTATCCAGGTCATCAAAAACCTCTCCTGGCTTTCCTCCCTGCCCCCCACCGCCCCCCAATCCCACCCCACTACAGTTAAGAAAAGTCACAACACTTCTATGTTCTCAGAAGACTAAGGAAATTTGGCAACTATGGCCCTCACCAACTTTTACAGATGCACCATAGAAAGCATTCTTTCTGGTTGAATCACAGCTTGGTATGGCCCCTGCTCGGCTCAAGACCGCAACAAAAGGTCGTGAATGTAACCCAATCCATCACGCAAACCAGCCTCCCATCCATTGACTCTGTCTACACTTTACTATTAAGTCTGAGGTCACGTACCAACCGACTCAAGAATAGCTTCTTCCCTGCTGCTGTTGGACTTTTGAATAGACTTACCTTGCACATGGCCAATCAATCTAACCCACACATCTTTGGACTGTGGCAAGAAACCGGAGCAACCGGAGGAAACCCTTGCGGACACGGGGAGAACATGCAAGCTCCACACTGAGTGACCCAAGGCTGGATTTAAACCGGGGTTCCTGGCGCTGTGAGGCACCAAGTGCTAACCACTGTGCCACCCTGTGGTGTGGTGATCCTCAGATTAAATCACCACCAGTCAGCTCTCCCCCCCCAAAGGGGACAGCAAACTAGGGTCATCTGGGACTTTGCTTTTACTATTTGTCCAAGAGGTGTGCCAATTTTTTTCTTTTCAAATAAATCACACCCTGAATATTCCCATTTGCCTCATGAACCTTTATGCTGATTAAAACACTGAAGTTACATAATGAGGCCTTGTCCATGGCCAACTTTCTTCAGGCCACCATAAACAGCCACGCCTTCAGCTGTTTAGGGCCTACTCTTCGGAATCTGGCCAGAATCATCTCCACTTCCCTCTTATGGTTCTGGACGCTTCTTAAAGCTCACCTCTGTCACCCAGCTGTTGGCAGTCTGTCTAAATATCTTATTGTTTTGGTGTCTAACAAGGCAACTGGGCTTGGTAATGCATTCCACCTGAGCAATCCCATAAGACCATAAGACATAGGAGCAGAATTAGGCCACTCGGCCCTTTGCGTCTGCTCCACCATTCAATCATATTTTTCTCATCCCAATTCTCCTACCTTTTCCGCATAATCCCTGATCCCCTTATTACTTAAGAACCTATCTATCTCTGTCTTGAAGACACTCAATGACTTGGCTTCCACAGCCTTCTGCGGCAACGATTTCCACAGATTCACCACTCTCTGGCTGAAGACATTCTTCCTTATCTCTGTTTTGAAGGATCGTCTCTTTAGCCTGAGGTTGTGCCCTTTGGTTCTAGCTTTTCCTATTAGTGGAAATATCCTCTCCATATCCAGTCTATCCAGGCCTCACAGTATCCTGTAAGTTTCAATAAGATCCCGCCCACCCCCATTCTTCTAAACTCCAATGAGTACAGACCCAGAATCTTCAACTGTTCCTTATACGACAAGCTCTTCATTCCAGGGATCATTCTTGTGAAGCTCCTCTGGACCCTTTCCAAGGCCAGCACATCCTTCCTTAGACATGGGCTAACTGCTCACAATACTCCAAATGAGGTTGGACCACAGCCTCATACAGCCTCAGAAGTACATCCCTGCTTTTGTATTCTAGCCCTCTCGACATGATTGCCAATGTTGCATTTGCCTTCCTAGCTGCCGACTGAACCTGCATGTTGACCTTAAGAGAATCTTGAACAATGACTCCCAAGTCCCTTTGTGTTTCTGATTTCCTAAGCATTTTCCAATTTAGAAAGTAGCCCATGTCTCCATTCCTCCTTCCAAAGTGTATAACCTCACACTTTTCCACATTGTGTTCCATCTGCCACCTCTTTGCCCAATCCCCTAACCTGCCCATGTCCTTCTGCACCCTCCCGTTTCCTCATTACTGTCTGTCCCTCTGTCCTAGTGTAAGAAAGCACAGTTGGACATCAAGAGGAAACCCTGAGATGTCTTACTGCATTAGAGGTGCTACATAAATGCAAGTTATTGTTGTTGGACCTACTCATTCGTTTCCTGGAGGCTGGAGACAGAAATGGGAAAGTTGATTGCTAATTATTGGTTATGGTGCAAACCGCTGACTGGTTTTTAAGCACTTGAGGGGCAATCACAAATGTTTAAAAGCCTTTGCGCAGGGGGAAAATTTTTAAGATTTATGGCAATGCTGAAACAGCAAAGAGGTGAGAAGATGTAGCGAATCCCCTATGCCAGAGGTGATGAGGTTTTGTTGATGGTGCGACAATGATTATAGACCGGAAATGCTGATTGGTATCTACCAACAGCTGTCTCATTCTGCCGACTAAAGCGGAGAGAGGGTCACTACATTTACATCTACCTTGTAAATTGTATTTGCCTATCTAAACTTGTCTATGTTGAGTAAGTTAGTTTGGAAGCTTTGAGAAAGCAGTTATGTATCTGAACAAGGAGCTGAGGCATACACAGGCCTATGAAGGAAAGGTGGTGGGTCATATTGCCAGCTGGCTAATAAAAGGAGCTCTGTATAATTTACCTCAGAGGATCGCTGGAACACTGATGGGGAGTTAAAGTGAATTTCAGGGAGCTGTGGCATACATTCTAGATTGGTCTCTAAAGAAGTGAGAGAATTTTCAAGATTGGTGTAACATTAAGGGAATTCTTGCTGGAAGATAAAAATAGAACTATAAATAATTATTGTTATAGTATAATTATCAGCATAAATAATCATAAACGATCACATTAACTTAAAGGTGCTTGCTTTGTTTAATCCTGTTATGCATTAAAGTTTGTTTTTATTTACAAACCTGGAATCATCTGATATAATTCTGTTGGTTGAGTGCTAGGTTTTTAGACTTCACTTCATCATTGCAGTCCCAGACAGGATTTTGACATTGCCCATACTGATGCTAGTTCTCTTTTTCCCCCAAGATATCCAAGAATGTTTCCAAAGATGAGGACCTGCAGTCATGAAGGTAAATGGAAAAGGGTGAAATTGTTCTCCTAAGAGAAGTTTGAGAGGAGATTTGATAGAGGCATCCAGACAGAGTAGTTATGAGAACTGTGCCCATGGACAGAAGGGTCAAATCCACAAGACATTGTTTAAAGTGATTGGCAAAATAACCAAAAGGCATCGGGAGAATAACTCTTTTGATGCAATCAGTGGATACAATTTGGAATTCATAGAAACCCTACAGTGCAGAAAGAGGCCATTCAGCCCATCAAATTGGCACCGACAACAATCCCATCCAGGCTCTACCCCACTTATTTACCCTGCTCATCTCCCTGACACTAAACATCAATTTCACATGGCCAATCCACCTAACTCACACACCTTTGGACTGTGGGAGGAAACCAGAGCACCCGGAAGAAACCCACGCAGACATGGGGAGAACATGTGGACATTTGCACGGACAGTCACCCGGGGACGAAATTGAACCTGGGTCCCTGGCACTGTGAGGCAGCAGTGCTAACCACTGTGTCACCATGTCTGAAAGAGTGGTGGACGCAGATTCAATCATAGCTCACAAAAGGGAATTAAGTATCTGATGAGAAAAAAAAGTGTACAGCTGCATAGAAAAGCTGAATTTCTTTAGAAGTGAGCCAGCACAGGCTCATGGGGCAGAACAGCCTCATGTCCTGTGTCCATTCCCAGACTCCATAATTCTCTCGAGGGAGTCGGCCATTCTAATCCCATTCCCTCTTGCTTTCCGGGAGCTCCTCTGACTGTCTGTTCTTCTGAAGCCATAAAAATCGCACTCTTCATCTTTAACAAACTGAGTGATCGAAGCACTTAAATCTGTAGTCCAAAAAACACTTCTCAAAGTCACGAGTTCCTGTCACCTTCGACTGCCTGTCAGATGTTTAATGTTTCCCAACAGAATGAGATATTGATTGAGTGAGACTCGAAAAGTGGATTCGAGAGCTGGGGGATAACAGCTGGAAAGGATAATTAACTCTAATATATGTGCAGCTCAGAGGTGTTTATACTTCCAATCTGAGTAATTGGAACAGTATTACATTTAATTGGATCCGATTTGTTGGACTCAGTAAGAGCAGTAATTTGTGTCATATATGCTTCTCAGATAATGGGAATTAATTACCTGAGTACATAAAAGTCTAGACTAATCCAGACTAATTTCATAACTTGTGGGTTTTGCATATAGTAATTCTGCTGTGACTGGTGATAAATATTCTTATTGGCATATCTTCACCACTTGTAGATTAGACTGAATCAGATTGGAAGTGGGGGAATCTATAAGAAATTATTGTGCAGTCAGTCCCTCGATCAACATTGTAGCTGAGTTCCTGAAAAGTGGAATTTTAAATGCAACCATTGTAAGCGAATCTGATTTTTCCACTAAAACCAATGCAAAAGCTTTCAAAATGAAATAAATTTAAACATACCAAATTTGCTAATTCTTTCTCCTTGTCTCTCACTCTCCCGCCGACTGATACTCCCAATCGTCTCACAAGTGCTCTACACTGGCTGACGTCCCTCACTCGACACCACCCCCGCTCCCCACCCCACACCTGAATCTTCCATTCCCAACGCACCCGCTTTCAACCTTCCCATTCCCAACCCTGACATTCCCACTCCTGACCCTCCCACTCCCAACTCTCCCACTCATGACATTCACATTCCCCACTCACCCGCTCTCAACCTTCCCATTCCCAACCTCGACATTCCCAACCCCGACATGACCACTTCTGAGCCTCCCACTCCCAACTCTCCCACTCATGACATTCACATTCCCCACTCACCCGCTCTCAACCTTCCCATTCCCAACCTTGACATTCCCACTTCTGACCCTCCCACTCCCGACCTTCACACTCCCCACTCATCTGCTCTCGACCTTCCCACTGACAAATCTCCCATTGCTGAATAATCCCACACTCATCAAATCTCAACATTCCATCTCCCATCTTTCCCACTCCCGTCCCTACCACTCCTGTCCCTCCCACTCCGGTGAGGTGCATTCCCAACCATCCCATTCTGGACTCCCGACCCTCCCATTCCTGACTCTCCAACTCCTGACCAGTGTCACCAACAGGCAGCGTAACATCAATGTCACCAGTGACAGAGATGGTGGCAGCATCAAGCTAAACTTCTACAATACCAGGAGCAACATACACCACAGTGTGTGTGCAATATCACAGCTGACCATTGAGTGATGAATGACAAATCTACAAGATGGAGTCACAATCTGACCACCTGAACAATCCTGTAAATAATCTTTTGGGGGAAAAGAAAGCTATAAGTTGTAACACACTCTAAAGGTGTTCAGTTCACTTACAAATATCGATTGTCAGTCTTCTTTGGTTAGTTGGCATATATAAAGAAAGTTAATGTTTGAAACAGTTATGTTGATACAGAAGCACCAGGGGTCAAATTTTCCCCACAATCAGAAGGATTCTGTTCCTTAGCCAAAGTGATGCTGGAGCATCAAACCCAGAATTCAGACCTCGAAACCCAGCACCTAATAGTTTTGCCCCCAGGGCAAGTTATAGTTTACACTTAGAAAAGTGCAACTACCTTCGATCAGTTCCATCTGTAAGATATCCAAAACACAACTTGTGGGCTAGATATTTAAACCAAAGCTTTAAGGTTGAAAAAATTATTTGGGGCGGTCCAGAGATCCCTTTTGGGTTGGGTAAATATAGGAGAGGTCAGATGCTCCTTTCAATTGTTAAAAGTACACATGAATATTCGTGAATGCAGTCTCAGTGGAAATATCAAGCTGCAAGACATTTAAAGCCCCAAGCTCTTTAAATGTTTGAAAGGAAACACTGCAATATAATATAAAAAATAGTACTTTCAATTACACTCGCTGTCTGTAGACTTAGGTCTGTCTACAACAGTCTGAGGAACTCTTCTCTCGGGGTGGGTTTGCAGAGTCAGAAATTTTCCCGAGTTTTTAATGAATGTGATGATACTGTGCTATTTTAAAATATTTTATGTTTAAGGTATGGTTGCTTTAAGAGAAAGTGTTTTGTTACAGGAGTCAATTTATCTGATAAACATGCAGCAGATGCTAAGAATGCAGACTAATGATTGACTTGAGCCAGGAATGTATTATTTTGTAGAGTTAATGGTCCTTTTGTTTATTTAGGTTTTATGGCGTCTCAGAGTAGAGTTTTGATAAGGTTAATTGACAGGGACAGAGTCGCGTGCTTAATGGGAGGAGCTAAGCTTGCAGCAAAGAAATACTGTTTAAGTTTCATTTTAAAAGCAAAGGGAATTGCTGGCTAGACTGCCAGAAGAAAGCAGTGACTCTCTCTCTCTCAGAACAGGCCTCTCTGAGAGCTCCAAGGCTGCTAACCTAAGACATGCAAGTATGTTTGTTTTGCTAACTAATTTTAAAAAGGGGGCTTAAGTCTATGAGAGGAATATTGCTTGAATTGGAACTTATAGTGATAGGTTAGCAGTTACGACTTGTATCTTGTCATGATTAAGTATTGTTCAAATGTTAAAGGTTAAGATAATTCATTTGTTACTGTTAAATAGTGTTGTTAAGTAGAATTTGTTTTGGTATAAGCTTCCCAGTTTGCCAATAGAATCATGCTTGGATTGAAGCATTCTACCTTCACACTAGTTCCAAAATGGAAGATTTTCTAAGGTCTAGTCTGGCTTCATAATATACCTTAGGGTTTCTGATCTGGTACCTTAACATGAAAAAGGAATGTTATATTGTCATATTATTTGTAAAGAGCTATGAACTAACTGTTATGTGGATGTTTACTATCAAATAAACCTGTTGGACTTTAACTTGGTGTTGTGAGACTTCTTACTGTGTTTACCCTAGTCCAACGCTGGCATCTCCACATCATGTGGATGGATATCCAGGGTACTACATTTAACAGCCATAATGTAACCAGGTGACAGGCAACAATGTATTGTTAGACCCTCTTGGTTGTAGTTCAGTAAAGGAGACACAAGTTTTGCTTCTTTATAAGCTACCTTTATTTCTTTGATCCAACTCCACATACAATTCTCCACTAACACTCAGTGCCACTTATGGTCCCTTTATATATCAATGATTTCTATTGAATAATTGGCATCAAATTAGGACTTAATTGGAGGGTCTGTTAACCCATTCCTAACATGTGTCAGTTCACAAGTCGCGTGGAGAGCAGCAGAAAATTTACTCGCTGTAACTCCAACATGTTGAGTCTAAAAGTGTCATCATTTCAAATCTTTGGGAACCGGAAGACACAAAGAAACATAAAAACTAGAAGCAAGAGTAGGCCATTTGGCCCTTCACGCCTGTTCCACCATTCATTTTGATCATGGCTGATCATCAAATTCAATATCTCAATTCCACCTAACCCCCCATATCCCTTGATCCCTTTAGCCTCAAGAGCGATATCTCATGTTCAGTTCTTTAAGCAGCATAGCTGGTAAGGATGTTTGATGTGGAGATGACGGCATTGGACTGGGTTAAACACAGAAAGAAGTCTCACAACACCAGGTTAAAGTCCAACAGGTTTACCTAGTAGCAAATGCCACTAGTTTTTGGAGTGCTGCTCCTTTGTTAGGTAAGTGGGAGTTCTGTTCACAAACAAGGCATATAAAGATACAAACTCAATTTACAAAATAATAGTTGGAATGTGAGTCTTTACAGGTAATCAAGTCTTAAAGGTACAGACAATGTGAGTGGAGAGAGGGTTAAACACAGGTTAAAGAATGTGTATTATCTCCAGCCAGGACAGTTAGTGAGATTTTGCAAATCCAAGCAAGTCGTGGGGGTCACAGATAGTGTGACATGAACTCAAGATCCCGGTTGAGGCCGTCCTCATGTGTGCGGAACTTGGCTGTCAGTTTCTGCTCAGTGACATGCGTTGGAGATCGCTTATCCGAAGATCAAATGCCCATGACCACTGACGTGTTCCCAACAGGAAGAGAACACCGTTGCCTGGTGATCATTGAGCGGAGTTCATTCATCCGTTGTCGTAGCGTCTGCATGGTCTCCCCAATGTACCATGCTTTGGGACATCCTTTCCTGCAGCGTATCAGACAGACAATGTTGGCCGAGTTGCAATAGTATGTAGTGTGTACCTGGTGGATTGTGATGACGACTCGACAATCACCAGGCAAGACTGTTCTCTTCCTGTTGGGGAACATTTCAGCCGTCACGGACATTCGGCCTCTGATCTTCTGGTACGCATTCTCCAAGGCAACCTTCACAACACACGACAGCGCAGTCGCTGAGCAGAGACTGAAAGCCAAGTTCCGCACACATGAGGACGGTCTCAACTGGGATCTTGGGTTCATGTCACACTATCTGTAACCCCACAATTCGCCTGGGCTTGCAAAATCTCTCTAACTTCCTGGCTGGAGAGAATACACATCTCTTTAACCTGTGTTTAACCCTCTCTCCACTCACATTGTCTGTACTTTCAAAATTTGATTACTTGTAAAGACTCACATTCCAACCATTATTTTGTAAATTGAGTTTGTGTTTTTATATGCCCTGTTTGTGAACAGAACTCCCACTCACCTGATGAAGGAGCAGCACTGTTGTCACCTTATCACTGTCCTTTGATTGGAATGGGGCGGCATGGTGGCACAGTGGTTAGCATTGCTGCCTCACAGCGACCCAGGTTCGATTCCTGGCTTGGGTCACTGTCTGTGCGGAGTTCACACGATCTCCCCACGTCTGTGTGGGTTTCGTCCAGACGCTCCAGTTTCCTCCCACAATCCTAAAGACATGCTGGTTAGACGCATTGGTCATGTTAACTACTTCCTCAGTGTACCCGAATAGGCGCCGGAGTGTGTCGACTAGGGGATTTTCACAGTAACTTCATTGCAGCGTTACATAGAAGATAGGAGCAGGAGGAGACAACTTGGCCCTTTGAGCCTGCTGGCTGCCAGCCTGGTCCCTAGCACTTCCCAAGGGGCACCTTGGCACTGTCCACCTGGCATCAGTGCAGAATTTTGGCCTATAACGGGCATCGTTCTATGGGATTTGCTATTCTGCCAGCCATAATGGTTGACAGCTTCAACATAACCAGAGTTTTGTGTCATCCAAGTTGACCTCATCGCTATTTCACTGTAATTGGAATGCTCTATCTGAACGCTGACGCCAGCACAACGGACTGAATAGTTATCTTTGTGCTCGATGGGTTTATATTTCTCAATGTGACACACAGGAGCTAGTCAATAAAAGAGTTGCAGCATCCAAACACACATAAATCGACTGGAAGATGATGGCTTAATGTTTGCGGTGCTAAAACTCAAGGAACTCATGAACCGCATAGTACATATTCATCTCTTCATTCCTCTACATTCTGGGGATGGATCCAGGCTCCACTGGAAGAGACCCCTGACCAAGTTTTACAACTGGCCTCGAAGAAAGAACTTAATGAAGCAACAATACAAAAAGAAAAGCTGTAAATGCTTAACAGGAGAGGCAGTGGCTAAGGAGAAGCTAAAAGCCAAGTCAGCCACCCTTTCACGTCTTACGATCTTCCTCCAGTCATGGGGAAGGGCCTCATGAGTTGAACAATCAATCAACTGTTTTGCCAAAGATCAGAGAGAGAGTCATCAAATCCCTACAGTGCAGAAAGAGGCCATTCGGCCCATCCAGCCTGTCCTAACAACAATCCCACCCAAGCTCTATCCCCACATCTTTACCTCCTAAGCCCTGTGACACTATGGAGCAGCTTAGCATGGCCAATCCATCTAATCTACACATCTGTGGCGTGTGGGAGGAAACCAGAGCACGCAGTGGAAACACACACAAACATGGAGAGAATATGCAGTGACCCGAAGCCAGAATTGAACCCATGTCTCAGGCACTGTGAGGCAACAGTGCCAGCCACTGTGTCGCCCTTATATCGTTGTTCAATGCTCCCAGCTTTTGTTTCTGCGTATCCAGCATCCAGTGGTATTTTGTTAAATTAAATATTTGTCCTATGTAACTTTAATCAGAAGATGGAGAAGTCAACAAAAAAAAAGGACTACCCATGTCTCCAGAATCATTGGAAGGTCAATGCAAATGGAGGATTCACATAATGTACAAGTAAGGGAGGGTGGTATTATCGCTAAGCTATTAATCCAGAAACTCAGCTGAAGTTCCGGGGACCCGCGTTCAAATCCTGCCACGGCAGATGGTGGAATGTGAATCCAACAAAAAATATCTGGAATTAAGAATTGTCGGGAAAACTATTTGGTTCACTAATGTCATTTAGGGAAGGAAAAAGTTTTGTTCTCCTTACTTGAGAAAGGATATACTGGCACTGGGGTGGTCTGCAGAGGAGATTCATGAGATTGATTGCGGAGTTGGCTTATGAGGAGAGACTGAGTAGACTGGGGCTATACTCATTGGAATTTGGAAGAATGAGGAAGGATCTTATAGAAACATATAAGATTATGAAGGGAATAGATAAGAGAGAAGCAGGGAGGTTGTTCCCACTGGAGGGTGAAACTAGAATTAGAGGGCGTAGCCTCAAAATGAGGGGGAACAGATTTAGGATTGAGGGGGAACTTCTTCACCCAAAGGGTTATGAATCTGTGTGGAATTCTCTGCCCAGTGAAGCAGCTGAGGCTACCTCATTGAATGTTTTTAAGGCAAAGAAAGATTTTTGAACAGTGAAGGAAACCGGAGCACCTGGAGAAAACCCACACGCAGATATAGGAAGAATGTGCAGATTCCACACAGACAATAACCCAAGCTGAGAATCGAACCTGGGTCCCTGACACTATGAGGCAGCAGTGCTAATCACTGTGCCACCATGCCCCCCGCCATCACTTTGTAAGATAGAAAATGGGGCACAATTTATACACAGCAAGTTTGCACAAACAGCAATGTGATGATAGTCAGACTATGTTGATAAGCCTGCAGATTTGTTTTGAAAGCAATTTTTAAGCAGTTCAAATGCCTGACCTTTAAGCAATGCAGAGTGCTGCAGTAAAGACTAATGGTGATTTAATTTCTGGTCACCCAGACAAATTTGAAATGATGAAAGTTTAATTCCCTGAGACACAAGGTGTAACCACTGCAAATTTAAATCTTCCTTTCTGCAATCCTATAAATGGGATCATTGTCTGCAGTTCAAGAAAAGATTGCAGGGTGGATGTGCAGGGAGAGAAAGTGGCAGTTTTTGGCTGGGGTATGCTGTGCTGTATGGAATATAAATGAGGCTGCAGTGGAATCAGTACTGACAGGTTCAATGTTTCTTTTTGTTTTATTTATTATTCTGTAGAACACTCCCTCCTGACATTGGGTGTAAGGCCTATTGTCAGAACAGAATGGAGGGAACATCTTACCTGTGTTAACCCTGACCTGATGTGGAGATGCCGGCGTTGGACTGGGGTAAACACAGTGAGAAGTCTGACAACACCAGGTTTAAGTACAACCGATTTATTTGATAGTAAACTCACAAGCTTTTGGGGTTTGCCCCTTCGTCAGGTGAATGGAGAGTTCTAGCCTCAGACAGAGCATATAAAGCACAGACAGTTTACAGATTACTGATTAGAATGTGAATCTTTTCACCTAACCTGCTGTTCAAGTCTTAAAGTACCCGACAATGTGAGTGGAAGGAGCACTGATCACAAGTTAAAGAGATGTGTACTGTCTCCAGACAGTACAGTAAGTGAGGTTTTGCAAACCCAGGCAAGTCACGGGGGTTACAGATAGTGCAGCATGAACCCAACATCCCTGTTGAGCAGAGACTGATAGCCAAGTTCCGCACACACGAGGGCGATCTCAACAGGGATGTTGGGTTCATGTCGCACTATCTGTAACCCCCGTGACTTGCCTGGGTTTGCAAAACCTCACTTACTGTACTGTCTGGAGACAATACACATCTCTTTAACCTGTGATCAGTGCTCCTTCCACTCACATTCTCGACTACTTTAAGACTTGAACAGCAGGTTAGGTATAAAGTTCGCATTCTAATCAGTAATCTGTAAACTGTCTGTGCTTTATATGCTCTGTCTGAGGCCAGAGCTCTCCATTCACCTGAAGAAGAGGTTAACCTCAAAAGCTTGTGAGTTTACTATCAAATAAATCGGTTGGACTTAAACCTTGTGTTGTCAGACTTCTTACTGTGTTAACCCTGACCTGACAGTGTCCCACACTGACTCGGAGTAACAGTAAAAAACAGAAAGATTTCCCATTCATCCAGTTGAAATCTTGTGCCCTGCTAAGCTACAATTAAGAAAGGCCACCAACGCCTCTACTTCCTTAGGAGGCTAAGGAAATCCAGCATGTTGGCTACGACTCTCACTAATTTTGCACCCTAGAAAGTGTCCTAATCAGATGTATCACAGCTTGGTATGGCTCCAGCTCTGCCCAAGACTGCAAGAACCTATAAAGGGTTATGAACGTAGCCCAATTCATCAGGCAAACCAGCTTTCCGTCCATTGGCTCCTTCTACACTTCCTGCTGTCTTGGAAAAGCAGCCAGCATAATCAAGGACCCCACACACCCCGGACATACTCTCTTCCACCTTCTTCGGTCGGGAAAAAGATACAAAAGTCTGAAGTGACGTATCAACCGACTCAAGAACAGTTTCTTCCCTGCTGCCATCAAATGTTTGAATGGTTCTACCATATATTAAGCTAATCTTTCTTTTCCCCCTACCTGTAGCTGGATCCAATTCTGTTCCTTTTCCCCTACATACTTCATAACAATATGTTTTTGTCTGTACAGCGCGCAAGAAACAATATTTGTCACTGTACCCCAATACATGTAACAATAACAAATCAAATCAAAACTGAGTGACTTGCTAAATCATTTCAGCAGGCAGTTAAGAGTCAATAACATTGGTCAAGGCCTGAAGCGGCATGGTGGCACAGTGGTTAGCACAGCTCCCTCACAGTGCCAAGGACTCAGGTTCAATTCCGGCTTTGGGTCAGTGTGTGTGTAGAGTTTGCACATTCTCCACATGTCTGTGTGGGGTTCCACCGGTCGCTTCAGTTTCCTGCCACAGTCCAAAGATGTGCAGTTTAGCTGGATTGGCCACGGTTAACGCATGGGGTTACGGGGGCAGGGGGATAGAATTGGCCTCAGGTAGAAGGCTCTCTCGAAGACTTGATGGGCCAAGTGGCCTCTTTTGGCTCTGTAGGGATTCTATGGAGTCAGACCTTTAGGGCAAAGTGAACCAAAAAGCTTTTACAACAGTTAGTTTCATGGTTGCCATTACTGATTTTGGTTAAAGGAAAGATGCATTGCCTGAGCTGAAGTTTCATTCCCCAGCTATTATGGTGAGATTTGAGCTCAAGTCTCTGGATGTTGAGGCCAGCTACTGGATTACTGACAATATTACCACTTTAACTACCATACCCAAAGCAGGAAGCAAGGAGATTTTACTGCCAAATCCCAATTTTCATCTCAGTTGACCCCCATTATATGTGACTTCCAGCAGGAATCCTCGGGCAGAAACTCGTCCTCTTTGTACAAAACATTGGTTTGGGACACTGTGTGCTATCCTAGGTCATCACAGAAGGACGTGGTGGCTTTGGAGGGAGTACAGAAAAGGTTTCCCAGGATGTTGTCTGGTATGGAAGGTATTAGCTATGGGTAGTGATTGAATAAACTGGGATTGTTCTCCCTGGAAAGACGGAAACTAAGGAGTGACCTGATAGAAGTTTATAAAATTATGAAAGGCATTGGTAGGGTGAACAGTTGGAAGCTTTTTCCCAGGGGAAAAAGATAATCACAAGGGGGGCACAAGTTCAATGTAAGGGGGGAAAGGTTCAGTGAAGATGTGTGGGGGAAGTTTTTTTTACAGAGAGGGTGGTGTGGGCCTGCAATACACTGCCAAGTGAGGTGGTTGAGGTAGATATGTTGTGACATTGAAGACTTATCTGGATAGACACATTATCAGGCGGGGATAGAGGAATACAAGCAGTTGGTCTAGGTAGGACAACAAGTTTGGTGCAGGCTTGGTGGGCCGAAGGGCCTCTTCCTGTGCTGTTCTTTGAAAATAATCGCGAGCTGGGACAATTTTGTGATGCCGACCCCACACTTGACACAGCGGCGATACTTTGGAAGGCAGCCTCCTAATTGGCTGCTTCAATGGTTTGGAGTCCAATTCGGAATGGTGAGTGCCTGGGGTCGCAGGTTCAATCCCAGGATCTACTGCTGGCAGTCCCAGTGAGCAAGGCAGGTGCTGCTACTACAGGAAGGGGATTGTGAGGGTGCCCCCCCCCCCCCGCCAGTCCTGAGCTACCAGGGGTGTGAACTGTATAAAGGTAAGCACAGTTAACAGCTGCCAGACCAACACTCCACTGGATGGCCTCCGGCCTCAGCAGCAGCCCTCTCTGATCACTGCAGCTCGGGCGGGCGGGGGGTGTGGGGTGGTGGTGGTGTGGGTGGGTGGGTGGTAGGTAGGAGGTGGGTGGGTGGTAGGTAGGAGGTGGGTGGGTGGAGATGGTGGGAGGCCTTGCAACCACTCACCAACCAACTACTGACAAGCTCTCTCCGTGATGTGGAGATGCTGGCGTTGGACTGGGGTAAATAGTAAGAAGTCTCACAACACCAGGTTAAAGTCCAACAGGTTTATTCGGTAGCAAATGCCACTAGCTTTCGGAGCGCTGCTCACTCACCTGCTCACCTCCCACGCTATATTTACATCCATATAAGTTCATAAGATATCGGAGCAGAATTAGGCCATTTGACCCATCGAGTCTGCTCCGCCATTCGATCATGGTTGATATGCCCCTCATCCCCATTTTCCAATCTTCCCCCATAACCCTTCAACCCATTACCAATTAAAAGTCTGTCTAATTCCTCCTTAAACTTATTCACTGTCCCAGCATCCACTGCACTTTGGGGTAGCGAATTTCACAGATTCACAACACGCTGGGAGAAATAGTTTCTCCTCAACTCTGTTTGAAATTTGCTTCCCCTTATCCTAAGACTATGACCTCTCGTCCTAGAATGCCCCACAAAAGGAAGCATCTGTTTCACGTCTACTTAATCCATACCTTTTATCATCTTGTATATCTCAATTTGATCTCCCCTCATTCTTCTAAATTCCAGAGAGGATCGGCCTAAACTGTTCAATCTCTTTTCATCTGACAAATCCCTCATCTCTGGATGCAATCTGGTGAACCTCCTTTGAACTGCCTCCAATATCACTACATCTGTCCTCAAATACAGGGACCAAAACTGCACACAATACTCCGGGTGTGGCCTCACCAATGCCTTGTATAGTTGCAAACAAGGCTTCCTTACCTTTGTATTCTATTCCTTTCGCTATAAAAGCCAACATTCCATTTATTGTCTTTATTATCTGCTCTAACTGCATGCTAGTTTTCTGTGACTCATGAACAAGGACCCCCAGATCCCTCTGCACAGGAGCACCCAAAAGTCTTTCCTCATTTAGATAATAAGTCATCTTCCCATTTTTATGACAAAAATGCATGACCTCACACGTTAAACTCCACCTGCCACATTTAGGCCCACTCTCCTAACCTACCTACATCCATTTATAAGGTTCTTATTTCCTCGTTGTAACTCACTGCCCCATCTATTTTTGTGTCATCTGCAAATTTGGCTACAGAGCCTTCTATCCCTGGGAAAGGGCAGGCAGGGTTTTGGTTTAATATCTCCTCCTCCACAGTCCTGAAGTGCCAGCTGAGCCTCTGCACTTCAATCTCCGGAGTGGAACTTGAACCTCTGGCTTTCTAATTTTAAGATGAGAGCATTGCATATCCAGCCCCTGCTCTCAGTGGGAAGAGAACATTGCTGAAATGATTACAAACCCTACTTGAACATCGTTCGTGATAAACATCAGCCAGCCCTCATCAACTAGTCTGCTGCATTCTGCAAATGAAGTAGAACCTCTTGAGATCCTTGGTGGGCTGAGCTAAAACGCATGCACGTTTTTGGCTTAATCTCAAAGAATGTCATCAGAGCTGTGTAATAGAGTAGTGTATCTTCATCAATATTCCTCCTCCCCGTGAAATGTGTACATCAAAATGCCAACGGCACAGTGGTTAGCACTACTGCCTCACAGCGCCAGGGACCCAGGTTCTAAGATGCATGGGTTGGGTGGATTGGCCATGCTAAATTGCCCCTTAGTGTCAGGGAGACTAGTCAGGGTAAATGCATAGGGTTATGGGAATAGGGCCTGGGTGGGATTGTGATTGGGGCAGGTGCAAGGGGCTGAATGGCCTGCTTCTGCACTATCGGGTTCTGTGATTCTGACAAAACAGAGGCAAAAATCACCCTGTCAATCATTTGTTAGAAGATGGTATGTCAGGGAGGTTCTCCCTTTACCCTCAGTGCGAAACTCAGCATTTTGTACCTATTATTGCTCCTGGCCAATACCATGATGAATCTCAATTAGGTTCACTTCCTGGAACTCACAAGGCAATGTGAATAAGGCAGAGTAACAAGTCTGTTTATCCATCCACTGCTCATCCTGTTTTCACCCATTTTGGACATCCCATTAAAATACAGTCAGATGAAGTTGTGCGAATCCCAAAATAATAAAACACACCTGTATTAACACATGTCCTCCTGGTTTATAAAAGCCACCAATGCCACCTTTTCTGGAGGCCGTATTACTAATATAGATACTTTCATCATAGCCAGATTATTGAATTGAATTGATTTATTATTGTCACATGTGTTTGGATACGGTGAAAAGTATTGTTTCAAAGAACATTGAACAAAGAAAATTATAGCACAGGAACAAGCCCTTCAGCCCTCCAAGCATGCTGCCCAAATGAACTAAAACCTCCTAGCCTTCCAGGGACCATATCCCTCTATTCCTATCCTATTCATGTATTTGTTAAGATGCCCCTTAAAAGTCACTATCGTATCTGCTTCCACTACCTCCCCCAGCAGCGAATTCCAGGCACTCACCATCCTCTGTGTAAAAAAAAACTTGCTTCATACATCTCTTTTAAACCTTGCCCCTTGCATGTTAAACCTATGCCCTCTACTAACTGACTCTTCCACCCTGGGAAAAAGCTGTCCATGCACCTCATGATCTTGTATACTTCTATCAGGTCGTCTGTATAGATAAAATATTCATAGAGTACATAGGGCACAAGGAAGGGAGAGAGTGCAGAATGTACATAGTTAGGGTGTAGAGAAAGATCAACTTAATATATGATAGGTCCATTCAAAAGTCTGATGGCAGCAGGGAAGAAGCAGTTCTTGAGTTGGTTGGTACATGTCCTCAGACTTTTATATTGGGAAGAGGGTGGACAAGAGTATGTCTGGTGTTTGTGGGATCCTTGATTCTGCTGGCTGTTTTTCTGAGGCAGCAACAAGTGTAGACAGAGTTCACTCAAAAATCTGAGATCACGTACCAACCAACTCAAAAACAACTTCTTCCCTATTGCCATCAGACTTTTGAATGGACCTACCTCACATTAAGTTGATCTTTCTCTACACCCTAGCCATGGCTTTAACACTACATTCTGCACTCTCTCCTTTCCTTCTCTATGTACAATATGTTTTGTTCATATAGCACGCAAGAAACAATACTTTTCAATGTATACTAATACATGTGACAGTAATAAATCAAATCAAATCAAAAGGTTGGATTGAGTAATGGACTGGGCGATAGCATTTAGTTAATGAGTTCTCCACTCTGCCTGAACACTTTGTTTCATCTCATCCTCAGCCTCAATAGTGTTCCCAGTACTCTGCCAGTGTGACTCCATTCCCACACCAGCTGTACTTTCAAAGTTTATTTATTAGTGTCACAAGTAGGCTTACATTAAAATTGCAAAGAAGTTACTGTGAAAATTCCCTAGTCGCCACACTCAGGTACCTCTTTGGGTACACTGAGGAAGAATTTAGCATGGCCCAATGCACCTAACCTGTGGTGGCCTTGTGAAAGGCTGGCATTTTGGAATCAGTTTTGGACCGTTATGTGGCGTGAATGCATGTTGACTTTGGGACTAGCCAAGCTCTGGCGAAAGGTTCCTCTGGACAATGTGGGCTGAATTGAAACCCAAGATTCTTAGAGATAAGAGGATGTATCAGTTTATAGTTCACCAAATGGGTGGCACTATGAAGTGCTTCAGAGACAGCAACATAGGACTAGGGGGCACAGCCTCAAGATAAAGGGGGGGGGCGGTTTAGAACGGAGTTGAGGAGGAACTTCTTCACTCAAAGGGTGGTGAATCTCTGGAATTCTCTGCCCGTTGAAGTGGTGGAGGCTACCTCGCTAAATATTTTTAAGACACGGGTTGATGGGTTTTTGATAAGCAAGGGGATTAAGGGTTATGGGGAGAGGGCGGGAAAGTGGAACTGAGCCACGACAGATCAGCCATGATCTTATTGAATGGCGGAGCAGGCTTGAAGGGCTAGATGGCCTACTCCTGCTCCTATTTCTTATGTTCTTATGAAAGAACTGCAACCATTATGCCGAGAAACTGACAATGCTGCAGATTGGAAGCAATTTAGTTTCTCATGTTTTGTCTGAGGCACAAGCATATTACTTTGTAGAAAGTCAAAAACAAAAAGATTCCATGGGACTGATATGTAAACATGCATACATGCACATTTAAGGGTTAGAACATAAGAACATAAGAAATAGGAGCAGGAGTAGGCCATCTAGCCCTTCGAGCCTGCCCCGCCATTCAATAAGATCATGGCTGATCTGTTGTGGCTCAGTTCCACTTTCCCGCCCTCTCCCCATAACCCTTAATCCCCTCTCTTATCAAGAACCCATCAACCTGCTTCTTAAAAATATTTAGCGAGGCAGCCTCCACCACTTCAACGGGCAGAGAATTCCAGAGATTCACCACCCTTTGAGTGAAGAAGTTCCTCCTCAACTCCGTTCTAAACCGCCTCCCCTTTATCTTGAGGCTGTGCCCCCTAGTCCTACTGTCTTTTTTGAGCGGGAAGAGTCTCTCCACCTCTATCCTATCCATCCCATTCATCATCTTATACGTCTCAATGAGATCTCCCCTCATTCTTCTAAACTCTAACGAGTACAAGCCTAGAAAGTTGAATATTTTGCTTATAAACTATTAAGAATGTTTGAAGTTTTTTTTATTCATTCGTGTGACATAGACATCACTGACTGGCCAGCATTTATTGCCCATCCCTTGTTGTCCTTGAACTGAATGTCTTGCTAGGCCATTTCAGAGGATTGTTGAGAGTCAACCACATTGCTGTGGCTCTGGAGTCACATGTAGGCCAGACCTGGTAAGGACGGCAGATTTCCTTCCCTAAAGGACATTAGTGAAACAGATGGGCTTTCCCGGCAATTGACCATGGTTTCACAGTTAGCAGTAGAGTCTTAATTACCGATTGTGAAAAAAATATAATTTAATTTCCACCATCTGCTGTGGCAGGATTCAAACTGAGTCCCCAGAACATTCGCTGAGTTTCTGGATTAATACGCTTGTGATAATACCATTGCCATTGCCTCCCTTTCTAAGAAAATCTAAGGCCAAGCCTGCTGCTCCCACAAAGACTCCATAGAATCCGGACAGCCATTCGCCTCAAGTCTACATCAGCTTTTCAAGAGAGGGTCTTACCCAACACCATCCTCATTGCCCTATCCCCGTAGCCCTCTGCATTTCTCATGGCTAATCACCTAACCTGCACATTTTTGAACTGTGGGAGGAAATCTGAGCAACTGAAGAAAACCCATGCACACATGGGGAGAATGTGCAAAACCCATGCACACATGTGGAGAATGTGCAGACTCCGTGCAGACAGTGACACAAGTTAGGAATGGAACCCAGTCCCTGGTGCTGTGAGGCAGCAGTGCTAACCACAATGCCAGCATAGAACCATAGAAATCACAGAAAACCTACAGTGCAGAAAGAGGCCACTGGGCCCATTGAGTCAGCACCGACTACAATCCCACCCAGGCCCTACTCCCATATCTCTAAATATTTACCTGCTAATCCCTCTAACCTACGCATCTCAGGACACTAAAGGGCAAATTTAGCACGGCCAATCAACCTAACCCGCACATCTTTGGACTGTGGGAGGAAACCGGAGCATCCAGAGGAAACCCACCAGGCACAAAGAGAACGTGCAAACTCCACACAGACAAAGATTCAAGCTGGGAATCGAACACAGATCCCTGGAGCTGTGAAGCAACAGGGCCAACCACTGTGCTACCATGCCTTCAGCTTCTCTGTAAATCTGCTACTTATAGTAGTTACTGATTGGGCAGCATGGTGGCACTGTGGTTAGCACTTCTACTTCACAACACCAGGGACCCAGGTTCGAGTCTGGTCTTGGGTCACTATCTTGTGGAGTTTGCACATTCTCCCCGTGCCTGCGTAGGATTCCTCCGGGTACTCTGGTTTCTTCCCACAGTCCAAACATGTGCAGGTTAGGTGGATTGGCTAAGCTAAATAGCCTCTTAGTGCCAGGGGGATTAGTAGGGTAAGTACACAGTGTTGCGGGAATAGGGTGTGGGTGAGAAATGGGATATGCTGTGGGTGGCACAGTGGTTAGCACTGCTGCCTCACAGTGCCAGGGACCCAGGTTTGTTTCCTGGCTTGGGTCACTGTCTGTGTGAGCTTTGCACATTCTCCCCGTATCTGCGTGGGTTTTCTCCCACAGTCCAAGGATGTGTGGGTTCGGTGGATTGGCCATGCTAAATTGCCCCTTAGTGTCAGGGGAACTAACTAGGGTAAATACATGGGGTTATGGGGATATGGCCTTCATGGGATTATGTTCGGTGCAGACTCAATGGGCCAAATGGCCTCCTTCTGCATTGTAGGATCCTGTGAGATTGTTGTTGGTACAGCAACTATACCAACTATAGGGTATAGTTGGTATAGTAGCTATAGGGATTATAGCAGCTATAGGGATTCTATGATCAGGTACATTTAAAAATAGATTACAGAGCTGAAAAGCAGTGCTCAGTCTCCGTAACACAAACTTCATGCCTTGTCTAGCAATCACACTCACGAGACACTTAGTAGGACTATTCTTCCGTAGAAAGATTAAGCACACTTCTTATGTGTTGCAGCAACTCTGAAAGGGTGCTTATGTCATTGTGAAATTATTAATTGCTCTATATCATCCGAGTAAAAATTATTCAAATTAACATTAATCAAGATGGAATAAATGTTCTCCCTCAAATTCATTTTAATTTTTCATTTCCTTAGACCAACAAGAATGATCTGCACCTTCATTAAATATTCACAAAGTTACTTTGTACAAATATACACAGTTGTAAATTCGCCCTAGCATTTTGGGATTAGACACCACACAACTTAACTAAGGGAAGCTCAGGCCATAGCTCCAATTTTAACTTGTTCAACGATACTACAATTTAAAAGCCTGCATGCTTTGTGAGAATTTACTAAAGACAACATTATTTTCAACTTCCCATGACCTGGGCACAACAGATTCATGGGCGGCATGGTGGCACAGTGGTTCACATTGCTGCCTCACAGCACCAGGGATCCGGATTCTATTCCCGGCTTGGGTCACTGTCTGTGTGGAGTCTGCACATTCTCCCCATGTCTGTGTGGGTTTTCTCTGGGTGCTCCAGTTTCCTCCCATAGTTCGGAAGACGTTCTGGTAAGGTGCATCGGCCCTGCTAAATTCTCCCTCAGCATACCCAAACAGGTGCCGGAGTGTGGTGACTAGGGGATTTTCATATTCATTGCGGTGTTAATGTAAGCCTACTTGTGACACCAATAATTAAACTTCAATTATCCTTCAAAAGTGTAAACGTGAAATGATTTCTCTTTAAAAAAATTCCAAGTGTGGAATTCATGTGAAAACTGGAGTAATTTGCGTTGGTTTTTTTCAGTGGGAGCTCAGACAAGAATCTCCCACACTCTGTGAACTGCTGAGTGCACTATCGTAAATTACGTAAAAAATCAGGGAGCTGAGCTTATTCCCGCACGAGAGGTCAGCAGCATAGCGCTGAGCGAGCCACTGCGCATTCCCTGGTCTGTCAGTGCCGAGACTGGCACATGCGCAGTGGTCCCTGTCTGCTGGCTTCCCAATCGCTGGCCTGCCCCACTACCCCCACGTCGCCAATCCTTCCATCCAGCTGATCGCTGGGCCTCCAAGCATGCCCAGTCCCAACCTCCACCCCCTCTCAGCCTGCCCCGATCTCCAGCAGCCCATACCCCTCCCCGCTGGCGACCCCGACTTCCCCAGTAGACTGACCCCCCTCCTGCCCAGTTCGATGGCCCACCCCGATCCCTGGTCTCCTTCCCCCTCCCTCACTGATCCTGACTGCAGAATGGCAGCGGCCCTCCTGCCCGACCCATCAGGCCCTGTCCTCATCAGGCTTGACCCCCTTGGCAATGTCCGATGGGCTGTGCCAAAATGCCCCTGGGCATTGGCACTTTGCCCCTTAGGCACTGCCAGGAGGCCAAACAGGTTGATATTCAATCTTTATTCCTTCCAATATGCCTGTGGCCGGTGGTCGGTGTGGGAGAGTCTCCTAGCCAGTTAGAACCTGCAGAAGATAAAGACAAACCACTTGCCAAGCTCATCATAGGCCAACACATGGAGTCCATGGTTACCAATGCCCTCTTAGGGCATGGTATCTGAAGTCAGGAGGGGGGAGAGAGAGAGAGAGAGTGAGAGTGAGACACATTGGACCTTATTTTAACTCTGTGTAAGTGGGAGGCTTTCAATGAATTCAAATTCTGCCCACAGTGAACTCAATATCTTGCATCAGACTGTTTGGAACAGATTAGGGCACCTTCATTTAATTGAATTTGGACTGCTGCTCACAAAAGTCCCTTTGACATTGTGAGAACATTTTAAAATGTGAAGATAATTTCTAACGTCAGAAAGCCAAACTTGTGGCAAAAGCGACACAGTGAGCGGGCATCCTGATCTTTCACATGTGGGGCCTGGGTTCGAAATCAGTTTGATGATGGAATGAAAACCTCCTTCACTTTGCCGGTTCGATAGATTTGGGCAGCCTGGTTTTTGTGGATATGAGTTCAGTTCAATTATTGGCACCAATGTATCAGTCGCGGGCACTGAAATTCTGTGGATTTTCAGGTAACAGGTTGTGTGCAAACAGTGGTGTTCCTTTTATTTAGGAATGGATGCATTAAGGCGGTGACATAATGGTACTGTCACTGGACCAGCAATCCAGAGGAATGTTCTGAGGGCCCAGGTTCAAATCCGACTCTTGCAGGTGCTGACATTTTAACACAATAAAAATTTGGAATTAAATGTCTATGGCCAAGATATCATTGTCAACTGAGGTAAAAAGCCCTCTGGTTCACTAATTTCCTTTCCTCACCTGATGAAGGAGCAGCGCTCTGAAAGCTCGTGATTCCAAATAAACCTGTTGTACTTTAACCCGGTGTTGTGAGACTTCTTACTGTGCCCACCCCAGTCCAACGCCGGCATCTCCACATCATTCCTTTCCTTTCGAGAAGGAAATCTGCCGTCCTTACCTGGTCTGACAGATATGTGACTCCAGATCCACAGCAATGTGGCCTAGGAAGGGGCAATAAACGCTGGCCCAACCAACGACGCCCACATCCCATGAAAGAATTTTAAAAATGCTGGAATTGCTGAAAGAAAGCTGAAACGCTCGAGTGAGACCGGAAATTCCCGTGCGAGGTCAAGTGTCGGACCCTCGCCCATTCCGATTCCGTGGCGGACGAGGTGGTAGAATTCCGGCCCTGATCTTTCTTTCACAAAAAAGTAATACAGATAGTTGGACAATTTTACTCTTGCGTCTGGCAAGGTGGTTGCCATGGGATACGAACATCGTGCTCCTTGCTACCCATATGTGATGATAGTGTTGGAGCAATTATAGAGACTTCTTTATTTTAGTCAGTGTTTCACTGTGTGTGTGTGTGTGTGTGTGTGTGTGTGTGTGTGTGTGTGTGTGTGTGTGTGTGTATGTGTGTGTGTGTGTGTGTGTGTGTGTGCACATTTAGTGACAGTCCCTTAACAGGTATCCATATTGGATAATGTTTCAGTTAGACACAGTCCCTTAACCATCACTGTCAGGTAACTGTTCCAACCCAGACAATTGACTAGATCTGGGCTGAAGAAGGCTGTCTGTGAGGAGATTGTCAGTGAACAGGAGTTGCTGATATACATAAGTATACTTTTACACTTAATTAATGTTGTCCCTTTTCAATTTGGTATTTTAATGAAATGAAAGCAATTCATCACAAGAATAAGGCACAATGTAATGTGTAAAGCACACAATACAAATATTTAACATTGTGCGCACATGTTAATTAATCTGTCTACAATGAACATTTATAAAAATTATGTGTTCTATGGAATGTTACTATGGCGATGCCAGTCCTATATGACAAAAGGATTTTTCATTTACCATAATTAAATTAATTCCCAGCTAACAATTAAACTCCTTTAATTTGCTGCCATTTGCATGGTAATTCCTTTTTCACCAATTGCTTTGTTTTGGTACAGCAAGGCTTAAAGCTCATAACTGAGTCATGTCACACTTTATCTGGTAAAGTATAGTCTGCATAAATTACAGCACAAAGCACCTGCTACTCCACTCAAAAAATTGGGTTCAAATCAGGCACTGTAATATTGGCTATGATGCCATTCATGTATTCCAAATAAAATTTCTCAACCCTAATGATTTCATGCAGGTATTGAACTATTTAAATCTCTTTGTTCAAATAGCAACATTTCTGGATTTATTATTGATGGGTCGCATATCACAATCTCAATCCAAATATGCTCTCATTACATCATAGGAGTCCAATTCATTAGTGTGCTTGTTATTGGCCAGTATGGTTTAGCTCAGTTGGCTGGACAGCTGGTTTGTGATACAGAGTCTTGGCAATAGCGTGGGTTCAATTCCTGTATCGGCTGAGGTTACTTGTGAAGGTCCACCTTCTTAACTTAGCCCCTGGCCTGAGTTTTTTTGAGCACAGTCTGTCTTTGTCGAGAGACACTCGTTATAAGCTGGTGGCTGCTTTGCTGCCCTGGGAGATGGCACGCTTGGCCAGCTCACCAGAGGAGGATGGTGGTCTGGGATATCCTGGGAGGAGATGGACTGCCGCTTGCTGTAGCGGATGAGGTGTAAAGCCTCACGGGCGATGCACTTGAAGATGTCGTTGATGAACGAGTTGATGACAGTCATGGCCAAGGAGCAAATGCCAGTGTCTGGTTGAACTTGCTTCAGCACCTTGTAGATGGTGATGCTGTAGTCTCCTTACAGCTCTTCATAGAAATCATAGATCCCTACAGTGCAGGAGGAGGCCATTCGGCCCATCGAGTCTGCATCGACCGTAATCCCACCGAGGCCCTGCCCCCATATCCCTACATATTTACCCATTAATCCCTCTAACCTACGCATCTCAGGACACTAAGGGCAATTTTAGCATGGCCAATCAACCTAATCCGCACACCTTTGGACTGTGGGAGGAAACCGGAGCACCCAGGGGAAAACCCACGCAGACACAGGGAGAATGTGCAAACTCCACACAGACAGTGACCCGAGCCTGGAATCGAACCCAGGTCCCTGGAGCTGTGAAGCAGCAGTGCTAACCATTGTGCTATCATGCCGCCCTTCTTGCACATCTTCCCATCATTGACATGCTTCTTGGTGGCTGCTTTCTTCGGCCTCTTTTTTGGCCGCCATGTCCTTGGCCGCCACTTCAGGCATCACTGATGGAGCTGAAGAACAAGCCATGGTGCTGCCCCTCACCTGAGGCGTGCTAATCCTCATGATAAATTATCACCTCCCCTCAAAGGGAAGAATAGCCTCTGGAACTCTGGCGACTTTAGCTTTACATTTACAAGTCAGCATTCCATTCGATACAAGGCTGAATCTACGCTTGTCATGACAGCTCCCATCTTACACCCCAACACATCGCCTCCTCCATTGACAGCCAGCCAGACACCAACAAACAAAAATTACTCTTTGCGTTGAAGGAAGTTCCAGTTTATCCACATCGGCTTTATTTACATCCCAGGGTCTGAGCTTCCAATTAGCTCCCAATTAGCCATTAATCCGCTACCTGTCCACAGTTATTTACATTTTCTTCCATTCATCCCAGATAATGGGTCAACCTAGTTTAGTTCATGAGCAAACGACTGTTAAACCCCATGCCAGAAATTCCAAGGTGTTTTATAAAGATAGCCCAGAGCCTAAGTTTTATATTTGATTTTGGTATTACGGCGAGCATAAGGTGTTTCACTCCAGGTATGATTCGAGTGAGCCACTAGGGAGCTTTTATCAAACAAAGTTCAGTTAAGAACATGGTAAGGACAGAATAAAAATAATTAAAGGCCTTTTGGCTAAGGTGAAGCTCAGATCAAGCACTGAAGAGGGTGCAATGCCTGTTCCTATCAGCTTGGATCCTGTTGATCGAGCCCAAGACAGGAAGAATGGGCTCTGTCTTGTCGACTCAGATCTGTAACTTTGATTGGACCAATTTGGACCAAGTACGCTCACGTGGTGGTGGATTTCAGCTTTCAACACCAATCTGAATTAATCCTTTGAAGGTTGGATACATTTCTGAGGTTACCCAGCATAGGAACTTTCAGGAAGCCTCTCGAGAGAGACACAATGCTTCTGCCACCAGCTGTAGGCAGCAACAGAAACGAAACTAAAACAAGAGTTTTCTGTGAAGCATAGCTGTCCCCAAGCACATGGCATGCCCTGTCAATCACCTCCAATCAAGCTCTGCTCAACAATCCCAGCGGACACATTAAAATCACAGGACGCTTCAGTGTTCCAAATTAAAATCAATATGTTAATTGTACTGCCTCGGGAGCATTAAAGGACACTGGTACAGACAACACGGTGCCAACAAATTGCCAAGGACTGCAGAAACATCCTACAGGGAAACCAAACTAAAAGGCAATTCTTAAAGGCACAGTATCATCACACTACTTAGTTGTGGAAAAGGTCTAAATGTTAAGCTGGGGTAATGGAGGCAGTGACACTGAAATCAATCAGGAACAGTTTAACACTTCAATGTGAGATCTTTCAGGATAGATGGATTTCACGCATCTCTACCTTACAAATATGAAGCACATTCATTGTATCCTTCACCCCTGTATCTTGCGGGCTTGCACTGGTCTTTATTGCCTTCTGAGCCCCTCATTGTTCACATGGATGATATGGGAGGCTGTGACTGAGCTCAGCTCTTCAGTGGTTTGTCAATGATTCACACACAAAGGTTTAAATCGTGCTGTGCCAAGGCAGAGGAACTGCTGATGAAGAAAGGGATTAGCATGTGAATCACTGTAACTAAGCAGAGTTTTACTTGTTAATTGAGAACTAATGTCGCCACTCCAAATGGGTAATCCTTCTGTTACATGGGGCGGGGGGGGGGACCATTGCCAAAAACAATCAGGTTGTATGGAATGTGGAAAAGTTCATTGATGGCAGCAAAATGTATTGCTTTGCTTGATGGTGTAAGAGTGTAGCCCCCTCATTCCTGATAGTTACATGTCTCATTGCTGAAAACAAAATAAAGGCACGGTCTGCTGTTAACTCCAAATTCCCGCCTGTCCTCTCAGGAACATGGAGAAGATCCCATTTTGAGGAAGTGGGGGTGGGGGGAGAGTGGTTTTCCCTGGTGTTCTGGCCAATGTTTAACCCTCAGTCAACAATACTTCTTACCAACTTTTACAGATGCACCACAGGAAGCATTCTTTGTGGTTGTATCACAGCTCGGTATGGCTCCTGTTCAGACCAAGACCGCAAGCAACTACAAAAAGTTGTGAATGTAGCCCAATCTATCACGCAAAGCAGCCTCCCATCCATTGACTCTGTCTATATTTCCCCCTGCCTCGGAAAAGCAGCCAGCATAACTAAGGACCCCAATGCACCCTGGACATTCTCTCTTTCACCATCTTCCGAAGGGGAAAAGATACAAAAGTATGAGGGCACGTACCAATTGATTCAAGAACAGTTTCTTCCCTACTGCCCTCAGATTTTTCAACAGACCTATCTTGCATTAAGTTGATCTTTCTCTACACCCTAGCTATGACTGTAACACTACATTCTGCACTCTCTCCTTCCCTTCTCGATAAATGCTGTGCTTTGTCTGTATAGCGCACAAGAAATAATGCTTTTCACTGTATGTTAATACATGTGAATAACAAATCAAATCAAATCAAATCAGTTCTTTGTTAGACCTTGCTGAGTGCAAATTGGCTGCTGGGTTACAACAACAACTCTACTTCAAGAATGGGATGCCCTGACATGGAGGGCACTATATAAATGCAAGTACTTTATTTTCTTTCACCGCCAGTCGAAAAAAACCCAGAAATCAAAACCTCCTTCAAATCAAATGGTTCAAGTTCCATAGTTATCAAGAGGGCACAGTCATTAGCATTGCTGCTTTACAGCACCAGGGACATGGGTTCGATTCCCGGCTTGTGTCACTGTCTGTGGGACGTCTGCATGTTCTCCCCAAGTCTGTGTGGGTTTCCTCTGGGTGCTTTGGTTTCCTCCCACAGTCTGAAAGACATGCTGCTTAAGTTTAAGTTGATCTTTTAGTGTCACAAGTAGGCTTACATTAACACTGCAATGAAGTTATTGTGAAAGTCCCCTAGTCGCCACACTCCAGCGCCTGTTCGGGTACACCGAGGGAGAATTTAGCATGGCCAATGTACCGAACCAGCACATCTTTCAAACTGTGGGAGGAAACCGGAACACCCAGAGAAAACCATGCAGATATGGGGAGAACATGCAAATTCTGCACAGACAGTGACCCAAGCCGGGAATTGGAACTCAGGTCCCTGGTGGTGTGAGGCAACAGTGCAAACCACTGTGCCACCATATCACCCGGTGCCATCCCATGCTAACCGTGCTGGTTAGATGCATTGGCTGTGCTAAATCCTCCCTCAGTGTACCCAAGAGATGCTAGAGTGTGGTGACTGGGGGATTTTCACAGTAACTTCATTGCAGTGTTGATGTACACCAACTTACGCCATTAATAAATAAACTTAAAACTATTTGTCACATACTTATTGGGATTGAACAGTGGATATGCTGATATGAAGGGTGACAAGACACAGAAAGAGTCCCCCTGGTCATCGAATCATAGAATCCTACAGTACAGAAGGAGGCCTTTCGGCCCATCGAGTCTGCGCTGACCACAATCCCACTCAGGCCTGATCCCCATAATCCCATGCATTTACCCTGGCTAATCCCCCTTGACACTAAGGAGCAATGAAGCATGGCCAATCCACCTAACCTGCACATCTTTGGACTGTGGGGGGAAACCCACACTGACACAGGAAGAACACGCAAACTCCACACAGATGGTGATGCGAGCCGGTCCATCCAGCAATGGTGATATGATGTGTACGAAACGTCCTCTCCACCCCATCTGTAAGCCAGGGGGTTTTCAACCGCTGCTCTCACAACTCCCATAACCGGCTAGGCAGAATTTCAGCTTCAAGTGAAATATCGGTAACAATGCCACAAGCTAGATCAGTCTCCTTTGCAATCATGACCCATTGTCTCACTCCAAATGTCCTCCGTGCAATGTTAGCTGAAAGGAATTCAACTTTCAGCCGTTAAATTGCATCAGAGCCTGGACCGCTGCCACTGACAATTCTATTGTGCTCCATGACGAGACAATTCTCAGCCTTTCCATTAAGTCCTCAACACACGCGGCTTAGAGCTATTTTCAAAAACACTTTCTCCACCAGAAAATTGCATCGTTATATGTCAAATTATATTGCCTGCATGAATTAATCCATATAACTACACGCGCCACCTTAATAGGATCAGTCTGAAAAAAAGGCTCCTCACCGTCCATCAATGATGGTTCATGTTATTTGCCTCAGAGTTGAAGCAGTTTGATTCATTTCTGGTACTTTCTGATGTCGTAAAGCTGCCTGGCGACACTGCTGATGTGGTGTCTTACAAATAAATTGCCTGCTCCGTTATGAATTTGACACCAATGTCACACCTCAGGAATTTTCTTTCCACAAAAGGGATTGAAAAGATCTTACTTGTAAGTGCATTCACCCAATATGATTGGCGGTTAAAACAATAATGAGACACGCTTTCATTTACCTTCCAGAAATTCTGTAGCAATCAGAAGAACAGAAAAGAAAAATCAGGGCAAAAGAGTGGGCCTGATTATATTGGATTATATTGGAAATCTAGCAAAGAGGCCATTCAACCCAACTAAACCACGCCGGCATTCATAGAATCACAGAATCCTGACAGTGCAGAAAGAGGCCATTTGGCCCATTGAGTCTGCATCGCCAACAATCCCACACAGGCCCTCTCTAATTTCACACCCTCCATTTTTTAAAGAGAGAGAATGAATTATTTTCTTTCTTTACAAAATAGAAGGTGCGAAATTAGACAGGGCCGCATCCAATATTAAGTGTCTTTCATTGACTTCCCTTCATTTGCCATCCCTTTTTGAGCAGACATAATACACTGTTGATGATTTTTATGTACCAAAAACTAGTCACACAACTTTCATCCCCTTTTCAGTGGCCTGTAACTCCACATATCTACCCCAAAACCTTCTGACCTACCCATCCCAGAACACTAAAAGGCAATTCAGCATGGCCAATCAACCTAACTCGCACATCTTTGGATTGTGGGAGGAAACCACAGCACCCGAAGGAAAGGCACGCACACATGGGGAGAATGTGCAAACTCCGCACAGACAGTGACCCAAACCAGGAATCGAATCCGGGTCCCTGGAGCTGTGAGGCAGTGATGTTAACCACTGTGCCGTCGTGCCACCCATTCATCCTCTCCCTCTGGGTATTCCCCGCATACAAATCCTGTCCTGGGACTGACACCTTGATCCTCTCGATAAGATTATGACTGATCTTCAACCTTGGGAGAAGAGCAAAAGGAGCAATTTGTTTGCCTCACTTGGTAATCAATGAACATTGCACATCCATTATGTTGGCAAGTGTTTGGACCCAAGCCCATGGCTGAGATTATCCAACAGGCCTTTATTCCAATCTGGCTGCCAACATCTGACAGACACTCCAGAAAACAGACAAAAGCCAGCCAGTCTTTTTTGAGAACTGAACTGGATCGGGGACGATGGTAGCTTAGCGGTCATGTCACTGGGCCAGTAACCCAGAGGCTCTCACCAATTCGGTGGGGATGTGGGTTCAAATCTGAATATGACAGTCGATGGATTTTTATGCTCAATTAATAAAAATGTGGTATCAAAAACTAGTCTCACTAATGGTGACCAAGAAACTGCCATAGAATCATCAAATCCCTAGGGTGCAGCAGGAGGCCGATGAGCCTGATGTCAGTGATGGGGGAGATTTTGGAAAGGATACTGAGGGACAGGAGATATGCACATTTGGAAGAAAATGGACCAGTTAGTGATAGGCAGCAAGGTCTCACAGGTCTCAAGGTCTCACCAGCTTGATTGAGTTTTTTGAAGAGGTGACAAAGATGATTGATGAGGGAAGGGCCATGGATGTAGTTTATATGGACTTTAGTAAGGTGATTGACAAGATCCCATATGGCAGACTGGTACAGAAAATAAAATCACACAGGTATTGGGATGGGTTGGCTCGATGGATACAGAAATGACTTGGTTATAGAAGACAGAGAGTAGCAGTGGAAAAGTGTTTCTCATTATGGACATTTGTAGCAGTGATGTTTGTCAGGAATCAATGCTGGGACCTCTCTTCTTTGTAGTAAATATAAATGATCTGGAGGAAAAGTAGGGGGCTTTGATTAATAAGTTTCCGGATGACATAAAGAATGGTGGAGTTGCTGATAGCGCTGAGGATACCACAGAATATAGATAGATTGGAGACTTGGGCACAGAAATGGCAGGTGGAATTTAATCTGGACAAATGTGAAGTGGTGCGTTTTAGAGGATCAAATTTAGGTGTGAATTAAACTGTAAATGGCTGTACCCTTAGGAATATTAACATACAGGTTCACAGTTCCCTAAAAGTGGCAACACATGTGGCCAGGGTGATTAAGAAAGCAAATGGCATGTTTGCCTGCATCAGCTGGGGCATTGATTACAAGAGTTGGAAAATTGTGTTGCAGCTACATAAAACCTTAGTTAGGCTGCATTTGGAGTACTGAGTGCAGTTCTGGTCGTCACACTACCAGAAGACATGGAAGCTTTGGAGAGAGTAGAAAGAAGGATCACCAGGATGTTGCCTGTTTTTGAGGGTGTTGGCTATGAGGAGAGGTTAAATAAATTAGGACTGCTTTCACTAGAAAGATGGAGGCAGAGGGGAGACCTGATAGAGGTCTACAAAATTATGAGAGGCATAGATAGGGTGGATAGTCAAAGGCTTTTTCCAAGGGTGGAGGTGTTAATTAGAAGAGGGCACAGGTTCAAGGTGAGGTGGGGAAGTTTAAGGGAGATATGCGAGGGGAATTTTACACAGAGAGTGGTGAGTGTCTGGAATGCGCTGCCAGAGGAGGTGATGGAAGCAGACACATTAGCAACATTTAAGAGGCATCTGGATGGATATGTGAATAGGGAGGGAATAGAGGGATACGGACCAAGTAAGGACAGAAGGTTTTTTTGTTAGTTTAGTTAGGGCATCAATGTCGGCACAGGCTTGGAGGGCCAAAGGGCCTGATCCTGTGTTGTACTTGTCTTTGTTCCTTGAGGCCATTCGGCCCACTGACAGCAATCCCACCCAGGCCCTATCCCTGTATCCCCATGCATTTACCTTGCTGGTTCTTCTGACACTAAGGGGCAGTTTAGCACGGCCAATCAACCTAACCCGCACATCTTTGGATTGTGGAGAACACCTGGATGAAACAGATGCAGGCACACAGGGAAACCCTATACAGACAGTCACCCAAGGCTGAACTTGATCCCAGGTCCTGACGCTAACCACTATGCCACACAGCAGTTGTTGTAAAAACCCATCTGGTTCACTCATGCCCTTTAGAGAAGGGAATCTGTCATCCTTACCCAGCCTGGCCTACATGTGACTCCAGGCCCATAACAACGTGACTGACTTTTAACTACCCCTCTGAAATGGCTGAACAAGACATTCAGTTCAAGGGCAATTAGGGATGGGCAACAAATGCTGTTGCCCACATCCCCTTTGAGCAGGTATAGAAAGAGAATGCAGGAAGGTCTACAAAATTTAAACAGACTAGCAGACACCAGGAACTGGTGATAGGGAACAGGCAAGTCACAAAGCATTGGTGGGAAATAAGATAAGACATAAAGGAACTTAACCTGTTCCTAGGGCAGAGGATATCTCCATTTCTAAAGAGTACACTGTTCGTTAATTGACCATACATTTTCCTGGAGTTCCCTCAGGGAAGACAGGCAGAAGGAATTAAGGAACTTCCCAAAGATTTCCTTCATTTGGCTTTCCCAAGAGATTACATAGCTGACTGATGCACATAATTTCACAGCTGTCTGTGTGGACTGGCCCTGGGGCTTTCTCTTGGTCTGATTTTTAATGTGATATGTTCAGATGTGTGCTCGATGAAGCTCTACCCTGCTGCAAGCCACTTCAATCTAATTCCAAAAAGGTTCCAATCTGACTGTGATATCTCCTGTCACACTGCTAATGACAACTGACACAGGCTTTTTCTGAAAACTGACATTCAATTTCCTTCCCCCAACACGCATTCTCTTCAATCTCCGGGATTTTATAGAGTCGTAGAGGTTTACAGCACGGAAACAGGCCCTTCAACCCAACTTGTCCATGCCAACCTTTCTTTTATAAAACCGCTAGGCTAATCCCAATTGGCCCATATCCCTCTACACCCATTGTACCCATGTCACTATTTAAATGCTTGTTAAAAGACAAAATTGTACCCGCCTCTACGACTACCACTGGCAGCTTGTTCCAGACGCTCACCACCCCATTTTGCTGGGATACAATGCTTTCCCTAACTCACTGACTGATTTTGGGTTTTTTTAAAATTCCTTCATGGGATGTGGATGTCACTGGCCAGCATTTACAGCCCATCCATAACTGCCCTCCATTTCAGAGGGCATTTAAGATTCAATCACATTGCCGTGAATCTTGTAGGCCAGACGGGGTTAGGACAGCAGATTTCCTTCCCTAAAGGACAGTAGTGAGCCAGATGGGTTTTTACCACAATGGTTTCATGGTCATCAATAGATTGTTTCAATTCTGGATTTTTATTAGATTCAAATTTCACCATCTGCCGTGGTGGGATTTGAACCTGCATCCCCAGAACTTTGCACTGGGTCTCTGGATTACTAGTCCAGTGACAATACCACTAGGCCACTGTCTCCCATAGCTGGAGTACTGGATTAGCAATTTACAGGCTGTCAGTTCAGACCTCTCCACAGAAAGTTGGGAAACGTAACTCAGTTGATTCAATAATTTGTGGATGGGCATTTGGACAATGGATCTGGGAATCTCCCAGTCTCTTTGGGCAGCACAGCAGACTTGATGGGCTAAATGGCCTGTTCCTGTGTCTTATGGTCTGTTTGTGGTGGACTGAGAGATATAGTGAATTAAATACTAACTTGTCACTGGCCGTTTAAGAAGGGTGCCAGGCAAAAGGCAGGGAATTATAGGCCGGTTAGTTTAACGTCTGTTGTAGGTAAAATGTTAGAATCCGTCATCAAGGAGGAAATAGCGAGTCATCTTGAGGGGAATTGCTTGATAGAGCAGACGCAGCACGGTTTTGTTAAGGGGAAGTCGTATCTGATGAATTTATTGGAGTTCTATGAGGATGTGTCTAGGGCGGTGGATAGAGGAGAGCTGGTGGATGTGGTCTTTCTTGATTTTCAGAAGGCGTTTGACAAGGTACCTCACAAAAGGTTATTGCAGAAGGTCAGGGGACATGGAGTTGGGGGTAGGGTGTTAGCGTGGATAGAGGATTGGCTGTCAAATAGGAGGCAGAGAGTGGGTGTCAATGGGTGCTATTCGGATTGGCGGTTGGTGACTAGTGGAGTGCCCCAGGGGTCGGTGCTGGGGCCTCGGCTATTTACCATTTATACAGATGATCTGGAGGAGGAAACCGAGTGTATGGTGTCGAAATTTGCTGATGACACCAAGATTGGTGGAACGGCAAATTGCGCGGAGGGTGTGGAGAGTCTGCAGAAGGATCTAGATAGGCTGGGCGAATGGGCCAGGAACTGGCAAATGGAATTTAATGTTGGCAAGTGTGAGGTGGTCCACTTTGGTAGGAATAATGGTAGGAAGGATTATTACTTACGTGGAGAAAAACTGCAGCAGGCAACGGTGCAGAGGGACCTCGGGGTCCTTGTGCATGAGTCGCAAAAACCCAGCCTGCAGGTGCAGCAGGTGGTCAGGAAGGCGAATGGGATGCTGGCCTTCATAGCGAGGGGGATTGAATATAAAAGCAGGGAGGTCTTACTGCGGCTATATAGGGCATTGGTGAGGCCGCAGCTGGAGTACTGTGTGCAGTTTTGGGCGCCGTACTTACGCAAGGATATTTTGGCCTTGGAGGGAGTGCAGAGGAGGTTTACTAGGCTGATGCTGGAGTCTGAGGGGGTTGAGCTATGAGGAGAGGCTGAATAAACTACGCTTGTACTCATTAGAGTTTAGAAGAATGAGGGGAGATCTCATTGAGACATATAAGATGATGAATGGGATGGATAGGATAGAGGTGGAGAGACTCTTCCCGCTCAGAAAGGACAGTAGGACTAGGGGGCACAGCCTCAAGATAAAGGGGGGGAGCGGTTTAGAACGGAGTTGAGGAAGAACTTCTTCACTCAAAGGGTGGTGAATCTCTGGAATTCTCTGCCCGTTGAAGTGGTGGAGGCTACCTCGCTAAATATTTTTAAGAAGCGGGTTGATGGGTTTTTGATAAGAGAGGGGATTAAGGGTTATGGGGAGAGGGCGGGAAAGTGGAACTGAGCCACGACAGATCAGCCATGATCTTATTGAATGGCGGGGCAGGCTTGAAGGGCTAGATGGCCTACTCCTGCTCCTATTTCTTATGTTCTTATGTTCTTATGTCATTTGAATACAACGAGAGCACTGTGTCCTTAAACACTGGCCATGACAATAGCTAATGTGCTTTGGCATTGGGGGGTGCGCAGTGGGGCGGTGGGGAGAGGGGGTGTGTGTAGAGGTATGGGGGTTGGTTTCAATACAGCTCTTGCTCAGCATCCGGTCGCAGCACAAAGCTACACTCATCTTACACTCAAAGGGAAGACAGGATGGCTGATGTGAGTGTAGGAATATTCTCTTGAAGTTGAGATAATGTTTAGGGGAAGCTGGGGAGGGGAGGGTTTGAGTACTGTGTACGTGAGATTTAACCGTGCTACAGCTGAACTGAGAGTGCTGAAATAGTTCCTCCTCTCTGGCCCTCAAGAACACAAAGTTCACAAAAATAGTTTCAGAAAAGAGACAACGTGGTTCAGGAATGGCACATGATTTTCCACCAACGCTTAATGCACGCACCCAAGACATAATCTCTTCCACCATTTTCCATCGGGAAAACGATACAACAGTGCCAACCGATTCAAGAATGGCTTCTTCCCTGCTGCCACCAGCCTTTTGTATGGTCCTATCATATACTAAGCTGATTTTTCTCCAACCCTATCTGTAACTGCAGTACTATATTCTATCCCCTGTCCTTTTCTTCTCTCCTATGTACTCTGTGCGTTGTCAGTACAGAGGGCAAGGGACAATACTTTTCAGTGTATTCCAATACATGTGACAATAATAAATCAAATCAGGTCACATCAAACCCACTGCAGCTCAACATCGACACACGGGTGAAGCTCTGGCTACACAATCCACTCGCTAACAGATGATCCATTCCAAACAGCCTTAACTCTGAGACTTCCTGACAAATCCTCAGTGTATATGGTTACAATTTATTCCTGTTCAACAGACGGTTCATTTATTATGCAACATGAAGGGCAATTTCTAAAGGGCATTTCCTGCTACATACAAGTAGGACTGCACGAGAGTTCAAGCAAACAAGAGAAAAAGAGAAAGATAGAAAGAAAGAGAGAAAGAAAAATAAGAGAAATAAAGAGGGGAAGAAAGAAAGATGGAAAGAAAGATAGAAAGAGAGATAGAAAGAAAAAAAGAGAAATAGAGAAAGAAATAAAGAAAGAAAGAGAGAAAGAAAAAAGGGAAATAGAGAAAGAAATAGAGAAAGAGAGAAAGAAAGGTAGAAAGAGAGAAAGAAAAGAAAGAGAGAGAAAGCTGTTTGTAAAAGATCTAATGTCTTTATTCAAATAAGAGTAGGGCATTCAACCTATTTCTTGATCAATGTTTTTCCTTCAATCCATGCCACTAAAGCTGATGAATATTTGTCAAATTTACTGTCCACCGGGTCATGCCAAGCGACAAACAGCTGTTGCTTGTGTCTGGCTGACAGCAGTGCCTGTAATCATAAATTGGTTATGAGGCACTTTGTGATGTGAGGATGAGATGTCGCAAATGCAAATTCTGTCTTCGCGGTTTACTGCTTCAAAGGGCGGAAGTGCTTCCCATCGGCTTTGAGCTGCAAATTGCAGAGATTCAACAGCAATGTGTCAAAACATTATTTTGTACTCAGCCCAAAGGAAGTTTACAGCAAAACTCCAGCTATTTTCACATTCCGCGTGCTGGGAAAGATTTTGCCCACGGGTTTAATTGCCACCACATGGTGACAACCCTGGTGCAATTTGAACACTTACCCATCCCCTCTCCTGCCACTATCTCCCCCACAGCCCTGGATTATCTGTCTAACCTCTGGATTACTAACACAGCCGATACAGAAACAAGTCTGAGAATTGTACGTGGCAGTATATCAGTTGCAGTGTAAATATCGATCGATGATTTCTCTCCGTTATATTCTGACTGCAGTTACATTGTGCCAAGGTATTGAAGAATTGTGCAAATCCATCGCTTTTTGGGGTGAATCGAGATTATGCAGACACAGCCAACATCAAGGTGGCACTGAGACCCGGGGCAACCTATTTGGTGCCAGCTTAATGAAAATATCATTAGCATCCTAGCAAGGACATTGGTCGCACTCCTTGTCTTGCTAGCCAGCTAGGGATGGGTAGAAGGGAGGCGACCACAAGGTGATTCTTACGTTTGTGTTCACACAAGTCGAACATAATCTAATAGAAATGCTTTATCTGCTTGTCAGAGCCTGGCAGTAGATTGAATTGAAGATGCCCTTGAATTGAAACCAACAGACGACAGTTACTGGAGACTGAGTGTGATTGAATGCAGAAGTCATTCCGTGGCATTTGAAGGAATGCTTGAGCTCTTGCACAGAGCTCCACATTTTTCTACAGCTGGGCTTTTCACAGTCACACATTTCTGTTTATCTCAGGTAACAGGGCAGGATGCACAGTGCTGACCCAGTGCTGTAAAAATAGGAAAGGAAGGCAGACTTTGGCCCCTTTCATAATTTCAGGATACCCTAAACGCTTGAAGGCCTATAAAGTACATTTGAAGTGCTTCTTATTTATTCATTTGTGGATGTGGGCACCGCTGACTGGGCCAGCATTTATTGCCCATCTCTAACTGCCGTCCAGTTCAGAGGGTATCTGACAGTCAACCACATTGCTGTGGATCTACGGTCATATGTAGGCCAGACCAGGTAAGGACGGCAGATTTCCTTCCCTAAAGGACATTGGTGAACCAGATGGGTTTTTACCACAATCGACAATGGTTTCAATGGTCATCATTAGACTTTTAATTCCAGATTTTTATTGAATTCAAATTTCACCATCTGCCATGGTGAGATCTGACCTCAGATCCCCAGGTCTCGCCCTGGGTCTTTATATGACTAGTCCAGTGACAACATCACTATACTACAGTCTCCCCCATCATCACTATTCTAACATGAGAAATCTGACAGCCAATTTACACACAGCAAGCTCCCACAGGCGGCACGGTGATACAGTGTTAGCACTTCCGCCTCACGGCATCAGGGACCTGGGTTTGATTCCCGGCTTGAGTCACTGACTGTGCGGAGTCTACACGTTCTCCCAGTATCTGTGTGGGTTTCCTCCGGGTGTTCCAGTTTCCTCCCAGAGTCCAAAAGACGTGCCGGTTAGATGCATTGGCTAAATTCTCCCTCAGTGTACCTGAGTGTGGCGATTTTTCACAGTAACTTTATTGCAGTGTTAATGTAAGCCAACTTGTGACACTAATAAATAAAGAAACAAGTAAAAATCTGATAATCTTTTAAAGTGGTGTTGGGTGCAGGTTGAATATTGGTCAGCGGACACGACAGAATTCCCTTCTTCAACCAGGGCAATGGAATCATTTATCTCTGACTGAGGGATGGATGGGACCTCAGATTAGCCGGACCTTTGGCAGAGCAGTACTCCCTCTGTATTGAGCTGATGTTTCAGCCAATATGATACATCCATGGGGCCTCGCACCTTCGGATTCAGAGACAAGAGCATGACCACTGAGCCAGGACTGACACCAAGCTGAGCAACACCAGCCAAAGCAGCAGATACAAGCCAGGAGAAGGTGTGATCAGGTTTACAGGCTCCTGGTCGGAGTGCACCTTGAGTTTTGCTTCCGGACTGCTGGCTAAGAAAGACAACACAATACAGAAAAGAGCCACAAGTCTAATGTTAAGTGTGGGGAGGCAAGGGCTGCTAGGATCAGAAACATAGGCTGGCATGTTGACACAATGGTTAGCAGTGCTGCCTCACAGCACCAGGGACCCAGGTTCGATTCCAGCCTTGAGTCACTGTCTGTGTGGAGTTTGTACATTCTCCCCGTGTCTGCGTGGGTTTCCTCCGGGTGCTCTGGTTTCCTCCCACAGTCCAAAGATATATGGGGTAGATGGGTTGGTCATGGTGAATTGCCACTTAGTGTCCAAAGATGTGTAGGTTAAAGTGATTAGCCATGATAAATGCCTGGGGTTACGGAGATAGGGCGCAGGTGAGCCTGGATAAGATACTCTGCCGGATAGTTGGTGCAGGCAAGATGGACTAAATGGCCTCCTTCTGCATGCAGGGATGTGATGATACAAGGTATCTCTGTGGCGATCTTATAGAGGGTAGATGAAAGGATGAAGGAAATGGCTGAGGTAGATCTGGAAAATGCCCACAAAATAGAAATGTCACAACTAAACTAGGTTATCCCAGCGTCAGTTAGCCAGAAGGCAAGCAGAAGATACTGACCAGAATCCAAGCTAATCAAACGCCCCAATATCACTATTGTCATCATTGATTGATAATTCTGCCTGACTATATAAAATGCCTCACAACACCAGACTGAAGTCCAGCAGGTTCATAAGGAATCACAAGCTTTCGGAGTGCTGCTCCTTCACCTGACGAAGGAGCAGTGCTCTGAAAGCTCGTGATTCCAAATAAACCTGTTGTACTTTAACCTGGTGTTGTGAGACCGGGTCCAACACCAGCATCTCTACATCATATGTAAAGTGCATTCAGACGCCGATTATTTATAAAAAGAATGTTGAAAGGACAATATTCTCTTAACCTTTCTGGTAATTTTCCAATCCGAAAAAATAGTTTTTAAAAACAACGTTATTGCAAAAAAAAGTGTGTGGCTGCCCTGTTCTCCGAGAATCCAGTCCGTACTTTACATCAGATGGTTTAGTTTGAGTTTTGATGTGTTTTGTACTATGTGTTCACTTTTACGGATGTGGCCAATGATGAAGCAGTTAGTCAGTCAGTCAGGCTGCGGAGGATAGCTGCAGAATCTAACATGTCAGCCTGCACTTCCCAGCAATTTTTAAGCCCTTGAAGTGTTTCATCAAAGGCAGAGAGGGGTTGACTGTCACATAAATTGCTAGTTACTTCGGGAAATGTGAATAAAATTAACCCTCGGATTGCACCGAAGCGCACCAATTTTCCTCCCTCGCTGCTATGCTTTTGCCTGTTGCTTTCCTCAGATCTCTGGCTGTAAAACACATGCGGCATGTGTAATATTCAAAGGGAAAGGGAAGAAAAAGAGACACTGCAGGAACCAAAGAGCCGTGCGTGCAGAAGTGATGTCTAAAGACAGCTGACAAGCCAACAGAATTGTCTTTAACACAAATGGTAATGTCCAGATATTCTGGCGGCACAATGGTTAGCACTGCTGCCTCACGGTGCCAGGGACCTGGGTTCGATTCCGGCCTCGGGTCACTGTCTGTGTGGAGTCTGCACATTCTCCCCGTCTGCTCCAGTTTCCTCCCACAATCTAAAGATGTGTGGGTTGGCCATGCTGAATTATCCCTTAGTGTCAGGAGGACTGAGCAGGGTGAATAAGTGGGGTTACGGGGATAGGGCCTGGGTGGGATTGTTGGTGCAGGATCGATGGGGTCGATCTTCTACACTGGAGAGATTCTACGGGCTGGACCTTCTGGCCACACTCGCCCCATAACCCGGAAAATCCTGTCCAGGGTTAATGGACCTCCGCGTGGTCCATCCCCCTGTAATAAGTCCTTGGAAACAGAAGTCTCTTCACCAACATCTCTTTATTTTCAAGTCTGATAACAGCACAAAGAGTGCTTCCAGTCAGCACTCTGGACTCTCGGAGTCCCAGAGGAACTGACACGCCTTGTTAAGTACAAAGCAAGAGGCCCATCAATTTGGCCCTTAATCAGGGAGTCGATATGCTCACAGGCCCACCTCAATTGCCTGATTAAAGTCATTACTCCAACCCCCCGCCCGCTCAGATTCCCGTGGCAGGCAGAATGGGATAAACCCCCGTCATGATTCTAGAATAATGTTGGTTGGGAGATTAAATATTTAAGGGTGCGGGCATCCCTGGCTAAGCCAGTATTTACTGCCTATCCCTTGTGAAGATGGTGGTGAGCTGCCTTCTTGTACCTCCAGCTCATTATGAAAAGTAATGCCATGGGATCATTTACACAGTTGAGAGAGGAGACAGTGCCCCAGTTTAAGGTCATATCTAATAACTTGCCGGAATAATCACCCTTCCTCCGTCTTGGCTATCCCACTCGGCCTTCTGTGCTCCCAACAAAAGCGACCCCTCCTCCAGCCTCAAGAGTAAGCTGGACCTGAAGTGTCTGAAAGACCACGCACTTAGTTATCAATATGAGACATCAGTACTTTGCTACCTTGGTCCGTGATACTTGACCCAGGTTGAGTGTTTAATTAGCCTTGTACGCCAGCAATGCGCAGAGGTGGTGATGATGAGTTATGAGTACGTGGGGTTTATAACTCCCATACATCGCAGAGAGTCTCAAACTGTGCTGTTACTGCCCCACAGAAGAGGGAAGCGTCAACAATCAGAGCAAAGCAATGAATCGGTGTCCCCGTTACAACTGCCAACTGAATTCATCCAGATTTCTTGCGTTATAAGTTTATTTATTCATTAGTCACAAGCAGGTTTACATTAACACTGCAATGAAGTCGCTGTGAAAATCCCCTAGATGCCACATTCTGGCACCTGTTCTGGTTCACTGAGAGAGAATTTAACATGGCCAATGCATCTGACCAGCACGTCTTTTGGACTGTGGGAGGAAATCAGAGCACCTGGAGGAAACCCACACAGACACGGGGAGAATGTGCAGACTCTGCACAGACAGAGACCCAAGTGGGGAATCAAAGCCGGGTCCCTGGCGCTGTGAGGCAGCAATGCTAAGCACTGTGCCACCGTGCCGCCCCCGCAATCTAAAATGTGACAATGGGAGACATCGGCACATTGTCAGATCTCTCATATTCCCAGCTGTTCTGCTATGAAGCTGTACCACTTCGCAATCAATGATGTGAGACTTTCGCTTCAGACATGTCACAGCTGAAGAATGAGATCGCTGTCTCATTACTAAATCCCTATCCTTTACTAATGACACTGAATTCATTCTCAGTTGTGTACTGTGATTATACTTGGCACTTGATCCATTAAACAGCACCTGCACGGTCCCACATACTTATAAACCCTCCTCACACATGGGGCAAGCAGCCATATTAGAGGCAGAGAGGCAACATTCTACAGGCCCTGCATGTTGTGGAACAGACTCGATGGGCCGAATGGCCTAATTCTCCTGCTATAGCTTATCATTTGCCCACGTTGGCCAGGCGAGGTGAGCCCCCGTGTTTGGCCTCACAGCACAGCAGCACTGTGGGGCTCCTTCCTCCTTACACTTACTCTACTTTTGTGCAATCGCACTCAACAGGTCAGGAGAGGTCACAGAATCAGGTGATCCTGCCCCCGCCTCCGACCCTCCCCAACAACTGTGAAACGAAAGAATAGCTCAGTGTCGGCGCAGCAGAGAATGTGTATAAAGACCGAAGAATGTATCTGAGCGACAGAATTGGAAGCGAGTATCTGTGTGAAAGGGGAGGCGGGAAATTGAGTAGGGTGGGTGGCAATGTTACACAATACTGTTGAGGTACCTAAGCAAACTCAACTCTGGCTCTGAGACACAGCGGAGAAGATGCAAGACAAAGGGGAGAGCTGGAGAAGCAGAGCAGGTTCAGGAGCAAATTCAAGCACTTAGGATAAAGACAGTAGAAAGCACAGCCATCACTGTGGTTGAAGAAGGGGGAGATGGACAAGAGGCCAGAGCTGGAGGAGCCTGGAGTGACTGGATAATTATAGGTTTGTAGGATTATAGAGGAGATGATATCGTGAACTTACAGCTACACTTTCACTTTATGCAATCAGAAGGTGGTTACAAAATTCCTGATGAAAGAACATGAGGTTGGCATTACACACAGTGGTTAGCACTGCTGCCTCACAGCGCCAGGGACCTGGGTTCAATTCCGGGTCACTGTCTGTGTTTCCTCCAGGTGGATTGGCCACGCTAAATTGACCCTCACGTCAGGGAGATCAGCAGGGTAAATATGTGGAGTTATGGGAATAGGGCCTACTTGGAGGTTGCTATGGGTGCAGACTCGATGGGCTGAATGGTCTCCTCCTGTACTGTAGGGATTCTATGATTCTAATATTTGGCAGTGACAGACTGAATCACTTTAAGATTGCAAGGCGTTGAAGGTAACTCAGCCAGCTGTCAATAAATTCTTCCACTATTAACATTTCTAACACTACGTTCACAGAAGGTCCATTTGAATCACCGAGTCCTCCTTGACTGAGAACTCCCCTCACCTCCCCCCCCATATCTACTGTTTACCAGCACCAACATCACTGGTCCCATTGCCAAGAGAGGCCTGGGGTGGTGGGCAGGGGAACATGAGCTGATCTGCAGCAAAATAACCCCCCCAAAATAATCTGTGCATACAATTCAACGCAAATTGTGGTATTCCTGCCTAACTCACTGAATCTTAAGGAAAAAGAGTACCTGAGAGAAACGACAGAAACACCTCATGCAAAAAAGATAACTAACTAGTTCCTTTCTCACAAGAGACACAATGTTAACTTAACACCACCAGAGCAGTTTCATTACACTGCATTCATTGATCCAGACAAATTGCTGAGCTGATCTCTTACAAGGTTGTCCAGTGCTGGATAAATAGCCATTAAGGGCTCAGTCACACATATGTGCACCATCACCTCTCTTTCCCCATGTGATGACATCTCATTTCATCAGACACTGAAATTCTCTTTCACCAACACAGGTCAACTGACAATATTAAACAGGAGCCTAGGAAACCACCCACCCTTGCACTGGGAGGCGGCACAGTGGTTAGTTTGGGTCACTGTCTGTGTGGAGAATGCACGTTCTCCCCATCTCTGCATGGCTTTCACCTGGGCGGACATAGAATCATAGAATCCTACAGCACAGAAGGAGGCCATTCGTCCCATCGAGCCTGCATCAACCGCAATCCCACCCAGGCCCTATCCCCATAACCACATGCACGTACCCTAGCTAGTTACCCTGACAGTAAAGGGACATTTAGCATAGCCAATCCACCTAATTCGCACATCTTTGGGCTGTGGGAGAAAACTGGAGCGCGTGGAGGAAGGCCACCAGATAATAACATCATGGTGGGGCGAGCTATAAACAAAGAAATAACTAATGCATGTAAACATGGTACAGCAATCATCATAGGGGACTTTAATCTACATATCAATTGGTCAAACCAGGTTGGTCAAGGCAGCCTTGAGGAGGAGTTCATAGAATGTATCCGCGATAGCTTCCCTGAAGAGCATGTAATGGAACCTACGAGGGAGCAAGCTATCCTAGATCTGGTCCTGTGTAATGAGACAGGAATAATTAATGATCTTACAGTTAGGAATCCTCTTGGAATCACAGTATGGTTGAATTTAAAACACAGTTGGAGCGTGAGAAGGTAAAATCCAATACCAGTGTCTTATGCTTAAACAAAAGAGACTACAATGGGATGAGGGAGGAGTTGGCTAAGATAGACTGGGAGCAAAAACTTTACGGTGGGACAATTGAGGAACAGTGGAAGACTTTCAAAGCCATCTTTCACAGTGCTCAGTGAAAGTATATAATAGTGATAAGGAAGGATTGTAGAAAAAGAGATAATCAGCCATGGATATCTAAGGAAATAAAGAAGGGTATCAAACTGAAAGAAAATGCATACAAAGTGGCAAAGATTAGTGGGAAACTAGAGGATTGGGAAATCTTTAAAGGTCAGCAGAAAGCCACAAGAAAATCTATGAAGAAAAGTAAGATGGATTACGAGAGTAAACTAGCTCAGAATATAAAAACAGATAGCAAAAGTTTCTACAAATATGTAAAACAAAAAAAGAGTGGCGAAAGTAAACATTAGTCTTTTAGAGGATGAGAAGGGGGATGTAATAACTGGAAATGAGGAAATAGCTGAGGCATTGAACAGGTATTTTGCGTCGGTCTTCACAGTGGGAGACACAAATAACATGTCAAAAATTGCTGACAGGAAGGCTATGGCAGGTGAAGACCTAGAAACTATCATTATCACGAAAGAGGTAGTGTTGGGCAAGCTAATGGGGCTAAAGGTAGACAAGTCTCCTGGCCCTGATGGAATGCATCCCAGGGTATTAAAAGAGATGGCGGGGAAATAATAAATGTACAAGTGGTAATTTAACAAATTTCGCTGGACTCTGGGGAGTTCCACAGATTATAAAACAGCAAATGTGACGCCACTGTTTAAAAAAAAGGTAGACAAAAGGTAGGTAACTATAGGCTGGTTAGCTTAACTTCTATAGTAGGGAAATGCTTGAATCTATCATCAAGGAAGAAATAGCGAGTCATCTGCATGTAAATTGTCCCATTGGTAAGACGCAGCATGGGTTCATGAAGGGCAGGTCATGTTTGACTAATTTGGTGAAATTCTTTGAGAACATTACATGCGCTGTGGACAATGGGGAATCTGAGAATGTGGTGTATCTGGATTTCCAGAAGGCATTTGACAAGGTGCCGCCTGCACCAAAGGCTGCTGCATAAGATAAAGGTGCATGGTGTTACTGGTAATGTATTAGCATGGATAGAGGATTGGTTAACTAACAGAAAGCAAAGAGCAGGGGTAAGTGGGTGTTTTTCTGGTTGGCAATCAGTTACTGGTGGTGTGTCACAGGGATCAGTGTTGGGACTATAATTGTTTATGATTTACAGAGACGATTTGGAGTTGGGGACCAAGCGTAGTGTGTCAAAATTCACAGGTGATACAAAGATGAGTGGCAGAGCAAAGTGTGCAGAGGATGCTGAAAGTCTGCGAAGGGATATAGATAATCTAAGTGAGTGGGCGATGGTCTGGCAGATGGAGTACAATGTTGGTAAATGTGAGGTCACCCATTTTGGTAGGAATAATGGACTGTTATTTAAATGGTAAATCATTGCAGTATGCTGCTGTGCAGAGGGACCTGGGTGTCCTTGTGCAAGAATCACAAGGAGTTGGTTTGCTGGTGCAGCAGATAATTAAGAAAGCAAATGGAATTTTGTCCTTTATTGCTAGAGGGATGAAGTTTAAAAACAGCGAGGTTACGTTGCAGCTGTATAAGGTGCTGGTGAGGCCACACCTGGAGTATTTGCACAGTCTTGGTCTCCTTACTGGAGAAAAGATATACTGACACTGGAGGGGTGCAGAGGAGATGCACTAGGTTGACTCCGGAGTTGAGGGGGTTGGCTTATGAGAGATTGAATAGACTGGGGCTATACTCATTGAAATTCAGAAGAATGAGGGGAAATCTTATAGAAACATGTAAGATTATGAAAGGAATAGATAAGATAGAAGCGGGGGAATCGTTTCCACTGACAGATGAAACGAGAACTAGGGGGTATGGCCTCAAAATAAGGGGAAGCAGATTTAGGACTGAGTTGAGGAGGGACTTCTTCACACAAAGGGTTGTGAATCTGTGGAATTCCCTGCTCAGTGAATTAGTTGAGGTTACCTCACTGAATGTTTTTAAGGCAAGGATAGATAAATTTTTGAACAGTAAAGGAATTAAGGGTTATGGTGAGCAGGTGGGTAAGTGGAGCTGAATCCATGAAAAGATCAGCCATGATCTTATTCAATGGCGCAGCAGGCTCGAGGGGTTAGATGGCCTACTCCTGCTCCTAATTCTTATGAAACCCACACAGGCACAGGGAGAATGTGCAAACTCCACACAGACAGTGACCCAAGTCAAGATTCGAACCTAGGTCCCTGGGTGCATGAGGCAGCTGTGCTAACCACTGTGCCATCATGCTCCAGTTTCCGGCCACTGTCTGATTAGATGCATTGGTCATGCTAAATTCTCCCTCAGTGTACCCGAATAGGTGCCAAAGTATGGCGACTAGGGAATTTTCACAGTAACTTCATTGCAGTGTTAATGTAAGCCTACTTGTGACACTAATAAATAAATGAAACTCTGCTCAGAAGATTCTGAGTGAAAGATAATTCTTAATCAACAACCTTCAGTTCACTTTTTCTTGCCTTGACAGGAAAGGTGATGTGCCAAAGGATGCCAAGTGCCCAATAATTCACAGCTTCTTCATGTCACAAATGTTGTATCACAGCTTGGTGTGGCTCCTATTCTGACCAAGACCACAAAAACTATAAGGGGTTGTGAATGTAGCCCAGTCCATCACGCAAACCAGCCTCCCATCTATTGACCCCCTCCACACTTCCTGCTGCCTCAGAAAAGCAGCCCAAACAATTAAGGACCCCATGCACCCCAGACATTCGCTCTTCCACCTCCTTCTGTCGGGAAAAAGATACAAAAGTGTGAGATCACGGACCAACCGACTCAAGAACAGTTTCTTCCCTGCTGCCATCGAACTCTTGAGTAGACCTACCTTACAAAAAAGTTGATCTTTCTCTACACCCTAGCTATGACTGTAATACGACATTCTGTATCCTCTCCTTTCCTTCTCCCATATGTACTCTATGAATGGTATGCTTTGTCTGTATAGCGTACAAGAAACAATACTTTTCACTGTATCCCAATATGTGTGACAATAATAAATCAAATCAAAGAGACAACATCCTTGACACTTTCAATAGCCATGCATAAGAAATCAAAAGAGTAACACTGCTTTATTATAACACTGAATAAAATGAATAGCACCATACAAACTGAGCAAGCAGCCTCCCAGCTTACACCTCCAGACAGTAAGGCAGGATTCTCATATCCATTAAAGTGGGAACGATCTATCTGACAATAGAATAACGTGTTACCCTTTGAAGTTCAAGCCAAGGCTGTACGCCATCTATCGCTGCAGTTAATCTACTCATTCCGAATGGATTTAAACTTCTGTTAAATTAGGAAGCGAATTTGGCCGTCGGGTGATGCACAATAAAACGTTTTTCATCATAACTTCTGTGATTTTTTTCAGGCTTAAAATGCCGAGTGTGTGCTTTCAATTTAGCAAACTGAGCATTTACCTTGGCATTGTGTCTTCTGCTGCTTTACCAAGATAGATATTAGTTACATTCTGAGCACTGAACTGACTTTGTACACTGCCAACCCTCAAAACCTATTTCTATGGAGACAAACCTTATCAAATAGTGCCACCCATTCGCTCCAAACTTCACTTTTAACTGGAGTTTCCTGTAATATCATACAACAGTTACTGTAGATATCTTACCCTGTAACCATGAGTCTCTGCACTAATCTGTTTGCTTCTTTCGGAGGTATGGAGGATGACTTACCTGAATGTTGTCAAATGATGTTTTGTTAGTGACGTCATACAGCAGCAGCAGAGCTGTGGAGAGAAGCAAAACAGTTCATAAGATGAAGCTTTCGCATCCGAATCTTAGCCCATCGAGTCTGCACTGACCACAATCCAACCCAGGTCCTATCCCCATAACACCCTGCACTTCCCTAGCTAGTCCCCCGACACTAAGGAGCAATTTTGCGTAGCCAATCCACCTAACCCACACATCTTTGGGAGGAATCCGGAGTACATGGAGGAAACCCATGCAGACACGGGGAGAACATGCAAACTTCACATGGACGGTGACCCATCTGTGGGAATCGAACCCAGGTCCCTGGCACTGTGAGGCAGCAGTGCTAACCACTTTGCCACCATGCCGCTCATCAGTTGGGGTTTTACCTCTAAGCCATGCAAAACCACATTTTGTCAAATTGACTTGTTGGACTAAAGCAAGAAGCCAACAGAAACAAATTTGAGGTTTAATGGCTTGGAAATCGAGGTCATCGGCTTGCCATTGACCTCCAACAAAGCTGCCCAGAAGGATCTGGTGATCTCTATGTTGAAGATTCCCCTTTTCTGATTCAGTTTAAATCTACTGCTCAGTCAAAGGAATCTCATAGAAGAATCAACTTTGAATCCCTACATTATGGAAGGAGACTATTCAGCCTATCAAGCCTGCGCTGATAACTATCCTATCCATATCCTATCCCCATAACTCTATGTATTTACCCTGTTAATCTCCTTGGCACGAAGGGGCAATTTAACATTGCCAATTAAAGAACAAAGAGAAAAGAACAAAGGAAATTACAGCACAGGAACAGGTCCTTTGCCCCTCCAAGCCTGCACCAACCATGCTACGCAACTTAACTAAATCCCCCTATCCTTCCGGGGACCATACCCCTCTATTCCCATCCTATTCATATATTTTTCAAGATGCCCCTTAGAAGTCATTATCATATCTGTTTCCATTACCTTCCCCGCAGCGAGTTCTGGGCACCCACCACCCTCTCTGTAAAAAACCTGCCTCGTACATCTCCTTTAAGCCTTATCCCTCGCACCTTAAACTTGCGCCCACGTGTAATTGACTCTTCCACCCTGGGAAGAAGCTTCTGACTATTCACTCTGTTCATGACCGTTATAATCTTGTCGACTTCTATCAGGTCACCCCCTCAACCTCCGTCGTTCCAATCAGCACAACCCAATCGGCATAATCTAAACATTCTTGGAGCGTGAGAGGAAACCAGAGCACCTGGAGGAAACCCACGCAGACATGGGGAGAATGTGCAGATTCCACACAGTCAGGTGAAACCAGAATTGAACCTGGGTCCCTGGTGCTGTGAGGCAGCGGTACTAACCACTATGCCACCATGCTGCAGCAGTGATGTCAGCAAGCAGGTGTAGAATTATTGCAGATAAAGGCAAAATACTGTGGATGCCGGAATCTGAAACAAAAACAGAAAAATGCCGGAAAGTCTTGGCAGGTCTGACAGCATCTGTGTAAAGGGAATAGAGCCAATGTTTCAAGTCTAGATGAAGGGTCATCCAGACTCAAAACATTGGCTCTATTCTCTCTCCACAGATGCTGTCAGGCCTCTGAGATTTTCCAGCACTTTTCTGTTTTTGCATAGAAATATTGTGATGATAATGATGCTGAATCTATCACCCAGTCCCAGTTGAATTGATGAGAACATACATTTTATGTTGTTAATATCACTGTAAAAACTGTGGATAAACTATACCCTGCTGGATAAGGTACAGCTGGATTTTTAACAAGACCTAGAATTACTTATGAACACCCTCACTGGCCCTGAAAAACAAATTTTATACTTGTGGAATTTCAAATTTCTTCATAAGGATAAAAACAAATCAACACCATTCAAATAAATGAAATTTTTTTAAAAAAGGTTTACCTTTATTCTAACTTCTCTCTTACCCCAATGATAATCATTTATTTCACTATCTGAAATTTTAATTTGAAAGGGAAGGGCTTTAAAAGGAAGGGAAGGGAAAGGCAAGTTCAGTGCTTTCAATTTCCCGATTTGCTGCCTATATGAATACTTTGATATGATTCGCTGCTTACGTGCTTGCTGACATCATTGCTGCTAGATGCCTAGAGATCCCCTTTACTGGATATTGAACTGGGAAAATGGAAACTCACAACACAGAGATCACTAGATCCCTCTAAATCGGAATTCTATACCCGTAGAAGGAGGCCATTCAGCCCATCATGTCTGCACAGACCACAACCCCAACCAGGCCCTATCCCCATACCAAATGTACCTACCCTAAGTAGTCCCCCTCACACTAAGGGGCAATTTAGCATGGCCAATCCCACTAATTAATGCAGCCATTTAAACAGCTACGATCCACAGGGCATTCTTGCATCACATTTAAAGAAACAATTCAGAATTATTAAAACCCTGACGACTAAGTAAAGTTGCAACTGGGCAACTTTGTTCAAGGCCATTGGCGAGAGATCCTTGCTTTGTCACAGATACCAAATTCCAAGCCAAAAAATATTGAATAAGTAAACATTTGGTAACAGTAAAACTTCTACAACTTTTTATTTTACTCATTCACAGGACGAGAGCTTCCAAAGGTGTGCCGGTTACGTGGATTGACCATGGTAAATTTGTGGGATTACGGGGGTAGGATGGAGGAAAGGGCCTGGGTAAGGGACTCTGTCAGAGAGAGTTGGTGCAGACTCAATGGCCGAGATTGTATGACGTTGCCTGGGCAAAGCTCATAAAATCCCGCCTGAGGCCAATGGAGAATTCCGTTCTGCGAGCCACAGCTGCTCCGATTCCAGGGCAGACATGATGGTAAAATTCTGGCCCAATGGGCCAAATGGCCTCCTTCTGCACCATTGGATTATATGATTCTATGAGAGTGTTGCTGGCTAGGCCAGCATTTATCGTCCATCCCTAATCACCCTTTACAAGGTAGTGTTGAGCAGTGGTGTAGTGGTATTGTCACTGGACTAGTAATCCAGAGACCCAGGGAATCAAACGCAGGTCCCCAGAGACTGAGGAAGCTGAGGGGACCTGGGTTCGATTCCCACCTGTAAAATACCCTCTGGTTCACTAATGCCCATTAGGGAAGGAAATCTGCCATCCTTACCCGGTCTGGCCTACACATGACACCAGAATGTTAAGTCCCCTCTGACATAGCCTCACAAGCCATTCAGTCATATCAAACAGCTAAACAAAAACCAAACAGGGGAGTGGGAGGAACTGGATAGCTCTTTCAGACAATGATGCTATAAAATTCTGTAATCCTAACTGTGACCTATATGACATGGTACCATTCAGATGTTTAAAGCTTTCTGTCTACTACTTAATTGTGGTTTGAACCAATTTTCTTTCAATAGATTGAAGTATCAGTTAGACGAACATAGAAACAATGACAGACAACACTAGACTCTTTGTTCAGACAGTCTTTCCACACTTATGTATTCATTTCCTTAAAATAATCATCAGTTTATTCAATTTGCTTTTTAAATTAGGTTGGTTGAACAAGGTGCAGCTGGAGCTGACCGTATCAAGAATATTTTCTGAAATAATTCCTCAGAGGCTGGTGTCCCTTCACCAGATTCTCCTTAATTAGAAACTCTATTCAACTAAAGTAAAAGTAAAGTTTATTTATTAGTCACAGGTAAGGCTTACATTAACACTGCAATGAAGTTATTGTGAAATTCCCCTAGTTGCCACACTCAGGTGCCTATTTGAGTCAATGCACCAAACTTGCATGTCTTTCAGAATGTAGGAGGAAACCAGAGCACCCAGAGGAAACCCATGCAGATATGCGGAGAACATACAAACTCCACACAGGCAGCGAATCAAGCCAGGAATCGAACCCGGGTCCCTGGCGCTGTGAGGCAGCAGTGCTAACCATCATGTCACCATGAATGCTTCAGGTACAGAGTCAGAACCTGGAATGCCAGTGTAGCTGACACCCCCATATTTATATTCATGTCAGGCTCCCTGATTGGGCAGGCAATTATGACCGCAATCAGGGAGCTCATACTCTAAGAGGCCAACCTCATGGGCCTCGTTGAAGTCATTGCCCTTTCTGACCCAGAATTTGACAGATTTCAGGACGATCTATTGAAAACATGAGGAACTGTCCTGGGTATCAGACTAAGAGTCAGATTTTATAAGGCGTCATTGTCCCATTCCACGCTGGCCAAAAGGTCGGGTGGCAGGAGGGAGCCTGCCCGTGATCCCAATAGATCTCCTGCTCCCCCCTCCACCTTCTCCCCCTACCCCAGCAACTTAACATTGGGAGCATCATTAATTGATTTAACTCATCATTTCCTTTGGAGGAATCTCCAACTCAGAGATTTGCTAGTCGGTGTAATTGCTCTGTTGCCACAATAGCGCAGACTCTGCACAGGCAGTGACCCAAGCCTGGAACTGAACCCAGGTCCCTGGCACTGTGAGGCAACAGTGCTACTTACCTTCCCACTCTCTATGACCGTTGACTCCCTAAACGACCTTGAAGTTAGTTCTGACGGAAGGTCAATGACCTGGAATGATAACTCTTTCTCTCTCCACAGCTGCTGCCCATCCTGCTGTGCTTTTTGTCCTGACATATTAGTTTTGCCCTTGACATTGACCTGAAGTTCAATTCTAATTATTGCAGGTGCACATAATGCATTTGTGTGAAATTTACTGTAAGGTCTTTGAACCGACATTGAGTTTATTTTAAGCCATCAAGGATTATGATTTCATATATTCACAGTTAAATAATCTAATTATCCAGCAGAAATGTGATAATGATTGCACAAAACCCAAATCTGCATAATGCCTGCAATGGCACAGTTCAGACTTGGGACAAAATGTAAGTCAAATCCAGAGTAGTTTGACTTTAGTATTTCAATTATAGGTCCTAGATTAATATATCTTGACAGAGTTGATGAAGGGAAACTGTCTTCAACGACAGAAGGGTCAGGAGCCAGAAGACACAAATTCAAAGTGGTAGATTAAAGAACTTAAGGCGCCATGGGGGAATGAATTCTTCTTACACAGGGAGTGTTAATATAGAAACTAGAAGCAGGAGTAGGCCATTCAGCCCTTTGAGCCTGCTCTGCCATTCATTGCTGATCATCAAATTCAATATCCCGATTCTCCCTTCTCGCCCATATCCCTTAATCCCTTCAGCCCCAGGAGCTATATCTAATTTCTTCTTGAAATGAGACAATGTTTTGGCCTCAACTACTTTCTGTGGTACTGAATTCCACACATTCACCACTCTCTGGGTGAAGACATTTCTCCTCAGCTCAGTTCTAAAAGGTTTACCCCTTATCTTCAAACTATAATCCCTAGTTCTGAACTCCCCCCACCATTGGGAAAATTCTTTCTGAATGTACCCTGTCTAACCCTATTAAAATTTTATAAGTTTTTGTGAGATCCCGCCCCCACCTCACTCTTCTAGACTCCAATGAATATAATCCTCAGCAACTTAATCTCTCCTCATATGACATACCTGCCATCCCAAGAATCAGCCTGGTAAACCTTCACTGTACTCCCTCAATAGCAAGGACATCCTTCCTCAGATAAGGATACCAAAACTGCATACTCCAGGTGTGGCCTCACCAACAGTCTCGAATGCACTGCTTAAGGGGCTGGTGGAGACAGAAACAATGAGCAGGATTGTTCAGGCCAGCCTGTCCCGAGATCAGAAATCCCCACCCGAGTCCAATGGGCCTTTTGATGGTCCGTTAAATTTTCCATCCCATCCGCGATGGTCGGGACAGGAACATTTACCCCAGGGTTTTCAGATGGGGATTAGAAAAGCACCTGAACGGACAACATTTGCACAGCAAAAGGGAACAGGCAGAGGAATGGGATGGGTGAAACTGTTCTTGCAGAATGCCAGCAGGGGTTCAGTGGGCCAAATGGCCTCCTACTGTCCTGTAAACCATTCCATGACTCTGACATCGACTAAACATAATCGTTGATTCTGAATGCAAGGGGAGGTGACAGCCTGGTGGTATTATCGCTAGACTATTAATCCAGAAACTCAGCTAATCTTCTGGGGACCGGGGTTCGAATCCCAACACGGCAGATGGCGGTATTTGAATTCAATAAAAAATATCTGAAATTAAGAATCTATTGGTGACCATGAAATCATTGCCAATTGTCAGAAAAAACCCACCTGGTTCACTGATGCCCTTTAGGGAAGGGAATCTGCCATCCTTACCAGGTTTGGTCTACATACAATGCCAGAGCCACATCAATGTGGTTGACTCTCAACTGCCCTCTGAAATGGTTGAGTTAGCCAATTATTTCAAGGGCCACTGGGGATGGCCAATAAATGCTGGCCAGCCAGTGACACCCACATCCCAAAAAGAATTTAAAAAAAGCTAAATGTTAAAACTTATTTATCACTGTCATAAGTAGGCTTATATTAACACTGCAATGAAATTACTGTGAAAATCCCCTAGTTGCCATACTGTGACGCCAGTTCGGGTACACTGAGGGAGAATTTAGCACGGCCAATGCACCGAACCAGCACGCCTTTCGGGCTGTGGGAGGAAACTGGAGCATCCGGGGGAAACCCACGCAGACACAGGGAGAATGTGCAGACTCCACACAGACAGTGACCCAAGTCGGGAATCGAACCTGCGTCCCTGGTGCTGTGAGGCAGCAGTGCTAACCGCTGTGCCGCCCAAAACTTTGAAGTTTGTCAAGAAAGAGAACCACTTGCTGACAGTCTAATCTGGCATTGATCTTCCGTGGAGAATCTTTTAAAACTTCCAAGAAGCACGACTGCTGGACACAGCGATCAGCCTGACTAGAATCCGACCCCTGCATCTTGATGCTCACCATTAACATTCAGTGAATCTGTCTTTGCTCAAATTGAACCTCATCACGGCAGCGATCTGCCATAATGAGATCTGAAGGGAAAGCGCCTTAGCTTTTATTTAAAACTAATATCAGGTCTTGGCCCAGTGGGCAGCCAAATAGCTATTAACTATCTTTGCGATCACAGTGGTTTTGGAGAACAGAAACACAACCTGCAATCCCACTTAATCAATCTCCAACTCTCCCGCTCATTCAGAATGTCACAATGCTGTGCATCATCGGAAAGCACTGACTGTGCCCTTGCAGGATACTGCATTGTTTGCGGATGATTTCCTTGCTGATTGATCCTCTGTTATTTCAATGCGGGGAATTTCCGACAAGGGTTGGAACCGCAGGGTGCCCACACGTAAGAACAGTGCGTCTACCAGGACAGACATCGAGCTCAGTGACGGGACATTTCCTGTGGAACGGGTGAAATTTACAAAAAAGAGGCCTGCGTTTCTGTAGCACCCTTCACACCCGGCAGACACCTCGAAGGGCCTCAAGGGCAATTAAGTCGGTTTGAATTGTGGTCAGCCTTGTGACGCGACGGCCTTTTTGTGCACAGCAAGATCCCACAAACAGCAACGTGGTAATGCCATGTGTGATTTACTTGAGAAAGGATGTACTGGCACTGGAGGGGGTGCAAAGGAGATGCACGAGGCTGATTCCAGAGTTGAGGGGATTGGCTTATGAGGAGATACTGAGTAGACTGGGGCTACACTCATTGGAATTCAGAAGAATAAGGGGAGATCTTATAGAAAGATATAAGATTATGAAGAGAATTGATAAGATAGAAGCAAGGAGGTCACTTTCACTAGTGGGTGAGACTAGAACTAGGGGGCATAGCCTCAAAATAAGGAGGAGCAGATTTAGGATTGAGTTGAGGAGGAATTTCTTCACACAAAGGGTTGTGAATCAGTGGAATTCCCTGCCCAGTGAAACAGTTGAAACCTTATTGAATGTTTTTAAGGCAAGGATAGATAAGTTTTTGAACAGTAAAAGAATTAAGGGTTATGGTGAGCCCACGAAAAGATCAGCCATGATCTTATCGTATGGTGGAGCAGGCTCGAGGGGCCAGTTGGCCTACTCCAGCTCCTAGTTCTTATGTTCTTATGTAATGCAGACTGAGGGATAAATAATAGCCAGGATGCCAGAGATTTATCAGTGTCACAAGTAGGCTTACATTAACACTGCAATGAAATCACTGGGTGAATTGGTAACACAGTGGTTAGCATTGTTGCCTCACAGCACCAGGGACCCAGGTTCGATTCCCAGCTTCAGGTCACAGTCTGTGCGGAATCTACACGTTCTCCCCATGTCTGCGTGGGTTTTCTCCAGATGCTCCAGTTTCCTCCCACAGCCTGAAAGATGTGCTGGTTAGGTGTGTTGGCCATGCTAAATTTTCCCTCGGTATACCTGAACATGCATCACAGTGTGGCGACTAGGGGATTTTCATAGTAGCTTCATTGCGGTATTAATATAAGCCTACTTGTGACACTAATAAATAGATAAATAAATAAATAAAATTGAGGGAGAATTAAGCATGGTCAATGCATCAAACTAGCACGTTTTTTGGACTGTGGGAGGAAACCGGAGCACCCGGAGGAAACCCATGCTGATACGGGGAAAACGACCAGACTCTGCACAGACAGTCACCCAAGCTGAGTATCGAAGGCCAGGTCCCTGGCACTGTGAGGCAGCAATGCTTGCCACTGTGCCAACGTGCCTGTACATGGAAGCCATAATATGGAAGCAGGCCATTCAGCCCAACCTGTCCATTTTAGTCTTTATCCTCAGTGCGAGTACTCAGTCCCTTGCATTTGCCCAAGCTTTTCTGGTTTCTCTTCTATCAATCTTCCAGTCATATGTTAAATGTTGACTCTTAGAAACTTGAAGTTATCAACCATTTCCACTTCATTCCCTTTGATGTAGACAGGGGACATGCAGACAGGTGAGTAGCACAAAGTAGCTTCCCAATGAATCTATTTCACCATCTCCACTTTCAACAGGAAAGAGGATAGAAATAGGTCTGTGATATCCTATGAACCCTGCTGGTGAAGACCAACTCCGTACTCAATCTGCTTCAGACTTTATTTTCCAAGTATAATAAATTACATGAATGTAATTTACCAATCAACCCATTGCCCTTACATGCAGTTTTCTCATTTTATCAGCAATGTGTCAGTAAGATTGATACAGTTAATAGTGCACTTAAACTGCCTTGGACACACTCGTAGAGCACTTTGCAGTTGAGGGGCCATATCCAACTCTGAATCTGCCTTTCCCTATATGGGTAACGTAAAGTCATCATTGCCCCAGATGACCATAGGCTGCTCTCCCCATTGAGGGTGTTGAGTGGCTTGGAGGGGAACTTGCAGTTGGTGGTGTTCCTATGTATCTGCTGCCTCTGTGCTTCTAGATGGAATTGGTCATGAATTTTTGGGAGGTGCTATCTAAGGATCTTTGGTGAATTGCTGCAGTGCACCTTGTAGATAGTACACACTGCTGCTACTGAGCGTCAGTGTTGAGGAAGTGGATGGTTGCGGATGTGGTGACAGTCAAGCGGGCTACTTTGCCTTGGATGGTGTTAAGCAGTTGCAATTTGAGTGTTGGAGCTACACCCATCCAGGCAAATGGAGAGTTTTCCATCATACCCCTGACTCGTGCCTTGTAGATGGTGGACAGGCTTTGGGGAGTCAGGAGGTGAGTTACTCGCCATTGTATTCCGAGCCTCTGATCTGCTGTTGTAGCCTTGTGATAATGTGGTGAGTCCAGTTGAGTTTCTGGTCAATGGTTTATCCACTATCACTCACAGTCAGAATTACAAACAATTTCTCCATCATATTATATTGGACATTATTTCATGCGCTCAGCTAAACTAACATAGTAACTTATTAAAATATGAAACAAAACAATCTCAGCTCTGCACATAAATCTCCTAATTTTTGAAAACTAGTGAGTTTAATTCAAGACAGTGATTTTAACTGTTAAATGTTTACCAGGACAAGTCAGTGTCATAAGTGCCGTTTATCCTGGTTTAGCCAGAGGCTAAACTGTGGCATCTTCAGTCACCTTTAAGGAGTGCAAAAGCACCAGGATCTTGAGAATGCATTAGGATGTTAGTCTCGTTATATCTGCATGTGGCAAATCAACCATCTGCACACTTTATGGGGGATTGTTAACAAGGCAGACAGCAAAATAAATGACAAAATGATCGAAGATGAAGATAGTTCCCAGTGACCTCAGGCACTAAACGTCACTGGGTTCCACAAATAGCTGCTAAATAATGAAGGCCGAATCTCAGTGGAAGCAGTAAATTCACCCTACAACCATTCCAATCCCCCGCGACAATCAGAGAGCCAATGTAAATTTAGGTAGTTGGAAACCAAAATGAGGTGAAAATCTTCATGCTGTGTGGGACTTGTAATTCCAGCTGTTTCTGCTCAAGACTGCAAAACACATCTGGCAAACGAACCCAAGCTGCCTTTGCTTTAGAGAATCAGTAAAAGAAGCAAGAGTGATACTATCTCAGGAGGTTAAGCGAATTCAGTATGTCCTTTACAACTCTTATCAATGAGGCAGCAGCGCTAACCACTGTTTCACCACACTGCCCCAGGTTGTGAACTTAGCCTAGTCCATCATGCAAACCAGCCTCCTATCCATTGACTCTGTCTACACTTCCTGCTGCCTCAGAAAAGCAGCCAGCATAATCACACATCCCGGACAGACTCTCTTCCACCTTTTTCCATTGGGAAAGTCTGAAAACTGACCAACTGACTCAAGAACAGCTTCTTCCTTGCTGCTGTCAGACTTTTAAATGGTCCTGTCAGATAGTAAGGTGATATTTCTCTACACCCTAGCTATGACTGTAACACTACATTCTGCACCCTCTCCTCTCCTTCTCCCGTATGTACTCTATGAATGATATGCTTTGTCTGTATGACGTGCAAGAAACAATACCTTTCATTGTATCCCAGTACATGTGACAATAATAAACCAAATCAAATCAAATCTAGTGGAGAAATGTTTTTATGCAGTGGGTGCTTAAGGTTTGGAATGCACTGCCTGAGGCTGTCACTTCAACTGAAGCATTCAAAACGGAATTGGACTGTTAGCTGAAAAGGAAGAATGTGAAGGGTTACGGGGATGAGGCGGGGGATTGGTACTCAGTGAGTTGCTCGTTTGGGGAGCTGATGCAGACATAATAGGCCAAATGGCCTCCTTGCGTGCCGTTATAATTCTGGGATTCTGTTTAGTGCATCCGTCATCCCGGGAGGGTCATCAACCCAGATTGGAAGATTCCACAGAAGCCTCATCATCACATGAGACCTCGGCATTCGTACCATCCCCCCTGTGCCCCGCCTTCATATGCCACCTGGGCAATGAACACTCTCCAGTTGGATGACAGTCGGCTGTAAACCCAATCCCTCACCAATCAAATAAAACAATGAAAAGAACACCAGTTGCTTTTGTTAATTCCCCTATATATTTTTGCCAAGTTGCTGATAAGAGGTGATTAATCTTGAATTCGCGATTACTCCTGGGCAATCCTGGAGTGTTGGCAACAATAAACCAGCGCCAGGTATAATCCACTATTGGAGCTATGATGCCAGGTTTCCTCACTCTGAGCATCTTGTACATTGTTCTGTGCTGTTCAATCTAACCTTCAGTAGCCTCTACAGGGACAGTGCACTCACCAATGTATATAGATTACTGGGCACATAGAATCGCACAGGAGGCCATTCGGCCCATTGTGTTTGACCTTGAAAGAACCACCCAATTGATCCCACAGTCTATTTCCTTCCCCAAAAGACACTGGCGTGATATTTTACACAGTCAGAGATGGCTAGGATTTTATAGAGTCGTCTCACCCATCAATGGGCGGAGCAGGCCAATAAAATCGCACAAGAGCCGAGAAATTAGGATCACACCTGATTTCTCACCTCTCGCGATTTTCCGAGAGCTGGATTTCCACCGTGGTCAGCCTCTCGCTGGAAATGGGCAAAAGGCTGAATAAATTATTTAAATTTATTATAATCGTAATTTGCATCTGTTCAGTGAGCTGATATGTAGAATCAGAGGTCTGCGCATGCGCAATAACTCCCTCTGCAGGCTGCCTGGTGAATAAAGCCCAGCCCACTGCCTGCAGCAGCTAGAAACAGTCTAGACCATTTTCTCAGTGGCTAAGTACACAAGATTGGGCATGAAATGGATCAGGAACTCTTCTATTTTCACACTAGCTGGACACTTTAAATCATTCTCATAAAATTCAACCCACTGGGTGAGATTTTCCGGCTGTGTTCACCCCAAAAGTGTAAAATCCAAGGTCAACCAAACTTTCCATGCTCTGTCCCTTGGCCAGTTTGATTCCCGTGGCGGGTGGGGTGGTAAAATTCTGGCCATTGTCTTTCACTGAGATTTTAAACCAAGGTACCTATCTGTCTTGACAAGAAGATTGTAAAATATACCACTGCAGTATTTCAAAGATGGGCACAGAATCATAGAATCCCTATAGTGCAGAAGGAGGCCATATGGAATAGCAGGAGACCCAAAGCAGGCCAGGGCTATCTAATCTCGGCCCTCGGAGGACACCCGCCAAAGTCATCACAGACCACAGGGTATAGCAGTCAGCAGGTTGCCTACACCTCCGCTGTTGATGCACCACGTTGCAGTATTAGGGTTAGGAAGAGAATGAAATATTAGCAGCACAACAGTGGCAGGGGTAGCAGCAGATGTAGATCATTTCCAACAACACAAATAGAATTCCACATCTCCTGCACCCATCTGGAATCTCTGTTACCACAAGAAGAGGAATGAGGCACAGTGTTATGGTGTTTCTGTCTGTTTAGCTGTGCTGTGCTCAACTTGACGCCATACGATGCTCTTCCTCACACTTTTATCACAGATTTTGCATCCTGCATCTCTAGCTGATGTTATCATACAATCCCTACAGTGCAGAAGGAGGCTTTTCGGCCCATCCCATCCAGGCTCTATCCCCATTATCCCATGCATTTACTCCAGCTAGTCCCCCTGACGCTAAGGGTCAATTTAGCATGGCCAATCTACCCAACATGCACATCTTTGGACTATGTGAGGAAAGCGGAGCACTGAGAGGAAACCCACACAGACACGGGGAGAATGTGCAAATTGTACACAGATAGCGACCCAAGGTGGGAATCGAACCTGGGTTCCTGGCGCTGCCATTTCATCACAACGTGTGTTCCTTCTCAATTCATTCCTGACATCAGTGTAAACTGTGACAGGCATCTCATCGATATGCACTGCAGCTTCAAGTGGTATTCATTCCTGGCTGTGTAAGATGGAGGCTCACATAATTCCCCGGGTGATTTGCATTGTGGAATGGTGAAGGTGCAGTGTAGAAGGAGAGATGCAGAGGCACAAGGAGAAGATAATCTTTCCTCAAACTCGCTGCTCTCTGTCATCTGTGCGGGTTTGCAATGCATAAGCCCATACTCAGAGTGTGCACATTGTTGACTGTACGAATATACATCTGACCAATCCGTGTATACACTTTTCCACCATGACACTGTGTCTCATTCCTCCTCATGTGGTAACAGAGATTCCAGGTGGGTTCACCTTTAATTGGTTCCCTGGTGTTGTGATCCATTCCTCCAGAAGGTCGAGCAGCCCTCCCCAGGACTGCTTCTTCTGAGTTTCACGTTCTGCCTCGCCATTGGTTGAAATTCCAAGATGGTGGTCCTCACATTTTATCAGCTTTGATCCTCCCTGTGTGACTGTGGAAATCCCTCCCATTGCCCTGGAGTAGTGTAAAGTTCAGGTTTCCCCCTTCTCCTCTGACTCTCGGTCCTGCCCCTGCAATCCTTGATCCCATTGATATCCCTCTGTTACCCACCGAGTTGTCCGAGGTGGATGTGCCCCTCCCCATCTTTGGCCCACTGTACTGTCACAGGTCGGGAACAGGAAACCATTGAGTACCTGTCCCTAGACTTTGTGATCCCAACCCACCGGCTGTGACCATCTGCAGCCAAGTGCCATGCCAGAAGCACCACCCACCCCCCCCCCAGAGCAAGGTAAGTGAGGTAATGACCACACCCTGCGCACACTGCAGTGGGCACGAGTGGCAGTAGACAGACATTCCCTCCTCTTCCTTGTCCAAAGTGATGTGAGCCCTGCAGGTTGTGAGGTAGGTGATCAAATCTCAAAGTCACGAGTGAAGAGCAGATGCAGTTGTGAATCACACTGGTCTAATTAGATGCTGGTATGGCCTTTTGATCCTGAGTGTGTGTGCACGCGCGCATGTGTATATATGGTGCATGTGTCTGCATGTGTGTGTGTGCACGTGTGTATATGTGCATGCATGTGTGTGTGTGTGTATGTATGTGTGTGTGTGTATGTGCGTGTGCATGTGTGCGTGTGTGTGTGTGTATGTGTGTGTCTATGTGTGTGTGTGTGTATATGTGTATGTGTGTGTGTATATGTGCGTGCGTGTGTGTATATGTGTGTGCATGCGTGTGTGTGTGCATGTGTGTGTGTGTATATGTGCGTGCGTGCGTGTCTGTGTGTATGTGTGTGTGTGTGTGCGTATATGTGCGTGTCTGTGTGTGTATGTGTGTGTGTGTGTATATGTGCGTGCGTGTGTGTATATGTGCGTGTGTGTGTGTGTGTGTGTGTGTGTGTGTGTATACGTGTGCAGTGTCTGATGATGGTGATAGTGATGATTCCGGGTTTGACAGTGAGTGTTCATGACATTCTAACATCCTCACAAGGTGTGCCTGACACGGCGCTGTGGGAAAAGGCTGCCACCACTGTTGGCGGAAGCTGACAATAGCAACCTGTCTTTATGCTGATGGCAAACTGACTTTTTCACCACGTTTCCCCTCCCGGCCACCATTACACCAGAAAACCCTGGCCAGAGCCTTTCACTTCTTCCCATCCGTGCGGACAGTGTCAAAGGTCAGCATTTATTGCCCATCCCTCCCACACGGTGGCACAGTGGTGAGCACTGCTGCCTCACAGCGTCAGGGACCCGGGTTCAATTCCAGCCTCGAGTAACTGTCTGTCTGGGACATAGAACATTACAGCGCAGTACAGGCCCTTCAGCCCTCAATATTGCGCCGACCTGTGAAACCAATCTAAAGCCCATCTAACCGACACTATTCCAATATCATCCATATGTTTATCCAATAGCCATTTAAATGCCCTTAATGTTGGCGAGTCCACTACTGTTGCAGGCAGGGCATTCCACGCCCTTACTACCCTCTGAGTAAAGAACCTACCTCTGACATCCGTCCTATACCTATCACCCCTTAATTTAAAGCTATGTCCCCTCGTGCTAGCCATTTCCATCCGAGGAAAAAGGCTCTCACTGTCCACCCTATCTAATCCTCTGATCACCTTGTATGCCTCCATTAAGTCACCTCTTAACCTTCTTCTCTCTAACAAAAACAGCCTCAAGTCCCTCAGCCTTTCCCCATGAGACCTTCCCACCATACCAGGCAACATCCTGGTAAATCTCCTCTGCACCCTTTCCAATGCCTCCACATCCTTCCTGTAATGCGGCGATCAGAACTGTATGCAATACTCCAAGTGCGGCTGCACCAGAGTTTTGTACAGCTGCAACATGACCTCATGGCTCTGAAACTCAATCCCTCTACCAATAAAAGCTAACACACCGCATGCCTTCTTAACAACCGGATCAACCTGGGTACCAACTTTCAGGGATCAGGGATCTGGAGTCTGCACATTCTCCCCATGTCTGTGTGGGTTTCCTTGGGTGCTCCGGTTTCCTCCCACAGTCCAAAGATGTGCAGGTTAGCTTGATTGGCCATGCTAAATTGGCCTTTACAGTGAGATTTTGTGGCCATGCTCGCCCCAAAACCAGAAAGTCCTGCCCGAGGTCAACGGACCTTGACACAGTCTGTCCTCTCTCCCATGACAGGCAGGACAGGAAAACTCTGCCTTTAGTATCAGGGAGATTAGCAGGGTAAATACATGGGGTTACGGGGATTGGACCTGGGTGGGACTGTTGTCAGCGCAGGCTCAATGGGCCGAATGGCCTCCTTCTTCACCACAGGGATCTAATTGCCCTCCAGAAGGTGGGTAGCATGCAAAAATGTTGCCATCACTTCCGTGCATGTGTTTACAAACTCCGTCAATGACAATGCAGCTGCCACTTCTGTTGTTGAGACCTTCTTCTGGGTATTCGGAGACATGCAGCTTAAACCTTTTCACATCTGCGCTGGCAAAGTGCTTCCACTGTCTGTCACTCCGATCGCGTGTGCTCCCACGGAGCGACGCGCACCGAGGGAATTCGATGGAAAGGCTACAAATTGGTGTTGTACAATCATACTTGAACTGTTTTATATAATCACGTAAATATGACATGAAGTATACTTCAAAGCTCTCCGAGAAAGCGTGAAAAGAAAAGGCGTGTAGCCACAGTCAGTTAATAAGGTGTTGTGCGTCAACCAGGGATACTAATGAGATTTTTAATTGAGTGTGACACATACATCACTCCTGTGATTCATAACTGCTACACTTCCACACGCAACAGGTTATTTATTAATGAAATGTCTCGGGGAAAGATTATTTTTAAAGGAATATTTCCTCGTTGCTTTTATTGAATAAAGTGTGCTACAAAGGCATCATGGGGAGGCACAGTGGTTAGCACTGCTGCCTCCCAACTCCAGGGACCCGGGTTCGATTCCCGGCTTGGGTCACTGCTTGTGTGGAGATTGCACATTCTCCCCGTGTCTGCGTGGGTTTGCTCCAGATGCTCCGGTTTCCTCCCACAGTCCAAAGATGTGCGGGTTAGGTGGATCGGCCATGCTAAATTGCCCCTTAGTGTCACGGGGGACAAGCTAGGGTAAATGCGTGGGGTTACGGGGATTCCCTGGGTGGGATTGTGGTCGGTGCAGACTCGATGGGCCGAACAGCCTCCTCCTTCACTGTAGGGATTCTATGATTCAAATAATATTCATTTTATTCTGAATATGAGTTACACCGCACCCTATATTTGATGATATCTAACTCTGTAGATGTTTGCTTTAGGTGTGCATCCTGTGTAACTGCAGCAAGTAGTCACCTGGCTGATTGGCAGTCCCCTAATGTGTTTGGGGGAGAAAAAAAGTTGCCAATGCAAATTAACACTGGCGTTGTTGAACAATGATGAAAGAGCCTGTCGCTCGGAACAGAATGGATGTGCCAGCCTGCGACTCCTTAACTGCTTAAAGCTGGGATTGTTAGTAACAACCTCACTACAAAACAGAAAGTGAGAGAAACTGCAGAGAGAGAGAGGCAAGAAATGATACTCCCAGATTTGAAATAGCCACATGTACTTTCACTTTATAGAGTCCTACAGTGCAGAAGGAGGCCATTCAGCCCATCAAGTCTGCACCTACTGCAATCCCACCCAGGCCCTATCCCCATAACCCCAAGCATTTAACCTAGCTAGCCCCCTGACACTAAAGGGCAACTTAGGATGTCCAATCCATCTAACCCGCACATCCTTCGGACTATGGAAGGAAACCGGAGCACCAGGAGGGAACTCACGCAGACACGGGGAAAATGTGCAAGCTCTGCACAGCCCCAAGCCGGGAATCGAACCCGTGTCCCTTGGTCTGTGAGACAGCAGTGCTGACCACATTGCCACCGCGCTGTGTCTGCAACACCCATGAGTTAACGTTAGCCTGCATACAAGGGTGAGCCAGCCTCTAACTGTGAGGCAGCATCACATCCTCCAACAATGAGCAATGCCTCTTAGAAAGCTCCCTTTGCAACCTTAGGACTGCGCTCCAGTTTAAGTCTCTGGAGTAGGTCTTGATCCCACTCTGAAGAGAGACTGGTTAGGCTGGGTTTGTTTTCCTTGGAGTAAGGAAGGCTGGGTGGGTGGGCAGATTGTGGTGTACAGAATTGAGGGACATAGATAGGCTAGATCGGAAGAAATATTAAAGTAGAGGGGTCAATAAGCAGGAGACATTTAAGTTTAAGTTTATTTATTAGGGGTGGCACAGTGGTTAGCACTGCTGCCTCACAGCGCCAGGGACCTGAGTTCAATTCCCGCCACGGGTGTGTGGAGTTTGCATGTTCTCCTTGTCTCTGCGTGGGTTTCCTCCCGCACTCCAAAGATGTGCAGGTTAGGTGAATTGGCCATGCTTAGTGTCAGGGGGATTACCAGGGTTAACACACTGGGTTATGGGAATAGGGCCTGGGTGGAATTGTGGTCGGTGCAGATTCAGATAGTCTTTTTCTGCGCTGTAGGGATTCTATGATTCTAAATCGGCTTACATTAAGGGGGGACATTTAATTTACATTTAGGGGAAGGAGATTTACAGGGGATTTGAGGAAAAACAATTTCACGCAGAGGATTCAAAGTTTATTTCTTAGTGTCACAAGTAGGCTTAAGTTAACACTGCGTTGAAGATGCTTTGAGCATTCCCTAGTCTCCACACTCCGTTGTACTTTTCGGGTACACTGAGGGAGAACTTAGCACGGCCAATGCACCTCACCAGTACGTCTGTTGGGTTTTGGGAGGAAACAGGAGCACCCGGAGGAAACTCGCACTGACACGGGGAGAACAAGCAGACTGCACACAGACAGCGAACCAAGCAGATATCAAACCTGGGTACATGGCACTGTGAGGCAGCGGTGCTAATCCCTGTGCCAACGTATCACCCATGGCAATCTGGAGCTCACTGTCTGAAAGGTTGGTAGAGGCATTGAAGAAGCATTGAGATGAGCACTTGAAATGCCACAGCATACAAGGCTACAGACCAAGTGCTGGAAAATGGGACAGGAGCAGATGGGTGGGTGCTTGATGGCTGGCATTAACACAATGGGCCAAAGGGCCTCTTTCTGTGCTGTGAAGCTCTATGACTCTAATCTACTGATGCAGGTGTGCAACCCACCAAGCCATGGCTGAGATTCTAGATACGTAAACTGGATCTTTCGCATTTCCATCGTATCGCATGGATTTTCCTAGAATCCTTACAGTGCAGAAGGAGGCCATTCAGCCCATCGAGTCTCAACGGACCACGATCCAACCCAGGCACTATTCCCGTCGCCCCACATATTTACCCTACTAATCCTCCTGATACTAGAGTTAATTTAGCATGGCCATCAACCTAACCTGCACATCTCTGGACTGTGGGAGGAAACTGGAGCACTTGGAGGAAACCCACACAGACACGGGGAGAATGTGCAGACTCTGCACAGACAGTGACCCCAGCCGGGAATCGAACCTAGGTCTCTGGCACTGTGAGGCAGCAGTGCTAACTGCTGTGCCACCATGCCGCACAATGGATTTTCAGTTCAAGTATTCGGTTTGATTTTTGTGTATGTGGTGAATACTTCTCATGTATATGACATGCTGAAGGCACACCAGTGCAGCAGTGGCACAGTCTGCAGTTCATCTATACAAGCATTTGGCCAAATGCTAAATTAGTTGGTTCCATATTTATTGTCTAAAATAACTGTATAAAACAGTGCTACGTCATTTATAAAGAGTCCTTAATACAGCAAAACATCCTGAAACAATCCACAGTTATACTATTACACTAAATATTAAACACGTGAGGAGATATCAGGGGAGGTCTCCAAAAGCTTAGGTCAACGAGTCTTGAATTAGTTCAATTCCAGTCTTGGGTCACTGTCTGCCTGTTCTCCCAGTATCTGCGTGGGTTTCCTTCTGGTGCTCTGGTTCCCTTCCACAGCCCAAAAAAAGTGCAAGTTACGTGGACTGGCCATGATAAATTTCCCCCTGTTGTCCAAAGGTGTGCAGGTCAGGTTGATTGGCCATGCTAAATTTCCCCTGAGTGTCCAAAGATTTGCAGGTTAGGTTGATTGGCTATGCTAATTTGCCCCTTAGTGTCCAAAGATGCACAGTTTATGTTGATTGGCCATGGTAAATTTCCCCTGCGTGTCCAAAGATGTGCAGGTTAGATGGATTGGTCGTTCTAAATTGACCCTCAGAATCCAAAGATGTGCAGGTTAGGTTGATTGGCCATGCTAAATTGCCTTCTATTGTCCAAAGATGTGCTGGTTGGGAGGGTTAGCGGGGTAAATAAGTGGGGTTACAGGGATCGAGTTTGGGTGGGATGCTCTGTTGCAGAGTCAGTGCAGACCCTGTAGGCCAAATGCCCTGCTTCTGCCCTGTATGGATTCTATGATTCTGAGAAAACGGTGATCTTCTCCAGCTGTCACAAGGTCTCTGCACCCTCTCCAATTCTGAGCTTTAATTTTAATCGCTCTATCATTGGTGGCTGAGCCCACAAGTTCTTAGGCTCTAGAATTCCCCCCAGAATCTCTCAGCCTCTCTCCAAAAACCTACCACAGGTGATGTCGTATATACAGCCCAGCATTTAAGGCACCAAAATTCAGGTTTAGACCAATACTGGTGTATAAGCTACCCGCCACCCCAACCCCCTTTTCCATTAAGAAATGCTTCACTTGCTGTAATAAGTCCTCAGAGGCAGAAGTCCCTTCACCAAAATCCCTTTATTTACAAGTCTGACAACAGCATACAGAGTGCTTTCACTTAGCAGACTACACTAGGTGTCCCAGAGGAACTGGCACTCCTTTTTTCGTACAAAGCAAGAGGCTCCCTGATTGGCCCATCAATTTGGCCCCGAACCAGGGAGTTCATATTCTCACAGGCCCACCTCAATTACCTGATTAAAGTCATTACACTTGTATTTGAAGACGGCCTCAATTTTACACCTCAGAAACATGTTTTATAACACAGCGTATGGATCAATCAGACGATACAGGCCTTTTAACAATATTTTAGGTACAACTTATGGCCAGGAAGATGTACGAGAATTTAAGACACGCCTGCGCAGAACACCATACCTGGGGACCGACAACTAAAATGGGTTCTCCAGCGAAAAGATTTGAAGCTTAAACCATGACATTTGCCGACTCGTCAAATAACTGCTGTGGCAGGGGAATTAGATGTTCGTGAGAAATGGTGCGAGAATGGAAGGAGAAACAATCTGCCCTGAATAAGCTGCTCAAAGCTCAATACATCCTGAGAACGAGAGACCAGTCACTCAGCTGACCTTCAGAAACCTGTATCGGGATGACTCCTTGAAAATCCACAGAATGGTCACCACCGTCTCTGGAAATGCAATATGTATACATGCTTCAAAACCAAGCAATGAGTCCAGGAGAGATTTAACTGCAACAGGCAGTTGGTGAATGAAAATCACAGAATTGTTGCAATGCAGAAAGAGGCCATTCCAAACCTGATCCAGAGTGGGATCCTTACGATGACTCAAAGAGACACAGAATGAATTTGATGACCACTTTGAGTGAGTTGAGAGGGTTGGCTTATAAGGAGAGACTGAGTAGACTGGGGCTATACTCATTAGAATTCAGAAGAATGAGGGGAGATCTTATCAAAACATGTAAGATAATGAAGGCAATAGACAAGATAGAAGTAGGGAGGTTGTTTCCAGTGGCAGTTGAAACTAGAACTAGGGGGCATGACCTCAAAATAAGGGGGAGCAGATTTAGGACCGAGTTGAGGAGGAACTTTTTCACACAAAGAGTTGTGAATCTGTGGAAGTCCTTGCCCAGTGAAGCAGTTGAGGCTACCTCATTGAATGTTTTTAAGGCAAAGATAGATAAATTTTTGAAAACTAAAGGAATTAAGAGTTACGGTGAGCGGGCGGGTAAATGGAGCTGAGTTCTCAAAAAGATCAGCCATGATCTTACTGAATGGCAGAGCAGGCTCAAAGGGCCTACTCCTGTCCTAGTTCTTATGTTCCATCATCAGATGACAAAGACAATGGGTGGAACTTTCTGGCTGGTGGGATGTTCCAATCCAGCTGACAGCGCAGTCCCATCATTGATTTCGTGGCAGAGAGGGGTGCATTCAATGGGAAACCCCACTGACGATGGTGGACAGTCTCCGTCACGGTGAAACACGAGCCATCACCAGTGACACTTCTTCAACCAAACTTTTGATCACCTCTCCTCCTGTTAAATTTTGTTTGACAATGTTTGCTAAGTGCCTTGTGATATTTTATTATGTTAAATGCACGATATAAATTATTGCTGTTGCTACTGAACAGATCAATTGGCGGCACAGTGGTTGTCACTACAGCCTCACAGCACCAGGGACCCAGGTTTGATTCCCAGCTTGGGTGACTATCTGTGTGGAGTCGGCACATTCTCCTCATGTCTGCGTGGGTTTCCTCCGGGTGCTCCAGTTTCCTCTCGCACTCCAAATGTCATGCTGGTTAGGTTGATTGGCTATACTAAATTGTCCCTTAGTGTCGGGGGTTAGTCGGGTAAATAAGTAAGGTTATGGGGATGGGGCCTGGATGGGATTGTGGTCAGTGCAGACTCGATGGGCTGAATGGCCTCCTTCTGTACTGTAGGGATTCTACGATTCTAATATAAAAGTTAATATCAGAGCCCAAGACAGGAAGAAAGTCCGGATTCAATTGGAACTGTTCATTCCCTGGAAAACCCACTCAGCAGATACAAACTCTGAAGGCTTCAGCATTGCATGATATGTGGGAGATCAGCAATTTAAACACCACTGCAGGGTTCGCCTTCAAACTAAGATCAGTACATTGTTGTCTTGACAACATTGAACAATGGGATTTATGCATCATGAGTGATGGTTTTTAATTGCTTAGACTCAAACCTTCAGAAGAAAGACTACCAAAAGACAGAGCATATAATCGATAGGGCTTAAAGGATGGAGTAAATAACACCAAACTGGAGGAACACAACTCCATTTATCATAAGCACTCAAATGAATACAGACCGAAACCATCCTTTGTTATACACCTTCCGAACCGGAACTATCCTTCCAGCAAAAAGCCCCACTTTCAAACAATGCATCTCTCCTATACATAAGGGATGACATGAAGATGCTGGTGTTGGACTGGGGTGGCACGGTAAGAAGTCTCACAACACCAGGTTAAAATCCAACAGGTTTATTTGGTAGCACGAGCTTTCGGACCGCTGCCCCTTCATCAGTGGCCACTCACCTGATGAAGGAGCAGTGCGCCGAAAGCTGGTGACTCCAAATCATAGAATCCCTACAGTGCAGAAGGAGGCCATTCAGCCCATTGAGTCTGTACTGATCACAATCCCAGCCAGGCTCCATTCCCGCAACCTCACACATTTACCCTGCTAATTCCCATAACGCTATTCCCAGGCGAGGTGGTAAAATTCCGGCCTCTCTCTTTCACCTTCTTCCCTCTAGTCCCTGCCCCCACTTTCCCCAGCTTCACTTCAACAAAGTATAAGGGAAGCACCTTCCAATCTGTGGATGGCTCCATTTTTATAAAGCGTTACGGTCACGCTGTTTTCTCTGAGGCCAGTAAACCCTGGGCCAAATTCTCCCCCTTCATCAGATTCCTGATGCCCCACCGATTGGGGCGCTGGTAAAAAATCAGGATTCCCGCTGGGCATCATGGCAATCAGGATTCACCCAGCCCATCCTGCTGTCCCTAATCGGGTTTCTGCCCATTACAGGAGGCAACCCCAATTATTATGCAAACCAGCTCATTGTAATACAATTGTAATAGTTAATGACTCTAACCCCATAACCCCACTCACTGCCCCAGCCCCCATTCACCCACCTCTCCCGCAGGAAATGCACCAGGCAGACTTTGGTGCTGGCAATGACTGGCGTGGACCTGGTATCCTGGACCCCAAGGGTCTGGGGGAGCACCACAACAGCAAACAGTAACATCCTCTCTCCCTATCACTGAAATAATGGGTCATGTCTTTTGGCACTGCCAAGGCAAGTGGCTTGAAGATGGGCATGAGTAAAAAGTAAAGGCACCAGAGGCCCAGATAACCATAGGCTGTTCTCCCCCTTCATGGGGACAGCTGACGGTGGTGATTTTAACCTGAAGATCACCCCACCTGAAGGAAGGGGCAAGGTTGGGAAGGTGGACATAAGGGTCTAAGAGGGAAGGGGAGCTGAGTAGGGGTATGAGGGAGAGAGGGCCTAACTAGAGGTCTGAGGGAGGGAGAGAGAAAGAGAGGGAGAGTGAATAAGACAGAGTGGAACATACAGGGTGGGATTTTACAGCCTCACTTGTCCCAAAACCATAAAATCCCAGCCAAGGTCAACGGACCTGCCCGTGGTCCGCCACTTGCACGCTCCGATTCCCGTGGTGGGGGGGCCAGTAAAATTTGGGCCATAGAAACAGAGACAGGAAGCGCGTGAGAAAGAGATGGTAAGACAGGGTAATGGACAGGGAGAGAGTGATAATAGAAGGTGAGAATGAGAGAGAAAGAAATTTAAGGCAACAGGGATAAAGAGAGAGGAAAGAGAATGGGAAATAAACAGGAGAAAACAAGCAGAGACTGAGAAACAAAGAGAAACAAAAGAATAATTTGGAGAGAGATAAAGGAAACATTATGTCAATAGTTACAGAAAAGCATTTCTCTACTTCAGTGGTTGTGTGTGTCAATATAGATGACAATAAAACCATTCGTTTTATGTCTCCACTTTGAAGAAAACAACAAGTGAAAATATCTGTTGTCAATAAATATGAGACGGGTAGTTTCGGGAAATAAATCTCTTTTGACAGGACAGACTGATGAATTTTATTGAGGTTTATTGATTCTGGTTTTCAGCATTGTTGACTGATCTCTTACTCGGTGTTGAGTTTGCGAGGGGAGTACTAGGAGACAGTCATTGCTCTCTGAGGGACTGGACCAGCCAGGACAGAGATGTTCTCTATTAAATCGCCTACGCTGTTGAAACATAGAAACTAGAAGCAGGAGGAGGCCATTCAGCCCTTCAAGCTTGCTCTACCATTCGTTTTGATCATGGCTGGTCATCGAATTCAATATCCTGACTGCTCCTTCTCCCCCATATCCCTTGGCCTCTTTAGCCCCAAGAGCTATATCTAATTTCTTCTTGAAATGTTCTCATCATCACAGAATCTCTACAGTGTCATTTAGCCCATTGAGTCTGTACTGACCACAATCCCACCCAGGATCTATTCCCATCACCCCACGTATTTACCTTGCTAATCTCCCTGACATAAGGGACAATTTGCCATGGCCAATTAACCTAACTTGCATATCTTTGGACCATGGGAGGAACCCGGAGCACCCCGACGAAACCCACACAGACACGGGGAGAAAGTGCAGATTGCACAGACAGTGTCGGAGGGTGGAACTGAACTGGGTCCCACACTGTGAGACAGCAGCGCTAACCACTCTGCCACCGTGCCGCCCACTTCAACTGCTTTTGGCTTCAACTACTTTCTATGGTAGCGAATTCCCTTTGGGTGAAGAAATTTCTCCTCACATCAGTTTTAAAAGATTTACCCCTCATCTTCGAATTATAACCCCTAGTACTGGACTCCCTCCACCATCAAGAAGATTCCTTCTGAACCTACCTTGACTAACCCTGATTGAATTTAATAAGTTTCTATAAGATCCCCTCTCACTCTTGTAAACTCCAGTGAATATAATCCTAACAGATTTAGTTAGGATTATATTCCCAGGAATGGCAGGACTGTGTACAAGGGACATCCTGACGACATGGTTTTTTCCTGAGTATGATGGGACACATTATGCTACATAATTGTTGTGATTCCGTTATAACCATAAATCCTCGGCTGATCTCCCAGGATACAACTGAGGAAGTGCTGCACTTTCAGAGGAGCTACCTTTTCGGATTAGCCATCTCATCTCTCTGGTGAATTCACACTTGCTTAGTTTTATTTATTTAGTAGGGTCACAAATAGGCTTACTTTAACACTGCAATGATGTGACTGTGAAAATCCCCCAGTCGCCTGTCCAGGTACACTGAGGGACAATCTAACATGGCCAATGCACTGAACCAGCACTTCTTTCAGACTATGGGAGGAAACCGGAGCGCCTGGAGGAAGCCCACGCAGATACGGAGAGAACATGTAGACTCCACACAGACAGTGACCCAAGCCGGGAATCAAATCCTGGTCCCTGGCGATGTGAGGTAGCAGTGCGAACCACTGTGCCATCATGCTGCCCATTTGTGTGTGAGGTACAGTGTATTGGGTACTTGGTAATTATTAGTAATTGATGGGGACTGAATCAGCAAACATGGCTGGCAGTCTGTGACATTTTGTTGCTGAACAGAGGAACATGGGAGCAGGAATAGGTCACTTGAGCCAGCTTCATCATTCAATAAAATCATGGCTGATCAGGTTCTAGTCTCTGATCCACCTTTTTGTCTCACCCTTGACTCCTGTGCTGAACAAAACTCCAACTCTGCTTGGAATGAATTTAAAGACCCAGCCTCCACTATTCTCTGGGAATAGAATGGCAACACGGTGGTTAACACTGCTGCCTCACAGTGCCAGGGACCCAGGTTCGATTCCCGGCTTGGGTCACTATCTGTGCGGAGTCTTCATGTTCTCCCCACGTCTGTGTGGCTTTCATCCTGGTGCTCCAGTTTCATTCCACAGTCCACAAGATGTGCTGGTTAGGTGCATTGGTCATGATATAATACTCTCTCCATGTACCCGAACAGGCACCAGAGTGTGGGACTAGGAGATTTTCACAGTAAATTCATTGCAGTGTTAATGTAAGCCTACTTGTGACACTAATAAAATAAACTAAAACCAGATGTGGTCTCACCAAGGCCTTGTACAGCTGCAGTACAATTTCCCTTTTTGTAGACTCCATTTCCCTTTCAATAAATGCCAATGTTCTATTTGCTACCCTAATCACCGCTATATCTGCATACCAATGTTATGTGATTCATGTATCAGGACACCTAGATCCCTCTGTCTCATCACATTATGCAATCTCTCTGCATTAAATAGTATACTGCTTTTCGATTCTTCCTGCCAAAGCAGGTGAGTTCACATTTACCCACATTATACTCAGCCTACCAACCCTTTGCCCACTCATTTAACCTGCCTATATTCTTTCTGCAGACTTGCTATCTCCTCTTTACACGTTAAGGGTTATTAGGCTGTTAAATCCTATTGGCAGGCAGTGGGGTATGTGTGCCGCCTGCCCTATAAATCCCTTACTTTAATTTATTAATGTCACAAGCTAGTTTACATTAACACTGCAACGAGGTTACTGTGAAAGTCCCTTTCATCACCACACTCCGGCACCTTTCAGATACACTGAGGAAGAATTTAGTATGACCAATCTACCTAACCAACACATCTTTGGACCATGGGAGGAAACCGGAGCATCCAAAGGAAACTCACGCAGACACAGGGAGAACGTGCAGACTCTGCACAAACAGTGACCCAGTGTAGAGAAAAATCGACTTAATATAAGGTAGGTCCATTCAAAAGTCTGATGACAACAGGGAGGAAACAGTTCTTGAGTCGGTTGGTACGTGATCTCAGACTTTTGTATCTTTTTCCCGACGGAAGGAGATGAACATAGAACACAGAACATTACAGCACAGTACAGGCCCTTCGGCCCTCAATGTTGTGCCAAGCTATGTCCAATCCCAAGGTCAAGCTATCCCACTCCCTATAACTCTGGTGTGATCCATGTGCATATCCAATAACCGTTTGAAAGTTCCTAAAGTGTTCAACTCCATTATCACAGCAGGCAGTCCATTCCACCCCCCAACCACTCTCTGAGTGAAGAATCTACCTTGGACATCCCTCCTATATCTCCCACCATGAACCTTATAGTTATGCCGTCTAGTAACAGCAATGAAAAAGAGTATATGGGCAGCATGGTGGCACAGTGGAGAGCACTGCTGCCTCACAGCGCCAGGGACCTGGGTTCAATTTCAGCCATGCTAAATTTTCCCTTAGTGTCCAAAAAGGTGTATGTAAGGGGCAATTAGTGGAGTTACAGGGATAGCATGGGGTGTGGACCTGAGTAAGATTATCTGTTGGAGAGCCAGTGCAGACTCAATGGACTGAATGGCCTCCTTCTGCACAGTAGGTATTCTATGAATAGAATTAAATGTGTAACAGTCCAATTTTATGTTAACATGGTAATGGAGAATGGTGACCTAAAGGTGAAGCTTGGTTAAGAGGTGCGTGTAAATTAATGCAGTCCCACGCTCCTGATCTAAGGGCACCTGGTGTGGAGTGGGGCGGGGAGGGAGGAGGACCTCCTCATGAACCTGCTCCTGGGTCTGGCAAAGCGTGCCATCTACAGGTCCAGGCAGCGGGCGATCAAGGGGGATATCCAACTTGACTGTCTGCCCCTCTACCACATTCGCGGCCGGGTGTCCCTGGGACGGGAGCATGCAGTGTCCGGGGACACAACTGATGCCTTTCATGCTCGCTGGGCACCACAGGGATGGGGGTGCATTATTGAACCCTTTAATCACATTTTAATTTGATGTTTTAAGTTTCCTTTCCGCTTTGTTTTTTTGTCCTCTCTTTTGAGGGAGCCGCCCCTTTTGAGTTGTCCCTGAGTTAATTTGATTTTGTTCATTTGATTGGGGAAAAAAAGAGTTCCCTGATTAAGGATCCAATTGAGGGCCAATCAGGGAGTTTTCCTCTTATATTTAACCGGGAGTGTCAGTTCCTCTGACACCCCCCTGGGATAAACTGCTAGCACTTTGGGTACTGCTGTTAGAGTTTGTAAAGAAAGGGATTTTGGTGAAGAGATGTCTGCCTCTGAAGACTTATTACACTTGGGGAGTGGGGAGTGGGGAGTGGGGGGTTGGGAGTTGGGTATTGGAAGTGGGAATTTGCTACCAACACCACACCTGAACTTCCACCTCTCACTCCTCACATCTCTGTGTCAGCAGCACTCCATTCTAAGACTTGCCTCTAACTGTTTTGCTATTGAGGTGATCAATTTGGTACACACTTTTGAGATTTGATTGAAATAATTTGGTAGCAAGGAATGTTCAGAATAAAGCCAGCGCCTACTCCGGCCTGGCTAGCGCAAGTCAAGCGAGAGTGGAATTAATGCTAAAACGTGCTCCCACCGGTGGGAGTTACATTCACCATGCCCCCACTTACCACTCTCCTCCTTTTGTGACATCTGACATGGCCCCACTCATTGTGAAGTGTCCCTTATTCTACTGCATAAGAGTTGGCCATTCTGAGTTGAGATGAACAGATACATTTTAGGGGTAGCTAGATTGACGCATGATAGGGTGATATGTGGATTAGGAGTCAGCAGTGGCCTAATGGCATTGTCACTAGACCAGCAATCCAGAAACCCAGGGTATTGGTCTGAGGACCCGGGTTTGAATCCCACCACAGCAGATGGTGAAATTTGAAATCAATGTAAATTTAGAATTAAAAGTCTAATGGTGAGCATAAAACCACTGTCAGTTGTCATAAAACCTATCTGGTTCACTTACATCCTTTAGGGAAGGAAATCTGCCATCCTTACCTGGTCTGGCCTCCATGTGACTCCGGACCCACAGCAATGTTGTTGACTCTTAACCACCCTCTGAAATGGCCAGAGAAGCCACTCAGTTCAAGGGTTAATTAAGGATAGGCAACTAATGCTGGTGTAGCCAGCAATGCCCACAAAAATAAAGGAAGTGAAGAAAGGGCAGTGGGATGAGGCCAAATGGCCTATTGCAATGCTGTAAATTCCATGAGTGGAATTTTCCCGGGAATCGTAGTGGGCGGGAGATGGCCCATGCAAGGTCCGTTGACCTCGGGCAGGATTTTCCGGCCTTGGGGCGAGTGCAGTCAGAAATTCCCATCCTATGTGTTCTGTATAATATTTGCTATGAAACACACAATGAAACACATTCGCAAGTGGCGGTTACTCCTTACCATGGGCATCTCGATAATAAGCGTGAGTCACACTGCGGAACCTCTCCTGTCCGGCTGTATCCCAGATCTGCAATAAGAAGGTAAATTCCATGAGCTTTTCTTGTTAAGTCTCCTGTCAAGAGATCAGCACTTCCATCAATTTGATCCAAATCCAATTTCCCTCCCCCCCGTTGCATTGTGTTATTTCAAATCAGTACAGAAATGGGCAGTCACAGAATAAAGAACAGTACAGCACAGGAACAGGCCCTTTGGCCCACAAAGCCTGTGCCGATACGTGATGCCTTTCTAAACTAAAGACCTTTTGCCTCTACGCTAATTTTATTTATGACACACACCAGTGTTGCAGTCACAGTCACTGGAGGTGATAAAGCTCAGTCGTGCTATTTCTGTAACATATCATTTGGAAGATGTTCTGGCATCATCTTTGTCACTTCATAAAATCCTACAGTGCAGAAGGAGGCCATTCGGCCCATCGAGTCTGCACTGAACACAATCCCACCCAGGCCCTATCCCCATAACCCCATGCATTTACCCTCAAAGCCCCCCGACTCTAAGGGGCAATTTACCATGGTCAATTAACCTAACTCACGTGTTCTTTCGGACTGTGGGAGGAAACCAGAGCACCCGGAGGAAACCCACGCAGACATGGGGAGAATGTGCAGACTCCACACAGACAGTGATCCAACCCAGGAATCGAACCCGGGTCCTTGGTGCTGTGAGGCAGCAGTGTCACCACTGCATCACTGTGCCATACAATCTGTTCACAGAATGGGAGAGTGACTAGTCGTAGGTTGTGGTCAGTAGAACTTGCCTTCTTTCTGAGTTGATGTTGTCCTTGTACTAATGCAGCCTACCCAGGTTATTATCTTATTAAAAGAATGCAAAGAAAATAGGCAGCAAATAGTTAGACTGGAGCTGAACAGTAGCACCTTAACAATGCACATCATAGAGAATAAAGCCCCAGGCTCTCTCTATCTCTTTCAAACCCTTCTTAAAAGTTGACAGCTTTGACCAAGTCTTTGGTTAGTCCTCACACTGTAACCTTCTTTGGCTCCCAGAATAGGTGGCACGGTGGTTAGCACTGCTGTCTCACAGCGCCAAAGACTCGGGTTCGATTCCCAGCTTGGATCACTGTCTGTGTGGAGTTTGCACGTTCTCCCTGTGTCTGCGCGGGTTTGCTCTGGATGCTCTGGTTTCCTCCCACAGGCTGAAAGACGTGCTAAATTGTCCTTTAGTGACAGGGGGAACTACAAGAGTAAATGCATGGGGTCTGACGTCTTTTGTATTAGGTAATACATCAGTAGAGCAATGTGGGACACTTTCCAAGGATAAAGCCATTTTTTAAGCACTTGTTCCGTCAGCAATATGTAACAGTGGATTGAAAGTCATGCCCATTGCATGCAAAACTCTTCACCTTGCACTCCTGATTAATAAGGCTGCTCACGAGTTGATGAATGGCCCTTTATACGTTTATGAAGAACATAACAAACAGCAGCAGGATCAGGTATTGAGTCTATCAAGTTGATGTCAGTTCAGAAAGAAGGCTTGTTCTACTGACTGCCCCAGGGAGGAATCTACAGCTAGTGACCCTCCAATTTTGTGAGCAAAGGTGATGCCAGCAAGTCTTGCAAATGATACATTACTTTCACGTGTTCTTCCACTCAGTAAGATCACAGCTGACCTGCCTCAGCTCCACCTTCCTGCATTAGTTCCCCATCTCCTGATTCTCTCTTTTCCCTTGTATGAGATGCAGAGGGAGCCAACGCTGCTGCTATTTTAGTTTGCCAAGATCACATGTCCGACGTTGTTCCGACAATGTTGTTAACGTTAGCACGTGACCAATATTTACTCAGCCATTTTTATTACAAATTATCCAGCCTAATGTAAACACAGAGATCAGTTTGCTGAATCCAATCGATTTACGGACTTCTCTCTATTAGCCTCAGGGATAAGGATTAGAATTTTTTGGATTAGCATTTAGAGTTCGGCCATACGAATGTTCAAGAAGTTAAATACTGTGTAAAGAGATTATCCTAATCTCATCAGCACAAACTTCATAGAATGGGAGCAAGACAAAGAGGATTTTTTTTGGTTTTGTTGGAGGTATACCCAAGGTCAAAATAGATGACATTTACTTCACAAAGCCATAGATCGCAAGACACGCTGGGAGGAAGGGGAGGGAGAACAAACGGTCAAGTAACATGGTGAGCCGGTAAGACAGGATAAAAGTCGGGAAATCGGGCTCATGCCTGATTTCTCACCTCTCGTGATCTTGCTGGGCTCGGTCTGCCAGTGAAGTCAGCCTCGCACCCAGGAAGGGTGACAGATCTCCCAGTTTACTCTGTACACTGGATAAAGTTTCTTTATCAATGTCACAAGTAGGCTTATATTAACACTGCAATGAAGTTACTGTGAAAATCCCCGAGTCACCACACTCCGGCACCTGGTCGAGTACACTGAGGGACAATCTAGTATGGCTATTGCACCCAACCAGCACATCTTTCGGGCTGTGGGAGGAAACCGGAGCACCTGGAGGAAACCCACGCAGACACAGGGAGAACGTGCAGACTCCGCACAGACAGTGACCCAAGTCAGAAATCGAACCTGGGCCTCTGGCGGTGTTAAGCAGCAGTGCTAACCATAGCGCCGCCCATCAAGATTGGGGTGCCTGCACAATGGCGCCCCTAGATCTCAGCAGCAAGCTTCACGGGCGAGCTGATACTTCACTCCCCTCTATCCCCCCCTGGGGATATTCACATTAAGGCCCCTGCATTGCACAGAGCGCCATAAATTACCATTATTTACCTCGCTGAAAAAAACTCCTGTTTTCTTGTCCATTTTACACTTGGAATTTTTTGGAGAAAATTCCACCCATTGTTTCCTTGGAGAAGTGAATAATATCTCATATAAATAATGTGACCAGGGTTTCTCATCTCTAGTCAGTCTCACATAATGGGGAGGTAAGGCTATTAATCCAGAAACTCAGCTAATGTTCTGGGGATCCAGGTTCAAATCCCATCATGGTAAACGGTGGAATTTGGATTCAATAAAAAAAATCTGGAATCAAAAATCTACTAATGATTGTGAAACCATTGTTGGAAAAACCCATTTGGTTCACTAATGTCCTTTAGGGAAAGAAATCTGCTGTCCTTACTTGGTCTACAGGTGACTCCAGAGCCACAGTGATGTAGTTGACTCTCAACTACCCTCGGGCAACTAGTGATGGGCAATAAATGCTGGCCAGCCAGCAATGCCCATGTCCCATGAATGAATTAAAAAAAAAACAGATGCTCTTTCAGTAGACGGGAAAATGCTTAAAGATGATGACTCAAACCTCAAATAGAGGGTTCCTTCTTCTGCATGATATTATCAGGAGGGTGGGGAGGGCGGAGGGTGGGGGCCAGGTTGGAGGGGGTGGTATGTGCTGCTTGCTACAATTCCTAATCATTCTATCTCACAACAAAATTTAAAGAGCATTAACATTTCTGTTTGTTTCTGCATAATGTAAGTCCCGTGGTGTAAAACTACAGTCTGAGCTGTTAGTTTTCAGCTCACATACATATGCAACAAACCCCAAGGTGAGCTGGACCTCAGTTTAAAGGCACTCAGAAGTGAAAACCTGATTATTCCAGCAATGGAACCAACAATCTGCAGGAACTGGTCTCTCTGTAACACCTGGCTTCACTGAATCTAGCAAGTGCTGAGGATCCTTTACAAAGCTGCCGATCAATATCAATAAGAAGTCTCACAACACAAGGTTAAAGTCCATCAGGTTTATTTGGAATCACAAGTTTTCAGTGCGCTGCTCTTTACTCACCTGATGAAGGAGCAGCACTCCGAAAGCTCGTGATTCCAAATAAACCTGTCGGACTTTAACCTCGTGTTATGAGACTTCTTACTGTGCCCACCCCAGTCCATCACCACCATCTCCACATCATGAACAATATCAAGGATGTGGCTTTGCCCATTATCTAACTTTACCATTTCTCACAGGCACTCAATGGATTGAAGTTCATTTATTAGAGTCACAAATAGCGACTCGGGTTTGATTCCTGGCTTGGGTCACTGTCTGTGCGGCCTGCATGTTCTCCCCGTGTCTGTGTGGGTTTCGTCTGGGTGCTCTAATGTCCTCCCACAGTCTGAAAGATGTGCTGCTTGGCCATGCTAAATTCTCCCTCAGTGTACCCGGACAGGCGCCAGAGTGTGGCAACTATGGGATTTTCAAAGTAACTTCATTGCAGTGTTAATATAAGCCTACTCATGACACTAATAAAAAAAACTTTAAACATTAAAGCTTCTGCTTGAAAATTAAAACACGTCGGGTGAGAGGACAGACATACCTGTAGCTTCACCTTCACATCATCCACGTTCAATACTTTATTCTGAAAGAAAGAAATGGAGACAAAAAACTGAGTTGTATTTTACAACCTCTTTTCATCTCAAAATAACAATGCAATTGGCACAAAAACAACTGGTTTGCGGTTCTGTATTTATTTATTATTTCCAGACTGGACAACAGATTAAGATTAAATCTCTCCATGGTCCCACCCCTCACCATGTGTGTGACATCTTCCAGCCTTAACCCTGCGACCAACCCCCTCTCCCACCCACCCCAACCACCCCCCCCTCTGCTCCAGATATCCGCACTCCAATTTTAATTGCTCCATCATTGGCGGCCATGCCACAGGTAACTGGGCCCTTTGTTCTAGAATTCCCTCCTTAAACTGGCCTGTCTCTCTCTCCCGCAGTGTTTCTTTAAACCTATGACCATGCATTTGGTTACCTCACCCAACAGTTAGATCCCATCAGGCCCTGGGGACTTATCTAATTTAGTGCATTTTGAGACGTCCAATACCTCCTCCTTTTTGATATCAACATGATCCAGAATATCTACACACCCTACCCTAGTCTCCTCATCCATCAAGTCCCTCTCTTTGGTGAATACTGAGGGAAAGTATTCATTTAGCATCTCGCCCATTTCCTTTGGCTCCATGCATAGATTCCCTCCATTATCCTTGAGTGGACCAACCCTTTCCCTGGCTACCCTCTTGCAGTGTACATACATATAAAGTGCCTTAGGATTTTCCTTAATCCTGTTTGCCAAGGACTTTTCATGACCCCTTTTAGCCCTCCTAACTCCTTCCTGAAGTCCCTTCCAATGTTCTTTATATTCTCCAAGGGCTTCATCTGTCCCAAGGCTTTCAGACCTTCCGAATGTTTCCTTTCCCTTTCTGACAAGGCTGTGTAGGAAAGACAAGAGCAGCAGATGAATGGGAACACCACCATCTGCAAGTTCGCCTCCTCACCACATCCCAATGCTGAATTGGAATTGCATCTTTTTTTTATGTTGCTGGGTCAAATCACTGAAACTCCCTCCCAACAGCACTGGGGTGTACCTATACCACATCGCTGCAGTGGAAAAGAAGGTGATTCATCATCATCACATTCTCAAGGGCAAGAGGAGGTGATAGCCCAGTGGTATTATTGCTAGACTATTAATCCAAAAACTCAGCTCATGTTCTGGGGCTCTGGATTCAAATCCCACCACGGCAGATGGTGAATTTTCAATAAAAAACATCTGGAATTAAGAATCTACTGATGACTGCGAAACCATTGCCAATTGTCAGGAAAAATCCATCTGGTTCATTAATGTCCTTTGGGGAAGGAAATCTGTCATCCTTACCCAGTCTGGCCTACATGTGACTCCAGAGCCACAGCAACGTGGTTGACTCTCAACTGCCCTCGGGCAATTAGGGATGGGCAACATATGTTAACCAACCAGTGACACCCCAGGGGCAGCACGGTGGCATAGTGGTTAACACTGCTGCCTCACAGTGCCAGCGACTTGCGTTCGATTCCTGGCTTAGATCACTGTCTGTGAAGTCTGCACGTTCTCCCTGTGTCTGCACGGGTTTCCTCCGAGTGCTCCGGTTTCCTCCCACAGTCCGAAAGACGTGCTGGTTAGGTGCATTGGTCATGCTAATTTCTCCTTTAGTGTACCTGAACAAGTGACAGAGTGTGGCGGCTAGGGGATTTTCACAGCAACTTCATTGCAGCATTAATATAAGCCTACTTGTGACACTAATAAATAAACTTTCACTTTATGCCCCATGATCGAATTAAGAAGGACACCCATTCATTGCTGGATTACTCTGTTGCAGTGTTAGATATTGGGCAGTGCAGTCGCACCCCTGATGGTAAGATATTCCAACAACCTTCTGAGTGAGCAGTGCCACTATCCCCAATGGACACAACCCTGAATGTGATTACAGTGACAGACAGGAAACCCAGATTCCAGAGCTTTTCTATTCGGCAGCGATCATTCCCCGGTGTCCATCAGCAATCCAACTTTTTATAAAAACTCGGTTTAACAAAACACGAGACGATGTGAAGAGAAGCTCCAGAAACAAGACAGATGCAACCAAACTGAGTCAACACACTGAGAAGGTGAATAAAAGAAGTGTTGTATCACCGATAGACAGCATTAGAGAATGAATTCCCTTTCATTATGTCATCAGAGGCAGGAAGCAAAGAGGTTTCATTGTGGATGATTTCCACTCAGCTATCAACAGCCCGAGGGAGATCATTAGCCGCCAGATCGGAACGTACACTAATGGTTCAAATCATATGGTGTTCTGGGAGTATTTTTCCCTCCTTCTGCAATGTGCGAAAGCATCATTTAGACACAGAAACCTGTTTGTATCTCTACTCAACGGTTAAAAATGGGTCTTTTAAAAATCCAATCAGACTGTCCTCTGCTACAGGCACTTGTGCTTTCCCTGCGTATGTTAGCAAGAAATCAACGGTCACCGTGCGATGAGTGTCTTTTGCTGTGGCTTTGCGAATGGGGTGTGCCACAGTCAGTTCGAGGTAAATAGGGAGTCTGAAGCTGGCTTCTCCCAGCTGCGTGACTTCAGAGCGCTTGAAAATTGTGTGCTGATTGCTCGGGTATTTGTGCATATCCCTCGCTCTCTCTGGCAGACTTTTGACACATCACAAGGGTATTGTGAATATTTGATCAAAGCTGCCATTCACACACACATACGCACACGCCAGGGAGCATGAAAATCCATCGACCGGAAAGGTTAGCTCTCTCCAATACTTCAAAGCCTGTCCCGGTTTGATTAAACATAGGGATGGAAGTGGGCCATTCAGCCCCTCAAGCAAATTCAGTCAGATCTGCACTCATCCACCATGGCTCCATATTCCCTTACCCAGTAAAGCTGCGAAGGAAGCAGAGGCTTTGGAGAGGGTGCAGAAGAGGTTTATCTGGATGCTGCCCGGATTATGAGCCATAAGGAGAGGCTGGACAAACTAGGGATGTTTTCTCTGGAGCGGTGGAGGCTGAGGGGAGACCTTACAGAAGTCTATAAAATCATGAGAGGTACAGATAGGGTTGACAGTCAGAATCTTTTTCCCTGAGTTAAAATGTCTAATACTAGGGGGCAAGCAGTTACAGTGAGGCGGGAAAGTTCAAAGGAGACATGAGGGGCAAATTGTTTACACGGAAAGTGTAGGTGTTTGGAACACGCTGCCAGAGGTAGTGGTGCAGGCAAATATAATAAGGGTGTTTAAGTGGCTTTTAGATAATCACATGAATATACAAGGAATAGAGGGATATGGACCAAGGACAGGCAGGAGGTATAAGTTTAACTTGGCATCTTGTTCAATGCAAGATTGTGGGCTGAAGGGCCTGTTCCTGTGCTGTACTGTTCTATGTTCTATCTCAGATGTTAGCTGGACCGACCCCGGCATCAGTGGTCATTTCAAGAAAGGTTTCCATAAAGATTTTGCAGCAGGAAGTCTTTCCTGTGTACCGGAATGTGTGGCATGGATGGGATTCAGCATGGCAGGACCACAGGGATGGGGCAGGGGAGGGGGCCTGGGTGAGATACTCTGTCACAGAATCGGTGCAGAGATGATGGACCACATAACCTGTTCTGCACTGTAGGGATTGTACAACCCGTCGAGCCTGCTCCACCATTCATCATGATCATGGCTGATCATCCAACTCAATAGCCCAATCCTGCTTTCTCCCCATAACCTTTGATGGCATTCGGCTCAAGTTGATGGTGGATGGCTTATTTATATCATGGAGGCACATCAGAAAGTGGCAGTGCCAGTGATATGGGCAGCACCCTGCTGTGTGCCAGCCACTTCACCCAGCAAGGCCCTACTGGCACAGCAGACAAACTGCACAAGGCACAGTAGGCCACAATGGACCCAGGAAATCACATTTATCCCTCATATGGGAATCATTGGTGGTCAGGACCCTCATGGGTAGCATTTTGGGTCAGAACCCCAGCACCAGGGTCAAATGGGGGTCATGACTCCAGACCACGTGGGGAAACAAATCACTTGGTGCAGTTTCCCCCAATTTACCTAATAGGAGGCCCACCCAGCTTAGGAGCAGCACCCCACAGTGCAGGGAGCACGAGAGGGTGAATGAAACAGAGACAAAAAAAGACAGAGACAGAGAGCGAGAGAGAGAGAGAAAGCACCTCCATTCTTTGGACAAAAGTTATAAAACTTTTACATTTAAAGATTCCCGCAACCCTGTACGTCCACCCTGCCAATCTCCCTGAGACTAGAATTAATTTAGCATCGCCAATTAACCTAACCCTCACATAGAACATACAACATAGAAAAACTACAGCACAAATAGGCCCTTCGGCCCACAAGTTGCGCCAACCATATCCCTCCCTACTAGGCCTACCTATAACCCTCAATCCTATTAAGTCCCATGCACTCATCCAGAAGTCTCTTAAAAGACCCTCTGGAATTTGCCTCCACCACCACCGATGGCAGCCGATTCCACTCACCCACCACACCTTTGGACTGAGAGACGAAACTGGAGCTCCCAGAGGAAACCCATACAGACACTGGGAGAACGTGCAGACTTCGCACAGACAGTGACCCGAGGCTGGAATTGAGCCCGTATCCCTGGTGCTTTGAGGCAGCAGTGCTAACCATTGTGCCAAATTAGCATAAAACGGGATGATGCCATGAAACTGGCATGCCTGGTGATCTGCCTGCCCCTCTACTCATCCCTACTTTTCAGCCCTAGGACCAACTATCAGCCCACAGTAGCTCAACCTCAGTTAAATCAGCACAGCTTTTATCAAAGTTATGAATGACAATCTGATGTGACTGTGGCAACAGTAAACTAGCCCTCCTTGTTTTTTTGCTTCCTTTTGACATGGTTGATCATATCGTGCTCTTCCAGCCTCTCCCCATAGTTGTCCAGCTGGATGGGACTGCTCTTACCTGGTTTCATTCATACCTATCTAATCTTGGCCAGAGTATCTCTTGCAATAGCTTCTCTTCCTGCTCCTGCACCATTAGCTTTGACATTGCCCTGCCCCAAGCTTCTAAGCTCCCATTCCCAATGACGGTGGGATGGGCGAGCCAAGCAAAGCAGTGTAGAAATTGGTGGAAGATCACACCGGGGCAGTGAATGGCACATCACCTTTGGCACCAGAAAACACACTGCTGGTGATGGTGGGGGAGACAAAAAATCCCACCCATTGCCTTTGGTCCCCATTCCTTCGGATTGGCGGATGGTGACTAGTGGAGTGCCCCAGGGGTCGGTGCTGGGGCCTCAGCTATTTACCATTTATATAGATGATCTGGAGGAGGGAACCGAGTGTAGGGTGTCGAAATTTGCTGATGACACCAAGATTGGGGGAACAGCAAATTGTGCGGAGGGTGTGGAGAGTCTGCAGAAGGATCTAGATAGGCTGGGCGAATGGGCCAGGAAATGGCAAATGGAATTTAATGTTGGCAAGTGTGAGGTGGTCCACTTTGGTAGGAATAATGGTAGGAAGGACTATTACTTACGTGGCGAAAAACTGCAGCAGGCGACAGTGCAGAGGGACCTCGGGGTCCTTGTGCATGAGTTGCAAAAACCCAGCTTGCAGGTGCAGCAGGTGGTCAGGAAGGCAAATGGGATGCTGGCCTTCATAGCGAGGGGGATTGAATATAAAAGTAGGGAGGTCTTGCTGCAGCTGTATAGGGCATTGGTGAGGCCGCAGCTGGAGTACTGTGTGCAGTTTTGGGCGCCGCACCTGCGCAAAGATATTTTGGCCTTGGAGGGAGTGCAGAGGAGGTTTACTAGGCTGATACCGGAGTTGAGGGGGTTGAGCTATGAGGAGAGGCTGAATAAACTAGGCTTGTACTCGTTAGAGTTTAGAAGAATGAGGGGAGATCTCATTGAGACGTATAAGATGATGAATGGGATGGATAGGATAGAGGTGGAGAGACTCTTCCTGCTCAAAAAAGACAGTAGGACTAGGGGGCACAGCCTCAAGATAAAGGGGGGGCGGTTTAGAACGGAATTGAGGAGGAACTTCTTCACTCAAAGGGTGGTGAATCTCTGGAATTCTCTGCCCGTTGAAGTGGTGGAGGCTGCCTCGCTAAATATTTTTAAGACGCGGGTTGATGGGTTTTTGATAAGAGAGGGGATTAAGGGTTATGGGGAGAGGGCGGGAAAGTGGAACTGAGCCACGACAGAGCAGCCATGATCTTATTGAATGGCGGGGCAGGCTCGAAGGGCTAGATGGCCTACTCCTGCTCCTATTTCTTATGTTCTTATGTTCTTATTCCAATTTGTGGACTTTACTGCTTTTATTGATCTCCATTCATCAACAACAACTTGCATTCATATAGCACCTTTAACACAGCAAAGTGCCAAGAATGGTCTCATTGGGCGGTTATCTGACTAAATTTAACACTGAGTCACGTAAGGTTAGAACAGATGACCAAAGTTTAGTCAAGGAAGTAGATTTAAATAATTCTCCTAAGGGCTTTTTTTTATTCATTCATGGGATATGGGTGTCGCTGGCTGACCAGCATTTATTGCCCATCCCTAGCTGCCCTTGGAGGGCAGTTGAGAGTCAACCACATTGCTGTGCTCTGGAGTCACATGTAGGCCAGACGGGGTAAGGATGGCAGATTTCCTTCCCTGAAGGACATTAGTGAATCAGATGGGCTTTTCCGACAATCGACAATGGTTTCACGGTCACCAGTAGATTCTTAATTCCAGATATTTTTTATTGTATTCAAATTCCACCAGCTGCTGTGGCAGGATTCATCCCCAGAACATTAGTTTCTGGATTAATACGCTGACGATAATATCACCAGGTCTTCGCCTCCCCAAGAGAGTGGTGCAGGGGCAGAAAGATTTGAGGGCTGTGTGGCACAGAGGGCTGTGGAGGTCAGACCATTGAGTGTCTTTTAGACAGAGATAGATAGGTTCTTGATTAATAAGGGGATCAAGGGTTACGGGGAAAGGGCGGGAGAATGGGGATGAGAATCATATCAGCTACGATTGAATGGAGGAGCAGACTCGATGACCAAATGGCCTAATTCTGCTCCTGTATTCTATGGGTCTTATGGAATTCCAGCTAGGATATAGGTGGCTAAGGACACAAATGTTAATGGTGGAGGAAAGGAAGTGAGTGGACTCAGAGGAAATTAGAGGGAAGGATGAGGTGTTTAACCATGTCTAAGTTAACGGACAGGAAGGTTTAGGAGGGCTAAAGTAATGCAGCATTGGATGTCACTTTAACTTTGATTAATGTTATTCTCAAAGCTGTGGCAGGAGTGAAACCTACTTTCCAAAGCCAAAGCTTAATCAATAAAACTTGATGAATGAAAAGTTAATATACAGAAGTTCACAGCTTCTGCCAGAGCACTGACTGATGTACCATTGATCTTCTGCTGTTTTCGTTTATGAAAGAACACCTTCCATTAACCAATGATTTGCAAATGCTTAACTGCAGCATATGTGCAAGCAGGTCATTGGACAATTGGAAATAATTTATTTTGAATTGGAATCAAAGCCGTTTTGGTGAGAAATGCAGGGTAAAGTCAGCCACTCATCTCTAATTGACACAAACGAAATCTGAATAAATATTCAGAGAATCATAGAATCCCTACAGTGCAGAAGGAGGCCATTTGGCCCATTGAGTCTGCACCAACAACAATCCCACCCAAGCCCTATTCCCAGAACCCCACACATTTACCCTGCTAATCCTTCTAACCTACATATTCCGGAACACTAGGGGACAATTTAGCATGGTCAATCAACCTAAACCACTCATCTTTGGAGAATGGGAGAAAACTGGAGACGCCCGGAGGAAACCCATGCAGACACAGGGAGATCATGCAACCTCCACACAGACAGTTCCCCAAGCTGGGAATTGAACCCAGGACCCTGGAGCTGTGAGGCAACAGTGCTAACCACTGTGCCGCCCCTAAATATTCATCTGTCTGAACAATACACGAGGCAGCAGAAATAACAGCACAGCCCACTTGCAAATTAATCTTCCTGAAAAGTAGCTTTTGTACCAAATCATTGGAGACATGAATTTGCATAATTGCCTAATAACAATTTGATATAAAGTAGTTGCTGATAAATCCACTCGGGAATTCAGGAGAAATCTCTTTACCAGAAGAGTGGTGAGCAGGATGAAATGTCTAACACTAGAGCTTAAGGTAAAGGGGAAAGTTCAAGGGAGGTGTGAGGGGCAAGTTTTTTTACACAGAGTGTTAGGTGTCTGGAACGCGCTGCCGGGGGTGCTGGTGGAGGCAGGTACGATAGGACGTTCAAGGGGCTTTTAGATAAGCACATGAATATGCAAGGAATAGAGGGATATGGACCAAGGGCAGATAGAAGGGATTAGTTTATTCAGCACAACATCATGAGCTGAAGGACCTGTTCCTGTGCTGTCCTGTTTTATGTTCTATAAGGTGGAACTGGCTACTGCAGGGAGTACATTAGTTGAGACAGATAGCGCAGATGCACTTAAGGTGAAGCTGATTGAACATTTGAGGGAGAAGGGAATCAAAGGGTATGCTGATAAGGCTAGATGGAGAGGATTGAAAGGTGGCTTATGTGTAGCATAAACACCAGATAGGCTTCTTGGGCCAAATGGCCTGTTCCTGTGCTGTAAGTTCTCTGGATTCGTGTGCAAAATGAAAGAAAGCCTTGCATTTATATAGCGCTTTTCACAACCACCAGACATCTGAAAGTGCTTTACAGAACTGCAGTCACTGTCATAAAGTAGGAAATGCAGAAGCTAATTTACTCACAATCAATTCTATTATGATTTGATTTGATTTATTTTTGTCATGTACTGGGATACAGTGCAAATACTGTTTCTTGTGTGCCATACAAAGGATATCATTCATATAGTGCATAGGGGAGAAGTAAAGGAGAGGGTGCAGAATATAGCGTTACAATCATAGCTAGGGTGTAGAGAAAGATCAATCTAAGGTAGGTCCATTCAAAAGTCTGATGACAGCAGAGAAGAAACTGTTCTTGACTTGGTCAATACGTGACTTCAGATTTTTGTATCTTTTTCCCAATGGAAGAAGGTGGAAAAGAGAATGTTCGGGGTGCGTGGGGTCCTTGATTATGCCAACTGCGTTCCTGGGGCAGCAGGAAGTGTAGACAGAGTCAATGGATGGGAGGTTGGTTTGCGTGATGGACTGGGCTAAATTCACAACCTGGGGTGGAGTGGTGACAGGGTGGTTAGCACTGCTGCCTCACAGCGACAATGATCCAGGTTCAATTCCCACTTGGGTCACTGTCTGTGCGGAGTCTGCATGTCCTCCCCATGTCTGCACGTGTTTCCACAGGTGGTCGAGTTTCCTCCCACAGTTCGAAAGACGCGCTGGTTAGGTGCATTGGCCATGCTAAATTCTCCATCAGTATACCTGAACAGGTGCCAGAGTGTGGTGACTAGAGGACTTTCACAGTAATTTCATTGCAGTGTTACTGTAAGCTTACTTGTGACATCAATAAATAAACTGTAAAACTTTGTACTTTCTTGTGGTCTTGATCATAGCAGGAGACATCCCAAGCTATGACACAGTTAGAAAGAATGCTTTCTATGGTGCATCTATAAAAATTAGCAAGAGACGGAGTTGACATGCCGAGTTTCCTTAGAGTAATATGATAACATCCAAACAATCTGCTTGCTGTGATGTTGATTGAGTGGTAAGTAGTGGATACCTCCCCTGCTTTTTCATACTCATTCGTGGGTCATGGGCATCGTTGGCTGTCCAGCATTTATTGCCCATCCCTAGTTGCCCGAGGGCAGTTGAGAGTCAACCACATTGCTGTGGCTCTGAAGTCACATCTAGGCCAGACCAGATAAGGATGGCAGATTTCCTTCCCTAAATGACATTTGTGAACCAGATGGGATTTTCTGACAATTGGCAATGGTTTCACGGTCATCAGTAGATTTTTACTTCCAGATATTTTTTATTGAATTCAAATTTTGCCATCTGCTGTGGCGGGATTCGAACCCGGGTCCCCACAACATTAGCTGAGCTTCCGGATTAATAGTCTAGCGCTAATACCAATAGTTCCCAATTTTCTTCAAAATGGTGCCGGGGGGGTGGGAACAGGGGGTCTGGGGGACTTGGGGGAGGCGGGCATTTGGGGACCGAGGCCAGGAAGGCTTGAGGATGAGAATTTAATGATGGCACCATGGATGGACAAAGTGACCATTGTGGACCAGGGCAGACAGTGGGTGGGCACCTTCGCTGCTTTGCCCTTCCCAATCACGAAAGACACTGAAGCCAACCATAAAGCCAGCCGCATCGGATAATGCTACACAGAATGGCAACTAAGTCTGAAACAGCCCTGTATGTCTCAATTACAATCTGCGTCAGGCAATTTTCCCAAAGGGTCAGCAGGGCGCTATGAAAAATGTTGCAATGTGCCCTAATTTACTGCTATGAATGCTGATTGCTTGAAATATCAGCACTTTGAGTCTCTGACTACAAGTTGTGAAGAATAAATAGTTATCCACTGAAGTAAGAAATTAACTGTCAATCTTAATTCAGTCGAGAGGCTTGTTGCTTTAAGTACACAAATCTCTAATCTGAACAGCCCATTAAATGCTGAAGCACCTCACAATATATTTTTTGTGATTTAAGGCAGGGTGGTATTTTAGCGCACATTTCCAAAGGGCAGACAGTATTGTCGGAGTGGTCGGACAGGTCAAGCGTTTGAACACTCCACTTCCAAAGTAGGTCACGGGTGGGGTTGCGAGCTGGGTTGTCAGGCTGTCTCATTTGTCACAGTTGGCTGAGTTTATCAACTCCAGACTGGAACAGAATCTAAGCCAAATGATTAAAAGCAAGAGGTGAGGTGGTGCGAGATACCGGTGGTGCAGGAGATCAGAAACAAGAACAGACACGCATGTCTGTAGCGTCTGGGAGGGTGAGGATCAAATTGTACAACAGTGCAAAATACGCAAGAGTGAAAGTGACCAAAAGTGACAGGCCCGGTTGGGGCACCCCATGGCGGGTGGGTTGGGGAAAAGGGCGGCATGGTGGCACAGTGGTTAGCATTGCTACCCTACAGCGCCAGGGATCCAGGTTCAATTCCAGCCTTGAGTGTGGAGTTTGCACATTCTCCAAGTGTCTGCGTGAGTTTCCTTCAGGTGCTCTGGTTTCCTCCCACAGACCAAAGATAGGATCATACAGTGCAGAAAGAGGCCATTCGGCCCATCGAGTCTGCATTAACCACAATCCCACCCAGGCCCTATCCCCATATATTTACCCACTAATCTCTCTAACCTATGCATCCCGGGACACTAGGGGGTAATTTAGAATGGCCAATCAACCTAGTCCCCACATCTTTGGACTGTGGGAGGAAACCGGAGCACCCGGAGGAAACCCATGCAGACACAAGGAGAACGTGCAAACTCCACACAGATAGTGACCTGAGCCGGGATTTGAACCCAGGTCCCTGGAGCTGTGAAGCAGTGGTACTAACCACTATGCTACCATGCCATCCATAAACTTTTCTTTGGACTGCAGGGGGAAACCATAGAAGCCAGAGGAAATACACAAGACACGCAGACACAGGGGAGAGGGTGCAGACTCTGCACAGACAGTGACCCGAGGCTGGAATTGAACCTGGGTCCTGGCATTATGAGGCACTAGTGCTAATGACTATGCCACCATAAAATGTTAGGGTTAGGTTGACTTGCCATGCTAAATTGACCCTACTGTCAGGGGGATTAGCAGGGTAAATATGAAGAGTTACGCCACACTCCAGTGCCTGTTTGGGTACACTGAGGGAGAATTTAGCATGGCCAATGCACCTAAAAGCACATCTTTTGGACTGTGGGAGGAAACCAGAACACCCGGAGGGAAGCCCACGCAGACACGGGAATAGGGCTTGGGTGGGAATGTGGGTGGGTGCAGACTCAATGGGCTGAATGGCCTCCTTCTGCACTGCAGGAACTCTCTGAATTTCTCCCATATTCTTCAATGTTCATAAATAGTGGAAGAGCTTGACATTTCCAATGTTGGTTTACACAGAGCCAAGGGGGAACACAGTCAAAGGAGCTTTTGAAAGTGAAATATCTCCTGGTATTTACACAGAGAACCAGGAACTTCTGATATTTTCAACACAGAGAAATTGCTGCATTGTACCAGGAACAGACCGACACCAACTCTCACCTGCTTAATGTTCAATGTATTGATTGGACCACTGCCACGCACTCTGTTCGAACTGTTCACTCATCAATAAACAATCAGTCAAAGTAAAGAAATAACAAAATTTAAAAAAATCACAAAGTGGGCCTCATTCTTTTTTAACTGGTTCACTTGACGTGAGGGACTAACCCTAATCATTTGTGTTTAGCTGGATTAACAATTAGCTCGCCCGTTTGCAGTCTCTGAAAGTTAAAATTCCTCCTTTCCCTCCTTAAATCAATCATGATTAACCTTAAAGTCATCCAAGCCTCTGCATCTTTGCAAATATTTGATTATTTGGAATGTTCGAGTTCCTTTGCCACTCCTTGTGTTTGGAGGAACTGGAGGGTTGCGGGGGAGGGGAGCATTCCCACTTTGGTGTGACGGAGGGAGGGGAATTGTAACTCTGGGTGAAATCAGAAGGGAGCTGCACACTGACAGATGTTAAATCAGCTGCCGTTATTGTTCCCAAGTGAGATCAGCAGCAACCACTGTTTAAGCAACAAAATTCCAACCAATACAGAAGTAGGGAAAGTTTGTATTTGCAACAATGGTAGAGAGAGAGAGAGGAATCTGAAATAAACACTTACATTCCTAATGTCACCGGGGACATTTCATACTGAGCTCCTCACAAATATAACAGGAATAGGAATCCCTGTATGGTGTCAGTGTGTGTGCACACTCCGTGCACGTGTGCATGTATGTCTGTGTGTGCAGTGAGTGTGTGTGTGCGCGTGTGTGTGTGTGTACCTGAATGTGCAGTAAATGTGTAGACCATGCATGTGCAGGTGTGGGTGTGGGTGCAGTCCATGTGTAGGTGCATAGACTGTGTGTGTGTATGTGTGTGCGCACGTGCATATGCGTGTGTGTGCACGCGTGCACGTCGTGTGTGTGTGCACGTGTGTGTGTATGTCTGTATGTGCAGTGAGTGTGTAGACCGTGCATGTGTGGTGGGTGCATAGACTGTATGTGTGTGTGTGTTTGTGCGTGTGTGTGTGAGTGAATTGTCTGGTGACACTTGTTGCCTACGCTGATGTGTAAAAATTAAGTGGGAGCTTGCAATGGTTTGAGTTAACACTGCCAGTGGAGCAAATTACAGGGAGGGAAACATTTTTGATTCCCACTGCAATACCCTATAAAACTCATCTCAAGGCACTCCTGGCTTGGGTCACTGTCTGTGCGGAATCTGCATGTTCTCCCCATGCCTGTGTGGGTTTCCTCCGGGTGCTCCAGTTTCCTCCCACAGTCCGAAAGACATGTTGGTTAGATGCATTAGCTATGCTAAATTCTCCCTCGGTGTACCCGAAGAGGCGCCAGAGTGTGGCGACTAGGGGTAACTTCATTGTAGTGTTAATGTAAGCCTATTTGTGATACTAATAAATAAACTTTAAACTTCAAAACTTTAAATGGCAAAAAAGCACTTAATCGGCTATAAGGCAGGTTGGGATGTCCAGAGCTTGTGAAAGGTACAATATAATTGCAGTGTTAATGTAAGCCTACTCATGACACAAATAAATAAACTTTAAAAAATGTGACATGAAGAAACTTTAACAAAATGTATGTTCAGCATGGGCAATCTTCTGAAGGGTTTGTAATTCAATGCAATAAATCCTGTTTTATTTCAGTGTTACATTGACCATTTTAAGTTGCATCTATTTTTATTATGCGCCAATAAAATAACTTTGTCGTACAGAACAGAGGCATAAGAAGCACTTGCTTGTTGCTACAGCTAGATCGGAATGGCCTCACTTGGAAAGTAGGCATTACTGATTAAGTACAAGTTAAGATTTATGGTGATGTTTCTCAGTCAAAATTAGTCTCACTTGGGATTCGAAATGGCAGATCTCCTCACTTCCTTCGACAGTTCAAAGGCCTTTACAGCCCAACACTGGCGTAACCTCACCATTACTTGTTTAATTCTCTCAGCTTCTCTCCCATTCTTTTCAATCCTCAAAGTGTTCTGTTCTAGGAGATGACCCTTCATCTTAACTTCTCAAAAATAACCTATCTAAAGAAAAACAAAAAAAAATAGCCTTGGCCTCATTTCCACACAATGATTTGTCTGAATTACAGCACCAAAACATCAGAGGGATGATTTATGCCCTTCCTGAGATCAAGGCGCTTTGCTTTCTTTACTCGGGTGACCTTGTGGATGACAGGCGGAGAAATGGTTGGGGAGGAGCATTCCTCGTTTGTACATCGTCAAGGACATAGAATCACAGAATCCTACAGTGCAGAAAGAGGCCATTCGGCCCATCGAGTCTGCACCCACCACAATCCCAGCCCAGGCCCTATCTCCATAACCCCATGTATTTACCCTAGCTAGTCCCCCTGATGCTAAGGAGCAATTTAGCACGGCCAATCAACCTAACACGCACATCTTTGGACCGTGGAAGGAAACCAGAGCATCCGGAGGAAACCTGCACAGACACAGGGAGAACATGCAAACTCCGCACAGACAGTGACCCAAGCCAGGAATTGGATCCGGGTCTCTGGCGCTGTGAGGCAGCAATTGCAAGGATGTAACTGTTTCTTCTGAATCTGGGCAGTTTGAAAACCTGGGTTCCTCAAACATTGAAGGACCATCTGGAGGCCTGGTTATACTCAGGCTTGTGTGACTGTTCTAACCCAACTGCAAACTAGCACTTAGTCAATGGCTGATCAGATGTCGGCTAATTAAGTGTCAGAAATATTCCATTCAGTCTTCAGTTCTTGATTTGACTTTGTTAGGTTCCCGATTAAAAAAAGGGATTTAAATCAGGACCAGGCAAAGAAAGTTTTAATGTAAAAAACAATCAAGCGTGAAATTTTCCCATCCCGTCCGTCATGGGAATTTTAGCAGGTGGGGGAGGGTGGATCATTCAAAGGCCCATTGACCTCAGGTGGGACTTTCCGGTTTTGGGGCGAATGTCCTGGAAAATCTAAGTGTTTCTTTTATGTCAATTCAGGCTGTGAAAATATTCATATTTTACATATTAAAACGGAATGAAAGGAGGAACTTGTCCTTCCTCACACCCCACTGCCGCCGCAAGCGAGGATGGAGAATTTGGCACTCAAATTCTCTATTCACTTCGGCGGGGCTGGAAAGTGGAAAATTCAACCCCATCATCTTTCACAATTAAACATCTCGTCCATTCCCACTTGGCAATCATTGAAAGTCCAATTAATAACAGGACAAAAGGCAAGCTGGATTGTTACTGAAGGAGCTTACAGGGTGGGTATTGGGAAAGGAAGAACTAAATACAGATGGTATAGATTTGTCTGCAAAAGAAAATTGGATTGCAGTCAGTGCAATTGTTCCTGCTCTTGCTTGGTGCAAGATGATAAGTTATACTCTTCTGAATCAAACCCACCTTGAAAATGATTCAGACTAAGATTAATAGCATTATCAGCTATTATCCTTCAGTCAGACTGGAAGCATCAGTGGATTTATAGAAGACTATTCTATTCAGGGACTGCAACACATTTAAGATGAATCTGTTCTTCCCAACATGATGCTTCAAGTGGATTAACAATCAAGAATAAAGGGTCTGATTTTTTTCCCCCCCTCCACTCCCCGGCCCCCTCAAGCCAGGGCACTGAGCACAATTACACCACTCCTACCACTTTTCCCCCACACTCTCCAACTCCAGCCTGAACACAATTACGTTCCTGGGACTGAACCTCTTGATGTGGAGATGCCGGCACTGGACTGGGATAAACACAGTAAAAAGTCTCACAACGCCAGGTTAAAGTCCAACAGATTTATTCACCAAATAAACCTATTGGACTGTAACCTGGTGTTGTGAGACTGCTTACAGACTGAACTTCTTGACAGACTCCCTGAACTGTCAGCAGATCCACATCACCAGGCTTACTCCAACTCCCAGGAGGCACTGCGGCTCAGTGGTAGCATCCTGACCTCTACACCAGAGGTTCCGGATTCGAGTCCTACGTCAGGTCTTGTTGGCCACGGGAAGGGCCGTTTCTAACGCGGCTCAACAGGCTGACAATCAGCTCAGGAATCCTTCTGTCACTTCCCCACTTTTCCCCAAATGGAAGCAAACCGTTCATGCCTCGGCGCCACTGCAAGTGAGGACGGAGAATTTGGCGCTCAGCCAAATCTCCGTTCACTGTGGCGGAATTGGAAAATCCTGCTCATGAGAGCAGCTGGAAAATTCCACCCAAGACGCATGTGTAAAGATATGCTTGAAATATTACGAAACTCCGGACACAATCTTCCCTCCAAAAGTTTAAAGTGTATTTATTAGTGTCACAAGTGGGCTTACATTAACACTGCAATGAAGTTACTGTGAAAATCCGCTAGTCGCCACACTCCAGCACCTGTTTGGGTACACTGAGGGAGAGTTCAGTACGGTCAATGCACCTAAAAGCACATCTTTCGGATGGTGGGAGGAAACCCGTACAGACACAAGGAGAACGTGCAGACTCCACACAGACGGTGACCCAAGCCAGGAACTGAACCTGGACCCCGGCATTGTGAGGCAGCAGTGTGAACCACCGTGCCACCCCTATGACTGTCACCTCCCCATTCATTGTTCAATATCAACTGCCGGCCTAATCTGTCCAACTGTGGTCACAGGCCTCACTTTGGGCCTTGACCTTTCGCCTTTGCTCATTCCTTCCTTCCCCCTTCTCACAACGTGGCACTTGCAGAGAAAAGCTCGGAATGGAGTGGCAACATCTCAAACCATTGCCTCTTACTGTACTGTACACTCCGTAAAGATAAATGGAAAGAATATGAGAATCAGAATGGGTGGACCAGACAGGAAGGGCTTACTGAATGCCTGCAATTATTAAGAACATCTCCTTCAAACGCCTATGGATGTTTCATTCATCAACCATTGCTCACACACGCTGACCTTCCAAGATAGAGATAGGAGGCTGGCGAACGTTTTGTATTCCAGCTTGATGGATGAGTTGTTGGTGAATGTTGTAGTGACATTGGGCTGATTTGCAGCCAAGGAAGGCAAAGAAAGACAAAAATCAATCTCTGCCAGAATTCCTGCTCATAATAATTCCACCTGTGTTGTCTAGAATGGCGCAGGGTGAAAAGACTTTCACCCTTCTCATCACTGCCACTGACAAGGGATGTAAATTTTAATGAAACTGTAAGTCTAAAATTTCAGAGCTTTAAGTGGCAAAGAACAGATGGCAAAGTATTCAGCACTGCCAGGATAAATGCCCAATGTGTGACAAGAGACTGTCCCATCCGGTGGGCTACAGCTACTGTAGCTATTAGCTAGTCGCCAATAATAAATAAAAATAATTGTGTTTCTAAACCCCCTTTCACAAACTCAGTCCCAAAACATTTAAGGAATAGAGACCACTGTATTTCACAACTGTTAAACAGCAAACTCTCACAAACAACAAGGTGATAGTGACCAGGTCATCTGTTTCAGGAATGTTTGTTGAGGGATACAAATTGACTGGAACACCAGGAAGAGTATTCCCTAAAAATTTGAACCTGGGATGTGGGCATTGCTGGCAAGACCATCACATCACTCTTCCCGAACTGCCCTTGCACAGGTAGTGGTGAGCAGTCCAAAGCTGGGCGGGTTAGGCCATGATGAATTGCCCCTTAGAGTCCCAGGATGCGTAGGTTAGAGGGATTAGCAGGGTGAATGTGGGGGTTTATTGGGATTAGGCACAGGTGGGATTGTTGTCGGCATGGATTCAATGGGCTGAATGGCCTCCTTCCGCACCGTAGGCTTTCTATGGTTTCTATGATTTCTGCCTTCTTAAAGCACTGCAGTCCCTGAGGTTTAGGTAGACCCCAGTGCTGTTATGGAGTGAGTTTCAGTGACCCAGTAACAGTGAAGGAACAGCCATGTCTTTGCAAGTCGGGATCATAGCATCCCTACAGTGCAGATGAGGCCATTTGGTCCATTGGGTCTGCATCGGCTCTCCAACAGAGCAACCCACCCAGTCTTAACCCTCACCCTATCCCCATAACCACACACATTTCCCATGGCTAATCCACCTAACCTATACATCTTGGGACACTAAGGGACAATTTCCCATGGTTAAACCACCTGACCTGCACATCTTTGCACTATGGGAGGAAACTGGAGCACCTGGAAGAAACTCACGCAGACGTGAGGAGAATGTGCAAACTCCAGTCACCTGAGGTAGGATTTTAACCCGGGTTCCTGGTGCTGTGAGGCAACAGTGCTAAGCATGGTGGTGTGAGGGTTTGAAGGGAACTTGCAGGTGGTGATGTTGCCACTCATCTGCTGCCCTATCCATTCTACATGGTGGAGTTTGCAGAGTTAGAGGGTGCTGTTGAAGGATAGGGTTGCTGCAATGTATTTTGGAGATGGTACACAGTGCTGACTACAATATCTCACATCGCAATATACCTCACACAATTAATTACTTTTGCAGGCAATGACTTGTTGCTTGGGCCAACGTCGCAGCTATTTTGAGCCAGCAATTCACTCCGTGTGATAGCCAGAAATTGCTGAAGGCACTGGATACACCAAAGGCATCCTGACAAGATCCCAGCTCTAATGTTGAGGACTTGGGCTCCAGATCTAGCCACATCCCTAGCCAAGCTGTTGCAGCTACAATACAGACACCTTCCCAGTAAAATGGAAAACATCCCAGGTGCCTCCAGACCATTAACAGCAGAACATATCCAACGTGGCCAATTACAGCTCCATCAGCCTACTCACAACTATCAGCAAAATGCCGGAAGGTGTTAACAACACTGCTATCAAGCAGCAATTACACGGCAAGCATCTGTTCCTGGATGCTGAGTTTTCGTCTGGCTCCAGACCGCACTACTGTCTGCGTCCAAGCACGCACCAAAGAACTGAATTTCAGAGATGGGGGTCAGAATCAACCCTGTTGATCAAACGTGGCATCAATGAGCCTCGGTAAAATTAAATGAGCAATCAGAATCAAGGGGAAAGCTCTCCACTGGCTGGAGCCATACCTGGCATAAAGGAAGGTGGTCAGAGTAGTTTGGAGGTCAATCATCTCAGTCCCATGTTATAAAGGGAAGGTTGATCCCTTCTCTGAGAGCCAACACCTAACCACTCAGAGAGGAGAACCTCACTTTATAATCTGTGAAAAGTGCGTGAGAAATATTACAACCTGCTGTTCAGCAAACTTTTAGTGATTTAATCAAAATAACTACCTGACTCTCTCTGTAAAATCAACAAATAATACTTTATTGATCTAACTAACAGTGAACATGTTAACTGAACTATTAACAAACTGAATGAAACACTGTTCTAATAGGTTGCTGTTCAGATAAATACAGTTCCCACTTATTAACAAAAAAAAATTTATTTTGTCACTCTCAAAATACAACCAGGTTTTACCTTCCGGAATCTTCTGTCTTCTTTGCTACCTTCACTATCGAGATGAACCTTTCTTTTGATACCTTTTCTATTCAGAGGCTGTAAGCTAAAAGTTATTTGCCTTGGGAGAGACAGCACTTGCTGGCTGTCTCTCTGGATCTGAGAGCTGTCCGTTATATCCCAGATGACATACCAACATCCCCATAATAGGTTACCAAAACATCAAATTTAAATCTAATAGGCTGCTGTTAGTTAAGTGTCTAGTTTAAACTGTCTGGGCAAAATTCAAAAACAGCCTGTTGTCTTGGCAACACTACAGCCTGGCCTCTCAATGCAATGTTTCAGTCTACGTACTGCATATACATCTGCATCTCTTTTTTATTAAACTCTAAGCACAGAAAAAACCCATCCTTTTAATAGCGAATTTTAGTAACACCATCTTTGCAGCACCCAGGACATTGGGGGTTGTTCAGGGTTATGTTTGTAAGTGGTCCTGGCAGAACTGGTGAGCAGGTTATTGTGTAATTGATTGCATTGAAGATGACACCTTCCATCATGTTACTGATGACTAAGATAAGGTGATGGGGCAGTAAGTGGTCAGTATTCACTGCTCCCATTGTGGTCTCCTCTACACTGGGGAGACTATACACAGACTGGGTCACCAAGTTGCAGAACACCTTCACTCAGTCCACAAGCAGGAACCCTGACCTTCCTGTCACTTGCCACCTCACCATCTTGATCTTGCACCCATCTGTCTGTCGTTGGCCTATTGCAATGCTCCAATGAAGCCCAATGCAAACTGGCAGAACAGCTTCTAATTCCTCCCATAGTCCAAAGATGTGTGGGTTAGATTGATTGGCCATGCTAAATTGCCCCTCAGTGTCAGGGGGATTAAGAGTGTAAATATATGGGATTGCAAGGAAAGGACCTTGGTGGGATTGTTGTCAGTGCAGGCTCAATGGGCCAAATAGCATCCATTTGCACTGTAGATTCTATGGGTTTGTGAACCTGGAGCACCCGGAGGAAACCCACGCAGACATGGGGAAAATGCGCAGAGTCTGCACAGACAGTGACCCAAGCCAGGAATCGAACCTGGGTCCTGGTGGTGTGTGACAACAGTGCTAACCACCGTGCTGCCACACCGTGGATGATGGAGACCTCAGGGGGAGGCTGAGATGGATCAGCCAATCTGGCTGGAGTTCGTCTCAGACACTTGAATCTTGTCTTTTGGACTCAAGTCCTGGGGTCATCTACCATGGAGGATGGCAATGCTCCTGGAGTCACCTTCTCCTCTTTAGCTTTGAATTGTCCAGCACCATCCATGGCTAATTATGTCTGACACTTTGTTGATTGTAAGCTCTGATGGTTCCACAATCCGTCATCCTAATGAGTGTGCTGTCTGTCGAGGGAGCTGGGGCCCAACTGCCCCTGACAGATAATTGGAAGATACCTTCATTACATCTCCAAGCTAAACTTGTCTCTGCCAAAGCAGAATTTGAGAGATTGTTAACTGGACAGCATCCAAAGTTGGCTCTGAATTGCAATGCCAAGAAAGGTGTCACATGTGGCTTTGTTCTGGGACATTTTATTCTCCAGCGCCAACACTTCCATCTTGCAGCTGTGCTCCGAGAGAGGACCGCCAGTTGTGAAAGTCAAAATCCATTCCCTAAAATGATATCGCCAGATGTTAAACGTATGAGCTGCCACTTTCTTCTCACTGAGGGCATTCCGGAAGAAACTGCATTTAAACATTTGCCACTTTTTCAAATTTATATTTCTTTGTTTACAGAGTATCTACCCATTGTAATTTTTTACTGTTCATTCCCGGGACTTGGGCCTCATCGGTTGGCCAGCATTTATTGCCCATCCCTAGTTGCCTGAGGGCAGCTGAGAGTCAACCACATTGCTGTGGCTCTGGAGTCACATGTAGGCCACACTGGGTAAGGATGACAGATTTCCTTTCCTACAGGACATTAGTCAAAGAGATGAGTTTTTCCGACAATTGAGAATGGTTTCAAGGTCATCAGTAGATTCTGAATTCCAGATTTTTTTTATTGAATTCAAATTCCACCATCTGCTGTGGTGGGATTCGAACCCAGGTCCCCAGATCACTAGCTGAGCTTCTGGATTAATAGTCAAGCGCTAATACCAACAGGCCATCGCCTCCCTCAGTTGGTGAATCTGTGAATGTCAACAGGACACAGTGTGTCACCTCTAAGACTATCGCTTCAGATCCCTAAGGGTGAATTTTCCTGACCCACCTGCCACGGGAATCGTAGCGGGCGGGGTCGGACTATAGGAAAGTCCTTGGGCAGGGTTTGTCGGTTTTGGGGCAACCGTGGCCAAAATATTCACCCCTGGGATTTACCAAGTTCAAAATTCAATGCAGCACTGACACTGCGCAGTTGGAGATACTAGGCAGGATTTTCTGTTCTGAAATTGCAGTCCAAAAGTGGGAGGGAAGTTGGCGTGACTTCCACTGGGGACCAGGTGACCAGACACGCAGATCCTGTACTGCCCGGTTCATTAACTGCGGATCCACAGGAAGCTCGTCGAATCCCATGGCAGGACGAGACAGAAGCGGCAAATCCCACTGTCACCTCATAGGTGCCAACACCCAGGCAGCCGTTCACTCTTCCACTCTGCTCTTTGAGTCTTCCCTCTGCCCCCAGCCTTGGCTCAGTCTAACCCCTTCCCTCTGCCCAGCCTTGGCACAGCTTGGCATGGTGACGGTGTGAAAGGAAGGCAAACGCAGCGTCCCCTAACCTGAAGAAGTAGGAAGGAGTCTCCCTCGCCACTTACGTACCATTGTGAAAATGAATGGGGGGACATTTCCGGCCATTCATGCTGGCGGGATTTTCCAGTCCCGTCGCAGTGAACGGAGACTTGGCTGAGCACCGAATTCTGCGTCGTCGCTTGCAGTGGCAGCGGGGCATCCACAGCAGGAAAATCCCAGCCTACGTTCTGAATTCCCATCAGCGGAGCGTGTCATTTAAAGGGGGAACAAGATTGTAGTTTCGATGAGCATGCATGAGATGCCAGCAGGGTTCCCGTCACAGCTCTGCTTTCCCAAGAACCAGATTGTAACCCAACTTCCTGACTTTGGGAAACTGAATCTTGGCCTCCTGCCAAACCTTGCTGCCCCGCACGCCACGGTTCCCGCTGCCAGCCAGGGGAAAGATTCCACCCACCATCTTTAAGATGAAATGTTCATTCCAAGTTCTATCTGGCCGCTCATATGGGCGTAAAAAATTCCATGACAATATTCCATGAACAAACAGGTATCTTGGCCCACATTCGGCCCTTGACCAGCAGATTACCCGGCCGTTATTACCGTCAGTCATTAAGCCGAGGTCCTATCTGTCCTCCCAAACGTGCCCACGGCACTGTTTTTGAAGAACAGCAGGGGGAGTTCTCCCTGGTTTCCTGGCCAACATTCATCCCTCAATCAACATCTCTACATTACCATGGCAATGGTCTCTATAGAATATCGGGGTAGTGGGAAAAGCCCAAGGCTTCTTGCACATGGCACTCATTACCCTTGTTAAAGGTCAGTGTCACACACAATGACTTAAAATTCTTGTATGAATGGGAGGGACACCCATCTCCGGTCCTCCAAGGTGTCCTTTCCCCAGGAGGGGTGGGGATGCCATATTAAGATGGAGGCCAAGCGAGGGTCTTAGCAGTGGTCTGCCGGCTCTGTCCTACAAAGGACAAAGTTCATTTAACATATAACTTCAATTCCTTCTCATGTTCACTGAGGTATCGAAGACATAGGCGGCAGGCCTTGGTAGCGGATGAGGAGAAGAGATTATTGCCACACTCTGGTGTCTGTTCGACTACACTGAGGGAGAATTTAGCATGGCCAATGCACCCTAACCAGCAAGCCTTTTGGACTGTGCGAGGAAACAGGAGCATCTGGATGAAACCCACGCAGACACAGGAAGAATGTGCAAACTCCGCACAGACAGTGACCCAAACTGGAAATCGAACCCAGGTCCCTGGAGGTAGCACCATGCCATCCCCTATGCATGGAGATTGTGCTATGTACATTGGTCAATATTTTTCCAGGCAATATTTTTCCATAAAGATCCTCGCCGTTGAAAGCCGGTGGTGAGTGGACAGTTGCCACCTGCAGCTGAAGCCTGAGCAACAAAGGCTGCCGCAATTATCCTATTATTTCAGCGGAACGTCAAGCAAATACGAAGAGATAGCGTTCGCCACAGGCATGCTGTCAACGCAACTAATTCCCTTTAAGTCATCAGAATGAAGTCTTTCATCCCTTTTTAACTAGACTTAATTGCATAAATCCTGCTTGTGTTTTAAAAACAATACACTGGGAAATGCTTCAGACACTATCAGCTGTAAAAAAAAATAAGGTTCCTTTCTCTATTATCCATTTAAAAAGCCGCTGTTAGCTTCAGTCTACTTTAAGCTGGCGGCTCTGTTAATTGAATATTTTTTCGAGGCGCTGACATTTAGTTTTTGTGGCAAATTTCAACGCATGTCTGCAGTGCAGTTTAGAGGGTGATCTCTTTGAAATGCATGGGAATTCTTAGACAGGGTGATAGTCTGAATGTTAACAAGCTGCTTACCCCCCCACCGGCCAGAGAGTAATAGAGGCACCGTCTCAAGATAAGGATTTGACCATTTAGAACGGAGGTGAGGAGGTTTTTTTTTCACTCAGAACCCTTGGAACTCTCTACCCCAGTGGGTCGTGTTTAGATACTCATCGATGCCACTGAAGATTGCAATCAATGGACTTTTGAACATTGGACTGGCTACCGTACAGGAGGTCAATCGGCCCATCAGGCTCATTCCAGCCCTCTGAAGGTGCAGTTTAGCTAGCCCCTTTCTCCCCCACTTCTCTGTAGACATCATAGAATTCTACAGTGCAGAAGGAGACCATTCGGCCCATCGAGTCAGCACCCTGACACTATCCCCATAACCCCTTGCATTTACCCTAGCTGGTTCCCCTGGCACTAAGGGGCCATTTAGTATGGCCGATCCACCTAACCCGCACATCTTTGATCTGTGGGAGGAAACTGGAGCGCCCGGAAGAAATGCACGCAGACACAAGGAGAACGTGCAAACTCCACACAGACAGTGACCCAAGCCGGGAATCAAAAACCGGGTCCCTGGCGCTTTGAGGCAGCAGTGATAACCACTTTGCCACCGTGCTGGCCCGACTTGCTACAAGGGAGGGTAGCCGAGTGGTCTCATCCCTAGACTATTAATCCAGAAACTCAGCTACTGTTCGAGCAACCCGGGTTCGAATCCAGCCATGGCAGATAGTGGAATTTGAATTCGATATCTGGAATTAAGAATCTACTGTTGACCATGGAACCATTGTTGGAAAAACCCAGTTGGTTCACCCTTGTCCCTTAGGGAAGGAAATCTGCCGCCCTTACCTGGTCTGACCTACATGTGACCCTAGAGCCACAGCAATGTGGTTGACTCTCAACTGCCCTCTGAAATGGCCCAGCAAGCCAGTCACCGCATCAATCACTTCAACAGCAGCTCACCACCATCTTCTCAAGGGTAACTGGAATCTCTGGAATTCTCTGCTAAATATTTTTAAGACGCGGATTGATGGGTTTTTGACAAGAGAGGGGATTAAGGGTTATGGGGAGAGGGCAGTAATGTGGAACTGAGCCACGACAGATCAGCCATGATCTTATTGAATGGCGGGCAGGCTCGAAGGGCTAGATGGCCTACTCCTGCTCCTATTTCTTATGTTCTTATGGACAATAAATGTTGGCCTAGCCAATGACGCCCATGTCCCACAACTGAATAAAAAAGAAAGGGGTGTAGGTAGGGTTGAATTTAGAAGACCAACCCACAGCAACAAATAACTCTATGGATCCATGGACTTTATTCCAGATCCTATTTCTTAGATTCCTCAGAGCAAGTTTTATAATATTTGACCCAATCAGTGCAAAGTGAAATCCCTCAGAAAAGCTATTCAATTAGGCTAGGGTGTGCTGGGGAACTAATGGAGAGTTAAATATAGATGCTGCTATCAGTAGGTAAATGACCCAGCAATGTACGACAAGGAAACTGTGTCCTGTTGGTAGCAAATCATCTTGAATTGTTGGATGGTTTACACTCCTCCATCATTAGTTGCTCAAAGATGGCTGGCCACCTTTATACTCTGCATGAGTTTCAAGAAACAAGCGCATTAGAGCTTTAATTACCAATTATACGCACCACAGAAAACTCAGGCATGCACGTAACAACATAAAGACCCCTCTAGCAACTTAGTGTTCTCAGAAATTGTTGATATTGTAATTTCTCTTTCAATAATTGCCGGTCTGTGGGGCGTGTGGGTAGTGGGGTGAGCTAATTTGCTCTTGCAGAGGCCAGCAGATTGGGCAGCATGGTGGCACAGTGGTTATCACTGCTGCCTCATACAGCCAGGGACCTGGGTTCAATTCCGGCTTGGTTCACTGTCTGTGTGGAGTTTGCACATTCTCCTTGTGTCTGCATGGGCTTCCTCTGGGTCCTCCAGTTTCCTGAGATGTGCAGGTTAGGTGGATTGGCTATGTTAAATTGCTCCTTAGTGTCAGGAGGACTAGGTAGGGTAAATGCATGGGGTTATGGAGATAGGGTCTGGGTGGGATTGTGGCTGGTGCAGACTTGATGGGCTGAATGGCCTCCTTCTGCACTGTAGGATTCTATGAAGATTCAATGAGCAGAGAAGCAATGGACCAGAAGTCTTCCTTCTCTACTGTAACTGTTCCATGATTTTATACTTTCTCTTTGCCTCTACTTTTCTCTCTATCTTCACCTGAAATTTCTTCCTCTTTCTCTCTTAATTTGACTTTCCTTCCTTCCTCTATTTTTCTTTCTGTATCTGAGTCACTCTGTTTCCTTCTCTATCATTTCTCCTTTCTATCTCAATCCTGAACTTGTTTATGGTGACGGATTGTAAATCCTGCCCCTTCATCAGAGGTCCAGGTGCCTTCACCACTTTATTAGTTCACACTTTGCAGCAAAGTACGGCACAGAACTCACCGGAGTTTAGTAAAGTGAGAGGGGATCTCATGGAAACGTATAAAATTCTAACAGGTTACACAGGGTAGATTCAGAGAGAATAGTCCTGATGGTGGGCAAGGGTAGAACTAAGGGTCATAGTTTGAGGATAAGGGGTAAACCTTTTAGAACAAAGGTGAGAAATTTCTTCACCCAGAGAGTGGTGAAGGTGTGGAATTCACTGCCACAGAATGCAGTTGAGGCCAAAACATTGTCTGATTTCAAGTAGAAATTATAACGTGTAGATGCTGGCGTTAGACTGGGGTGGGCACAGTAAGAACTCTCACAACACCAGATTAAAGTCCAATAAGTTTATTTGGAATCACAAGCTTTCGGAGCGCTGCTCCTCCCTCAGGTGAGTCACTCTCCTGATGAAGGAGCAGTGCTCCAAAAGCTTGTGATTCCAAATAAATGTGTTGGACTTTAACCTTGTGTTGTAAGAAGAAATTAGAGATAGCTCTTGGGGCTGAAGGGATCAAGGAAAATGAAAGGAAGGCAGGGTCAAATTGAATTTGATGATCAGCCATGATCAAGATGAATGACGGGCTGAATGGCTTTCTCCTGCTTCCAGTTTCTATGTTTTCCAACAGATGGGTGAAGGAGGTAAGCATTTCCACCAATATTCCTCTCTGCTACATTTTAGCTCATAAATTTAGCTGTAATCCAGTCCCGTCACGATTGGGAAATTTTGAAAATTAAAGCATTGATCTGATATTCTTTCACCTCCGCTGTGATAGTCACTACAATAATTTTTTTTAATATCGATTTGATATTAAGGTCTCCATCCAAAGTTGTCACTTTTTCAATTGGAGAAGTCATTTCACAAGTCCTGCTTTGCAGGTGCCTGAGCTCTGAATCTCTAAGTTAATGAAACAGGACTATTAATTCGTCGCAAGCCACAATATATCATTTTATATTTGCTCCAGGTGCAACTCATAACTGAGGATAAGCGAACACTGCACAAGCAGTGAGCACACGAGCTTGTGGATCAGTAGCTGGTGCTGCATCGCCGCACATTCACAGAAACCAATCTAGCCTTTGCTGAAGATTAGGAGGTTGAAGAGAATGGCTGCACCTAATCTAGCCGTGGATAATTCCAAACGCAAACTCACAGATACAGCACGCTGAAGCTCCGTACTGGCAAGTAGTCACTCAAGCAGTAATCTCCTCAGTACGACTCAAACTAATCTATTTCCCGTCCAAATAAGTTACATTCAACCATCGCCCATTGCTCAGGCAGCACTTGGGAATAATTCTGCTTTAACCACTTACATCACCACTGATCCCATCTTTTGTCTCTTTTCCCAGCAGTATCCCCATTTTCCTTGCCCTATCATCCCTTCTGTTGTTTGATTTCATTTTATTTATTTATTAATAGGTTTACATTAACACTGCAATGAAGTTACTGTGAAAATCCCCTACTCGCCACACTCCGGCACCCATTCGGGTACACTGAGGGAGAATTTAGCATGGCCAATGCACCTATCAAGCGCATCTTTTGGACTGTGGGAGGATACTGAAGTACCCAGAGGAAACCCAAGCAGACACGGGGAAAACATGCAGGCTCCGCACAGGTAGTAACCGGGAATCAAACCCAGATCCCTAGCACTGTGAGGCAGCAATGCTAACTGAAAGGCTCTAGGTAAATGCAAACTTTTTTTTAAATGAATGCTCTGTTAAGGAGGAGATCTTGTGGTTCAGTGGGTTGCACCCCTACCTCTGAGCCCGGAGCTCCGGGTTCAAGTCCTGCTCCAGGACTTGATGACAAAGGAAGGCGTGTATGGAATGTAGCCAAACAGGTTGGCACTAATTTGTAAATCCTTCTGGAGTGTACATATTACAAGAGTGTACATATTACAGAGAAAAAGGTGCTGGAAGTCTTAAAGAGCATCAAGATAGATAAATTCCCAGGACCTGATGAAGTGTATCTCAGGACATTGTGGGAGACTAGGGAGGAAATTGTGGGTCCCCTAGCCAAGATATTTGAATCATCGATAGTCACGGGTGAGGTGCCTAAAGATTGGAGGGTAGCAAATGTTGTGTCTTTGTTTAAAAAGGGCTGCAGGGAAAAGCCTGGGAACTACAAGCCAGCGGGCCTCACGTCTGTAGTGAGTAAATTTTTGGAAGGCATTTTGAGAGGCAGATGGAGTCTAATTTGGACAATTGTGTGGTGATGCGTTTTGGTAGATTGAACCAGGGCAGGACTTATTCAGTTAATGGTAGGACGTTGGGAAGAGTTACAGGACAAAGAAGTCGAAGGGTACATATTCATAGCTCCTTGAAAGTGGATCACAGGTGGACAGAGTGGTGAGGAAGGCATTTAGCATGCTTGGTTTCATTGGTCAGAACATTGAGTACAGGAGTTGGAATGTCTTGTTGAAGTTGTACAAGACATTGGTAAAGCCACACTTGGAATACTGTCTGCAATTCTGGTCACCCTATTAAAGAAAGGATACTATTAAACTAGAAAGAGTGCAAAAAAGATTTACTGGGATGCTACCGGGACTTGATGGATTGAGTTATAAGGAGAGGCTGGGTAGACTGGGACTTTTTTCTCTGGAGCATGGGAGGGGTGACCTTACAGAGGTCTATAAAATAATGAGGGGCACAGATTGGCTAGATAGTCAATATCTTTTCCCAAATGTACGGGAGTCTAAAACTAGAGGGCATAGGTTTAAGCTGAGAAGGGAGAGATACAAAAATGTCCAGAGGAGCAATTTTTTCACACAGAGGGTGGTGAGTGTCTGGAAGAAGCTGCCAGAGATAGAAGTAGGGGCAGTACAATTTTGTCTTTTAAAAAGCATTTAAATAGTTACATGGGTACGATAAGCATAGGGGGGTATGGACCAAATGCAGGCAAGTGGGATTAGCTTAGGGGTTATGAAAAAAAGGCGGCATGGACAAGTTGGCCAAGGTTTCCATGCTGTAAATCTCTATGACTCTCTGACTCAATGGCTTACATCAAAGCAGATGGTAAGAATGGGACAGGGACTTGGCCAGCTGTGTGGTGGAAAGATATACACCAACTTGACTGACCCTGGCTGGAGGTGGTATACATGCATGAGGTCAGGGGTCAAGGTCGTTGGCGTCAGCACAGCATGGGACATTTGGACCTAATGATTTTCTTAAAAAAGGGACTGACAGAATGTGACCATCTCTTAATGCTGGCGTGACAACAGCATTCTTGGTGTACTGACAAGTCTTCTGTTTACACCCATGTTCAGCACGGTCATTTTCATAAGCTCAGCGGAGGAGACAAAAAGTTTCAATTTATTGCCGCTCGTCCTGACCTGGGCTTGTTATCACGGCAACAAGATCATTGGCCGCCTGATGACCTGCAGGGGCTATGGGGTTGCTACTGCGTCTGTTTAAATGCGATCGCTGCTTATATACTTTCGTATACAGGGCTATAACAGTGGCAGGCTAAAGGAGACAAACTGTGGTCACAGAGACAGGACTACATGCTGAGTGAAGTGAACACATCCTGTGCAAAAACCCTGTGAGCAACCAATCATGCTATGACTCTCCATAACACTACATTCTGCACCCTCTTCATCCCTTCTCCCCTATATACCCTATGAATGGTATACTTTGTGTACCCCACAAGAAACAATACTTTTCACTGTGTCCCAATGCACATGACAATAAGTCAAATCAAAATCAAATCAAGGCATCATAGTATGTGGGGGGGGGGGGGGGGGGGGGGGGGAGAGACCAAGGAAGGACAATACAGCAACTAAAGAAAATATGGTTAACTCAATGACAATTCTTTTTTCCCTTTACATACGTTAAAATTGTTCCTATTGGTGAAAAGATCCAAAATTAGAAGGTGCTGCTTTGAGATGATTAACAAGAGAGTCAAATGTTAGATGAGGGTGGCATAGTGCTAGAGTGGTTAGCTGCCTCACAATGCCAGGGACCCGGGTTCGATTCCTGGCTTGGGTCACTGTCTGTGCAGAGTCCACACATTCTCCCTGAGTCTACATGAGTTTCCTCCGGGTGCTCCGGTTTCCTCCCACAGTCCGAAAGATGCGCAGGTTAGGTGCGTTGGCCATGCGAAATTCTCACTCAGTGTACCCAAACAGGAGCCGGAGTGTGACGTCTAGGGGATTTTCACAGTAACTTCATTGCAGTGTTATTGTGAGCTTACTTGTGACACTAGTAAATAAACGTACGCCTTTTTAGTCAGCAAGTGGTTATGATCAGGATTGCAGAGGAACCTGGGGCTACGTGTGTACAAATCATTAACAGTGGCAGCATGTAGATGTGTTTCTGTGATCGCAGCTCATGTTCTTTTCCCTGTCATTGTTTTAATCCTGTACAAGCAGCAAATGCATTGAAACAGACGCACTAACAATCTATAGCCCCTGCAGCGCAGCACATCAGACCGCTGACTATCTCGTTGCCGTGACAGCAAGCCCAGGCCAGCAATAAATCCAAACTTCTTTTCTCCTTTGAGGAAGCAGTTAATAAGGTATGCAGGACCCAGGGCTTTATTAATAGGTACGCGGATGACTGTCCAAAGGTTATGTTAAACTCTTCTAAAGCGCTGATTCACTCTCAAATAGAGCACTGCGCCCAATTCTGCATGTCATATTTTTAGGATGGATGCAAAGGCTTTAGAGAAGAGGGAGAAAAGATTCACGGGAAAGGATCCAGGAATGAGGGACTTCAGATATGAGGGTAGCCTGGAGAAGCTGTGGATCAGGGGAGTCTGAAAGGAGGTTTGATCCAAGTGTTCAAAAGCCAAAAGTGGGCCAGACAGAATAGACAGAAATGCCGGAATTTTACCAGTACTCCTGCCCCATCTGGGGGCAGACGAGGCTCGGAGAGCGGCATTCTCCATTGGCCTCAGGCGGGATCGTACGAACTTCGGGCGGATGTGCTGGGAAAATTCCACCCAGAGAAATGGATCCCCCTGTGAAAGGGTTGAGAACCAGAGATCAATCCAAGGGGAAATTGCAAAAGAAGCTAAGGCAATGTGTGGGAAAACTTGTTTATACGCTGTATGTGTTGAGGGTCTGGTACGTGCTGCCTGAGCGTGTGGTATCATAGAGTCATAGGGTCATAGGGTCATAGTGGCAGCAGATTCAATCACGGTTTTCAAAAGGAAATTGAATAGTCAAGTGAAGGGACAAATTTGCAAGGCAGCGGGACTAACCAAACTGAATGGGCCTACCTTATATTAAGCTGATCTTCCTCTACGCCCTAGCTGTGTCTGTAACACCGCATTCTGCACTCTCTCCTTTCCTTTTACTCTGTGAATGGTAATGTTTTGTTTGTATAGTGTGCAAGAAACAACACTTTTCACTGTATCCCAATACAGCAAAGCAAATCAAATCAAAAAGTGCAGAGAGTTGGGCTGGGTTTGACAGGTCGAATAGCCATCTCTGTGCAGTGGCCATTCTATGATTCTATTAGTCTACAATGAGCTAACCGTGGTGTTGAATGATAAAACTACACTGGTAAGAAACCATGGAGCTATACCTTGCTGAATTCCTCTTCTGCGAGGGTTTAATTTTATTTAATTCCAGCAAATCCAGCAGATTTAATCGATCCAATGATTATTCTGAATAGATTCAGGAAGGAGAAATGCTGCCTTTTCATATCACTGATAATGGAAGGCAAGGCTCAGTGGCAATGTGGCCAAGGAATGGAAAAATACTTTTACTAAACCAATACTAAGAAACAGCAGCAGCTTTCAATTAGATGAGGGCAATGATAACATCTGTATTTGCATAAAAGATCCCTTTGTGCGATTAATGATTAACATCAAAAGTAATTATTGTACATAGCTCCCTTGGGTTCATTATTTGCAGACTACAAGCTATAAAGGGATTATGTTTTTATTGCTTCTGAACTCTCAATGCTTTCCTTTACGAAAGGGGCAATGACTTCGCAGAAGAGTACATTTCAATGTCTTTTCGCAGGAAGTCAGAATGTCACATGTCCCGTTTTGCCACAACACGTCCAAACAGTTGCAAGATCAGCCCGCCACAGGATTCATGTCAACGTGTCACGTATTTGGCAAACCACATGAAAAAGGAGGCTGTGCCAACTCACCTTCCATGAAGAAAGCATTCTTGAACCGAAAGCTTTCTTCCTCAAACAGTATCAATAAACCAGGAACCAAGACACATTTTAGAGATTTACAGCATGCAAACAGGCCCTTTGGCCCAACTTGTCCATGCCACCCAGTTTTTACCACTAAACTAATCCCAATTGCCTGCATTTGGTCCATATGCCTCTATACCCATTTTACCCATGTAAATGCTTCTTAAAAGACAAAATTGTACCCACCTCTATTACTACCTCTGGCAGCTCGCTCCAGACACTTACCACCCTCTGAGTGAAAAAATTGTCCCTCCAGACCCTTTAGTATCTCTCCCATCTCATCAAAAACCTTTGCCCTCTAGTTTTAGACTACCCTACCTTTTGGGGAAAGATTATCTAGCTGATCTGTGCCCCTCATTATTTTATAGACCCTTTATAAGATCACCCTTCAGCCTCCTACGCTCCAGATGAAAAAGTCCGATCTATCCAGTCTCTCCTTGTCTTGGTTGCATCCTAGTTCAATGTCAGGGCATCAGAGGGAGAAATATTCCCTAAATTCGGCAAAGGCCAATAGCAGGCAGGAAAAGCAATGCCAGCGACTTTCTCCACCGTATAGTTCATGACAGAGAGATAAAAAACAGCAAGGGGCAGTCCCCATGAGGTCACGCTGATGGGGTGGGCCTTGATTGAGTTAACCTGCTGAATGCAGGTTGTCGAAGTCCAGCATTTTTAAAGGCTGTCCCAGTGCATGCAGGATTCACTTGGGACCCCCCTCCCCCAACCTCATCCCACCCCATGCATACCCCCCCCATCCCCGGGCACTGCCCCCAGGCACGACCCTCTGCCCGCTGAGCGATGTACTGACCCAAGCTCCTCTGGGAGGGCTGCTCGCCTCAGGAGACCAGGCGGTTTTCAAGCTGGTCTGCCCTCACACCAGCGTGAATGGGCTTTGTTAAGCGGGGCGGATTCAGGTACAGAGGCCTGATAATGAGGACAGAAATGTTGGGAAACATGTTAAATTATTGGTGGGGGGGGTGGTATGGGTGGAACAACCACTTTAACGCCAGTGTGAAACGTGATTTCGACACGGCAGCACAGTGGTTAGCACTGCTGCCTCACCGCGCCAGGGACCCAGTTCAATTCTGGCCTCTGGTCACTGTCCGTATGGAGTCTGCACGTTCTCCCTGTGTCTGCATGGGTATCCTCTGGGTGCTCCAGTTTCCTCCCACAGTTCAAAGATGTGCAGGTTAGGTTGATTGGCCATGCTAAATTGCTCCTTAATGTCAGGGGAACTGGGAGGGTAAATAAGTGGGGTTAAGGGGATAGGACAGGACCTGGTTGGGATTATTGTCGGTGCAGTTCTGATGGGCCAAATGGCCTCATCCTGCACTGTAGATTCTATGATTCAATGAGTTTGAGAGATTTTCCCTCTGCCAAGCCTGTCCAACAGAAACAGGAGCAGAAAACCCCAACCGTGGGTTGATAGAGCACAGAAGGGACTATTTAATTAAACCCACTAAACTCTTTCCTTCCCATTGCCTGCAATCCTTTTCAAATCCGCATCTAATTCCTCATTACTGTGCTTGAGTGCTCATTTTATTTGCTGTTTTCAACGTGGAGTGGGACTTGAACCCATTACCTTGTGACTCAAGACGAAAGAGCGCTACTCAAGAAGCCACAAAGAGCCCTGAAATAGCCAGACGTTGAGATCAAGTCATTAATACAATCCCCTTTAAAGCAGCTACACATTAAATCTTGAGCCAAAGCTTTTACCTGCATGACTCCAGGCAGTCTAATAGTCAAGCACAGTCAATGTCCATCATTGAGGTTATTAAGAGACCAGGCTCATTTTATAGGGTTCAACATCGCGGACCGAAGTAAAGGACAAATGTGTTCTTCAAGACAAAAGCATAGCCCAGTTGTTGCTCTGCAGAATACCACTCACAGAAAAAGCACTTAAGTGGAAATTTGATTGATAAATGACAACATTCCTCCCACCTATGTTTAGGAAAATGCGAGCTAGCATCCGTTATCTGTGACGTGACAACATGACACTGAGAGAATCATAATTATTATTGGGCAGATTCAATGTACACTGATGGCAGGGAATTGTACTTGACAGCCAGTCAGAGTTAATTGTGATCACAACTTGTAGGATGACTCAGGGGAGGTTCCGGCAGGTGCGCTGCATTTGGATTTTCAAAACAAAAATTCTATAATGTGCCGCATAATTGGGCAGCACGGTGGCACAGTGGTTAGCATTGCTGCCTCATAGCACCAGGGATCCAGGTTCAATTCCGGCTTTGGGTCACTGTCTGTGTGGAGTCTGCACGTACTTCCCGCGTCTGTGTGGGTTTCCTCCGGTTCCCTCCCACAGTCCAAAAGATGTGCTGGTTGGCCATGCTAAATTCTCCCTCAGTGTTACCCGAACAGGCGCCGAAGTGCGGCGACTAGGGGGTTTTCACAGTTACTTAATTGCAGTGTTAATGTAAGACGACTTACGACACTGATAGATAAAACATAATAAGTTATTACACAAAATTAGGGCTCAGTACAGTGGGGATAATATATCAGCATGGATTGGGGATTGACGGAAAGCAGAGAGCAGGAATGGACAGGCCATTTTCATGTTGGCACACTGTAACAAGCACCACAAAGGCCAGTTCTTTAGCCCCAGCAACAGAATCGCCAATGAATTTGATAAGGGGAGCGAGTATAATATCTCCAAGTGTGCTGACTGCATCATGTTAGGTGGAAGCTAAACTGTGAGGATTGTGCAGGGAAGCTGCAAAAGTAATTAAATAGTGAGTGGGCAAGAAAGTGGCAGATCGAATATGACATGGAGAAATGTGACGTTTGATTTGATAAGTAGAAAAGCAGGATGAAAGCAAATTACTGCGGATGCTGGAGTCTGAAACCAAAAGAGAAAATGCTGGAAAATCTCAGCAGATCTGGCAGCATCTGTAAGGAGAGAAAAAAGCTGACGTTTCGAGTCCAGATGACTCTTGTCAAAGCTTTGACAAAGGGTCATCTGGACTAGAAAAAGAGGGTTTTATTTAAATGGTGAGAGGTTGCAAAATGTTGGTATTCATTGGGATCTAAGACTCCTTGTATACAAGCCACAGAAAGTTAATGGACAGATACAGCAAGACATTGGGAAAGCAAATCAGTTGTAATACAAGGCTGTAATAATAGGTTGTAATACAAAGATGGTAGCCATGATGTGGAGGTGCCGGCGTTGGACTGCAGCGGGCACAGCAAGAAGCCTCACAACACCAGGTTAAAGTCCCAACAGGTTTATTTGGTATCACGAGCTTTCAGAGCTCTGCTCCTTCATCGGGTGAGTGACTCTGAAAGCTCATGATTCCAAGTAAACCATTTAGACTTTAATCAGGTGTTGTGAGACTTCTTGCTGTATTACAAAGAGTTTGGGGTCTTGGAGTCAGGGTCTTTTTAGTACAATTGTACAGGTGAGACCACACCTGGAAGACTGTTGTATTCAAGTGGCCAATGGCCTAAATAACTAGGCCCAATATTAAATTGGGCACTTTAAATTAATCCACAGCTAAACAGCTTCTGCAGACAAAAAATCTGATCGAACTTGGACAGGACAAGGTTACCACAGGTCAAAAGCCAACAGGGACCAGTCCAGACATGTCTTGCATATTGAACAGATTAAAAATGGGGGACTTATTATGAACCATAATCCATTTCAACCAGAATAATTGAAAAGACCTTGGGCACAATGTCCTGGCCTTTCATGCCAGTGGGATTTTCTGGACTTGATGCAGTGAGCGGAGATTTGGCTATGCGCCAAATTCATTGTCTGTGCTTGTAGCAGTGGTGCGGTGTGAACGGCTGGTAAGATTGCATCCGTTCCTCAGTTTCAGCCACGGTCCCTGCTTTTAATCATATCCTGAGAAGAGATATGTACAATTACGATGACCTGGCCTCACCCCATTGGGTGCTGTGACACCCGTCCTGTCATCCCAAACACCAGAGAATATTCCAGAAGGGCTCAGAAGGGGGAACAGAAACGGACATCTTGAGACAAAGCCCAGCAAAGACACGGCTGGCCTGCTGTGACCTGTGACTCAAGATGATGGAAGGGGATGTGGGAGATCCACTTCACCCCAAGAAGAGCCTGAATTCATATGTTGACACAAGCTTGAATTGAATCCAACTGAATCCAATATTCTGGTCAAGTTCACCAGAGCAGGCAGTACATGTGTTTTTCAGACAATCAGCCTAGCCAGGTGAAAAGTTAATTTATTGAGGCACTACCGTACGGTTTTGGGCTCCTTACCTATGAAGGATGTTCTTCCCTCACAGGAAGTGTATTGAAGGTTCACCTGATTGATTCCTGGAGTGAGGAGGCTAGCTTATGAGAGAGATTGAGAGATTGGAACTGGAATTTTACCAGTATGCATGACTCGGAATTGGGGCGGGCGGGGCTCACAGAACGGAATTCTCTGTTGGCCTTGTGCAGGATTTTACGAGCCTTACCCGAACAAGATCGTGAAATCCCGGCCTGTATATTCCTGCCAGTTAGAAGAATGAGTTATCTCATTGAAGCATTTACTATTCTGAGAGGATTCGATCGGGTCGATGTGGGAGGACGCCTCCTCTGACTGAGGGTCTAATGCAGTGGGGGAATTTCCTGGGGCCCCAGTATCCCAACTCTGACTTTGACACAAGACTGGCTGCTGGTTCCCATCTTTTGAGGGGAATTCTGCAATCCACCTTTTTGGCTAAGATGCAAATGGGATCAAGCCTTGGAGGAGCTGTAATCCCTTCTCCAATCAGCTTGGATCATGTAGATCAAGCCCAAGACAGGAAGAGGCGCGCCTGTCTTGTCAGCTTGGATATGGAACGTTTCACTTGTTGAGACTTTGAATAGGACCCCGAGAGATTAATGACGGGATAACAGGAGACGAGAGAATCGGTCAGCCTTTTGGACCCTTTTGAGGCAAGAGGTGTCCCTGACAGGCTTTGGAGGCAGAGACAGAAGCCATGAGGGTGGGCTGAAGAAAGGAGGAGGAGCTTGAAGTTATTAGGGTGGGGTGAAGAAAATAGGAGGAGCCAGGAGACATGAGGGTGGGGTGAAGAAAGGGAAAGAGTTTGAAGACTTGAGGACAGGTTGGAGAAGTGGGAGTCGGGGAGGAACGGAGCCGGGAGCCACGAGGAGCAGAAGGGGGAGAACAGTAGCAAGCAGAAGAAACAGGGTCCCTGGGATTGCAAACTGTAATCCAGTGAGAACAAGGGCCAAAAATAGAACAGTCAAAGCCCTTGATGGTGTCCGGAGAATGAGGGAGGGTGATTGGAATAGGAATACAGTTACCAGAGACCATGAGGGAGCACCTGGAGAGCACCCCTATGCCCAATCAGCCACTATTAAGGACGATATCCTTCATGATCTCGATGACATAGAGAGATAAAGTAACTGATATGTTTGCGATTAGCAATAACTAACAGTTGGTGCTACTGGACTCAAGGCATTCCTGCTCCTGTTACTCTACAGTGAACACGTTACCCTGGTGATTCAGGATCAGCAATTGAGCTCGTCAGCGATCTGGTATGTCTGGAGTGTTGGGTGATGGTTGTCCATTGACAAGAGCTCCTTGCTGTGAGTTAAACCTTTTTTACAAATATATATGTGGTGCTGGTGGAACAAAGAGTCATTGTTTTGGAACCCATTCTGTACGTTTAAATTGCTCCTCACCAGAGAACGAGGAGGCACTGGGTCGGCCATTTTGAAATGAGCTGAGATAAAATGTCTTCACTTGTGGATCCTGGGAAATCTCTACCTCATAGAGTTGTGGATGCTCAGTCAATTCTGAACAGAAATCGATCAGCTTTTGGATATTACGGGAAATCAAAGGACACGGGGATAATGTGCAGTTGAGTTACAGATCACCCATGGTCTTGTTGAACAGTTGAGTGGGCTCAAGGGCTGAATGCTTTGCTCCTGCTCTTGCTTCTGAAGATCTTAAACCAGATGAGGGCTGGAAAGTAGTACTAATTAACCAATCCAAAAATACACACCATAAACAGCTTCAGAACTAAAGATAAATCATAGAGTCCCTACAGTGCAGAAGGTGACCATTTGGACCATTGAGTCTACACTGACCACAATCCCAACCAGACCCTACCCCCATAACTCTACTTATTTACCTTGCTAGTCCCACCTGAAACTAAGGGGCGATTTACTATGGCCAAAAAGCGTAACCTGCACATCTTTGGACTGTGGGAAGAAACCAGAGCACCCGGAGGAAACCCATGCAGACACAGAGAGAATGTGCAGACTCCACACATTCAGTCACCCAAAGCCAGAATTGAACCCAGGTCCCTGGCGTTGTGAGGTAGCAGTGCTAACCACTGTGCCACCGTACCACCCTCAACTGATAGTTGTGTCAGACAGATTACTCCCAAATGCCTTGTACCCCAATGCCTTGGAGAATAGCTCGTTCCTCCTCGGCAGCCATAAGGAGAACGGCAAAGCAAAAACAATAGCTTGCATTCATATAGCACCTTTCACGTAGTGAAGCAGCCCATAGAATGCCACAGAATTAGACAGAAGTTCAACACTGAGCCACGTAAAGAGGCGATCAGATGGGTTAAGGAGGTTGGTTTTAAAGAACATCTTAAAGGGAGGTAAATCCATTGAATTCAGTTAGAGAGGGTGCAGAATATAGGGTGGGATTCTCTGGCCACACTCGCCCCAAAACCGGAAAATCCTGCCCGAGGTCATTGCACCTGTGCAAGGTCCGTTCCCCCACCCCGGCTACCCCCGGGATGGGAGAAATCCCCCCGTAGTGTTGCAGTCACCTTTACGATGAAGAGAAAGATCAGGCTACAGTTTTAAGAGCACAGAATGAGAGTAAAAGGTTGAGTTAGAGGGTATGCTAGGGAAAGCTCGTAAGAAGTCGCCTCACGCCAGGGGTATCTTGAATCCAAGACCTGGGCATTGATTTAACATCTTCATGACAGAGATCGCCACGGAAAATAAATAGAGGGCCTCAAAATCCAGTGTTGCTGTTACCTCAAAATTAATTCAGACTTGGGAGGCAGGGTGCCTCAGGGTTCCTGTGCCTCTTGCTGAAGATTAAAAGAATGAAGATTTATGCTTCAGGATTTGACGAGAAGGTGTAATTCCACATGCGCTGGCCTTGCTTTCATCACTTCAATATTCACTTTGATACTCACCTTCATCCTGCGGCAGAATGTATTCATCGTGTTCCAAAATCAAGAAAATCTATTCATATCCTAGCAACCTGTAACTACACTCACACAAACGGCATTCAAGTCGTTCTGCTGTGTTGTTGGCACGTCAGGAAACTGTGGCAACCACGGGCGAAATGTCGATGCGATGCCACGCTTGTGTGGAGTTCATCTCCCTGGAATAATGCTGAAGGATAACATCCTCTCACAAAACTCAGGGAAACGCAGAAACATGGAAAACTCGCAGCACGGGGTAAGGCCATTTGGCCCATCCCGTCTGTGTGACAGCCAACAAAAAGCAATCCAACCTTGTTCCATCTTCCCACTCTCAGTCCATAACCCTGTATGTGATGACACTGGAATGAACGGTTGAGGATCTGGTATCTTGTTGGAGTTTCGGAGGATGAGGGGGAGATCTTATTAAAACTTAGAGGGTACTGCAAGGTCTGGATAGAGCGGACATGGAGAGGGTGTTTCCACAAGTGGGAAAAACTAGAATTAGAGGGCACAACCTCAGGCTAAAGGGATGAACCCTTAAAACAGAGATGAGGAGGAATTTCTTCGGCCAAAGAGTTGAAAATTGACTCAAACTCCCTCTAAGCTTTCTGCCAATTATTCTAAATTTATTCCCCCTGTTTATTGATCTTCACAAGAGAAGATTTGTTAACTTCTGTCACAGGATGTGGGTATCATTGGCAAATACCGTCGCTGGCATTTGTTGCCCATCCCTAATTGCCCTTGAACTGAGTGGTTTGTTCGGTCATTTCAGAGGGTATTTCAGAGTCAACCACATCGCTGTGGCTCTGGAATCACATCTAGGCCAGACCAGGTAAGGACGGCAGATTTCCCTTCTGAAAGAACATCAGTGAACCCGATGGGTTCTTGTGCCAATCGACAATTGTTTCGTAGTCATCATTAGACTTTCAATTCCAGATTCTTAATGAACTTGAATTCCACCACCAACTGCCGTGGTGAGATTCAAACCACTGTCCATGAGGGTCCTTGGATTACAGGTGCAGTGACAAAGAACAACGAACAAAGAAAATTACAGCACAGGAACAAGCCCTTTAGCCCTCTAAGCCTGCATTGACCACACTGCCCAACTGAACTAAAACCCCCACGCGGGAATGTGGAACTGAGCCACGACAGATCAGCCATGATCTTATTGAATGGCGGGGCAGGCTCGAAGGGCCAGATGGCCTACTCCTGCTCCTATTTCTTATGTTCTTATATCATTCCATTTCCATCCTATTCATGTATTTGTCAAGATGCCCCTTAAAACTCGACAATATCACCTCGCCACTGTTCTAATGTGAATTTAGGAGTCGGCCATTTAGCCCTTTGAGCCTGCTTCACCATTCAATGAGATCATGGCTGGTCAGTTTTGGCCTCAACTCCACGTTGCCATCTGCACCCCCACCCCCACCCTCCCCAACCAGTTCCCCCCAACCCTCAATTCTCTTATCTTTCAGAAATCTGTAAACTCTGCCTTCAATCACCCAGCATCCACTGCTTTTCTCCACAAATCATATCCTGATTTAAATAACCATACACAGCAAGATTAATCAATTGTTCCATTTCTGTAGCTACTAATGGCTGAGTTTCTGCCAATCTACGTTCCACCACTGTCTCATCCCTACACACAGTGGCACAGTGGTTAGCACTGCTGCCTCACAGTGCCAGGGACACAGGTTTAATTCCGGCCTCGGGTGACTGTCTGTGTGGGGTTTGCACATTCTCCCCATGTCTGTGTGGGTTTCCTCTGGGTGCCCTGGCTTCCTCCCACAGACTGAAGATGAGGTTCGGTGGATTGGCCACAGTAAATTGTACTTTAGTGTCTAAAGGTGTGCACGTTAGGGGGATTAGCCACAGTAAATGGACAGGGTTACAGGGATAGGGCAGAGGGGAGGGCTCTGTATGGTTATTTAAATCAGGATATGGTTTGGGGGCAGTTTTGCTGTCCTTATCTGAGCCCTTGCTATAGAGGGAGTAAAGTGAAAGTTTACCAAGCTGATTCCTGGGAAGGCAGGTCTGTCATATGAGGAGAGACTAAGTCAGTTAGGATTATATTCATTGGAGTTTAGAAGAGTGAGAGGGGATCTCGCAGAAACTTACAGGGTTAGACAGGCTAGATTCAGAAAGAATGTTCCCGATGGTGGAGGAGTCCAGAACTAGGGGGTCATAGTTTGAGAATAAGCGGTAAACCTTTTAGAACTGAGGTGAGGAGAACTTTCTTCACCCAGAGGATGGTGTATGTGTGGAATTCACTACCACAGAATGCAGTTGAGGCCAAAATGTTGTCTGATTTCAAGAATAAATTAGATACAGCTCTTGAGGCTAATGGGATCAAGGGATATAGGGGGTAAGGGGGAATCAGAATATTGAATTTGATGATCAGCAATGATCAAAATGAATGGCGGGGCAGGTTCGAAGGGCCAAATGGCCTATTCCTGCTTCCAGTTTCTATGATCCTCACATTTGGGAAACCCAAAGTCAGCAGGGCCTTTTGAAATGAATGCTGAATTCCAACAGATCCCATTTTCGCTGCAGCAAAGGTCTTATCTCACTGTCTCGGAGCTATCAATCTTTATGGAAGTCATAAGTGCTGTCGAAGGATAGATAGGACCTGTAGAACTGCCAAGGTGCCAAGCTATTTGAATAGCCAATACTTTAAAGAAAGGAAAAGTCATACTTGCCTCTGTCTGTGAGAGTTGAAATAAAAATTCTGGCAGTTTTAATAGTTGTTTGTTGACATACCCCTAAGTGCTACCATTATAGATATATTGGCAGTTGGCTGCTTTCCACAGCCTATCATTATCACCAGGTCACAGTTGTGAGTTGACAGCTCAAATGGGATTAGCTGTCTTTGATGTGGGGTTATGAATATAAGTCTGTTTGATAAGGGAATGAGTATTTAAGGGCATTTAAGTGCTTTAAATGGGCTTTCACGAATGGCACTGTGTTTTATGCCGTGAACTCCATAATAGATACTAAGAACTTTATTTTATTTCATCGCAGCTTGGCTCCTGAGATCTGCCCAAGGTGGATACTGGGTGAGTTGGCATGGAGGATGTAATGGCAAGGGGTGGGGAATGAGGCATGAGTTGGAGTTAATTTTTCATAGGCTCTATAAGGGGCTATGGAGATGGGTGGGCACAGACATTGGCATCGAGAATGAGAGGCCTTTGCAGGGGTTGGGTGGGGAGCATGGGCTAGAATGAGTTGGTGTGCCTGGGCATAAGAAATGGGTGGGAAGTAACAGTGTGTGAGGGGGTGGGGAGGAATAGAGGACCAAACGTTTTAGAAAACAACTTAGATGAAACTGGAGAGAGCCAAGGCGAATCAACCACTTCGAAACAACCTGCCTTGGCTCTCGGCAGTCCCTCTGGCCAACTATAATGTGCATCTGGGAGCAGTAGGCCCAACTCCATCCCTAACCCTAACCCGGTATCCTGCAACAAAGTTCCCACCAATCCGACAACATTTCCCAAAGCAGCTGCTGTAAGCTGGGAAATTTTATGACTTGATTTACCCAACCCAGGAGCAAAAATCCATAATGTCTGATATTGAAATGGATGGAGACAAAAAGTGTGCGGGGTGTTACTATATTATTGCAAAGGTACAAGACGTGCTGTGATGCTTGCTGATAAGAGAATAAGATATTCTCTTTTGTACCTGTTTCCACTCATCTCCCATCTTATCCACTGAAATAAATCCTCACAGCTCAGTGTCCCTTCGCCCAATTCCCTTTATTTACAAACTCTATTTCCCTCCTAAAAGTGCTTCAGACATTCGGGATGTCAGTAGCCCTGACACTCCCATATTTATATACAGGTGAGGCTCCCTAATTGGGCTGACAACCTCTACCTCAATCAGGGAGCTCATACTCCAAGAGGCCCACTTCATGGGCCTCACTGAGGTCATTACATCCACACTCTTTCCTCCCCGGCTCTTGTCATGCTTGTCCACTTACATCTATTGGGCTGAACACCTCTTCCAGGTGTCACTGTGTGATTTCCTCCTCCTCCTACAGGTACCACACCCTGACATCCACTGGATCAGTCCACGGCAAAGTACTCCAGTGGTTTACTCTTGCCTTCTGCAGTGTAGCTGACCAGGGAGCTCTCCCACTCACACCAGCCATTTGGAAGCATTTACAAGCTAAACTATATTTTTATTCATTTGTGGGACATGGACATCGTTGGCTGGCCAGTATTTATTGCCCATCCCTAGTTACCCCTTGGGGGGCAGTTGAGAGACAACTACATTGCTGTGGCTCTGGAGTCACATGTAGGCCAGACCAGGTAAAGACAGGAGATTTCCTTCCCTAAAGGACATTAAAGAACTTGGTGGGTTTTTCCGACAATCATGGTCATCAGCAGATTTTTAATTCCAGTTATTTTTTATTGAATTAAAATTCCACCATCTGCCGTGGCGGGATTTGAACCCAGGCTCCCCAGAACATTAGCTGAGTTTCTGGATTAATAGTCCAGAGTGAGTACCACCGGGCCACCACCTCCCTCTGAGGCCACGTTATCAATGCACTGTCCATGGCCACTGAGTCCTGAAGTGGGATTCAAACCCAAAGTTTCCAGACAAGAGTTAGGGACTCGACCTCCCCTCGAGTAACTCCGAGGGTCAAAATAAAATGCTGCCTTGCTTTTCTTGGTGTGATGGAATGGGGTGAGGCGGGAGAGCTGGAAGAAACTGCCCACCATGTCCAAAACACAGGCAGCACACATGGTGCATGTTTGGAAATGGCCCAATGTCAGTTGTGTTTCACTGGGTAGCACTCTCTCCGAGCCCAGAAGGTTGTGGGTTCAATCAGGGACTTGGACTGGGATTCTCCAACCTCACTCCGTGACCGGGATTCTCCGACCTCGGTCCACGACCAAGATTCACGGACCTCATCCATGGCCGGGGTTCTCCACTCCCGCTGCTGTGAATGGAGCTCTAAATTCTCCGTTTTCACTGGCAACGGTGGAGAGGCATACGACATCAGAGAATTCCAGCCTTGAGCCAAAATCTCAGTCCCAGCGCCGGGAGTGCTGCACTGTCAGAGGTGCAGTCTTTTCCAACAAGATATTAAATCAAGGCCCTCATCTGCTCTCAGTTGGTCAAGAAAGGTTCTGTAGTATGAAGAGAAGGACAAATCTCCACAGTATCCCGGGCAACGTTCACCCATCGACCAACTTCACTCAAAGTGATGATCTGTCCACTTATCATGAGACTGCTTACAATCTGCTTGTCGCCTCCCGCCACTGACTACTCTCCAAAGTTTCCCATCTGCTTAGAATGGACTATTTGAAGGCCTGTCAAAATATCAGGAGCACTTCTCCCTCAGAAACTGATACGTGGTCAGGGAGTGACAGGAACCGACACGGTTGGCAGGATTATCCGGCCACACTTGCCCCGAAAAGTCCCGCCCAAGGTCAATGGACCTTTCCACGGTCCACTCCTCCACCTGTTATGATTCTCATGGTGGGCGGAATGGAAAAATTCACCCCAGTGTGTATCAGAGAGAGTTCAAACCCCAGTTACAATAGGCTCTGCTGGAGTTGGGAAGTGCCTTATGGGTTTGTAAAGGACTTGGACTATCGTGGAATGGATTTCGGAACGGACGGGCCCCGCTTTACATTTATTTTAGATTAGCCGAGGCAAGAAATTGCCATTTTCTTTGCCACACTGGCTGTAATAGGCATTGCCTAAAGAACACTGATTTGCATGTAGAGTCTTAATCCAATTATTCACAGCTCCGCACATAAATCTTACAGGCTGTTGTTCTCCTTGTTGTGGTTCTGATTAATATAACGTCCCTTTAAACTAGTGCTGCCTTTCAATGTATAAAAGGAACAATTGATGCAGCAATATTGCCCCCTCCGTAATGTTTCAACTCACCGTATGACTAGAGATAAAGCAGCAATTAGTGCCAGCCTCCTATCACATTGCCGTTACAGACATGAGGCTGCCTCAGAAGGGGTTTATCACAATAATTCCTTTGTAAAACTGTGTTTCCTATCTCCTCCACATTTCTTTTCTTTTGTTGGAAACATGTCAACAAACTATCGAAAGTGGATGTGAAACAGAAGGCTGAAGGATGCAGCAGCAGACCAAGTTTTTCGAGAGATATTTGGAGGCTTTTGACAACAGTCCTGTTTCCAGTCTTTGAACAAACTGACCAAGTATCAAGAACTCAAATCCTTTCTCACTGCAGAGACAGCAATGTGTATATACTGTCACCAATTCTATTACATCTGTTCCTCCAAGGCTTTTCTGCTCTGATTGTAGGGAGTAGTTCACAAACATTTCACAAAACCATAGAATTCCTACACAGTGCAGGAGGAGGTCATTCAGCCCATCGGGTCTGCACCTAGCATCCCACCCAGATCCTATACCCCTAACCCCACATACTTACCCTGCTATTCCTCCTGACCTACACATCTTGGGACACTAAGGGGCAGTTTAGCATGGCCAATCCACCTAACTGCACATTTTTGGACTGTGGGAGGAAACCAGAGTACCCAGAGGAAACACATGGGGAGAACACGCAAACTCCATGCAGACAGTCACCCGAGGCCAGAATTGAACCCGGGTCCCTGATACTGTGAGGCAGCAGTGCTAACCACTGTGCCATCGTGCTGCCCTATGAAAGCTGTCTTTTTCACTTTCTATCAAGTTAAGAAATGGCGCTTGGCATCATCCCAAATCGATGCCCATTTTAGGGTAACCCAGGCCTCTGGCTCTGTGAGGCAAACATGCTAACCAGTTTGCCATATGACATTTGATTTATTTCACTTCTGCCTCATCTGGCCCTCACAGGTTGTGCAAGTAACTGAATTTGAGCACACATTGAATAAACATTCCTTCATATCATAGCCTTTCAAAAACTCAGGAGCACTTTAAAACCAGTGAGATACTTCTGTGGTGTGGTCAATGCTGTAATGTAGAGAACATGACAGCCAACCTGTGTTCAGCTAACAACAATGTGGAAATGACTAGATTGTCTGTCCGTCAAGGGTTAAATGTTGGCTGGGACATTGGGAAGAACCTCCTTGCTTTTCTTCAAGACAAGCACTGGGAAATCTTTAACCTCCACCTGAGAGAACATAAAGAACATAAGAACATAAGAAATAGGAGCAGGGGTAGGCCATCCAGCCCTTCGAGCCTGCCCCGCCATTCAATAAGATCATGGCTGATCTGTCGTGTCTCAGTTCCACATTCCCGCCCTCTCCCCATAACCCTTAATCCCCTCGCTTATCAAAAACCCATCAACCCGCGTCTTAAAAATATTTAGCGAGGCAGCCTCCACCACCTCAACGGGCAGAGAATTCCAGAGATTCACCACCCTTTGAGTGAAGAAGTTCCTCCTCAACTCTGTTCTAAACCGCCCCCCCTTTATCTTGAGGCTGTGCCCCCTAGTCCTACTGTCCTTTCTGAGCGGGAAGAGCCTCTCCACCTCTATCCTATCCATCCCATTCATCATCTTATATGTCTCAATGAGATCTCCCCTCATCCTCCTAAACTCTAACGAGTACAAGCCTAGTTTATTCAGCCTCTCCTCATAGCTCAACCCCCTCATCTCCGGTATCAGCCTTGTAAATGCGCCTAGTTTGGGGGCGTTTAAGAGATCCGTGGATAGGTTTATGGACGAAAAGGGATTGGTTTAGGTTAGTGGGTCATTGTTTTGTAACTGGTCGGCGCAACACCGTGGGCCGAAGGGCCTGTTCTGCGCTGTAATGTTCTATGTTCTATGTTCTAAACCTCCTCTGCACTCCCTCCAAGGCCAAAATATCCTTGCGTAAGTACGGCGACCAAAACTGCACACAGTACTCCAGCTGCGGCCTCACCAATGCCCTATACAGCTGCAGCAAGACCTCCCTACTTTTATATTCAATCCCCCTCGCTATGAAGGCCAGCATCCCATTCGCCTTCCTGACCACCTGCTGCACCTGCAGGACAGACAGAATCTCAGTTTAACACCCCATCCACAAAAGGGGGTGTCGGCTCATTGTCAACCAGCCCAATCTGGCAAAGGGTGGATTGCCTGCCTATTGTAGATCTCACTCCATTAACCTCAATGGAATGCAAGTCAGAAGCCTATTGCCAAAGATGGACAATCCACTTTGCCAGATTACTAACTTGGCAATATAGACCCTAAGAGCACAAGACACAGGAGCAGAATTAGGCCATTCAGCCCATCGAGTCTGCTCCACCATTCAATCATGGCTGATACCATCCCATTCTCCCACATTTTCCCCATAACCTTTGACCCCTTATCAATCAAGAACATATCTATCTCTGTCTTAAATACACTCAATGACCCAGCCTCTACAGACTTCTGTGGCAATGAATTCCACCACCCTCTAGCTGAAGAATCATAGAATCTTACAATGCAGAAGGAGGCCATTCAGCCCATCGAGTCTACACCAATCACAATCCTACCCAAGCCTATCTCTGTAACCCCATGCATTTACCCACGCTAGTCCCCCTAAAACTCAGGAGCAACTTAGCATGGCCAATCTAAACCGCAAATCTTTGGAGTGCAGGAGGAAACTGGAGCACCCGGAGGAAACCCACACAGACACAGGGAGAATGTGCAGACTCTGCACAGGCAGTGACCCAAGCTGGGAATCGAACCTGTGTCCCTGGCGCTATGAAGCAGCAGTGCTAACCACTGTGCCACCCCACCCCCAAGAATAATCCCCGTTGGTGACAAATACTAATTGGCTGAGAATATGGGCATGATATTTCACCCCCGAAACTGGAGAATCCCACCCAAGTTCAACGGAGATTTCCATGGTCCGCCCCTCACCCACTCTGATTCCAGTGGCGGGGCAGAATGGAAAAATTTGCCCCTGTATCCATTAACTGAATTGCTTCGCCATTCTCAAAGTGCCTTTTCAGATGGAAGAATTGGTGAAATTCTAACACCTCCAACAATAAATCACAAGTTATTATTCAAATAGAGTAAACCTCTACTGTAAGCTTTACTGGTTCCATAGGAACTAAATATTTTTAAGAAGCGGGTTGATGGGTTTTTGATAAGAGAGGGGATTAAGGGTTATGGGGAGAGGGCGGGAAAGTGGAACTGAGCCACGACAGATCAGCCATGATCTTGTTGGATGGCGGGGCAGGCTCGAAGGGCCAGATGGCCTACTCCTGCTCCTATTTCTTATGTTCTTATGAACCATGTGATGCAGCGTCACACAATGGCCTGGGAGTGGCAAATATATTCAACACCTAGCAAGTTATCATTGCAATGTTAGTTTAGCTCAAATTGATTTGTACTGCAGGGCATCAATCCACATTCACTGAAGCAACGGCTCACAAAAAGTAATTTTGAAAATGGGTCTAGTTAAAGTTTATTTATTAGTGTGACAAGTAGGTTGACATTAACACTACAATGAAGTTACTGTGAAAATCCCCTAGTCCCCACACTCCGGTGTTTGGGTACACTGAGGGAGAATTTAGCATGGCCAATGTACCCAATCAGCACTTTTTTCGGACTGTGGGAGGAAGCCGGAGCACCTGGATAAACCCACGCAGACATGGGGAGAATGTGCACACTCCGCACAGTGACCCAAGCTGGGAATCGGACCTGGGTCCGTAGCGCTGTGAGGCAGCAGTGCTAACCATTATGTCACCCTGCTGCCCCAGATCTGATAAACTGTTACACAATATAAATGGAGCATTCAGAGCTATCAATGTCAAATATATCTGCGGTGTGCCATTTTTCAGATGTGAGTGCACGCCCTTGTTTGTGCTGCCATGGCAACAGGGTCAGCTGTGGCTCAGTGGGTAACACTTTTACCTCTGAATCAGAAGGTTGTGGGTTTAAATCCCACTCCAGAGACACAAATCCCAGGTTGACACTCAACTGCAGCACTAAGAGAGTGTCATAAACAGGGTGTGAATGATCTCATGCTCTCTCCTATATCCTGGCCAATCCCTTAGCCATCAGGAGGCTGTACAGTGGTTAGCACTGCTGCCTCCCAGCGCCAGGCACCCGGATTCAATTCCAGCCTCGGGTCACTATCTGTGTGGAGTCCGCACATTCTCCCTGTGTCTGCGTGGGTTTCCTTCAGGTGCTCTGGTTTCCTTCCACAGTCCAAAGATGTGCGGGGGATTGGCCACACTAAATTGACCCTTAGTGTTAGTGGGATTAACAGGGTAAATAAGTGGGATTGCGGGGATAGGCCTGAGTGGGATTGTGATTGGTGCAGGCTTGATGGGCTAAATGGCCTCCTTTTGCACTGTAGGGATTCCATGATTCTATCTACCATTACTGAAAAATGCACTACATGAGCATTATCACAGTCCCTGTGAGCTGAAATATACTTAAGGCTCTTTTACGATGTTTGAGAAACGTTGCAATGGATTTTATGAGGTACCTTGTTCCTGCCACATCCCAATTGTATCCTCCCCACCCCCCCGAAAACCCAATGGCTATTTTCCCACAGGATGGGACTTCCACCCCCATTTGGGGAGGAAATACATCTATAGTGTGCTGTCAACCCGACAGGCCAACAGCGCCAGCTTTGAGCGATGGCCAGTGTTGGGACTGCAGCCAGATCCCAAAGAAGAGGAGGTTGTGGAGTCTGGGTTGAAAGGAAGTCCAGTGTGTTGGCGAGGCCTGGTTGGCAGGTCTCTGCAAAGGATGGCGGCGGTGGTAAGCGGGTGGTGGCGGCCTTTGAGAGGCCAGAGGAGAAGTGTTAAAAGGGGTAAGCCATTGTGAGGATCAGGGCACCTCCAATGGGCCTCAGGGATCCCCAAAGTAAGTTTCCTTCTCTCCCATCCATCCTGCATCAAACTTGCCTGCCACCAGCTCACCCAATGAAAACTGCCCTGGGCATTCACTGAGTGTAGCTGTGCTACATTAAGTACTGTGTATAAACTCAATCCTATAATCATTTCAAAGCAAGTATACTAAATATTCCCAGTCATTAAGAAGTTTAGCTAATGTGAAAGTTCCAGAGGAGGAAAGACGGGCATTTCAATTCCATATCCAAAGGACTAATTCACAGTAGGTGTTGCGAAGCTGCAAAATCCAGTATCACGTGAGTTTGCTTGCTTTCTGTGCTAAGCCTAGAACTGGGGATATGTTGGTAGGGGAGTTTGTATTGGAACAGCATTCTTGGCTGGTAAGTTTTATACAATGTTATAGTTGTGTTTCGTTAATTGGCAAAAGTTTATGCCAATTTTCTTCCTATGTGTTAACTGTATTCTTAAATAAACTTTAAGAAGTCTCACAACACCAGGTAAAATTCCAACAGGTTTATTTGGAATCACAGACTTTTGGACTGCTGCTCTTTCATCAGGTGAGTGTCGGCTCACAGCTCAGGAAGGAGCAGCGCTCCGAAAGTTCGTGATTCCAAATTAACCTGTTGGACTTTAACCTGGTGTTGTGAGACTTCTTACTGTGCCCCACCTCAGTACAACGCCACATCATAAATAAACTTTGTTTGATAAAAGTGCACTAGTGGGACACTTGAATCATACTTGCTGGGGCCTCAGCTATTTACCATTTATATAGATGATCTGGAGGAGGGAACCGAGTGTAGGGTGTCGAAATTTGCTGATGACACCAAGATTGGGGGAAAGGCAAATTGTGCGGAGGGTGTGGAGAGTCTGCAGAAGGATCTAGATAGGCTGGGCGAATGGGCCAGGAAATGGCAAATGGAATTTAATGTTGGCAAGTGTGAGGTGGTCCACTTTGGTAGGAAGAATGGTAGGAAGGACTATTACTTACGTGGCGAAAAACTGCAGCAGGCGACGGTGCAGAGGGACCTCGGGGTCCTTGTGCATGAGTCGCAAAAACCCAGCTTGCAGGTGCAGCAGGTGGTCAGGAAGGCGAATGGGATGCTGGCCTTCATAGCGAGGGGGATTGAATATAAAAGTAGGGAGGTCTTGCTGCAGCTGTATAGGGCATTGGTGAGGCCGCAGCTGGAGTACTGTGTGCAGTTTTGGGCGCCGCACCTGCGCAAGGATATTTTGGCCTTGGAGGGAGTGCAGAGGAGGTTTACTAGGCTGATACCGGAGTTGAGGGGGTTGAGCTATGAGGAGAGGCTGAATAAACTAGGCTTGTACTCGTTAGAGTTTAGAAGAATGAGGGGAGATCTCATTGAGACGTATAAGATGATGAATGGGATGGATAGGATAGAGGTGGAGAGACTCTTCCCGCTCAAAAAAGACAGTAGGACTAGGGGGCACAGCCTCAAGATAAAGGGGGGGTGGTTTAGAACGGAGTTGAGGAGGAACTTCTTCACTCAAAGGGTGGTGAATCTCTGGAATTCTCTGCCCGTTGAAGTGGTGGAGGCTGCCTCGCTAAATATTTTTAAGAAGCGGGTTGATGGGTTTTTGATAAGAGAGGGGATTAAGGGTTATGGGGAGAGGGCGGGAAAGTGGAACTGAGCCACGACAGATCAGCCATGATCTTATTGAATGGCGGGGCAGGCTCGAAGGGCCAGATGGCCTACTCCTGCTCCTATTTCTTATGTTCTTATGTTCTTATATCTGGAGCGAAACTTGTGCCGAAGTTCAAAGGGCAAAACTTACAATTAGGCTGACTTCATAAAATGCCTTGGCGTTTCTGACCTGGATTGTAACACCATGCTATCCATAGAAGACTTTCCCTGCTGCAAATGGTGTCCACACTGAAGACAAGGCTGCCATCTTTGGCAGGGATGAACGTTCTGCATATCTGTCCATAGATGCACTACTGCATTATTGATCTAATATTTCCATGATCTATTCATGCCATCCCTCCTGATGGGGACAAAGCAGCAACATTGTGCAATATCTCCAGTGACAGGGACTAATCTATAATTCAGTGCAATCTTTTGTGTGGTTGGCGTGAGTGCCTTGCAGTAATGCAGGATGTCATCACAACTCAGCTACCAAGCATTCATTGACCTTCACACTAGTACATTTCTGCTGTTATTACATTTACAAGTAATGGTACAAAATGCAGAAGGCACCAAAATAGCCAATGACAGATCTTAGAATCCTACAGTACAGAAAGAGGCTATTCAGCCCATCAAGCTTGCACCAACAACAATCCCACCCAGGCCCTATCCCCATAACCCAATGTATTTCCTCTGCTAATCCCCCATGACACTAAGGGACAATTTAACATGGCCAATCTGCTGAACTTGCACATCTTTGGAGTGTGGAAGGAAACCAGAGCACCCGGAGGAAACCCAACGCAGACACTGGGAGAATGGGATGGCACAGTGGTTAGCACTGCTGCCTCACAGCACCAGGAACCTAGGTTCAGTTCCAGCCTCGGGTCACTGTCTGTGTGGAGTTTGCACATTCTTTCCTGTGTCAGCGTGGGTTTCCTCTGGGTGCTCCGGTTTCCTCCCACACTCCAAAGCTGTGCAGGTTAGGTTGATTGGCCATGCTAAATTGTCTGTAGTGTCAGGAGGATTGGAGGGTAAATATGTGGGGTTGTGAGAATAGGGAATAGGTGGGATTGTAATCAGTGCAGCCCTGATGGGTCGAATGGCCTCCTTCTTCGCTGTTCGGATTTTATGAATGTGCAAGCTCCACACAGTTACCCAAGGCCAGAATTGAACCTGGCTCCCTGGTGCTGTAAGGCAGCAGCGCTAACCATTTGTCACCATCCTGTGTTAAGTGTAAAAATAAGTCACAAGGGAGCAGATTCTAATTACCACTACACATCTCATTAAACCCAAAGAGATACAAAAAAGATATCTCTGGCTCAGAGCACTTTCTAACAAGTGTTTTAGTCTTCACATGAGGGAGCCTTTTCAAATAGTGCTGCCAGCTAAGACCTGAATTTCTGTTTAATGTTTGGCTTATGACTGCGCCTGTGTTAAGAAGCACACCAATATTCCAATCACATCTCAGCTATGGGCGGCAAGGTGGCACAATGGTCAGCACTGCTGCCTCACAGCGCTAGGGACCCGGGTTCTATTCCCAGCTTGGGTCTCTGTCTGTGAGGAGTCCACATGTTCTCCCCGTGTCTGCGTGGGTTTCCTCCAGGTGCTCTGGTTTCCTCTACAGTCTGAAAGACATTCTGGTTAAGTGCAGTGGCCATGCTAAATTCTCCCTCAGTGTACCCAAACAGGTGCAGGAATGTAGTGACTAGGGGATTTCCACAGTAAGTTCATTGCAGTGTTAATGTAAGATATGTGTGACACTAATAAATAAACTTTAAACAGTGGCAACATTGTTCTGTGGATCAGTTTCATTTCTTGAACATTCTGATTACTGGTGTTTTATTTTCATTTTATTAAACATTTATTGAGTGTTGTATATCTAGCTGTGCTGCATTGAGGACTGTGTAGAAACTCAATCCTATAATCTTGTCAAGTATACTTTAAAGTATACTTTAACGTCCCAGTCATTAAGAAGTTAAGCTTAATGTGCTTAAGCATCTTGAACAAGGTGATCATGAGATTGATTTTGCTAATCCCATGAATTTGGCCCAATCTATCAATGTGTACTGTTAGGAAAATCAAGTTAAAAGATCTGTAGTGAGTCCACAAGTTGCGCCGATCATATCCATACCTACCAGGCCTATCTATAACCCTCAATCCCATTAAATCCCATGTACTCGTCCAGAAGTCTCTTAAAAGACACCAGCGAGTTCGTCTTTACCACCACTGACGGCAGCCAATTCCACTCACTCACCACCCTCTGAGTGAAAAACTTAGCCCTAACATCTCCTCTGTACCTGCCCCCCAGCACCTTAAACCTGTATCCTCTCGTAGCGACCATTTCAGCCCTGGAAAATAGCCTCCGAGAATCCACCCTATCTATACCTCTCAACATCTTATAAACCTCTATCAGGTCGCCTCTCATCCTTCGTCTCTCCAGGGAGAAAAGACCGAGCTCCCTCAACCTATCACCTAGCTTCCTCAACCTGCATGATACAAGCTTTACCATTCACCCAGTCAGTGACCATTCACAGTTGTATTGTGTACATTTCCATTCAACCTTCATTCCCTCTGCTTCCCGCAGACAAAGGCCATTTGGCCCATCTTGGCTGTGCCAGAGTTCACACTCGCAGCAAGGTGAATTGGCCAAACCCAATCAAATGAGACAGGCAACCTCTGTTCCCCAGCTGGAGACAAGCTCCTGGGAGTCCTGTGGAACGCAGGAGGAGAGTTCTGTCCCGTGACGATGAAGGCAATTCTATATGGTAAGAGAAAATCTCTGAAATCATTAGCCAGACAGCAAAGGATAACAACATTGAAAAAAGTTGAGGAAATAAAGAGCCTGTGGTTACAAACATCTGAAATCTCAAAGCGCAATGCAGAAAATAGAGTATTTTTCAAATGTAATCACTGTTGTGATTTAGGAAACATGTCAGCCAACTCACACACAGCAAGATCCAGACAAGCTTTCCAGAACATTAGTGAGGCCGTATTTGGAATATGGCGTTCAATTCTGGTCGCCACACTACAGAAGGATGTGGAGGCTTTGGCGAGCGTCCAGAAAAGATATACCAGTATGTTGACTCGTATGGAGGACGTTAGTTATGAGGAGAGGTTGGAGAATCTTGGTTTGTTCTCACTGGAACGATGGAGGTTGAGGGGCGACCTGATAGAAGTCTACAAGATTATGAGGGGCATGGAACAGCGGATAGTCAAAAGCTATTTCCCAGAGTGGAAGAGTCAATTAACAAGAGGACATAGGTTTAAAGGAGATGTACAAGGCAAGTTTTTTTACACAGAGGGTGGTGGGTGCCTTCAAACAACCGCACAACCTCAAACAGACCATTGTCTGCAGCAAACTACCCAGCCTTCAGGAGAATAGTGACCATGACACCACATAACCCTGCCACACCATCCTCTGTAAGATGTGCCAGATCATCGACAGGGATGCCATCATTTCATGTGAGAACACCATCCACCAGGTACACGGTACATACTCTTGCAACTCGGCCAATGTTGTCTACCTGATACGCTGCAGGAAAGGAGCATGGTGCATTGGGGAGACCATGCAGACACTACAACAATGGATGAATGAACACCGCTCAACGATCACCAGGCAAGACTGTTCTCTTCCTGTTGGCGAACACTTCAGCAGTCACGAGCATTCAGCCTCTGACCTTCGGGTAAGCATTCTCCAAGGCGACCTTCATAACACATGACAGTGCAGAGTCATGGAGCAGAGACTGATAACTAAGTTCCGCACACATGAGGACGGCCTCAACTGGGATCTTGGGTTCATGTCACACTATCTGTAACCCCCACAACTTGCCTGGACTTGCAAAGTCTCACTAACTTCCCTGTCTGGAAACAATACACATCCTTTTAACCTATGCTTAATGCTCTCTCCACTCACATTCTCCGTATCTTTAAGACTTGATTAGCTGTAAAGACTCACATTCCAATCATTATTCATGTAAATTGAGTTTGTGTCTTTGTGCCCTTGTGATCAGAATTCCCAACCACCTTACAAAGGGACAGCCTGTTCCAAAAGCTTGTGGGGTTCGCTACAAATAAACCTGTTGGACTTTAAGCTGCTGTTGTGAGACTTCTTTCTGTTTTTACCCCAGTCCAACGCCAGCATCTCTACATCATGACTCCCTCTACAGTGTCCCCATCAAACACTCCCAGGACAGGCACAGCACAGGATTAGATACAGATAAAGCTCCCTCTACACTGTCCCCATCAAACACTCCCAGGACAGGTACAGCACAGGGTTCAATACAAAGTAAGGCCCTCTCTACACCTCACCCCCTTCTTTGAGTGATATGTCCAGTTTAAAGACAACCAGTACCAGATAGGAAGAGATCCATTTAACCACTCAAGTTTACTCTACCATTCATTAAATCCAGCATGGTGGCACAGTGGTTAGCGCTGGTGCCCTACAGTGCCATGATTCCAGGTTCAATTCCGGCCTCGGGTTACTTCTGTGTGGAGTTTGCACATTCTCCCCATATCTGCATGGGTTTCCTCCGGTTTCCTTCCACAGTCCAGAGATGTGCGGGTTAGGTGGATTGGCCATGCTGAATTAACCCTAGTGTCAGGGGGTTAAATATGTAGGTTTGGGGATAGGGCCTGGGTGGGATTGTGGTCGGTGCAGACCCAATGGGTCAAACGGCCTCTTTCTGCACTGTGGGGATTCTTATCTGCTCCTCAGATCCAATTTGCTGCCTTCATTTGAAACCAGGACCTTATTTCTCAGAGACAAGAGCACTCGATCCATAGGTGACATTACTATTTAGAAGGCAAATTGTGAGGCAGCTAAACATAGTAATACACAAGATTCCTGCTGACCTTGGTACATAACATTCTTATGGTTGCCAACCCTCCAGGACTGGCCTGGAGTCTGCAGGGATTGAAGACACTGCTATGTGCAATGGAGAAAAACCACTGGTTCATTTAAGATGATTGGGATGTTTTTTGTGGGTCATTTCTTTTGAACATTTCTCTTAAACAGATGCGGGGAAGAAATGGCTAGACTATTAATCCAGAAACTCAGACAATGTTCTGGGAGACCTGGGTTTGAACCCTGCCAAGTTAGATATTCAATAAAAAATATCTGGAATTAAGAAGCTATTAATGACCATGAAACCATTGTCAGAAATACCCATCTGGTTCAACGGTGTCCTTCAGGGAAGGTGAGGGGGTTGATACCCATACTAATAATTATGGAAGAAGATAAATCATAACTGTGTCCAGTGACAAATCACAAAAGCCTACACAATGTTTAACTACAGAATAGTAAGCAGCTAGTTTCAGACACTTGACCTTCAAATAACAAGAGAGAAAGATACTATGCTGGCAGGACTTTAAACCATGCATTAGACAAGGGAGTGATCAATGTTCTAATAACCAGACACAGTTGGAATGCCTAAAGATAGGGGGAAAATGGGCAGCACAGTGGCACAGTGATTAGTCCTGCTGCCTCACAGCACCACGGACCTGGGTTCGATTCCCGGCTTTTAGTTTATTTTTTCCTGGCTTGGGTCAGTGCAGAGTCTACACGTTCTCCCAAGTCTGCGTGAGTTTCCTTGGGTGCCCCGGTTTCCTCCCACAGTCCGTAAGACGTGCTGGTTAGGTGCATTGGCCATGCTAAATTCTCCCTCTGAACTGGAATGTGGCAACTAAAGGATTTCCACAGTAACGTCATTGCAGTGTAAGCTTACTTGTGACTAATAAATAAATGAATACGTTGAGATAAGTAAAAACCTTATGTCAATTGGATATTTTAATTAAGGTGCAAGGTGATTGGTTTTAAAAAGTGTATGTTTATATAATGTAGTCTTTTAGGATTGGATGTGGATAACTCCTATTCTTTTTATTGGTATATGCTAATTACTTGTAATTGAAGCTGAGACTTTAATTGCCTATGTCTTTCTGAATTTTTCACTCTGAGTGGTCTGAATGGCTTCATTCAGAGTTCTATAGCTAGAGCAAAATTCACCTTAAACCATTCTGTTACTTTGTCTGGCTACTTGACGGGAACGATACTTTTAAATACAAAAAGAAAACCATTGTAACAGCCCCTATCAGAAGGGAATCTGTCGATGTTGTCGACATGGACTTCAGTAAGGCCTTTGACAAGGTCCCTCATGGCAGACTGGTGCAGAAGGTGAAGTCGCATGGGATCAGAGGTGAGCTGGCAAGGTTGATACAAAACTGGCTTGGTTAAAGAAGACAGAAGGTAGTAGTGGAAGGGTGCATTTCTGAATGGAGAGCTGTGACTAGTGGTGTTCCTCAGGGATCAGTGCTGGGACCTTTGCTGTTTGTAATACATATAAATGATTTGGAGGAAAATGTAACTGGTTTGATTAGTAAACTTGTGGACGACACAAAGGTTGGTAGATTTGTGGATAGCGATGAGGACCATCAGAGGATACAGCAGGATATAGATCAGTTGGAGACTTGGGTGGAGAGATGGTAGATGGAGTTTAATCCAGACAAATGTGAGGTAATGCATTTTGGAGGGTCTAATACAGATAGGGAACATACAGTAAATGTCAGAACCCTTAAGAGTATTGATAGGCAAAGGGATCTGGGTGTACAGGTACACAGGTTGCTGAAAGTAGCAATGCAGATGGAGAAGGTAGTCAAGAAGCCATACGGCATCAGCCAGGGCATTCAGTTTAAACATTGGCAAGTCATGTTGCAGCCTTATAGAACCTTAGTTAGGCCACACTTGGCATATAGAGCTCAATTCTGCTCGCCATACTACCAGAAGGATGTGGAGGGGTTACAGATGTTGTCTGGTATGGAGGGCATTAGCTATGATGAGTGATTGGAGAAACTTGGTTTGTTCTCACTGGAATGAGGGAGGTTGAGGGGCAACCTGATAGAAGCCTACAAGATTATGAGCGGCATGGACAGAGTGGACAGTCAGAAGCTTTTTCCCAGGGTGGAAGAGGCAATTACTAGGGGGCACAGGTTTAAGGTGCGAAGGGCAATGATTAAAAGAGATGCATGAGGCAGATTTTTTACACAGAGAGTGGTGGGTGCCTGGAACTCGTTGCCGGGGGAGCTAGTGGAAGTGGATACGGTAGTGACTTTTAAGGAGCATCTTGACAAATATATGAATAGGATGGGATTAGAGGGATATGGTCCCCGGAAGGGAGAGGGGTTTTAGTTCAGTCGGGAAGTGTGGTCAATGCAGGCTTGGAAAGCTGAAGGGCCTGTTCCTATGCTGTAATTTTCTCTGTTGTTCTTTGAAATTTGCCGTCCTTACCCAGTCTGGCCTACAAGTGACTCCAGAGCCAATGTGGTTGACTCTCAGCTGCCCTGCCAAGGGCAACTAGGGATGGGCACTAAATGCTGGCCTGGCCAGCAACGCCCATGTCCCACGAATGAATGAAAAATGAACAACATTGAAAATGGAGGAGGGTGGGGAGATTGTTTGGCTGACAATCAAGCATCATCCAACTGGCTAATGAATCTTTTGATCTCTAGTGGCTGGAGGAAGGCAGTGCCCATCATAAGGATGGATATGTAGGCCTATCAATGGCTGGAACACGCGGGCAAGTCCTTTGATGAAACCGCCAGGCGCAAGGATATTTTGGCCCTGGAGGGAGTGCAGAGGAGGTTTACTAGGCTGATACCGGAGTTGAGGGGATTGAGCTATGAGGAGAGGCTGAATAAACTAGGCTTGTACTCGTTAGAGTTTAGAAGAATGAGGGGAGATCTCATTGAGATGTATAAGATGATGAATGGGATGGATAGGATAGAGGTGGAGAGACTCTTCCCGCTCAAAAAAGACAGTAGGACTAGGGGGCACAGCCTCAAGATAAAGGGGAGGCGGTTTAGAACGGAGTTGAGGAGGAACTTCTTCACTCAAAGGGTGGTGAATCTCTGGAATTCTCTGCCCGTTGAAGTGGTGGAGGCTGCCTCGCTAAATATTTTTAAGAAGCGGGTTGATGGGTTCTTGATAAGAGAGGGGATTAAGGGTTATGGGGAGAGGGCGGGAAAGTGGAACTGAGCCACGACAGATCAGCCATGATCTTATTGAATGGCGGGGCAGGCTTGAAGGGCTAGATGGCCTACTCCTGCTCCTATTTCTTATGTTCTTATGTTCTTATATTTAATCACAGTTGGCAACCCTAATTACACTGATAGAGTCTACTTTCTTCAAAATCCCTGGAATATAAAAGATGATGAAAGATTTGTGGTGCAAAATTATGCTGTTATCACCTTGGCTGGGGAAAGCTCATTAACACCACTGACAGTAGACTCACGGTGTAGAACAAGGAAAAAGACAATTGTGCATTGATAACTCCATGCAAGGCCCAAGCGGACACTGAGGTGAAAGAAAATAATTGGCGTCGGTCAACTGAGAGTAAATAGCCCCGGGCACACACTAGACAGGGCCGGAGAGTGAAAGATTGCGGCAAAAGTCGCCGTTTTTAGTCAGTGTTTAGCCCGTTTTAAATGCATGCTGACATCCCAGATCGTGGGATGATTTCAAAATACCTACGCAGGAGGTTCCAATCTAAAATTACTTTTCTGTAATCTTACTGACAATGCGGTGAGCAGAGTGAATGCAGGCGTCTGATAACAGGCTGTCGCTTTGCATTCAGGGCTGGAGGCACGAAGAGGAAAAATAGCGCTGATAGGGACAGAAGTAATGGATCTTCAAAGCGTCTCGCTGCTGCCATTATTTAAACGCAGGGCACCGCAGTGCCGCACACCCCACCTTGCCTTTGTCCCCCACCTCCACCCCACCCCCTCCACCTTCATCCCCCACCCCCTCATTCTCATCCATCCCACTCTGCCTTCACCCCCTCACCCCTCTCCACCCCACCCACATTTCATCCCCAATCCCCTCATCGTCCTCCCCAGTCCTAACCTACGCAGCCTGCCTGAGGACGAGAGCAGCACCGCCCCCCCGAATGCGCAAACAGACAGAAGTACAAACATTTCCAGAGGCATTTTCACACAACTTTGCACGCTTGGTGAAGAAACTTTTATTGCTGCCTTTTTTTTTCACTGCCCCCATGGCAGTGTTAGTCATTAACATCCCCACAATGCTGTCTGGGTTTTGGTCTGAATGATGATGGAGGGTATGCCAAAAGTCAGCACTTGTTCTTCGCTGAATGTCCTTCACCCACCCAAAGAAATCGCTGGCCACCATTTCCTGCAGCTTAAATACCAAGCAGCAAATGTCACAGACTGATTTATCTGTCACAACCTCATTTAACAAACATGATAGAAGAACGATTACATTTATATGGTGCCTTTCACATGCTCAGGACATCCCAACCTACTTTACAGCCAATTAAGTCCTCTTCTGCAGTTTAAAGTTTTAAAGTTTATTTATTAGTGTCACAAGTAGGCTTACATTAACGCTGCAATGAAGTTACTGTGAAAATCCCCTAGTCGCCACACTCCGGTGCCTGTTCTGGTACGCTGAGGGAGAATTTAGCATGGCCAGTGCATCTAACCAGCATGTCTTTCAGACAGTGGGAGGAAACTAGAGCGCCCAGAGGAAACCTACGCAGACACGGGGGGGATGTGCAGACTCTGCACAGCCAGTTACCCAAGCCAGGAATCGAACTTGGGTCCCTGGCGCTGTGAGGCTGCTGTGTTAATCATGCCACATATAGTCACTTTGGAACTGCAGGAGTCAATTCACACACAGCATGCTCCCACAGATAGCAATCGGATAATGACCAGGCTGTAGTGTTTAATTTGATTTGATTTATTATTGTCACATGTATTGGGATACAGAGAAAAGTATTGTTTCTCGTGCACTATACAGACAAAACATTCCATTCATAGAGTATATATGGGAGAAGGAAAGAAGATGTCGAATATAGTGTTATAGTCATAGCTAGGGTGCAGAGAAAGATCAACTTAATATATGGCAGGTCCATTCAGAAGTCTGATGGCAGCAGGGAAGAAGCTGTTCTTGAGTCAGTTGGTGGGTTTCCTTAGACTTTAGTATTTTTTTCCCAACAGAAGAAGGTGGAAGAGAGAATGTCAGGGGTGCGTGGGGCCCTTGATTATGCCGGCTGCTTTACCGAGGCAGCAGGAAGTGTAGACAGAATCACTGGATGGGAGACTGGTTTGCGTGATGGATTGAGCTACGTTCACAACCCTTTGTAATTGCTTGCGGTCTTGAACAGAACAGGAGCCAAACCAAGCTGTGATACATCCAGAAAGTATGCTTTTCATGGTAAAAACTGATGAGAGTCATAGTGGACATGCCGAATTTTCTTCGCTCCCCCAAAAAGTAGAGGCTTTCTTAATTATAGCATCAGTATGGAGGGACCAGGACAGGTTGTTGGTGATTTGGACAGTTAGAACTTGAAGTCCTCGACCATTTCCACTTCATCATCATTGATGTGACAGGGGCATGTTCTCCACTGAAGTCGATGACTATCTCTTTTGATGTACTAACATTGAGGGAGAGATTATTGTTGTCACACTAGCTCACCAGATCCCTAACTCTTTCCTGTATTCTGTCTCATCATTGAAATTTTTTGTTTCAATTACTAGTGACCAGGAACTTAACAATAGTAGATGTTTATTAGCAGTAACTGAGCAACTCTTATATGTTGTATCTCCGCCCACACTCCGGGGGATCTCCCGCGCTCTCAACATGTGATCTCCCCTTGTGTACCTGCATCATCCCAAGATCCACACGACCACTCGGACTACACAGATAATCTGTTTCAGTGATGTTGGTCGGTGGGCTAAATTTTGGCCAGGGTACTGCCAAAATATAGGACCTTGTTCTGTACGAATTGCCTACTATGTTTCCTACATTATAACTGTGGCTGCATTTCAAAAGCTGTGCTTAATTGGCTATACTTGTAACATCCAGAATTTATGAATGGCTCTCGAGAAATACACCTTCTTTCCGTTGAAGCTTCGTTTTTAATGGGATATTGATTCATCCTTTTTGAAAGACATTCAAAATGACAGTAACTATTTTTGATGGGAGTCTATTCTCAGGGAGAAGTATTTTACACTCTAGCCTTGCCTGAGGCAATGCCTTGATGCCCCCTGCTTTTTGCAATCATGGTTTAGAAAGCTCCTTGTATCTGTGTTAATTGCTCCTTACAGCATTTTACAGATGCGACTCATTCCTCATATTAATCCATCACTGCCGGTAAAAATAACAAGCCAATTCTCAGATCCCTCTTCAGAATCCACGATTGTGGGTTTCAGCATCTTTCTTCCTTCAATCTTCCTTCTTTGGACGTCAGTCGCCTTTAGAATGTGGGCTGCCCATGATAGAGCAATGAGTCAATATAGAGACTCAGTCCAAGGTAACTTATAACCAAATGGTCTCAAGATACATTCCTGCACGTGGCCAGCCATTATTGAGTCCTAGGGCAGGGTTTTCCATACAACCTATCATGTGATTTGTGGCAGCAGGAGGCAGCCCACCATTGGCCGGTGGCAGTACCTACTGGTCCTGCCATTGTCAGAAGTCTCACAATACCAGGTTAAAGTCCAACAGGCTTATTTGGTAGCAAAAGCCACCAGCTTTCAGAACGCTGCTCCTTCATCAGGTGAGTGGGAGTTCTCGCATGAGCAGCGGCCTTCATTTCATTTCTATCCATCCTTGTGATGGGCACTGCCTTCCTCCAGCCATTGGACATCAAAAGATTCATTAACCAGTTGGATGATGCTTGATTGTCAGCCAAACAACCTCCCCACCCTCCTCCATTTTCAATATTGTTCATTTTCCATTCATTCGTGTGACATGAAAACCCGGGTCCCTGGCACCGTGAGGCAGCTGTACTAACCACTGGGCCACCATACTGCTCTCTAAAAGTTGCAATCCCAGCACTGAGCAGGAGTAGGCTACTCTGCCCTTCAAAGCTGCCCCACCACTTAATGAGACCAGCACAATGACACAGTGGTTAGCACTGCTGCCTCACAGTGCCAGGGAACTGGGTTCAATTCCTGACTTGGGTCACTGTCTGTATGGAGTTTGCACATTCTCCCTGTGTCTTTGTGGGTTTCCTCCGGGTGCTCCAGTTTCCTCCCACAGACTGAAAGACGTGCTGACTTGGTGCTAAATTCTCCCTCAGTGTATCCGAACAGGTGCCAGAGTGTGGCAACTGGGGGAATTTTCACGGTAACTTCATTGCAGTGAATGTAAGCCTGCTGTGACACTAATAAATAAATAAACTAAATAATAAACTGAAGATCATAGCTGATCTGACAGTAACCTTGAATCTATATCTTGCCCATTCTGTCACCCCATTACTTACCGAGAATCTGTCCACCTCTGCCTTACATCTATTAGAAGGAGGACTTTTCAGGTAAATATAAAAGATCCCCCTGTGCTATCTGGACATACAGAGCAGGGGAATGCGCCCCCATTTCCAATATTTATCTCTCAAACAACATTTAATAAATAGGATATTTGATCATTTATTTCTTTGCTGCTTGTGTATCCGTGATATATAAATGTGCTGTATTACAACAGAGACTACATCTCAGAAGAACTTAATCTACACGAAAGGTCACGGCAGACACTGTAGAAATGAAAGTACTTTTTCTGACTCACCTCCCAGGCTGAGAGGACTAAATAAGCATCATTTTCCATTCATGACACCAGGTCAGGATATAAAGAATCTGCTGCCAGCATTTGCAAAGCGAGCGTACGGTATTCATAACAACATTCACTGAATCATAGAATCCCTACAGGGCACAAGGAGGCCATTTGGCCCATCGAGCCTACACCAACAGCAATCCCATCCAACCCCTATTCCCATTACCTCCACGTATTTACCCTGCTAATCCCCCTGATCCTAAAGTGCAATTTAGCATGGCCAATCTACCTAACCCATGCATTTTTGGATGGTGGGAGGAAACCAGGGCACCCGGAGGAAGCCAATACAGACACGGGGAGAACATGCAGACTCCACACAGACAGTCACGCAAGGCCAGAATTGAACCTGGGTCCCTGACGCTGTGAGGTAGCAGTGCTAAGCACTATAAGTTTCAATTGTGCCGCAGTATCTAATATTGTAGAGTATTAGAGTGTTCCCCACTGCTGGATATCCAAGTGGAAGCATTATCTGTATTTACCTGAGAAGGTCTCCGTCTAATAGATGCAAGGCAGAGGTGAACAGATTCTTGGTAATTAAGGGGGTGACAGGATGGGTGGGATACATATTCAAGGTTACTGTCAGATCAGCCACGATCTTTAGTTTATTATTTAGTTTAATTATTTATTAGTGTCACAGCAGGCTTACATTAACACTGCAATGAAGTTACCGTGAAAATACCCTACTTGCCACACTCTGGCACCTGTTCGGATACACCGAGGGAGAATTTAGCACCAAATCAGCACGTCTTTCAGACTGTGGGAGGAAACTGGAGCACCCGGAGGAAATCCACAAAGACACAGGGAGAACGTGCAGTCTCCACACAAACAGTGACCCAGGCCGGTTCCCTGGCACTGTGAGGCAGCAGTGCTAACCACTGTGCCGCTCATAAGTGGTCTCATTAAATGGTGTGTAGGCTTGAAGGGTTGAGTGGCTTATTCCTGCTCTTTGTCTATATGATTGTGCATTACTTGATTAATCATCACTGAAACAACTATATGGTGACATCAACAAGTTCCACCTCACCATCAGACTCACCATGGACTATTTTCCACAATCGGTTGCATTCTTGGACACACGGATCTCCATTAAGGATGGTCACCTCAGCACTTCACTGTACCGTAAGCCCACAGACAACCTCACAATGCTCCACTTCTCCAGCTTCCACCCTAAACACATTAAAGAAGCCATCCCCTATGGACAAGCCCTCTGTATACACCGGACCTGCTCAGATGAGGAGGATCGTGACAGACACCTCCAGACGCCGAAAGATGCCCTCATAAGAGCAGGATATGGCGCTCGACTCATCGATCGACAGTTCCGATGCGCCACAGCGAAAAACCGCACCGATCTCCTCAGAAGAGGAACACAGGACACGGTGGACAGAGTACCCTTCGTCATCCAGTACTTCCCCAGAGCAGAGAAGCTACCACATCTTCTCCAGAGTCTTCAACATATCACTGATGAAGACGAACATCTCGCCAGGGCCAACCCCACACCCCCACTTCTTGCCTTCAAACAACCACGCAACCTCAAAGAGACCATTGTTCGCAGCAAACTACCGAGCCTTCAGGAGAACAGTGACCACAACACCACATAACCCTGCAAGACATGCTGGATCATCAACATGGATGATATCATCACACGTGAGAACACCATCCACCAGGTGCACGGTACATACTCTTGCATCTTGGCCAACGTTGTCTAATACGCTGCAGGAAAGGATGTTCCGAAGCATGGTGCATTGGAGAGACCATGCAGACGCTACGACAACAGGTGAATGAACATCGCTCGATAATCACCAGGCAAGACTGTTCCCTTCCTGTTGGCGAACACTTCAGTGGTCACGGGCATTCGGCCTCTGACCTTCGGGTAAGCGTTCTCCAAGGCGGCCTTCACAACACACGACAGCGCAGAGTTGTTGAGCAGAGACTGATAGCCAAGTTCTGCACACACAAGGACATCCCCAACCAGGATCTTGGGTTCCTGTCGCACTATCTGTAACCCCCGTGACTTGCCTGGGTTTGCAAAACCTCACTCACTGTTCTGTCTGGAGACAATACACATCTCTCTAACCTGGGCTTAAAGCTCCTTCCACTCACATTGTTGGCCTCTTTAAGACTTGAATCGCAGGTTAGTTGTAAAGACTCACATTCTAATCAGTAATCTGTAAACTGTCTGTGCTGTTATATGCTCTGTCTGAGGCCAGAACTCTCCATTCGCCTGACAAAGGGGCAAACCCCAAAAGCTTGTGAGTTTACTATCAAATAAATCGGTTGGACTTAAACCTGGTGTTGTCAGACTTCTTACTGTGTTTACGCCAGTCCAACGCCGGCATCTCCACATCAAGATGAGAACGCCATAGGTTCACGCCAGTGGGAAAGTGAAGGCGACAGCTGAGGTTTGATCTCAACGAAACGGCCTCCAGACCACCTAACTTATTAACAGTGACTGACTCATTGATGGTTGGACATAGAATCCCTACAGTGCAGGAGGAGGCCATTCAACCCATTAAGCCTGCACCGACAACAATCCCCCCATAACACCACGCATTTACCCTGCTAGTCCCTCTGTTACTAAGGGGCAATTTAGCACAGCTAATCAATCTAACATGCACATATTTAGACTGTGGGAGGAAACCGGAGCACCTAGAAGAAACCCATGCAGACACGGGGAGAATGTGCAAACTCCACTCAGACAGTGACTCAGGGCCAACCCAGGTATTAATGTTGAACCCGTTTCAGGGACGTTTACACCAAGGGAGGAGGAAATGTTTTGCATTTGTATTTGTTCCTAGTGGAGTCTGTAATGACTTCAGTGAGGGTCATAAGGTTGGAGTATAGACTCCCTGATTGGGGTAATAATTTCCTGCCCAGTTAGGGAGCTCATTCTCCAACAGCCCAACCTCGTTGGTCTTGGGGAAGTCATTCCAGAGTCCTGCTGTGATAATAATATATGCAAACGGAGATGATATAGAGTGGGAGACTGAGAGTGAAACAGCAGCCATGGAAGAGATTGCACCCCACAAGTAAAGGTTCCATTCGATATTAACCCAATACTTCCAGATGTCATGTCTCCAAATGTACAACAAAAAAAGGAATTGGGATAAGGGCAGCAAACATCTAACAAACTGTTCCAGTGAGGTATAGATTTCTGGTGGAGGGGTTGGGAAGGTAATGAAAGGATGCATCCTGGCAGTGAATTAAGGAGCACTGAACTCCATTCAATGTCTGACTTTGGGATGTCTAGACCATCTGACACTAAGCTATTCCCTTCCTCACCCCTGCTGCCCACTCCTTATCAGACTCGCAGAGAAAGAAGTTAATTCTGGGTTAACTGATGCTGCAAACTGGAAGGCAGTCAAGAACGGAGTACTGGAGGCAGCATCTGATTCGATAGATCTGCTTAATTCACATGGGAATAGGAAGACAGGATGTGGAGATGCCGGCGTTGGACTGGGGTAAACACAGTAAGAAGTCTGACAACACCAGGTTTAAGTTCAAATAAATCGGTTGGACTGAAACCTGGTGTTGTCAGACTTCTTACAATAGGGAGACAGTGCAGAGATGTACGGCAGCACAGTGGTTAGCGCTGCTGCCTCACAGTGCTAGGGTCCAGGGTTCGATTCCCAGCTGTGGGTCACTGTCTGTATGGAGTTTGCATGTTCTCCCTTGTCTGCGCACGGTGACGCAGCAGGTAGCACTGCTGCCTCACAGCACCAGGACCCGGGTTCGATTTCTGGCTTGGGTCACTGTCTGTGCAGAATCTGCACGTTCTCCCCATATGTGTGTGGGTTTCCTCTGGTTTCCTCCTACAGTCTGAAAGACGTGCTGGTTAGGTGCATTGGCCATGCTAAATTCTCCCTCAGTGTACCCAAACGGAGTGTGGCAACCAGGGGATTTTCACAGTAAATTCACTGCAGTGCTAATATAAGCTGACTAATATTAAAAAATAAAAAGATTGGAGCAGGAGGGTTCTGTGATGGGCACGGAAGCAACGGACTAATGAGTGGGATCACTTTTTTTCATTGCAAGCTTTCATATTTGACATATAAATGAACACAAATATCACTGAATGATTGAAGCAGAAAATAATTGGCTAGCAACATAACTTAGCAGAAGCTGAAAGAGTCTTGTATTTGAGTTATCTACTTCAGCGCTAAAGAGGGGCAGATCAGTCTGCAATCAATATGACACTGACATTTTGCTGAAGTCTTTACAGAATGCCATCATTACATAAGCTTGGACAGGGTTAAACCACACTTACACTTGATACTGACAACAGCAATTAGCACGTTTCCTGCCAGCCTCCAAAATTGGTTTCGCATCAAACTCATTCACTCGGAGGCACTTTGTAATGAGAAGTTAGGTAAGTGCAAAAATGCCTGCTTGATACAAAGTCAATATCAGAATTAATGGTGCAGTAACTCGGAAAGGCTGCCCTTGGGTTTTCCAAAGCCGAAGTGTGATCAAACGGGAAAAGGAATGAAAGTTTGTTTTGCTCGCCTTGTCAAAGCGCAGTTGGAAGGCACCTGGGTGGAATTCTGCAAAGGAGGTGACATAATTGAAGAATCAATTCTGCTAAAGGCAGTGTTGATTAGCTGGAACAAGCAGCCTGACACTTGGGAGGCTATAGGGATCCCTTTGATCCGTTTCCCCTACTCACCGGCCATTAGACTATGCATGTGTCAGTTGTGGCTCAGTTAATTACACTTGTGCCTCTGCGTCTGGGTTCAAATCTGTAACAAGTCTGCAGAGGCATAAGTCCCTTCACCAAAATCCCTTTATTCACAAACTCTAACAGCAGTACACAGAGTGCTAGCAGTTAGCAGTCTATCCCCGGGGTGTCAGAGGAACTGACACTCCCAGTTAAGTACAAGGCAAAGACTTCCTGATTGGCCTGTAAATTGGGTCCCTGATCAGGGAGTTCATATTCCAATAAGCCAATCTCAATGGCTTAATTGAAGTCACTACAAAGACTCAAGCCAGGACTCGAGCACAGAAATCAAGGCTGATTTGCCAGTGCGAAACTGAGCGAATGCCACTCTGTCGGCGATCCTGGGTGGGATTTTCCACCCCACACCCGGAAGTGGCCCGTCATCGGCCTACAGCAGAATCTTCCAGTCCCGCCGCCCCTCTGCTGATGTGAGGGTGGAGTTTGCCGTGGGCACAGTGGTTAGCACTGCTGCCTCACAGCGCCAGGGACCGGGGTTCGGTTCCCGGCTTGGGTCACTGTCTATGTGGAGTCTGCACATTCTCCCCGTGTCTGTGTGGGTTACTCCCACAGTCCAAACTTGTGCGGGTTAGGTTGATTGGCGATGCTAAATTGACCCTAGTTTCAGGGGGACTAGCTGGGTAACTACAAGGAGTTATGGGAATAGCGTGGGTTTGCTGTTGGTGCAGGTTTGATGGGCCAAATGGTCTCCTTCTGTACTTTACAGATTCTATGATCCCGCCTGCTGTCTTTTTGATTTGATTTGATTTGATTTATTATTGTGACATGTATTACCATAGAGTGAAAAGTATTGTTTCTTGCGCGCTATACAGACAAAACATACTGTTCATTGAGAAGGAAAGGAGAGAGTGCAGAATGTGGTGTTACAGTCATAACTAGGGTGTAGAGAAAGATCAACTTAATGCAAGGTAGGTCCATTCAAAAGTCTGACAGCAGCAGGGAAGAAGCTGTTCTTGAGTCAGTTGGTTCATGACCTCAAGATTTTTGTATCTGTTTCCCGGTGGAAGGAGGTGAAAGGGAGAATGTTCGGGATGCATGGGGTCCTTAATTATGCTGATTGCTTTTCAAAGACAGCAGGAAGTGTAGACAGAGTCAGTGGATGGGGGGGTGGGTAGGTGGTAGTATTTTGGTGTGAAACATTCAACTGAGACTTGTTTGGATGTATGTAGATGATCCCGGGGGAGTTCTTTCTGGGTGTCCTGGCCTATATTTATCCCTCATTCAGTATCACAAAAAAATGACCCAGTCATTATCACATTGCACTTTCTGGGAAATTGCTGTGCGCATTTTAGCTGCTGCATTTTCTACATTATAATGGGGACTGCTAGCAAAAGGTTATTAATTGTCTGCAAAGCAATTTCAGATGTCTGGCAATTGTGGAAACAGTGCCGTACAAATGCAACTTTACCTTCTCTCTCCACCATCAGCGCACTGTGGTGATATCGTGTGTGATTTCACCCAAGGTTTCTCGCCAGCAGCAGCAGCATTGTCCGAACTCACAGGGCGGGATTTTCCTCCCCGTCTACGGCATGTTCTGAGATGGCGGGAGGCAGGGCACCATTCACTGCTGGCAGGATCTTATGATCCCCATGTTTGCCAATGGAATTGAACGCACCCCTCGGCCCCCCGAAACCTGCGGTGGGGGTGCACCATCGCCCGGATGGTAAGATCCCAGCAACGTAAAGAGCAGCAAGATTTTGGCGCCAATCTCCCCCTCCTGGGGGTGTCTCCACCGCCTGATACAGCAGCCAATTTGCGCACAGCAAGCTCCCACAAACTGTAATATGATAATGACTGGATTATCTGTTTTATTAGTTATTGTTGGTTGAGGAATAACTTGGCCAGGCCACCAGGAATAACACCCCCTGTTCTCCTTCGAAATGATGCTGTGTGACACAGTAACTCCATTACCCACCTACAAGGGCAGACAGGGCCTTGGTTTAATATTTCGCATGAGCGACAGCACCTCTGGCAGTGCAACACTCCTACAGTACTGCACCAGAGTCAGCCTCGATTCCCAGACTCAAGACTTGAATCCACAACCTTGACAGTCAGTTATTAAAGTGTTCCCAACTGGACCAAACCAGTTTCCACCAATTGCACAAACTCACCCATTGAATTAAAACTTTACAAGTCAAAAAAAGGAACAGCACAGTGGTTAGCACTACTGCTTCACAGTGCTAGAGACCCCAGGTCGATTCCCAGCTTGGGGCACTGTCTGTGTGGAGTTTGCACATTCTCCCTGTGTCTGCGTGGGTTTCTTCTGGGTGCTCTGGTTTCCTTCCGATAGACGCGCTGGTTAGGTGCATTGGCCGTGCTAAATTCTCCCTCAGTGTTACCCGAACAGGCGCCAGAGTGTGGCAACTAGGGATTTTCACAGTAACTCCATTGCAGTGTTAAAATAAGCCTATTTGTGACTAATAAATATGCTTTAAAAAAACTTTACTTAAAAAGCACTATCGAGTGCCTGGGGAAAAAAATGTAAATTAGTAAAAGTAAAGACAGGAGTCTCTAAGAGAAGACATCAAAGATTTTGTTGAATTAAATCCTAACGCCAGTGAAATATCTTAAGCAGATTATAATTTATTACAAATATTGCAACAACAGTGAAGCATTTACGACTACTGTACACAGAGTGTATCAAGTGTGTCATTGTTCAAGGATTTGAGTGGAAGATAAGTGGGAATTTTACATCAAGATGTTCTTAACAACCAGCTGCTAAAACACATCTCACTGAAACATCTGCTCTGGCCATCATTCCTTCCATGTGGAGGTGCATAAAAATCTTGTTCAAACTACACCATCCTAGAGTTAGCATCTTCCCTGCTGCCGTCAGATTTTTCATAGAATCATAGAAACCCTACAGTGCAGAAGGAGGCCATTCAGCCCATCAAGTCTGTACCCACAACAATCCCACCTCGACCTTATCCCCGCAACCTCAGATTAAACCCTCAAACATACACATCCCAGGACACTAAGGGGCAATTTAGCATGGCTAATCCACTTAACCTGCATATCTTTGGACTGTGGGAGGAAACCGGAGCACCTGAAATGTGGAGAGCGTACAAACTGCACACTAACATGGCCCAAGTCGGGAATCAAACCCGGGTTCCTGGAGCTGCGAGGCAGCCGTGCTAACCACATACTGCCCATACTTTTGAATGGTCCTATCATATACTAAGCTGATCTTTCACTTCACCCTACCTGTATCTGCAACACTACATTCTGCACTCTCCTTTTCCTTCCCCCTGTGTATTCTATGAATGGTATGCTTTGCTTGAGTAGCATATGAGAAACAATACTTTTCTTTGTATCCCCAAGCATGTGACAATAATAACTCAAATCAAAACACTGTAATTCTATCAATTTGGGTGGTTTGTAGGTCAGGGTTGATGATGGGAGTGTGGGGAAGCAGGAGAGGGAGCGGGGAGGCGGGGGGCTCTCTGCCTTCTTTTTTGAAAAAATTCCACCCTTTGCGTGCATGATAAAGATTATGACAAGATCACCACAGCAAAAAGCTTAAAGGAAACCTCAGAGGTTTACATTGCCATATCACCAGTTCCTCTTAGTCGAGGGACTGAAAAGAATCAAGGATTTCAAATGTGGATGTTGAATATGAATACAGGGGAATGAGTTTCATTTGATAATCTACACATCTCTCCTTCATTATGAGAGGTTTTTGATTCATTGCAAGAGGTTTCGAGTACAGGAGCAGGGATGTGTTGTTGCAATTGTACAGGGCCTTGGTGAGGCCACACCTAGAGTATTGTGTACAGCTTTGGTCTCCTTTTCTGAGGAGGGATGCTCTTGTTCTCGAGGGAGTGCGGTGAAAGTTTACCTGGCTGATTCTGGGATGGCGAGACTGATGTATGAGGAGAGACTGACGAGGTTAGGACTGCGTAAGCTGGAGTTCCGACGATTGATAGGGGATCTCATAGGGACTTAATAAAATTCTAACGGGTAGATTCAGGGAGGATGTTCCCGATGGCGGAGGAATTCAGAACAAAGGGTCACTGTCTGAGGATTCAGAGTGACCATTTCTGAGGAGATGCCAGTGTTGGACTGGAGTAAGCACAGTAAGAAGTCTCACAGCACCAGGTTAAAGTCCAACAGGTTTATTTGGTAGCACGAGCTTTCCAAGCACTGCCCATCCATCAGGTGAGTGGGAGTTGTGTTCACAAACAGTGCTCTGTGTTCACAAACAGGGCATTTAGGACTCCCACTCACCTGATGAAGGGGCAGTGCTTGGAAAGCTTGTGCTACCAAATAAACCTGTTGGACTTTAACCTGGTGTTGTGAGACTTCTTACGATTCAGGGTAGACCATTTAGGACAGAGGTGAGGAGACATTTCTTCATCCAAAGAGTGGTGAGCCCGTGGAATTCATTCCCCCAGGAAGTAGTTGATCCCAAAACATTGAATGTATTCAAGAAGTGGCTGGATACAGCACTTGGGGCGAATGGGATCAAAGGCTAAGGGAGAAAGTAGGACTAAGCTATGAATGGCGGAGCGGGCTCAAAGGCCGAATGGTCTCCTCCTTCTCCTGTCTTCTATGTTTCTATGTCTATGTTTCTATAACATTTTCAAAGAGCCTGAACAGGTACAAGAAAAAAAACAAGTGGCCTCCTTCTGCACTGCCTATTCTATAACTCTACAGTCCTGGCAAATCATTCATTCATCACTGGGACAGTGAATCACAATTGAGCCTAATCCTGAGATACTTCCAACTCAAATATTTCCGTTTTGCACTCATCAAAGGAATGCTTGCCATGTTGTCAGCCAACAATCCCTCTACCATGGCCTAACAATGTGCCCTGTCCGCAACCATGATCACTCTTGTGCATCAATTTTCCATTCCCCAACACTACCCACTCAGGAGTACATTTTGAGTGCGATTTCCAATTTACTGCTGAGTTAAGAGCAGTTCCTGGGCCTATATTCTTTCAGACCAGATTTAGGGCGGCACGGTGTCACAGTGTTTAGCACCGCGGCCTCATAGCACCAGGGGCCCGGGTTCAATCCTGGCCTCAGGTGACTGGGTGGAGTTTTCATGTCCTCCCTGCGCCTGCGAGCGTTTCCTCCGGCTGCTCCAGTTTCCTCCCACAGTCCAAAGATGTGTAGGCTAGTTGAATTGGCCATGTTAACTTGCCTCTTAAGGGGGGAGGGGGAGTTTTCTCGTCCCACCCGCCACGGGAATTGTAGCGGGCGGGGCGAGCAGACCATGGGAAGGTCCACTGAACCAGGCGGAATTATCTGGTTTTGGGCCGAGCGTAGCCGGAAAATCCCACCCTTAGTGTGTAAAAATATACAGATTAGGTGGACTTGCCATGATAAATTGTTCCTTAGTGCCCAAAGATGTATAGATTAGGTGGATTGGCCATGCTAAATTGTTCCTTAGTGTCCAAAGATATATATATTAAGTGGATTGGCCATGATAAATTGTCCCTTAAGTGTCCAAAGATGTATAGATTAGGTAGATTGGCCAAGCTAAATTGTCCCTTTATGCCCAAAGATGTATAGATTAGGTAGATTGGCCAAGCTAAATTGTTCCTTAGTGTCCAAAGATGTATAGATTAGGTGGATTGGCCATGCTAAATTGTTCCTTAGTGTCCAAAGATGTATAGATTAGGTGGATTGGCCAAGCTAAATTGTCCCTTTGTGCCCAAAGATGTATAGATTAGGTAGATTGGCCAAGCTAAATTGTTCCTTAGTGTCCAAAGATGTATAGATTAGGTGGATTGGCCAGGTTAAATTGTTCCTTAGTGTCCAAAGATATATAAATTAGGTGGAATAACTATGGTAAATATATGGGGATGTGTGAGAGAGAGCCTGGGGAAGATGCTCTTTGGAAAGTCACTGCAGACACAATGGGCCGAATGGCTTCCTTCGGCGTTGCAGGAGTCCTATGGGTTCTGTTCTATAGTTCCAAATGAAGATATCAATTTCAAATTATTGGAAGTGGAGCAAGAAGGGGAAATATTAGCTATGTTTACATATGAACCAGGCAACCACCCAAAACACCTTTATCTGCTCTACAAAAAGTTGTTGCTTGTCTCTAAGACAGTTCAAATGGCCTTGAGTTCAGCTAATGCAATTACTTGAGAAAGTACAAGGTGACAGTCATGGGGACACTGAAGGAATCTTCAAATACCCTAGATTCAGGCAAGCAGAACAAAAATCAAAGAAATAGTCTCCCGCGGGAACCACTAAATATTCATCAGCAGCCATCCCGCATGCTTATGAATAAATCTTCTGCATCAACGGATAACATTGTTGCCAATAATTCACCTTGTTTGTCTGTCCTTTGTGCAAATATCAGTACACTTTTGGATTGATACCAGATTAAATATTAATAAATAACGTAGAATAAACCAGTCTTAAAGGCTTTCTCATTTTTCCTTCAAAACTGACCCAAACTCTTCAAAACATCACAATGAACTTCTGATTAGTATTTATTGCCCTGCTTCCAGTTAACCCGTCTTTCTCATCCCTGCAAAGCATCTTGCATCTGGGTCGGGAAACATCATTTACAATTGCTCCGATCCTGGGAAGGACAGGCAAAAGGGAAAAGAGGGGGATTTAATCGGGGATAGAATCAGTACATTAATGAGAGAGGATCTTCGATCAAAAACAAAAAATGCTGGAAAATCTCATCACGTCTGGCAGCAGCTATGGAGCGAGAATAGAGCCAATGTTTTGAGTCTGGAAGACCCTTCGTCAGAGATTTTCTGGCATTTTCTGTTTTTGTTTCAGATTCTGGCATTCCACAGTATTTTGTTTTTAGCTTTTTGCTTTTGGCAAGGATCTTGGATCAAAGGATTAAGCTGTAGAATTAGTTTGGGAGTAGGGGGAACCATGAAACAGCAAAGATCACTGGGAGTTGTTTATAGGCCGCCAAGCTCTAGTGCATTGGGCACAGAAAACTTTTTAAAAATCAAGAAATGAGAAATGCGTGTTAATTGGGTAACATTAGTAACGGGAAGTTCAATTTCCACGTAGACTGGGAAACACAAAATTGAACGAACGCTGTGGAGGATGAGTTCCTGGAATGCGTACAAGATGGATTTCTGGAGAAGTATATTGAATAACCAGCTAGGGATTAGGCTTTTTTAGACTTAGTATTATGTAACAAGAAGAAGATAATTAATTTTCTGGCTGTAAAGTTTTAATGTTTATTTATTTGAGTATCACAAGTCGGCTTACATTAGGAAGAATATATTTGCCACGGAGGGAGTGCCACAGCGATTCACCAGAATAATCCCTCGGACGGCAGAATTATTTTTTGAGGAGAGGGTGGGGAAATCGGGGTTGTATTCTCTTAGCGTTTTGAAGCATGAGCGGTGATCTCATTCAAACTTACAAAATCCTCACAGGGTGTAACAGGGTAAACGTGGATAGGATGTTTGCTCTGGCTGGTGCGTCGAGACCAAGGGGACACAGTCTCTGAACAAGAGACAGGTTATTGAAGACTGAGTTGAGGAGGAATTTCTTCACTCAAGGGTGGCAAGACTTTGGAATTTTCTAATTCTAGGGGGCTGTGGAAGCACAATCATTGAGCATGTTCAAGTTAGATATGGATTGGTTTCTGGATGCAATGACTTTGATGGATACAGGGATCTCAGGTGGAAGTGGCATTGTGGTAGATGGTCAGCCATTGAATGGTGGAGTAGGCTCGATGGGCCAAATGGCCTACTCCTGCACCTATGTTCCTAATTGAAACAGGTAGAAAATGTAACATTACAGTGTAGTACCGGCCCTTCGGCCCTCGGTGTTGCACCAACCTAAGAAACCAATCTAAAGCCCGTTTAACCCACATTATTCCAATATCATTCATATGCTTATCAAATGACCATTTAAATACCACTATTGTTGCTGGCAGGGCATTCCACGCCCTTTCTACTCTCTGAGTAAAGAACTTACCTCTGACATCCGTCTTATATCTATCGCCCCTCAATTTAAAGCTATGTCCCCTCATTGGATTATATTTCTTTAGTACGGGTGAAGTCACAGCAAATTCATTATTTGGGGTTCCTGGATAATTATACTGAAATTAAAAGCCCCTTGGAGGTAAGAAAGCGAATGCATTTGGCTACTGATTCTTTCTTTGTGCAAGTGGAGAGTTGGCCATTTTTCCACCCATGTACATCACCAGGATAACCCAGGATTAACTGATGTAGGCTTAGTGGCTCAACATAGCCCAGGGCTGGCTATTCCATATGGACATGCGAATTAGGAACAGGAGTAGACCACTGGACCCCTCAAGCCTGCTTCACCATTCAATAATATCATGGCTGATCTGTGCTTGTACTTCAATCCCACACACCTGCCTATCCCTGATAACCTTTCACTCCAACCCCCTTGTTAATCAAGATTTTATTTAGCTCTGTCTTACAGATATTCAAAGATTCTGTTTCCGCTGTCTTTTGAGGGAGACTCATGACCTTCTAAGAGGAAAAAGTTCTCCTCGTCTGCATCTTAAATGAGCAACCCCTCCATTTTAAACAGTGACTCCTAGTTCTAGATTCTCCGACAAAAGGAAGAGACTTGGGGCCAAGAAGATATGGGGGAGGGAAGGCGGAGTCAGGATACTGAATTTGATAACCAGCCATGATCATAATGAATGGCAGAGCAGGCTCGAAGGGCCAAATGGCCTACTCCTGCTTCTTTATCCTGTGTTTCTATCCTCTCCGAGTCCACCTTATCAATACACCTCAGGATCATAAGTTAGGACGTAGCCCAAATTCTTAGTTCAAATACTGTGATGGGTGCTGTTTCTTGAAATTAGTAAATGCAGGTTTATATTGGAAAAATGTCAGACAAACATAAGATTGTATATCATGGTATGGTGCTGTACACTGCATTGAAATTGCTGCCAGCCTGCTTATTCACTTCAAATCAATGCAACAAGGATCATATTGATGAGCTAAGCTTTAGTGTTTACGAAAGGAATATGTTAAGTATGTCTGATGCAAAGAAAATCCTGTAGTACACAGTACTGAACCGTTATCTTTCACTCTCTCATCACGTGTGATTACAGGTAAAACGTGAATATTGATTACCACCCAACCCCCACAAAAAAGAACCACAGAATCATACAAGGTAGGAGGAAGCCATTCAGCCCATCATCTTTGCACTGGCTCTTTGGTTCAAACTATCTAATTAGTCTTATTCCTCCCCCCATAGCCGTGCAACATTTTCTCCTTCAAATATTTACCCAATTCCCATTTGACGGTTATGATCGAATCTGTTTGCATTTACCCCCACCCCACAACCATTTCAGGCTGTGTGTTCCAGATCATCACAATTCACTGATGCAAAAAACATTCCCTCTCGTCTCAGCTCTGACTCTTTTGACAATTAGAAACATAGAAACCCCTACAGTGAAGAAGGAGGCCATTCGGCCCACTGGATCTGCACTGAAAAGAATCCCACACAGGCCCTATCCCCAGAAGCCCACATATTTACCCTGCTAATCTCTCTAACCTACGCATCCTGGGATACCAATGGGGCAATTTAGCATGGCCAATGCACCTAACCCGCACATCTTTGGACTGTGGAAGGAAACACGGGGTGAAAGTGCAAACTCCACACAGACAGTGACCCAAGCTGGGAATTGAACCCGGATCCCTGGAGCTGTGAGGCAGCAGTGCTAACTACTGTGACACAATGCCATACCTTCAATCTGTGTATCGTCTGGTTACCGATTCTACCGTCAATGTAAACAGTTTCTCCCAATTGTCTCTATCAAAGCTCCTCATTTGATCACTTTTAATTACATCTCCCCTTGACCAATCAATTGGGTCAGAGGGCTGACGAATGGCAGATGGAGTTTAATTTAGACAAAAGCAAGGTGATGCATTTTGGTAGGTTGAACCAGAGCAGGACTTACTCAATTAATGGTAAGGCGTTGGGGAGATTTACAGAACAAAGAGATCTCGGGGTACATGTTCATAGCTCCTTGAAAGTGAAGTCACAGGTGGACAGAGTGGTGAGGAAGGTATTCGGCATGCTTGGTTTCATCAGTCAGAACACTGAATACAGGATTGGAATGTCTTGTTGAAGTTGTACAAGACATTGATAAGGTCACACTGGAATAAGTACAGTTCTGGTCACCCTATTATAGAAAGGATATTATTAAACTAGAAAGAGTGCAGAAAAGATTTACTAGGATGCTACCGGGACTTGATGAATTGAGTTATAAGGAGAGGCTGAATAGACTGGGACTTTTTTCTCTGGAGCACAGAAGGCTGAGGGGTGATCCTATAGAGGTCTATAAAATAATGAGGGGCAGAGATCAGCTAGTTAGTCAATATCTTTTCCCAAAGGTAGGGGAGTCTAAAACTAGAGGGCATAGGTTTAAGGTGAGAGGGGGGAGATACAGAAGTGTCCAGAGGTGCAATTTCTTCACACAGAGGGTGGTGAGTGTCTGGAACAAGCTGCCAGAGGTACTGGTAGAGGCGGGTACAATTTTGTCTTTTAAAAAGCATTTAGATAATTACACGTGTAAGATGGGTATAGGGAGATATGGGCCAAATGCGGGCAGTTGGGATTATCTTAGGGGTTTTAAAAAAAAGGGCGGCATGGACATGTTGGGGCGAATGGCCTGTTTCCATGCTGTAAACCTCTATGACCTTCTCTGCTTTGTGAAGAGCAACCCAGCTTCTCTTGCCTGTCCATATGACTGCACGGTGGTAGAGTGGTTAGCACTGCTGCCTCACAATGCAAAGGCCCAGGTTCAATTCCAGCCTTGGTTGACAGCCTGTGTGGAAGTTACACATTCTCCCCATGTCTGTGTGGGTTTCCTCCGGATGCTCCGATTTCCTCCTACACTTCAAGATGTGCAGGTTAGGTGGATTGGCCATGTTAAATTGCTCCTTACTATCCTAAGATGTGTAGGTTAGGGGGAGTAATGGGATAAATATGCGGGTTTATGGGGATAGGGAAGGGGGGAAGGCCTGATTAAGATGCTGTGTCAGAGAGTTAGTGCAGACTCAATGGGCCAAATGGCCTCCTTCTGCACTGTAGGGGTTCTGTGACAAATTTAAGATGGAGTCTGGGAGTAGCATTGTTTCTTGTCATGGGCAAGAGTAAGGGCTAAAATTTTTTGGCCCTTCCCACTGGCGGGATTTTCCCAATGGCAACCTCCTGTGGTGTGTTTTCCACAGCAGAGGGTGCGGGACATGCAAAACCTGTAGGCATTGGTGATATCAGTCTGCCATCAGCCAATGGCAGGCCACATCTACCACCTAAAAATACATCACGGGGAGGGTGGTGAAAAATCCCACCCGATGAAGAATATTATCATCCTAGCAACTTAATCAAACATATGGAACTTGTATAAAAAGAGTCTCCAATGAGTGAAAAAGAAAAGAATTATTTCTTTAGTGACTGGAAGCCAGTGTCCAGTGGCCTACCATAGGGGTCTGTGTTGGGCCCCCTATTATTCATCATTTATATAAATGATATTGATGACTATGTGGAGGGTAGGATTAGTAAGTTTGTGGATGCCACAAAGAGTGGCCTGGCAGTTAACAGTGAGGCGGAGTGTCTTGGGCTACAGGAGGACATAGACGGAATGGCCAAACTGGTAGGTAAGTGGCAGATGGAATTTAAACCTGAAAAATGTGAGGTGATACACTCTGGAAGGAGTAACTTGACAAGGAATGACCAGACACTAGAAAGTTCTGTGGAACAAAGGCGTGTTTGTCCACAGATCTCTGAAAGCGGAAGGATATGTTAGTAAGGTGATGAAAAAGCCATATGGGACACTTGCCTTTATCAATCGAGGCATAGATAACAAAAGCAAGGAAGTCATGTTGGAGTTGTATAGAACTTTGGTGAGGCCAGAGCTGAAGTATTGCGTGCAGTTCTGCTTACCACATTATCAGAAAGATGTGATTGTACTGGAGGGGGCTGCAGAGGAGGTTCACGAGGATGCTGCCTGGGATGGAACATTTAAGTTACAAAGACAGGTTGGATAGCCTTGAGTTGTTCCCATTGGAGCAGAGAAGACTGAGGGGCAACTTGATTGAGATATACAAGATTATGAGGGGCATGGACAGAGTGGATAAGGAGCAGCTGTTCCCCTTAGTTGAAGGGTCAGTTGCAAGGATGCATAAGTTCAAGATGAGGGGCAGGAAGTTTGGGGGGGGGGGCGGGTTGTGAGGAAAGTCTTCTCAACATAGTGGGTGGTGATGGTGGAGGCCTCACATCCTTTAAAAAGTATCTGGAAGAGCACTTGGCACATCATAACATTCGGGGCTATGGGCCATGTGTGTTGCTGCAGGCTTGATGAGCCAAAGAGCCTCTTCTGCGCTGTATGTTTCTATGAATCTATTTTCACACTTTATATTTATTCATCTGTGGGACATAGGCGTCGCTGACGGGCCAGCATTTATTGCCCATCCCTAGATGCCTGAGGGCAGTTGAGAGTCAACCACACTGCTGTGGCTCTGGAGTCACATGTAGGCCAGACCAGGTAGGGACAGCAGATTTCCTTCCCTAAAGACAGTGAACCAGGTGGGTTTTTTCCGATAATCAACATTGGTTTCATGGTCATCTGTAGATTCTTAATTCCAGGTATTTTTTATTGAATTCAAATTCCACCATCTACTGTGGTGGGATTCGAACTTGGATCCCCAGAACATTAACTGAGTTTCTGGATTAATAGTCTAGCAATAATACCAACAGGCCATTGTCTTCTCTGTTCAGATTCAAAAGAAACAAAGTCCTTACAGCCAAGTTATTGAAGCAAGGGATTACTCAGGTCTACATTTTAATGACAGGTCCATCATGGTACCAAAGTGAGTCAAGATTGAATGAATCTCAGTGGGCGGGGATGGAAAATCCAGGATTCTACGGTCCTGCTGTAAATCAACAGACCTTTGACTGGGTCGTCAAATCTCCTAGAATGGGTACTGCTACAGTGGGGCTGGAAAATCCTGGCCCAAAAGCAAACACCGTGGGTGAGATTTTCTGGTTATGCTTGCTTCAAGGCCAAAAAATCCTGCCAAGGTCAACGGTGAAATTCTGCCCTGGAAATTGGTAAACGTTGGCAACCCTCAGTGAGTCAACAGGCTGCTGTGGGGAGTGAAATGGAAGATTTTGTATCACCCTCCCCCCACCGCAACTCTCCCCTCCTCAGGACAACCTGGAAGAGACAATGAATGCCGACCAGTGATGCCCACATCCTGAAGAATGAGTTAAAAATAAAGATGGCAACCGACAATAATTTTTATTATTCGGCCTTCAGTAACAGGATGTGCGGGAGAGAGGAGAAAGGTGGAATTATTTGGAGAACTCTACCAAAGAGGCAGAATAGGTGCAAGGGGTTAAATGGCCTCCTCTGTGACTCCATGCTAAAACTAATTGGTGAGAACCACAATACCAAAGGAAGTTCTCACGCCATTTTTAGGAGAAATTTGAAAGCTTAAATATAACCGCTTGGTCCTTTTTTTTCCCCCGGTACTCTCCCCAGATTTTGCAAACACGTTCTAAGCAAGCTTCAAATACCAGAAATCACAATGTTATTTCAGGCTACCCAGGGTTTCCAAGTCCATTTATTCACACTGAGGGAGTAGAAAGGAATGTGCTAAATGTACTAAACCTGGAGGGTTTTCCATTACCAGTTAGCTTTTAGTTTCAATTTAAATGTTTTCAGGAGGAAGGTATCAGTTTCCTGTGAGGTACAGACATTTTGTGATATTTCTATTGATATGGATCTATCATAATTTTAGCTCCTTTCTGCACATTCCACCATCTGTAAACTTTCAGTGATCTGAAATATTGATGTCTGCACACTGATGCATAAAAGTCTATTCACCAATCTCCCCTGCACTTCCTGGCCTACACCAGATCAAGGTTGAGCAACATCACAATTTGAAAATCTTCACCCTTTCTTTAAAATCCTTCAGTAACCTTGCCCCTTTCTATCTCTGCAATCTCCAACCCAATCTTTGTGTGTTCATCCAATTCTAGCCTCTTCAGCATCCCTGATGAGAACGGCCTCACCATTGATGGCCATACCTTCACCTGTTAAGGTCCTATGTTCTGGAATTTTGTTCTGAAACCTCCCTCCCTCTTTAAGACACCACTACCTCTGGACAACTATCTTTTTGACCAACTTTTTGATCATCCCCTCCAATATTGTCTCCTACATCTCAAGGGAAATGTTAAGTTTTTTGTTAAAAATAAATAAATAGAAGAAATGAACTGAAGTTTGGGCTGGGAAGAAATTGTTGTGATTTAGAATCCATAGAATTCCTGCAGGTCAGAAGAAGGCCATTCAGTTCATCACATTATACCCAGTTCCAACCCCCATTCTATCCCCCTAACCTCACACATTTCCCTTGGCTAATTTCCCTAACCCACAAATCTTTGGACACCAAGGGGCAATTTAGCACGGCCAATCCACATAACCAGCACACCTTTGGACTGTAAGAGGAAACCAGAGCACCCCGGGGAAACCCACACAGACATGGGGAGAACATGCAGACTCCAGACATACAGTGACCCAAGGCCAGAATCGAACCAGGGTCTCTGGCGCTGTGAGTCAGCAGTGCTAAGCACTGTGCCACCGTGCTGACTCAAAATGGCAGAGGGTGGGTGAGTGAATGAGTTGGATGGCCACAACCACCACATCAACTGGAGCAGTAACAGAGGGAGGCAGTGGACTAGTAATACAGAGACCCAGGGGAATGTTCTGAGATCCAGGAATCAAATCCTACCATGGCAGATGGTGAAATTTGAATTCAATAAAGGTCTGCAATTAAGTGTCTAATGGTGACCATGAAACCATTGTCAATTGTCATAAAAACCCACCTGGTCCACTCATGTCCTTTAGGGAAGGAAATCTGCCATCTTTACCTGGTCTGGCCTACATGTGACTCCAAAGCCACCACAATGCGGTTGTCTCTTAAATGCCCAAAGGGATGGATAATAAATGCTGGCCCAGCTGGTGACACCCACATCCCATGAATTAATAAAAAAAGGTTGATTTTGCGGGATGCTGACGGAGCTGGGTGCCAAATTTTACCTTATGACAGCACGGTGGCACAGTGGTTAACACTGCTGCCTCACAGCGCCAGGGATCCGGGTTCAATTCCTGGGTCACTGTGTGTGTGGAGTTTGCACATCCTCTCTGTGTCTGTGTGGGTTTCCTCTGGGTGCTCCGGTTTCCTCCCACAGTCCAAAAATATATGGGTTAGGTTGATTGGCCATGCTAAATTGCCCCTTAGTGTTAGGGGAGTATCCGGGGGAATAGCAGGGTAATTATGTGGGGTTAAAGGGCAAGGGCCTGAGTGCGATTGTTGTCGGTGCAGACTTGATGGGCCGAATGGCCTCCTTCTGTAGGGATTCTATGATGCTCCTATGAAGCATCCTAGGAGGTTTTGGTGCACTAAATGTGCTAAATAAATACAAGCTCTGATTTTGTTATTGTCATTCTTGCTGAGTAGATTCCCACTTCCAAATCTTTGACCCAGAAGGACGCAGAGAGAGCAGCCGGCCGGAGGGGAAACACTGACACCTCCAAGTTCCCTTCCAAATCACTCACCACCCCAGCCTGAACACACGTAGAAACACAGAAACTAGGAGCAGGAGTAGGGCCATTTGGCCCTTCAAGCCTGCTCTGCCATTCATGTTGATCGTGACCAATCATCAAATTCAACATCCTGATCCACCCTTCCTTCCTTTATCCCTTTAGCCCCAAGAGTGATATCTAATTTCTCCTTGAAATCAGACAATGTTTTGGCCCTTCGCTATATCCTGTGGTTGTGAATCCACACATTCACAACTCTCTGGGTGAAGAAATTTCTCCTCACCTCAGTCCTAAAAGGTTTATCCCTTATCCTCAAACTATGGCCCCTTAGTTCTGGACTCCCCCACCATTGGGAATAATCTTACACACGCTGGCTGTTCCTCCAAGATCCTGGAACTCCCTACCCGACAGCATGGTGGGAGCGCTTTCACATACAGACGGCTCAAAGAAGTGTTCCTGCACCACTTTCTCAGGCACAGCAAGGGAAAGGCACTAAGCCCACTTGCCTCTAACACTGGCAACCAGGGAATTCATTAAGTAAAACAACTTGGGCCATAATTCAGCTTGAAAAATCCAGCAGGAAAAACCGTTCTTACACACTTGAAGTAAGGACCCGCTCGTTCCACAATGCTTCATCCTGTTCCATTGCGATTAATTCTGAGCGCTTCAATCTGCCTCTGACCGTTAGCTATTTCTGAATGATAACTAACGCATTGAAAAATCATTTGTTTCCATAACTAGCCAGTGTGGAGCTGTAATATAAATTCAGCATTACCGCAAGGAGAGAAAGCCAGGCTGTCAAAAGCCCAGCTCCCTGCAATGATTACATTTGTCATTACGTTACGATATTGTGTTTATCACCCGTAATAGAGCCAGAGAATGGTTCCCCAGCATGCATTACACCTGTCCTGGGCAATGCAGAAAAAACTACATTTCAAAGATGGAATTTGCTCATGTAATGATATTAAAGACAGTATCAATGTTTGAAGCTATTAGATTTTGATACACTACATTCCTCCTTCCCCAACCAATTTTAATTTTTAAAAGCATTAAGTACGCAACATTTCATCACTATTGTTTTCTACCGTGACGCGCTAATATAAATACAGAGTTTAACGCAGTTACTTTGGCTTTTTCCTCCTACCCGTGCTACTACTCAGAGACAGCATGTGCCCCCAGATTCACAGTCAACAGATCCTGAGGATGTAATGACGACGGAGCTGTTTAGACGCACTTTCTGATCCCAGCTTGAACCTTCTGTCTCATTCCCCGCCAACGAGACAGGTTCTGCTCCCGTCGCTGACACAAAGCACTCCCGACGTTGACCCACGGCCTCCGAAAACCCATCAACAAATTCTGTCTGTGCCAGAGGCCCGTCCGTAATTTTGCTGGCAAGAAAGGAAATCGGGCACAGTGCCCAGTGACCCACTCGACGCTGGGCTTTGCTGTATCCAACTTTCCCAACAGGCGGTACGCCTGTCACTTTCAAACCTCTGCATGGTTTCAGCACTCGCCATCTCCATAATTTCCTCCAGCCTTTTAATTCTGTAATAACCTTGAGGCTGGGGACTCTCAGAGTATGAGCTCCCTGATTGAGGTCAGGACTGCCTGCCCAGTCAGGGAGCCTCTCCTGTATATAAATATGGGAGTGTCAGGCCTACGGACGCTCTGGATTCCGACTTTGTACCAGAAACACTCTAGGGCCGGAGCTCTACCACCTCGCCCGCCACAGAATCAGAGCGGGCGAGGGTCCGATAACAGAAATCTCCGATTTCCAACCCGGCTCGAACAAGGCCATAAACTCCTGCCCATAGAGTGGAATTGAGTTTGTAAATAATGGGAATCTGGTGAAAGGGCACCGGCCTCTGAGGAGTTATTTCAAACATCCCCCCACTCCGGGATATCTGTACACGACCATTGGCAGCTATGCCTTGGCGCTAAGCACTGGAATTCCCTCCATGTACCTCTCTGTGCTCCTGTAAACCTATCTCTTTGACCCAGTTTTTACTGGCCTGTGCTAACACCGCCTCCCGTGAAGCATCTTAGAGTGCTTCACTGTGTTGAGGATGCTATATAAATGCTAAGAATCATAGAATCCCTACAGTGCAGAAAGAGGCCATTTAGCCCATCGAGCCTGCACCACCCAGGCCCTACCCCCATAACCTCACATATTTACCCTAACCAAAGGGCAATTTTAGCTCGACTGATCAACCTAACCTGCACACTTTTGGACTGTGGGAGGAAACCGGAACAGCCGGGGAAAACGCACGCAGACACGGGGACAATGTACAAACTCCACGCAGGCAATCACCAGCGGCTGCAAGCGAACCCAGGTCCCTGGCAGCAGTGCTAACCAGCCAACAGAGGCTGTTAACTGGCTGCAGATTCTAGAACTGGTGCTTATAGTTTCAGGGTAAAGGGTTCGGCCATTTAGCGAACAAAGAGCAAAGAGAACAAAGAAAAGTACAGCACAGGAACAGGCCCTGCGGCCCTCCAAGCCGTGCCGATCATGATGCCCTAACTAAACTTAATAAAAAAAACCTTCTGCCCTTACTCAGTCCGTCTCTCTCTATTCATGCACCCATCCAGATACCTCCTAAATGTTGCATTGTGCCTGCTGCCACCGCCTCCTCTGGCAGCACAGTCCAGGCACCCACCACTCTCTACGTGAAAAACTTTCCCTGCACATCTTCTTTAAGCTTTCCCTCTCTCTCCTTGAACCTGTGCCCCCTTGTAATTGACACTTCTACTCTGGGAAAAAAAATCTATTTTTTTTGTTTCATCTTCCCATAACTACCACTAAAGGCATACTAATCCCATTTTTCCTGCACTTGTCCCATATTCTTGAACGTTAAAGTGCTCATCCAAATATTTTTTAAAGGGCGAAAGGTTTCCGGCCTCCACTACCTTCCCAGGCAGTGCATTCCAAATTATCCACTACTGTCTGAGTGGAAAGGTTTTTCTCAAACCTCCTCTGAAGTTCCTATTCCCTACTCTAAAAATATTCTTCCTCGTGATTGACCCCTCCACCAAGAAGAACAGCTGCTCCCTACTCACCCTGTCTATATGGCATGTGTCAAAAATATCAAAATGTGAACAAAAAAACAGCACTCCAGCCCTCACCCTTCACAGCCACCCCACCCCCACTCCATACACACACCCCAAGCCCCATCCTTGCCAACCCAGTAAACCTATGCATGACTCTCACCCACCAGCCTTTGCACTTACGCCCTCAGTATAAATTCACCCAATACCCATGAGCAGGCCTTGGAATCCACGCTAATATTTAATGAACTTCTTAGGTCTCTGTTGATGAATTTGCTTTTTTTAAAAAAAAGTCTCATTGATAAAACCCATCCATTACATTTAACTTTTTTCAACTACTTAATCCCTCATAACAACAAGTGCTTGTATCCATAGTCCCACTTCAAAGCACTTGGAGCTACTAATCAAATTATGAACTTACAGACATCCCACTGTGATAAGGACAAATTGTGAAATCAATCGTACTGCACTAATCCTATAATGCTATTCCCTCAGGTCTACAGACAGAATAAAATCAGAAGCATCGCTTTAGATTTAAAACTGCAAACAGTCTTTTTTCCTTCAAATTGTTAAAGGCAAGAGATTTAAATTCCTTCATAACTTGATTTAATGGTTTATATAAGGTTGGTACTGAAATAAATCCTCAGAGGCCAACAGCCGTTCACTAGACTCCCCTTATTTAGAAACTAAAAGTGCTTCAGGTACACAGTCAGAATCCAGTGTGCCAGTAGCCCCGACACTCCTGAATATATACAAACAGGTGAGACTCCCTGATTGGGCTGGCGATCAATATAAAAATCAGGGAGCTCATATTCCAAGAGACCAATCTCATGGCCCTCACTGAGGTCATGACAGATATTGTCTGGTAACTTGGGTCACTCGTCATGAAAGATGTAGTGCCTGCCAAAGAAATTTTGGCCTGATTTAACAAGGGTCATGGTGTTGTGAACCCACTTAAATTATACAGCGTAACCACAGCATCTTGATTACAATGAAAATCCATCTTCTGAAAGCCCTGTGAGAATGTTTGGCTGTGAAAGGTGAACCTTTGAGAAGACTAATGAGGCTCGTATGAAAACATTCCACTCAAAAGGACGCAGACGGATATCATGTATTGTCATGGATAGTCAAGTGGACAAATTAGTGAGTGCCTGCGGTAGCTGGTGTTAAGAGGAACTTGTTTGAGGCAGTGACGTTGAGGAAGCATGCGTATTTTGAGCATGTGATGTGAAAAGGAGGGCAGTGTTTAGGGAAAAAACATAATAAAAGGCAAAAAAACCGAGAAAATATGCATGAGGAAGACCCAAGATGGTCCGGTTAGGTAAGATCAGAACTGGCCTCTCTATGGGACAGGCAGTGAGGGCAGCAGAGAATAGGAATCAGTGGAGATACATTGTTGATAATACGGCCAACCCTCAGAGCAAGATGAGTGAAAGAGAAGACAACTTGACGGTTTCCCTTGACAATTCCCTTTGCCAATCTCAACGGACTTTCCAATGACTTTATCTATTTCTAACGCACATTCATGTCTAATTTTAACATTCCCAAAGGGCACCATGCCTCTCCCAAAAGTGTCCAGGCACCAGATCCAAAAAGGTATCCAACATCTCCAAAAAAAACTCCATCTCTGCAAAAGGCTACCTTACCTCTCCAAATAACTCCACTAATGTTACACCTTCTCCTACCATGTGTAAAGAACATAGTTTGTGTTTTGCACGTTGCATTCACCAAATCAGATCAACCTGAAGACAGCTGCACTTTAGCATGTACATTTATCTCTGAGAATCGCGGATGTGCCATTTGGAACCCATCCCCATTGTCCCCTCGGGAGCAGCGGCTCTGGATCCAGAGCTCTGCAGGCATTTTTTTTGGGAAAATGGAAAATCTCCCCGTCTGCTGAAAAATTCAGGCTTTAGTTGTGGCCGGAGTTCTTTGGCTTCATTTCAGTGGGTTTCTTGGCAGCAACTTACGAGTGGGGGGGCTCTTCTGATCCTGCCTCTGTCAATGGGATCTCCCATTGCAGACATGCTGCTGGGAAACCCGCGGCAGAGGTGCAATGCTGTGGGAACAGAGAATCAGCCACGACTGAACAGCCAGAGAATTGGGGCAGCACGGTGGCACAGTGGCTTGCATTGCGGCGTCACAATGCTGGGGACCCAGGTTCAATTCTCAACTTGGTAACTGTCTGTGCGAAGCCTGCATGTTCTCCCATGTCTGTGTGCGTTTCCTCCAAAAGAGGTGCTGGTTAGGTGCATTGGCCATGCTAAATTCTCCCTCAGTGTACCCAAACAGGCGCTAGAGTGTGGTGACTAGGGGATTTTCACAGTAACTTCATTGCAGTGTTAATGTAAGCCTAATTGTGACACTAATAAATTAACTTTAAACTTTAGCTCAGAATCCAAAAGTAACACAGAGTGAATACATGTGAAAAATTAGCTATTTATTTTCAGCTTCTGATGCATCACAAATGTGCAGCTTTTTTGAACATCTCAATCACTCAATGTACAAATCCCAGATTGCATCAATTTGCCTTTAGACTGCCAAGTCTCTAACTAACAATTTACTCATAGCGTAACATAACCAAAATACTTCAAATGATACAAATTAGATCTTGCGGCTCAGCTTTTGAAGCAAGTTATCAGAAAAAATCAAATAGGGAATAAGTGAATTCGAAATGGTGAGTAATTTGCAGTAACAATGCTGTGTTATTTGGAGATGTTATTTTAAAGGCAGATCATTGGATTTTCCTTTCTCTTCCCATTTCCGTTCTCCAATGGTCTGAAGAATAGTTGTCAGCTCCCCTAAATACGGCACGGTGGGATAGGTTTAAGGTGAGACGGGAAAGGTTTAAAAAGAGTAACACTTTCACACAGCATATACGTAGAATGAGCTGCCAGAAGAGGTGATAGAGGTGGGCACAATTACAACATTTAAAAGACATTTGGACAGATACATGGATGGGAAATATTTAGAGGGATATGGCCAAACGCAGGCAAGTGGGACAAGTTCAGGGTCAGCAGTGACAAGTTGGGCCAAAGGACCTGTTTAATACAATCATACAATGCTGAAGGAGGCCATTCGACCCATCAAGTCTGCACCGATAACAATCCCACCCAGAGCCGACCTCATACATTTATTCTAGCTAGTCTCCCTGGCACAAAGGGCTAATTTAACATAGCCAACCCACCTAACCCGCGATTCTTTGGACTGTGGGAGGAAACCAGAGGAAACACACGCAGACGTGGGAGAATGTGTTCACACAGACAGTGACCCAAAGCCGGAAACTGAATCCGGGTCCCTGCCACAATGAGGCAGCAATGCTAACCACTGTGCCACCGTGCTGTATATCTCAATGACTATGAGAGTCATACGGACTTTGGATCCGTGTGACCAGCATTAACTCTGTTTTTCTCTCTCTCCACAAGTCCTGCCAGCCCTATCAAGGTTTTCCAGCACTTTGAATTCATTTCAGATCTCCAGCGATCACATTATTTTGCCTTTGTTTTAATAATGGAGTACAGATCATCAAAGTAATCCTGACAAGCAACTGTTCAGCCGACCAGGCTGGAGATGTTAGCAATCTTTCAAAACGTCAGCACTGAAGACATATAAGTTTGAGATAAAAAAAAATTGGCAAATTCAATTGCGGCTTTCAAAAGGGAGTGAGGTATGTGTGTGTGAAGCGAAAGGGCTGGTAAGTGGGGACCAGCTAAATTGCTCCTGCAGAAAGCCAGCATGCATGATCACTTTCTAAGCTGTAACTACTGTCTGATTCTATGACTCATAAGTTGTGCCCTATTTTTTATTAACATGTTGTAAATCAGCACAATGAACATGCTCTATGAAACGTAACAACGTGATTTTTAGCTACTGAAGGGATAAGTAGCTCAATTATTTATTTCCCCTCAAACATTTAATACTTCATCTAAAGGAATGAAGCTTGTTTGGATCAACCAATTTCTAACATTGTGCTATGGAATAAATAACACCTCTGGATTGGGGAAGCCTGATCTAACAAGCACGTTTTTTGTTTATTCCTTCATGGGACATGGGCGTCACTGGCTAGGCCAGCATTAATTGCCCATCCCCAGTTGTCCTTGAGAAGGTGGTGGTGAGCTGCCTTAAAACACTGCAGTCCGCGTGCTGTGGGTTGAGCCACAATGCCACTAAAGAGGGAATTCCAGGATTTTGACCCAGCGATTGCGATATATTTCCAATCAGGGCGGTGAGTGGCTTGGAGGGGAACTTACAGGTGGTGGTGTGCCCATGTACCTGCCACCCTTGTCCTTCTAGATGAACATTCTGCAGTTACATCTGCACTGCTGGCTTTATTACGTGTTAATGAATTTATTCAGTGTGATTTGGACAGGTTGAGTGTGTGGGCCTATGCACTGCGGTAGCAGTACAATGTGGACAAATGGGAGATCATCCATTTCAGTAGCAAAAATAGGAAGGAAGATTATTACTTGAATGGGTGGATACTCAGTGAGACCTTGGTGTTCTCATGCATCAGTCACTGAAAGTAAACACACAGGTACAGCAGGCAGTAAAGAAGGCAAACAATATGTTGACCTTCATAGCGAGAGAATTTGAGCATAGGAATAGGAATGTTTTAATGCAATTATAGGAGTCACATCTGGAGAATTGTGTGCAGTTTTGGTGTCCTTATTGGAGGAAGGATGTCCTTGCTATAGAGGGAGTACAGCAAAAGTTTACCAGGCTGATTCCTGAGATGGCAGGTCTGTCATATCAGGATAGATTAAGTCAGTCAGGACTGTATTCATTGGAGTTTAGAAGAGTGAGAGGGGATCTCGTAGAAATTCAAAATTCTAAGAGGATTGGACAGAGTAGATTCAGAAAGAATGCTTTTTGATTTGATTTATTATCACATGTATTAGTTTACAGTAAAAAGTATTGTTTCTTGCGTGCTATACAGACAAAGCAACCCATACATAGGGAAGAAAAGGGGAGAGTGCAAAATGTAGTGTTACAGTCATAGCTAGGATGTAGAGAAAGATCAGCTTAATGCAAGGTAGATCCATTCAAAAGTCTGACAGCAGCAGGAAAGAAGCTGTACTTGAGCCAGTTGGTATGTCATCTCAGACTTTTGCACCTTTTTCCCTGTGGAAGAAGAGGGAAGAGAGTATGTTGGCGTTGTGGGATCCTTGATTATGCTGGCTGCTTTTCTGAGGCAGCAGGAAGTGTAGACAGTGTCAATGGATAGGAGGCTGGTTTGAGTGTTGGACTAGGCTTCATTCATGACCCTCTCTAGTTTCTTGCGGCCTTGGACAGAGCAGGTGTCATACCAAACTGTGATATAACCAGAAAGGATGCTTTCTATGGAGCATCTGTAGAGTTGTAGCAGACATATCAAATTTCCTTAGTCCCCTGAGAAAGTAGAGGCAATGGGGGGAGTTTAGCTAGCATTCATAGTTTGAGGAGAAGGGGTAAATCACTTAGGACTGAGATGAGGAGAAATTTCTTCACCCAGAGAATGCTAAATGTGTGGAATTCACTACCATAGAAAGTAGCTGAACCTAAAACAATGTGTGATTTCAAGAAGAAACTAGATATAGCTCTTGGGGCTAAAGAGACCAAGGGATAGGAAGATGGGGGAGCATTAGGTCATTGAAATTGATGATCAGCCATGATCAAAACGAATGGCGGAACAGGATCAAAAGGCTGAATGGCCTACTCCTGCTTCTAGTTTCAATGCTTAGTCATAATTAATACTTAATAAGCACTCCCAATAGCCTTTGCCACTGCTAGTAAACCTTACAGCTCATAAATTACAGGTTTTGAAGATAAATGAACAAAATATTTACCAATCAAATCACTGATCTGTTTTCCTGCGATGCTACACTTCTCTCAGAATGCAGCCACTCTACTCTGGAGGCACAGATTGGACTGGACCAGACTGGACTGGAGTGGACTAGACTGGCCAGGACTGAACCAGACTGAACTGGACTGGACTGCTCAGTTCCACTTGGTGGTGGTTACTGCCTCCAGGTCCCATTTCCTTCCATTCAGTGGCTATGAAGCCCACTGGGACATCCTGAGAAAAGCAAGTCATTCATTTCTATCTTACAGAATGTTGAACTCTGCCAGGCTGAGCAGGAAGCTCCTTCGCACTCAATCGTCCAGCCTAAGTCAGCTGATGTCAGTCAGGCCTTAGTGCTGGAGTTCCGGAATTGATCTCAACAACAGTTGGACAAAAAAAGAATATAAGTAAGGAGTATCAAGTACTTAGTAAGACATGTGGGTCTGGTGACATTACCACTAGACCAGTAAACCAGAGGCCCCAGCTAATACTCTTGGGATATGGGTTCAAATCCCACTAAGGTAACCAATGGAACTTAAATTCGACTACCAAATCTGGAATATAAAGTTAGTAATAACTGCCTTTGATAGTCGCAACTTAGTTCCTTGTCTCCTACACATCACAATACAGTATTAATCTTGAGACGTCTTGAGGTTGTCAAAGTTGTTAAACACATGGTGGCACAGTGGTTAGCACTGCTGTGTCACAGCGCCAGAGATCTGGGTTCAGTTCCTGGCTTGTCTGTGTGGAGTCTGCACATTCTCCCCATGTCTGCATGGGTTTCCCCCAGATGCTTCAGTTTCCTCCCACAGTCCAAAAATGTACAGGTTACTGAATGGGCATGCTAAATTCTCCCTCAGTGGACCCAAACAGGTGCCAGAGTATGGTGACTGGGGGATTTTCACAGTAACTTCATTGCAGTGTTCATGTAAGCCTACTTGTGACTAATAAATAAACTTTACACAAATTTAGATCTTACTCATGGTAAACAGCAGATTGGCTGTTAAACAGCTCTTATTGTCAGCTTTGTTAAATATGCATATGTAAATATGTCATTCAGGTGTGAGAAGGCAGAAGCTAAGCTAATTAAGAAGAATTGGTCTGGACCGCTGGCACAACAGGACCAATCTAATTAAAAGAACAAGTTTAGCATGAAACATCAATCAGCCCATCCAACAAGTGCAAAGGCCAGATTGGAAGGAATGGCTGGAGACTGTCAGAGCTATATAGAGTAACGTGTAGAAATCTAAATGCATAAGGACATCTGACAGTGATTAATGACAATTATTTCCTCCACACCAGCAACACTTTGTCTCAATTTATAGAGTGAATCATCAAATAGGTACACAAATACCATAGGAACGGAAGGGCATAAGATAGGCCGAGGCTTCCCTCCCCCATGCCACAACTTGACCAGTGAATGTAGTATGGAAATATGTCAGGATTTTGATCTGCCACATCTCCTACAGCACAGTCCCCCTCTCCACAACTCCCTCCCACTCCCAGGTCCCCTTTCTAGAGGCCACACCTCTTAGGATACCTTCTTTAGATATGTCAACCATCCAAAATTGCTGTAGAGTCTCCTGGATGAGAAAAAATAAACTAGCAGAAGTAGGCCATTCGGCCCTTTGAGCTTGCTCTGCCATTCATTTGGATCATTGCTGATCATCAAATTCAATATCCTGATCCCTCTCTTCCCCACTTATCCCTTTAGCCCCAAAAGCTACATCTAATTCCTTCTTGAAATCATACAACATTTTGGCCTCAACTACTTTCTATGGTCGTGAATTCCACATATTCACCATCCTTTGGGTGAAGAAATTTCTCCTCACCTCAGTCCTAAAAGATTTACTTCTTATCTTCGAACTATGACTCCCCCAGTCCTGGACTCCCCCCACCATCGGGAACATGCTTTGTCTACCCTGTTAGAATTGTATAAGTTTTTATGAGATTCCCTCTCAATCTTCTAAACTCCAACGAATACAATCGTGACTGACTTAGTCTCTCCTCATATGACAGACCTGCCATTCCAAAAATCAGCCTGGCAAACCTTTGCTGTTCTCTTTCTACAGTAAGGGCATCCTTCCTTAGATAAAGACACTAAAGCTACACACAATAATCAAAGTATGGCCTCACCAACACCCTGTACAATTGTAGTAAAATTAAAAATTAACCTTTTATCACTGCTGCAAGAGAAACCCAGGAGAAAAATCATCAAGGAATTTGGAAAAATGATTTACCATTTATTTGAACTCTTATTTATTAATTATAAAAATACTGGTGAGAGAGGAAGCCATACATTTCAAACAGCCGACTGGGAAATAGATGAGATTCACTTTCCAATTGGCGTTGGGAAGGCGGAGCATCACTATGATTGACAAGATGAGCAACCAATGGCATAGTTTGTAGAGCAAGAGCTCGCATGATACAGTCTCCAGGTATTTGTTCAACCAGGGTTGGGAGTCCTACTGTTAGCTGTACAACATCCTGGGGGTTACCATTGACCAGAAACTGAACTGGACTAGCCTTATAAATATTGTGGCTACGAGAGCAGGTCAGAGTTTGGGAATTCTGTGGTGAGTAACTTACTCTTGACTTCCAATACATGTCCATCTTCCACAAGGCACAAGTCAGGAGTGTGATGGAATACTCTCCACTTGCCCAGATGGATGCAGCTCCAACAACGCTCAAAAAGCTCAACACCACAGAGGACAAAGCAGCACAATTGATTGGCACTCCAGCCGCAAAAAATCACTCCCTCCACTACATTGTGTACACCATCTATCAGCTGCACCAAAGGAATTACCAAGGCTCCTTAGACAGGACCTTCAAACCCATGACTGCTACTATCTAGGAAGGTCAGCAGACGCATGAGAACACCATCACTGCAATTTCTCCCCTAAGTCAGTTGGGCTAAGTGGGCTGGTGAATGGCAGATGGATTTTAATTTAGATAAATGTGAGGTGATGCATTTTGGTCGATCGAACCAGGGCAGGACTTATTCAGTTAATGGTAGGGCGTTGGGGGGGTGCGGTTATAGAACAAAGATGTAGGGGTACAGGTTCATAGCTCCTTGAAAGTGGAGTCACAGTTGGACGGAGTGGTGAAGAAGGCATTCAGCACGCTTGGTTTCATTGGTCAGAACATTGAATACAGGCGTTGGGACTAGATATTGTTGAAGTTGTACAAGACATCGGTAAGATCACACTTGGAGTACTGTGTACAGTTCTGATCACCCTATTATAGAAAGGACGTTATTAAACTAGAAAGAGTGCAGAAAAGATTTACTGGGATGCTACTAGGACTTAATGGTTTGAGTTATAAGGAGAGGCTGGATAGACTGAGACATTTTTCTCTGGAGCAGAGGAGGCTTAGGGGTGATCTTATAGAGATCTATAAAATATTGTGGGGCATAAATCAGCAAGATAGTCAACATCTTTTCCCAAATGTATGGGAATCTAAAACTAGAGGGCATAGGTTTAAGGTGAGAGGGGAGAGATACAAAAGGGTTCAGGGGGCAATTTTTTCACATAGAGGGTAAGAGTGTCTGGAATGAGCTGCCAAGGGTAGTAGTAGAGGCAGGTACAATTTTGTCTTTTAAAAAGCATTTAGACAGTTACGTGTGTAAGATAGTACAGAGGGATATGGGCCAAATGTGAGAAATTGGGACTAGCTTGGTGATAAAAAAAGGCCGGCGTGGACTGAAGGGCCTGTTTCCATGCTGCAAACCTCAATGACTCTAAGTCACTCACCATCCTGGGAATGTGAAAGGGATCCAGATTTGGGGAAACAAGTTGCAAAGTGGACAAACATCTCAATGAATATAAGAAAATAGTCATTAATGAATCAAATAGGGAATTCAGGAAAAACACTTTACTTGGAACTCATTACCGCAAGGAATGGTCTGATGCAAACAGCATTGAAGGAGAAACCAGATAAAGACATGAGGAAGAAACTAATTGAAGGATATGCTAACAGGCTTCAATGAAGACGAGGCTTATGTGGAGCATAAATGCTAGCATGCACTAGGTAGGCCAAATGGCCTGTTTCTGTGCTGTACATTCTATGTAATTCTATGTTTGTGCGTTCAATATTACAGCACTTAGGCTGTGACAAATGCTTAAACAAACGATAATTCATGGTAATCAAAACATCCAATAATTACTGTAATTAACTGTGTACTCTTCACTCGATGCTCTCCTACCACTAGAGAAGATAATGGAGATTTCCACTGAATCGACAGACTGGGCTCATTTCTCACAGATGGTTTGATGGGAGCCCAGCCTGATCTTGGGACACATACACATGACCGGTTATGTCTCATTGAAGACTAAACGAAGTGGACAGATAATGAAAAATCTCCACAGCAAATTACTTGATTTGGAACAAATTTTAGAATGCTGCTGATGTTTCCACTGCGTCATGCCATAGTATTTGAGGAACTTCTATATAATAACCCCCTAATAGATATAGTCCTCTCATGTGACTCAAGGTTTCATCATTGAGTGATCAATGTGACCATTTGAATGAGTCGCAGAAGAGTCTCAGTGTGCAGCATATAATGCCGAAGCTACCCAGCCCTTATCAATGAATTATCAGCCTAAAGGTGCATAGGCTAGGTTGATTGGCCATGCTAAATTGCCCCTTAGTATCCAAAGATTCACAGGGTAAGTTGATTGGCCATACCAAATTGCCCCTTAGTGTCCAAAGATGCACAGGTTAGGTTAATTGGCCATGTCAAATTGCCCCTTGGCATCTAAAGATGTGTAGATTAGGTGAATTGACCATGCCAAATTGCCCCTTGGTGTCTAAAAATGCACAAGTTAGGTTGATTGGCCATGCCAAATTACCCCTTAGTGTTCACAGATGTGTAGGTGAGGGGGATCAGCCACAGTAAATGTGCAGGCTTACGCAGATAGGACAGAGTGGAGGGCCTGGTAGGGTTTTCTCTCTGAGAGACGGTGCAGACTCAATGGGCTGCATGGCCACTTTCTGCACTGTAGGGATTCTATAGCTTTATGGAATGGGGTAGAGTAGCACAGGAAGGGCCATGGACACAACAAATAACATTGGTGCCATTATCTTGGTACAGCAATGACGTAAATCCGAGAAAACTGTGGCAAAGATCTGGTTATCTGGGAATATAATTCTAACAGTACATAATTCTAGGGTTGCTAAGTTGCTATTTTCTGTATCTCCTGTTATGATCATGTAAATTACTAAGAGAACTGTGTTGTGAAAAGGTCACTTACTTCATTGAGTCCCTACAGTGGAGAAGAGGCATTTCAGCCCATCGAATCTGCACTGACTTTCCGACAGAGCATCTTACCCAGACCCTAACCCCCACCCTATCCCTGTAACATCACACATTTCCCATGGCTAATCCATCTAATCCACACATTTTGGGACAGTAAGGGATAATTCAGCACCGTCTATCCATCTAACCTGCATGTTTTTCAGACTGTGGGAGGAAACCGGAGCACCCGGAGGAAACCCATGCAGACACGGGGAGAATGTGTAAACTCCACACAGACAGTGACCCGAGGCCGGAATTGAACCCGGCTTCCCGGTGCTGTGAGGCAACAGCGTGCCGTCATGCTCTTTCAGAGAATTTAATTTGAACTTGAAGTCAGAATGATACTCAGTCCTGTTGCCTGTTGAAGAGCTTTTCTGGCAGCCTCGCTGTTGACCAGGAACAACTCATCCTGAACCAATTCCTCCTCCATCCAGCAAAAATGACACCGAGCCCCAGTGCTCAGGGCAAGATGTCAAAATTTGTACTCCAAGATTTGTACAAAGATTGGGAACACTGTCAACTGCGATGAGGATAGCTTTGAACGTCAAAAAGAACATCGGGCATGTTGGTGGATTGGGCAGACAAGTGGCAGGTGAGGTTCAATGCAGAGAAGTGTGAGGTGACTCACTTCAGCAGGAAGAATGTGGAGAGGTTTAAACTCTTATGTGCATTAAGGTGTACATGTAGATTCGTCATTGAAGATGGCAGGGCATGTTGAGAGCAGTTAATAAATCTTATCGTATCTTAAGCTTTATTAATAGGGGCATTGAGTAAGGAAGCCATGGCAAACCTTTATAAAACACTAGTTAGGCCTCATTTGGAATACTGCATCCCATTTTGGGCACAGTACTTGAAGAAGGATGAGGAGGCATGGAGAAAATACAGAGGGTATTCGCAAGAATGATTCCAGGGTTAAAGAGCTGTTGCTATGAGGATAGGCAGGAGAACCTGTGACTGATTTCCGTGGAGAAAAGATGGCTTGATTGAGGAGGCAGGAGCCTTGATTGAGGTGTTCAATATCCTGAGGGGTATGGACAGGGTAAATAGTTAGAAACTGTTCCCACTCAAGAGAACTCAATTCCAAAATAATGGGCAGAAGAAGTCAAAGTAATATGAGGGAAAGACATTTTCACCCAGAGGGTAGTCGAAATGAACTCCTTGAGAGGGTGGTGGTGGGGGGCAGTTTTGAACGAGGTATTCAAAAGGGTTGCTATCTGAAAACAAAGAATATGCGAGGTTACGGGGGAAAGACAGGGGAGCGGGACTAGGTTGAATGCTCTTTCAGATAGCTAGTGGAGACTCAATGGGCCAAATGGCCTCCATCTTCATTGTAAAGATTCTGTGATACTGGTTGACTAGCTAAGTTGTAATACCAACTCCGAAACAAACCCCTCTAACTCAGGCGGCATTCCGTCTGCCATGGGAATCTGGTGGGTGGGGGTACAACATGCAAGCGCATCCGGACAATCCCACCCGGAGATTTACTTGTTGGGAGCAGCCAATGCAAGAGCAACAATTAATTGAGGCACAGGTAGGAATAAACCATCAAAAACACGTCACAGGTTTCGGAACAAATGTGTATTCAATTGTTTTAAAAGAGAAACATGAAACCTTGTTACAACTAATTTGCAAACTGGAGCTTGTGGGAACTGCTCAATAAATTTCTCCTAACTGACTCTATTTAATGAATCTCAGGAAGAAACAAAATCAATTTCAAGTTGGGCCCAGAGACATTGCAAACTTCATCTTGAGAAACGGTTTCTTCTCTAAGTAGATGATATTGATTTGCTCTGTGTTGTGGGCATAGTCTACACGCTGCCTCTTCACAGCATACCTTTGTCCATCTTTGGTGTACAGTTGATCAGCCGTGTCAAATTCCTGTCTTTTTTATATATGCAGAGTCAACGTTAATTAGATCAATGGGTTGAATTCCGATCTCCCGTCAGTAAAACTGACAAGAAAAATCCAATCATACAATGGATCAATCTTTACATTGGCCTACTATATTGTTAGAACATATGAACATAAGAAATAGGAGCAGGAGTAGGCCATCTAGCCCCCTCGAGCCTGCCCCGCCATTCAATAAGATCATAGCTGATCTGAAGTGCATCAGTTCCACTTACCCGCCTGCTCCCCATAACCTTTAATTTCCTTATCGATCAGAACTCTATCTACCCGTGACTTAAACATATTCAACGAGGTAGCCTCCACCACTTCAATGGGCAGAGAATTCCAGAGATAGGGCAGAGGATTCCAGAGATCATCTCTGGAATCAACCTAGTGAATCTCCTCTGCACCCCCTCCAGTGCCAGTATATCCGTTCTCAAGTAAGGAGACCAAACTTGTACACAGTACTTCAAGTGTGGCCTCACCAGCACCTTATACAGCTGCAACATAACCTGCCTGTATTTAAACTAAGCCTCTAAGATTGCCTCTAACAGGATGTTTTGGCTTGAAAACACAGCAATTCAATGAGGGTAATTCTGACTTTAAGGAACAATATAGCAGGGACTGAGCTGTCCATTACACATCAATCCCGATTTTCATTGCGATTGACTTCAGTCAGGTGAGATGCAGAACCATTGTCTGAATCAATCGTGTCCTGTTTACACTATCAGCCCAGGTGTGATTTAAGTGTCTTTCCATGTCCCAGGACTATGAAAGGGCCCTTTTGTATACAAGTTTGTTCTGGGCAGGGAGTCGTTGCCAGTGTTCTGGTCAATATTAACCCATTGTCAATATGACTAAAACAGATTAGGTCATTATTCTACTGCTGTGGCACAGTTGGTTGTACCTCTACCTTAGAGTTGGAAGGTTGTGGGTTCGGGTCCCACTCCAGGATTCAAGCACACAAAATGAAGATGGACACTCCAGTGCAGAACTGGGTGAGTGCAGCACTCCATCCCCCCGCCCCACCTTCCGTGCTTCCTGGATACGGACCATCAGAGGTTCTGGGCTGCTGTATTTCAGATAAAACTTTAAACTCGGTTTAGCAACCTCAGGCCCTGCTTACTCACTCAGGTCCTGATAAAAATTTCTATGGCACAAATTCGAGGAAGAATTGGAGAATTCTCTGTAATATCTCCCTGATTTTTATCCCTCAGTGGCACAGTGGTTAGCACAGCTGCCTCACAGTTCCAGGAACCTGGGTTCGATTCCTGGCTTGGCAGGCTGCATGTTCTCCCCATGTCTGTGTGGGTTTTCTCCGGGTGGCCTAGCAAACCACTTAGCCCAAAGGTGGCTAGGGATGGGCAATAAATTCTGGCCAGCATAAACAAAAGTAATAAAAAACATAGATTTTAGGGATGAAAACTTGCCTTCACTTTCCCTTTGCCAAACACATTCTGTTTTTGTTTCTGTTGCCTGAAGACAAGTGAGAAATTAACTTACTTTCTTGTTCTCCCCGTGTCTGTGTGGGCTTCCTCCGGGTGCTCCCACAGTCCAAAGATGTGCGGATTAGGTTGATTGGTCGTGCTAAATTGACCCTCGCGTCAGGGGGATTCGCAGAGGAGAGTTGCGGGGTTACGGGGGTGGGGCCTGGGTGGGATTGTGGTTGGTGCGGACTCAATGGACCGAATGGCCTCCTTCTGCTGTGTAGGGATTCTATGATTCTATGATTTTAAGTTAGCTTGCACCAGTTATAATCAGCACTAAACATGCAAATATACTTGTTGCCTAACTGAATTTACAAAGGTATAATGTAAATGAATGCAATCTAGCATTCAGTTCATGTATCTGAGCTGATACGTGGAATCAATGTGGCAAGTCATCAGCTGCAAAAGTGAATAGAGGGAATGGAATGACAGTTTGAAGGAAAATGCTTTGTCCTTGCAGGTGAATCGAGTGGGAGTCACGGTCGAGCTTTCTTAACTCCACTGATGTCTGTGCATGTCCTCAGCTTGACACTTCAGGGCAGTACTGAGGGGATACCACACTGTCAGAGGTGCCATCTCTATAAGGCTCTGGTCAGACCACATTTGAATTATTGTGAGCAACTCTGGGCCCCATTTTCACGGACAGATGTGCTGGCCTTGGAGAGGGGCCAGAGGAGGTTCACAAAATCTGATCCTGGGAATGAAAGGCTTGATATCTGAGGAGTGTTTGAGAACTCTTGGATCTGTACTCGATGGAATTTAGGAGGATGAGGGGGAATCTCATTGAATCTTACAGAATACTGAAAGGCGTGGGTAGAATGGACGTGGAAAAGATGTTTCTGTTCGCAGGAGAGACTAGGATCTGAGGGCACAGCCTCAGAGTAAAGGGGTGACTCTTTAGAACTAAGATGAGGAGGAATTTCTTCAGCCAGAGGGTGGTGAATCTATGGAGTTCATTGCCACAGAAAGCAGTGCAGGCCAGGCCATTAAGTATATTTAAGGCAGAGAGAGATAGGTTCTTGATTGAGGAGGGGAATCAAAGATTATAGGGAAATAGCAAGAGAATGGGGTTGAGAAACATATCAGCCATGATTGAAATGGTGGAGCAGACCCAATGGGCCAAATGGCCTAATTCTGCTCCTATATCTTATGGTCTTATGGATATAGGCCCAGCTGACCATTGGTTGCTTTCCCATTTGTGGGGGAGAGTTGAGTGCTGGTGAGTTAACCTGACGGTCACCACACCTCAGGCGAGGGTCAAGGGTGGGAAGGCGGGGCCTTCATAAATAAACTCAGCCGATACGGGAATTGAACCCACATTGTTAGCATCACTGTGCATCATGGATCAGCCACCCAGCCAACTGAGCTAAACTGGTTCAAAGAGGAGTTCCAGCAGCCAATGGCCATTGACTAACATCAGAAAAACAGTTTACTTGGTCATTTATCTCATTACTATTGGCAGGATATGAGAGGAATAGATAGGGTGGACTCTCAGAGGCTATTTCCCCAGGTTGAAATGGTTGCTACGAGAGGACACAGATTTAAGGTGCAAAGAGGGAAGTTCAGAAGTGATGTTAGGGGTAAGTTTTTCACTCAGAGGGTGGTGAGTGAATGGAATCGGCTGCCGTCAGTGGTGGTGGAGGCGAACTCGCTGGGGTCTTTTAAAAGACTTCTGGATGAGTATATGGGGTTTAATGAGATTGAGGGTTATAGATAGGTCTGTAGGTTGGTAGGTGTTGATGTGATCGGCGCAACTCGTGGGCCGAAGGGCCTGTTTGTGCTGTAGTGTTCTATGTTCTATGTTCTATGATATTGTTCAGAATAGATTGGGGAGTATCTTCTTCTAGAATGCCCCGTCAACTGCCCTTGAAAGGAGGTCACTGGCTGTAAATTGCTTTACGATGACCTGAGGTTGGGAAAGGCACTATATAAATGCAAGGTACGTCTTTTCTTCTGTCTATTCCACAGGCAGACACATTTAACTAGATATCGTAAATACAATTTCAAGATTATTATTTCTGCTTTGCTGAAGATTTGGAATCGGTGAACAATGGTGCATCAGTTAAGTAACAAGGGAGCTGAAAAGCCAGCAGCGGCTCAATGGGCTGAATGGCCAGCTTCTGTGCAGCAATCTTTGTGGTCCTGCACTGAAGATGCCTGCTCTATCTGATGTACAAAATGTTATTGGATATTTTTGTGTCATTCCCTATGGATGGGAGTTTGGGTGCTGTAATTACTCTTTGTGGCCCTGGGCTGGGAATAGATCAGTCAGGGTTCCGGTTGTGGACTGATAATCCATCACTAGGGTCAGCAATCTGTCAAGATTCTCCCGCAGACTTCAGGAATTAAACATCAATGTCCTTAAAACTGCTGAGAGAAAAGCTATGGGTCAGGATTAAATAAAATACTGGGCCTGAGATTGCGTGGAGTGGCAATCATTTCATTCCTCCTTTTTTTTAAAACCTTTAAATTCTTTTGACTCTTCCTCATCCAAACTTCCAACATGGGCTAGACAGGAACTGTGCAGGACAGTGCATCCCGGGGCCTTCTGTTGAGGGCTTCAGAGTCAGGTGAAAGGAAATCTGCCGTCCTTACCTGGCCTGACCTACGTGTGACTACAAGGGGGAGGTGATGGCCTAGTGGTATTATTGCTAGATTATTAATCCAGAAACTCAGCTCATGCTCTGGGGACCTGGGTTCAAATCCTGCCATGGCAGAGAGTGGAATTTGAATTCAATAAAAAAAAGTGAAAAAAAAACAATATTTGGAATTAAGACTCTACTATTTTAATGGAAGTGGCTGCAATTGATCTAATGAGCTTAAAGGTCCAATCACTTTCAAGCCAGGGAGAACTGGGAGTCGGGCACTGGGGTGGGGGGGTGGGGGAGTGGGGGATTGGATCAGGCAGCCATTTTTATTTTTATTCCTTCAGGGGATGTGGGCATCACTAGCCAGCATTTATTTCCCATTCCTAATTGTCCTTGAAGCTTGATAGGCCATTTCAAAAGGGCATTTAAGAGTCAACCACATTGCTGCAGATTTTTTTTTTATTATTCATTCGTAGGACATGTGCGTCACTGGTTTTCCAGCATTTATTGCCCGTCCCTAGTTGCCTGAGGGCAGTTGAGAGTCAACCACATTGCAATGGATCTGGAGTCACATGTAGACCAGACCAGTTAAGGACATTAGTGAACCAGATGGGTTTTTCCGACAATTGACAATGGTTTCATTGTCATCAGTAGACTCTTAATTCCAGATATTTGATATTTTTATTAGTTTTTTTATTGAATTCAAATTTCACCATCTGCCAATGTGGGATTCGAACATTAGCTGAGTTTCTAGATTAATAAGAACATAAGAAATAGGAGCAGGAGTAGGCCATCTAGCCCTTCGAGCCTGCCCCGCCATTCAATAAGATCATAGCTGATCTGAAGTGGATCAGTTCCACTTTCCTGCTTTCTCCCCATAACCCTTAATTCCCTTGTCTGTCAAAAACCTATCAACCCGTGACTTAAATATATTTAGCGAGGTAGCCTCCACCACTTCAATGGGCAGAGAATTCCAGAGATTAATAGTTTAGGGATAGTATCACTAGTCCATCACTTCCCCCTAGTAGTCGTGTATAGGCCAAACCAGTGAAGGACAGCAGATTTCCTTCCCTAAAGGGCATTCATGAACCAGATGGGTTTTTCTGACAAATAACAATGGTTTCGTGGTCATCAATCGCCTTTTAACTCAAGATTTTTATTGAATTTAAATTTCACTATCTGCTATGGCGGGTTTCAAACCCTGGTCCCCAGGGCACTGCCCTGTGTCTCTGGATTACTAGCCCAGCGACAATACAACGATACACCGCCTCCTTCGTGGGGGTCAGGCACTTGGTGGTGGGATGGGTGTGCAAGCAATCAGTTGGGCAGGAAGTTTGGTTCAAGTCTGAAAAGTGGGAGTCAGGGGTTGGGGAGGGAAGAGACTGGTGTTGGGAATAGTGCCCTGGGGCTTTGGGCGGGGGGGTATGGGGTGTCCTGTGGAGGGAATTTTGTGGAGTAGTGAGATTCCCATGTGGGGGGATGGGATGAAAAGGGCTTGGAGGATGATTTGATTTATCTTCACATGTATTAGTATGTAGCGAAAAGTATTGTGTTTTGCACACTATACAAAGCATACCATTCATAGAGAAGGAAAGGAGACTGTTACAGTGATAGCTAGGGTGTAGAGAAAGATCAACTTAGAGCAAGATAGGTCCATTCAAAAGTTTGATGGCAGAAGGGAAGAAGCTGTTCTTGAGTCAGTTAATACGTGTCCTCAGACTTTTGTACATTTTTCCCAACAGAGGAAGATGGAAAAGAGTATGTCTGGGGTGCTTGGGGTTCTTGTTAATGCTGGCTGCTTTCCCAAGGCAGCGCAAGTGTAGACAGAGTCAATGGATGGGAAGTTGGTTTGAGTGATGGATTGGGTTACATTCATGACCCTTTGTAATTTCTTGCAGTCTTGGACAGAGGAGGAGCCATACCAAGCTGTGATACAACGAGGAAGAATGCTTTCTATGGTGCATCTATAAACATTGCAGCAAACATGCCAAATTTCCTTAGTCTCCTGACAGAGTTGAGGCGTTGGTGGACTTTCTTAGCTACAGTGCCTGCATGGAGGGACCAGGACATGTTGTTGGTGATCTGGACAGCTAAAAGCCTGAAGCTCTCGACCATTTCTACTTCATTCCCATTGATGTAGACAGGCGCAGGTTCTCCACTACGTTTCCTGAAGTCAATGAGATTACATTGGTTAAGTTAGTCCTATGATGCCATGTGTAAGCATGAGGCTATTCAGTAGGCTTATGGTGAGTGCAACCTAAGGCATAAAGAAACAAGTCTGATTGCAATTTCAATCAGCAAACACTTCATTTAATCTTCCACTGCCACAGGATAGACACAGAATTGCATCTGGTTGCCATTAAGTGAAGTTATACATGGGTCTGATTAACATCATGGTAAAGGACCTGTTGCATCATAGCAATTCAGCGGACTAGTAAATTAATTATACCCAAATGCCCTTCCCACCTAATTATTATTGCTTTTCCTATTAAAATCAGATTACAGTAATAACAAGTCAGCTGATAAAACAACTACCCCATGTTTAAACGGGGGAAATGCTCGCTTCAACTCCTGAAATTTCCTTCTCTGCTCATTAATCGCCATTTAAAAACTCTCACCCCACTTTTTGGAAGTTTGGAAACAGCATCTCTTTGTGTCCCTTACCTAACTGGCTGGGACAATGCCTGCAGAGGGGGCTTGGGATATCCGCAAAGATCTTGAAGGATCGTGGGTTCGATTCCCACTCCGGGGAGAAGAACACGTGGGGAATTTTTCAGTCCCAGCCCACTGCCGGGATTTTCCAGTCCTGCTGAAAGTCAATGGACACCTGGCGGGTCTGGCAAATGTCACACGACGAGTCCCACCACAACAGGGCTGGAGAGTCCCGGCCCTGCGCTGACGCTCCAGTGCAGTACTGAGGGAGTGTTGCACTGCAAGAGGTGCTGTCTTTTGAATGATACGATAACCTGAGGCCCCCCTCTCCCTGGACGGAATTCTCCCAAGCCCCCCGCGGGTAGGTTCAATGGCAGGCGCTGGGAGGGGGGAGACGGTGAGTGCAGGAGGCTCAGAAATTGGTTTCACACCAACGCAAATTTACGGTGGGACATTCCATCGGAAAACCCACCATAGGCCAAGGTAAACTGTATTCGCACCCGGACATGACAGTGATCTATGCACCATCCACCCGCCTTGGCACTGAGTACGACATCAAACGCCTGCGTGCATGGTTAACCAGGTTAGGGTCGGAAGATTTGACAATGTTTTCCTGCCCCGCCCCGCCACTTCGGCTGGAATTCTCCAGCTGTTCACCAGTGCCGGATTCTCCCTTCCCGCCGGCAGCTGAAATTCTATTGACAGCGGCGGGACTGGAAGATTCCGCCGTGAGTGAACGGCACGTCCTCTCCTGCTGCTGAGAAACCCACTGATGGGAGGCTGGAGAGTCCCAGCCATGGAAACCAATAATTTTGTCCCCCAGCCAACATCCCAAAAGCAGATCATCATGGTCATTATTATTGTCTGTGGGAGCTTGCTGTGTACAAACTGGCTGCCTCATTTCCTACATTACAATAGCAGTGACACTTCAAAGAGCATTTCATTGGCTGTGAAGTGCTCTGAACTGTCCACTGGTTCTGAAAAATGCAATTTAAATATAAGTCCTTCCTCTCGTTCTCTACTGCCAGCGTAAGTTTGTGCTCGGATTCAGAGACGGATCTAGCTAAAGGCTGAGATACATCGGAATAGGAACATAGGCGTTAGGAGCAGAAGTAGCAATTCAAGCCTGTTCTGCCATTCAATCAGATCATGACTGATCTCTCCCTGGTCTCAAACCCACCTCCCCACCTGTTACCTTTAACCTGCTTTTTATTAGAAATATATCCATCTCCTTCTTGAAACCATTCAATGTTTCAGACTCCATGGCGCTATGGGGCAGTGAGCTCCATAAATTCACCACCTCTGCGGGAAGTAGTTCATCCTCATCTCAGTTTTAAATCTACCACCTCTCAGCCTACACCTGTACCCTCTTGTTCTAGATTGCCCCAAAAGAGGAAACATTTGATCTACATTTACTCTATCAATCCCTTTTAAAATTTTATATATTTTCATCAGATTTCCTCCCAACCTTCTAAACTCCAGCGAATAGAAGCCCAAACTGTTTGATCTTTCCTTGCACAGTAACCCCTTCATCCTCAGAATCAATCTGGAAACCTCCTCTGAACTGTCTCCAATGCCACCACATTCTTCCTCAAATAAGGAGACCAAAACTGAACACAATACTCCAGATGTGTTCTCACCAACACCCTATACAATTGCAACAACACTAGATCACTAAGGAGCTGTGCGGGATGGCACAGTGATTAGCACTGCTGCCTCACAGCACCAGGGACCCGTGTTCAATTCCTGGCTTGGGTCATTGTCTGTGTGGAGTTCGCACGTTCTCCTCGTGTCTGTATGGGTTTCCTCCGGGTGCTCTGATTTCCTCCCGCAATCCAAAGATGTGCTGGTCAGGTGCATTGGCCATGCTAAATTCTCTCTCAATGTACCCGAACAGATGTCAGAGCATGGTGACTAGGGGATTTTCACAGTAACTTCATTGCAGTGTTAATGTAAGCCTACTTGTGACTAATAAGTCAATAAATGTAGAAGGTCAGAGAGCCCCTCCATCCCATCAATAATTCAAGTGGGGGCTATGGTTCATTTTTTGGGTGTGACAGAGGATTTCATGCAGTCAGGCTGCCTGACTGCCAACTGGGATTGTGTTGACAAGGGGAAACAGTGGGCACTGGTTGAGAGAATCGTGTAGGGTTTGACTTCCTTAATTTAAAATAAAGCAAGGTCCTGGCATTGGGCTGATTAAACAGAGTGAGATCAGGGGAGGAAGAGCGGAGAGAGGTCTTGTTTGTTCGCTTCCAGCGTATCAAATCATTACTGTGCACAGTGTACAAATCTGGCATAAAATGGGATAAGCTGTACAGGCTGGGAGGAGGCTTTTGTGGATCATAAACAGGAGCACAGAACCATCCAAAAACAAAGTTCTGGAGCTGCTGAAGTTCTGAATATTTTTCCAGTTCTGATAAAAGGTTCAATGACCTGAAACATTAAGATGTAGGCAAATTACTGTGGGTGTTGGAATCTGAAACAAAGAATGCCTAAAAATCTCAACAGTTCTTATAGCTTCAGTGCTGAGACAGAACGTTGCCGTTCTGGGTGATTTTTCAGCGGAGCTGGAAATACAGAGTCCAGCAAGAATCACTACTGGTCTCCGGCAGGTGGGGGGAGGGGGTTGGTTTCAATTCGGGTGACTGTCTGTGTGGAGTTTGCACATTCTCCCCATGTCTGCGTGGGTTACCTCCAGGTGCTCCGGTTTCCTCCCACATCCCAAAGATAAGCAGATTAGGTTGATTGGCCACGTTAAGTGTCAGGGAGATGAGAAGGGAAAATAAGCTGGGTAAATAAGTTAAGGCAAGGATAGATAAATTTTTGAACAGTAAAGGAATTAAGGGTTATGGTGAGCGGGTGGGTAAGTGGAGCTGAGTCCACAAAAAGATCAGCCATGATCTTATTGAATAGCAGAGCAGGCTCGAGGGGTCAGATGGCCTATTCCTGCTCCTAGTCCTTATGTTCTTAATGGGAATAGGGCCTGGATGGGATTGTTGTCGGTGAGGGCTCGATGGGCTGAATGGCCTCTTTTTTGCACTGTAGGGATTTTATGATTAACTTTCTTTCTCACTCCTCAGATACTGTCCGACTTGCTGAATGCTAATCACGCTGTATTTATTGCTGGCCTTGTCCCATTAAGATTAAAGGGCTATTTCAGTGGTGTAAATGCTCTGCAAAATATATTAGGAAAAGTTCACTGTAATTAGTTTAAAGATAATGGAATTCTTATTTATCCTTTCACTCAATGCTGAAGTAATACCAGACTGATGTACATTCTCTGTAGCATGAGCTGCAGTCAGCATCACCCTCTGGCAACCACTTAATGGCTCTCATCAGTATTTCCTTGACACATTGGTTAGAAGAGAAGGTACTGACTGACTCATATAATGAACCCTCATTCTTCGCTGCTGCATTTATATAGCACTATTAACGTAGTAAAACCTCATTCCACAGAATTATCAAACCAAATTTGATATCAAACCACATGAGGAAATATTGGAGAAATTAACCAAAAGGTTGGTCCAATGATTTTAAAGAGCGTTTTAGGAGGAGGAAAAGTTTATTTATTATTTTTAAAGTTTATTTACTGGTGTCACAAGTAGGCTTACATTAACACTGCAATGAAGTTACTGTGAAAATCCCCTAGTTGCCACACTCCTGTGGCTGTTCAGATACACTGAGGGAGAATTTAGCATCGCCAATGCGCCTAACCAGCATGTTTTTCAAACTGTGGGAGGAAACTGGAGCACCCAGAGGAAACCCACGCAGACATGGGGAGAATGTGCAGAGTCCGCACAGATAGTGATCCAAGGCCCGGAATCGAACCCAGGTCCCTGTGAGGCAGCAGTGCTAACCGCCATGCCACTCCAAGGAGAATCTGGTGATGATCTGGCTGTAATAACGCAGCCTTTGCTGGAATGCTTTTGTCAGCAGCTCTGAACAGAGAGTCCCAGTAAACACATTAATCACAAACATGTTCCTCTTTACATTGCACCCACTTTTCTCTAACACCAGCTCGCTTTGAAATATTAGATGCTGAATCAGCTGTAACTTCTCTTCAACATCTACCGGGATAGGCAGGATGGTGCTGTTGAGATCACAATCAGATTTGGAGGCTTTGGAGAAGGTACAGAAAAGATTTACCAGAATGTTGCTTGTATGGGTGGCATTAGCTATGAGGAGAGATTAGAGAAACTTGATTTGTTCTCAGTGGAACGACGGGGGTTGAGGGGCGACCTGATGGAAGTCTACAAGATTATGAGAGGCATGGACAGAGTGGATAGTCAGAAGCTTTTTCCCAAGGTGGAAGAGTCAATTACTAGGAAGCACAGGTTTAAGGTGCGAGGGGCAAGGTTTAAAGGAGATGTACGAGGCAAGATTTTTACCCAAAGGGTGGTGGGTGCCTGGAACTCACTGCCGGGGAGGTATCGGAAGCAGATACGATAGTGGCATTTAAGGGATGTCTGGACAAATAAGAACATAAGAACATAAGAAATAGGAGGAGTAGGCCATCTAGCCCCTCGAGCCTGCCCCGCCATTCAATAAGATCATGGCTGATCTGTCGTGTCTCAGTTCCACATTCCCACCCTCTCCCCATAACCCTTAATCCCCTCGCTTATCAAAAACTCATCAACCCGCGTCTTAAATATATTTAGCGAGGCAGCCTCCATCACTTCAACAGGCAGAGAATTCCAGAGATTCACCACCCTTTGAGTGAAGAAGTTCCTCCTCAACTCTGTTCTAAACCGCACCCCACCCCCCCCTTTATCTTGAGGCTGTGCCCTCTAGTCCTACTGTCCTTTCTGAGCGGGAAGAGCCTCTCCACCTCTATCCTATCCATCCCATTCATCATCTTATACGTCTCAATGAGATCTCCCCTCATTCTTCTAAACTCTAACGAGTACAAGCCTAGTTTATTCAGCCTCTCCTCATAGCTCAACCCCCTCAACTCTGGTATCAGCCTAGTAAACCTCCTCTGCACTCCCTCCAAGGCCAAAATATCCTTGCGTAAGTGCGGCGACCAAAACTGCACACAGTACTCCAGCTGCGGCCTCACCAGTGCCCGGTACAGTTGCAGCAAGACCTCCCTACTTTTATATTCAATCCCCCTCGCTATGAAGGCCAGCATCCCATTCGCCTTCCTGACCAACTGCTGCACCTGCAGGCTGGGTTTTTGCGACTCATGCACAAGGACCCCAAGGTCCCTCTGCACCGTCGCATGCTACAGTTTTTCGCCATGTAAGTAATAGTCCTTCCTACCATTATTCCTACCAAAGTGGACCACCTCGCACTTGTCAACATTAAATTCCATTTGCCAGTTCCTGGCCCATTCGCCCATCCTACATGAATAGGATGGGAATAGAGGAATATGTCCCCAGGAGGATAGGGGGTTTTAGTTTAGATGGGTAGCATGGTCAGTACAGGCTTGGAGGGACAAAGTGCCTGTTCCTGTGCTATAATTTTCCTTGTTCAGATCAGATCTGTTTAATCTTATTACACGATGGAGCAGTCTGAACGGGCCGAATGGCCTACTCCTGCAAATTCGGTTCACGCGCACATGGGTTATAAACTGCAATGGCAGCCACTCATTTCAGCATTGCCAGAAACTGGGAGCGCAAGCAGATGTCAGCTCAGTCTGCAAGCATCACACACCGCACTAACTTGAGAAAGCTGATTTCACCTCGCTAACCAGAAAATACTCCTTCTTTGGCACACAGGAGTTTAATAACAAACTTTTATAAACCACACAAACTTTCAGCTTCTCAGCTTTCCAGCGCTGTCGAAAAGTGAATCTGGCATTGGTGTTCTGATTCATTCAGCCCTTATGTTTAATATGTAATGTTTGTGTACAATCAGGGTACCAATGTGCTTGCCCTGCTAATCCTATTAGTCTGCTCATTATATACTCTGAAGCCAAAGCCATTTATCATTCGTTAAGTGCTCTATTCTCAACCAAGCCCTGCCAGGCAGGTCAGTTCAATTTTCTCTGTAACAGCACAAATTAATACTTCAAAGACTCTCTCATAATTTCACCCAATTTTTCACCATGTTAAATTGGAACAACGTTTATTTATTTAGTGTCACAAGTAGGCTTACATTAACACTGTAATGAAATTACTGTGAAAATCCCCTAGTCGCCACACTCTGGCACCTGTTTGGGCACACAGAGGGAGAATTTAGCACGGTCAATGCACCTAACCAGCACATCTTTCGGAATGTGGGAGGAAACCGGAGCAGCCGGAAGAAACCCATGCAGACGCCGGGAGAACATGTAAACGCCACTCAGACAGTCACCCAGCCAGGAATTGAACCCAGTGTCTGGCACTGTGAGGTGGCAGTGCTAACCACTGTGCCACTGTTATTACTTATTGTTCAATGGCTCTTTGTTCAGATCAGATCTGGTTGGGGCATGATGGGGCAGTCCGAAAGGGCCGAATGGCCTACTCCTGCAAATTTGCCTCAAGCGCACATGAGGAACTGTGTTCTGAACCCCGCTGTTGTTAAATGCGAGGGGTTCCCAACATTCAGAAGGGTAAGTTGGAATACTTGTTCTTAGTGGTGTATTTGTTTCCAATTTGATATAATGTGAGGAAAGACATGCAAACCAATGAGGAATAGTTGTTTAATGAAGAATATTTATTAACTTAAAAGAATACATACAAGAAAGACTATAATACACTTAATTACACTGATGGCTGTACACCCAACGTATCCCAACTATCTACATTACATAAGAACATAAGAACATAAGAAATAGGAGCAGGAGTAGGCCATCTAGCCCTTCGAGCCTGCCCCGCCATTCAATAAGATCATGGCTGATCTGTCGTGGCTCAGTTCCACTTTCCCGCCCTCTCCCCATAACCCTTAATCCCCTCTCTTATCAAGAACCCATCAACCCGCTTCTTAAAAATATTTAGCGAGGCAGCCTCCACCACTTCAACGGGCAGAGAATTCCAGAGATTCACCACCCTTTGAGTGAAGAAGTTCCTCCTCAACTCCGTTCTAAACCGCCTCCCCTTTATCTTGATGCTGTGCCCCCTAGTCCTACTGTCTTTTTTGAGCGGGAAGAGTCTCTCCACCTCTATCCTATCCATCCCATTCATCATCTTATACGTCTCAATGAGATCTCCCCTCATTCTTCTAAACTCTAACGAGTACAAGCCTAGTTTATTCAGCCTCTCCTCATAGCTCAACCCCCTCAACTCCGGTATCAGCCTAGTAAACCTCCTCTGCACTCCCTCCAAGGCCAAAATATCCTTGCGCAGGTGCGGCGCCCAAAACTGCACACAGTACTCCAGCTGCGGCCTCACCAGTGCCCTATACAGCTGCAGCAAGACCTCCCTACTTTTATATTCAATCCCCCTCGCTATGAAGGCCAGCATCCCATTCGCCTTCCTGACCACCTGCTGCACCTGCAAGCTGGGTTTTTGCGACTCATGCACAAGGACCCCGAGGTCTCTCTGCACCGTCGCCTGCTGCAGTTTTTCGCCACGTAAGTAATAGTCCTTCCTACCATTCTTCCTACCAAAGTGGACCACCTCACACTTGCCAACATTAAATTCCATTTGCCATTTCCTGGCCCATTCGCCCAGCCTATCTAGATCCTTCTGCAGACTCTCCACACCCTCCGCACAATTTGCCTTTCCCCCAATCTTGGTGTCATCAGCAAATTTCGACACCCTACACTCGGTTCCCTCCTCCAGATCATCTATATAAATGGTAAATAGCTGAGGCCCCAGCACCGACCCCTGGGGCACCCCACTAGTCACCGACCGCCAATCCGAATAGCACCCATTGACCCCCACTCTCTGCCTCCTATTTGACAACTAATCCTCTATCCACGCTAACACCCTACCCCCAACTCCATGTCCCCTGACCTTCTGCAATAACCTCTTGTGAGGTACCTTGTCAAACGCCTTCTGAAAATCCAGAAAGACCACATCCACCGGCTCTCCTCTATCCACCGCCCTAGACACATCCTCATAGAACTCCAGTAAATTTGTGAGACACGACTTCCCTTTAATGAAACCGTGTTGCGTCTGCCCTATCAAGCAATTCCCTTCAAGATGCCTCGCAATTTCCTCCTTAATGACGGATTCTAACATTTTACCTACCACAGACGTTAAACTAACCGACCTATAATTCCCCGCCTTTTGCCTGGCACCCTTCTTAAACAACGGCGTAACATTAGCCGTTTTCCAATCTACCGGCACTTCCCCGGAATCCAGCGACGTCTGGAAAATAACCACCAAGGCATCCACTATAACCTCTGCCATTTCTTTCAGAACCCTCGGATGCATTCCATCCGGTCCTGGGATGGACATTACCTGAACTCTGAGAAATGCTCCTTTCTTCCCAAACAACATCCAACATTGAATAACTGCACAGGCCAAATCCAGCAAATAGTAACCACCTGCATAGGTTAGTTCCCAGGTTTGGGAAAGCTATCTTCGTATCCAGCGTAGAGATTCTTCTCTGTTCGAGTTTTGATTTTAAACAGCAGCCTTTTAGCAGCAACTTGGGTTTGAGGTAGAGACTACTTTCTGCAGCTGGCTGTGACAATGATGGTAGCTGCCTCTCTACCCTTTGCTCCAGTTATCTTGCTATGGGTATATCTTTCTTTTCTCTTTGATATTACCCACCTTGTGGACCAAGCATTGAGTATATAAGTGTCAATTCCTTTATCTCTTCACTTTAAAGTTACCTCATTGTTTCCCCCTCATCACCTAGGTAAACACCAATTTGCATTTCAAAAGCATCCCTTCAGGTTTTGTACTTATCAGTTCTCTTTTCATCCCATTTCTTTGTTTTATTTTTATCCCAATTTCTTATTTAACCTTGACTTGCCTCAATTTTTAATAGTTGTTTTATGCAAATAGGTAAATCTAGTGACTCACCAGTGGGGCAACAGGGTTTATTCTCTTTGAGTGTCATGGATTCCTGAGTCAGAGGATTGGAGGTTGAAGCTTCACATGAAACATTACTATTGCAGTACTGAAGGTGTGCTGCTCTGTTGGAGGTGCTGTCTTCCAGATTAAACATTAAACTGAGGTCATTGCTGACCACTTGGGCTCCTGCTCTGAAGGAGAGTGGGGGAGTTTTCTCCAATGTCCTGGCCAACATTCATCTTTCAACCAACAGGACTAAACAATGGAGGAGCTGCATCTCATTACTTGATCAGGCACATTACAGCACTCAGGGCACAATATTAAGTTCTACAACTTTAGATTGTGCTCTTCCTCAAATCTCAAGGAAAGGGATCAAGAGAATCGCAAACAATTTGCTGCCAGGCTGCAGAATCAGTTTTTAGGCCCGTACGCTAGTTTTCCACATTGACATAATCCGCGCCAGGCACGGTGAGGTGGGAAAACCGCCCCCTCAGCCTGAGATGTTAAATTGAGGCCCCTATTGCCCTCTCAAGTGGATATCAAAGATCCCATGGTTCAATTTCCACAAAGAGCAATGGAGTTGGTCCTGGCACCCTGTAATCAACATCATTCCAATAGATTCACTGATTAGTCATCTCATTATTATGTTCTGCTGCTCGCAAAATGACTATTGTGCTTGGCTGCGTAAAAACACCAAATAGCTGATTGTGTGTGAAACCCTTTGGGACAAATGTGAGAAATGAGATACGGCGATATTAATGGATATTCTTCTGAGGTGGCTTGAGGTTGAATTTATTGGTGATTATTATTCCTTTTTTAAATGATATGCATTGATGAAAGTGACAAGGAAATTCAAATAATGTTCTTCCTAAATGTCAAACATTTATGGGACTGACCATATCAATTCAATTTAGTTCACTGGGGCGGTGCAGTGGCACAGTGGTTAGCACTGCTGCTTCACAGTGCCACGAACCCCAGGTTCGATTCTCAGCTTGGGTCATTGTCAGTGTGGTGTTTGCACACTCTCCCCGTGTCTGTGTGGGTTTCCTCCGGGTGCTCTGGTTTCCTCCCACACTCCAAAGATGTGCAGGTTAGAGGCACTGGCCATGCTAAATTCTCCCTCAGCGGTACCCAAACAGAGGCCAGAGTATGACGACGGGTGGGGGATCTTCACAGTAACTTCATTGCAGTGTTAATGTAACCCTACTTGTGACTGATAAATAAACTTGAACTTTACTTTAACTTTTCTCCTCCATCTTATTTTGTGTAAATAAACTATACATTTATTGCCTCAATGCAAACCCTGCCCCATCCCTCACCCCCCTCCCACCCTCCACCCTACACACTAGGCCACATTCTTGCTCTTAAGTGTGCTATATCTTATTGCAGTCTTTCCCAGATACAGCATAATATCCAGCACATTTCCCTCCCCTTAGTTTGTCTGGAAACCTAAAAACAGTAAAGATTTAAGAATTGGGTAAAATAAAGATGAAAGAAGCTTGGACAAAATAAAGTTTGAAGAATGGGGTGAAAGAGGAATTGATGAGTTCAGCTGTCTGGAGGGGCTTTGATATGCAAATTAGCTTAGAAGCATGAGAAACAGACATTTACTTAAGTAAAGTGGGGAACAGTAGAGTATAGAATTTGAGGTGTCCAAACTACGGAAGAGATTAATTCAAAGTGGAGACATAAGAATAAAGTTCACACATACTTGAGAAGCCAGGCTTTTAGCATGAGTCATTTTGATGGAAAGAGATATTAAAAAGGTGTATCAATAGCTGGGTGGCTCTGTACTGATGTGGAGATGCCGGTGTTGGACTGGGGTAAACACAGTAAGAAGTCTCACAGCACCAGGTTGAAGTCCAAAGAGTTTATTTGATAGTAAACCCACTAGCTTTCAGGGTTTGCCCCTTCGTCAGGTGAGTGGAGGGTTCTGGTCACAAACAGAGCACATAAAGGCACACACAGTTTACAGAATACTGACATGCATTCTAATCAGTATTCTGTAAACTGTGTGTGCCTTTATATGCTCTATTTGTGACCAGAACTCTCCACTCACCTGATGAAGAGGCAAACCCAAAAGCTTGTGGGTTTATTATCAAATAAACTTGTTGGATTTTAACCCGGTGTTGTGAGACTTCTTACTGTGCTCTGTACTGACAGGAGAGGTGGAGAGGAGAAAGAGAAGCAGCTGGAAAAGAGTCATAATCACAGCCCCACCCAGAAAGCAAAATTCTAAGAAAAACCATGGATTTGAAAAGCTGTGAGTGAAAACTCTGCTGAACGGGAGAAAGACCTCCTAAGCTTAAAGATAGCTTGTCGGTTGTAACTATTTGCTGGATTTGACTAATAGGGTCATATTGTATGGGATGTTATTTTCAGACAAGCAAAGTTTCTCAATTCAGGAACGTAAAATGGATTCGTATGGGGTTACTTCCACAACATTGTGTGTGTGTGTGTGTGTGTGTGCGCGCATGTGCATAGCCACTGTCATAGTTAAGTGCACCTTTATTTTGCATTCTGACTTTTCTTGTAGTGTGTGTTTTTACATGTTAATAAACATCCTTTTACTTGGATTAGTTACAACAGGATCTAATCCTTTCCTCGCTGGTTTGTATATCTTTCCTCACATTATACCAAACTGAAAAAATGTACATTCTTAAGAACCAGTGTTCCAAGGTGCCTCTCTGCATTTTGGAATACCCTTGCATCTAACACCAGTGGGGTTACTGACAAATTCTGAAGAAGAATCAAAGGGACTCGAAACATTAGTTCTGTTTTCCCTCCCTAGAGATGCTGCTGGACCTGCTGAGGTTTTCTAGCGATCTCTGTTTTTGGTTCAGATTCCAGCACCTGCAGTATACTATGTAGCTAAAACATTTATCATTTATGGCATTGCTCTTCACAGGATCTTGCTGTGTAAATTGGTTGCTCTGTTTCCTACACTGGCATTTCGAAAGTACTTCATTGGCTGCAATGTGTTTTGGGACACTCTGTGGTGTTGAAAGGTCCTCCATGGCAGCAAGTTCTATCTCTCTAACCACTGGTGAGCCAGAAGCCAATACTTGGCACTGCTTGGCGGTGGCATGACATGCATTTTTGACTCTTCTGACAAGTTGGTTCCCTCCCGGTTAAAGGAATTGGCAAGGACCACAGCTCATGTGGTCACGTCTCTGTGGTGTGCTTCCCTGCGTTAACCAAAACAAACTAAATCAATTGGGGTGGGGGGGGTGAATTAAAAGTGCAGTCCCTTAAAGGAAAACTGCATCAAAGTAAACAGGATCTCAAAGGAAATTTAAGGCAGCAAAACAAAATGTGAATAAAGGGTATCAATAATGTCCCCCCCGCCAACCTCGCCACCAGTGCCCTCTGGGTCACTGTGTACACTCACCTCACCAGTCAGCCCATTCTGCAGAATGGGCTCTAATCCGGGCCACAGGGAATTATCGGGTGCGCATGTTGTAAGGAGGAATCCCTTCATTTAGTATCTGGAACGAGCTGCCAGAGATAGTAGTAGAAGCAGGTAAAATTTTGTCTTTTAAAAAGCATTTGGACAGTTTCATGGGTAAAATGGGTATAGGGGGATTTGAGCCAAATGCGGGCAATTGGGACTAGCTTAGACGTTTACGGCATGGAAAAGGCCCTTCAGCCCAACTTGATCATGCCACCCTTTTTTTTAAACAACTAAGCTAGTCCCAATTGCCCGCATTTGGCTCAAATCCCTCTATACCCATTTTACCCATGAAACTGTCCAAATGCTTTTTAAAAGACAAAATTTTACCTGCTTCTACTACTACCTCTGGCAGCTTGTTCCAGACACTCACCACCCTGTGTGTGAAGAAATTGCCCGTCTGGACCCTTTTGTATCTCTCCCCCTCACCTCAAACCTGTGCCCTCTAGTTTTAGACTCCCCTACCTTTGGGAAAAGATATTGACTATCTAGCTGACCTATGCCCCTCATTATTATATAGGCGTCTATAAGATCACCCCTAAGTTTCCTACGCTCGAGAAAAAAGTCCCAGTCTATCCAGCTTCTCCTTATAACTCAACCATCAAGTCCCTGTAGCATCCTAGTAAATCTTTTCTGCACTCTTTCTAGTTCAATAATATCATTTAAGAACCAAAGCTGGTTCCTTTACATCTTAATGGGGAACATATGCATTAATTTTGTATATGACTCACCATAACAAGTGACAGCACCTACACCACCCAGTGTTGCAGTAGTGTCGTGTTTTGGCACATTAATCACAACAACTTGTATTTATAGAGCACCTTCGACATAGCAAAATGTCCCAAAATGCTTCAGGGGAGCAACTTATCAAACCAAACTTCAGTTACAAACAGTGTAACAGGGCTCATCCAGAAAGGTCATTTCAGTGGATCTCAAAGGAACAGGAAGAGGTGGAAGGCAGGAGTGATTTAGAGAAGGCGTGAGAGACAAAGCATCAGACACCTTCCCCAATCCCAATTATACTTTATAAACAAACTAATGACTTGTCTGACCCAAGTGAGGAAACTTGGGTCAGAAACTTAATGATGGGATGGGGAAGGAAGTGCTTTCTGAAAATAATCCATTGTAAACAAATGAATAATTTCAGCTTTGTGTAACTTCAGTGACTCATGTGTGACTTTGTAAATAGATGGGAACAATGTTGGGAGGTGTGCCTCCGCTTTGAGGGATTTTGATCAAAACATTTGCTTCCTTGACACGAACCTTCAGGAAGAATCCCAATTCCAGGTTCAACCAGAACAGAATCCCAATTCCAGGATTGGAAAAGGACATCCACCAAAATGGTGTGAGCCCATTCGTCGACTGTCAATGGACTACTGACTGGGGGGGGGCATACTAACTAGCAGAAGGGCGTGGAAGCTTTGGACAGAGTGCAAAGAAGGTTCACCAGGATGTTGCCGGGTGTTGGCTCTGAGGAGAGGTTGAATAAACTAGGATTGTCTTCACTGGAAAGACGGAGGCAGAGGGGGGACCTGATAGAGGTCTACAAAATTAGGAGACACATAGACAGGGTGGTTGGTCAGAGGCCTTTTCCCCAGGCTGGAAGTGTCAATTACAATGGGGCACAGGTTCAAGGTGAGAGCGGGAAGGTTTAAAGGAGATTTGCAGGGCACGTTTTTCACGCAGAGCGTGGAAGCAGGCACATTTAAGAGACATTTGGATGGGTACATGAATAGGGAAGGAAATAGAGGAATACAAACCGAGTAAGGGCAGAAGGATTTATTTTAGTTTAGTTAGGGCATCATGATTGGCACAGGCTTGGAGGGCCACAGGGCCTGTTCCAGTACTGCACTTTTCTATGTTCTTTGTCTAACTGTGTCAGCCTGCCAGGTAGACACCAATATAAATGGCTGCTTGCCTATTCTCCAGACAGGCATGTATCCACAATGTCATCCAAACAGGCACACTGCATTAAACAACTGAAATCTGCTTATCCGCCACCCTGTTTAGTAGATTTTCCCCACAACGTGCAAGGTGACACCACATATGCAGAAAGCCACGCTCTGGGACAAAGTGCCATTGCAAACACTGACCTTGCTTTTTCCCCTCCAAGGTAGCAAAATGTAGGTCTGGATTTTATGAACTGCCATGGTCTTCACCGCACTCCCATTGGGAGACGGGGGACGCAAGCCTGCAGCTGCCCCATAGCCAGAAGCATTGTTAATTATTCTAAAGTGTGGCTTCTGCGTCTCTCTCAGGAAATGATCTGCCCCCTTCCAAACCTACCTGTGGCATATTCCTTGGCGACAGAGGTGGCCTGCCATTGGCCAACAGTGGAATTATCCAGTTCTACCAATATCTAGAGTTTTTCTGTGCCCCCACACCTGCGCCACCAAGGAAATTGCCCTGGGAGGAGTCACCACCAGCAGGACTGGAAGATCTCCCAGGCAGGAAGGGCAGGAAAATTTCAACACCCGTCTTAGAGTACTGCTGGCCAATCATATGGCCAACAGTTCCGCAGTGCCAGGCAAGAGCATTGACCGCTACTGGAAGTACAGGCAGTCCCATTATGCCAAGTTAAATCCAGGACTAGGGTCTCCAGAGAAGATGGGTGAAGGCGGCTGGCTTCAAGACACTGGGGAGAGAATTCAAGGAAGGAATGACTTGGGAGAATCCCAACAGTGTAGAAGCAGGCCATTCGGCCCATTGAGTCTGCACCGACTCTTGCCCATGCTTACCCTGTAAACCCACATATTTATCCCGCTAATTCCCTAATCTACATATTTTAGGACACCAAGGACAAATTTATCATGGACAATCCAACTAACCTGCACATCTTTGGAGTGTGGGAGGAAACCCACACAGACACAGCGAGAATGTGCAAACACCACACAGACAGTGACCCAAGGCCAGAATTGATCCCTGGCGCTGTGAGGCAGTAGTGCTAATCACTGTGTCACTATTGCCTCCAATGGGCCCAGGTGACCGACAAAGAAGATCCCGCTCCCCCATCCATGTTTGACACCATCCTGTGTATTGAAAGCTGCCAGCATTCCTGGATGACAGGGGGCTCCCTCTCCCATGAAGTACTGGTTGGGGACGGGGGTGGGGACTGGAAGCTGAGGTCCTTCAGTGGCTGTGAATTGGTCCAAGGGTGGATGGGACATCCCACTTCTCCTCTGCACTCCCCTCTAAAAATTGGAGGGGTGCAGGTAGGCAGTGAGAAGCCCCTGGACTTGATGTGCTCCTTCCCACCCCACCAAACCCCACCCAACTTCAAATCCACCAGCAATAGAGCATATAATCCGGCCCATACAAAACCAAACTGTTAATGCAGGCCAAACCATGGGCAGCACGGTAGCACACTGGTTAGCACTGCTGCCTCACAGCTCCGGGGACCTGGGTTTGATTCCCGGCTTGGGTCACTGTCTGTGTGGAGTTTGCACATTCTCCTGGTGTCTGCGTGGGTTTCCTCCGGGTGCTCCAGTTTCCTCCCACAGTCCAAAGATGTGCGGGTTAGGTTGGTTGGCCATGCTAAAAATTGAACCTTAGAATCCTGAGATTCGTAGGCTAGAGGGATTAGCGGGTAAATATTTCGGGTTTATGGGGGAAGGGCCTGGGTGGGATTGCGGTCAGTGTCGACTTGATGGGCCAAATGGCCTCCTTCTGCACTGTGGGGTTTCTATGATTCTATGAATCTCCATTTATACTGCCTATTCCAGAATTAATCCCATTTGACAATAATTTTGATTGCCAATGTAAATTTATGGCTGCTCCCTAATCTCGATGGGGTGACTTTATCTGACAGCTGTGGTGAATTCATACACAGATGAACAACTCTGCTATAATTAGAGAGCTGCACTGACCTTTCTCCCTGTTATCTGGAAACAAAAGTGGTCTACAATGCATTATCTTTTCTGACACCTGCAGCGATGCTCCCATGTCATTAGCACCAATTAATTCTTACAGCAACAAGCTTAAATGCTTTGAACATTTGAATAAGAAGAAGTTCTCATTCCCAATGCAACACAGTTTAATAAAGGACTGCAAATGTTCCTTTACTCCCATCACTACTCATGCAAGGAAAGAACTACATTTGTACTGTGCCTTCCACGACGTTCAAACAATGCAATTTTCCTTTTTTTGAGATGTGGTCCGTTTTAATGTGAAAAAGACAGCACCCAATTTGTACACATAAAGCTCCACAAACAGCAACAAGGTAAATAATCAGATAATCTGTTTTGGGAGATATTGGTTAGAAACTAAATATTGACCAGGACACTGGGAACAACTCCCCTACTTTTTTACACCCCCCCCCCCCCGCCCAAAGGAGTGCCGTGGGATCTTTGATACCCCCTGTGATTGATGTAAAAATCTCATTTGAAAGGCTTCACTTTCATTAGTGCAACACTCTTATCAGTGCTGTGCTGGAGTGTCAGCCTAGGTCCTCAGAATGAGGCTTGGGGCCACAACCTCCTGACTCAACACAACATGGACGGCACGGTGGCACAGTGGTTAGCACTGCTGCCTCACAGCGCCAGGAACCCCTGGTTCAATTCCCGGTATGGGTCACTCTCTACGCTGCACAGTTCTGCCCGTGTCTCTGCATGGGTTTCCTCCTGGTGCTCCAGTCTCCTCCCACAGTTCGAAAGATATGCTGATTAGATGCACTGGCCATGCTAAATGCTCCTTCAGTGTATTCGAACAAGTGCCGGAGTGTGGCAACTAGGGGATTTTCACAATAACTTCATTGCAGTGTTAATGTAAGCCTATTTGTGACACTATTAAATAAACTTTACACTCGAACAAGAGTGCCTACCCTGGAGCCACTGCTAGTGCTGTCATTTAGTTACCATTTTGGACCACAGACTAATAGGGTACCCAAAGTTGTCCATTAAGGAACTGGAATCGCGGCAGAATACAACATGGATCATCAAACCCTTACAGTGCAGAAGGAGGCCATTCAGACCATCAAATCTGCACTGATCACAATCCTACCCGCGCCCCACTCCCACAACCCCACATATTTACCCTGCTAATCCCCCTGACACTAGGGTCAGTTTAGCACGGCCAATCAACCTAAATCGCACATCTTTGAACTGTGGGAGAAAACCAGAGCACCTGGAGGGAAACCCACGCAGACACGGGGAGAATGTGCAAACTCCATACAGACAGTGACCCAAGCCAGGAACTGAACCCGGGTCTCTGGCACTGTGAGGCAGCAGTGTTAACCATTGTGCCACCGTGCCACCCTGCCAAAAAATTAGCGGGTTGTAATGGGAGAACCACTCTCCCCCCACACCCCTGCACAATGTTTCAGAACTAAATGATCCTTCTACAGATCTGCAGACATCCAAAAATGTGCAGGTGAGCTGGATTGGCCATGCTAAGTTGTCTCTTGGTGTCCCAAAATCACTGGATAACTGATCCCATATTAAGTTCCTGATTCAATCGCGGAGTCACTTATGACTGTTACACAATAATCCTGATCCAAATGCTGTAACTCTATGCTTTTAGAATCATAGAATCCCTACAGTGCCGAAAGAAGCCTTTTGGCCCATCGAGTCTGCACCAACTCTCTGACAGAGTATCTTACCAAGGCCCTCTCCCCCCACCCTATTCCTGTAATCCCCCACACTTACCACCGTTAATCCATCTAATCTGCACATCTTGGGCCACCAAGGGGCAATTTTAGCACGGCCAATCCACCTAACCTGCACATCTTTGGATGTCTTGCGGATCTGTAGTTGGATCATTTAGATCCAAAACACAGGGAGCGACTCCCCCCATTCTGACCCGCTAATTATTAGGCGAGTCAGGTTGGGAGATTCACACGTGCCCCAATTCACAGGATTTTCACGTGTTTCCGACGCACGTGCTGTGATGGATACTTGTGTAGTCGGGACCACACGGGAAGCTGGCAGGAACACCAGGTAAATAATTTTAATCTATTTTTAATGTGAGTTAAATGTAATTATTGGGCCCGGGACTGAATTCTCTAGGCCCGATAGCATCTCCTAATACAAATTCACTCCACAAGTTTACAGTAGCTCCCCACTTTCGGGGAACAAGCAGAAGACCCTGCCAGAGTGAAGGGGGAGCAACTGGGGGCCCCCAGGAGGTTGAGCAGTGGAGCCCTCTGGGCATGGGCACTCTGGCAGTGCCAGCCTGTGTCCCCAGCACTGCCCAAGAGGCAAAATGCCCATGGCTAGGAGGCATCTTGGCACTGCCTACCGGGCAGAGTCCAGGGGCACAGCATGGGGGCAATGCCAAGGGGGCAGGGACTAGGGAGCAATCGGTGGGAGGGAAGGTTCTGCTGCCACACTGCAGACAGGATTGGTGGGAGCTGGAGGGAGGCCAGCGATCAGGGAGGGCTGGGGAGATGGGAGGGTGGGGTTGGGGGGGGGGGTAGATCTGCCAAAGGGGTCTGTCTCCTGTGGGGGGATATCTGGCTAAGTGGGAGGGAGGGGGTCGGTCTGCCTCCCAGGATGGTCTGCCTCCTGTGGGGGAGGGGGAGGGTGTCTGCCAGGGTGAAGGGGATCGTCACTGCTGGAGGGGAGGGGAGGTCTGGAGGTCGGGGTGTTCTGGAACGGGAGGAGGTGTTGGGGCTGGCCTGGGAATGGTCATGGAGGCCGCAATGGGCTGTCGGGGGGGGGGGGATGGGGTGCGCAGGAGAGGCACCAGTATGGGTGTCCCGGGCTGGCCAGCAAACCAGAGACTAACAGATTGGGGCCACTGCGCATGTGCAGAGTTCCAGAACTCTCAGACTCCGGTACAAATAGGCCCCGCCCCCCCGAGGTTTTAATGATATTCACGACTGTGACCTCTGCAGTGCTCAGAGTGAGGAGATTCCAGTCTGAACTCCCACTGAGAAAACAATTGCGATTTACACCATTTTCCCTGCAAATTCAGCACTTTTTTTGGGAGAACTGCCCCACTAATTCTGTTATTCTCTGCAAATGCTGCCAGACCTGCTGAGTTTATCCAGCATTTGCTGTCCTTTTTTTTTATTTCAGGTTTCCAGCACCTGTAGTATTTCACAGTGATATTAAACCTATTTTTCTACCTGCTGTTATACATTGCAGCGTGTGGAAGACTGCAGGAGGGCTTCCCCAAACCTCTCTGATAATTCGATAGCACAGTAGCTGCGACCCATACACTTTGCGATCCGCTCCTGTTCGCCTCAGTGATTGAGCGGGTTGGCTGATTCGACAGGTAATACAGATTAAATTTAGCGCGGGGTCGATGTACTGTCCGATTAAATCATTACACACAAAGCGCATGATGCGGGTTGCAGGCCAGCCAGCCGGCTAGCTAAGACAGGTGGGGCCCAGGGAGTCAATTTTCCAGCATCCTGACAGACGTCAGACCTTATCCTCATCTCTGCAAAGAGATGTCTCGCTGCATCTACGTTTGAGCGACTCTCCGAGTCACCCGGAACAGAGAGATGTCAGCGAGGCTGATGGGTCAGGGCGGTTTCTGAGAAGTGGTGGTTACGGGTTGATAGAGGCGTCTTTTCGTATTAGCAACTCACAGGTTCTGCCAAGGGCTCACTGCCTGACGGCGCAGATGTGAGAGTGACAAAGACATAATCAAACCTGAATGCCTAGGAAGTTCACCAGCTCAGGGTCTATCAAGGTAACTGAGGTTGAAAGCAATATCTGCAGAAATTTGAGCAAATCGCAGCCCTCGTGATAGTCGATGTGACATTGAATTGCATAGCACAAGAGAGGTTTGACCAATACCGCAAACAGTAAAGATTTACTGAATTATCTGAGCAGGCAGTCACTCAGAAAGCACAGTGGTTACCACTGCCGCCTCACAGCTCCAGGGACCTGAATTCGATTCCAGGCTTGGGTCACCGTCCGTATGGAGGTTGCACGTTCTCCCTGCGTTTGCGTGGGTTTCCTCCAGGTGTTCCGGTTTCCACCCGCACTCCAAAGATGTGCAGGTTAGGTGCACTGGCCAATTGCCCCTTAATGACCTGGGATGCATAGGTTGGAGAGATTAGTGGGGTAAATATGAGGGTTACAGAGATAGGGCCCAGCTGGGATTGTTCTTGGTGCAGGCTCGATGAGCTGTATGGCCTCCTTCTGCACCATAGGGGTTTCTGTGAAGCAACATTGCAGCATGATGAATAGCAAATTGCAGACCAGTCTACATGCTCACTGTCCTGATATCAGCAACTGCCAGCAATGATCTGAATAATGTGAGTTTTTATGAGTTCGATTTAAATCTGAGCACAATCTGCGGTGCTATCATCATGGTTATCATTGTAGGAATTTAGTTAGGCGCACTTTCAAATTTCTCTTAATGCGTTTCACTTAGAGTGTAACCATACAATCATGAAAATCACACATCTCACATTAAGAAGTTCAGTGTTTGACTTAAGTATATCTGTTCTAGGGAGTTTCTAAAGTTCTGAAGATGGTTCTACATTCTCAGATATTCCATAGACACAATTCTTTCCAGTTGTATCACAGCTTGGTACGGATCCTGCTCTGGCCAAGACTGCAAGAAACTACAAAGGGTCATGAACGAAGCCCAGTCTATCACGCAAACCAGCCTCCAACCCATTGATTCTGTCTACACTTCCCGCTGCCTCAGAAAAGCAGCCAGCATAAATAAGGACCACACGCATCCCGGACATACTCCCTTCCACCTTCTTCTGTCAGGAAAACAATGCTAAAGTCTGAGGTCACGTACCGAGCGACTCAAGAACTGCTTCTTCCCTGCTGCCATCAGACTTTTGAATGGACTTACCTTGCATTAAGTTGATCTTACTCTGCACCCTAGCAATGACCGTGGCACTACATTCTGCACACTCTCCTTTCCTTCTCTATGAATGGTATGCTTTGTCTATATAGCGAACAAGAAACAATACTTTTCGCTGTATACTAATACATGTGTCAATAATAAATCAAATCAGATAATACTCTAAAGGGAATGGTTCAGTGGGGACCAAGTTGGATTAACTGCATATTTCTGTCTCACTCCTCTCTGATCTAACAGGAGTTTAACAGGACTGAGCAGTTCTACAAATACCTTCAGTTTCCTCTGAATGAGAAGCTGTGGTTAACAAGACAAAGCTACATTCCAAGGAATTTTACTGCAAGTCAAAATAAGTTTTCCCATTTCCAAGTTAAGGAATCCACACTTCTGCAACCTTTACCAGTTTTCTGAATCTCTGGCACCAAGGATCAAACTCAGTGCAATAAAACTGAGGTTCGGTGGAGGTGGGAAAGGGTAGCCATGTAAATGCACAAGGTGCTTATCAAGTCCTTGGATAAGATGGTGGCACAGTGGTTAGCACTACTCCTTTACAGCACCAGGGACCCGGGTTTGATTCTGGCCTCGGGTCTCTGTCTGTGTGGAGTTTGCACATTCTCCCCGTGTCTGTGTGGGTTTTCTCCAGGTGCTCCGGTTTCCTCCCACAGTCCAAATGATGTGCGGGTTAGGTACATTGGCCAAGCTCAAATGCCCCTTGGTGTCCCGAGGTGCGTAGGTAAGAACGATTAGTGGGGTTAATACGTGGGGTACGGGGAGACAGCCTGGATGGAATTGTTGCTGGTGCTGACTCGATGGGCTGAGTGACCTCATTCTGATGGGGGTCCTGTAGGGTTCCCATGATGTTATAACTTGAATAATCATACAGTTTAAGTATTCATGCCTCATCATAATAGCCATCCAGTATGTCATTCAATAGCAGTCCATCTTTTCTACTGCAGTTTTCAACTTCCAATCACTTTCAGCAGCACTAACATTGAAGAACAGCATCGATTACTTTGTGAATGGTGCAGTTTGCTTCTAACGTGTGTACATTCAAAGTTATTCAAATTTCAAAGGAATGATATGAGCACAAAGTTTAAAGTTTATTTATTAGTCTCACGAGTAGGCTTACATTAACACTGCAATGTAAGTTACTGTGAAAATCCCCTAGCCACCACATTCCAGCATCTGCTCAGGCGCACAGAGTGGATTTAGCATGGCCAATGTACCTAACCAGCACGTCTTTCAGACTGTGGGAGGAAACCAGAGGGAACCCACACAGACACAGGGAGAACGTGCAGACTCCGCACAGAAAGTGACCCAAGCCACAGAGGCAATTTTTTCACGCAGAAGTTGCTGAGTGTCTGGAACAAGCTGCCAGAGGTAGTAGTGGAGGCGGGTACAATTATGTCTTTTAAAAAGCATTTAGACAACTACATGGGTAAGATGGGTACAGAGGGATATAGGCCAAATGTGGGCAATTGGGACTAGCTTTGGGGTTTAAAATAAAAGGGCCGAACGGCCTGTTTCCCTGCTGTAAATCTTTAAGACTCTAAGTCGGGAATCGAACCCAGCTCCCTGGTTAGCAGTTCTAACCGCTGTGCCGCCCAATGCTACCCAGTTCTGCTTTCTGCTCAGTTGAATGGAAAGGCCATATCGAGCACGATACAAAACAAACTAATCTTTTTTTAAATCGTTCATGGGACAAGGACATCACTGGTTTGGCCAGCAACTATTGCCCATCCCTAATTGCCCTTGAGGAGGCAGTTAAGAGTCAACCACATTGCTGCAGATCAGAAGTCGCATGTAGACCAGACCAGGCAAGGATGGCAGATTTCCTTCCCTAAAGGACTTTAGTGAACCAGATTGTGTTTTCAATGACAATAGTATCATAATTGCCAATATTCCAAACTTTTATTGAATTCAAATTTCACCACCTGCAGTGGTAATTTGAACCTGGGCTGCCAGAGCATTGTGCTGGTTCTTTGGATTATTAGTCCAGTGATAACACCACTACTCCATCACCTCCCCCAAATCCATCATCATCCATTTTGCATCTGCTTCTTTTGGTAAATTTTAATGTCCAGTTTCTTTCTGACCTTCTTGAACACTTGCCTTAGGGCACATATGAATAAAACCAGCAACAACTGTGACACAAGTCAGTAGGCTGCTGGAACAAGAAGAAATCAGCATCATATTAAATGCTCAAACCCTAACAAAATCATTTAGCGCATCTTATTCATTTCTTTTATGGAATATACTGCAAAGAGCCACGTCGTAATCGCATAAGTTATCACACAACACAATTCTACACTCAAGTATGGTTGAGATCTAGGTAAAGTCGCCAGAGGCTGCTCTCCCCTTTGCGGGGAAGGTGGTGATTTAACCTGAGGCTCAGACGAGGGGAAAGGTATGAGAAGACAGTGCCTTCATGAATAGCCTGAACTGGTATGGGAATTGAACCTGCACTGTTGGTGGCCCTGTGCCTCGCGAACCAACTGTCTAGCTAACTGAGCTAAACTACTCCAGTACAGTCGAGATTGACGTATCTTACTTCTCACACACAATAGACTGAACAGTCTTCTCCAAAGAGATTGCTAGTCTGCAGATCCATACATGCCAGTACATTATATTGTACCGCAGCATTTTGTTGTGTGTGTGTGTGTGTGTGTGTGTGTTTTTGTTTTAAATTTCTTGGTGCGAGTTGGAGTGAGAAAGGGATTTGAAGACTTTGAACAGAAACAGTGACTACAGACAGAGATATCTACAGTGGAACATGAGCCATCAGAGGAATACATTAATATTAAATCACAGAGTAAAAGCCTCTCGAGGCTCTCTGACATATCCACCCCCTTTTATTCGCCCCGCAGATCAATGGAAAATGCACTCTGTGCGGTAGCTCTGATTTCCCCCCTCGCTTCTGTTCCATTTAAATTCAGCAAAGTAGAGAAGCTGCAGATAAAAGAAAGCATTGCAACAATAGCCCTTCAATCTGTCTGCTGTTTTAGCGAGCTGTCAAAAGACGGTTCCAACCCATGAAGGGAAAAGCAGAAGGCACCTTAGCAAAATCTTCTGTTGCTTTATTTTGGACAGTTATACAGCTGCATATTACTGTCAATGTGTTTCTCGCGTGCGCCACTCACAACGGGATGTGTCAATCTGTGTTTCCTGTCATCTAAGCCTGAAGACATAGGAGGACACGGGGGTCAGCCCTGACTTTGCAAAGCAGTATAAAGCGGGTGACAGCAACTCGACAGTTTGCTCCACATTCCTTCCTGTTTCCACTTCCATTGTCAAGGGCCCTGGGACATTGCGTGATGTTTGAGGGACTATGTAAATGCGTGCTGTTTTTGGTGTTGTAATAAAATTGGATGACATGTTAAATTTTAAAGTTTATTTGTGAGTGTCACAAGTAAGCTTATATTAACACTGCAATGAAGTTTCGTTAAATTTTCCATTCTCTCACGTTGACAGGAATTATAACAGGTCCCCCACAACGTTCACCTGGCAATCACAACACTGCGGAGGTGCACAGGTGAGTACAACCTTCCCCGAGAGTCATGCCCTGGCAGTACCCTGGCACTATGAAAATCCCCTAGACGCCACACTGCGGCGCCTGTTCGGGTACACCGAGGGAGAATTTAGCATGGCCAATGCACCTATTCAGCACATCATTCAGGCTGTGGGAGGAAACCGGAGAACCCGGAGGAATCCCATGCAGACATGAGGTGAACATACAGATTCCGTCAATTGGCTATGACTTGTTTTCCCCTTTACGCAGTTAAAGCCCTATCCCTAGCTGTCTGGCAGATCAGCCACTATAGACAAACCCTGTCTGGTCACCATTCCTTTCCCCTTCACCACAGGGTCAAGGTCTTTTAAAGCATTTCACCTCTGACAAAGAGTCATGGTGACTCGAAACATTGGCTCTGTTCTCTCTCCAGAGATGTTGTCAGACCAGCTGTGATTTTCCAGCATTTTCTGTCATTTAAACCATTTTCTGTTTTAATCTGCTCTGTGCCTTCCTGTCAATGTTAACTTTAAAGTCCATACTCTGTGTCTCCCACAGATGCCAGTTTATGCTCTGTTAACCAATCTCAGTTTGGGTCAGAGATTATTCGGGGACAATGGGAGTCAATGGGGGATTAAAAAAAGCTTTTGATTTCTATCCAGTGAGCCAGACCGGAAAGTGTGTGTGTGGAAAGTGACTGAGGAATGATTAGCATGGTACCAGAACTGAAAGGATATACTTTTTTTTTATTAGTGTCACAAGTAGGCTTACATTAACACTGCAATGAAGTTACTGTGAAAATCCCCTAGTCAACACACTCCAGCTCCTGTTCGCGGACACAGGGAGAAATTAGAATGGCCAATAAATCTAACCAGCACTTCTTTTGGAGGAAATCAGAACACATGGAGGAAACCCACGCAGACACAGGGAGAACATGCAGTGATCCAAGCCGGGAATCGAATCCAGGTCTGTGCTGTGAGGCAGCAGTGCTAACCACTGCAACACCCCCCCGAATGCCAGGAAACTTTGAACATTCCTGGGTTTCTTTTCTCTAGAAAAAGGAAAACTGAGGGCATGATCTGATTGAGTTCTTTAAGATTATAAAAGGTTTGATATGGTGGACATAAAGAAGCTGGGGGGATTTACCGATGTTTGTTGTGAAAAGTGTTAACTCGGACAGGAAGAGCAGAGGGTAGGCATGGCTGTGCTGCCGACTTTTTTCTTGCTATGTTTTTAAACTCTTTGGCAGATAAAAACATCCGAGGGTACTATAACATCACAGCTTTGACGAGATTGGGGACGCACTTTTAATGGGTACCCCGGTGTAAAAAGACAATGGAACCAGACCCCTGCCCCCCTCGTGGGAGGAAACCGGAGCACCCAGGCAGACAACATGCAGACTCCGCACAGACAGTGACCCAAGCCAGGAATCGAACCCAGGTCCCTAGCGCTGTGAGGAAGCAGTGCTAATCACTGTGCCACAGGAGCTACCTATTACCACATTTACGCTCAAATTGGGAGAATTGCGCACCCAGCATCTGGTCCATACATGAAGAAGGTCACTCGGACCAGATTTTCTGAATCCAGCCTGTTCCCCTGGCCTGAACAATCACCCTCAACAACTCCCAATGTGGGTCCTGACTGGGGGAGGGTAACACACCTTACCTCACTGGACCAGTGGGGGACAGCATCTTCCACAGAGGAGGTGAGGAATGAGGGAAATCAAGAGAACTACATCCAGTGAGTCGCCTCTTTCCCTTCCTACAGCTCCGATTTAATCTCATAATATTCAGCATGAGAAAATGCCCTGAAAACCACTATACATTTCAAAGGATATTCTCCTCCGAAAATACTTTTCTTTTGTTAAGTTGCACATCACCATTATATCAACAGCTTTCAGAGATATTAGAACAGTTAAGTCACTCATCTACAATATTAAATGGAAACAAAGTAGAGTAGCCAATATAATGGGGGAAATTGTACAGCTAGTCACAAAACGTAATTCGTTCCTGGGCTAACACTGCAGAGATTCAGTCACATTACTGAATGTATGAACATTGCACCACGGTACGTTCTGTACATTACTATAAACACTGCTAAAGTACACTATACTTAGAGACATTCAGAATGAGGACACCTGATTTGTTGTGAAGCTTTCAGCAGACGGTCCGATCAGATAGATAGAATGAACACAAATCATTTTCCCAGGGAAAGGGGATTGGTACATGCAGGGTGGCACAGTGGTTAGCACTGCTGCTTCACAATGTCAGGGACCTGGCTTCAATTCCAGGGTCGGGTCATTGTCTGTGTGGAGTTGTGATGTGGAGATGCCAGTTTGGACAGGGGTAAACACAGTAAGAAGTCTCACAACACCAGGTTGAAGTCCAACAGTAGCTAGGGGCTTTTGCTACCAAATAAAAATGTTGGACTTTAACCTGGGGTTATGAGACTCCTTACTGTGTGTGGCGTTGGCCAAAGTTGTGTGGGTTAGGTTGATTGGCCATGCGAAATTGACCCTAATGTCAGGGGGACTAACAGGGTAAATGTGTGGCATTATGGGTATTAGGGCTTGGGTGGGATTGTGATCGGTACAGGTTTGATGGGCCGACTAGCCTCCTTCTGTACTGTAAGGATTTTATGATCCTAAAACTAGAGGGCATAGGTTTAAGATAAGATGGGAAAGATTTAAAAGGGACCTGAGGGGCAACTTGTTCATGCAGAGGGCGGAGCATCTATGGAATGAGCTGCCAGACGAGGTGGTTGAGGCGGGTCCAACAACAACATTTAAAAAGCATTTGGATAAATACATGGATGGGAAATGATTGAAGGGATATGGGCCAAACATGGAAAACTGGGACTAGCATGGACTGGTTGGGCTGAAGGGCCTGTTTCTGTGTTGTATTACACTATATGATGGCTTTATTCCCTCCACTTCCCCAAATTATTTCAGTGTTTGCATAAAGTTAACACCAAAAATGCTGGATACACTCCGCAGATCTGTAACTGGTTTGATTAGTAAGTTTGCGGATGACACAAAGGTTGGTGGATTTGTGGATAGCAATGAGGACCATCAGACGATACAGCAGGACATAGATTGGGTGGAGAGATGGCAGATGGAGTTTAATCTGGAGAAATGTGAGATAATGCATTTTGGAAGGTCTAATACAGATAGGAAATATACAATAAAGATAGTAAACTTAGTTACAGTAAAGATAGAACTTAGTGAGGTAAAGGGTTATAGGTAAGCCGAGCAGGTAGGGACATGCTCGGCACAACTTGTGGGCTGAAGGGCCTGTTTGTGCTGTAGTTTTTCTATATTTCTATGTAAATGGCAGAACCCTTAAGAGTATTGATAGGCAGAGGGTGTACGGGTACACAGATCACTGGAAGTGGCAACGCATGTGGAGAATGTAATCAAGAAGACTTGCCTTCATCGGCCAGGGCATTGAGTTTAAAAATTGGCAAGTCGTGTTGCAGCTTTATAGAAACTTACTTAGGTCACACTTGGAATATAGTGTTCAATTCTGGTTGCCACACTACCAGAAGGATGTGGAGGCTTTGGAGAGGGTGCAGAAAAGATTTACCAGGATGTTGCCTGGTATGGAGGGCATTAGCTACGAGGAGAGGTTGGAGAAACTTGGTTTGCTCTCACTGGAACAATGGACGTTGAGGGGCAACCTGATAGAAGTCTACAAGACTATGAAGGGCATGAACGGAGTGGAGAGTCAGAAGCTTTTTCCCAGAGTGGAAGAGTCAATTACTAGGTGACATAGCTTTAAGGTGCCAGGGGCAAGGTTTAAAGGAGATGTATGAGGCAAGTTTTTCATAGAGAAGGTGGTAGATGCCTGGTATTTGCTGCCGGGAGAGGTAGTGGAAGCAGATGCAATAGTGACTTTTAAGGGACATTGGATAAATACATGAATAGGATGGGAATAGAGGGAAGGGTAGAGGGTTTTAGTTCAGTCGGGCAGCATGGTCGGTACAGGCTTGGAGGGCCGAAGGGCCTGTTCCTGTGCTGTAATTTTATTTGTTCTTTGTTTGTGTGGCAGCATCTCTGAAGGGAGAAACAGAGTTAACGCTTCAAGTAGAATACGACAAAGATTAACTCTGTGTGCCTCTCTATCTCTTTCTACAGATGCTGCCAGCCCTGCTGAGTTATCCAGCAATTCCTGTTTTATTTCAGATTTCCAGCATCATTGCTTCTATTATCATGGAAGGATTGACCTGGTTCTTATTCCCGGAATTCTATTACTGAACCAATAGCAAGCCATCCAGAAACAACAAGGTACTGTGCAAAGTATTACTCATCACATTTCAATGAGGCATTGCAAATTCTGATGATTTGAGGTGTCCCTCAGCACCTTTGTTACAATCTCTCAGCTCCAGTCCATTTACCTGAGACCTGCTTTAGTCTAGCTACAAGTTGCCATCCCCATATCAATGAGCAACACCCCCATTACTTAACACAGGTCATTGTCAACAGTGCTTTCGACAAAAATACTCTCGAGCATTCTCCATGGCAACGCTTTGAGTAATCAGAGAGCCCACATTTCAACCAATCAGCAGTCTCTTCCCATGCAGTGTAAATTGGTGTTTCTTTTATAATTAGGTATTCTTTTGAATTCTCCTGATGAGTGCCAGATGAAAACTTTGACAAGATGTGCCTTTTTCAGCAATACATAAGAATGCAAGAAATAGGAGACCATTTGGCCCATTGGAGCTACTCCGCAATTCGATCTGATTGTGACTGAGCTTCCACCTCAATTCTATCTTTCCCACTCATTCTCATGTTGCTTGACTTTCCTTGATGGGGACCATACGTGATCTGCACCGGTGAGAACCTTCACCGTAAGGCTGCTAGGGCACGTGAGCCTGGACGATTGGGTCCCGGGCTTAATAATAATACCTAAATCCACATTTCTGGGGTGTGAGGCTGATCTCGCCAGAAATCTGGGCTGGTTAGGTCACAAGAGGCAAGGAAGCGGGGAATCCCGATCTCTCACGATCTTACCAGCTCACCCCATCCAACGACCAGCAAGGCGAGTAGGTAAGATTGCCCCCTGTATGTTTTTAAGCAGCAATTAGATACAGCACTTGGAGCAAAGGAGATCAAAGGATATGGGGGAGGGGAGGAGGTGGGACCAGGCTATTGAGTTGAATGATCAGCCATGATCATAATGAATAGCAGACCAGGCTCAAAGGGCTGAATGGCCTCCTCCTGCTCTCATTTTCTATGTTACTATGAACAATTGGTGAAGCTTTGCTTTCCCACTTTTGTGGCGAGAGTATTATTCCCTAAATACGAAGGTCAAAACTTGGAAGGGAAAGATTTTGTTTTATCTCCAGCTGTTTCTAAAGGGCATGAAGCAGGTTGGAAAGGTCGTCGTAGGTAACACGGGGAGAAGTGGGCTTGAACATAGTGAACCTTTGATCAGCAATACATAATTTAAGAACGTAAAATTTAATGTAAAGGGACAGGAGATTTAGAGGGAAAATCCTTTTTCTTTTGCAAGAAATAGGAGACCATTTGGCCCATTGGAGCTACTCTGCAATTCGATCAGATTGTGACTGAGCTGGGCATGTGACTCCACACCCACAGCAATGCGGTTGACTCTTAAACTGCCTTTTGAACTGTCCTTAGCATGCTACTCAGTTTAAGAGCAAGGAGGAATGGGCAATAAATGTTGGCCCAGCCAGCAATCTCCACAACCCACAAACAAATAATAAGAAAGACATGATAGGCCAAAGGGCCTCATAGAAATCCTACAGTACAGGAAGAGGCCATCTGGCCCATCAAGTCTGCATTGACCACAATCCCACCCCAGGCCCTACCCCCATATCCCTATACATTTACCCACTCATCCCTCTAACCTACACATCTCAGGACACTAATTTTAGCACGGCCAATCAACCTAACCTGCACATTTTTGGACTGTGGGAGAAAACCAGAGCACCCGGAGGAAACCCACACTGACACAAAGAGAATGTGCAAACTCCACACAGACAGTGACCCAAGCCTGGAATCGAACCCAGGTCCTGGAGCTGTGAAGCAGCAGTGCTGACCACTGTGACACCATGCAGCCTCTTTTGGTACTGTAAAACTAGATGACTCTGTAGTCGAACGTTCTAGTACAAAGCTGAGAAAATCCAGCTGAACCTAAGGCTAAGGCAGATGTGACTTTACCCGAGCTGCGGATGGAAAGGGTAGTGATCTTTTTTTCTATCTTATTATTAGCAAGGCCCAGTGTTCCTCCTTACTTTCATCTGGTGAGTCCATCACAAAGAAATGAGCCACACTGAAGTGGCATGTCATTATGTGAGATGGAATGCTGGCTCAATTTCCACAGGACAAACGCTGAACCCTTTAATCCTATGCTGAGCTTCACATCCATTCCTCTTGGCAGCATCTCTGCATTGACATGAATCATCATCAGTCATCTCACACAATTCAGCAACTTGCAGTGCTTTCTAGCCCAGCACTCTCTCCTCTGAGTCACCAACTTCTGGGTTCAAGTTCTACTTGAGTATTAAGATTGATACTCCAATGCAATACTGAAGGAAGTGCTGCACTGTGTGAGGCAGGCACTTCTTGGATGAGACATTATGCCTGCCCCTTCAGCTGGACAGAAAAATATTACAAGGGGCTATTTTGAACAGAGTTCTCCTTGGTGCTCACCCCCCGCCGATATTTATCCTTGAACCAACATCACAAAACTCACAGAGACCCGGGTTTGATTCCGGCCTCGGGTCACTGCACATTCTGCCCGTGTCTGCTTGGGTTTCCTCCGGGTGCTCCGGATTCCTCCCACAGTCTGAAAGACGTGCTGGTTAGGTGCATTGGCCATGATAAGTTCTCACTCAGTGTACCCAAACAGGCACCGGAGTGTGGCAACTCGGGGTTTTCGCAGTAACTTCACCGCAGTGTCAATGGAAGCCTACCTGTGGCATTAATAAATAGACGCGAAACAAAAACAGATCATTACTTAGCTGTTTGTGGGATCTTGCTGTGCGTGAATTGTCTTCTGTGTTTGCCGCAGTGACTACACTTCAAAGATTCTTCATTGGCTCCAAAGTACTTTCAAGTGTGCATACAATTTAAAAAGGAATAATACCTTTAGATTCCAATAGATTCAACCTCATGCCACCTCGAAAGAATATCTATTAATCTCATTTCTCGCAATTGTCCCAAAGGGTTTCACACACAATCAGCTATTTGATGTTTTTACGCAGCCAAGGACAATAGTCATTTTGCAAGCAGCAGAACATAATAATGAGATGACTAATCAATGAGTCTTCTATTTATTTATTCATTTATGGGATATGGTTGTCGCTGGCTGGGCCAGCATTTATTGCGCATCCCTAACTGCCCTCCATTTCAGAGGGCATTTGAGAGTCAACCACATTGCTATGGGTCTGGAGTCACACATAGGCCAGGCCCATTACGGATGACAAAGTCCCTTCCCTAAAGGACATTAGTGAACCAGATGGGTTTTTCCGACAATGGTTTCATGGTCACCATTAGACTTTTAACTCCAGATGTTTATTGAATTCAAATTTCATCATCTGCTGTGGTGGGATTCGAACCTGGGTCCCTGGCTTACTAGTCCAGTGATAATACCACTACACCACTGCCTTTCCAATCTAATAGGAATGATGTTAATTACAGGGTGCCAGGGCCAACTCCCCTGCGCTTTGTGGAAATTGTACCACTTGAGAGGGACATTGGTTTAACATCTCAGCCTGAGGGCGCAGTTTTCCCAGCTCGCCATGCCTGGTGCGGATCATGCAAATCTGGAAAAATAGCTAAGGGCCTAAAAATTGGTTCCGCGCCAAATGGTTTGAGATTCTCCTGGTCCCTTTCTAATGGTGCGAATCAGATAGAGCCCAGAAAGGCTGCAAGGCCAATTTCCAATTTACATGAGATTGACTGGATTTCACGAGCGAGTTTGGCACACCCTCCTACCCCCACCACCACTCCTGGAATGTTCCCACCTCCCCAGCAAGAAGTTACAGCAGTGCGAGTCTCCACTAGCAGAGGCCTGGCGCAACGGTCACGCCGGGGAGCGGCTACTGAAGTCCTGGGCAGTCGGGGCATGGTCGGGCAGTGCCCATCAGGCAATGACCGCCTGCAACATTGTTGATGCCCTAACAATGCTCAGTGTCACCGGGCAGCTTGGCAGTGCCCATTGGGCAATGCCAAGGGGGTGGGGCCTGAGTGGGGGGGCCCAATGATGAAAAGGCTGTGCAAGGGAGCGGTTCTGATGGAGGGGGTTATGCAGCGGTGGATCATAAAAGCAGTCATGGGGTGGCATGATGGGAGTGGGCTATGTCAGAGGGCAGGTAGGGGGACCCATCGGGAGGGTCCCGATGCCCCAGTGCCGACGACCCATGTTGGGGAGGCAGTGGGGGTACGTGTCACTGATGAGAACTCCTAATTGTCCAAAAAGTGACTGAGTGTGGGCGGATTGTGGTGTAGAACGTGCCTGAGGGACTGGCTCAGATAGCTCCGATATTCTCACCATTATGGCAATTAGTTCTTTGTTCGGGAAAATTCCTCCCTGAATCTTGCACCGGGAGTAGCCACCCCCTATTAACCGAAGGTGGCATGGTGGCACAGTGGTCAGCATGGCTGCCTCACAGCGCCAGAGACCTGGGTTTAATTACCGGCTTGCTTCACTGTCTGTGTGGAGTTTGTATGTTCTCCCTGTATCTGCGTGGGTTTCCTCCAGTTTCCTCCCACATTCTGAAAGATGTGCTGGTTAGGCGCATCGACCTGAGCTGGCACCAGAATGTGATGACGAGGGAAATTACACAGCGGCTGTACTGCAGTGTTAATGTAAGCCTTACTTGTGGCTAATAAATAAACTTTAACAAGACCTTATACTCAATATCTGGGATGGGATGTAGTTTGACTGAGGTGTCAGAGTGCGGCAGGCTGAGACACAGCATCTCAGCGACAACGCAAAGGACTACACAAGCAATGAATTACACTGAGGCAATTTGCCATTCTGAGAACAAACAAGGTGGCCCATTTCCACAATCCTATTTCCATGAAATTAAAACCACTGAGGGGTTCAACGATACTCATAAATTCAAGAATCGCACATCTTGCAGTTTAACTGCGCATACTTGATACAATTGTCATGTTTCGATCGATTTAAAAAACCGCAGTTGAATTTGGTTCCCAAAGTAAAGCAACTAATGTCAATGGTAGTGTAGATGACTGAAGGCTCTTGGTAACCCTTGAGGGTCGGCAATTGTTACTTCGGGTGATTTATCTCGCGGGAAGACCTGCTGTCAGAGCTGTGCAAACACAAAGGCCTTGCAGTCAGTGTGTGTTAGCAATCAGTCTGATCTTTGTGTACATTGGTGCCACTGTCTCTGATTAGTTGCTGCAATTGTCAACATCAGCTGGTTACAGTGACACATGTCTCTGCGTAGACAGGGGACTGAAATATGGATTTGTTTTAATTAACTCTGGGAGGGTGCTTTTGGCTTTGTCTGCCAGTGTAAAAATAGGGTAACATCGCAGCTTGTCAACCCTCCCCCAGGGATGAAACATCGTCATAGAATCATACAGCGCAGAAGAGGCCCTTCAGCCCATCGATTCCACACCAGCACATTATAAACATTAATCCCCAGAACCCTGGACATTGTGAGGAACACGGGGGAAAATCATTGTAGCAATAAAGACGTGTTTTCTAATTTTGTTTCAGTGTTTTTCATTAACTAGTTACACACATATTGGAAATCAAGAGAAAGGACTGTTTGACTGACAGCAAAAACCATCCAATCAATTAAGAGTATTTGATTTTCAATTGGCCAAGTGAAGATGGAGTGTCAGATCGTTGGGAAATTGGCAACCACGGCAACGGGGTTTATTATTCATTCATGGGACATGGGCATCGCTGGCTGGCCAGCATTTACTGCCCATCCTAGTTGCCCAAAGGCAGTTGAGGGTCAACCACATTGCTGTCACTCACGTGTAGGCCAGACCGGGTAAGGACGGCAGATTTCCTTCTCTAAAGATGGTTTTTTCCAACACTTGACAATGGTTTCATGGTCATCAGTAGATTTGTAATTCCAGATACTTAATTGAATGCAAATTCCACCCCATCTGCCGTGGCAGGATTCGAACCCGGCTCCCCGGAACATTAGCTGAGTTTCTGGATTAATAACCTAGTGATAATACCACTGGGCCTCCCAAGGTACGACCAGGTCCAATTGGGGCTGGAGATTCTACCCTAAGAATGTTGAATCAGCCCATTGCTATGCGTAGGGTGAAATACAGGAACCAGAGTATGCCATTCGGCCCATCAAACCTGGTTCAGCTTGATGCATTGTATGCTGAGAGTGACTGCCCTTGACTTTGAGGCTGCATTTGACTGAATGTGGCATCAAGGAGCCTTAACAAAACTGAAGACAAAGGGAATCAGGGGAAAAATTCTTCACTGTTTGGAGCCGTACCTGGCACCAAGGAAAATGACTGAGACTGTTGGAAGTCAATCCTCTCAGTACTAGGACATTGCTGCTAGATGTCCTCAGGATGGTGTCCTGGGTCCAACTCTCTTCAGCTACTTTATCAATGATCATTCCCCCATTAATAACATCAGAAGTGTAAAAGTTCCTTGATGATTGCACAACGTTTGTGACTCCTCAGAGACCGAAAGAGTCCATGAACATATGCAGCAAGATCTGAATAATATTCAGGCTTAAACTGATAAACGTGTACCATTCAGGCCACACAAGCAATGCCCTTCTCAAAAAGAGAGTCTAACCATACCCCCTCAAAATCCAGTGGCTTTACCACTGCTGAATCCCACCCCATCACCATCCTGGTGTTTAGCAGACCAGAAACTGAACTGGTTACAAGGGCAGGCCAGGGAATCGAACTGGGTCCCTGGTGCTGTGTGGCAGCAGTGCTAACCACTGTGCCATCGTGCCGCCCAATATAAACCAGGATTGTCACCTTCAAGATCAGCGAGTATTTTGAATGCACCAGAGGCAGGAGTTTGCAAATACAGGCCACAGGCACAGTACAAATAATGGATGCAGGCTCGATAACCAGAGGGTGCGGACTGAAGCTAACTAATGGGCAAAGAAGCTGGGGGTGCAATGAGAAGAATTCTACAGCAGGTACCTCATCCCCTGACACCCCAGATCCACTCCACCATCTACAAGGCACAAGTCAGGGGTTTAATTGAATAATCTCCACTTGCCTGGATGACTGCAGCTCCGACAACACTCAAGAAGCTGGACACCATCCAGGATAAAGCAGCCCTCTTGTTTGGCACCCCATCTGCCGCCACCTTCAGCAGTCACTCCCTCCACCACAGTGACAGCAGCGTGTGCCATCTGCAAGATGCACTGCAGCAACTCACTGCCAGCTCCGTCCAAACCCACAATCGCTACCAGCAAAAAGGAAAGACAAAGGCAGCAGACGCATGGGAACGCTGCCAGCTGAAAGTTCCCCTCCAAGACAGGCACCACCTCGAAACATAATCACCGTTCCTTCACTGTCGCTGGGTCAAGTTCCTGGAACTCCCTCCCTAACAGCATGTGGGTGTATCTACACCACACGGACTGTAGCCGTTCAAGAAAGGCAGATCACCACCACCTTCTCAAGAGCAACTAGAAATGGGCAACAAATGCTGGCCCTGCCAGCGATGCTCACACCCTATGAAAAAAATTTCAGCCTGTGACAGCTGAGCCCAAGCCTTAAATAAGAGATTTTTAAAAAATCATTTGGTTTGCAGAAACATGATCAATCTTCTCCAAGTTGCCTTATTTGACTATCAGTCCTCCTGACATCAGCTCCTGAAAGCTCTCCTTCTACGAGGAGAAAAAGAAACTCGCATTTACATCGTGCCTTTCGTTACCACAGGACATCTTAAGACACTTTGCAGTCAACAAGGTACTTACGAAGCATAGCCACTGCTGTGCTATAGGAATCTCGACAGCCAGCCTCTGCACAGCAAGCTCCCACCAATAGGAGCGTTCAGAAATGTTGGTCGAAGGATAAATGTTGGCAAGGAGACTGGGGAAAGCTCCCCCACTCTCTCTCAAAATACTGACATGGCATCTTTTAAAATCCAATCAGATTGCATGATTATGAGCATGGTGGCACGGGGTTTTATTAGCATTGCATAAGTGTAGTTAGCACCACTGCTGTTCAGCTGACACTGACTCTGAACACATCATTGGGACAGCACGGTGGCACAGTGGTTAGCACTGCTGCCTCACAGCGCCAGGGACCTGGGTTCAATTCCGGCCTCGGGTCATTGTCTGTATGGAGTTTGCGCGTGTTGTCCCTGAGTCTGCGTAGGTCTCCTCCGAGTGTTCCAGTTTCCTCACACACTCCAAAAATGTGTTGGTTAGATTGATTGGCCAGGTTAAAGTGTCCCTTAGTGTCGGGGGGATTAACAGGGTAAATATATGTGGGGTGAGGGGGAACTGGGATAGCAGGCTCAATGGGCTGAATGGTCCCTTTCAGCACTGTAGGAATTCTATGACCTTTGGATCTTCAGTGCCAATCTATATAGAATCATCATAGAATAATAGAAACCCCACAGTGCAGAAGGAGGCCATTTGGCCCATCGAGTCTGTACTGACAACAATCCCACGCAGGTCCTAACCCTGTAATTCACATATTTACCCCATTAATCCTCTAACCTACTCAAGCCAGGACACTAAGAGGCAATTTAGCACGGCTAAACAACCTAACCCACACATCTTTGGTGTGGGAGGAAACCGGAGTATCCGGAGGAAATCCAAGCAGACATGGGGAGAACGTGCAGATTCCACACAGACAGTGAGGGAAGCCAGGAATCGAACTGGATCCCTCACATTGTGAGGCAGTAGTGCTAACCACTGTGCCATTGTGCCACCCAATATAAATCAGGATTGCCTTCAAGATCAGCAAGTATTTTGAATGCACCAGAGGCTGGAGTTTGCAAATATAGGCCGCAGGCACAGTACAAATAATGGATACAGGCTCAATAACCAGAGGGTGCAGACAGAAGCTAACTAATGGGCAAAGAAGCCGGAGGCGCAATGAGAAGAATTTTTATGATGCATTATTCTATGCTCTAATGGGTGGCGGAAGCAAATTCAGCGACAACTTTCAAAAAGGAACTGGATAAACACTTGAAGGGAAGAGAATGACGGGGTGATGGCAAAAGATTGGCTCTTTCAAAAGAGTAGCCTCCTTCTGTGCTGTACAGTTTTGTAATTCCATAAGGCAGACACCGTTATGCAATGCTCGTTGGAGCAAACCTAGAAAAAGGTTCAGTGACGCACTTGGATGAATCCTCTGCAGCTCTAAGGCAGCATTCCCGAAACCGATTCCCGACTGGTGTGATTCGAGAGAAAACACAAGTAGGATTTGTCAGACAAGTATCGATCACATTATCGACATTGCTGCGAGATTGCAACAGAATTAGGAGGTGTTTCACTCGCCAATTCAGGGACAGCATTTGATCGGGGATACACATTCCTAGACTTCAGCAAATCCATCCATCAAACTGGATGTGACTCATTGTTAGCTTCACAAGGCTGCTGGGAATACTGGTGCAGTGACACTTTATACAATGAATAATTACATTGCAAAAAAGCATTGACAATGTAGAAATACTTATCACAGTAATGCACTCTGTTCCCTTCTCCCAAAGGGGCACAGGTACATTATGAAACAATCAGTTTAGAAAATTCTGTACACAAATTCCCAGAATTAATCACAAAATACTTGAAAGCCCATCAGCTATGCCTCCTTTTGGACAAGGAATAACTCCAATTCCTTTAAGGATTACACAGTTTCACCAAGATAGCATCGGAGCGTGGCAACTTCTTCCAAGGAATGCTCAACTTACCATCTATCTAATTCTAAGCACCAAGACCACAAGAAACTGCAAAGTGTTGTGAATGTAGCACAGTCCATCACGCAAACCAGCCTCACATCCATTGACTCCGTGTGCACTTCCCGCTGTCTCGGAAAAGCAGCCAGCATAATCAAGGACCCCACGCACTTGGACATTCTCTCTCCCACCTTTTTCCATCCATGTGACAATAATAAATCAAATCAAACATCTTTTACTCTCGTTCTACGCTCTTAAAAGTGTACTCTAACTCTTTTACATCCTATGTGACTGTAACACTGCAATATGCTTTGTATAGCACTCAAGAAATAACATTTTTCACTGCATACTCATACATGTGACAATAATAAATCAAATCAAATCAAATTTAAATCATTACGCAGTTTAGAGATCAAATGCTGTGGGATGACATGGTATTACAGTGGTTAGCTCTGCTGCCTCACAGTTCCAGGGGCCTGGGTTCGATTCCCGGCCTCGGGTCACTGTCTGTGTGGAGTTTGCTTGTTCTCCCCATGTCTGCGTGGGATTCCTCCCATAGTCTGAAAGATGCGCTGGTTAGATACATTGGCCGTGCTAAATTCTCCCTCAGTGTACCCAAACAGGCACCGGAGTGTGGCGACTAGAGGATTTTCACTGAAACTTCATTGCAGTGTGAATGTAAGCCCACTTGTGACACTAACAAATAAACTTTTCAAATGTTTTCTATTAAGAATTGAACAGAACAGTATTGTTTGTACCATTCAGAATCAGATATGGATATCAATAGAACAATTTATTAACATTTATACATCATAGGAGTAGCTTTACAAATCTGCACTCCTGATGTTTAGCAAGGAACCACATGCTCCCTTAATGTTTCATCCAAAGACAGAGCCAGCGTGCAAATCCGTGGATGAAACTTGGTTGAGGTAATCAGAGGGAAGCCTTAACCAGCTCCAAGTTTAGAAGAAACAGACTAAAAGCAAATACTTGGCCTTATTGTTCTGTGTAGCATTTTATTTGATCAGGACATTTTATTCTTTTTCAGGTGAACATTCATGATTTTTCTGTTAGGTGATGGAGCAGTGATATCGTCTGTGGAAAATGTCATGGTGAGCAGGCACGGGTAAATGAAGGAAGACAAATCCATAAGAGCAGGCACATGTACCTACCATGGATAGAACGGCTGGTGCTCAACTCATTTACAGTGTGGGAAGGTAGGGAGGAAGCAAGAGGGGTGGTGGGGAGATGGGCGAGAGAGGAGTGGGCGGGCGAGGGAGGGCGGGCAGGCGGGCGAAGGACAGAGGGCGGGAGGGCGAGAGAGAGAGGGCGGGAGGGCGAGAGAGGGAGGGCGGGAGGGCGAGAGAGAGAGAGGGCGGGAGGGCGAGAGGGCGAGAGAGGGCGGGAGGGCGAGAGAGAGAGGGTGGGAAGGTGAGAGAGAGAGAGGGCGGGAAGGCGAGAGAGAGAGGGTGGGAAGGTGAGAGAGAGAGGGCGGGAGGGCGAGAGAGAGAGAGGGCGGGAGGGCGAGAGAGAGAGGGCGGGAGGGCGAGAGAGAGAGGGCGGGAGGGCGAGAGAGAGAGGGCGGGAGGGCGAGAGAGAGAGGGCGGGAGGGCGAGAGAGAGAGAGGGCGGGAGGGCGAGAGAGAGAGAGGGCGGGAGGGCGAGAGAGAGAGGACGGGAGGGCGAGAGAGAGAGGGCGGGGAGGGCGAGAGAGAGAGAGGGCGGGAGGGCGGGAGGGCGAGAGAGAGAGAGGGCGGGAGGGCGGGAGGGCGAGAGAGGGAGGGCGGGAGGGCGAGAGAGAGAGGGCGTGAGGGCGAGAGAGAGAGGACGGGAGGGCGAGAGAGAGAGACGGGAGGGCGAGAGAGAGAGAGGGCGGGAGGGCAGAGAGAGAGAGGGGAGGGCGGGAGGGCGAGAGAGAGAGAGGGCGGGAGGGCGAGAGAGAGAGAGGGCGGGAGGGCGAGAGAGAGAGAGGGCGGGAGGGCGAGAGAGAGGGCGGGAGGGCGAGAGAGAGAGAAGACGGGAGGGCGAGAGAGAGAGGGCGGGAGGGCGAGAGAGAGAGGGCGGGAGGGCGAGAGAGAGAGGGCGGGAGGGCGAGAGAGAGAGGGCGGGAGGGCGAGAGAGAGAGAGGGCGGGAGGGCGAGAGGGCGAGAGAGGGCGGGAGGGCGAGAGAGAGAGAGGGCGGGAGGGCGAGAGAGAGAGGGCGGGAGGGTGAGAGAGAGAGGGCGGGAGGGCGAGAGAGAGAGGGCGGGAGGGCGAGAGAGGGCGGGCAGGCGAGAGAGGGCGGGCAGGCGAGAGAGGGCGGGCAGGCGAGAGAGGGCGGGCAGGCGAGAGAGGGCGGGCAGGCGAGAGAGGGCGGGCAGGCGAGAGAGGGCGGGCAGGCGAGAGAGGGCGGGCAGGCGAGAGAGGGCGGGCAGGCGAGAGAGGGCGGGCAGGCGAGAGAGAGAGAGGGCGGGTGGGAAAGACAGCAAGAGAGAAAGGGAGGAAGGGTGGATGGAAGTGAGGCAGGAAGGAAGGATTTGTATTTATATAATGCTTTACACAATATCAGGTGTACAAAATGTATTATCACCAATGAAGTTCTTTTAAGTGTAGTCACCGTTGCTATGGAGGAAAAACAGCAGCCAAATTGCACACAGCAAGATCCCACAAACAGCAACCTGTGACCAGAGTACTTGTTTTAGCCAAGAAACCTAGGGCATAATAGGAACACGGGGGGAGGGGGGATTCTACAGCCTTGCTCATCCCAAAACCATAAAATCCCACCCAAGGTCAATAGACCTTCCCATGATCATGATCCCGTGGTCCGCCCACCACAGCCACTCCGATTCCCATGGCAGGCAGTAACGCACTTTGTCTTCAAGTACACAGTTTAAAGAAGTGGAGTTCGCAGCCTGGAACAACAACTGGAACAATATGGACAAGGGGAAGCTAAATCCTCGACCTCTTCCAATGGTAGTCACACTTGTAGAGGGTTGACAGAAAGGAGGAGAATCGTGTTGAGCCTTAAGTCCTGGTTAGTCTCAGTGCAGTTATTAACATGAAGCTGTCATGTCCTGCCTAAAGCTATGCTCTGTGGGTTTTAACAGCCTGAAGGGGCATTGTGCTCACAGAGGAGTGTTTCACAGCTGACTAGGAGAGCCTAACTAATTCTTATATTTTCTTCAGTACAACTGTGTGAATGTGGAACTCCCAACCTGGTGTTGATGCAAATAGCATAGATGCACACAGGGGGAAAGCCGGATAAACACAAGAGGGAGGGGGAAGCCAGATAAGCACAGCAAGGAGAAAGGATACACAGATGGGGTTAGATGAAGAGGGGTGAGAGAAGATTCCTCTGAAGCATAAAGACCAGCATCAACGAGTGGGGAAGAACAGCCCATTTCTGCACATTCTGTGTAATTCAGTGTAATTTTGCACGCAACTACAAGGATGTGACTTATATAGAAAGTAGAAAAGAAGGGACTTGCATTTATATAGAGCCTTTTAGGGTGTCTGAAAGCACTTGAAATCAACAAAGCACTTCTGAAATATTCTCACCATTATAATGTAGAAAACAAGGCAACTAATTTGCACCAAGCACATTCCCAGAAACAGGAATGAAATAATAAATCAGAGTTGTTGGTTATACAATCATACAGCGCAGAAATTCGGCCCATCGAGTCTGTACCGACACACAAGAAACACCTGACCTGCCCACCTAATCCCACTTAGCAGCACGTGGCCCATAGCCCTGAATGTTATGATGTGCCAAGTGCTTATCCAGGTACTTCTTAAAAGATGTGAGGTGACCCGCCTCCACCATCCTCCCTGGCAGCGCATTCCAGACCCTCACCCCCCTCTGGGTAAAAAGACGTTTCCCCATATCCCCCCTAAGTCCCCCTTTTTCCCCAGGGCTGAAATGGTCACAATGAGAGGACACAGGTTTAAGGTGCTGGGGAGTAGATACAGAGGAGATGTCAGGGGTAAGTTTTTCACTCAGAGGGTAGTGGGTGAGTGGAATCGGCTGCCGTCGGTGGTGGTAGAGGCAGATTCGATAGGATCTTTTAAGAAACTTCTGGATGAGTACATGGGACTTAATAGGATTGAGGGTTAAAGGTAAGCCTAGTAGGTAGAGATATGATCGATGCAACTTGTGGGCCGAAGGGCCTGTTTGTGCTGTAGTTTTTCTATTTCTATGGTCTAAATCTCCTGCCCCTCACCTTGAACCTCTGTCCTCTTGAGACTAACCCTTCAACTAAGGGGAACAGCTGCTCCTTGTCCATGTCCCTCATAATATTGTCCATACGGCTATGTAAGGCCTATTTCATAGAATCACTATAGTGCAGAAGGAGGCCATTCAGTCCATCGAGCCCAACAACAATCTCATCCAGGCTCTATCCCTGTAACCCCATATATTTACCCTGCTAATCCCCCGAACACTAAAGGGGCAAGTTAGCATGGCCAGTCAACCTAACCTGTCCATCTTTGGATTGTGGAGGAAACTGATGCAGAAATGGGGAGAACATGTAAAGTCCACACAGACAGTCACCCAAGACTGGAATTGAACCCGGGTCCCTGGCACTGAGAGGCAGCAGTGCTAACCACTGTGCCACCTTCAGCTTTGTTCTCAGTGCCGTGTTTTACTATAAATTGTCTGCTCAGTTTATATTATCTCTTCCAATTGTAGGCAATATTTTGTTCTCCAACGAATGCAGTTGAGTATTTTCAAATTTCAAAACTTTAATTGGATAAGGCATATTTCCAAGTTTGATGGGTGGAGAGTTACAGTTCTGGAGAAGTTGGGTGTTTTTATTTACAGGGTTCCTAATATTAATGTGGTGCCATGCCAAGGAAATTGTTCAATGAGGAAAAAGAAGTCTTTTAAATTTATTTTTACACAAAGGTTTCAAATCATCTAGGATTGCATCGACAGCACAGAAAGAGGGCAGACTGACGGATATTAGTGCTTATAGTCTACACGAGCGATTTCACACGGACAGCCCACCCTCTCGCTCCATCCTCCTTGTATCGAACACGTATGCAAATCCAAAAGGATAACTGCGGAATGCCTTGAAATTTGACAGTCTGGAAACATGGTGGAGATTCGGAAAACATGCCCCAAGCTATCATGCTGAATCTTGTTTAGAACTGGTCTCTCCGAGCTGGGATGATATCGGTGGTATGTCAGAATTAGTCTCTGTCTTCCCAGCACAGTAGCTCAGTGGTTAGCACTGCTGCCTCACAGTGCCAGGGACCTGGATTCAATGCCCGACTTGGGTCAGTGTCTGTGCGGAGTCCGGATGTTCCCCCTGTGTCTGCATGGGTTTCCTCCGGATGCTCTGGCTTCCTCCCACAGTCCAAAGATGAGCGGGTTAGGTGCTTCAACCATGCTAAATTGCCCCCTTAGTGTCCTGGGATGTGTAGGTTAGAGGGATTAGTGGGGTAAATATGTGAGGTTACAGGGATAGGGCCTATGTAGGATTGTTGCCGGTACAGACTCGATGGGCTGAATGGCCTCCTTCTGCACTGTAGTGATTCTATGATTTTACGTGCAGGTTGGCCATGCTAAATTGCCCCTTAGTGACTCAAGATGTGTAGGTTGGGAGGATCAGCGGGGTAAATATGTGGGGTTACAGCCTAGGGGGAGAAGCTCTGTTGGAGACTGGATGCTGACGCGATGGACCAAATGGTCTCCTTCTGCACTTTAGGGATTCTATGACTCCCAAGCTAGAGACACTGGAAACTTTGCATTCAATTCAGATTGTCTCCAGAGAAAATGGGGGAAACTTCCCTTCCCACCTAATAAATTAAAGGACACATACTAAAGGAAATCAAACACACATTGCATGCAACTCAAATAGCACCTGCAGTTAATTCTACTACTGCTTGTAAGATCGAGCAGGGTATAATAAGGAATTATGAATGCCAAGCTCACCATCACTTCATCACATTTCTGTTCTGTTGTAACCTCGTTACCATCCCTGTATTTGTGAGTGACTTGTTCAGGCACTGCGCATGGATCAATACTAAAATTTTATTAACTTCAACTAAGCCTTAAGTGAAAATGATTGTGTCGGACGCTCACTGGCTTGAGTGAGAGCGAAAATCATGAATATCAGAGTGTTTCGATGGCTGCATGGTCCAGCAAGCTTGGCGCTGCCCTGTCTGACCTTCGACACAGGGAAACTAAAATTCCAGTGTTGTAAGAATGAAGCCTGCAAAATCTCCTTTGGTTCACCTCGGTGCAACACAGACTCATAAAATGCCGACAGTGCAGAAGGAGGCTGTTCGGCCCATTGAGTCTGCACCGACTACAATCCCACCCAGGCCCTATTCCCGTAACCTCATATTTACCCTGCTAATCCCTGACACTAGAGTCAATTTAGTATGGCCAATCAGCCTAACCCGCACATGTCTGGACTGAGGAAACCAGAGCACCTGGAGGAAACCCACACAGACACGGGGAGAATGTGCAGACGGGAACCCAAGGTTGGATTTGAACCCGGGTCCCTGGTGCTGTGAGGCAGCAGTGCTAATGACTGGGACCATGCCGCCCATTCAAGTCAGTGGCAAGGCCAATGTTGAATGACAATTGCTACTTAACCTTGTCACGGTAGAGGTGAGCTACCTTCTTGAATTGCTGCAGACTGTGTGGTGAAGGTGGTCTCACAGTGCTCTTAGATTGAGGCTGGAATTCTCTGGGCTGTTCATGCCAGCAGGATTCTCCAGTCCCGCTGCAGGGAACGGGGATGTGGCTGAGCGGGACCAAGTTCCCCATCCTCGCTTGCAGCAGGGCATGAACGGCTGGAGAACCTAGTGTTCCGGGCTTTTGACCGAGCAATAATGAAGGAATGGCAAATATGCAACCATGCTGGCATGGTTTGTGATTTGAAGAGGAGCTGGTATGTGGTGGCATTTCCGTGCATTTGTTGCCCTCATCTTTTTCAGTGGTGGTGGAGCTTTTTACAGATCCTGCCATGTGGCTCTGAAAAAACCAACCAGCAGAACCAATGGCAAAACAGTGAATCAACCAGATACAAGCCCGCGTGACTGAGTGACACATGTGTCAGCATTGCCACCCTTCCATTTACTATGGAGAAGCCTAGTTAAAGGAGGGGGCAAGACTCAAAGTACAACACATTACCAAGCTTGACAGGAATAGGATTTATCCAACAGCAAGATTTGATGATGCGAAACATGGGTTTCTAATTTTTAAGAAGAAATTTCATAACCGTTAGCATTAGAAAAGACCGGGGAAGATAAGTAGTTCCATAGATTTGAGGTATGTGTCTTTCCTATTGGCTCTGCTTCTGGAATCAAATAAAACTTATTACCATTCCCTGGTTTACTCATGAAACATTTATAAGCTGTAAAAGCCTTTTCCTCCCTCTGAAATTTAGCAGCTGAAAAAAGCAAGTCCTTATCTATCTTATAGTGCAAATTTCTAAACATTACACATTTATTTACAAAATCTCTTGACCGTAGCTTCATTACAAATGCATGCACTTAGTATCTGCACTCCATTTATTTCCCAGCTCTTCCAGACAAATGGTCTCCACTAACCTTTCCACACACACACAGCCTTTTTTACAGAGTAAAACAATATTCCGCAAAACTATTTCTTAAAATAACTAACATGCAATCTCATTTTGAATGTGGATCCCACATGGAGCATTTGAGGCAAATAGCACAAGTGCATTCAAGCTAGATGAAGGAGAAAGGAACAGAAGGTTAGGCTGATAGGGTGGGATGAAATAGGAAGTGAGGAGGCTCGTGTGAAGCATGAACATCAACACAGACGAGGTGGGCCGAATGTCCTGTTTCTCCATTGTAAATTCTATATAATTGGAACTAACGTTTCATTACACACAGGGTGATTGCGATTAACATAACACAAATAACGTGGCCCAATTCACTCAGAATCCAACTACTGCAGTTTGGCTCACTCATCTCAGGTGTAGATTAGGGGGTTACAGTGGTTTACTAGACTTCTGACCAATGGTAAGAGGCACCAAAACAATCGTGATCCACATTGTGGTCTTAGTGAGGGGATCAAGCTCTCCTTCCATGAGAGCTAACACCTAACCACTCAGAAAGGAGAACCTCGCTTTATAATCTGTGAAAAGTGTGTGAGAAATATTACAATCAGTTCTTCAGCAACTTTTAGTGCTTAAATCAACATAACTACCTGAGACTCTCTCTCTGTAAAATCAACAAATAGCTCTTATCTAAATAACGGTGAACTAACAAACTAACTAAACCATGAACAAACTGAATAAAACACTGTTCTCATAGAATGCTGTTTGAATAAAAACAATTCTCACTTATTAACAAAAGAAAATAGAATGTTTTTAGTCACTCTCAAAATACAAACATCTTCTGGAATCTTTTATCTTCTTTGCTGAGTTCTTCTGGCAGGAACCTCTGGCTTCTTTTTGGTTACTTTTCTATTTAGATAAGGCTTTGAATTAAAAGTTATTAGCTGTGGTGGAGACAGCAGTTGCTGCTGGCTCTCTGGAGCTGGGAGTTGGCTCTTATACCCCTGATCACATACCATCATCCCCACAATAGGATTGGTTCTCAGGTTATAAAATATCAAATTCAAATCTGATAGGCTGCTTTAAATTGATTGGTTAAAATTCAAAGAATAGCCCATTGTCTTGGCAACACTACTGCCTGACCTCTCAAAACACTGTTTCAGTCTGTGTACTGCATGCATCTGTACCTCTCTTTTTCCATCATTTAAAAGACAATTTTACAAACACCAACTTCCTAACCAAGCTAAAATCATCATAAAATCCCTGCAGTGCTAAAGAGGCCCATTGAGTCTGCAATCACTCTCTGACAGAGTATATCACCCAGGTCCCCCCGCAAAAACTCTGCACATTTCACATGGCTAATCCCCATAAGCTACGCATCTTGAGACGCTAAGGGACAACACGGGGAGAATGCACAAATTCTGCTCAAGGCCAGAATTGAACCCAGATTCCTGGAACTGTGAGGCAGCAGTGCTAACCATTGTGCCACTGTGCCGTCCATGAATGACAACCAAACCATCAGCAGAATCTGCCATTGAATTGTATCATTTGGACATTACAGGGCAACATAAGAGGCTCTATCTATCGTACAGCCTGATAGCAAAGTGCAGCAGAGGCACAATGCTGGAAGCTGCCTGTAGCAACAGCTACGTACATCATCAGCAAATATAAACCCTGACTTCAAGCCCAGAGTTCTAAAAACATATTGCTGAGTCAGAATGGTACCTTCAGACTCAGACACTGGAAATTAGATTCTGAATTCTATACTTGGAATCCCCTGACATATGCTGGGGACTGGTGACTTTTGCAAGCAAGGTATAAAATTCAAAATATCTTCTACCCTCTTAGAAGAGAATTTACACCTACATTTTTGAAATATTTTTCACCCCGCCCCTTCTCCATTGCAAAGAGTGGGGAGCACTTTTTTTTTAAATTCTTATATGGGATGTGGATGTTGCTGGCTGGGCCAGCATTCGTTGCCCATCCCTAGCGACGTGAGACCGGCTTGGCCATTTAAGAGTCAACCACATTGTGGCAGGTCTGGAGTCACGCATAGGCCAGACCAGGTAGGGAAGGCAGATTTTCTTCCCTATAGGATATTAGTGAACCAGATGGATTTGTATAACAATTGGCAAAGGTTTCATGGTCATTGTTAGCCTTTTTATTGAACTCATATTTCGCCATCTACTATGGTGGGATTTTAACCTGGGTCCTCAGGGTGGCACAGTGGTTAGCACTGCTGCCTCACAGCACTAGGGATCCAGCTTCAACTCTAGCCTTGGGTGAAGTTTGCATGTTCTCCCCATGTCTGCGTAGGTTTCCTCTGGGTGCTCTGGTTTCCTCCCACACTCCAAAGATATGCAAGTTCGGTTGATTGGCCATGCTAAATTGCCCTGTGACGTCAGAGGAATTAGTGGGGTAAATACCTGGGATTACAGAGATAGGGCCCTGGGTGGGACTGTTGTTGGTGCAGGCTCGCTGGGCCAAATAGTCTCCTTCTGCATTGTAGCGATTCTGTGATTACTCCAGTTCTCTGGATTACTAGTCCAGTGACTATGCCACTCTCTGAGTACTTTATCCCCTGCCTGAAAAGAAGCTTGCATTCATGTAGCCCCTTTTACAACCTCACAGTTTCTCAAAGCACCTTACAGTCAATGAAGTACATTCTCCATTGGTATGCTGGAAATGCACAGCAAACTTCCTCATTCATGAAACGCGGTGATTGTTAGCATTACATGGGCATCATTAACACTATCTAAAAAAAATTAACTCCTAAACCACCTTTTCCATTCACGGAGTTAAGAAGAGACAGAGGTTTACAGCATGGAAACAGCCCCTTCAGACTAACTTGTCCACACCGCCCTTTTTTTAACCATTTAGTCCCATTTGCCCACATTTGGCTCATATCACTCTATACCCATCTTACCTATGTAACTGCCTAAACACTTTTTAAAAGACAAAATTGTACCCACCTCTACTACTACCGCTGGCACCTCATTCCAGACGCTCACCTCTGTGTGAAAAAATTGTCCCTCTGGACCCTTTTCTACCTCCCCCCTCTCACCTTAAATCTATGCCCTCTAGTTTTAGACTCCCCTACCTTTAGGAAAAGGGATTGACTATCTAGCTGGTCTATGCCCCTCATTATCTTATAGACTTCTATAAGATCATCCCTCAGCCTCATATGCTCCAGGGAAAAAAGTCACAATCTATCAAGCCTCTCCTTTTAACTCAAACCGTCAAGACCTGGTAGCATCCTAGTAACTGACCTGAATCCTAATGCAACTGCGACTAGTTAAGTCAGAATATAGAGTTGTTGTTGGAAATTGGATGCCTGACGCTAAGCTAGGCTCTTCATGTTTGGGTGGTGGATGGAGGCAGGAGGGTGTGACAATGAGTGAGGCAGGTATGGGGGATCCAGGAGGCAGCAATGGAGGAGGTTCAGGAGGTGATCTTACTGGCTCATTATGCCAATCGATCGGCATTGTGAGCCGGTAAGATCAGGAGAGAGGCGAAAAATCGGGCTCACGCTGGCAATCAGCCAAGCTGGCAAACAGGGAGGAGGATATCCAGATGGGGGCAATGACATTGGGGGGGATTGGGGGAGAGAGTATAATTATACACAGTACACTGGGAGATCGGGACACCTGCATAATGGTGCCCCTATAGCTCAGCAGCCTGCTTGCTAAAGTGAATAGGCTACACCCACTCCCCCTGCTGGCAAGAATCACATCTGTTTTTTTTTCTAAGTGCCATATGATTGTGTCTGGGAGCTTGTCCAAAAGGAAAGGGGTGATTCCCTCCCATTGTCATGCTCATTCAGCACTTGGAATTTTTTTTTGATAAGATTATCCCATCAGCCTTTGCAATTACCCAACAGGATCTATATTCTTGCAGCTGTTGTGAATAGGAGCAAGGGGGACTCTAGGGAGAATGTGAAAACTGATTGTGGTGTAGGGAGGTACTCGAGTATAGGAGCAAAAATTAATGTAGTGTAGCAAGGGATATATAGTTGCACAGATAGAGTGTTCTCTGCAGTCGTGAGTTCTGAACGATATGTTGCCTGCCTGGTGCCAGGGTTAAGGATATCTCATCAGTGCTGGAGAGGAACCTGAAGTTGCAAGGGTAGAATCCAGTCGTGGCGATCCACACAAGTACCAGTGACTGAAGGACTAAGAAGTTCTGCTTCGGAGTGTAAGTAGCAAGGGACTACACTGAAAAGCAGAATAACAAAAGTAACAATATCCAGATTATTATCTGAGCCATAGCAAATTGGCACAGGGTAAATACGATTAGAGGGGTGAATGCATGGCTTAACGATTGGTATGGGAGCAATGGTTTTCAATTCACAGGGTACGAGCATTGGGAAAAGGGGGATCAATATCATGGTGATAGCCAAGATATGTGGGTTAGGTGCATTGGCCATGCTAAACTGCCCCTTCGTGTCCCGGAATAGGTAGGTTAGAGTGGCGGCACAGTGGCACAGCGGTCAGCACTGCTGCCTTATAGGGCCAGGGACCCGGGTTCGATTCCCGGCTTGGATCACTGTCTGTGTGGAGTTTGCACATTCTCCCTGTGTCTGCATGGGTTTCCTCCCGGTTTCCTCCCACATAAAGATGTGCAGGTTAGGTGGACTGACCATACTAAATTGCCCTTAGTGTCAAGGGGACTAGCATGGTAAATGCATGGGGTTGTGGGGATAGAGTCTGGGTAGGTTTGTGTTTGGTGCATATTCGATGGGCTGAATGGCCTCCTTTTACACTGTAGAGTTCTATGATTAGTGGGGTGAATATGTGGGGTTTCGGGGATTGTTATCAGTGCACTCGATGGGCCAAATGGCCTCCTTCTACACTGTGGGGATTCTCTGATTCTACTAAGGGAATTAGTTTAAAGTTTTAAAGTTAAAATTTGTAGTTAGTTTATTAGGGTCACAGTAGGCTTACATCAACACTGCAATGAAGTTACTGTGAAAATCCCCTAGTCGCCACTCTCCGGCACCTGTTCGGTTACAATGAGGGAGAATTTAGCATGGTGAATGCACACATCCAGCATGTCTTTTGGATTGTGGTAGGAAATGAAGCACCCCGAGGAAACCCATGCAGACATGGGGAGAACATGCAGACTTCGGACAGACAGTGACCCAAAGCTGGAATTGAACACGGGTCCCTGGCGCCATGGAGCAGCAGTGCTGGCTACTGAGCCATCGTGCTGCCCTTCTTAAATTACGATAGGGAACAAGCTTTCGACCTAGCCCCAATTTTAACGTAGCCCTCCTGGCGAGAACCTGCCTGTGAGGCAGCAGTGCTAACCACTGTGCCACCAGGCCATCTAAAACTTTGAACACTAGTCTGAGACTAGAGAAATAAAGTTAAATAAAGGCAATTACAAGGGCATGAAAACAGACTTGGTTAAAGTGGGTTGGGAAAATGGGCGAGAAGAAAAGATGGTGGAGAACACACAAGAAATAGAAACACCAAGAAGGTCACCAGGTCCTTCAAGCCTGCCCCATCCATGAATAATATCATGGCTGATCTAGGAGCTGGGGCAGAGATTTAGGGGATATTTCGAAACCCCTGGCAAAGATACATAAAAGAAAGACTCTTAAAAAAAAGGATGCAGTATCCACAAAGCAAGGTAAAGGTGATAACAAATTAAATAAAACAATGTACAATGCTGCAAAGATTAAAGGTAGGCCAGAAGGTTGGGAACACTTGAGAACCAGCAAGACATGATGAAAATATAATTAAGTATGAGAACATGGAATATGGGAATAAACTGTAAGAAATACAAGGCAGTAAAAGCTTCAGAGAGTGTATAAAAAGGAAAAGTGAGTGCTGGTCCCCTGGTGGGTGAGACTGGGGAATGGACAGAATAGATAGTCAGAAGCTTTTTCCCAGGGTGGAAGTCAATTACTAGAGGACATAGCTTTTAAGGTGCGAGGGGCAAGGTTTAAAGGAGATGTACGAGGCAGATTTTTTACACGGAGATGGTGAGTGCCTGGAACTCGTTGCCGGGGGAGGTAATGGAAGCGGATATGGTAGTGACTTTTAAGGGGCGTTTTGACAAGCACATGAATGAGATGGAAACAGAGGGATATGGTCCCCGGAAGTTTAGGTAGTTTTCGTTAAATCAGGCAGAATGGTTGGGACAGGCTTGGAGAGCCAAAGCGCCTGTTCCAGTGCTGTAATTTTCTTTGTTCAGTAAGAGACTCAGTGAAAAAATAATGGTACGTGAAGCAAAATGGAATATAGCCAAATGGGCAGAGTGATGTTTTGAAGGCAGAACACGAAAGATCAGGGGTGAAGGAAAGTTTCTTAGAACTCTAAAGATGCAGTGAATGATATTCCATGGGGATTTTCTAAGGGGCCGCACTTACTCATTATGGCCTGAGATTCTACAGAATGTCTCCTGACCCTCTGCCAAAAGTCAATATTCATGCTCCATCTTTACTTTAGAACCAAAGGAGCAATGCAGACATTTATTGATGACTTCAAATTTGGAATATGGAAAATTGTGACAAGAACTGTGAACGACCGTAAGGAGGATAGATCAATCTGTTTATTGATGGGGGATTGGGGTGGAATTAGGATTGGGATTAACTGGGAATTCATCACTGGGAACAAAATAGGGGACTTATCACAATGTGTCCACCCAATATGACATTTGACCTTGGAGTGGTTGACGGATGTCAAAGAAAGACCAAGAGTGGGATTTTTTTGCTGCGGCAGAGGTGGCCTACCATTGGCTGGTAGCAAGATCTTCTGGTCCCCCTATTGTCCCATTTTAATACGTTGCCAGGAAACCCACAGCAGGAGTTCACCATTAGCAGGATTGGAAGTTCCTGGGAACAGCCGGAAAATTCCAGCCCAAATGTTTCCATTTTAGTCCTGGCACTTCAGTGGCACATGAAGGATGTCACAGCAAGAGAAATAAATCAGGAACATTTATTGACTGCTTTTTAAAATTTATTCTTTCATGGGATGTGGGCATCGCTGGCAAGGTGAACATTTATTGTCCATCCCTAAGTGCCCCTTGAGAATGTGATAGTGAGCTGCCTTTTTGAATTGCATTTGGGTACTGTAAGTACTGTTAATTTTAAAAAGTTTTAAGTCTATCTATTAGGTGTCACAAACCAGCTTACATTAACGCTGCAATGGAGTTACTGTGAAATTCCCCTAATCACCACACTCCGGCATCTGTTCGGGTACACAGAGGAAGAACTTAGCATGGTCAATGCATCTAATCAGCATGTCTTTCAAACTGTGGGAGGAAACCGGAACAGCTGGAGGGAACCCATGCAGACACGGGGAGAACATGCAGACGCCGCACAGACAATGACCCAAGCCGGGAATCGAACCTGGCTCCCTGCCGCTACGAGGCAGCAGTGCTAACCATTGTGCCGGGAAGGCAGAGACTAATTCTGGTATTACCACCAACATCATCCTAGCTCGGAGAGATCGGTTCGATACAGGGCATGATTCAGTTAGGAAGAGGGTTGCTGGATTTTGACCCAGCAACAGTGAAGGGGCGTTTGCAACAATCCCAGGAAGGGATGGTGTTTAACTCGAGGGAAGAAACTTGCAGGGGGTGGCATTCCCAGTCAGCTGCTGCCCTTGTGCTTCTTGACGACAGATGTTGCGGGTTTGAGAGGTCAATTCTTTGAAAGGGATAGTCCTCTCCACTCTTGTGAATGACTGGACTACGCACCATCCCCATTAGCTCATCATCGCGTGATGAATCTAGAAAAGAATGTGATGCAGTAGAGAAGAGCAAGACATTATTTGTAACAATCCCCTGAGGAATTATTTGAAGAACAGCCTAACTAATTTATATGGAAGTGTAAAAATAACAGAGGATACCACTGGGTGTATTAATTCATTTATTTTTTCGATTTGCAATGAGGAAATGTTTCGATTTTCTTTCATGGCTGTCAATCACAAGGGAGTCAAGTGCAGAGGTGCAAGCTCACAAGCAGTAAGGTTTCAACGGAATCAAGAAATTGGCATATAAAAAAGTGCTTCTGCTTAACTGAGGCCCACTCATTAAGCTCAAGTGGTTTGGTCACAATCCGAACGCTTTGTCGCAGCTGGATATCTCCTCACGTAAGCAGCTATGCCAAGATGGGAGTGCAGATGGCAGACAGCTGATTGAAGATGGTGCTGAACGGGCAAGGAAGGATTCAGTCTAATTTTTCACACTTTTCAAAACTTTAAAGACCAAATGTCATGCAAGTGGAAGTAGACCATTCAGCCCATCCAGTCTGCTCCACCTTTCAATGAGATCATGGCTGGTCAGACGTTCTAATCCTTAACTCCACTCTCCCACCTTATCCCCATAACCCTGGATTCCCTTAATAAGGCAGCCATAAGACCAAAAGCTATTGGAAACTATTTGGATCATTTGGTCCATCGAGTCTGCTCTGCCATTCGATCATGGCTGTAAAGTTTCTCAACGATGTGGAGATGCCGGCGATGGACTGGGGTAAACACAGTAAGAAGTCTCACAACACCAGGTTAAAGTCCAACAGGTTTATTTGGTTTAAATGGACTGCTATTAGCATATCTCAGCCTTTCCCCTTGTTTCTGTGGCTATGACTCATCGTTCATTCCCTCACCCTACAGCATAAATATCTCCCACTTTCTATGCCTTTTAGCTTTGACAAAAGGTCACCTGAACTCAAAACTTAAGCTATTTTCTCCCCTTACAGAGGCTGCCAGACCTCCTGAGACTTCCCAACATTTTTCCCATTGGAGAAGAGCAGGGGAGTTCTCCTTAAAGTAGTGGCCTTGGGATTTTTTTTACATCCCCCTGAAAGGGCAGATGGGCCTTCTGTTTGGTGTGTCAGCCAAAAGTCAGCAGCTCCGACAGTGCAGCACTCTTTCAGTATGACATTAGGATGCGACAGCTGAGATTAAGTCCCCAGAGTTAAGATTTTAGCTGGTTAAAGTATCTTCCTGCTGGTTCGAACCCTGAGTTTGTGCTCATCCATCAGTGTTTAAGGGCAGTGTCATACCTCACTCAAGCCTTCAGCTCTCTATTATCCTTTGACATCACTGACAATTCAGGTGGATGTAGAAGAATTCACCAAGAGCTCAGGTGGGAGGCTGTGGTGTAGTGGTATTACCCTTGACCTGTAATCCAGTAATGCTCTGAGAACCTGGGTTCGAATCCCACCACGGTAGTTAATGAAGTTTGAATTCAATAATAAACCTGGAATTAAAAATTTAGTCTCGGCTATTGTCGACTGTCGTAAAAACCCATCTGGTTCACTAATGTCCTTTAGGTAAGGAGACATTTAAGTTATGAAGAGAGGTTGGGTAAATTTTGGTTGTTTTTGTTGGGCAGACAAGGCTGAGGGGCGACCTAGTCGAGATGTACAAGATTCTGAGGGACATGGACGGAGTGGATAGGGAGCAGGTGTTCCACTTAGTTGAAGGGTCAGTCACGAGGGGACATAGGTTCAAGGTAAGGGACTGGAGGATTAGGGGGGATGGGAGGAAAAACCTTTTTTACCCGGAGTGCGGTGATGGTCTGGAATGTGCTGCCTGGTAAGATGGTAGACGCTGGTTGCGTCACATCCTTTAAAAAGTATCTGGATGAGCACTCATAACATTCAGGGCTATGGGCCACGTGCTGGTAAGTGGGATTAGGTGGGGGGGGTTCCAGGATTTTCTCACGTGTGGGTGCAGATGGGATAAAGGGCTTCTTGTGCACTGCATGATTCTATGAAATCTGCCGGCTTTCCCCAGTCTGGCCTGCATGTGACTCCGGATCCACAGAAATGAGGTTGATTGCCCTGTGAAAATGGCCAAGAAAACCACTTAGTTCAACGGCAATTAGGGATGGACGATGATGGGCAATGTTCATATCTCTTGAAAGAATCAAAAAAAAATGGTCATCTCCTTTAATTGTGGCTAACAATACCACCCCCCCTCGCCACCACTCAACACAACCAACAACACTAACAATAGATCCATGGATCGCTGCTTCGCCCAACTGCTTTTCCTGGGAGCTGGCTATGTGGAAGTTAGTTGCTGCTTTGTCAAAATAAAGCTCCAAGTGTACATCAACAATGAATCATCAGGAGAATGAATCAGTGGGAGAAGGGCAGGAAAATGGGATTAGCTTGCTTTTAGTGGTAGATATTGTCAGCATGGAATCGATGGGCACATTGACTTAGCATAGGGGCAGCACAGTGGTTGGCACTGCTGCCTCACAGAGCTAAGGACCCAGGTTCAATGGGTCACTGTCTGTGTGAGTCTGCACGTTCTCCCCATGTCTGCGTGGGTTTCCTCTCTCAGTCTGAAAGACGTGTGGGTTAGGTGCATTGACCTGAACAGGCACCAGAATGTGGCGACTAGGGGAATTTCACAGTAACTTCATTGCAGCATTAATGTAAGCCTTACTTGTGATAAATAAATAAATATAAATAGACTGAGTAGCACCAAAGGAACAGTAAAACAGGTTATTGCAAACCAACTGTTGGAGTGACAGATGCTTCAGTTTGTCCAGATCACCAACAACCTGTCCTGGTCAATCCACGCCGAGTATAGTTAAGAAACCCCACCAATGCCTCTACTTTCTCAGAAGACTAAGGAAATTTGGCATATTTGCTACAACTGTCACCAACTTTTACAAATGCACCATAAAAAGTATTCTTTCTGGTTGTATCACAACTTGGTATGGCTCCTGCTCTGTCCAAGACTGCAAAAAACTACAAAGGGTTGAGAACATAGCTCAGTCTATCACGCAAATCAGCCTCTCATCCGATGACTTTGTCTACACTTCCCGCTGCTTCAGCATAATTAAAGACCCCCACCCACACCAGATATTCTCTCTTCCACCTTCGTCCTTAGGGAAAAAGATACAAAAGTCTGAGGCCACGTACCAACCGACTCAAGAACAGCTTCTTCGTTGCTGCTATCAGACTTTTGAATGGACTTACCTTGCATTAAGCTGATCTTTTTCTACACCCTAGCTATGACTGTAACGCTACATTCTGCACTCTGTTTCCTTCTCTATGAATGGTATGTTTTGTCTCTAAAGCGTGCAAAAAACAATACTTTTCACTGTATGTTAATTTATGTGATAATAATAAATCGAATCAAACTCTGAATGCAAATTAAAGCTTCAAATAGGATTTTTTTTAATTCACTCCCAGCCAGATCAGCATTTGACAGTTGAAGAGTGAATGACTGCCCTTTCTGGGAAAGCAAAATTGCTACGGAGGTAAAAGCATAATTCTTTGCCTTGCGGAATTAATCAATCCCTGCACAATGTGTGTTGCAGGAGCTGAATACTGAGGAAGGTGAAAGGAAGATTAATCTGTTGTCAAATGGCCACAAGCACTGGCCTTTTGAAAAGTTGCCTTTTTGTTGACAGGTCCTGAAGGTGATTCTGTTATAATCAGGTGGTTGATGCATTTTCCTCTGACCAGATGATGCCAACTTCATTCAGAATTTAGTGTAGATTCGCCAATGGCAGAATGAATCATGGAATAACAGAATCCCTACAGTGTAGAAGGAGGCCATTCAGCCCATCAAGTCTGCACTGACTACAGTCCCACCCAGACCCTATCCCCATAATCTTATGCATTTACCCTGGCTAATCCCCCTGACACGAAGGGCTAATTTCGTATGGCCAATCCACCTCACACACATATCTTTGGATGGTGGGAGGAAACGGGTGCACCCGGGGGAAATCCGCACAGACACGGACAGAATGTGCAAACTCCATTCCCTGGAAAGGTAGAGGGTTTTAGCTAAGTCGGGCAGCATAGTCAGTGCAGGCTTGGAGGGTCGAAGGGCCTGTTCCAGTGCTGTAATTTTCTTTTGTTCCACACAGGCAGAGACTCGAGGCTGGAATTAAACCTGGGTTCCTGACGCTGTGAGGTAGCAGTACTAACCACCATGAGAAACAAGCCATTCAACCATAATGACATGGCAGTAAACCTGAACCTATCCTCTACCAAAATGCAGAGAAATACAGCCCACAAAGATATACACTTTGATCCTAGCACAGAGGGAGGCAAATTGCAGTGCTCTTTATTGTAGCTTATTGGGCCCAGATTGGATATCATAGAGTCCCTACAGTGCAGAAGGAGGCCATTTGGCCCATCAAGCATGAACCAACATCCAGGCCCTATCTCTGTAAACCCACATATTTACTCTGCTATTCTCCCTGACCCTAAGGGGAAACTTAGCATGGCCAATCAAACTAAGCGGCACATCTTTGGAGTGTGGAAGGAAACTGGAGTATCTGGAGGAAACCCATGCAGACATGGAGAGAACGTGCAAACTCCACACAGACAGTCATCCAAATGTCATTGGAATTGAACCTCGAATTGAATTGGAATCAAAACATTGAATATAGGAGTTGGAATGTCTTGTTAAAGTTGTACAAGACATTGGGAAGGCCACACTTGGAATACTGTGTACAATTCTGGTCATCCTATTATAGAAAGGATATTATTAAAATTAGAAAGAGTGCAGAAAAGATTTACTAGGATGCTACCAGGACTTGATGGATTGAGTTATAGGGAGCAGCTGAATAGACTGGGACTTTTTTCTCTGGAGCATAGGAGGCTTAATGGTGACCTTATTGTGGTCTATAAAATAATAGGGGCATAGACAAGATAGATAGTCAATATCTTTTCCCAAAGGTAGGGAAGTCTGAATCTAGAGGACATAGGTTTAAGGTGAAAGGGGAGAGATACAAAAGTGTCCAGACGGGCAATTTCTTCACACAGAGGGTGGTGAGTGTCTAGAACAAGCTCTCAGAGGTAGTAGTAGAGGCGGGTACAATTTTGTCTTTTAAAAAGCATTTAGATAGTTACATGGTACAATGGCCAAATGCGGGCAATTGGGATTAGCTTAGGGGTTTTTAAAAAAAGGGTGGCATGGACAAGTTGGGCCAAAGGGTCTGTTTCCATGCTGTAAACCTCTATGACTCTAACCTGGGACCCTGGCACTGTGAGAAAGCAGTGCTAACCACTTTGCCAGGATTGGCATGGAAACATCTGGTCTGGCTCCGTTTCCAAACTGTCAGTGCGAGCGACCTGGGACTGTTTTCTTCAAATGGTGACACAGTGGTTAGCACGGCTGTCTCTCCCCTCGCGCTGCCTCCCCCCACCAATCACCACAATTTCTGTCATTTGTCACAGAGGTGTACAGAAAGTCACATTTCAGTCACTGTGACATGTCAACTCTTAAAGACGCAAATCAGCAAAAGGAAGAACCAAAACAACTATTTCAGCTCTGCGCTCTTTTCAAAGAAAGCGCCAGGGCACAGTGGTTAGCACTGCTGCCTCACAGCGCCAGGGAGCCGGGTTCGATTCCCGGCTTGGGACACTGTCTGTGTGGAGTGTGCACATTCTCTCTGTGTCTGCGTGGGTTTCCTCCAGGTGTTCCGGTTTCCCCTCAGTCTGAAAGACGTGCTGGTTAGGTGGATTGACCTGAACAGGCGCCGGAGTGTGGAGACCTGGGGATTTTCACAGTAACTTCATTGCAGTAAGTCTGACTTGTGACTAATAAATAAATAAATAGTTAATAGACTGAGTAGATCAAAAAACAGCGGTAAAACGGGCTACCGCAAATCAACCGTGGGAGTGACAGATGCTTCCGTTTGGTTATTTTTATTGATAACCGCTTTGCAAAGTAAGTTTTCTCCAGACTTTTTTTTAGTCTCCTTCGCCCGCTCAAAGTAATCTCCATAAAAAGTGCCTGAAGCCTTCACCAGCAGTCACAGGTTGCAGCAACTTGCCTGCCACATTCGCCCTTCTGTTCAGTGCAATTTGATGGAAGCGGTTGCCCAGAGATGGGAATGATGCTCGACTGTTGCCATGGAGATGCAGGCATCAGCAAAGCCTGAGCGGCAACAACAACCGTTTCCCCCAGTGCTCCGCTTGGGTCATGTGACAGACGGGATGCAAAGGCCAAAAAAAGAAATACTGTGTTAAAAATAAAAAACCTCCTGCCCTCGACCCCGGATAGGTTCTGACAACCTGAACCTTAGGGAGTCAAATCCTATTTGGGAAATGTCATACCCTCTGCCACAGAAATTCTACATCCTCCAGCTCTCCTCATGACCTTCTTTATATTAATCCGCTCTAAATCAAAGTGCACACAGACAAAGGCAACAACTTGTAACCCACATAATGTTCATTTTCTAACAGCAACTCTTTCCAACATGGGTTTTCACATTTAAAGTACTTTGCCTCCTCGATAAAGCATGGGTTTTCAGACAGTCAGGGCTTTCTTGCTCAGTCTAAAGATATTGTATGTTCCTGACTCATTCCAGAGATTTGGGCTTAGAATCACTCAGTACTGAGGGAGAGCTACACTGTCAGAGGTGCGGACTTTCAGATGATCTGTCTTCATGGACTCATTGCCACAGAGGGCTGTGGAGCCCAGGTCATTGAGCGTCTTTAAGACTGAGATAGATAGGTTCTTGATCAACAAGGGGATCAGGGGTTATGGGGAGAAGGCAGGAGAATGGGGATGAGAATCACATAAGCCATGACTAAATAGCGAGCGGAGTCAATGGGTCAAATGGCCTAATTTTGCTCCTACACCTTATGGTCTCTGCTGGATATAATAGATCCCATGGCACCATTTGGAGTTCTCTCGGTACCTCAGCCAATATCTCTCCTTTAACCATCATCAGCAGATTCACCAGGATGCTGCCTGGTCTTGAGGGCATTGGCTACGGGGAGAGGTTGAATAAGCTAGGATTGTTTTCATTGGAAAGACGGAGCTGAGGGGAGACCTGATAGAGGTCCACAAAATTATGAGAGGCATAGACAAGTGGATAGTCAGAGGCTTTTTCCCAGGGTGTAAGAGACAATTACGAGGGGGCACAGATTCAAGGTGAGAGATGTGCAGGGGAAGTTTTTCACTCAGAGAGTGGTGGAGGCCTGGAACGCCAAAGGGCCTGTTCCTCTGCTGCACCATTCTTTATCTTTTTCCCTTGTCACTAAAAGCCTGTCATTATCACTTGGTGCTTATGGGAGCTTTCTGTGAGTAAATGGGCATTCGCGTTTCCTTCCATACAACAGACCATATTTCAATAACACTTGATTTGCTGTGCACCACTTTGGAAAATCCAGTGGTAGTGAAAGAAGTGGTATAAATGCAAGCCCTTCTTTCTCTATGCCAGTTTTATGTAGCCTCCATTTCTTTTACACTACTCTGTACTAGTAAGATTGCAGACTAAAAACAGAATTTAAAAAGTGCTTCTTAATAATTCTGCTTTCTAAAAGCATGAATTGTATAGATTGTGGTGTGGTTGTACATGAAGTAAGGCAGTGGGGAGCAGGGCAAGGGTTGGGTGGGGGGGGGGAGGGGGCGTGGTGAATGGGGTGAGTAATATCATTCACTACCTAACGCTCCAACATTCAAATATTAACCATCCTCAATCCTGGCTGTGTTGTGGTGACGTTCCACAAAGTAATCATTGGAGCCTCAGTTACAGGTCACATTTGACTGGCATGTGCTCTTATTATGAGTCAGGAGCGTTAGCTCGAACCTCCTCGTACTAAATCTATTCATTTCCCCTAGCAGCTGTTAATAGACAGTCCTTTAGCTTCCAGATAAAAGACAAAATACTTGCAACCTGAAACAAAGAGAAAACGCTGGAGGAACTCAGCAGGTCTGACAGCATCTGTGGAGAGAGAGTAGAGCTCACGTTTCGAGTCGGGCGAAGGGTCATCCAGACTCGAAACAATGGCTCTATTCTCTCTCTCTCTCCACAGATGCTGTCAGACCTGCTGAGTTTCTCCAGCATTTTCTGTTTTTGCCTTAGGATCCAGTATATGAGACAGTATTATTTAGGCCACTGATTAGTTCCTGTCTGCACGGTGGGAGCTGAGAGTTACCGCGGGCTGTTAAGTGTAAATTGATGTTAAACCTGATTAAGTATAGTTAAGATTGAGTTCTCATTTAATCTTGGATGTTAATGACCCCAAAACATGCTCCACATAAGATAATACAATAGTGACTTCACTACAATCTATGCAACGATTCAGTTCAAATCTAAAAATAACATCCAACTTTTACTGTTTCTAGCGATAAAAAATAAATAATTTACAGGGTGGAGGATTATCTGTATCTTACTCATGATCATGACTACAGCTCAGTTCAGATTAATCCACTCATAAAATACAAATCATGCTCCACAGAATCCTACCCTGCACCTAATATAAACACTATAATGTTATTAAATGTGCCAAAGAGACACAGGGAGGCGATGGCCTTGTGATATTATTGCTGAAGTCTTAATCCAGTAAGTCCGCTAATGTTCTGGGGACTTTGGTTCAAATCCTGCTACAGATGGTAAAATTTGAATGCAGTAAAAAAAAAATCTGGAATTAAGAATCTACTGATGACCATGAAACCATTGTTGATTATCAGAAAAACCCATCTGGTTCACTGATTTGATTTATTACTGTCACCTGTATTAATATGCAAAGAAAAGTATAGCTTCCTGCATGTTATACAGACAAAGCATACCATTCATAGAGAAGAAAATGAGAGACTGCAGAATGTAGTGTTACAGTAATGTAGTGTTACATAATGTCCTTTAGGAAAGGAAATCTGTCGTCCTTATGCGGTCTGGCCTACGTGTGACTCCAGAGCCATTGCAATGTGGTTGACTCTCAACTGCCCTTGGAAAATTAGGGATGGGTAATAAATGCTGACCATGTCCCACGAATGAATAAAAAAAATCTTGCAACCTCTAAAATAGTGCTACTCAATAAGTATGGATTTTCCTAATTCTTACCATCAAAGTGTATCAGCGCACACTTCTCTGCATCAAACGTCTTCTGTCGTGAGTCTTTTTTTATTTATTGGTCACAAGTAGGCTTATGTTAGCACTGCAATGAAGTTGCTGTGAAAATCCCCGCGTTGCCACATTGGTGCCTGTTCAGGTACACTGAGGGTCAATTTAGTGGCCAGTTCACATAACCAGCCCCTCTTTCGGACTGTGGAAGGAAACCCATGCAGACATGGGGAGAATATGCAGACTCCGCACAGACAGTGACCCAAGCTGGGAATCAAACCTGGCGCTGTGAGGCAGCAGTGTTAACCATTGTGCCACTCTCATTCCACTACACTCTCTCTGTGCCTCCCTGGAGTCTATAATGAACATCCTCACTGTTTACTACATTACCAAGTTTTGCATCATCTGAAAATTGTGCCCCTATTCACCCAAATCCAAGTTACAGATGGGGCTCAAAACTTGTAGGGGTCCTATTAGTGAACCCTGGGAAACAGCACCCTGTGCACCTTTCCCATCTGAAAAACACTCACTTGCCACGTTTTCTATCTTCTATACCAATGTTGTATCCACGCTGCTATCACCCTTTTATCCAATGTGCTTCAATTTTGCCAACACATCTATTAAGTGGTTCTGTATCAGATGGATTTGGAAGTTCACACACACATCCACTACAGCGTCCTTATTCACCATCACCAAAAAATTCAAGTCATGTTAATCAACTGCAATTTGTCTGCTCAGCACTGCCCCTTTCAGTTGAGGCTTTAAACAGAGTTTCAGATGGACACAGAAGATCCCATGATATAACTCTGAAGCAAAGCAGGCGAGGTATTCCAACTGTCTTGGTCAATATTTATCCTTCAATCAATGTCACAGAAACAGGTCATCCAGTTGTTATTGCATTGCTATTTGTGGGAGCTTGCTGTGCACAAACTGGCTGCCACGTCTCCTATATTAGGGTGGCACAGTCGTCAGCACTGCTACTTCACAGCGCCAGGGACCAGGGTTCAATTCCGGCCTCACTGTCTGTGTGAATTTTGCACGTTCTCCCCGTGTCTGCGTGGGTTTCCTCCGGGTGCTCCGGTTTTCTCCCACAGTCCAAAGATGTGCAGGTTAGGTTGATTGGCCGTGCTAAATTGACCCTTAGTGTCAGGGAGACTAGCTAGGGTAAATGCGCTGAGTTATGGGTAGGGCATGGTGGGATTGTTGTCAGTGCAGGCTCGATGGGCCGAATGGTCTCTTGCTGCACTGTAGGGATTCTCCAATTCTACTGGCAGGATTTTATAGCTTTGCTCGAACGAGACCAAAAATTCCTGCCCGAGGTTGACAGACATTTCTGCTGTCCACCCCTCACCCGCTCCAATTCCGTGGCGGGCGAGGTGGTAGAATTCTGGCGTATGAATCTGTGTCCCAGTGGTAACCTATTAATCCAGAAACTCAGCCAATATTCTGGGGACCCGGGTTCGAATCCCACCACAGCAGATGGTGCAATTTGGGTTCAATAAAACATATCTGGAATTCAGAATCTACTGATGGCCATGAAACCATTATCGATTGTCATCAGAAAGACCCATCTGGTTCACTCTAGGGAACTGTAGTCACCTGGTCTGGGTGACTACAGACCCACATCAATGTGGTTGACTCTCAACTGCCCTCAGGCAACTAGGGATGGGCAATAAATGTTGGCCAACCAGCGACACTCAGGTCCCATGAATGAATTCCAAAAAACGTGTCTTGTTAAAGGCAAGGGCAACAGGAACAAGCAGATTATCTTCTAAATGAGCAGGGTTTTGGGGATAGGGCCTGAGTGGGTTATCGTAGGCTCGACGGGCTGAATGGCTTCCTGCTGCACTGTAGGATTCTATAATTACACCAATGATGGCTCTTCAAAAGATGCTTCATTAGCTGTAAAGTGCTTTGGATCTTTTGGTCATGAAAGGCGCTATATAAATACCAGCCTTCTTTCTGTTTCTCTCTTTCCAATTGAGCGCAGGCTAATGGTGTGAACTCCTCTCATCTGGACAATGTTCTCACACATTTAGCCATTGGGAGCAGGACGTCTGGAAGTTATAGCATTCCATTTACACAGGACCGCGGGGGCAATTAAATGCCTCAACGAACATTTATCGATACCTGGAATTATTTTCGTGTCACCATGTTATTAAAATCAAATGGGGTGATTTCAGGAAAAGAAGATTGAATCTTAATGCACGTCATTAATCTCAATGGCTTTTTGTTCGTGCCCTCCGTGATGAGATTTCACCATGTTGGGCACAAACTTCAGTTTGTCATCCCGACAGAAAGACCTGATTCTGGCTCGCTACAGTGGGATGAGACATTTCTGTCAGAGTTTAACTAGCGCACAGTGAAGTAAGCGTCAAATAATATCCACAGTAATCTCCACACTTTCATGTTTCCCTCGCTTACACGGTCCAGTTAGAAGTCCCGATGAGCCTCAAATTTGAGAAAACAAACTAACCTTCTTCTGAACATGTTTTCGCGAGGTAAATTTTTTTTTGGCTCGAGCTGGGATGTGGTAAGAGACGTAAAGCATCAACGGCAGCACTGGAACTCAAAGGAGGCTGCTTCAAAGAGAGGCCGGGAACACAGGGATCACTGCCATTCCCCCACATACTGAATTCCGAGGGCTTTCCTTATTCAATCCTGGGGGTGTGGGCAGCACCCCACAATTGCTTGGGAAAAGATGGTGGTCAACTTGCTGCCTACAATTGATTAGCTTGTTCAACCATATGGAATCACAGAATGCCCACGGTGCAAAAGGAGGCCATTCGGCCCATCAAGCCTGCACCGACAGCAATCCCACCCAAGCCCTATCCTCACAACCCCATGTATTTACCCCGATAATCCCCCTGACACTAAAGGGCAATTTAGCATGCCCAATCCACCTAATCTGTACATCTTTGGAGGAAATCAGAGCATCCAGACATGGGAAGAATGTGCAAACTCTTCACAGACAGTCATCCAAAGCTGGAATTGAACCCAGGTCCCTCGTGCTGTGAGGCAGCAGTGCTAACCACCGTGCCACCCTAAAAGATAGCTGGGAGACAGCCATGTGGATTGGGTCTGAAGTCACATGTAGGTTAGACAGGTAAAGGATGACTGATTTTCTCCACTAAAGAGCACTGGTGATCCATTGGTGAAAATCCTGTAGCATCATGTATTATCAGAGAGTCACACATTGCAGAAGAGGTCCTTCGGCCCATCGATTCTGCGCCTACTCGCAAGAAACACCTGAATTCCCACCTATTCCCATCCATCAGCGGTTGGCCCATAGCCTTGAATGTCATGACACGCCAAGTGGGGTGGGGATGGGGTCTGGGTGGAATTGTGTTCAAAGAACAAAGACCAATACAGTACAGGAACAGGCCCTTCAGCCCTCCAAGCCTATGCCCATCATGATGCCTGTCTAAACTAAAACCGTATGCACATACAGAATCCATATCCTTCTATTCTCATCCTGTTCATGTATTCATCTAGTTGCCCTTTAAATGCCGCTGTTGTACTTGCTCCCAACACCTCCCTGGGCAGCGCGTTTTAGACATTTACCACCCTGTAAAAAAACTCGCCTCGCACATCTCCTTTAAACTTTTCCCCAGACACCTTAAACCTATGCCCCCTCGTACTTGACTTCTCTATCCTAGGAAAGAGCTTCTTTTGACTATCCATTCTGTCCATGCCACTCGTAATCTTGTAGATCTCTATCAGGTCATCCCTCAACCTCCATCGTTCCCGTGAAAACAAACCAAGCTTATTCAATCTCTCCTCATAGCTAATACCCTCCAGACCAGGCAACATCCTGGTAAACCTCTTCTGTACCCTCTCCAAAACATCCACATCCTTTTGATAGTGTGGCGACCAGAATTTTACACCATATTCTAAATGAAGCCTAATTAAGGTTCTGTATAGCTGCAGCACGACCTGCCAATTTTTATACTCAATGCCCCAACCAGTGGAGACAAGCATGCCACATGCTTTCTGGACTACTTTATCCACATGCATTGCCACTTTCAGTGATCAGTGACATGTACGTCCAGATCTCTCTGCCTGTCAATCCTCCTGAGGGTCCTACATACATTGGACCTTCCAAAATGCATTATCTCACACTTGCCTGGATTAAACTCCATCTGCTATTTCTCCACCAAGTCTCCAATCGGTTTATATCTTGCTGTATCCTCCGACAATCCTCTTCATTATCCGCAACTCTATCAATTTTTGTGTTGGCTGCGAACTTGCTAATCAGACCAGTTTCATTTTCCTCTAAATCATTTATATATGCTGCAAACAACAAAGGTCCCAAGTCAGGTGATGAAGGAGCAGCGCTCCGAAAGCTAGTGGCTTGTGCTACCAAATAAACCTATTGGACTTTAACCTGAGACTTCTTACTGCGAACACCACTAGTCACAGCCTTCCATTCAGAAAAGCACCCCTCTACTGCTACCTTCTGTCTTTTACAGCCAAGCCAGTTCTGTATCCATCTTGCCAGCTCTGCTCATGTAGACTCAATGGGCCAAATGGCCTCCTTCTGCACTGTAGGATTCTATGATTCTATAAGAGTTCATCCAGCACCAACAAGAGCTTTTTAACTCCAGATTTGATTCAATTGAATTTAAATACCACTAGCTACCATGGTGGGATTTGAATTCATGTCAGAATATCTGGCTTACTGAGCCACAGATATAGCCACCACGCTGCTAATAATGCCCTTTATATGCGAGTGGCATTTATAGTTCCTCCATCACAGAGAGAGGTTGGAGGGGGGGGGTGTGAATGGGCAAATCCCTTCGGTGCTCTCGCATGCCTCAGTGTGAGAGTGGCGTGCCGTGACGAGAGAACCCGCCAGCAGAATTAATTGTCAGTGCCCTTCCGTGGACACTGGGGAACAGGAGGAGGAAGGTAACAGGTTGTAGGAGAGCACTGGAGCAAAAGAATTAGGTTTTTGTTTGCTCTGGTGAAGAGCTGGCACAGGCGCAATGGCCCCGGCAGCCTTCTGCCCAGTCAATCTTTCAGGGCAGGCGGCACGCTCTGGTTTTCCAGAACTCAAAGAACCAGGAGGAATTTACCCCTTTACTGGCTCGTTTAATGGGCTTTTTGAAGGGAACATGCACAATGGGTATACTTGTGAGCCGCGGAAAGCTGCAGCTTTGACGCTGAATGCAATTATCACTTTGGCAGATGAAGACTCTAAATTACTCGGGCAACAGCGTATCTGAGCAGCACTCTTATTATTGTGTCGTTCTCCTGCTAACGTCATGACAAAGGACATCTGTTGCGCACAGAATAAGGGAGCTAACTAAAAATAGTGCGCGCAGAAAGAATCATCGCAGCCATCGACTTGGGTGAAGTGTTAGGAGTGAGATTAATGAGCAGAGCGTGAAGCACAGCACCAACCCTTTTGCCCGTAAGGAGTTGTGGTTATGTTTAAAATTGGCTTCTATTTGCCAAGTGCCCTTTCTTGGCATGATAGAACGAGAGACAGCTTTCATAGGGCAGCACGGTGGCACAGTAGTTGGCACTGCTGCCTCACAGCACCAGAGAGCCAGATTCAATTCTGGCCTTGGGTGACTGTCTGTGTGGAGTTTGCACGCTCTCCTCGCATCTGCGTGGATTTCCTCCGGGTGCTCCGGTTTCCTCTCACGGTCCAAAAGATATGCAGGTTAGGGGGATTGGCCACAGTAAAATTGCCCCTAGTGTCCTAAAGATGTGCAGGTTAGGTATGTTGGCTATGCTAAATTGCCCCCTTACTGTCCAAAGATTAGGTGGATTAGCCATGGTAAATGTACAGGGGATACAGGAATAGGAGGACTTGGCTGGGATGCTCTGTTAAAAAGTTGGTACAGACTTGATGGGCCGAATGGCTTCTTTCTGCACTATAGTGATTCCATGATTCTATGATACCCCAAAGCTCCTTGCAGGAAATAACTACTTTTGAGTATAGTGGCTGTTGTAACGCAGGAAATATACATTTATACACAGTAAACTCCCACAGACTGTAAAATGGCAATGGCCAGATAATCTATTTGATCAATGTTGCTTGAGGGCTAAAAAGTTGGCCAGGACACTGGGGGGAACTGCTGTGCTCTTCTTCAAAATAGCACCATGTGATCAGTTACATGCATTTGAGTGGGCCACAGTTTAACACCTCATCAAAAACATGGCCCCTCGATAACCTTCCCAGGAGTTGGCTGTGAAAGATCCGTGCTTTTATTGCACAAATGAAAATAAACAATAACTACCAGCCTGTGGTGAACACAACAGGTCCCAACTGGGATGAAAAAAGGTTAATGGACACTCTCTGGGTCTTGCTTTATAACATGGTTTGGCTCATTACAATCTCCAGGGAGCTCATATTCAATGAGGTCAATTAATGATTCCCTATGCCGATAAAGGGGATTAACACGCCCTCCAAATTTACAGCACATTCAGTCTTGCAATGGTTGTGTCACAGGACCAGGGGCAAGCTACTTAGCTCCTTGAATCTAATGCATTATTGAATGAGATCATGGCTGTCCTGTACCATATACCTTTCTTTGTCTCATTGTCCTCAAATCCTTTGGTTAACAACAATCAATCAATCTCAATTTTAAAAGTAACAATTAAGCTCACATCAATTGACATTTGTGGAAAAAAGTTCCAAATCCTATCATCCATTGCATGAATAGATGTTTCCTAATTTCATTCCCAAAGGCCTGGCCCTGACCTGTAGACAGTGGCTCAGGCATAAATCACACTGCACCCCTCCCCCACAAACCCAAACACCTCCCCCCACTCCAGCTCACTCTCAACAATAAACAGAAATATAAAAGCAGAACACTGCGGGTGCTGGAATCTGAAGCAAAAATAGAGAATACTGGAAAATCCTTCAGTCTTCCAAACTCAAAACGTTGGCTCTGCTCTCTCTCCACAGGTGCTGTCAGACCTGCTGAGATTTTTCAGCATTCTTTATTTCTGAATGAGCAAGAATAGTTTCTTTCTAGCCACTCTACCTGTTGTCCTTTATATCTTGAAAACTTCCATCACCCCTTAAATTTGCAAATTCAAGGCAATACAACCCAAGGTCACTTCATTTCTCCTTGTAGCTTAATCATAGGTGTCGCTCTAATAAATCCATCCTGCACTCCTTCCAAGGCTAAAGCTTCTTAAGATGTAATACTCAAAGCCTTTACAGCTTTTAACAACTCTTACAGATGCACCATAGAAAGCATTCCTTTCTGGTCGTATCACAGCTTGATATGGCTCCTGCTCTGTCCAAGAAACTATAATTACACAAACCAGCCTCCCATCCATTGACTCCGTTTACACATCCTGCTGCCTCGGAAAAGTAATCAGCATAATCAAGGATTCTACACATCCAGGACATTCTCTCTTCCATCTTTTTCCATTGGGGAAAAGGATACAAAAGTATGAGATCACGCACCAACTGACTCAAGGACAGATTCTTCCCTGCTGCCATCAGTCTTTTGAATGAACCTACCTAATATTGAGCTGACCTTTCTCTGCACCCTAGCTATGACTAACACTATATTCTGCACCTCTCCTTTCCTTCTCTACGAATGGTATGCTTTGTCTGTATAGGGTGCAAGAAACAATATTTTTCAATGTATACTAATACATGTGATAATAACAAACCAAATCAAATCAAGTTGCTCTGGGAGCAGTCCAGCCCTCTCAACATATAGGCCAGAATTCCACGAGTCTTTCTGATTAATCTCTGGACTTGTCCATGGCATTTGAATGATCTGGATATCTAGGCCTGAGTGTATCTTTGGATCTTCCCTATTCAGAAGGAACACGGTCCCATCCACAAGCCCCTGTCAGCCCACACGATCTGCTCTAATCTCTAGACTAAGAAGGATTCTACATCCTTCGGCTCCAGAGGCAAAGGTGCTACCAACTAAGGTGCTTGCCCTAATGGGGGCAAGCGTACATTTTGAGAGGCACCTCGACGCAGTTCCTGTTTAGAGTCAGGTTGGCTGATGAACAGGTCACAGGCTGGGGTGGAGAGAGGTGGGGAAAATCAGAGGGAAGTCTCCTGCTTGGGCCCTCCACGGGAATTCTTAGCTGCAAGCGTTCAGCAAAGCTACAATAAAGATAAAAATTAGATAAAATTGAAGGAAAACACATTTGTGTTTTTCAATCTGCGTGAGATTTGACAGATTTGTGCATCATCCATCAATATTTTTCATTAGTGCGGAACCATAAAACAATAGCTTTCCTATGCAGTGTCAGAGTATGTTCCTAAACTGTTCAATACCTGTACCTGACAGGGAGACTTCACATTCTGACAGGCATTTCAAAAGCTATCAAGCTATAAATAAACTCTTATCTGGGTGTTTAGGTATCATTTTAACATGTGCTGTGATAAACAGAGCGTGAAAACACCCTTCAGAGAAGAAAGGAACATGAAACATTTATCATCAGATAATGAATAGGTGATCGTCAAGTCTCGAACAGTGATGAAAAGGCAGACCACTACCCCTCTTACCACATCCCCTCTCACCCTGTTCCCTCCATCCCTCTTGCCCCCTTCCCTCCACCCCTCCTCCAATGACCCAACTTGTATACAGTAATGCAGAGCAGGTACATCACAGGTTCAACCCCGCAACAGGCATTGAGTGCACGCTAAACTGGGTTCTCCTTGCAGTTAGACAGGCTACTAATATTATCCAGCACACAAAAGGTTAAATGGGCCATTGTCATTCTATCAACAGCAGGGCAGGGGATGGTTTGAATTGATTTATGCATGGATAGATACAAAAACAGAAAATCTCAGCAGGTCTGACAGCATCTGTGGAGAGAGAATAGAGCCAATGTTTCAAGACTAGAGAGCCCTCCGTCAGAGGATGGACACTTTGCTCAGAGTGGCTCATCTCCTAACCCTCACCCTGCCCAAATCTCTCCATACGAGGAGACTGAGGTGATGGCCTAGTGGCATTATCACTAAACTATTAATCCAGAAACTCAACTAATGTTCTGGGGACCCGGGTTCGAATCCCGCTGGTGGAATTTGAATTCATTAAAAGTAAACCTGGAATTATGAATCTACTGATGATCATGAAACCGTTGTTGACTGTTGGAAAAACCCATCTGGTTCACTAATGCCGTTTAGGGAAGGAAATCTGCCATCCTTACCTGGTCTGGCCTACATGAGACTCCAGAGCCATAGCAGTGTGGTTGACTCTCAGCTGCTCTCTCAAATGGCCTAGCAACCAACTCGATTGTATCAGCACTTCAAGAAGGCAGTTCACCACCACCTTCCCAAGGGCAACTTGGGATGGGCAAGAAGTGCTGACACCCATGTCCCACAAATGAATAAAGAAAAGAAACGACTCAGGAGTGCAATAGGGTAAAGGTACAACAACACTTAGAAAGCTTGTCAACATTCAGGAAGAGGGTGTCCAATTAGCGCCCTTGTGACAGGATTTGGACCTGTGACGTCTCAGCAAGTTAACCTTAACCCAACTCTCACCAGAGGGTCAGCTTCAAGTCATATGCCAGTTCCACCCACCCATTTATAGCCACTCAATGCCACAGAGTCAAACCCCAGGAATTTCTTTCCACTGTGGTGGCACCTAACAACAGGAACTGAAGGATAGTCAAGAGGGTGGCCTTCTTGAAGACCCCCAGGAACCATAAATGTGGCTTTGCATAACCAAAACAAATCAAAAAAATTTGTAAAACGAAAAATTGGACGTTGGGCTTTGGTATACGAGGTGGCAGTCAGCCACTGTGGAACTGGACCAAGAAACATACACACAAACGAGGTAGCACAGTGATTAGCACTGCTGTCTCACAACGCCAGGAACCCGGTTTCGATTCCTGGGTCGGGTCACTGTCTGTGTGGAGTTTGCACGTTCTCCCCATGTCTACGCGGGTTTCCTCCGACAGTCAGAAAGACGGGCTAGTTAGGTACATTGGCCATGCTAAATTTGCCCTCAGTGTTACCCAAACGGGCACCAGAGTGTGGCGACTGGGGGATTGTCACAGTAACCTCACTGCAGTGTTGATGCAAGCCTACTTCTGACACTAATAAATAAGCCTAAACACAGGAGAGAACAGGAAAGACAACAGATGATTGTAAAAGCAGTTTTAAGGTAATATTTCATTTAAGCAAAATGGTTTAGCGGTATTGGTGCCAGCCTCCTGCTCAAAGCAGTCATTCCAGCTGCCTTGGGAAAGACTTGTAAACCACACTGGAATCAATGATATACGGTATCTCAATGCCACAAACTCTTAAAGATAATTACATGTGCAAAAAGGAGATAAATTTTAATCATCTTGGAACCCACTGTATGCACAGCATCTGGTGCAGAATATCAATGCCTAATCTCCAAGTGAGTTGCACTGTTTCAAATGAGTACAATACTCCTCTACCTTTCCCTTCACCAATTTGGGTTAATGCAACTTGAAGAGTGACCAATTAGCCTGAAATGGTACTTGCAGTACAGTCACAAAACCAACATTACAACCAGTTAAGTGCAGTGGCCACATAATAGAGCTACATGAGTTTAATCTTTAATGGAACACAGTTTGAATGCACTAAAGTGGCCACGGTGGAGTATTTGAAAGCTTTATCTGTGTTGCTCTGCTGACAAGGTCTCAATGAAGCATGGCTTCATAGGTGCCAGAAGATCTCCTATTACACAAACTCTCCTTTAACCAAAGATGTACAGGTTAAATGGATTGGTCGTGATAAAATTGCTCTGCAATGTACCGAAGTGTGTAGGTTAGGGGGACTGGCCATGGTAAAATGCACAGGTTTACAGGGATAGGCAGGGAGATGTGTAGGTTGGGTGGGTTAGTGGGGTAAATATGTGGGGTTACTTGGATAGGGTCTGGGCAGGATGCTTTGATGGAGGGTCAGTGCAGACTCAGTGGGCTGAATGGCCTGCTTCCGCACTGTAAGAATGCTATGATTTCGATGAGTGCCCAGTTCTCTCAGTCAAGCAGAGCCAATGGATGTTTTGCACACGCTAAGTAATGCAGCCAAGTTCAGATCATGTTCTGACTCTATGGGCATGATTTTCTGTGCACCTCGTGGAGGTGGTGGTGGCCCACCACTGGTTGCCTGTGAAATCGTCCCATCCCACCACTATCACCGGGGTCTTCTACTCAACGCATCCCTCGCTGCCATGAAACCTACAACTGGGATGCACCATCGGCAGGGCTGGAAGACCCTGCTGGCATAAATGGCCAGCAAATTCCGGACTATGTACACACACTCACACCTCATTGACAAACGGGTTTAAGAGCCCCTGGCATCCAAACAGTTAGCGGGAAACACGTCCCTGCCACCTCCAACTGCCCCAATGGCATTTTACGCTCTAACAAGCATTGATTGGCTGTAGGCGTGGACTTCAATCCTTCACTCAAGAGGCAGTCTCACCTTTGAGGGCTGCTGGCCAATCCCTCCAGGCGCAGCACTGCGATGGCCAGAAGAGGTACTGCAGGGAGCTGCCTGGCACTAAGTCCTGTGAATCGGAGGATAAGATAATTGGTGAGCTCCGAGGGCAGGGAGGGGAGGGAATGCTTGGATGGCAATCGGGATCAGAGGCGACAAGTTGTGGAGGTGGGAATTCCACAGATCGCTGGGCCTTTAGGGGAGGGTGCCCACAGTCAGAAGGTGCCTCCCCATTCCCACCTGATGTCCAAGATTCTGTATTTACCCATAACCCCTCTGAGCTGTCTTCTGCCAACCAGCTTAAACATTGAGGCTGAATGGAAACAGTTATTAAGTGGCTATCTAAAGGCCTCAATTGGAATGAGGGTGGACTTCCTGTCTGAGGATCTGCCTACTGCAGCATCAAGTCGCTACCAGGTCAGGATGGGTGGGAACTCAAAGGGAATCCCATCCATGCCATTTCATGCTGCCCCACCACCTTGGTTGGGGAGGGGTGGAAGCTCGCAGGAGATGTGAAGCTTGGAGCATTGGGACTGAGGAAGATCAGAAAATCAACAGTTTCAAAACATGGTGCTCAAGAGGGATGGTAAGGGTAAGCAAGGAGGAGAAGGAACTAAATAAGAAGTGACGAATGAGGCTAGAAGGACGGGAGAACACTTGAATAATATCAAAAGACAATTGGAGTTCTCTGGACATCTGATAGGTTGATGTGCCTAACTCCCATGGGAGAGATCAACAGAAGAGGAGCGAGAGACTGACAGCAAAGGAAATAGTGAGACAACATTAACCAGAACTCTTGGGTCAGAATTCTAACCCCCAGACCGACGCTATAGTTAAGAAAGCCCATCAACGCCTCTACTATGACTCTCACCACTTCTACAGGTACACCATAGAAAGCATTCTTTCTGGCTGTAAAACAGCTTGGTATGTCTCCTGCTCTGCCCAAGACCACAAGAAACTTCAAAGAGTCGTGAATGTAGCCCAATCCATCACTCAAACCAGCCTCCCATTCATTGATTTTTTGTCTACACTTTCCGCTGCCTTGGAAAAGCAGCCAGCATAATTAGGGACCCCGGGCACCGGGACATTCCCTCTTCCACCTTCTTCCATTTGGAAAAAGGATACAAAAGTCTGAGGTCACGTACCAACCGACTCAAGAACAGTTCCTTTCCTACTGCCATTAGACTTTTAAATGGACCTACCTTGCATTAAGTTGATCTTTCTCTATACCCTACCTATGACAATGACACTACATTCTGCACCCTCTCCTTTCCTTCTCTATGAATGGTATGCTTTGCCTGTATAGCACGCAAGATACAATATTTTTCACTGTATTCTTAATACGTGACAGTAATAAATCAAATCAAACTCATCCATTATTACCATGATGTGGAGTTGCCGGCATTGGACTGGGGTGGGCACAGTAAGTACTCTCATAACACCAGGTTAAAGTCCAACAGGTTAATTTGGTGGCACTAGCTTTCGGACCACTGTCCCTTGCACTGTGGTTGTCCCACCTGATGAAGAGCAGCGGTCCGAAAGCTCGTTCTACCAAATAAACCTGTTGGACTTGAACCTGGTGTGAGACTACTACCTATTGTTACCATGATCAGAGGGCTTGGGTGACAGTGCGTGCTCATCTACACAAGTTGCCATGGCATTTAGATGACTGAACTTTTCTCTGGTGATCGGAAGCCCCATCTCAAGACCACATGTGGGTCCTGAGCATAAAGGTATCTGAGAGTCCAACTGTCTGCACAATCTTCCTGACGGCAGGAATTAGAGGTCACCTCTGGGGGCCTGATCCTATTAGGGAGGGCTGCACAGGTCAGGGGGTAGGGGTGCCCACCGGGAGGGACGGAGACTTCCACCATTGTTAAAATTAAATATTGCCCCAGCTGGCAGGACTTTATTGCAGAGGGGAAACTGTTCGACACCGAGGCCTGCAGTCACGCCTGTACCTTGCTGATCACCACCATTCGGGGTAGCAGGACGGGGGAAGTATTTTAAGGAAGTGTCCAAGGTCCCACCCCAGCTTGCTGCCAGGAGGACACACCCAACAGCCAGGCTTTAGTCACGGGGTGGGGCAAGGGGAGCCTCTTCATCACTGGCAAGATCCTGGTGCCAGCATCTATGGCATATTTTTATTTATTTATTCGTGGGACAGGGGCATCGCTGGCCCTTGTTACCTTTGAGAAGGGGGTGGTGAGCTGCCTTCTTGAATCTCTGCAGTCCACGTGCTGTGGGTTGACCCACAATTTGCCTCCAAGAGGGCAATTAGTGGGGTGGCACAGTGGCTAGCACTGCTGCCTCACAGTGCCAGAGATCCAAGGTTCGATTCCCAGCAGTGTGGAATCTGCATGTTCTCTCTGTGTCTGCGTGGGTTTCCTCTGGTTGCTCCAGTTTCCTCCTACAGTCCGAAAGATTAGATGGACGTGGGTTAAGTGGCTAAATTGCCACATCGTTTTAGGGGGACTAGCATGGCGTAAATGCATGGGGTTATGGGGATAGGGCCAGTGTGGGACTGTGGTCGGTGAAGACTCGATGGGCCAAATGGCCTCCTTCTACACTGTAGGGATTCTACGAATCCATCTTAATTAGTTCCCTGCTGCTTCCAGGCGGTAGATGCTAGTCGGACTCTACCTCCTTCAGAGACCACTCGGAGGCAGAAGTGTGTAAGGAAGCCAACCCGATGCAAGATTCTGCAACTCCCGGTCCGGTTTCCAAATCCGGGAGGGATTCTCTGGCCTCTGCGCGGCGTGTCTCTCGTGGTGGGAGGCTGCGCACCACTAACCGGTGATAGGATCTTCTAATCCCATCACTGTCAGTGGGATCTCTCTTTGATTCCACCCCTCACTGCTGGGAAACTCACTTGGGTGGCGGGACCAGGAGATCCTGACGGCACAAATTGCCGGAAAGTTCCAGCCCTGGTCTCCACCGGACCACTGTAACTCAGCCCAGCAGGCGAGGAATTTTTTTGGTTCCACGTGCATCCTGCATCTGGTGATGTCGCCCTATCCTTTAAATTAATCCGAATAAAACTCACCTCAGTAACACATCTTCCCACTAGACTAACATGATGCAAACCTATATTCTGCATTTGGTCTGGGAGACTCTCGAGATAGACTCATTTCAGGCAGCAGTCCACATTGGAAAAGCAGTCTAGCAGCAATGACCAGGGTGAACTGTGCTACATATCACTTAGCACCGTGTTAACTCTTCCCATGTCCTTTAGGGAAGGAAATCTGCTGTCCTTACCCAGTCTGGCCTGCATGTGTGTCCAGAGCCACAGCAATGTGGTTGCTCTCAACTGCCCTCCAAGATAACTAGGAATGGGCAATAAATGCTGGCCTGCCAGTGATACCCAAGTCCCATTAATTAACATTTTAAAATAAGTGACATTTATACAAGTAGACAAAAGCACAGAAATGATCATTTGTCATATTAGTATATGGGTATTTAACACATTTGACACAGCATTCCTCTCTCCCATGTTTTAATGGGAAAAAACCCAGCTCAATGCAAGTATTTACATACAGGATTGACACTGGCTTCCAGGCTATGTTACGGCCAACAGCACAATAGGAAAAATGAACCAAATAACTCCCAAGTGAGTCAAGGTCAACCTGACCAACAAGAGGTGTTAATCTTCCCACAATGTGCACTGGGGCACATTCATTTTTAACTACTTTGTCTCCAATGAGCAAATAATTCACAACTTCTTCCAAAAAGAGAAGAAAGTTATCAATTTATCACTGAAAGAGATCCCTGGGGATTTCATGTCTTTTCCACAGGTGCATCTTTTCAGCATACAAATGGGATTTTTCTGCCATTTCATTCTGTTGCCGCCTCAGTAACAACAGGAGACTTTGATTGGAGGTGATGTCTCAAGGCATGTCAACAACAACTCTCACCAACTTTTACAGATGCACCATAGAAAGCACCCTTTCTGGTTGTATCACAGCTTGGCATGGCTCCTGCTCTGCCCTAGACCACAAGAAACTACAAAGAGTTGTGAATGTAGTCCAGTCCATCACACAAACAAACCTTCCATCCATTGTCTCCGTCTACACCTCCTGCTGCCTCGGGAAGGCAGCCAGCATAATCAAGGCCCCCACACACTCCGGATATACCATCTTCTTCCGCAGGGAAAAAAATACAGAAGTCTGAGATCACGTACCAACCAACTCAAGAACAGCTTCTTCCCTGCTGCCGTCAGACTTTTAAACTTTATAGTAAGCTGATCTTTGTCTACACCCTAGCAATAACTGTTACACTACATTCTGCACTCTCTGCTTTCCTTCTCCCCTATGTACTCTATGTCTGGTATGTTTTGTCTGTATAGCGCGCAAGAAATAGTACTTTTCACTATATCCCAATACATGTGACAATAATAAGTCAAATCAAATCAAATCACATTGAGATACAGCTGCAATCCTTGTCCAAGTGCGCGTTTGTCTTGTAGCTGTGGCATAGTAGACTGTCCTTGCCTCCATGTCAGAAGGTAGTGGGTTTCAGTCCCACTACAAGGATATGGCTAAGCTGACAATGCCAGCACAGCACTGAGAGAGTGCTACATTGCTGGGGTGCTGTGTTCACAATCAGATATTAAACCAAGGCCCTGTCTACCTCTTTAGGAAGGCTCCATATTAACATTTTGAAGAACAGAGGTGGGAGTTCTCCCCAGGGTGGATATTTGGGGGAACACTTTGGTAATTACAGTGTTACATGTATACATTGGCACTTTGCTTTGTAACTGTGGTAACATAATAGAAATCTCACAATAAGGACAGAATGCTATATGTTAAAATGGAATTGAGTTCATTGACTGGCCTAATTACTCTTCTCACCCGCTTTCACAGCAAAAACACTCAATACTGGCATCAACATTGCAGTGATCTACATGTTAAATTAAGTTTGATGTGAAAGCTTCGCTTTTTTTGCCACTACCTATACTGAGAAGACATCAGGAAGAGTTATTCAATAACAGGACACAACTTACATCAACTGCAAACTTCAGGAAACAAAAGGTTTTACCCCTCAACCAACCTCACAAAATCAAAAGGATCTGATTATTATCACTTTGCAGTTTGTGAGAGCTTGCTGTGTAGAAATTGGCTGCTGTAGTCCCTATATTACAAGGGAGAACGTATGTCGAAAGTACTTCATTTGCCTGAAAAGCACTTTGGGCATTTGGAGGCTGTGAAAGTTGCTATAGGTCTTTCTTGCTGTGCACACCAGGAAGTGGACACGCACATTATCACCAAAATCATGTGATCTGATAATCGAGCAGTTCCTATTATGAGAAGACTATCTTTGCATACAAACGGTACACAGCTAACTTCCATACTGCGGTACAGTACTCTGCCTGTTGCCGATAACTCAGTCTCAGTAACAACGCTATTTATTTGGCAGGTGGTTTTGGGAAACGGCTGCAAGGCATCAGTATCGTGTAGCTACAGATTCCGCATTGCAATTACATCAGGTCTGGACAGAACACATTTGGCCAGCCGAGAGAGACCTGACAACACTTCCAAAGCAGTCACTGGGCCATGTGGTGCTTAATACAAAATGACTTGAATTATTTTGTCCTTGAGGACTCTGCATTATCTGTAACTATGTAAACAAATAGACGCCCGTTTTAGGCCTTCTAAAGTTTGCAATTAGAATTAATTGGGCCCAGTTATAGAGTCATACATTGGAATTCTACTGCCTCGCCCGCCACAGAAGCAACGGGCGATGGGAGGACAACGGAAATGTTCGTGGACCTCAGGTGAGAGTTTCTGGTCTCATTAGAGCTTGGCCATAAACTCCTGTCCATTGACCACAGAAACAGGCCCTTCGGCCCAACTGGTCCATGCTGCCCTCCCAGTTAGTCCCAATTGCCCACGTTTGGCCCATATCCCGCTAATCCTTTTCCACCCACGTATTTATCCAAACGCTTTTTAAATGTTGCTATTGTGCCTGCCTCAACTACATTCTCCGAGAACTCATTCCATGTACGCACCACCCTCTACGTGATAAAGTTGTCCCTCAGCTCCCTTTTAAATCTTTCCCTCCTCATCTTAGACCTATGCCCTCTAGTTTTTAATTCCCCTCCCCTGGGAAAAACACATTGAGGCAAGATTTTATGTCCTCGCTTGACCCAAAAACGTAAGATCCTGCCTGAGATCAATGGACCTTTCCATGGTCTGTACCCCACCTGCTCTGACTTCTGTATGGGCGGGATGGTAAAATTCCAGCCAATGCGCCATAGTTCATCCTATGTGTGCCCCGCTTGATTTTATAAACCTTAATAAGGCCAAGCCTCATTCCCCTACGTCAAGTTATTGAATAATTGAAGGGCATTCTATTTACAAAGGGCAGGGGAGCCACTTCTCTGGTTTTTAAATCTTAGCCTCTGGTCACTGTCTGTGTGGAGTTTGTACATTTTCCCTGTGTCTGCATGGGTTTCGTCCAGGTGCTCTAGTTTCTTCCCACACTCCAAAGATGTGCAGGTTAGATTGATTGCCATGCTAAATTGCCCTGAGTGTCAGGGGGATTAGCAGGAAAAATATGAGGGATTATAGGGAATAGGGCCTAGGGGGGATTGTGGACAGTGCAGACTCGATAGGTCGAATGGCCCTAAGATCCAAAAACCGTGAGTATTACTCGGGTTCTCATTATCCACCCAAGGAAAGGGTGAGGGTTTTCAATATTTTCCAATCGGTCACTCTTCAGGGCCCAGGGAACAGGCCCAAAGCCACCAGTGTGGAAGCCAGTTCCTCTCACCTTACTGGGAATAGCAGTGGACCACCACATGGGAACCCACTGTGAAACAAAAGCAAGACCTCCCAACTTGGGAGTCCCTCTCTTGATCCTATCCCTCACCTACCATTGACTATTCAAGGAATTAGCTGCAGACCTCCCTTCACATTAAGGCAGAGACCGACACATCCAAGTCACGGACATCTTCCTTGGGATTCCACAACATAGGAACCTAGGAATTAGGGAATAGTCAATTCAATCCTTCAAGCCTGCTCTGCCATTTAACCCAACCACGGTTTATCCTGTCCTGTTCTCAACTCCATTTTTCTGCTTCCTCCCCATAGCCCTTTATCCCGCTTTTCCTCAGAAACGTCTCTTTCTTGAATCTATTAATTGGTTTTGTCTCCACTGCACTCTGGGACAGCGAGTTCCACAGATTCACACCCCTGAAGAGAAGTGGTTTCTCCTCATCTCAGCTTTGAACCTACTTCCTCTCACTGTATATCTGTGACCTCATTCTAGACCATCCCACAATGGGGGTGGGGGGGGGGGGGAGCATCTGTTCAACATGCACTGTATCAATCCCCTTTAGCATCTCATATACTTCAATCAGATCCCCCACCTCATTCTTCTTACCTCCAGTGAGTACAAGCCTAAATTATTCAACCACTCCTCAAACAACAGCTCGGTCATCCCTGGAATCAATCCAGTGAACGTCCTCTGAACTGCTTCCAGTGCCACCGTATCAAAACTGGACACAGTACTCAGGTGTGGACTATTGTGTGGGACTCATGGGATTTAGAGACAGGACAGAGCAAGAACTGCTTGGCATCTTTAGTGTAACCCTTTAGTGTAAAGACAGCCTTCATATCAGCCCCAAACTCAACAAATCCCATTCAAAGTGACTGCCATCATGAGCCTAACTCCAAGATGCATTTCATCATCTCACTGAAGGCTCTCCAGCACTGACTCCAAAACCCTAAACATTCAGATGCTACATTTAATCGCTCATACCTTCCACTCTCTCCCAGACCCTGTCTTCTTTCCTCCTAACCCCATTTAGTTCCGAGTCTCTACTTGCTTCTGAACTGTTACATCTCCAACTTCTTCAAGTTCAGGCAGAATCATAGAATCCCTACAGTGCAGGAGGCCATTTGGCCCATCGAGTCTGCACCAACAACAATCCCACCCAGGCCCTATTCCCCGTAACCCCTCATATTTACCCTGTTAATCCCCCTTACACTTAGGGCAATTTAGCATGGCCAATCAACCTAACCTGCATATCTTTGGACTGTGGGAGGAAACCAGAGCATGCAGAGGAAGCCCACACAGGTATGGGGAGAACGTGCAGGCTCCACACAGACAGTGACCCAAGCTGGGAATCGAACACGGGTCCCCTGACACTGAGGCAGCAGTGCTAACCAATGGTGCTTCTTAGAATGGGACATATGCAGGTCACAACAGCTTCTGTACAAATGCAGGTTCTCTCTACATTTCTCACAAACACAAAACCATGTTTTGTACAGCAGAATTTGTGCAGGGTGCCTGACATAAACAGAGAGATCGAGCTTCTGCATCACCCTTGCTACTATCAATATTGCAGCATATGTTGATGCTAAAATTGAACATTTAAAAGTAGGTGCGGAAATAGTCCTTGCCAGTTTCGGAGCTGTTGAAGCTGTTCGGGCTCCCAGCCCTGATGGTATTCACTCTAGGGGGCTTCTATATTTAGTTGCACTTTGAGATCTGGAATTGCTCCCAGTGACTGGGAGAGAAGCGGCCCATCTATGTCTATCTTAAAATAAATATGGAATAAATCAGAGTCAAAGTTCTTTTTCCAATCCGTTCTTTCATGAGATGTGACATCACTGGCATACCTGGCATTTACTGCCCATCCCTAAAGACCCTCGAGAAGGTGGTGGTGAGCCGCCTTCTGAAACTGCTGCTGGAATTGGTGTTGATACACTCAGGGTGCTGCCAGGATTTGGATCCAGTGAAGGAATGGTGATCTAGTTCCAAGTTAGAGTGGTGAATGACTTGGAGGGGAACCTTGGTGGTGTTCCAATGTGTCTGCCATCCCTGCCCTTCTTGGTGGTAGAGATTATGGATCTGGAAGGCGCTGTCAAAAGAGCCTTGTTGACTTACTATGGTGCATCTTGCCAATAGCACACATTGCTACCACTGTGCATTAATGATTGGAAGAAGTGAAGTTTCAGTGTGGTAGATAGGATGTTGATTACTACTGAGATAGTGTGACAATACTGTGCCTTTAAAATATGTATTTTAGTCATGTTTCCGTGCAGGATATTTTTAAACAGTCTGTTCTAACACCGGTGCCACTGGGTCTGTATCTGGCAGCCCTGTATTGTTACTGCAGCAGCGTAATTGTTCCTAATCGCTAGAATGTTTGTTTCAATCTGGACAAACGCTATTCTGTTGTTTTTAGTGTTTTTCCCTGGCGTTTTGCAGAGTGGGACCTGATTAGGTTGACTGACAGGAAAACCAGGTGGCTGGGTGGAGTTAGGCTTACACCAAGAAATCAAGCTTAGTCTACTACTTGGGATCTTTGGAGAGAAGTCATATTCTCCATGTCGCTTTCTCCCTCTGGAGTTGGAAACTGGAATCTGCCATGAAAATCATAGATTCCATAGAATCCCTACAGTGCAAAAGGAGGCCATTCGGCTCATTGAGTCTGCACCGACAACAATCGAACCGAGGCCCTTTCCTCATATTCACCCTATTAATCCCTCTAAATTAAACATCCTGGGACACTAAGGGGCAATTCAGCGTGGCCAATCCATCAAACCTGCACATCTTTGGACTGTGGGAGGAAACCCATGCAGACACGGGAAGAATGTGCACATTCCACACAGACAGTGACCCAAGCCAGGATTCAAACCCAGGTCCCTGATGCTGTGAGACAGCAGTGCCTAACCATTCTCTTTCACTGCGATTCTGCTGTTTGGGAATGAACGTTTCTCTGGAGGTGGTTGCATGAGAGTCAGAGACAGGTGCCTGTCTGGATCTCTATCCAGAGGTGTTAGAAGACTAGAAATCTAGCATTCATGTGAGCATATCTGTTTTTCACACTAACTTGTTCTGAAGAAAAGATTTATGTCTGTGGGAATAGTGCTGCAACTGGAACTATAGAGATGGCTAAGAATTATACCTTGTCATGTTTAAACTATTTCCAATTAGTAAAAGTTATGCTAATTCTTAAAAATAAAGTTTCTTTTAATAAAAGCTTCCTAGTGGGTCACTTGAATCATACCTGGAGCAAAACACTTTATACTCACTCAAATGCCAATATCACAAAAAGGTGGGGTTTAGGTTAATTCTGTAACTAACTTTGGAGTCTCTGATTTGGTTCCTAATAATAGCATTGAGCTATTTGAATCTTGGAGCTGCACCCATCCTAGCAAACGGGAAATATTCAATTATACTCCCGAACTGTGCCTTGTAGATGGTGGATAGGCTTTGAGGAGTCAGGGGGTGTCACTTTCAATGGAATTCCCAGCATCTGACCTCCTCCTGTAGCCAGTTAAGTTTCTGGTCAATGATAATCCCTGGATATTGATAGAATTCATGCTAATACCATTGAATGTTATGGGGAAATGGTTGCACTCCCTCTTGTGGGAGACAGCCACTGACTTGTGTTTTTTCTGGTGTGAGCACTCCTGGCTAGACCAGCATTTATTGTCTATCCCTACGGCCCAGAGGGCATTTGAGAGTCAACCACATTGTTGTGTATTATGGAACACATGCAGACCAGGCCAAGTAAGGGCAGTAGATTTCCTTCCCGAAAAGACATTAGTGAAGCAGATGGGTTATGATAATGGTTCATGGGCAGCACAGTGGTTAACACTGCTTCCTCACAGCGTCAGCGACCCAGATTCAATTCCAACCTCGGGTCACTATCCGTGCAGGCTTTGCATATTCTCCCTGTGTCTGCATGGGTTTCCTCTGGGTGCTTCGATTTCTTCACACAGTCCAAAGATGTGCGGGTTAGGTGGATTGGCCAAGGCAAATTGACCCTAATGTCAAGGGGATTAGCAGGGTAAACGAAGGTTGCGGGAATAGGGCCTGGTGGGATTGTGGTTGGCGCAGACTCGATGGGCCAAATGGCCTCCTTCTGCACTACGATCTGCTGTGGTGGGATTTGAACCCCAGGTTCCCAGATCTTGCTCTGGATCTGTGGATTACTAGTATAGTGGCGATACCACTGCGCCACGGCCTCCTCACAAAATGTGTTATCTCAGACGCTGTTGCCATTTATCAGCTCAAATGTTGTCCAGGTCTTGCTACATGTGGGCACAGACAGTTTCAGTATGTGAGGAGTTGTGAAAGAAATTGAATGTGTCCATTAATTTAAATCCCAGAATGTTCTTCTTTCTGCTGACCTCTGGAACAAGTAGGCGGTGATTGTAGATTCACTGCAAGCGATTCAAAAAGGTGAATTGCTCCAAATTATAAAAAGGTACATTTGGAACAATAATATTGGCACATTATTAGTTGTTAGGCATTTTCCCTCCTTCAGCCCCACAGAATCATAGAATGCCTACGGTGCAGAAGGAGGTCATTCAGCTCATCAAACCTACATCAACAACAATCCCCACCCAGACCCTATCCCTGTGAATCCTCATATTTATCTTGCTAATCCCTCTGATGCTCAGGGGCAATTTAGCACAGCCAATCCACCTAACCTGCCCATCTTTGCGGAGTGGGAGGAAACCCACGCAGACATGGAGAAAATGAGTAGACCCCACACAGACAGTCACCTGAGGCCAGAATTGAACCTGGGTCCCTGGCTCTGTGGGGTACCAGTGCTAACCACTGTGCCACCCAGAGCCCTCAGAAATCTCTGCACTCTTCATCAGCCAGGTCATTGAGTATAGAAATTGGGAAGTTATGTTACAGTTGCCCATGACTTTGGTAAGGCTGCACCTGGAGTATTGGGTTCAGTTTTAATTGCCTTGTTATAGCAAAGATGTCATTATACTGGAGAGAGTGCAGAAGAGATTTACAAGAATATTGCCAGAACTCAGTCCCTTGAGTCATAGGGAGAGATTGGACAGATTAGGACTCTTTTCTTTTGAGCGTATGAGACTGAGGGGTGAACTTATAGAGGTGTACAAGATCCATGAGGATTTTATACACCTCGACAAGACCTTCACATTCCTCATGAGAGGCATGGATAGGGTGAATGTCCTCAGTCTTTTTCCCAGGGTTGGGGAAATCGAGAATTGAAGGGCACAGGTTTAAGTTGAGACGGGAAAGATTTAATGGGAACCTGAGGAGCAACTTCTTTGTTTACAAAGAGGGTGGTGTGTACGTGGAATGAGCTGTGGGAGGAAGTGGTTGAGGTAGGGACTTTTGACAACCTTTAAAAGGCATTTGAACAGATACATGGATAGGACAGTTTTAGAGGGATATGGACTGAATGCAGGCAAATGGGGCAAGCTTAGAAGGGCATCTGGGTTGGCATGGACCAGTTTGGGCCTAAGCACCTGTCTCCATGTCAGAGATTCTACAATTCCCCCAATTCTCGCTTCATATACATCCTGATTTTAAAAATCACTCCCCCCTTGGCAGTTAAAGGTACACCAAGGATGCAAATTCTGATAAATCCCTGCCCAAACTTCTGTATTCCCTCCTTTTAAAATGCTCTTGAAAACATAAATCTTTTCCAAGATTATAGTCACCGGTTTTACTACCGCCTTGTCATTTTTGGTGAGTTAGTTCATCGTCATCAATGGTCTGGGCAGCTGAGTAAGAGGTAATCTTCCTTTACTGAATAAGGAACACAATACTTCAGTACTGCTCCAACATCCATGCTCTCATTGGTGAAGATGCCAAACTTTGTGAGAAACTGATGCTCTTCAAAGTGCAGGAGATGGCCATTCGGCCCATTTAGTCTGCACCAACTCTCCAACAGAGCATCCTACCCAGGTTCTATTCCCATGACCCACATATTCACCCGGTTAAACCCCAAGCTTACACATCCTGCAACAGCAAGGAGCAATTTAGCACGATCTAACCAGCGCATCTTAGGACACCCACTTGACTTTTCAGCCATCTTCACCAGCTCCTTGTACCATGTCATTGTGCACCCAAACTTTGTCATCAAACAGAAACTGCCAACTTTCCTGATTTGAGGCTGATGAATAAAAGTGCAGTTAATCCTTTTTGACAGATATATTCACGTAGTGTACTGAACACCAGGTAACATCATGCTGCACATGTCTTTAGCATGTGTTTTTTTTTAAGCATAGTACTCACTAGGTGAGATCAGAGCTCTGCCTTCTCTGCATATGGGGGAACTTATTCTGGAAATGCTTCCTTGCTGGCTGGTAATTTCATCAAGAATCATGTTGATTATTGAATAATGAGGATTGTCACAGTAATTGCCCTGTTCATGTAAGCCTACTTGTGACACTAATAAATAAACAAACTTTAAAACTTTAACTTTGTCCTTCCATCTCTATGTAACTTCCTCTTCTTCCATCCTACAAACCGTTCCCACCCAACAAACTCCTCATTCCTAGAAGTCTGACTTGGTGCATTCTTCACTTTGCTTCCTTTGAAGCGTGCCTTCATCTGCTCACGTCCAAATGTCTCCCTCGAAACCACTCCACCTTTTGCCTTTCAAGACTCAACAAACCCTCCCTCTTAAACCAAGCATCTAGTCACCTCTTCTTCACTTTTAGAATCTTATTTTAAATCACAACGCTCTGAAGCGGCTGGGATCATTCTCCAAATTAAAAAGGTGCTATATAAATGCAAGGTGCAAATAATTGAGTGGCACAGTGGCAAGTACTGCTGCCTCACGGCACCAGGGACCCAGGTTCGATTCCCAGCTTGGTAACTGTGCAGAGTTTATACGTTGTCTCCGTGTCTGTGTGGGTTTTCTCCACACACAGTGACCCAAGTTGGGAATCGAACCTGGGTCCCCGGTGTTGTGAGGCAACAGTGCTAACCATTGCGCCACCATGCCACCCTTAAGTCACAGCCCATTGTCATCTGGGATTGTGGCGACTTCATATCTTCTATGTTAATATGTTCAAGAGGAAGCTGGATGTGACCCTTGCGGCTAATGGGATCAAGGGGTACGGAGAGAAAGCAGGGAGCAGGATACTGAAAGTGCATGCTCGAATTTCCAAATCGCCTACTCCTGCACCTATTTTCTATGTTCCTATGACTGAGGCATAGCTGACACAAGCAAGCCCAATTGTGCAACCCACCATCTACAGTGTGTTTTCTTTCTAACCAAACCCATTCATCTTCTACTGAAAGGTCAGACCATGCACCTTGCCACTCAAAAATGAATCAAGCAAACCTGACTTCACAGGAACATCAAGTTTAATAATTTTCTGGGCATTGGTGAGGCCATACAAGGAATGCTGTCTGTAGCTTTGATCTCCTTAAATATGAAAAAAGGAGATGCTTTCCTCTAGTGGAAATGTAATAAATGTTCACCAGACTGGTTCATGAAATGACAGGATTTTCCTGTCAGGACAGATTCAATTACCTAGCCCTCTAGTTCCTGGAGATTAGAAGAATGAGAAAAGTGATCTGATAGAAATGTGAAAAATTCTTGAGGAGCTTGACAGCATTTTAAAAATTTGCTCATGGGATATAGACGTTGCTGGCTAAGTCACCCTTTGCTGCCCATCCCAAACTGCCCTTGTGAAGGTACAGTGATTATCCACCTTTGTGGTAACCACTGCAGTCCATGTGTTGTAGATACACCCACAGTCTCTTAAGGAGTGCAGGTTCTGAGAACTCGTTTCCTCTGGCTGTACAATCTAGAACAATAGCCTCAGGCAAAAAGTGCTCGGCTATTTTGGGCTGAGGTGAGGAGAACTGTCTTCACTGAAAGAGTTGTGAATCTAGAACATAGAACAGTGCAGCACAGTACAGGCCCTTCAGTCCTTAATGTTGTGCCAAGCTTTGTCCAAAACCAAGATCAAGCCCTCCCACTCCCTATCATTCTGGTAATCCACCTTAGAGAGTTCAGTCATTGGATCTATGGAAAACAAGGGTTGATAGATTTTCAATTGCTAAAAGGGAATTAGAGACACATCACAGAATCCCTACAGTACAGAAGGAGGCCATTTGGCCCATCCGGTCTGCACCAATGCTCTGAAAGCATCTTACCCAAGCCCTTCCTCCTGCCTTCTCCCCCTAACCCCACACACTTACCATGGATAATCATAGAATCCCTATAGTGCAGAATAAGGCCATTTGACTCATCAACCCTGCACTGACAATCTCACCCAGGCCCTATCCCTGTAATGCTGCTATTCCCTTTGATATTAAGGGTCAATTTAGCATGGCCAAATCAATCTAACCTGCACATCTTTGGCAATCCAAAGATGATCTAACCTAGACATCTTGAGACGTTAAGGGGCAATTTTAGCATGGCCAATCCACCTAATCTGCACATCTTTGGACTGTGGGAGGAAACTGGAGCATCTGGATGAAATCCACACAGACAGTCACCCGAGGCTGGAATTGAAGCCATGTCCCTGGTTTTGGGAGGCAGAACTAACCACTGTGCTATCATACTGCCCCGTTATAGTATATTATGAATAGTGCAGGAAGATAAGGATAAAGTACAAGATTGGCCATGATATTATCAAATGGCAGAGCAGACTCAAAAAACTAAAGTGCCTGCTCCAACTATTACCTCTAACATACTTATGCTTTTATAACAGTGCAATGAGCAAAGCTAAGACAACTGAAGAGCAAATTGCCACAATAAAAGCTTCTCTTAATATTTGGAGGGTGGAGAAAGGCAGAACATCAACACACGAAAGGCACATTACAAGTGAGGCGAGAAAATGACTGGAAAGGTGGTTCAGTCGGGAAAACGTTAAAGGCTTTATTGTGGGATGCCATGCAATAAATCATCACCCAAGAGGAAAGCAAAAAGAAAATCAAGTTTATTTTCAATAACAGCAACTTACAAATGGACCTTTAACATGTCAAGGCACTCCATATAGGAGTGGCGACATGGTGGCACAGTGGTGAACATTGATGCTTCACAGCGCCAGGGACCTGGGTTCGATTCCTGATTTGAGTCTCTGTCTGTGTGGAGTTTGCACCTTCTCCCCATGTCTGTGCGGGTTTTCTCTGGGTGCTTCGGTTTTTGCCCCACACTCAAGGTGTGCAGGTTAGATGGATTGGCCATGCTAAATTGACCCTTAGTATCAGGAGGGCTAGCAGAGTGAATATACGAGATTAGAGAGATAGGGCCTGGATGGGACTATTGTTAGTACAGGCTTGATGAGCCAAATGGCCTCATTCTGCGTTCAGTGGGGATTCTATGACTGTGGAACAAAGTGTGGCACCCAAGCCACATAAGGAGATAGTAGAACCAACTTGGTCAAGCAGGTAGATCCCAAGCAGGAGAGGGGAATACTGAGGCAGGGATCTTTAAAGGTTTACCATGAAGCCATGGCTCAGCTGGTAATACCTCATCTCTGACTCAAAGTTCTCTGTTCAAGCCTCCCTTCAGGGTTTGAGTGCAACAATTTAGGCTGATTCTCCAGTGCGATACTGAGGAAGTCTGCACTGCTAAAACCATTGCCTTTTATTTTAGAGGCATACAGACCGAATAAGTGCAGAAGGTTTTTTTTTAAGTTCAGTTACAGCATCATCATACAAACCTACAGTGCAGGAAGCCATTCAGCCCATCAAGTCTGCACCAGCTACAATCCCACCCAGGCCCTATTCCCATAACCTATCACATTTACCCTGCTAATCCCACTGGCACTAGGATTAATTCAGCATGGCCAATCAACTAACCCACACATCTTAGGGTGGTAGGAGGAAACTGGATCACCCAGAAGAAGCATACAGGTACGTGGAGAATGTGCAAACTCCACACAGACACAGTGACCCAAGCCAGGAATCGAACCCACATCCCTGGCACTTTGAGATAGCAGTGCTAATCACTATGCCACATCTGATTGGCACAGGCATAGACTTGGAGAGCCAAAGGGCCAGTTCCTGTGCTGTGCTTTTCTTTGTAATACCAGAATTTGGGGGCTAGGCAAGTGAAGACATCCCTAGCTGAAGTGGAATAATGCAAATTGGGGTTGCACAAGAGGCAAGAATTGGGGGAGTGGAGAGATCTGGGAGAGTTTAGGATGGGAGACGGTGACAAAGACAAGGAAGGGTGAGGCCATGGAAGGATTAGTAAGCATGCAGGTACAGTAGGCAGTAAGAAAGGCAAATGGTATATTAGTCTTCATAGTGAGAAGATTTGAGTATAGAAATGAGAATGTTTTGCTGCAATTGTAGTGGGCGTTGGTGAAGCCATATCTGGAATAGTGTGCGCAGTTTTGGTGTCCTTATCTGAGGAAGGATGTCCTTGCTATAGAGGGAGTACAGCGATGATTTAACCAGACTTATTCCTGGGCTGGCAGGTCTGTCGTTCAGGAGAGATTGATTTGATTAGGATTATGTTCATTGGAGTTTAGAAGAGCGAGAGGGGATCTCATGGAGACTTACAAAATTCTAACTAGATTAGACAGTAGATGCAGAAAAAAATGCTCCTGGTGGTGAGGGAGTCCAGAATTAGGGGTCATGGTTTTCCCTTTATCCTCAAAGGATGTAGGCCTGAGATAAGCAGAAATGCCTTCAGCCAGAGGGTGGTGAATGTGTGAAATTCACTACCACAGAAAGTAGTTGAGGCCAAAATGGTGTATGATTTCAAGTAGTAGTCATGATGTGGAGATGCCGGCGTTGGACTGGGGTAAACACAGTAAGAAGTCTGACAACACCAGGTTTAAGTCCAACCGATTTATTTGATAGTAAACTCAAGCTTTACCTCTTCGGCAGGTGAATGAAGAATTCTGGCCTCAGAGAGCATATAACAGCACAGACAGTTTACTGATTAGAATGTGAATCTTTACACCTAACCTGCTGTTCAAGTCTTAAAGTGGCTAACAATGTGAGTGGAAGGAGCACTGAGCACAGGTTAAAGGGATGTGTATTGTCTCCAGACAGTACAGAGTGAGGTTTAGCAAACCCAGGCAAGTCACAGGGGTTACAGATACTGCAACATGAATCCAATGGTACAGAATTAGGCTTTCAACTGGGAGGGAATTCCTGCTATATGAATCAGAAATTTCAGAAGTGAACACCAATATAATTCATTACCACTGCTGCTGCTGATCTTATTACCCACGGCTCACATTTTGGCACTGATTATTCAAAAAACATGAAGCAATTTAGTGGGAATGCTCCTTAGCGCAACACTGATGTTCACGTGCTTCAGTTCCAATGTGGGCAACACAGTGGTCAGCACTGCTGTCTCTCAGCTCCAGGGGCTTGGGGTTTGAGTCTGGCTTAGGTCACTGTGTGTGGCGTTTGCACATTCTACCAGTGTCTGCTTGGGATTCCCCCAGATGCTCTGGTTTCCTCCCACAATCCAAAGATGTGCAGGTTAGGTTGATTAGCCTTGCTAAATTGCCCCTTAGTGGTATGGCATGCATAGATTAGAGACATTAGTGGGGTAAATGAGAGAGGTTGGGGGATAGGGCCTGGGTGGGATTGTTGTTAGTGCAAACTCAATGGACCAAATGGCGTTCTTTGGCTTTGTAGTGATTCTATGTTAAGTCTAACTTGCACAAGAAATCTACTTAACAATTCACAAAAGGTTAGTCCAGCCACTGACATTAGCACATTCAAATTTGGGAGGGTGGTTTCTACTTGTTCTTTTTTAAACTGTGGTAATGTTCAGCATTTACCTGAGTGAGGAACCTCCAGAATGTCTTAAGCATTGTTGGCCACCCCCATTCTCCTTCACTGCCATCCTATGGCTTTGCACTTATGTCTCTTGACATAGTTTCTCTTCCTGGGCCTACAGTGATTCCCAATGTTAGGAATGGGTTAACAGATCTTCCAGTTAAGTTCTAACTTGATGTCAATTATTCAATAGAAATCACTGATATATAAAGTGGCCACAGATTGGTTGTTAGAGAATTGTGGGGTGTTGGATCAAAAGAATTAAAAAGGGATTTTATGAAGCAGAATGCACATCTCCTTTACTGAACAGCAACTGTGGGGCTAAACATCCAGTGTCACTTAGGGTTCCATCTTGATCCTCCTATTTCCTAGAATCCCTACAGTGAAGATGCAGGCCACTTAGCCCATTGAGCCTGCACCATCATACCATCCAGGCCCTATCCCTGTAACCCTAAGTACCTAACCCTGCTAATTTCCCTGACACAGTAAGAAGTCTTACAACACCAGGTTTAAACCCAACCAGTTTATTTCATAGTAATCCCACAAGCTTTCAGAAATGGTGTTCCTTTGTCAGGTGCAAGGTTCTGATCAGAGAACAGCATAAAGACACAGTTTACAGAATACTGATTAGAATGCAAGTCTTTGCAGCTAACCTGCTAATCAAGTCTTAAAGATGCAGACAATGTCAGTGGAGATAGCATTAGCATAGGTTAAAGAGATGTGTATTGTCTCCAGACAGGACAGTAAGAGAGATTTTACAAGCCCAAGCCAGTGACAGATAGTGTGACATGAACCCAAGGGTTGAGGCCGTTCTCATGTGTTCAGAACTTGGTTATCAGTCTGTGCTCAACAACTCTGCGCTGTTGTGAAGGCTGCCCTGGAGAACGCTTACCCAAAGATCAGATTCTCTTGATAGCCAAGTCCCACACATGAGAGGATGGCCTTTCTCTAATATGCCTTCTCTCATCAGACCCTTGCACACACCTGACAAAGGAACACTGTTTCCAAAAGCTTGTGGGTTTACTATCAAATAAACTGATTGGACTTAAACCTGGTGTTGTAAGACTTCTTACTGTGTTTACCCCAGTCCAACATATCTCATCTCTACATCAATCTCCCTGAGACCAAGGGGCAAGTTAGCACGGTCAATCCATCCAACCTGCACATCTTTGGACAGTAGGAGGAAAGCAGAGCACCTGGAGGAAACCCATGCAGACACAGGGAGGATGTGCAGACTCCACACAGACAGTGACTAAAGGTCAGAATTGAACCTGGGTCCCTGGCGCTGTGAAGCAACACTGTGCCACCCATATTTCCCCCTTATATGCCTTCCCCTCGTCAGCCTCATCTGAATTAACATAGTCAGCTGACAACCAACTCCATATTTCCACCAACAGGAGGTCGAGCCAGCCCTTATCCTTGGCCCAACCTACATCCAAAAACCATTGGAGCCTGGAAAGTCAGTGACCTGGAACATCAACTCTCTGGCTGACCTGCTGCAGTTTCAGCTTCTACAGTCAGAGAACACATGAACAGGTCATTATGGCAATGCTGTACATGGGGCTCAACCATGCATGGGGTGGCTGCCAGCCCAGGCACAGTAACATGTTGCTTTCCCAGAAAACAATCAAAAAAAAATAGACGAGCACAATGAGGCAGCAGTTAAAGTCAACCTGACCTGACCAATTCCTTTGAAATAAAATAAGGGATGCTTTGACCTTGGGACTGGAAGTGAACAAAGAAAATTACAGCACAGGAATAGGCCCTTCAAGCCTGCACCAACCATGCTACTTGACTTAACTAAAACATCCTACCCTTCCAGGGACCATATCCCTCTATTCCCGTCCTATTCACGTATTTGTCCAGACACTCCTAAAGTCACTATTGTATCTGCTTCCACCATCTCCCCGGCAGCAAGTTCCAGCCATCTACCACCCTCTAAAAACTTGCCTCATACATCTCCTTTAAACCTTGCCCCTCACACCTTAAACCTATGCCCCCTAGTAATTGACTCTTCCACCCTGGGAAAAAGCTTCTGACAATCCACCCTGCCTATGCCCCTCATGTGATGAGCAGCAGTGAGTTAAAGTAACCAAAAATTATAATTTAACTTAAGATAAGATTGTCACTCTCCACAAGTGTTCAACAAGTGTGTCCCTTTGTCTGGGGACCATGAATTGGATTCAGTTGGAGTGTGAATTTGTTTTTGGAGTAAGCAAGTGGATGTGGAGCTTGCCCTGTCCATTGTGCATATTGACATTAAAAAAAGAAAAAGTGTTGCTTTCTCAAAGAAAAAACTTGCAAGTTAGCAGTCCTATTCAAATTGCTCAGCTGACACTCCCAGACTCCATCTCCCACAGGCTGCTCTCAAAATACTGACCAAAAGGCTGAGGGACAGAATAAGGGACAATCCCCTAAACTATGGGATAGTTGGCTTGTGTGTGCACACTATTCATTCAAAGAAGCAGTAGGCAGGCAGTGGCATGGTGCTATTGTTGCTGAGCTAGTTATCCAGAGACATGCTACTGCTCTGAGACCCAGGTTTGAATCCTACCACAGCAGATGGTGAGAGTTGAATTCAAAAAAAATCTGGAATTAAAGTCTAATGATGACCGTGAAACCATTGTCGATTGTTGTAAAAAAAAACCCATCTGGTTCACTAATGTCCTTCAGGGAAGGAAATCCATCATCCTTACCTGGTCTGAACCATGTGATTTCAGACCCACAGCAATGTGGTTGTCTCTTGAATGTCCTCAATGGTGGGCAATAAATGCTGGCCCAGCCAGCGACACCCACAGCCCACGAACAAAGTAAAAAAGAAACATCCACTTTCTCCACTATCTTGTTCTGTTTTTGCTGCATTGTATTAGTTCTAACAGAGCACATTAATAAAAGATACTTTCATTCATCGTCAATCCAGTGCACAGTTTTTATTCACACCCTCTCCCTGCACCACCATAAAAGGAGGAAGCATCTATACTTTCCGCACCATTACAATGTGCCAGGGGTGTTAGAGATATTATGCTGGGCAGCACTTCCCCAAAAGTTCTGACTAAAAACTGACTTGTTTCTCCCCAGAGAAACAGACAGCTTCTCTCGAGTCTTCTGACACTTTGACAAAGTGGCAGGGGTGGGAGGGGGAACCTGCTTTGCACTGTCATCCCTGAAGGGTGGAACCCAAAGCCACCAGCAAATCTAGCTGCACAGAAATCTTTTTAAAGGGCACCCTGATCTCAAATTGAATTTAAAGACCACCCCCATCCCCACAACCAATCATTGCCAGCATTAGGGCATTAAAGCTCCCATTCCCCATCACCTCCACAGTGCAGGCAGCCCCCTCACTCCCACCATTGCCAGTCTCTCCCCACCCCCAATATAATGGGAAGCCCACAATGGGGCTCCCTTTAGCCCTCATCTCTGGCTGTGCCAACTTGGAGGGCTATGCAGGGCAAGGGGGTTCATGAAGGGGTTGCATGTCCAGGATCACAAAAGGGGACCCATTGGGAGGCCCCCATGCCAGTGATTAGCATCAGGAAGGGAGTAGGGAAATATGCTCCTCCCAGAAAGAGCACATAGTCTTTTTGGGATAGGGATGAGCTAAGTGTGCGACAATTATGGTCCAGTCCATGCTGGGGAGACCAGCCACAGGTCATTCCAAATAATTTTTTGGGGAAATTCCATCCTGTAAAAGTTAAGTGCTATATGTTGCATGTGGATCATTCCAGAAGCAATAGCATCATGCAACTCAAGTATGAAATAGCACCACAATGAACTGTGCCACTGTGGTTAGCACTGCTACCTCACACCGCCAGGGACCTGGGTTCAAATCCCAGCTTGGGTCACTGTCTGCATGGATTTCTTCCAGGTGCTCTAGTTTCCCTCCACCACAATCTGAAAGTTAGGTGCATTGGCCATGATAAATTCTCCTTCAGCGTACCTGAACAGGCAGACTGTGGTAACTAGGGGCTTGTCACAGTAACTTCATTGTAATGTTAATGTAAGTCTACTTGTGACACCTATTAAATGGGTGGGTTTGTGGTTGGTGCAGACTCAATGGGCCAAATGGCCTCCTCAGCACTGTAGGGATTCTTTTTCTAAGGGCTTTTCAGTGCACTCATCACAGGTCACATTTCAAGAAACCACAAGTGGCAGCTTGGGATTAGAAATCAGTTCTTGTAGAAGTGCCAGACTTTGCCATTAATGGGTGTTAATGGATATGCCTCAATAGTGATGCAGTATAGCACAGCCCTGCATTTCAATTAGCCTGGAGAATTGCACTACAGTGAAGCTTCATAACTCTAATTGGGAAATGGCTAAAATGTCATAGCTCAGGGCACTGCCAAAGATCAAAAGAGGTAAAGGGATGGTGGAGTATATAAGACATAGGAGCAGAATTAGGCCATTTGGCCCATTGAGTCTGCTCCACCATTCAATCATGGCTGATATGATTCTCATCCCCATTCTTCCTGTAACCCTTGATGCCCTTATTGATCAAGAACCTGTCTTAAAGACACTCAATGAACTGGCCTCCACAGCCCTCTGAGGCAATGAGTTCCACAGCTTCACCTCTAGCTGAAGAAATTCCTCCTCATCTCAGCTTTAAAAGAGCATCCCTTCACTTTGAGTTGTGCCCTCCAGTTCTAATCTCTCCCACTTGTGGAAACATCCTCTCCATCCAAGCCTCTTGGTATTTGGTAAGTTTCAACTGGACCCCCTCCTCATCCTTCTAAACTCCATCACAGACTTCCTCAAATGACAAACCCTTCATTCCCAGGATCATTCTCATGAACAAGCAGGTGTGATTTAAAACATGCTGAGTCTGGGTTTTAAAAATCCACCGTTTGCAGGAGAAATTAAGGAGATAATAAGCGGTGCAGATTTAGGATGCAGAGAAGGAATATAACAGTGATACCTTCTCTCAGTATGGCAAGGAGGAAGACTTAGGGTATTCTAAAGCAACAAGAAAAGTTATTGCATATTGATAATATGGAGACAATTAGGGAAGTTGCAAAGCTTTCGACTCCAACATTTTTTTTGGTTATCTTGTCTGGGAAATATAAGAGGGGTCAATAACCAGGGGGCATAGATTTAAGGTAAGGGGCAGAAGATAGACAGGATTTGAGAGAAAACAGCCTTTTTCACCCAGAGGGTGGTGGGATCTAGAATGCACTGCCTGAATGGGTGGTAGAGGCAGGAACCCTCAACATTTAGCATTTGTAACACCAGGGTTATGGACCAAGTGCTGGAAAATGGGATTAGAGTAGAGTAGATGGGTGTAATAACTCCAGAAATCAACTGTAAAGGAACAGTGCTTTGTTGTACAAAATAATGCTAAACTACAAGCTTGTGATGAATGCAAACAGGTCCCAACCTGGACAATAAAATAATGGACCCACTTAGGGGCCTACTTTATAAAAGGACTCAGTATACCAGTTGAACCTGGTATATTGCCAGAGAGCTGGTACTTGGAGTTGCATGGGGGAATCACTGATCTCCCCATACGAGTCCTGGGGTTATCACAATAGGTGCTTGATGGCCAGTGCCAACATGGGCTGAAGGGCCACTTTTGGTGCAGTAAAGCCCTATGACTTTATGACTAAGGAAACATCTCCAGTATAGAGTTAGTACCAAAACCTTGGGTGGTCTTGAGCTTTAATGAAATTGGAGAGCTGCTGAAACAGGGAGAAATAGCTTGGCCCAAAAGAGGGTAGGAAGCTTCCTGAGGCAGCTTTCCAAATTGGAGCTACTTTCGATTTCAGCAAAACTAGAGATGAAGACTTGAGATGAACGTAGAACCATGAACTGTAAAGGGTGGCCACCCTTGTTTGAATTACAGGAGAGATGGGTGAACTGGACTGAAAGCGAACAATATCTTATCCCACCAGTGATGGGCTTGAAGGAGCTGAAGTAGTAAGGGACCATTTGCATTGTGTGAGGAACAATGGTTGCAATATCTAAGAAATCTTTACTCAAGTTTATAATAGAGCCTCACTGGAGTTTGACATTGCATTCTTGCTCTGCAGCTCGCAATTATTGGTATTGTTAAGGTCAGGCGGAGGGATTATAATTCTTGTGAACCATTTTCCAAGCACTCACCAACTATTCAATGAGAATACTGTGTTTATTATTCATGCAAGCCACAATGTTCAACTGGATTGCATAATCAGGTGGCACATCTGTTCTGGAGTGCAATGTTGCAGAATATGCAGTGTAATATTTCTGCATGTCTGACAGTGCAGGGATAATATTTTACGTTCTATAAACAGGTCCATCTACTTTGGCTGACAGAGCACAGAAAGTAGTGTGAAAAAGTCACTGTTGGTGACAAATACAAGCATACCAGACACTCACTTGTGACGAGACAATTAACAGCCTTAAATGGGTATGGAAGGATTGTTTTATGAGGTGGGGCACTGGAGTTTAGAAGAATGAGAGGTGACCTTATTGGGACAGTGGGCTTGTGGTTTTACGGCCTTGCTTGTCCCAAAGCAGTAAAATCTGCCCAAGGTCAATAGACTTTTCCATGGTCTGTCCCTCACCCACTCCGATTCCCATGGCAGGTGGGGCAGTAGAATTCCAGCTCTCTTATTCAGAGCTGGACAGGGTAGATGCTGAGAAGTTGTTTTCTCTTAGAGAATCTGCGATCAAAATGACAAGCTCAGCTAAGAGGTCGCCCATTTAAGACAGACGAGGAGGAATTTCTTCTCAGGAGGAAAGTGAATCTGTGGAATTCTTTACCGCAGAGGGTTGTAGAGGTTGGGTCATTAAGTCTGTTCAAGGCTGAGTTGGACAGATTTTTTTTTAAATCGATAAGGGAAGGAAGAGTTACAGGGATAAGGTGGGAAAATGGAGTTGAGGATTATCACATCAGATCAGCCATCATCTCATTGAATGGTGCAGCAGATCCAATGGGCCAAATGGCTTACTTCTGCTCCTAACCTCTCACGTTTTAAGAGAGAAAATTTGCAGTTGAATAGTACCTTTAACGTAACTAAACATTTCCAGGCTTTTCACGGAAGCGTTATCAAATATAATTTGACTCCCAGCCACATATGGAGACATCAGGGACAACTGATCAAAGCTTGGTCAAAGAAGTCAGGTTCTAAAGGAAATTTTAAAAGTTCATTTATTAGTGTCACAAGTAGGCTTATATTAACATTGCAATGAAATTACTGAAAATCCCCTAATCACTGCACTCTGGCACCTGTTTGGGTACACTGAGGAAGAATTTAGCACGGCCAGTGCATTTAACCAGCACGCCTTTCGGACTGTGGGAGGAAAGCAGAGCACCCAGAGGAAATCCATGCAGACATGGGGAGAAAGTGCAGAGTCTGCACAGATAGTGACCCAAGTCAGGAATTGAACCCAGGTCCCTGGCACTGAGGCAGTAGTGCAAATCACTGTGCCTTCTCTGGAGGAGGCAAGGGGAAGGGGTGCGGGGAAATATCTGGGCAGCAGATATTTGAATGAAGTCGAGTTTACGGAGTGAGTGAAGGTACTAAACACACGGCCCAATAAAAAGTACAATGGGAAAATGAGATTTCAATCTGGTGAAAGAGACACCATTCTTAAAAAGTGAAACTCCTGAATACAAATTTATTCAGTTAATTCTCCACCTTGGGTAAGGGACAAGTTACTGGGAACTTGGTGAGAGTTTGAAACGAAACAAAAGAGTTGCCTGTGGGGTGAATTTGAGTGCCAACTTAAAAAGAAAAAAATCAAGATCATAAGATATAGGAGCAGAATTAGGCCATTTGGCCCATTGAATCTGCTCTGCCATTTGGTCACAGCTGATAAGTTTCTCAACCCCATTCTCCCACCTTTTCCCATAACCTTTGATCCACTTACCAAAAACCTATTATTGGTCTACCACCCACCAATCCAACTGTGATGATAGGCAGTGGTGCTAACCACCATGCTGCCCAAACAGTACCAGGGAACCAGGTTCAATTCCTGGCTTGAGTCACTGCAGAGTTTGTATGTTCTGTGTCTGTATGGGTTTCCTCCACAGTCCAAAGATGCGTGGGTTAGGTGCATTGGCTGTGGTAAGTTGACCACCAGTGTCAGGGGCACCAGCTAGGGTAAATGCATGGGATTGTAGGGATAGGACCTGGGTGGAATTGTGGTTTGTGCAGACTAGATGGGACGAATGGCCTCCTTCTGCACTGGAGGAGGCTACAATTCCATCCTTCATCAATCCAGCCAAGCCATTAACCCATTCAGAGCCTCAGGAGGTATTCTGGACTGATTGCAAGTTAATATCAGCAGCAACAATTTCACTATATCCTGGGTGATTATCCATGGTAATGAGTAGCTTTCTCAGAAGCTGATGTAGCCATGGTTGGTATAAACTCTGCATGTCCAAACAAAAGAGGAATAGACGGAGATGGAATTGTTGGAGGTTATTATAAAACACTGAAGGCAGGACTCTACAATGCGATAGTCAAGTGTGCATTCATGCCAAACTATTCCTAATGTGCTCACTCCAAATTCAGTCTCAGCAAAACCAACAAGAGCAGGTAATGAGTGGCAAAGAGCAAAATAAATAATTTAGCAGGTGAGAGTCAATACAAAGCACTCCAAGTTCCTAAACAGAAAATTGCATTGTTCAAATTCACTTGAGTGTCAGGCGTGGCTCAAGTTAGCATCACTTCATAGAATCCCGACAGTGCAGAAGGCCATTTGACCCATCAAGTCTGCAGCAACTCTCCAATGGCATCCCACTTAATCCCTCCTCTCTCCACTATCCCCATAACCCCATGCATTTATCCCACTAATCCCCTGAACCAACACATTTTGGGACAATAAGGGGCAATTTAGCATGGCCAATCCACCTAAATGGCACATCTTTGTCTAGTGGGAGGAAACCTGAGCACCCATAGAACCCCTCCAGTGCTGAAGGAGGCCATTAAGTCCATCAAGTCTGCAATGAGAGCATTTACCCAGGCCCACCCCCAACCTCACCTTACCCACCCTGTAACTGTAGCCAATCCATCTAACCCACACATCTTTTGGCACTAAGGGCAATTTACTAAAGTTAATCCACTAACCTGCACATCTTTAGAGGGGGGAAAAAGAGGATTATTAAAAAATGAATCCTTTCCCAAATAACCTCAAGCCTTCACTATATTAAACTCCAGAATGCTCAATTAACCAAAGCTGCAAATGAGATTTCACTTAATCCCACTAAAAATGTAGCCAAACAACACATTGGTAAAAATTTTGCTTCTGTACTGTACTTCCTTCTCACAAATCTTGCTACAAGCTGTCACAATTCTGGCTTATATCGTTTCCCATTGTAAACTGCCATGTCAACATTCCATGTTCAATTTGGCACTGCTGGCTGTCACATGCTAATTGCAAGTTCCTGCCACTAGGTGATCCTATGGAGGAAGTTCCTGAAGACACACACACACACACACACACACAAAATTACTATCTCAGTCTCAATAGCCCTGGTTACCATTACACCAGTTTACTGCTACAGACATTTGATGCTTAACTCTGACAAATATTGTTAGGGTAACTTGCCAGTGGAAGCATGAGGGAAGAACAGTGAAATACAGAGCAGTTCACAGCCTCACTTATCACAGTCAAAGTCTCACCTGAGATCAACAGACCTTTCCATCGTACACCCTTCTCATGCCTTGATTTCCATGGCAGGAGGGGTGGTAAAATTCCAGCACAGTTTATTCCATAAGTAGGGGTAGCCTGATAGTTTATTTCTGTCACAAAAGTAGGCTTACATTAACACTGCAATGAAGTAACTGAAAATCCTCTAGTCGCCACATTCTGGCACCTGTTCAGGTACTCTGAGGGAGAATTTAGTATGGCCAATGCACCTAACCAGCATGTCTTTTTGGACTCTAGGATGAAACCAGAGCACCCACAGGAAGCCGACGCAGACATGGGGAGAATGTGCAGAATCTGCAAACAGTGACCCAGTTGGGAATCAAACCTGGGTCCTTGGCGCTGTGAGGCAGGAGAACAAATGTAGAGTTAATGCCACCAGTGGGGATAAGAAAAGACAGAAGGTACTGCCACATATTTTGCTTGTGGAGTGAAAGTTGAGAAGACTTAGAAATAAATAATGAATAAAAATACAGATTTAGTCAGCTGGACTGATGGAGTCAGACATCATTCAATATGGTACTTATCACTGCAGAACAGGAAGATCCTGTTTGAGGGTATTTTTCAGACAAACCAAGTAAACAAACTCAAATTACATTTGGACAAAGAAAAAGGGGGCAGCTCCCCAAAAGGAGGGGGAATGGCCCAAATAGAAACAAAGAGTACAAAGGAAACTTAAGACACGTCAAATCAAAATGTGATTGTCGGGGTCTATAAGGCACCTCAGCCCCTGCGGTGCCCAATGGGCACGGAAGGCTTCGACTGTGCCTGCGGACACCACGTGCTCCCTCTCCAGGGACACCTGGCCGCGAACATAGCCGCGGTAGATCCTGTTTTGAGGCCACATTGATAGTCAAGTTAGCCGAAACTCAGTTAAAGCAACACTTCAGAGTCAGGAATGGGTTAATAGATCACCCAATTAACTCCTAATTTGATGTCAATTACTCAATAGAAGTCACTGATATATAAAGGGGCTACAGGTGATACTCTTCGCTGGAGAATTGTGTGGGGAGTTGGATCAAAGAAATAACAGGTATTTTACAAAGCAGCAGAACTTGTCTCCTTTACAGCAATCGAGAAGCTCAAACATCCAGAACTAGATTATAAAGTAAGGCAAAGATTCAGACTTCTGTATGGAACAATATGCACATACAGAGATAGAGTGTGAGTGAGATGGGGTACCACCATGATGCTGACCACACTTGATTAGCAGGCAAACACTTCCCATCTCAGCTATAAAGAATGGTCACTTGGGAACAAGGTACTGGAGGTTGGTCTGGCACCCATGAATCCATATGCTGGTTAGTTCCTTAAGGAGGAGCTGGGGGGATGGGGTGAGCTGGTAACTGCTTGGTTTCATTAGAGGCTACAACACACTTATTCTCTCCTCTCCAGTTGAATAAATAAAAAAGGATTTGTTTCTACTGACAGGAGGGTTGATAACCAGAGGAAACAAACTGAAGATAATTGGTGAAAAGAACCTGAGGGGAAAATGTTTTTTTTTAAACATGACAAGATTTGGAAGGAACTAGGAACAAAGGAACAGTCAGCCATTCAGCCCATTGAGCCTATTCTGTCATTTAATGAGATCATGGCTGATCTGTGGCCTAACTCCATATACCTGCCTTGGCTCATATCGCTTAATACCTTTGCTTAACAAAAATTTATCCATCTCTGATTTAAAGATGGAATTGATCTGGCATTGACTGCTGTTTATGGAAGAGTTTTCCAAACATCTACCAACCTTTGTGTAGAAGTGCTTCCTAACATCTCTCCTGAATGGTTTGGCCCTAATTTTTATACTATGTCCCTTAGTTTTAGGATTCCAACTAGTGGAAATAGCTTACTTTTATCTACCTTGTCTTTTCCTGTTAGTATCTTGAAGACTTTGATCAGATCACCCTTGAACTCAATTATAGAAACAATGGGTCTAATTTTTATAATCTCTTATAAAGCAACTGAAGTCTACAGGCCAGAATTTTCCCATCCTGCCTGCCATGGGCATCATAGCAGGCAAGAAACAGACCATGCAAAGGTCCATGGACTGCAGGTGGGATTTTTAATCTTGGGAGTGAGAGAGCAACCAGAAAATCCCATACTTGGTATCTGTCTTGTAAACTGATACTGCGTTCCCTCCAAGGCCAATATATCCTTCAAGGTGTAGTGCCAAGATCTGCTCACAGTGACTCCAACTGGAGTCTAACCAGGGTTTTGTATAGCTACAGCATAATTCCTGAGTCCTTGTACTCCAATCTAAATATAAAGGCCAGCATTCCATTAGCCTCTGGATTATTTTTTGTACTTGTGACATTTTAAAGGTCTGTGCACCTGAAATCCCCGAGTCTTCTTGGAATTCCATTGTATTTAACTTCATACCATCTACAAAATACCCCGTCTAACCTTCAGTCCAAAATGAATAATCTCACACTTGCTAAGATCATCTCCTGCAGTTTTGCCCATTCACCAAATCAATATTGCTTTGTCATTCTACACCGTCCGCAATACCACCCAATTGTGTCATCAGCAAATGTAGGTATGAATTTCTATGCCATCATCCAAGCTGTTAATAAATGAATTGAGACAATACAGATCCCACCAATTTGAGTACCTACCTCCTATTGCCTACCACATAACCAATTTCCCCACCAGATTAGTCATTTGCCCTCAATTCCATGGGCTTCTACCTCCATTAACAGTCTCTTATGTGGAACTTTATCAAAAGCCTTCCAGAAGTCCATATAAACAACAGCCATAGGTTTCCCCTGTCCACCGCCTTTGTCATCTTCTCAAAAAAGGAGTCTTAGTCATGAATCCATGCTGGCTTTCTCCGATTAACTGAAACTTTGCAAGGTGTTCAGTTACTCTACTCTTGGTTAGAGACTCCAACAGTTTCACCATCATATGTTAGGCTAACTGGTAATTCCCTGGGCATCCTCTTTTGCCCTTCTTAAAAAGCAGAGCCATGAGCAATTTTCCAATCCGGGGGATATCTCCTGAATCTAGAGAACTCAAAGGTTTAGTCAGGGCACATCTACAATGTGCTTCATTACTGCCTTTATCACCCTCAGATGGAGAACATCAGGGGATTTGTCACTTCAGCTTCATTATTTTCCTTATTAATTGATGTCTTACTTGTATTGAGTCTGTCCCAGATCCAAGACTAATTTCCTTGACTTCTGACAAGCAATCCCCTTTTCTGCTGTAAATACCAAGGCAAAGTAAATAATGTCATTGTCCCATAGTCATTAAGAATATCCCCACTTGCAGTCTTTAGTGGGCCAACATTGCTCTGGACCTCTTTCCCTTTAATTAACTGCAATAAAGTCTTTGGAGGCAAATGACCCTTCACCAAAAGCCCTTTATTTACAATTCCAACAGCAGTACAGAGTGTTATCATTTGCAATCTACCTTTGGGAGTGCCAGAGGAACTAACACTCCCAAATCAAAGAAAAGATTCCCTCACTGGCCCATCAATTGGCTCAGTCATGGAGGTTTACAGCATGGAAAAGGCCCTTCAGCCCAACTTATCTATGCCACTTTTTTTTTTAAAACAAAGCCTCTAAACTAGTCCCAATTGCCCACATCCCTCCATATGGATTGTACCCATTTAACTATCTAAATGCTTTTTAAAAGACAATTGTACCCACCTCTATTGCTACCTCTGGGAGCTTTTTCCAGACACTCACCACCCTTGAGAAAAAGATTGTCCTTTGGATACTTCTGTATCTCTCCCCTCTCACCTTAAACCTATGCCCTCTAGTTTCAGACTCCCCTACCTTTGGGGGAAATATATTGACTACACCCCTCATTATTTTTATAGACCCCTCAGCCTCCTATGCCCCAAAGAAAAAAGTCCCAGTCTATTCAGCCTCTCCTTATAACTCAATCCATCAAGTCCCAGTAGCATCCTAGTAAATATTTTCTGCACTTTCTGGTTTAATAATATCCTTTCTATAACAGGGTGATCAGAACTGTACACACTATTCAAAGTGTGGCCTTACCAAGGTCTTGTACAACTTCAACAAGACATTCCAACTCCTGTATTCAATGTTCTGACCAATGAAACCAAGTGTGCAGAATGCCTTCTTCACCACTGTCCACCTGTGACTCCACTTTCAAGCAGCTATGAACATGTATCCCTAGATCTGTTTTGTAACTCTCCCTAATGCCCTACCATTAAGTCCTACCAGGTTCAATCTACCAAAATGCATCACCTTGCATTTGTCTAAATGAAACTCCATCTGCCATTCGTCAGCCCACTGGCCCAATTGATCAAGATCCCGTTGCAATTGGAGATAACGTTCTTCCCTATCCACTATGCCACCAATCTTGGTGTCATCTGCAAACTTATTAATCATGCCCCCTATATTCCCATCCAATAGGACTCCTCAATAAAGGGAATTCATGTTCCAAAAGGCCAACCTCAATGGCCTGATTGAAGTCATACAGTAACTATAACTGTTCTTATTGATTGTGATGTCCCTTGCAAGTCTCCTTTCCAAATCCCTTTTAGTAGCTCTTATAAATCACCTTGTGGACCTTTGCTGGTCTTTGTATCTTCCCCATTTGGCAGAGGTGGTGATGGCCTAATGGCATTATCACAAAAACCATTAATCCAGAAAGTCACCTAACGTTTTGGTGAACTGGGTTCAAAATTGCACCATTGCAAATGGTGGAATTTGAATTCAATAAAAAAAATCTGGAATTAAGAATCTACTGATGATCCTGAAACCATTGTCAGAAAAACCTATCTGGTTCACTAATGTCCTTTAGGGAAGGAAATCTGTTGCCCTTACCTGTCCAACATGTGACTCCAGATCCACAGCAACGTGGTTGACTCTCAACTGCCTGCCAGCAACTAAGGAAGGGCAATAAATGCTGGCCTAGCCAGCAATGGCCATTTCCCACAAATAAATTAAAGAAAATGCTGTTTATTTTTGCATTTTTATCAGCCCTTTTAGTTTAATGCTGTCCTTTTTCTGTTTAGCTGTCCATGGCTGTCTTTTCCACCCCCCCCCCCCATGGAGGAGTTTTTCTTCTCAGGGGGTATAAACTGCTTTTGTACCATGTTAAAGTGTTTCTTTAAATACCTTCCACTGTGCTTCAGTCTAAAAGGTGATGGAATAGCAGCTTTCGGAAGGGAATTGGACAGATTCTTGGGAAGAAAACAACTGCAAGATTGTAGGGAAAGAAGTAGTGGGGTGGGATTAATGGGATAACTCTTTCAAAGGGCTAGCATGGGGACAATGGGCTGAGTGGCTGCTTCCTGTGCTGAGATAATTACCCAGCCCTGATTTTTTTTTTTAAACCCTGATCAATCTGTGAAGCTTGTACATCTCTGCTATGCAGAGGGAAAGGCTCCAATTTATCGTACACCAGTGCACAGCAAAATAAACAACTCCAATTCTTAACTCCACACAGCTGGGCAGCAATAATCCTTCCATGCGTTCAGTCACTGCTGCTAACGTTCAACTGTTGAATTATACTAGTGTCAGGTTCCTTCACCCCAAAGAGGTCTCATCGAATCACCCACTGTACAATTGCAGTGTCACCCATGCAGAGATTTATCATTCTTGTGTATCGTGCAAAAAAAATACATTGCACCAAGTTTCCTAAAGATTCATTTGTATGCATGCACATCTCACAGCACATTTACCACCGCCAGTTTCTATGCAAAGAAATAACACTCAGTAGGAAATAATTACATTGAGGATCATTGTAATCAGTTGAGTTGCACACTTGCTGCTGTGACTATATCTGAAGAATAAATTTCTGAAGGCGGTGGCTCTTGCCTGGGCATTAGTCGCACAGGCAATGGGGTCCCTCCAGTACCTCAATTCAAGGAGTCATGCACTCCGCTCGTGGGTGGCACACCAGTTTGCACTGCTGCCTCACAGCACCAGGGACCTGGCTTTGATTCCTGGCTTGGGTCACTGTGTGGAGTTTGCATATTTTTCCTATATCTGCATGGGTTTCCTCTGGGTACCCCAGTTTCTCCCTTAGTCCAAAGATGTGCCGGTTAAGTAGATTGGCCATGCTAAATTTCAGCTTAAAAATCAGAGGGACTAGCTAGGATAAATGCATGGGGTTATGGAGATAGGGTCTAGGTGGCAGCAGACCCGATGGGCCAAATGGCCTGCTTCTGCTCTGTAGGATTCTCTGATTCTTGAGAGAAGACTGAATGTTGGTGGGCTAGGTGTCTCTGCTGAAGGCAGTGCAGCCAGGCCTGGAGAATAGTACACATATCCCCCCCACTGCTGCTGACAGACATCAATCATGTCCTTGTTCATCCATGAACTGAGCCCACTGTAGCTTCCCCATGGTCAGGCCCAACTGAGATCAGCTAACCTAGGCACCAGCCAAGGATGGAATCAAGGCCATTCATGGTTGTATACCAACTGAAACTAGCACACACAGACGTATATGCAAAAATCCAGTAGCTTCTTACTAATGTGGAGCTGGTAAAAGTGATGTAAAGCTGCACATTTATTTTTACATGTCGCTCAATGACAGGGAGTATTTGTCAAAGCAGTGGGTGAAATAATGCCTTTAGCCAAATGGATTCCATGTGCGCTGGCAAACATTCAAACCAATAAATAACAAGAAATACTCACTCCCAAGACAAACGCAAGGTAAATACAAACACTCTTTGGGATGTGTGCACGTATAGCCAGGCTGTGGGACTAAGTCAAAGAGCCCTTTCAAAGGAGCCAGCACCAGCAAGGTGGGCTGAATGGCCTCATTCAGCATCGCACCATGCTGTGATTCATGTTATGATGATTAAATGCGCTGCTCAAGACAATCACATTCCGACGCCGACCAGCAAGGGAAATATTAAAAATGTAAGAGAACCTCACCCTGAAGTCAATTCCCACCGTGGAAATAAAGCTTCCCGCTAAGAAAGCTCCATCTTTAAAACGCACCAGTAAACAGGTTTTCCCCACTCCGGAGTCTCCAACTAACATTACCTAGGGTGAAACAATAAAAGCTGTTAGTAAGACAAGCAAGGACCACACAAATCAGTGACAGCCGTTTAATGCTTTGTTAAAGGTTGTGCCCACTTTTGTGGGATGTTCACCTCAGTAACTCTCAGCTTGAAACCCATCGACTAATCCGAGTACTGAACCAAACCAGATTGTTTGTGACTCTTTTCATGATGCATCACAGATAAGCCAAATGTCCCCTTCCACCTATTGCTTCAATTTTACAGCATGGAAACAGGCCACTTGGCCCAACTGCTTTGTTCTAGCCTTTCCCCCACCCCACCCCATCCTATTTCATTTGACCCCCATCACAGGGTGGAAGAAGTTACAATATTGGCACCCAGTTTGTAAGATGATCTGAATCTTAGCCTGGCATCGACAGATATCCCAGGCTGTGCAGCAAGCAAGATTAGTTCATTGCACAATCCAGGTTAGTACTGTTGCCCTCACAGCCCCAGGGGCTGGATTTCGATTCCAGCCTTGGATGACTGAAGTTTGCACATTCTCCCCGTTTCTTTGTGGGTTTCCTCTTGGTGCTCCAGTTTCCTCCCACACCCCAAAAAAAGTGTGTAGGTAAGCTGGATCAGTCATGTTCTATTGCCCCTTAGTGTCCAAAAATGTGTAGGTTAGGTTTTTAGTTCTATTAGAATCACAAGTAGACTTACATTAACACTGCAATGAAGTTACTGCAAAAATCCCCTAGTCACCACACTCCAGCACCTGTTCAGGTACACTGAGGGAGAATTGAGCAAGGACAATGCACCTAACCAGCACATTGTTTTGACTGTCATAGGAAACCAGAGCACCTGGAAGAAACCCACAGACATGGGGAGAATGTGCAGACTCTGGACAGTGTCCCAAACTGGGAATCGAATCCAGGAGACTGGCACTGAGGTATTAATGCTAACCACTGTGCTATCTTGCTGCCCTAAGTGGACTGGCCATGGTAATGGCATGGGGATACAGGGATAGGGTGGGCCTAGTTAAAATGGAGAGTTGGTGCAGACATGGGCCAAATGGTCTCCTTCTGCACTATAGGGGATCCTATGGTTCTAAGGATTAAAGCCACCACTGCTTGCCTACTGTCCAGAGAGCCTTACAGGAAAATTCTGTGCATTGAGAGAATGGGTAACGGGGAGATCATGTTCAACAGTGGTGTCAAATGCTCAATATTCTCTGGTAGCACAGAAGGAGCAGGGACACTCAACCCATCAGTCAACTCAGTCAGCTCTGGGCCAAGATATTCCAAGCCCAAGTCCACTGGCCTGCTGTCTCCCCAGAGTACACAATTGTTACAGCGCAGGAGGCAGCCACTTGGTCCACCACATCTGCACCAGCTTGCCAACTGAGCATCATGAATTATGTCTACACATCTCCTATGTCTTCCCTTAGATGCTGGTTAACTACTGCAGAGCAATCCAGCAATGAGTAATTCATGAGCTCAGCAGGGGTGGGGGTGGGGGGCAGAAATATATGGTGGTTTAGGAAGTGTGGGGAGGGGGAGAAAATAAAAAAAATTTGGACTGCATAGTTAGATTAACAAGAGCAAAATTGTGCTTATTGATTACTAATTCTCTCTCAGTACAAGTGGGAAATGTAAATATCCAATTTTACGCAGTGATTAAGCTGTAAAGAACAAACCTCCGAGTATCTGAGATGGTAAGCGTGCCAAGTGCTACTGAGAGATCAGAGAATGAACGCTGAAAAAGGTGCCAGATTTCCCACTCCTGAATTTCTTTGTTTGCCTGGTGGGTGGAGGAGGAGATCAGGCTGAGATATGGCAGTGCCTGCGCCCCCCACACCATGGTCAAACAGCCTAGTTCCCAGCGCCGTGACAACATAGGCTGCTGCAACTCAAGACTCACCATCGCCCTTCTCAATGGCAATTAGGGATTGGCACAAAGATTGCCAGCACTGCCCACAGATCATGAATAAACTTTTCAAAAAAGGGCTGTTGCCTACCCTGGCTAATAGGAAATCTGGACATTTGGTGAATAAAATGTTCCAAGTGGGCCCTTAGCATTCACACTACTGAGTGGCTGCCTTGGCAAACAGGGCAGAGAGAAGCTTTAAGGAACAAAATCACATTGAAAGAATTTGGGTGATTGATGAGGCAGTTAAAGGGGACTTTTGCAAGTTTGGAAAAAGGAGGAACTAGTCTTCTGAAAACTGCTGCAGTGATTGAAGGAGCCTACAAAATAGTAATCAGACAAAGTAGCTTCAACTCCGGCAGCTCCTGGGATCATGCACATTCTGTAGCAAAGAGTGCACTGACTCACCCATTGGCCCCTTCATAACAATGAACTTTGAACTGTTCATTTTGGAAGGGAGAATGGGTAAGGAGAATAAGAGAGTATTATTTAAGTGGAGAAAAAAACTGCAGAAAGCTGCAACAAAGGGGCTTGGGGACACTTGTACATGAAACTCAGTAGCAGCAGATAATCAGGAAGGCTAATGGAATGTTGAGCTTTATTTCAAGAGGGTTGGAGTGTAAGAGTAGGGATGGCTGTACAAGGCACTGGTGAGACCACATCGGGGGTACTGTAAGCAGTTTTAGTTCCCTTATTGAGAGAAAGATGCTTCATTGGAAACAGTTGAGAAGGTTCACTGGGATGATCCCTGGTGTGGAGGAATTGTCTTTGAGGGAAGGTGAGACAGGTTGGGACTCCACTCATTGGAATTATGAGAGGTGATCTCATTGAAAGGTGTAGAATTCTTAAGGGGCTTGACAGGGTAAATGCTGAGGGGACATTTCCCCTCATGGGAGAGTCTAGGGCCAGAGAGCATTGTCTCAGAATAAAGGAGTGTCAATTTAATACTGAGATGAGGAGTTACTTACTCCCTCAGAGTCTGTGGAATTCCTTGTCACAGAACTGTCGGGGCAGAGTCCTTGGGCTGGATTTTATGACCTCACTAGTCCCAAAACCATAAAATCCCATCTGAGGCCATTGACCACCCCTCACCCACTGATTCCCATAGCAGGCAGGTTGGTAAAATTCCAGCCCTTGTGTATGTTCAAGGCTGAGACAGATAGATTTTTGGAATCAAGGTTAGGGGGAAAAGGGCAGGAAAGCAGATGTGAAGAATGTCAGATCAGCATGATACTATTGAATGGTATAGCAGGCTCAAGGGGCTGAATGGCCTACTCCTGTTCCTATATCTTACGCTTTGATCATCGAAACACCAAGATCAATGGTCAAGGGACAACTGTCCTGATCTCCCTATTCTCCCATTGGCCTGGGGTTGATGGCCCTGTTCTCCCATTGCCTGAAGTTCTGCAGTCCCCTTCTCCCCCTACTGAGGGGGACCTTCCTTGAGTTGGGCGCCTCCTCAACCTGCAGAGTTTGGGATCTCTTCCAAGTCTTCACCACAATATTACATGTCACTGTTTCACTGTGCTGTACACCATGACACTCTTAACTACTCATTCAAAACCTTTCAGCACAAGGATGAATGGGAAGACATGTTTATCATCACACGAGTCATCTGAAGAGTTAAAACTGACCCAGAGTGATGAAGAAAACTGGACACAAACACATACATGTGTAACATCCAATGAATAAACTGGGAGCAAAAAAGTTTCTCTGAAGCATTTCACCAGTACTGCATCATCATGGCATGAGGAACTCATTTTTACATCAAGAGCAATTAAACCAAGATTCCTGGTCAGCACAGTGACAGTGGTTAGCACTACTGCCTCACGGTGCTGGAGATCCAGGTTCGATTCCCAGCTTAGGTCACTGTCTGTGTGGCATCTGCACCTTCTCCCCTGTGTCTGCGCGAGTTTCTCCGGGTGCTCTGGTTTCCTCCCACATTCTGAAAGGCGTGCTGGTTAGGTGCATTGACCCAAGCAGGTGCTGGAGTGTGGCAACTAGGGGATTTTCACAATAACATCATTGTAATGTTAACACAAGCCTACTTGTGACACTAATAGCTAGTTTTCTCAAGAGGAAGTTTAGTTATCTAAACTGAATGGTACAAACGCAACTACCAGTTTCAAGCTCAGCTATGTTACTGTTTAATCCCACCTTCAACGTAAAGTTAAAAAGTTAAATTATTAGTCACAAGCAAGGCTTACATTAACACTGCAATGAAGTTACTGTGAAAATCCCCTAGTCGTCATGCTCTGGCATCTGTTCGGGTCAAAGCACCTAACCAGCACGTCTTTCAGAACGTGGGAGGAAACCCACAGAGATATGGGGAGAACGTGCAGACCCCACACAGAGTGACAAGCTAGGAATTGAACTCAGGTCCCAGATGTTGTAGGGCAGCAGTGCTAACCACTCTGCCACCATATTGCCCACCTCCCACCCCAGCCTTTCCCAGTTATGATATTATTATTTAAGTGCACAACCACCTCTCCCCTCCCAGATGCCAGTTCCAAGATTAACCCCTAAGGTACGACACTGTCGACAGTTTAAAAAGTGCACACTCAGCTTTTCACAGTGTGTATACGCTTTGCTTTCCAAAAAAAACACTCAGGATAACGTTTTCTGTTTACTTGGCACTGTGGGCACAACTTCTGGTAATGGATACCGCCAGATACTGCAAAAAGAAAGTATTTGCTTCGCATAAACTGGGACATTCTGCTTATCTCTTCTTCAACACATTGTCCCTTCGGAGAGTATTAGATGAACATTTGTGTGTCACTGCCTGAGATTAGACATAACACAGTACAGCCTCCATTGAGAGCACCTGAAAGGATTTGAGCACCGAATTAAGACGGGGTGGACTGTGGGACAAGCCTGTCCCTCAGACACCTACCTGAATGAGCCCTCCTTCTCTCTTCCCAAATTACTAATACTCATCTAAGAAACTTATCTTCTCAAAACTAGCATTATTTGGATGAATCAATCCCAGGCACCCTTTAACCCAAGTGAAGTCTGGTGTCACATCCAGTGGTTATTACATAACCTACACTGCTGATCCTTTTTTAGTTGCCATGAGTGGGGACTGGCAGCTTGCAACAAGGTTCAAAAATTGGAACAAAAGACATCAAAAAGCAGGAGGAGGAGGAAGAACATAGAGGCAATTTGATAAATGTTTTAAAAATTAAAAGATTGGCTGGGCTCTGGGGAAAAGGGGGAGGGGGTGTGCAGTAAGACTAAAATTCAATAGCTATTCCCCTCACTCCCAAAAGTGTTGGGCAAATGAGAAGGGCCAAATAGCCTCCCCTCGTATGCACAAAACAAAATGAATTGTGATCTGGCTTGGATTTAGCAATCATTTTGGGAGTGTGTATACAGGGGGGAAGTGGGGAGGGGCAAGTGATTATGTGTAGAGTGTGTGTAAGGGGAGGGTGATTATGTGTGGAGTGTGTGTAAGGGGTGGGAGGCTGACTGTGTGTGGAGAGTAAAGGGGGTAATTATGTGTGGGGTGTGTGTGTAAGGGGCTGACTATGTGGAGAATGTGTAAGGGGAAGTGGGTGATTGTGTGGACAGTGTCTTTGAGGATGGTAATTACATGCAGAGTGTAAGGGGGTAATTATGTATGGAGTGTGTGTAAGGGGCTGAGTGTGTAAAGGGAGGGGTGATTGTGTGGTGGAGTGTGTGTAAGGGGATGGGGACTGACTATGTGGAGAGTAAAGGGGGTAATTGTGTGTAGGGTGTGTGTAAGGGGCTGGGGGAAGCTGACTGTGTGTGGGGTGTGTGTGTGTGTAAGGGGCTGACTGTGTGTGGGGAGACCAGCTGCTTTGACAAGTCCTGGAGTGCTTCATCCAGCCCAGCCAGGAACACAAAAAAAAAAATCACGAATAAATAACAACAACTCATGCGAGGAATAAACAGTGGGGCCGAATGGCCTGCTGCCGTGCGTGGTAAAAATAGCAACCGTCCCTTTTGACAAAATATGTTTTTGCATCTCTGGCAATGCGGAGTGATAAATAAATACCTGCTGGCCACTTTCTGAATCCTGACTTGGAGGGAGACTTTAGTTAAAAATACAAAAAAAACAAGTACAATAGGGAGGGGGTGGTTAAAAATAAAAAATAACCCCCCTCCCACCAACAATATCTAGCCCACTAGCCACATTAAAGTCAGCCAGCCCCGAGAGAACCAACCTTAAAAGCTATATCATAGAACTCGCTGCTGTTGCTCAGAGAGGGTCTGCTGGGCAGAGTCACCCCGTTAATGGGAAGGTGGACCCCCGAGCTGCTTTTGCTCGCTGTCTCCTGCTCTTTCCCCTTGCCTGCTGTCAGGGTGTTGCTGGGCGACGTGTGACTTTTACCCTTCAGTGTCTTTTTCCTTGACATCTCGAACCAGGTCTTGCAGGTCCTTTAAAACAACAATTGGGAGGAGTTTTCTCCTTTTTCTTTTCCTCTCCTCTCTCTTATGTGTTGCTGGTTGCGATCTGGGCAGCAACTTTAAGCTGTTCGCTGTTCACCTGGCGGTGGGGATCATTGTATCCGCTGTCAGAACCGGGAAGCGCATCTCTCTCATCCCCCTCGCAGCCACTTTGCTCCGCTCTGAGCTGCCAGCTGTAGCCAGCCAGCCAGCCAGCCAGCCCGGATTGCTGCTGCTTCCTGCACGCTTTTACCCTGCCCCACAGGAGGGGAGGGGAGAGCAGGCACACCCACCTTAGGCCTGATTGACACCCCTGACAGCCAGTGGGCAGAGCCCCAGTCCCTTCTCCCTCCAATGGAAGCAGAGAGAAGGAGAAAGGGGGCTGGGATCCGAGGACGAAATGGACTGTAAACACCTTTTGGCTGTTTAACCCATTGTGGGTCCATCACAAATCACCAGCAACACCTCCTGGTATTAGGGTGGCACAGTGGTTAGCACTGCTGCCTCTCATCGCCAGGGACCCAAATTCAGTTTCCAGCTTGGGTCACTGTGTGTGTGGAGTTTGCACATTCTCCCCGTGTCTGCGTGGGTTTCCTCCAGGTGCTCTGGTTTCCTCCCACAATCTGAAAGAGGAGCAGGTTAGGTGCATTGGCCATGCTAAATTCACCCTCAATGTACCTGAACAGGTGCCAGTGTGGCGATGCAGGGATTTTCACTGTAACTTAATTACAGTGTTAATGTAAGCCTACGTGTGACACTAATAAATAAACTTTTATTTCTCTGCAACCCCCTTCACCCCCCCCCCCCCCCAAAACTACCATTAACCCATTGTGGGCCTGTCACAGTTCAGACAAAGCATACTATTCATAGAGGAGAAGGGAAGGAGAGGGTGCAGGGTGCAGTGTTACTGGAGCACCCGAAGGAAACCAACATAGGCACAGGGAGAACATGTAAACTCCACACAGACAGCAGCCCAAGCCAGGAATCGAACTTGTGACCTTCGCACTGAGAGGCTACAGTGCTAACCTTTGTACCACCGGGCCGCAACATGTATTGGGATGCAGTGAAAAGTATCGTTTCTTGCGCTATACAGACAAAGCATACCGTTCATAAAGTACATAGGGGAGAAGAAAAGGAGAGGGTGCAGAATATAGTGTTAAATTCATAGCCGGGGTGCAGAAAAAGATCAACTTAATATAAGGTATAAATTCAGTATGAGGTAATTTATTCAAAAGTCTAATGGCAACAGGGAAGAAGCTGTTCTTGAGTTGGTTGGTAAGTGATCTCAGACTTCTGTGTCTTTTCTCTGACTAGAGAAGGTGGAAAAGAGAATGTCCGGGGTGCGTGGTGTCCTTAATTATGCTGGCTACTTTCCCAAGGCAGCGGAAAGTGTGGACCAAGTTAATGGATGGGAGGCTGGTTTGTGTGATTGATTGGGCTACATTCACGACCTTTTGTAGTTTCTCGCAGTCTTGGACAGAGCAGGAGCCATTCATAGAATCATAGAAACCCTACAGTGCAGAAAGAGGCCATTTGGCCCATCGAGTCTACACCGACCACAATCCCATCCAAGCCCTAACCCCATATCCCTGCATATTTACCCACTAATCCCTAATACCAACGTGTTTCTGAGTCAATCACATACTTGGTGAAGTCTGGTCACTATGGTCACAGCCAATTCCCACACACCTGACAATGACCACATCACTTGTTTTATTGAAACATAAGCAGAAAATGCTGGCTTGGCAGCCACCTTTGGAGAGAGAAACAGAATAAATATGTGCTTGATGTCCAGCACAGGCGCGATGGGCCAAAGGGCCTCTTACTGTGCTGCACAACTCCACGTTTCAAGTCCATGTGACTCCTCTATAGCTGAAACATTAACTCTGTTTTTCGCTCCACAGGCGTTGCTAGACCTGCTGAGTTTTTCCAGCCTGTGTTGTTTTTAATTTCAGACTTCCAGCCTCCACGGTATTTCACTTTTATTACATCTGTTTTACTGATGTTGTTTGAGAGAGAAATATTAGCCGGGATGCTGTGAGTAATCAGTGGAGAACTCCCCTGCCCCAAGTAGCTGCCATCTAGAGAAGGTAGGCCTGAGGGGCCTCAGTTTAACATCTCAGGTAATGGGATGGCATCGTTGACAATGCAGCACCACCTCAGTACTGCAGGTGAGTATCAGGCTAGAACATTCGCTCATGATTCTGGCGTGGGTCTTGAACCCATAATCTGGTAACTCAGGAGTGAGAGCGTGACCCACTGAGATAAGTCAGACACCTGTTTATATGATCATTAGTACCTATTGACCCAACCTACTCGCCAACGCCTCTACTTTCTCAGAAGACTAAGGAAATTTGGCATGTCTGCTACAACTCTCACCAACTTCTACAGATGCACCATAGAAAGCATTCTTTCTAATTGTATCACAGCTTAGTATGGTTCCTACTCGGCCCAGGACTGCAAGAAACTATAAAAGGTCATGAATGTAACCCAATCCATCACGCAAACCAGCATCCCATCCATTGACTCTGTCTACACTTCCCACTGCCTTGGCAAAGTAGCCAGCATAATTAAGGACCCCACGCACCTCGGACACTCTCTCTTCCACCTTCTTCAGTCAGGAAAAAGATACAAAAATCTGAGGTCACGTACCAACCGACTCAAAAACAGTTTCTTCCCTGCTGCCATCAGACTTTTGAATGGACCTACCTTGCATTAAGTTGATCTTTCTCTACACCCGAGCTATGACTGTAGCACTACTTTCTGCACTCTCCCATTTCCTTCTCTATGAATGGTATAGCATGCAGTAAGCAATACTTTTCATTGTATACTAATACACGTGATAATAATAAATCAAATCAAATCAAATTGAGAGACACTCTGTGTACAATCATTGTTCCCTGTTTGAAAGAATGATACAGTCAAAAACAGGCTTGTATTCATTGCTTTCTCAGATACAACTTTTGTCCATGGTTACTTCAATTAATATGGATATCAGGGTTTCTGGTAAACATTTCTGTTTATTCTTTCATGGGTTGACAGCATCATTTGCAAGGCCAGACCATCACTAGTTGCTCTTGAATTGAGGGGAATTGAGAGTCAACCACAAATCTGTGGTTCTGGAGTCAAATGTACTCCAGGCCAGGTAAGGACGGCAGATTTCATTCACTAAAGGGCATCTGGCGAACCACAGAGTTTGATGAAAGCTGCCATAGCAACCATTACAGAGAGTAACTTCACGATTCCAGTTTAGCTTAAAGTTTTTTAAAAGTTTATTTATTAGTGTCACAAGTGGGCTTACATTAACACTGCAATGAAGTTACTGGGAAAATCCCGCAGTCACCACACTCCGGCACTTGTTAGCATACACTGTGGGAGAATTTAGCACAGACAATGCACCTAACCAGCACGGCTTTCGGATTGGGAGAGGGAAATGGAGCACCTGGAGGAAACCCACACAGACATGGGGAGAAGGTGCAGACTCCGCATAGACAGTGATGCAAGCTGAGAATCAAACCCGGGTCCCTGACGCTGTGAGGCAGCAGTGCTAATGACTGTGCCACCATGCTAACTGAATTTAAATTACTTAAGCTATTGTGGTAGGGTTTGAACCCATGTTGTCAGAGAATAAGCTTGAGTTACTGGACTAAACATGCAACCATCTTCCTCATATCCCCATGGTTTCCAGTGGTGTATAACAGCCAGAGACTGTTCTGGGTGCAAGAATCCAACATTCACTCTTGTCCACACCTGAAACCTCACACACTCCAGGTAGTGATTTGCTGATGAACTTCTTTATTTGAAACATGCAGTTATCATTAAAACAAGGAAGATGGTGGAGAGTGAGGTGTTATGTACACAAAGTCAATCAAAGTTCAGATCAAGAAGTTTTATTTGGAAATGCCATAGAGGCTAATACGTAACTTCCATTGCAAATAGTTTTGTTTTAAATAAATCAGATGTTTTCACTTCATAGCACAGGGTCAGGCCATTCGGCCTACCTTGCCCATGCTGGTGTTTATGCTCCATATAGGACAGGATTTTACAGCCTCACTCGCTCTGAAACCATAAAATCCTGCCTGAGGTCAACAGACCTTCCCATTGTCTGCCCTTGACCCGCTTTGATTCCCATGGTGGATGGGGCAGTAAAATTCCGGCCTTAGAGTTTATGCTGCTGAGATAGACAGATTTTTAATCAGTAAGGGAATTAGGGATTGTGGGGATACGGTGGGAAAATGGAATTAGATCAGATCAACCATGATCTCTTTGAATGGCTCGATGGGCCAAATGGCCTACTTCTCTTCCTATGTTTTATGGTCTTTAATGAGCTTCTTTTCTACCCCCCTTCACCTCATCTTGGCAATAAAGTTCTCTCCTTGTTTCTCCCTCATGCATTTATCTAGCATGTCCTTAAATGCATCTAGATTCCTGTTTAACAATGACGGTTATGGGGAGAGTGTGAGTAAAAGACATTGAAGCGTCCAATCAGCCATGATCGTATTGAATGGCGGAGCAGTCTCAACGGGCTGAATGGCCTACTCCTGCTCCTATGTACACAAGTAACAAGTTTCACATTCAGTTTTTGTATCCACTACGTTACCTAAAAAAAGCATGTGATTCTGAACATTTTTAATTAGACTGAAATTAGACTGGCTTTGTTATTTTAAAATTATCAGTGTTAAGATGTCTTGCTGGCAGACACTGGATGTGTGGTGGTCCCATTTAGGCAACTTTGGTTGCCATTAAATAAAGTTGCTACACTTGCATCACGATGATGTAAAGGGAAGAAACTGAGGATGCTGGAATCTGAAACAAAAACAGAAAATTGTTGGAGAATCTCAGCAGGTCCGACAGCATCTGTGGGGAGAGAACAGATGTCAGCTCTCTTCTCCCTCCACAATCGCTGTCACGCTTGCATCTCAATGGCTTGTCTTACTCTCACAATCCCACACCGACAGTGGCTGCACTTTGAAAGATCATTCGGGGTGCAGAGCCAACTCTGGATGTTTTGATGTGATAAGCAGCTGTATAAATGCAAATGTCATTATCCTGCATCCATAGAACAGGATGCTGCAGCCACAGCCAGCCAGGAACCCTGGGCTGGCATAGTGTAAAAACATTATTGTGAATGGCATGCCGTAAACTTCCAAACGCATACCCCGAAACAATCTCAATGCTGCAAGCACATTTCATGGCACATCTGCTGGTTGCAAGTTAATGACGTTGCATCCTCCCTGTTTATGATGTTTAAATTGCTTGATTAGGTTGCTGCTTTTGCAATCGCTCCCAGTTGTCCATTTTTACTGGATAATGGACACAGGCAGTCCAGCTTCCTGGCAATCAAATGAAGATGCCTGACAGATGTACAGCAACAGCCCTGGAACTATTAACCCTTCAGTGGCTGCATCAGTGCATGTCAGCAATATGGGAGGTCCTGATAGTTGGGTTTGCATTCACAATCTTCACTAGTTTCAAAATGGACTGAAGAAAACAGTGTGATTTCAATGCTCATTACACCTAATGTTACACTATAATATTAGATAATAATATTTCACATCATCAATGTGAAGCGTAAGCTTTATGTTGGTAGCTCCCAGTGCTGCCTGAATTCCTCCAGGTAGGTGTCAGCCATAACTCAGAGCGGTGCTGAGGGAGTGCCGCACTGCCAGAGGTAAGTTAACTTATTAGTCACAAGTAGGCTTACATTAACACTGCAATGAAGTTACTGTGAAAATCCCCTAGTCGCCACACTTCAGTTTCACTGAGGGAGAATTTAGCACAACCAATGCACCTAACCAGCACATCTTTCAGTCTGTGGGAGGAAACACACACTGACACAGGGAAAATGTGCTGATTCCACACGGACAGTGACCCAAGCAGGAAATCGAACCTGGGTCCGTGGCACTGTGAGTAAAGGAAAGCTTATTTATTAGTCACAAATCGATTTACATCGACACTGTAATGAAGTTACTGTGAAAATCCCCTTGTCGCCACACTCTGGTGACTGTTCTGGTACACTGAGGGAGAATTTATCACTGCTGATGCACCTAACCTGCACATCTTTTTGGACTGTGGGAGGAAACCAGAGCACCCAGAGGAAACCCACACATTCACGGAGAGAACGTGCAGACTCCGCACAGACAGTGATTCGAGCCGGGAATCGAACCCAGTTCCCTGGCGCTGTGAGGCAGCTGTGCTAACCACTGTGCCACTAAGCTATCCCCTGCTATCTTTCGGGTGAAACCAAGACTACTTGTTCTCTCAGATGGGCATATAAAACGCCATTTAGCAGATTTCGAAGAACAAGTTATAGGTCAGGCTTCTATTTATCCTCTGACCAATTTCACTATAGCAGATTATTTAGTCACCATCACATTTCTGTTTGCCCTGCATAAATTGGCTGTCCTGTTTCCTACAATGCAATAGATATTTTGGGATGTCATGAGAGTTGTGAAATGTAAGTTCTTTCTTTCATGTTGTTCTCTTCTATCAATAGCAATTGATGCAGAGGCAGTGGTCTAGTGGTATCATCGCAAGACTATTAACCCAGAAACTCAGCTAATGTTCTGGGGACCCAGGTTCGCATCCCGCCATGGCAGATGGTGGAATTTAAATTCAATAAAATAAAATCTGGAATTAAGAATTTACTGATGACGATGAAACCATTCTCAATTGTCAGAACACCCCGTCTGGTTCATTAATGTCCTTTATGGAAGGAAATCTGCGGTTCTTACCTGGTTTGGCCTGCATATTGCTCCAGAGCCATAGCAATGTGGTTGACTCTCAACTGCCCCCCTGAACAAGGGCAATTAGAGATGGGCAATAATTGCTCACCAGCCAGCGGCACCCATGACCCACAAATGAATAAAAAAAAGCTGACAGTCAGTTTACAGATGGCAAGTACATTGAGATTTGATTAGGAAAGAACTACAATTTGCATTTATGCAAATTTGCAATCTGCAAAGCAAAACATTCAAACACATGAGGGGGAGTGGTAGAAACATAGAAATTAGAAGCAGGAGTAGGCCATTTGGCCCTTTGAACTTGCTCCGCCATTCATTACGATCAAGGCTAATCAACAAGTTTAGTATCCCGATCCCATCTGCCCCCTATATCAGGAGACGTTTATGCGGGACAACCAATAACTTGGTCAAAGATCTAGGTTCTAAGTAGGGTCTGAAATGGTGAGAAGTGGGGTAGGGGAGGGGGTTGCTTATTCAGGACAGTGTCAGGCCCAGTCAGCTGAAGGCTCCAGCAGTCACTGGTTTGTGAAAGGGATGGGGGTCTCGGTATGCACAAGAGGCAATCATCAGCAGAAGAGGCCACTGGGGAGAGGGTGAGCTGTTGAAATGGAGAAGTTTGCAGGAATTGGTGTGGGACAAGACTATGGAGGCATTGCCTACAGCAACAATAAGTCTGGAATTGAATCTGGAACACTGCTGTGTTAGCTAATCACATGTGGGATAACTGCAGAATGCTATAACTGACTTTAATCTGAGATTCCTGATCCGATGGCTATCCAGTGACCCCTTGCTGCAATATGCCCATGTTTGAACTTGAGCCATCAGATGGGGAGGAAATTAAAAAGACAGATTCAATTTCACAGCACCAAAAATTGATATTTATCATTTTCATTTGTCTGTCTTTTGGTGTTGTAGAGACAATTTTCATGTCCAAAATTGATTATCTAGGAAAAGACTTAGTTATTTTAAACAGGTTAAAATCTCTGTTAAAAATAACAGAGTCAAATAAATTTGTCCATTTATATCAACAACACTAACAACTTGATTGGAAAATAAATCAGTAATTTAAAAATACATAAATAATTCGATAATGACTGCTAAATGATCTTAATGATCTTCATCAGAAGTTAAGATTGATTTGGAAATTTTCATCTTTCTTTTCAAACCCTTCCCTGGTCTTCTGATGGAATACTCCCCACTTGTCTGGATGAATGCAACTCCAACAATACTCAAACAGCTTGATACCATCCAGAACAAAAGCAGCCCCACTTGACTGGCACCACATCCACTCCCTCCAGCATTGACACTCAGTAGCAGCAGTATGCACTATCTACAAGACGCACTGCAGCAATTCACCAAAGATCCTTAGGCAGCACCTTCCAAACCCACACCATTTCCATCTAGAAGGACAAGGGCAGCAGATAAATGGGAACACCACCACCTGCAAGTGCCCCTCCAAGCCACTCACCATCCTGACCTGGAAATATATTGCCGTTCCTTCACAGTCGCTGGGTCAAAATCCTGGAAAGCCCTCCCTAATGGCATTGTGGGTCAACCCTCAGCACGTGGACTGCAGCGATTCAAGAAGGCAGCTCACCACCACCTTCTCAAGAGCAATTAGAGAGGGGCAATAAATGCTGGCCAGCCAGCGACACTTATGACCCACGAATGAAGAATAGAAAATCACCCTCTCCTTTTCTCCGTAACCTCCTCCAGCTCCACAAACCTCTACCTCTGTGCTTCTCCTATCCTGGCATCTGACAGATGCCCAATTTTTACCAACCCACCATTGCCTGCTATGCTTTTAACAGTTTAAGCCCAGGGCTCTGGAATTCATTAGAGCATAGGGGTCATATAAAAATAAAGGGGTAACTCATTTAAGACGGAGATTGGGAGAATTGTTTTCTCCCAAAGGGTCATGAGTCTCCAAACACAGAGGAAGCAGAATCTTTGAATATTATTAATGCAGAGCTAGACAGGTTCCAGATTAACAAGGGGGTTGAATGGTTATGAGGGGTAGGCAGGAATGTAGAGGTGAGGTTATAACCTGATCGGCCATTAAGTTGATCTTTCTCTGCACCCTAGCAATGACTTTCTGCACTCTCTCCTTTCCTTCCCTATGTACGGTATGCTTTGTCTGTATAGCACGCAAAAAAACAATACTTTTCACTGTATACTAATACCTGTGACAATAATAAATCAGATCAAATCTTACTGACTGATGGGGCAGGCTTGAGGAGTCGAGTGGACTACTCCTCCTCCTCATCATAGAATTATAGAATCCCTATAATGCAGAACGAGGCCATTTGGCCCATCGAGCCTACACTGACAACAATCCTACCCAGGGGCTATTCCTGTAATCCCAGTTATTTTGGGCCATTTAGTATGTCCCAAACACCTAACCTTCATAGCTTTGAATGTTCGTATGTACATTTGTATTCAAAATAGGAGCAAGAATATGTCGATTAGACCCTTTGGCTTACTGTGCCATTAATTAACTGTAAGATCATGGCTGATTCTGTACCTCCATTCCATTGTTCAGTCTTGCTCCCATATCCATTGATTCTCTCTTGAAGCCTTCCATCCTTCTTCTCGCCTCCTTAGAACAGTCATTAAAGCCTGCCTCCTCAACCAACCAGTCCTAATGTCCCCTGTTGTGACCAATTTTGTTTGATAACACAGACGTGAAGCGACTATGCAAAAGACCCTATGTAAATGCAGATTGTTGTTGCGATTGATCCAAATGCAATGGAATGATATCAGAGTTGGGATGGATCCTTATTCTGCCTAAGTGTAAGCTCAACTACTTCCCAGCCCCAGGGATTTCTGGATCCCCACACCCCCCTGCCCCTACAATGTTGAGTATCAATCTGAACAAGATATAACTGTGCATGTCTATGGAATCTATGTTGATGGGGACTGAGTACATTTAAGTTTTATTTTTAATATTCTCCAAAAATAAAAGAACATTGTTGGCTTGTGTTAGGTGAAGTTTACTGTAGGAGGACAAGTATACTTTATCCATAGATCTGAGAACACATCCAAAAACCCCACTTCTTCTGGAATCTCATTGACTTTTAGTGCGGGAAGTCAAGTTGTTTGTATTTGTATATTTTGTGGCGAACATAGAATCATTGAACACTACAGAGTAGAAGGTGGCCATTTGGTCCATTGAGTTTGCCCAACTCTCCAAAAGAGTGTCTTATCCAGGCCCACTCCCCACCCTATCCTCATAACCCTCACACATTTGTCTGTGTGGAGTTTGCACATTCTCCTCGTGTCTGCATGGGTTTCAAAGAACAAAGAACAACACAGCACAGGAAACAGGCCCTTCAGCCCAATGAGCCCGTGCCGCCATTTTAACAATGTGCTTTTCCTCCTCCACCCTTGACCCATGTCTATGCTTATGGCACCCACATTGGAAACCAGATTGAGGGGAGAATAATTTAGGGACAATTTCCTCCGGGTGCTCCAGTTTCCTCCCACAGTCCAAAGATATGCGGGTTAGGTTGATTGGCCACGCTAAAAAATTGCCCTTAGTGTCCTGAGATGCGTAGGTTAGAGGGATTAGTGGGCAAACATGTAGAGATATGTGGGTAGGGCCTAGGTGGGATTGTGGTCAGTGTAGACTCAATGAGCCGAATGGCCTCTTTCTGTATTGTAGGGTTTCTGTGATTTCCCAAGGCTAAAATATCTAATCTACACACCTTGGGACACCAAAAGGCTAACCTGTATTGCACTGTGGAAGGAAACTGGAGCACCTGGAGGAAACCCATGCAGACAACATGCAAACTCCACACAGACAGTCACCCAAGGCCAGAATTGAATCCAGATTCCTAACGATGTGAGGCAGCAGTGCTAACCACTCTGCCACTGCGCTGCCTACGTTAAAAAGGGACATATTACAGGTACCTTGTATTTAATAATCAGTGATACATTTCGCTTTTCTAGCCATTCTGTTACATCAGACTACAGCTAGCCTAGCCTTAGCCCGCTGGTATCCAAACACTGGAACTTTCTGAAATCCAAAATGCAATTGGCCATTCAATTAAAGGATACTCGACCTATATAGAGATTGAGACTGAAAGAATAAAGAGAACGAAGAAAAGTACAGACAGGAACAGGCCCTTCGGCCCTCCAAGCCTGCGCCGATCATGATGCCTGCCTAAACTAAAACCGTCTGCACTTACAGAAGCCGTATCCTTACATTCCCATCTTATTCATGTACTCGTCTAAAGAGCAAGTTAAGCAGAAGTTCTGCTAACACTCACAAGTAAGAAAATGTTTTTTGTGCTTTGATTTGATTCTGGAGAACACCCTTTCCTTTGTGCTGTTTATGAATGACCAATGATCTTAAACATTTTTAGAGACATTAATACCAAGTTACATGGCTCACATACATTGAAATACCTGATGTCAAGGTATTGGGCAGAATCGATTACTTATTTTCAGGAGTCAGGCCCATTCCCAGATTCCCCTCTACACACGGCAGGGTCTATAGTGTGCTCTCAAACACCATCTTCAGCCTGTCATTTGGCCTTCACACCTGCTATTGACAGAGGGCCCAATGCTTTGGAAGGGCAAGGACCCCAATCCAAGCAATAAGAAGAGCAGGAGGGCACTTCAAACACCACCAGAAGTGTTGAAATTTCAAAAATAAAGTGGCCAAAAACTGGTAGACCTTCTGGAAAATGGGTGGGGGTGTGGGGGTGGGGAGGGAGGGGGGAACTGGAGTTCCCTCGGCTTGAGCTGCAGTTCCCAGTATGTACATAAACACAGATATACAGTCATTATACAGTCTGCATCCCATCATATACGCGCAGCATACAGTACAGATGCTGCCAGATGCAATGTCACTCTATAGTCCAGGCCTGCAACATAAACACAATTGTTTAGAGTATAGAGCCCTCTATGTATATTGTATATATAGCAACTCTGCTTAAATGTTGTCATTATAAAGGACAGGCTCCACTAGCTATACTGTGCTGATAGGACGGACCCCATCCTATGCAACCCATGTCCACATGCAGTATGACCTCAACAACATCCAGACAACAAGTAGCAAATAACATTAACACCATACAACTGCCAGGCAATGACCATCTCCAACAGGAGAGAATCTGTCCTTGTTCCCTTGACATTCAACGGCATACTCTGACAAATGCCTCACCATCAACATCCCTCGTTCAGGATGTGGATGAGGCTTCTTCTAACCTCACCTCTGTCATTGATTTATGGAGTCTCCCAGCTCCGATGGCCACCTGGTCTGACGCAGTCTTAGAATCGTGGAATCAACAGTGTAGAAGGAGGCAATTCGGCCCATCGGGTCTGCACCGACCACAATCCCACCCAAGCTCTATCCCCGTAATCCCATACATTTTACCCTAGCTAGTACCCCCCGACACTAAGGAGCAATTTAGCATGGTCAGTAAATCTAACCCACATGTCTTTCAGACAATGGGAGGAAATTACAGCACCCGGGGGAAACCCACGCAGACACGGGGAGAATGTGCAAACTCCACACAGACAGTAACCCAAGCTGGGAATCGAACCCGGGTCCCTAGTGCTGTGAGGCAGCAGTGTTAACCACTGTGCTATTGTCTTTGTGGAGCAGCTGGGCTTGGCACTCAGCGGAGTTCGCTCCATTGCTGGGAAGACCCCACAGGAGGGGAACAGAGCCCCCTGTTCACCCCCAGAGCCATCCTCTCATTAGGCTGTCAGTTGATCGCTGCTGACTCCTCACCCCTGCCGGCCTAGTAGCTCCCTCAGTTTGTTTCATTTATTTTAACTGGTTAATTGGTTTTGACCCAAAATAGGCCAGGCCAGTAGCCACTGCTAAGGTTCACCCTGCCTCCAGTAAGAGAACGGATACAGGAACGAATCATGGTACCGACACAACACCCTTATTTCTGGAGAAGGGTCATACAGACTCAAAGCGTTAACTGTTTCTCTCTCCCCAAATGCTGCCAAATCCGCTGAGTTGTTCCAGCACTTTCTGTTTTTATTTCAGATTTTCAGCATCTGCGGTATTGTGATTTTATTGGCCCTCATCTCTGATCTTCCTGTCTTCGAGTGTGTCTCCAAGAGTCTGCGAAGATTTCGCCCGTCACATCTCAGAATGACAGTCGGGTGATCGATTGACCTGTGTTTTAAGGGATTGCCCCTTCTCCTTACTTCAGCTGCTGGTTTCTGTCCCTTACCTCCAGGGCAGTCTGCTAGAAACTTCCAACCAAAGGTCACCTGGGACCTGAATCATTAACACTGTTTCTCCCTCCACAGGTGCTGCCTGACCCGCTGAGTATTTCCAGCATCGTGTTGCTTGTCTATATTTCCGATCCTCTTGCCCTTCGCCTCTTTGTTTCCATGCAAGCCCACATGCTGGCCACCAGGGGGAGGTATCACCACCTTCCTGCCACCCACCCCTCCCTTGGTCTTATAACAACCAACACCCCTCCACTTATTTTGTTTCATAAGGAGTTGCTCACCTGGCCATTCCATAGCTTAGAATAGAAACCTAAAATCCCCACAGTGTAGAAGGAGGCCATTTGGCCCATCGAGTTGGCATAGTGGCACAGTGGTTAGCATCGCTACCTCACAGTGTCAGGGAGCTGGGTTCAATTCTGGCTCTGGGTGACCGTCTGTGTGGAGTTTGCATGTTCTTCATGGATTTCCTTCAGGTGCTCCTGTTTTCTCCCATACTCCAACAATGTGTGGATTAGGTTGATTGGCCTCAGTGTCTGGGGGACTAGCAGGGTAAATATGTGGGTTTACAGGATAGGGCCTGTGTGGGATTATGGTCAGTGCAGGCTGGATGGGTCAAATGGGATTCCATCACTCTGCATTGACTGTCTGAAACAGCATCCCATCCAGGCCCTCTGCACTGTCCCATCCCCATAACCCTGCACATTTACCATGGCTAATCCACCTAACATGCACATCTTTGGACACTAAGGGGTAATTTAGCATGGCCAACCCACCTAACCTGCGCATGTTTGGAGTGTTGGAGGAAACCGGAGCACCCGGAGGAAACCCCCGCAGACAAGAGGGACAACGTGCAAACTCCACACAGACAGTGACCCAAGGCCAGAATCGAATCCGGGTCCCTGGCGCTGTGGGCAGCAGGGCTACCCATTGTGCCACTGTGATGCCCCGGGCTACCGTTCAAGTCAGTAGTTGTAGGCTTTGTTATGTTAACAAGTTGTTCCGAGCAACAATTAAAACACATTCCTACTTGCCAGGGAACAGAAATAGATTTTCCAGTTGTCCTGCTCTGGATGATTCAGGTTCATTGAAGCTCCCAATGGAGGTTGATTGTTGAACTGCATTAGGATAGTGCCCTCTACAGGCTGTGTGATAACATCACAGTGAAATACAATTAAACCAGCGGAAAATTCAATTCAATTATCAAATCAAATCACATCATAATGACCAACACAGAGCCCATTACTACATACCACAATCAGATCAGCCGTAATCTTATCAGATGGCGGAAAGGACTCAAAAGGCCAAATGGCCTACCCCTGCTCTTTACTCCCAAGTTCGTATATTCCGAAATCATGCAGACCTCAACAAATGCGCAGATCTGCAGATCCCAGTATGTACATAAATATGCACAGTAAGTCATTATATAGTCTACACCCCATCATATATGCTCAGCCTACTGTACAGATGCCGCCAGATGCAATGTTACTGTAGTCCAGGCCTGCAAAATAAACACACTTGTTTAGAGTATAGAGCCCTCGATATATATTGTATATCTAGCAACTCTGGTATAGATGTTGTCATTATATAGGACAGACTCCACTAACTATACTGTGTTGATAGAACGGACCCTATCATATGCAATCCAAGTCCACAAGCAGTATGACCTCAACAACATCCAGACAATAACATTCACCACCATACAGGCACCAGGCAATGACCATCTCCGTAAAAATCCCACAACACCAGGTTAAAGTCCAACAAGTTTATTTGGTAACAAAAGCCACACAATGACCATCTCCAACAGTAGAGAATCTAACCTTCTTCCTTTGCCATTCAACGGCATTATTTTCACCAAATGCCCCATCACCAACATCCTGGTGGTAACCATTTAGCAGAAACTGAACTGGATCAGCCAAATAATTACTGTGGCTACAAGAATATGGTAAGAAGTCTTACAACACCGAGTTACAACACAACACCAGGCTTCTTACTGTGTTTATCCCAGTCCATTGCCAGCATCTCCACACATTACAAGATCATGGCCAGGACCTGGGTATTCTGTGGCGAGTAACTCACCTCCTGATTCTGCAAGGCCTGTTCAACACAGAGATATAAGAACAGAAACAGGTCCTTCGGCCCAACTCGCCCATGCCGACCAGATTTCCTAAGCTGAACTAGTCCCATTTGCCTACATTTGGCCCATATCTCTGTAGACCTGTCCAAATGTCTTTTAAGCGTTGTAATTGTACCCACCTCTACCACCTCCTCAGGCAGCTCATCTATATACACCCTCTATGTGAAACATCTACATGTCAGGAGTGGGAAGGAATACTCTCTACTCTCAATACTCTCCCAGGAACTCTCACAATTTTTAAGAAACATTTAGATAGGCATTGAAAGGGCATAATATATAGTGGGCCATGCACTGGAAAATGGGTTGGAATTGTTAGGTGCTTGATGGCTGGCGCAGACACAGTGGTCCAAAGGGCCTCTTTCTGTGTTGTAAAGCTCTACGATTAAGACTCTATGCCATTTGCCTTATGAGTGCAGCTCCAAAAATGTTCAAGAAGCTGACACTATCCAGGACAAAGAAACCCAGACCAGGATCTTAAACATTCACTGCCTTCACTACTGATACACAGTGGCAATAGTTGTATCATCTACAAGATGCACTGCAGTAACTCAGATCCCTCTGCCTATCAATACTCTTAAGGGTTCTGCATTACTGTATATTTCCAATCTGTGTTAGACTGTTTACTTATATCATGCATTTCAAAGTTATTAAAACAATAGAATAGAACTTGGAATTCCAACAGTGCAGAAGGAGGCCATTTGGCCCTTCAAGTCTGTACTGACATAGCATCTCACCCAGGCCCACCTCCCTGCAACCCCACACATTTACCATGGCTTATCCATCTAACCTGCACATCTTTGGACACTAAGGGACAATTTAGCATGGCTAATCCACCTAACCTACACATCTTTGGACTGTGGGAGGAAACTTGAGCACCTTGAAGAAACAAACTCAGACACAGGGAGAACAGAGTAGCTCTGATGAAAGATCATCCAGATTTGAAACTTCTTTGACCGTACCTTCCAAACCCATGATCTTTACTACCTCAGAGAGCAGGGGGTGGGGTAGCAGACACATGGCGCAACCACCAGCTGAAAGATTTCCTTCATGTCACATACTGTTGTAACTTAGAAATATGTCACAGTTTCTTCATTATCATCACCGCATCAAAATCCTAGAACTCCCTCTCTAATAACAAACTAGTGGTGACTACACCACGTTGGCTGCTGCAGGGCAAGAAGAGGGTTCATCATCATATTCTCAGGGACAATTAGGGATGGACAATAAATGCTGGCTTCACGATGATGACCACCTCCCATAATTGAATTTAAGAATACTGTTAATGTATAGATATAATACAGACCCCACCATGTATATTGTGATAACGACAGTCTCCATCTTATGCATTAAGATAAAAGCAAATTACTGGGGATGCTGGAATCTGAAACAAATCAGAAAATGGCAGAAAATCTCTGCAGGTCTGACAGTATCGGTAGAGAGAAAATAGAACTAAAGTTTCAAGTCTGGATGATCTTTCATCAGAGCTACTCTGATGAAGGGGGTGGCACAGTGGCACAATGGTTAGCACTGCTGCCCCACAGCACCAGGGGCCCCTGGCTCAATTTCAGCCTCAGGTGACTATCTGGGTGGAGTTTGCATGTTCTCCCCGTGTCTGAGTTTGTTTCTTCAAGGTGCTCAAGTTTCCTCTCACAGTACGAAGATGTGCAGGTTAGGTGGATTGACCATGCTAAATTGTCCCTTAATGTCCAAAGATGTGTAGGATAGGTGGATTGACCATGCTAAATTGTCCCTTAGTGTCCAAAGATGTGTAGGTTAGGTGGATTGACCATGCTAAACTGTCCCTTAGTGTCCAAAGATGTGTAGGTTAGGTGGATTAGCCATGCTAAATTGTCCCTTAGTGTCCAAAGATGTGTAGGTTAGATGGATAAGCCATGGTAAATGTGTGGGGTTGTATGGAGGTGGGCCTGGGTGACATGCTATGTCAGTACAGACTCGATGGGCCGAATGGCCTCTTTCTGCACTGTTGGAATTAATAACTTTGGAATGCATGATATAAGCAAACAATCTAATACAGATTGGAAATATACAGTAACGGCAGAACCCTTAAGAGTATTGATAGGCAGGGGGATCTGGTGTGCAATTACACAGGTCACTGAAAGTGGCAACACAAGTGGAGAAGGTAGTCAAGCAGGCATTTGGCATGCTTGCCTTCATTGGCCGGAGCATTGAGTTTAAAAATTGTCAAGTCATGTTGCAGCTTTACAGTCTTAGTTAGGCTGCACCTGGAATATAGTGTTCAATTCTCGTCGCCACACTACCAGAAGGATGTGGAGACTTTGGAGAGGGTACAGAAAAGATTTACCAGGATGTTAACCTGGTATGGAGGGCATTAGCCAAGAGGAGAGGTTGGAGAAACTTGGTTTGTTCTCACTGGATTGATGGAGGTTGAAGGGTGACCTTGTAGAAGTCTACAAGATTATGAGGGGAATGGACAGTGGATCGTCAGAAGCTTTTTTCCAGGGTGGAAGAATCAATTATGAGGGGGCACAGGTTTAAGGGGCAAGGTTTAAAGGAGATGTGTGAGAAAAGTTTTTTACACAGAGGGTGGTGGGTGCCTGAAACTTGCTGGGGGAGGTAGTGTAAGCATATAGTAGTGACTTTTAAGGAGTGTCTTGACAAATCCATGGATAGGATGGGAATAGAGGGAATAGAGTCCCTGGAAGGGTAGGGGGATTTAGCTCAGTCAGGCAGCATGGTCAGTGCTGGCTTGGAGGACCGAAGGGCCTGTTCCTGTGCTGTAATTTTCTTTGTTCTTTATTCTTTAGTGGGCAACACAATCAACATAATTCATTAAGTTTTAAATGATGTTATTAAATCTACATATTTTTCATTTTACTTCAGATGTCGAAACTGATCGAAAAAGGCAATATCAGAAAAGGGATGAAGTGTGTGTTATGGATAGCAGAACTGAAGTCTCTAACAACAGTATTAATAATGATCAAGGCATCAACCAGGCTTTCTCACCCTATCCCCATAATCATTGAATCTCAGAGCTGCATTATAACTCGGGGAACTGATGATAAGAAGAATATTCGGAGCCTCCTCACAGCTCATGTACAAAAGCTCCCAACCAGCCTCTTCCCTCCTCTCCCCTTGCCCATTGATTCATTAAAATCAGTACATCAGTTAAAACACAAACATTGTTACAAATGTTGAACTTTACAATATAAATATGTTTTAAAATGTGAATAAAGCTCAGTCCATCACTCAAACCAGCCTCCCATCCATTGATTCTGTCTATATTTCCCACTGCCTCAGCAAAGCAGGCAGCATAATCAAGGACTCCACACACCCCGGACATTCTCTCTTCCACCTTCTTCCATCACATAAAAGATACAACAGTCTGAGATCATGTACCAACTGACTCAAGAATAGCCTCTTTCCTGCTGCCATCAGACTTTTGAATGGACTGATCTTATATTAATCTTTCTCTACATCTAGTAACACTACATTCTGCACTCTCTCCTTTCCTTCTCCCCTATGCACTCTATGAATGGTATGCTTTGTCTGCACAGTGCACAAGAAACAATACTTTTTATTGTATCTCAATACATGTGACAATAATAAATCAAATCAAAGCAAACTTAAGGTGAAACAGAATGTTTTAGATAGGCAGATGTTGGTCATACTAAACTCTGCCCAGAGACAGGCCCATATGATCTGGTTATAATGGGAAAAGAAACCAAACCAAAACCTACTAAAAACCAAGTGATAGTTTTCACACCTTGACAAAGAGAGGAGACAGTTGCTTTTTTGGATTCGGACAATGGGACATGAAGTGGGAGAGAAAAGAACATCAATTTCTGCGAAGGGCAGGAGAAGACTGCTTTTGTGTTAGCTACCAAGCAGGATGCTGGTGAGTGTTGGTTTTCAGTTCAAAAAAGAGAACTGAACAGTCAGGACCTTTGGAAATTTAAGGAGTAAGTGGTCCCCAATGTGGGCCTTGTTGATGAATTAGTTACAGAACAAAAAACAAAGAATAGTACAGCACAGGAACAGGCCCTTCAACCCACCAAGTCTGTGCCAACACAGAGCCTCTCAAAACAAATATTTTCTTGTGTCTACATGTTCCATATCCCTCTATTCTCTGCCTATTTGTGTATCTATCCAGATGCCTCTTCAACGTTGTAATAGAATCTGCTTCCACCACCTCCTCTGGCAGTGTGTTCCAAGCAATCGCAGTGCCAGGGACCCTGGCTAGATTCGGCCTCGGGTGATTGTCTGTGTGGAGGTCGCACGTTCTTCCTTTGTCTGCATGGGTGGATGCTCCAGTTTTCTCCCACAATCCAAAGGTGTGCAAGTTAAGTGGATTAGCCATGCTAAATTGCACCTTTGTGTCCAAAGATGTGTAATTTGGATGGATAAGCAATGGTAAATGTGTTGCATTACAGGGAGGTGGACCTGGGTGAGATGCTAAATCAGCGCAGACTCAATGGCCTCCTTCTGCTCTGTTGGGATTCTATGGTTCTATTCTACAGTTTTAATAACTTTGGAATGCATGATAAAGCAAACAGTGGGCAACTCAATCAAGCATAATTCTATTAAGTTTTAAATGGTAATGTTATTAAAGTTACATATTTTTCATTCTACTTTAGATGTTGAAACTGATTGAAAAAGGCAATATTAGAAAAAGGGTGAAGTGTGTTACGGCTAGCAGAACTGAAGTCTCGAGCAATATTAACAACAATCAGGGTTGACCTTCTACATCAATCTTGCATTCACCGCCCACCACGCAGACACACACCCCACTCACACCCACAAACACACATACACGCCCTGGACAGCTGCTGTGGCCCAGCCACTCTCCATGGCCACACTGTTGGCAACTACAACCCAACTGGGCAATGGAATGTGTCAAATGGCAGGCAAATAGAAAGTTCTGGAATTAGACCCAATAAAGGCCGCAAGATCCCCTCACCTTGGGCCGAATGAATAAAGCAAAGCGCGCGGGTCGAAAAGCAACCACAACAGTGAGGACACAGATTCTGCATGCCAGGGGAGAAAGGACTTCCGTTCTCAATGTAAGCGCTGGGAATGTGAAATACAAACAGAAAATCCTCCACAAACTCAGCAGAGCTCTGAAAACAGGCCAATGGACTTGGCAAGTTAACTCTGTTTCTTTCGCCATAGATGCTGCTAGACCTGCTGAGATTATCTAGCATTTTCGGTTTATATTGTAGATTTCCATGGCACAGCATGGTGGCACAATGGTTAGCACTGCTGCCTCACAGCGCCAGGGGCCTGGGTCCAACTCTGGCCTCGGGTCGCTCTCTGAGTGAAGTTTGTACATTCTCCCCGTGTCTGAATGAGCTTCCTCCAGGTGCTTCGATTTCCTTCCACAGTCCAACGATGAGTGGATTAGATGGATTAACAGGGTAAATATGTGGGGTTCTGGGGGTGGGCTTGGGTAAAGATGCTCTGTCAAAGAGTCAGTGCAGACTTGATGGGCTGAATGGCCTCCTACTGAACTGTAGGGATTCTATAATTCATAGAAACAAAGAAAATAGAAGCAGGAGTAGGCCATTCAGCCCTTTGAGTCTGCTCCACCATTAATTTTGATCATGGCTGATCACCAAATTCAATATCCAGATCATGGAGTCATAGAGATTTACAACATGGAAACAGGCACAATTTGTTCATGTCATCCTTTTTTTAAACACCTAAGCTAGTCCCAGTTGCCCAGTTTGGCCCAAATCCCTCTATACCCATCTTACCCAAATAACTGTCTAAATGCTTTTTAAGGTACAAAATTGTACCCGTCTCTACCACTACCTCTGGCAGTTTGTTCCAGACACTCATCACCCTCTGTGTGAAAAAAAACTTCCGCTCTGCACCCTTTTGTATCCCTCCCCTCTCGGCTTAAACCTTTGCCCTCTAGTTTTAGACTCCCCTACCTTTGGGAAAAGATGTTGACTATCTAGCTGACCTATGCCCCTCATTATTTTATAGACCTCTATAAGATCAACTCAAAGCCTCCTAAGGTCCAGAGAAAAAAGTCCCAGTCTATCCAGCCTTTCCTTATAACTCAAACTATCAAGTTCCGGTAGCATGCTAGTAAATCTTTCTGTTCTCTTTCCCTCCACATCCCCTGATCCCTTTAGCCCCAAGAGCTAAATCTAATTTCTTCTTGATAGTGCATGTATTGGCATTAATAATTCATCTACTGCTGTTTAGCAGGGTCCTGAAGAAAGGCATGTGTGCTGGTGGAAGCATCAAGATTTCAAATGACGAAACAAATTGAAGTGTTACTGGAAGATTGGGAACGCCTTTATCCAAGGTTACTTGTAAGTTAAATCTTCTAGAATGTTCTGTCCCTCTGTGTGATCACTTGGCTGGAGAGGAAGAGTTGAAGCATTTCCAAGCGATGCAGAATTCCTGTTTCTTGTTCAGTGAGAATGGTCCCGTTCACAAACTCTTGCATTTAAGAGAGGCATTGAAATATATCAGTGTTGATAACCAGGGCTATGGCAGCAGTGCCTGTCCGCACCGGTAAAATGACATGTTCATCATCTCACTGATTACTATTATTGAGACGTGAATAAATAACTTCATCCTGCCCATTCGGGGAAGTGAAATATTAAATTCTTGCCGTGTTCCTGGTCACAGGCGAATATATCAGGCTGTGTGCACTGAATAATCCTTAGTCACACAAGTTAGCTGGATTAATCAAATAAAGATTATCATCAACTGGTCTCGCTGTAATCAGCTCTTGTTGTTAAAATATACATGACAATGGTTGTAAATGTTTCACTTTAATTTCAGTTGTTCTGCAAATAAGCATTTGAACAAAAAGAACAAAGAACAAAGAAAATTACAGGACAGGAACAGACCCTTTGGCTTTCCAAGCCTGCACTGACCATGCTGTCCATCTTAAATAAAACCCCCTACCTTCTCAGGACCATATCCTTCTTTTTCCATCCTATTCTTGTATTTGTCAAGACGCCCCTTAAAAGTCACTATCAAATATGCTTCCCCGGCAGCACTTTCCAGGCATCCATCACCTTCTGTGTAAAAAACTTGCCTCGTACATCTCCTTTAAACCTTGCCCCTTGCTCCTCACACCTTAAACCTATGCTGTCTCGTAATTGCCTCTTCCACCCTGGGAAAAAGCTTCTGACTATCCACTCTGTTCATGCCTCTCATAATCTTGTAGACTTCTATCAGGTCTCCCCTCAACCTCTGTCATTCCAGTGAGAACAAACCAAGTTTCTCCAACCTCTCCTCATAGCTAATGCCCTCCATACCAGGCAACATCCTGGTAAATCTTTTCTGTACTCTGTCCAAAGCCTCCACATCCTTCTGGTAATGTGATGACCAGAATTGAACACTTTTTTCCAAGCACAGCCTAACAAAGATTCTACAAAGCTGCAACATAACTCATTTTAAATATTTATTGATATTTGTCCATTTTGACAGACCCAAGGCTTTTTGAAGCAATGAGTTATTTTTGTCTCTCTCCCTCTTTTTCACGTGTGCTGGTTACAGAATAATTGGCAGATTAATTGTGTCGCGTCCAATACTGAACCTACCAGCAAACTTTCTCACTTATAAAAATCAAAACCCATTCCTGCAATATCTCAGTGTGTCAGAGGTGAAGGGTATCTTTTGTCCCAGTTGATGAAAGTTTTTTTTTGGAAATTGAAGGACATTGTGCATGGTTTTGTTTTGGTTTGTTTCCATCATGGGTTATGTTATTTCACTCAACTCCAGGAACAGGAGCAGAATGTTGGAGGTACACTCACCCAGCACACAACACTCTCACATACACCCATACATTCACAGACACCGATATACAAAGAACCTCCCCCTCCCCACAACACACACCCATATACTCACAGATACCTATACACACACAACCTCCCCACAACACACACCCATACACACACAGATACCTATACACACACAGCCTCCCCACAACACACACCCATACACTCACAGATACCTATACACACAATCTCCCCGCAACACACACCTGTACACTCACAGATACTTATACACACATCATCTCCTCCCTTCCCACAACACACACCCATACACTCACTGACACCTATACACAAACAACCTCCCCCCAAACAAATACACAGTCATATATTCACAGACACCTATACACAAACAACCTCCCCATAACACACATCCATACGTTCATAGACACTGATACACAAACAACCTCCCCCCTCCCCACAACACATACATATACACTCACAGATACCTATACACACTACCATCTCCTCCCTCCCCACAACATACACCCATACATTCACTGCCACCTATACTCACACAACCTCCCCCTCCCCACAACTCACAAATATTTGCAGACCCTATACACTCAGCCCCCTCCCCAACACACACACACACACACACACACACACACACACACACACACACACACACACACACACACACACACACACACACACACACACACACACACCCTTACATAAACAGATCCTTACACACACAGGGTCTACACACACACATCCCTAAATTCACAGACCTCGATACACACATGCACACAAACAGAGGTGCCGACAATAGGGACATGCTGACACACATAGACCCCGATACACATAGAGACCCCTGTACACACAAAAACCTCTATATACAAAGACCTTTAGATGCACACAGACCCCTACACATACAGACCTCCCCTCCCACTCATACACACTAACATATAGAATCCTGCACACACACAGACTGCTACACATAGACCCTAGACACACACAAACTCCAAATGCACACGCAGCCCTACATGCACAGATCTCTTTACACAAATGAACCTCTCCCCGCCCCTGCAAACATAATCCATACACACAGACTTCTGTACACATATAGACCCCTTTACATAAACATATCCCCATATATACAGACCTCAATACACACGGAACTTCATGCATACGGACCCCTTTACACAAACAAAGGCTCACAGGTACAAACACCTATACACACAACAGACTCTTGTACATAAAGGCCCTGATATAGATGACCAGACTCTCATACATACTGACACATTTATACACAAACAGATTCTGCACATGTACAGTCTCCAATATGCAAACAGATCCCCAAATATACAGACCCCTATACATAAACAGACCATGAGACTATAAGACATAGGAAAAGATTTAGGTCACTCGGCCCATCAGGTCTGCTCCGTCATTCAATTATGGCTGATATTTTTCTCATCCCGATTCTCCTCCCTTTTCCCCATAACCCCTGATCCCCTTATTATTTAAGAACGTATCTATCTCTGTCTTACAGACATTCAATGACCTGGCCTCCACAGCCTTCTGCAGCAAAGAGTTCCACAGATTCACCACTCCCTGGCTGAAGAAATTCCTCCACATCTCTGTCTTAAAGGATGGTCCCTTTAGCCTCCATACATAGAGACCCCTACATACATGGACCCCAATGCACACAGAGACCCTCCCATTCATATAGACCTCTATACACATACACAAAGCATCCATATATATTGACACACACACACACACACACACACACACACACACACACACACACACACACACACACACACACACACACACACACACACACACACACTTCCTTAAAGCTGTTGCGTTGTTTCTGCAGTTTCTATAACAGTCCTTTCTGTGACTACTTCACATTTTTCCTCTTCGGAAAGTTGGCAGGTGTATTTTATGCAGACATCCAATATTCCATAATCTGGTGTTCATTTATTCCTGGGATAAGGCTGTGTATCATTTCTTCAAACGCTGGCTTGTGGAGATGTTTTGGAATTGATGAGATGGGTGGTGATCAATGTGCGTGTGAGTGTCTCACAGTTCCTCTTGACCTTTTTGTCCCAAAGGCCTTGCCTTGGAGCTGAAGGTTGATCTGTAGTTGGAAATATGGACGGACTTCAGTTTTTCTACAAATACTGCATGACCTGTTGAATATTTTCAGGTTACTCCCAGCCCCAGTTTTTATTATTAGGTTTCATAGTGGTATTTATTAATGGTGTTTTTCACACAGTAACCCTCGCTGGTCCTGTCTTTTCCTTCACTTTTAATCATTTAATCTCCATGACTACTTCAGATCTCACTTTGGTGTCTGAGTCAGTTTGTTAATTTCATGGAAATTTACAATATAACTATTTGTGTCTGATTAAGCCACTATGAATTGCATTGGGGTGTTCCTAATCACCTAAAGACAGTACATAAAGGCAAGATTTACCTGGCTGATTCCGGGCATGGCGGGACTTCAGTATGAGGAGAGATTGGCTAGGTTAGGATTGTTTTCGCTGGAGTTCAGATGAATGAGGACGGGTGTCGTAGAGACTTATAAAATTCTAACAGGACTAGGCAGGGTAGATGCAGGAAGGATGTTCCCAATGGTGGAAGTGTCCAGAACCAGTGGTCATATTCTGAGGGTACAGGGTAAACCATTTGGGATGCAGATGAGACATTTCTTCAACCAAAGAGTGGTGAGCCTGTGGAATTCATTACCACAGAAAGCAGTTGGCGCCAAAACATTGAATGCATTCAAGAGGCAGCTGGATATAGCACTTGGGGCGAATGGGATCAAAGGCTATGAGTAGAAAGCAGGATTAGGCTATTGAGTTGGATGATCAGCCATGATTGTGATGAATGGTGAAGCAGGCTTGAAGGACCAAATGGCCTCCTCCTGTTCCTATCTTCAATGTTTCTATGTTCATAACTATAATCTGGCTAGGCACAGTCTTAATTTACAGAACTGGTGACGTTTATGTTTTATTTGAATAAAAATTATATCTTTTATAGTCTTACTTCAGCTCAGATGTCCCAAAGGCCTTACAGCCAATGAAGTATTTTTGAAGTGTGCTAGTTATTGTAATATAAAAAACATCTGAACAAAGCAAACTCCATCAAATAGTCATATGATAATAACCATTTCTTTTAGAATGTTGCTTGAGGGATAAATATTGGCCAGGATATTGGGAAGCAATTCTTCTCCTCCTTCGCAATAGCGTCAAGGGATATTTTAAACTGGGATAGACCACAATGTCTCAGTTTAACATTTCATCTACAGGGCAGGCATATCCACTCAGAACTGCAGTGGAACAGAACTTGAATCTACCACTTCATAATCATAGAATCCCAACAGGGCAGAAAGAGGCCATTCTGCCCATCAAGCCTGCACTGATAACAATCCCACCCAGGCCTTAGCCCCATAACTGCACATATTTACCCTATTAACTCCCCTAACACTGCGGGACAATTTGGCATGGCCAATCAACACAACCCACATGTCTTTCACACTGTGGGAGGAAATGGTAGCACCCGGAGGAAACCCATGCAGACACGGGGAGAATGTCCAAACTCCACACAGTCACCGGTGGCTAGAATCGAACCTGAGCCCCTGGTGCTGAGAGGCTGCAATGCTATCCACTGTGCCATTGATAGTATCACAGAGAGTGTTTGAGCAAAACATTTAAACACTCAATTTGTATTCCTCTCAGCACTGGGATTAGAATGATGGGATGGTTGCAGCACAGAAGGAGGCCATTCAGTCCATTGAGTTGATACCCATTCTTTGCAAGACCAGCCCAGCGAGTCCCACTCCTCCTTTCTTTCCTCCAAATATTACAAATCATTTTTTTCAGCTCTTTTTGCAAAAATATACCATATTTATAAAGTATCTGCAATAAAGTAATAAAACATTTGAAAATGACCATTACAGAAAGTGCGATAATATTTCTTCACAGATCATGTTGCATTGTGAGGTGCTTCGATACAATTGAAGGAAAATGTGATCATTTTCAAAATGGTCATTACAGAAAGTACAATGGTATTTAAATTATCTACATACATCATATTGCACCTAAATATTATTGTGATATAGATATATAAAATATTCACTGCATACATTCAATATTGGGCTTATAGCCTGAGGGATACTATACAATTCCCAGCCCCTCAGTGCAGTATTGGTTAAAGGTCTTAGTCAATGACCTTTCTCCATTGAACCTCTGAGGTGGCTGCCCCAAGATTCAATGCGTCCCTTGGCACATAGTCCTGGGCCTTGGAATGTGCCAGTCTGCACACTGGGGACAATTGGAAGACCAACAAGTTTCAGGCAGACCAAAGAGCCTCTTTCACCAAGTCAATGGTCCAATTCTCTTTGGAAAGTTTGCGATTGAATCCACCTCCTCAGCCAGGCTCTTCAGCAGTATGATCCAGAATTCTGCTTCAGAACAATTATCCTCATGTCACCTCTGCACCTTTGGCTAATCAACTTTAAGTTTGGGTCGCCTAGTTCTCCACCCTGCTGCCAATGGAGGCAGTTTCTCTCTATCTACACTGTCCAGATCCCTTACAATTCTGAATACCTCTGTCAAACCTCCTCTCCACCTTCTCTAGAGACAGAAACCATGAATTCTCCGATCTACTCACATAGCTGAAGTCTCTCGTTAACATTCGACATGGAAATCTAAAGTGCGTTAGATAAATATAAGTCTGAAAATAAATATAACATTGAGTTAGGTACTTACAAATTGTAAACACCAACCACACAATAAATCCCCATGACCTCTGGATATGCTATATTCCTTATATGCTTACTATACTCCTTATACAATTACTGCATAGCCAACTTCCGCTCCAGCTCTATTTTTAAGTTTGCTGATGACACCACTGAAGTGGATCGGATCTCAAACAATGAAGAAACGGAGTACAGCAAGGGGATAGAGAACTTGGTGAAATGGTGCGATGACAATAATCTCTCCCTCAATGTCAGTAAAACAAAGGAGATAGTCATTGACTTCAGGAAATGTAGTGGAGGACATGCCCCTGTCTACAGCAATGATGATGAAGTGGAGATGATCGAGAGCTTCAAGTTTCTAGTTGTTCAGATCACCAACAATCAGTTCTGGTCCCTCCACGTCGATGCGATAGTTAAGAAACGCACCCATGCCTCTACTTTCTCAGCAGATTTGAAAATGCAGCCCAATCCATCACACAAACCAGCCTCTCATCCATTGACTCCATCTATACTTCCCACTGCCTCAGAAAAGCAGCCAGCCTAATTGAGGACCCTGTGCACCCCATCCATACTCTCTTCCACCTTCTTCTATCAGGAAAAAGATACAAAAGTCTGAAAACACCGACTCAAGGACAGCTTCTTCTCTGCTAACTTTTGAATGGACCTACGTGATATTGAGCTGGATAAAAGCAAATTTCTGTGGATGCTGGAATCTGAAACCAAAAGAGGAAATGCTGGAAAATCTCAGCAGGTCTGGCAGCATCTGTAAGAACATAAGAAATAGGAGCAGGAGTAGGCCATCTAGCCCTTCAAGCCTGCCCTGCCATTCAATAAGATCATGGCTGATCTGAAGTGAATCAGTTCCACTTTCCCGCTTTCTCCCCATAACCCTTAATCCCCTTGTCTGTCAAAAACCTATCTACCCGTGACTTAAATATATTTAGCGAGGTAGCCTCCACCACTTCAACGGGCAGAGAATTCCAGAGATTCACCACCCTATGAGTGAAGAAGTTCCTCCTCAACTCTGATCTAAACTGTACCCCCCCCCTTATCTTGAGGCTATGCCCTCTAGTCCTGCTATCCTTTCTAAGCGGGGAGAATCGCTCTACCTCTACCCTATCCATCCCCTTCATTATCTTATACGTCTCTATAAGATCCCCCCTCATCCTTCTAAACTCCAGCGAGTACAGACCCAGTCTATTTAGTCTCTCTTCATAGTCCAACCCCTTCATCTCCGGTATCAGCCTAGTGAGCCTCCTGTGCACTTCCTCCAAGGCCAAAATGTCCTTGCGCAAGTGTGGCGTCCAAAACTGCACACAGTACTCCAGCTGCGGCCTCACCAGTACAGTTGCAGCAAGACCTCCCTGCTTTTATATTCTATCCCCCTTGCTATAAAAGCCAGCATATCATTCGCCTTCTTGATCACCTGCTGCACCTGCAGACTGGGTTTTTGCGACTCATGCACAAGGACCCCCAGGTCCCTCTGCACCGTAGCATGCTGCAGCTTTTTGTCCTTTAAATAATAGTCCCTCCTACTATTATTCCTGCCAAAGTGGATAACCTCACACTTGCTAACATTATACTCCATCTGCTAGGTCCTCGCCCACTCACTCAGCCTATCCAGATCCCTCTGCAGACTTTCCACACCCTCGGCGCAATTTGCTTTTCCACTCAACTTTGTGTCATCAGCAAATTTCGTCACCCTACACTCAGCCCCCTCCTCCAGATCATCTATAAATGGTAAATAGATGGTAGTGTATAAATAATGGTAGTAATAAATGGTAAAATAAATGGTAAGGAGAGAAAAAAAGCTGATGTTTCGAGTCCAGATGACCCTGTGTCAAAGCTGATCTTTCTCTACACACTAGCTACGACTGTAACACTACATTCTTAAGGTTTATTTATTAGTGTCACAAGTAGGCTTACATTAACACTGCAATGAAGTTGCTGTGAAAATCTCCTAGTCACCACACTCTCTCACCTGTTCAGGTACACTGAGAGAGAATTTAGCATGGCCAATGCACGTAATCAGTACATCCTTTGGACTGTAGGAGGAAACCAGAACACCCGGAGGAAACCCAGGCAGACAAGGTGCAAACTCCACTCAGACATTGACTCAAGTGAGGAATCGAATGGGAGTTCCTAGCGCTGTGAGGCAGCAGTGCTGGCCACTGTGCTACCCATTCTACACCCTCTCCTTTCCTTCTCCGCTATGTACTTTATGAACGGTATGTTTTGTCTGTGTAGCGTGGAAGAAACAATACTTTTCACTGCATCCCAATTCAATAGTAAATCAATTCAATTCAATATTTAACCACCTTTTCTAACTCTCCTGCCCCAAACAGCAAGATGTACTGTTGGTTCTTTATCCTGCAATATGCTGGCAAGTACTACTAAATTACACTAACTACAAAAATACTCCTTTCCTCCCCAGGATAACCTGGTGTTGGGAGACTTCTTACTCTCCTCGGGATTATAGCTTCCCCTGTGTTGGGGGACCCGAACTCTTCCTTTCTTTGACATCCCAGTTTTACTGGTCAGCACACCCTAGTGTCTGGACACCGCATCGACTTCTTAGACAACAAGAGAGGGGAAGGAAAGAAAGAAACGGGAATCTGTGCGAGAGAAGGAAGTTCACACGCAACAGGAGATCGGTGGAGGAGGAAGAAGTTAAGGAACGTTCCCCTGAGGGGGGCAGGAGGAGGGAGTTGAGCGAAGTGCTCTGTCTGAGCTGCTAACATTTTAGGGGGTGGGTTGGGGTGGGGGGAGGGAGAGGGGGGCATTATTTGGAAGAAGAGCTCTCTGTGTGTGTGTGTGTGTGTGTGCATGAGAGAGAGAGGGGGGTGTGTGTGTATGTGTGGATGGGGGGGTGAGGGTTTGTTGCTGGCCAGGACAGAGTGTCAGGGAGATCCGGCGGCGATGTAATGCCGGAGAGCTATGCCTTATAGCAATGTTCTTACAGCAGCACAGAAACATGGCGCCGCAGCCCCCAAGAAGTTTGGACTTTGTAGCCCGGTCTGTCTGTGCCTCCTCTCCCTCCTCCTGGGCCTGGAAGCGGCGGCAGGGCAGCCGGATTGCTCACCCTGTCCCCCGAACTGTCGCTGCCCGCGGTGGGATGCCTCCTCCTGTACAGTTAACTGCTCCAAAGCTGGACTACAGCAGCCACCCGGAACGATGGAGCTGCCTCCCAACACCACTGTACTGTAAGTAACTGTGCATTCTTACCGGAGGTGGATGGTGTGCATTGCTTTCATTGTGTCATCTGCAGTGCAACGTTCATTTTCTCTCAAAAGCACACACCTTATTCACAAAAGTGCCTGCCACTACAGTTGGAAATTGACATGGCAATAACAACCGTTCAATTTCTACGTGACACTCTTAGGCGTCATGCTGTGTTTATAATTACAGACTGATGTTTAATTCAGAGTCAAACGTATACCCCCCCGGGTGGGGAGTGCGGTACCCAAGCCTCTCTTTATAATTACTCATGTTTACAATATATATTTGGGGTCAAACATGCACCGGGTGCGGGGAGGGGGCAGTGAATGGTGTACACAGCCCCTCTGTTTACAATGGCCGGATTTAAAAATACATAAAGAGTTCTTTCAAATTTACCCCAATCATTAACCTACGAGGGATGCAACTATTAGAAAGTAGCCTAACTCAGACACCATGTGACGACTTGATTTCTCCCCCCCCCAAACGCAGAGAACCTTAATATCTTAGAAAGTTTAATATCTTAAAAAATTCGAAAACGTCAACCCTTTCCTCTCCTTACAGATGCTGCCAGATCTGCTGAGGTTTTTTCCAGCACTTTCTCTTTTGGTTTAAGGTGCCAGCATCCGCAGTATTTTGATTCGATGTGATTTATTTGCTTTTTATCCAGTGTTTTTAAACTTTAATATGTGTTCCGGGAGAGAAATAAGATTGGATAAGTTAGCTCCCCCCACCCCCATCCCACCTCTGATTTTTATTTGAAACAAACAGCCAGCTCCCAGAGATGAGCACCAATGTTTAAAAGTTGCTCATGGTTTTTCAGCGAACCAGGAGTGTGGTTCAGCTCTGCGAGCGGTTGAAGAATGTGCAATATGTGACGCTTGCCAAAGCTATGTGTAGTTAGTTGGTGATTTTTTTTTACAGTTGTTAACCGGGCGCCCGAATCTCCAGCAACTGTTTTTTTTCAGGGAGGGAATTAGGGGGAACAGCGCTTAAATTACAAGAAGGACGTTTTTTCCCCTTTTCTTTCTCTCTTAAAAGGTGTGTGTTTGTGTGTGTGGTGGTGGGGGCTAGACTTCATCCAGACACAACCAATTTGGGGAAATAAGTGTCATATTCCACTTTCCTGTGTTGGAACTGGAATGTCTAAACGTAATGTGGAAGGAACTCGGAACTGTCAAAAACAGATTTAACTGTCTTACAAGGCAAGCCTCCGTCCTAACCCAGATCCCAACTCCTCAATTGGAACCCTGTGCTGCCCTGGTAGTGCGGTTTGTCGCCTGCTTGCACTATAACATCCCAGCTCAGTCAATCATTTTTATTTTGTAAATTATTACCTCGTGTTGCGGCTGCTGTTTGGGATAAGATTTGCATAGCATTTCAATGATTAGATAATTCCTTGTAGCCAGACCTGCTTTAATTTCATTACTTTCTGTGGGGAATCTTTGAAGAAATTAAAACAAACCTGCGTTATTATTGGCAAAATCTCCGGGGGGAGGGGGGAGGAATTGGGCTGAGCAACAAAATTGTTCAACAAGTTTAAAAAAAAGCAGTAGAATTTCAGTGTACTCTTGGCAAGGTGAAGTTCTGGAATGTGTCCTCCAAGTAATAGATTCTCTCCTTTTCCAAACTTGGGTTGCGGCTAGCGAGCTGTATTTGGGCAGTAGAACCTTGTGAAGAAGTATTGGTTACAAGTCTGATACTGGCAATGATTGGCCGAGGTGCAATTTGAGGTGCTTTATTAAGTGAAGCGTTGCCTGGCATTGAAGTGGTTTGGCTCAAAAATAACCATGCCTCATTTTCCTGTTTTCAAATACTTGAAATTAGGCTGAGTGGCAACAGTGGCAGATTTATCATAGAATCATACAAGTGCTCTGGTTTCCTCCCACAGTTCAAAGACGTGAAAGTTAGGTTCATTGGCCATGCTAAATTCTCCCTCAGTGTACCCGAACAGACGCCAGAGTATGGCAATGAAAGGATTTTCACAGTAACTTCATTGCAGTGTGAATGTAAGCTTGCTAGCGACTAATCAATAAACTTAAAAAAACCCTCGTGTAAAGGAGGCCATTCAACACATTGAGTTTGCACCGACTCAATGATCCCACCTAGACCCTATTCCCATAACTCCACATATTTACTCTGCTAGGCCCCTGACACTGAGGGACAACTTAGAACAGCGGCAAAGTGTTTAGCACTGCTACCTGATAGCACCTGTGACTAAGATTCAACTCCCAGCTTGGGTCACTGTCTGTGCAGAGTCTGCACATTCTCCCCATGTTTGCCTGGGTTTCCTCTGGGTACTCTGTTTCCTCCCACAGTCCAAAAGACATGCTGGTTCGGTGCATTGTCCGTACTAAATTTTCCCTCAGTGTACCAGAACAGGAGCTGGAGTCTGGTACCTAGGGGATTTTTCACAATAACTTCATTGCAGTGTTAATGTAAGCCTACTTGTGATACTAATAAATAAATAATGAAATAAATAACTCACACACATCTTTGGACTGTGGGAGAAAACTGGACATGGGGAGAATATGCAAATTCCACACAGACAGGCACCCAAGGTTGGAATTGAACCCGGGTCTGTGGCGCTGTGACGCAGCAGTGCTAATGACTGTGCCACCATGCAGACCAAAATGTTTAGTTTTTTAAATTGAGAATTGCCAAGGATTTATTCTATTCTACACAATACACATCCTCCAGTTAATGGAAAAGCTCACTACAAAAAATATACAAATATCCCTTTGAAGATTTTAGATAGATATTGTACAACGACAAATCGACTGAATGTGCGAAGGTCACTGGAGCCTCAGGTAATAATAGTCCGTTTAATCTACATGGTCAATGTTTGTAATCCTCCTTGTCCCCAATTTCCTTCACTCCATCACTGGTAACCATGCCTTCAGCCACTGAAAAGCTAAGCTCATGAATTCCCTCTGTTAACCTTTCTGACTCACCATCCCTCTTTTTGCCTTTAAGTCAGTTATTAAACCCCTTTGACCTTAATTTGGTTTGATTTATTATTGACGCATATATTGGGATACAGTGATAAGTATTGTTTCTTGCGCTCTACACAGACAAAACATACCCTTCACAGAGTACATGGGAGAAAAGGAAAGGGGAGCGTGCAGAATATAGTGTTACAGGTAGGGTCAAGAGAAAGATCAACTTAATGTCTGATAGGGCCATTCAAAAGTCTGATGGCAGCAAGGAAGAACTGCTCTTGAGTTGGTTGATATGTGACCTCAGACTTTTATATCTTTTTCGTGACAGAATAAGGTGGAAGAGAGAGTGTCCAGGGTACGCCCGGCCCTTGATTATGCTGGCTGCTTTTCTGAGGCAGCAGGAAATGTAGACAGAGTCAATGGATGGGACGCTGGTTTGCATGATGGACTTGTGAACAACCCCCTGAAGTTTCTTGCAGTCTTGGTCAGAGCAGAAGCCATACCGAGCTGTGATATACCCAGATAGATGCTTTCCCTGGTGCATCTGTAAAAATTGGTGAGAGTCGTAATGGACATGCCAAATTTCCTTAGCCTTCTGAGAGAGTAGAGGCATTGGTGGGCTTTCTTAACTAAAGCGTTGGCATGGAGGACCAGGTGCTGGTCTGAACACTTAGAAACCTGAAGCTGTCAACCATTCCACTTCATCACCATTGATGTAGTGAGGGGCATGTCCACCACTATGTTTCCTGAAGTTGATAACTATCTCCTTTGCTTTACTGACATTGAAGGAGAGATTATTGTCGTCACACCATTTCATCAGATCTTCTATTTCTCTGTCCCATCATTGTTTGAGGTCTGACCCACTACAGTGATGTCATCAGCAAACTTAAAAATGGAGTTGGAGCAGAATTTGGCCATGCAGTCAAAAGTATATCAGGAATCTGGTATATTTAGAGGTCACAGGGGATTTATTGTGGTCAGTTTACAATTTGTAAGTACTTGGTTTGAATGTTATGCTTATTTTCAGACCTACATTTACCTATCTCTTTTGTTTTACTGGCATTGAGGGGGAGCTTATTGTCATTGCATCATTTCACTAGGTTCTATATCACCTTATGTGACTCAGTGTCAGTTTATATACTGTACAATATAAATGCAATCCTGTTGAGATCACTATAGCTTTAGATAAAATGTCTCACCATCGCAATCTTTCTGATGGCTGGAACAGTTGTTGGGCCATGTGGCAGGATGAGGGGTATGGAAGAATGATGGAAACTCTCACACCAACCATGGTCCGTGAGAAGAACAGTGGGCAATGCAGGGGGTAAATCCCCTGTGGTCATGAGTTTGTGAAAGGACCCAGCCACTGTGCAATATAATTTGGCATTTTGGCAGATTGCAAACACAGAAGTATTTAGAATACTGAAAGAGTTAAAAATACATTCTTCAATTCACACAGGTGAGGGGGAAGAATAATAGTACCTGGGCACATTGATGGAGTTTTCAATTGCTTTGCTGTTGACACAACCAAGAGGGGAGTTGAGGAGAAACTTTTTCAACCAGAGGGTGGTGGAAATCTGGAATTCACTGCCTGAAAGAGGGACTGAGTGAGAAACTCTTGTAACATTTAAGAAGTATTAGATATGCACTTTCACTGCCATAACCTCCAGGGCAATGGGCCAAGCACAGGAAAATGGGATTTGTATAGTCAGATCTTTGTTGGCAGATATGGACATGATGGGCTGAATGGCCTCATTCTGCACTGTAAACGATTATGAATCTGTGAAAAACTGTGGTAACACATACAGTTCCCAGAGGAATGAGGGACCCTTATATACAGTGAAAGTTCACCACAAGTCTCTACACAATCTCAGTTCAAACTGCTCTGTTTTCTGTCAACCAGTGGTTAAATCACAAAAGTGAGTTAATTTCAACAATGGAACAAAGTGCTGGCAGCAACATCAAAAATAGATGTTTGAGGAGGGAGGTGCAAACTACGGCAAACTGAAGTCTTGATGAAAACTTTCTTTTTAATGCAATGAATGGATAACCGTAGCTATTAGATCCTGTGATTTGGAGCAACCCATGAAATTCACATTGCTGACTCCTCAATGCTGTGGCTGGATTAACTGCACATATGAACCAATTTGCCATTTTCCATTGCATGTTCATCTTCAGATTATTGCAAATGGCTAGCCTGAAAAGCAAAGCTTGCCAATAACCATATGTGCAAATAGTCATAGATAGATAGCTACTCTGTGGTATCCAACAACACATATCACTGAGCCCTAAATATAGGGGAAAACTCATGGACTTTGATGTGTAACGATAATGAATCACACCAGACATTTTATAACTTGTGAACCTGAGAGGACAGAAGGCCCTCTTATAATCATTGATTATGTGTTTTATAACGACTGTTTATAAAAACTGTAATATTTACAAAGAAAATAACGGGTAGAAAAAATGTTGCAGATTCCAATAGATTTTCAGCAACCTTCAGTGTTATTTGGTTATTGGCAAGCTTTGCTTTTCAGGCTAGCCATTTGTAATAATCTGAAGATGAACATGCAATGGAAAATGGCAAATTGGTTCACTAAATTAATGCCGCCTTCCATAGTCTATACATAATCTACATTACGATGTCTCTAACCCATCCATTTAGTCTTCTGAAGTGGGGTTTATTGTAATACTCCATGATCTCAGATGTGAAACAAGCATTGTCAGAAGAGACTAATGCTCTGTCATTTGCTCCTGTCCGCACAGAAAGCTTATTTACTTATTAGTGTCACAAATAGACTTCCATTAACACTGCAATGAAGTTATTGTGAAAATCTCCTTGTCACCACATTCTGGCACCTGTTCGGGTACACTGAGTGAGAATTTAGCATGGCCCAATGCACCTAACCAGCACATATTTTGGACTGTGGGAGGAAACCTGGGGAAAACAAAGCAGACACGGGGAGAATGTGCAAATTCTGTGCAAACAGTGACCCAAGCTGGCAATCAAATCCGGGTAGCAGTGGGCAGCACAGTGGCTACCACTGATGCCTCACAGCACCAGGGACCCAGGTTTGATTCCCAGCTTGGCTCACTGTCTGCATGGAGTTTGCACGTTCTTCCCGTGTCTACGTGGATTTCCTCTGGGTGATCCAGTTTCCTCCCACAGGCTGAAAGACATGCTAATTAGATGCATTGACCCTAAGAGGTGCTGGAGTGTGGCAACTAGGGGAATTTCACAGTAACTTCATTGCAGCATTAATGTAAGCCTTACTTGTGACTACTAAATAAACTTTAAGAACTTTTACCAGTGTAAGCCTAACTATATACATCTCTAGTTTTTATTACCTACCAGGTTCAATCCAGTCAACTTGTTACTCATTTTTGAAAGTCTCACATGTGGAACCTCAACAAAAACCTTCCAAAAATGAAATATATTAGATATGCTATGTTGAATATGTTATGTTCTACTGAATGTTCTGCCACTAATTGATTTACCATCTGAAAGAAGTCCAGTTTATGTGTCCAGATCCAATACTTCAAAATTGGTTGATGCCCTATTACAGTCATGATCTGAACAAGATGAGGACATTTACAAAGCTCCAAGGAGCTACTGAGCTCCAAAGATTACAATGGAGGAATGAATAAAATGCATGAATTGAGTTAGTTTCTTTCTTAGAGAGAAATGTGTGTTCTTTTAAGTGAGGGACACTAAAAACGTCCAGTGGGCTCGGAGGGGTTAGATATAAAGTTCTTCCTCTTCTGATACCTGACCAGTGACCTTTTGGAACCATACCATGGCATTTTTGAAATAAATCATTCCTCGATGTGAGCATTGTTTCATGTCTAATTGCTTTTGAGAAGGTGGTGGTGAGTCGCCTTCTTGAACTACTGCAGTCCATGTTGTGCCGATACACCCACTGTGCTGCCACGGGGGGGAATTCCAGGTTTTTGACTCAGCGACAGTGAAGGAATGTTGGTACAGTTCCAAGTCAGGATGATGTGTGACTTGGAGAACTTGAGGTGATATTCCAAAGCATCTATTGTTGGTCTAGGTTGCAGAGATTGCAGGTTTGGAAGGTGCCATTGAAGGATCCTCGGTGAATTGCTGCAGAGAATCTTGTAGATGGTACACAGTACAGACATTGGGCATCAGTGGTGGAGGGGGTGAATGTTTAAGGTGACTGATGGGGTGCCCATTGAGTGGGCTGCTGTGTCCTGAATGCTGTTGAAGGTGCACTCATCCAGGCAAGTGAACAGTCTTCAACCACACCCTTGTCTATGGTGGATAAGCTCTGGAGAATGAGGGGCTTCAAGATAGGAGTGGAAAAATTTCATTTTTTGTCAGTAATGGCACTCCTCCCACCCTACCCAGTTTGAAATATCTTTGCCAGTTTGCATTATTACTCCACATCTTTTTGACTCAGTCGCAAGGTTAACCCTGGCATCGTTCCACTCCAATCAGCCACCAGGATGACGCACAGGTAGTGAGCAATGAGTTACTCAACCAATTTGCCTCTGTTTCTCACGTAAGCCAAGTATACAGTCAGAGAGAGATGTATGTTAACCTGCTGCATTGAAGAAACTGGACGTAGGGTAATGGAACCCTAATATTCTTTAAAAAAAGATGTTTGCGGCAAGTATAGAAATACAGCACATCGGCAGTTAGCCAGAGGCAATCCTCACCCTCTAATCAAGGGGAGATCAGAGAGTGAATCATTCAAATTGAAATAAAGGAAAGGCATCTTTGAATTTTACGATAGGTTTGGCATTGATGTGAATGTTGTCAATTAACACAATTTTGAGATATTATTACCTCAGTTGAAGTGATCTGAGCACATTGACAATACTGATGGTGTTGTTGCAATCATATCTTTGTAGAGGAGTAAGTATCCCATCGTCCTCTGAATGGATGGACTTTGGAATGGAGGAGGACAATACAGCCATACGTTATAGGAGCAGAAATAGATCATACGTCCCTCAATCTTGTTCTGCCATTCATTAGGATCGTGGCCAATCTGTTTGTGGTTCTAATTCCACAACCCCACCTACCCTCTGATAATCTTTCATCCTCTTGCCTAACAAGAATCTATCTACCTCTGCTTTAAAAATATTCAGTGACTCCATCTCCACCACCTTCTGAGGCAGGAAATTCCAAAGTCGGACAACCCAATGAGAGAAAAAAAATCTCATGTCTAAAGGGTCCTAAAAGGGTGACCCCTAACTTTAAAATGGTGACCCCTAATTCTGAAGTCACCCACAAGCGGAAGCATCATTTCTACATTCATTTTGTCAAGACTATTTAGAATCTTATCAAGTTACCCCTCACTCTTCTAAATCCAGCTGGTCCAACCTTTCCTCATATAACAACCCACTCATTCCAGATATCAATGCAGTAAACCTCCTCTGAACCGCTTTCAATGCATTGACATCCTTCCTTAAATAAGGAGATCAAAACTGCACACAGTATTCAAAACGTGGTCTCATCAATGCTTTGTATAAATGAAGCAGAATATTCTTACTTTTCCTCTTGTAGTAAAGGGTAACATTCTGTTAGCCTTCAGAATTACTTGTGCTTGCTTACTAACCTTTTGTGACCCATGCACTTGAACACCTAAAACCTTCTGCACCTTGGCAGTCTGCACTCATTCTCTCTGTAAGTAAGACTCTGCTTTTTTATTCTTCCTGCCAAAGTGAATAACTTCATATTTTCCCTCATTATGCTCCATTTGCCAGATTTTTGCCCACTCACTCAACCCATCTATATCCATCTACAAGCTCCTTATGCCCTACTCACAGCATATTTTCCTACCTATCTTTCTGTTATCTGCAAATGTAGCTACCATACTTTCACACACCTTATTTAAGTCATTGATATAAATTGTAAACAGTTGAAACCCTGTGGAACCCAAGAAAAAGACCATTTTATGCGTGCTCTCTGTTTTTTGCCAATCAGTTAATCTTCTATCCATGCTGATACCTTATCCCCTACACCATGAGCTTTTATTTTTCGCCATAGCCTTTGATGTGGCATCTTGTCAGATGCCTTCTGGAAATCGAAGTGTGGTATGTTTACAGGCTGCCTCACAGTGCCAGGGACCTGGGTTCGATTCCCGGCTTGGGTCACTGTCTGTGTGGAGTTTGTATATTCTCCCTGCCTCTCCAGGTACTGCAGTTTCCTCCCATAGTCCAAAGATCTACAGGTTGATTGGCCATGCTAAATTGACCTTAGTTTCGGGAAAATTAGCAGGGTAAATATGTGGGATTACAGAGATAATGCCGGGTGGAATTGTTGTCGGTGCAAGCTCGATGGGCTAGAAGGCCTCCTTCTGTACTGTAGGGATTCTATGATTCCTTCAAAGAACTCCAATAAATTACTTAACGATTAACAAAATTATGCTGACTCTTTGCGATTATCTTGAGATTTTCCAAGTGCCCAGCTATAATCTCTTTAATGATTGGCTCTGAAATGTTCCCCATGGCAGTGGTTAAATTCAATAACCTACAGTTTCCCATTTTCTGTCTCTCTCCCTTCTTGAATGAAGGGGTAACATTTGCTACTTCCCAGTCTGATGGAACCTTTCCAGAATTGAACAAATTTTGGAAAATTAACTTATTGAATACTTCATCAGCCACCTCTTCAATGACCCTAGGATGAAGTATCAGGATGAGAAGACTTGTCAGCCCGCACACAGCCCCATCAGTTTGCTAAGTAAGTCTTCCTTAGTGGTTGTAATTTCACCAAATTCATTTCTCCTTTTCACCTGCTGATTTACAGGTATTGCTGGAATGTTTGTGTATCTTCTATAATGAATGCAGAAGCAAAATATTTCTGCCATTTCCTTATTATTAACTATTAACTCCCCATTGCCACTCTCTAGAGGACTAACATTTACATTAACTTAAAAACATCGAAGATAGGAACAGGAGGAGGCCCTTTGGGCCTGCTCCGCCATTCATTATGATCGTGGTTGGTCGTCCACTCAATCGTCTACTCCTGTTTTTCCCCATAACCTTTGATCCCATTCGCCCCAAGTGCTATATCCAGCCCCCTCTTGAATACATTCAATGTTTTGGCATCAACTACTTCCCGTGGTAATAAATTCCACAGACTCAGCACTCTTTGGGTAAAGAAATGTCTCCTCACCTCCGTCCTAAATTTACTTTACTCTTTTTTAAATACCTTGCCCTAAGTTATTCGAGCTAGCTTCCTCTCGTATTCTAATTTCTTTCTCCTGATTAACCTTTTAGTCATTCTCCACTGGTCCTCATATTCTTAATCATCTGATCTCCACTCATTCTTGTGCAGTCATATGTTTTTTCCTTAAGATTGATGTTTTCTGTGGTTCTGTGGATAGTGGGTCATCTACTTTGAATTTTTCTTTACAGTCAGAATATATTATTCTCAATTTTCTGAAATATCCCATTAAATGTCTGCCACTGCCCCTCTGTTGATCTATCCTCTAGCCTAGAATCCTAGTTCACTTCTGTAGCTTAGCTTCCATGCCCATGTAGTTGCTCTTATTTAAGTTTAAGATACTAGTCTTAGACCCACTATTCTCCTTTTCAGACTGTATGTAAAATTCAATCATATCGTGGTCACTGCTACCTAGGGGGTGCCTTTACTCTGAGGTCATTAATTAATCATTTTCACCAAACTGCTCAACAGGAACTGAATATCTAGGACACAGCAACTTAAGCACGACCACAAGAGAAAAAAGTGACTGCCACTGAATCATGACGTTCCAACTGGAACCGCGTACTTCATTTTATATTTGGTTAAATAATTAATCCACCTTACATTTCAGAATGAGGTGAATCTGCCATAAAGGGACTGTGGAAAGTACTTTATTTCAATGATTCAATCTTCAGCAAATCGTGGTTTGATGCCGCCCACCCTCCCCCCGTCTCCTCCCACCCAACACCTCCTCCCCAGCAGATGTGTACACGTATCTCTGAATGTTAAATGGTGAATTACTGCCTGACACTTGCCATTCACTCAAGATAATTTTACACTTCCAGATTGAAATACTTCCAATTTTTACAACCTCAGGATGCCCCAAAGCAGCTAACAGCCAATTAAATAGTTTTTGAATTGTAGATACTGTTGTTCTGTCCAAATTTTGGCAGCCAATTTACACACAGCAACCTCGGACAAACACCAGTATGATAATGGCCACATAACTTATTTTATCAGTGGATATTGAAGGAGGAATATTGTTCAGGGCATCAGGGAGAACTCCTTTACCCTTCTTTGACTAGTACCTTGGACCTTTTATGCCCATTTGTGATGGGACCTCGATTTAACATGTCAGCTGAAAGGAGTGTAGCGGGTTACGTACACACTGGTCTTTCCGGGTCACTTATACTTTACTGTGCACAGAATCCCAGATTCCAGGAATCATAGTGGTATCTCCAGGAAAACATGGTACTGTCCTCGTGATGCTGCTTCTCAGCCTTTAGGCTAAGAATAAGCATAGGATCAAGCACAAGATCAGATGGAAAGCCTGCACTTGTCAACTTGGATCTTGCGCATCTTTTTTGTGGAGACCATGAATTGGATTCGATTTGAATTTGAACTGACTTTTGGAGCGAGCAAGGAAATTGATTAAGTGCTTTCCCTGTCCACTCTGCACAATGGCTTTGTAACTTTGGGAAAGAAATGCATTTAAAACAAAACAGAGTGACTTTAGCTCAGTAAATTGGGGATCTTGTAAACAGAATGGCATTACTTCAGTAGTTCAGCTTACATTTTCTGTGGAGCATTTGTTGGAGTTGGGAACTCTCCCAGTTCTGGCCATTTTGTCTGTCCCCAGCTGTCTTCAACTCTGGAATTCCTTCCCCAAACCTCCCCACTTTCCTTTCCTCCATAAAGACGCTGCTAAAGGCTTACTTCTTTGACTAACATTTTTGATCGCTTGCCTGAATGCTTTTTACTTCGGCTAGGTGTCAATATTTTTCTAATTACCTTCCTGTAAAGCGTCGATGTTGAAGGCGCTGTAATTAGTGGAAGCTTTTGCCTTCAACTTGGATTCCAGGCTGTGGTAAGCGCAAAGAAATGCTTTTCGCAAATACTTAAGAATGTGAGATAGGATATAATGGGAAACATTTGGAGTACTCAAAATCCCGATGAATATGAAGAGGAAATAGCAAGGACACGGACGCCAAAAACTGTGGTTGAGCAGACTAAAATGAAGCGAGGATTATACAGGGTCTGATCTTGGAACATGACGTAATGTCTACTGACTGGATAATGAATGTACCTTATGGCACAGCTCAGAAGCTCAAAAACAGAAAAAGAGAAAGATACAGTTTAACTCGTGCTTGGGATTGTCTGCCTGGTTACATCTGGCTGGTTCAGCAGGCAGACAGCATTTCAATCCACACGCGGGGCTGTGTTTCCACTCCTTATCCACTGACTCACTGGAGATGGGTTTCATCCACAGTTCAAGACAGAACATGTTCGGTGATGGGACACATTGTTCATTGCACTCAACCGGAACGAGACTTCGCTGTTCCAGCACTCAGCGGACTTCTTTCAAGTTGAGACTGTCCACAATGAATGAGCACAATAATGGCAACTCCTGTGTTGAAACGAGGTGGTGGTAAAAGTTTAACTGAGAGAACCATAGAGTTCCTACAGTACCGAAAGAGGCCATTCAGCCCATTGAGTTTGCACCTCCAAAACAGCATCCAACACAGGTCCTCCCCACTGCCCTATCCCCATAACCCCCTAACCTACACATCTTTGGACACCAAGGGGCAATTCAGCATGGCCAACCCACCTAACCTGCATATCTTTGGACTGTGGGAGGAAACCAGAGCACCCAGAAGAAACCCATGCAAACATGGAAAGAATGTGCAGACTCCACACAGACAGTCACCCAAGCAGCAAATTGAACCCAGATCCCTGGCACTATGAGGCAGCAATGCTAACCACTGTGCCTGCCAGATCTTTTTGATTTGATTTGATTTATTATTGTCATGTGTTAACATACAGTGAAAAGTATTGTTTCTTGAGAGCTATACAGACAAAGCATACTATACAGAGGGAAGGAAAGGAGAGAGTGCAGAATATAGTGTTACAGTCATAGCTAGGGTGCAATAAAGTTTTAGAAGCATAGAACAAGAGTAAAAGATAGAATTGGAAGGTATGCTGGGCACAACTTGCAAGGAAGTCGCTTCACTCCAGCGCCATAGACAGTGAGTTTTAAAAATGTTTTTGTTTTAAACTCACTTCAAAACATTTGGAGAACTTACTTTGTTAGCAGATACTTTAGCACCCTGGATTATTAATCTAGTGGGTTGCTCTAATGATCTGGAGACACAAGTTCAAATCCCATCGTGGCAACTGGGGAATTTAAATTCAGTAAGTAAGTAAAGCTGAAATAAAAGGAAAATAGTATCAGTAACGGTGAGCAAGGTACTACCAGCATCAAGAGCTTATATTTAGTGTTTTAAATTGACACAAACTGCTTCACAGGAGTGCTATGAAGAAAAATTAGTCACCAAACCCACACGGAGTGATATGAGAACAAATGTTCCGAAGTCTGGTCCAAGAGTTAGGTTTTGGGGAATGTCTGAAAAAGGAAAGTGAGTTAGAGAGTCTGAGAGATTGATGGGTGGCATTCTAGACCTTAGAGCCCAGGCAGCTGATGGTATTTCCATTGATGGAGCAAGGCATGGTGGTTAGCATTGTTGCCTCACAGCGCCCAGGACCTGGGTTCGATTCCTGGCTTGGGTCAAACCAGTTTGTTGGAATTTTACAGCCTTGTACGATAAATCAGAAAGAAATGGGATGCGCTGGCTGTTTGTTGAAGCACTTAGGCCTTATTTTGTGCTTTGGCATCTACTTTTCAGGGTGGTTTAAATGAAAGAGTCTTACAGCACGGAAGGTGGCCATTCAGCCCTGGGTGACACGGTGGCACAGTGGTTAGCACTGCTAGCTCACAGCACAAGGGACATGAGTTCGATTCCCAGCTAGGGCCACTGTCTGTGCAGAGTCTGCACGTTCTTGCTACGCCTGCGTGAGTTTCCTCTGGGTGCTCTGATTTCCTTCCACAGTCCGAAAGGCGTGCTGGTTTGGTGCATTGGCTGTGTTAAATTCTCCCTCGGTGTGTCCGAACAGGCACCAGAGTGTGGCAACGAGGGGAGTCTCAAGTAACTTCATTGCAGTAATAATGTAAGCCTACTTGTGACAGCAATAAATAAACTTCAAAAACTGAATTAGATGAGTACAGATATCCTAGAGGGTTCTGAGACTGGATTGCCATAAAATCTATCAGGTTCACTCGTGATCCTTTGGGGAAGGAAATCTGCCATTCCTTGCCTGGCCTATATCTGACTCTGGAGCAATATATTTGACTCTTAACTGCCTTCTTAAATGGCCCTGGCAAGCCACATCATTGGACCAAACCAGCAGTTTAAATGGGCATCTTGCCACCACCTTCTCAAGGGCTGTAGGTGTTAGCCTTGACAGCAACAACCCCATATAACTCTTCGAACTTAAGGGATCAAGGGGTAATGGGGAAAGGCAGGATCAGGATGTTGAATTTGATGATCAGCCATGATCAAAATGAATGGTGGAGCAGGCTCAAAGGGCCTCTCCTGCTTCTAGTTTCCATGTTTCTATCCCTAGAATTGTTAAAATAAAATCTTACTGAATGTTCTAATAGTGTAAACAGGGCTATATTCTGCTCCAAGGGCTAAAATTCACCCTTATTGTTCATTTGCTGTGGTCACTGTAGCCTTCAGTGTGGCTAATCAGTAAGCTCCCGTTCAATGTGAATCTGAATTAGTCAGTGACTCACCTCAAGGTCCACTGGATAAATGATGTTAGTGCAGACTGGGCATACAAAGAAAAATGAAGCTTAATTCAATGATTTGCTGCATTCTAAATATAGGAATGCAACACATTACATACTGTGAAGGAAGCATATTGAGTTACATGCATGGTATTGTAGTTCCATATACACTGTGAAAGGATTATGTAATTTTCACGTGGACTCTGATAATGCACACCATTGGAAGGATATTTGTGCTGTAGTCCCCACCAAAGAAAGAGGAAAAAAAGCCTTGCATTTCTATAGCACCTTATTTCCCAACGGGCATTCCAACCAATTAAGTACCTTTTTGAAATGTGGTAATGTTGAAATGGCAGTCAAATTGTACATAGCAAAGCCCAACAAACAGCACCAAGGTGAATGGTCAGCACATCTGTTTTGGTGCTGTTGGTTGAGGGATGGATATTGGCTCCAGCAGCAGAGAGAAGTCGCTTTGCTCTTGTTCAAAATAGTGCCTTATTTTGGAGAGAGAACATTGATGCTCGATTTCTAATCTCTTCCCAAAGGCCACACCTCCAGAACATGCAGCGTACCATCAGGACGGGGACAGTCAGCCTAGATTATGTGCTTACAACCTGAACCCAAGCCTTTCTAGCAAGAAGCTACTATGGAGCCACAACTGACACCATGTCCTTTGGGGAAGAAAATCTGCCACCTACCCTTTAGAGGGGACAATGGTCCAGTGGTATTATCGCTCGACTATTAACCTACAAACTCAACTAATGTTCTGGGGACCTGGATTCGAATCCCGCCATGGCAGCTGGTGGAATTTGAAATCAATAAAAAAAAATTTGGAATTAAGAATCTACTGATGACTGTGAACCCGTGTCAAATGTTGGAAAAACCCATCTGGTCCACTGATGTCCTTTAGGGAAGGAAATCTACCGACCTTACCTGCTCTGGCCTACATGTGACTCCAGAGCCACAGCAATGTGGTTGACTCTCAGCTGCCCTCGGGCAACCTGGGATGGGCATTAAATGCTGGCCCTGCCAGGGATGCCCATGTCCCACGAATGAATGAAAAAAAAAGATGTGCTGCATTTCCATTGTGCTATAAGACAGATGGCACCATGACATAATGGTTAGCACTGCTCACAGTGCCAGGGACACGGGTTCAATTCCGGCCTCAGGTCATGGTGTAACCAAGAAATATATTACAGAGTGTCGCTAACAGAAGTTCCAATTTCAATTAACGATAATTTAACAATTTAAATAACAGAGAGAGAGAGAGCAAGAGAGCTGTCAAGTTCTGCTTCCAAAACTCTTCTGATGAATCATTCAGCAGAGAAGATACAGGAAGCTTTGGTTTGCTTGACTTCTAAGTACCTAAGTTGCTATTTAAAGCCTCTAAATGTCCACCCCCAAAAGTATTGATTCCTAGTGGGGTATGCTTTCTTGCGCTCTCTTGCCCACATACTATTATTTGTGAACCATGTGGTTGGACATTGAAAGTAAGCCCCTTAAGGTGGACAGTAAAAAAGCCCATGGCACTATTTGAAAGGGGAGCTCATCCCAGTATCCCGGCCAATATTTGTCCCTCGACCGAACCCCCCCCAAAAAAACAGATTTTATTTTCATGATCACATTGCTGTGAACTTGCTGTGTACTGATTTGCGACCACATTTCCTACGTAGCGCTGTAGGATGGGCTGCGACCTTTAATAGTGTTAGAAAAATCAGATATCTTTTCGAAACAAAAATTCTTTCAAACTATTCAACTACGGGGACCATCACAGCCAAACTTATGCCCTCACCCGAAGTTACACCTGAGTAGCCTTCTTCATTTTATCAACATAATCGTCTAGACTTTCCTCCTTCCTGTGTTTATCTGACTTGCTCTTAAATGAGACTTGTGATAACTACTCCAAGTAGTTCCACATTCACACCACTCTTTGGGTAAATTGATTTATCCTGAATTGCATATTGGATTTATTAGTGACGCATAGTCTCTAGTTTTGACCTGCCACACAAGTGGCACAAAAACATAGAAACTAGAAGCAGGAGTTGGCCATTTGGCCCTTCAAGCATGCTCTGTCATTCATTTTGATCATGGCTGATCATCAAATTTAATATCCTGAACCTGTCTTCTTCCCATTTTAGCACCAAGAGCTGTATCTATTTTCTTCTTGAAATCCTACAACGTTCTAGCCTCAGCTACTTTCTGTGATAGTGAATTCCAGACATTCACCACTCTCTGGGTGAAGAAATTTTTCTTCACCTCAGTCCTAAAAAGTTTACCTCTTACCCTCAAACATCTCCCGTATAGCTGATTTATCAACCTCTTTCGCCAGCAGCACAGACTATGTTGACTAAATGGTCTGTATCTGTGCTTTTTAATCCATTTAATCATACTATAGGCCTTCATTATATCATCCTTTGGCCTTCTCTTTCCTAGGGAAGAGCTCGAGGCTGTTGCTACTTTTTCCCCATCGATCTAGCCTTTCAACTCCTGTATCATCCTTGTTAATCAGTTTCGCATCTTCCCCAGTGTCGCCAAATCCTTCCACTATAGAAACCATGGTTGAGACTTTCCGGCCTCGCCCATGCGTAGGATTTTCCAGTCCCGCCGCTTTGAACGGAGATTTGATTGAGCGCCTAATTCCCCGATCTCGCCTGGCAGTGGCAGCAGGACATGCAAAACTGAAGAATTCCAGCCCATAACTGTGCAGTGGAGGGACCAGTTAACTCAGGTGGTCAGCATGTGGTTCAGACTGATACCAGAAGAGAAGGCTGAATTCTCATTCTGGCTGTGTAGGCTTAGGACCTGCCCCCGAGAGTGGGAGGCATTGGGAAACAACCACTGATCAAAACACCTCAGGGTGAAGCATCAGGCAATGTGCCAAGGACTTGGCCTCTCTGTAGAACACAAATGACAAGGTAGGAATGCTGTTGGCACCATTGCTGTAAGGTGAAGTCTTTATTTAGCTCTGATCTGGGTTCAGACTGGGAAAACAGTGCGCGCATTTGTTGTACGCAGTGTGCGTTGATATATTGCCTTGGTCTGATAGCTGTGGCCTTTCCGTGGGTGATGGTATGTGTGGCCTGTTTGCCTGCCCACCACTCTCAGCTTGGCCCAGCTGGGTATACCGTTTTCTCAGTCAAGTGGCTTGTGGGTTCACGCCCAAATCTTGGGACTATGTCCACATTTTCAATGCAGCGATTGTCAAGGCTGCTGCCTTTTACGTTGAATAGAAGCCCAATCTGCCTGCCCTGGTGGATGTTGAAGATCATATGCGTCACTATTCAAGGAAGTTCATGGAGTCCTTAGGATGGCTGGTTAGTGATGCAGACAATGCCAACAGCGTGGGTTCAGTTCCTGTACCAGCTAAGGTTATTCATGAAGACCCTGCCTACCCCTGACCTGAGGTGTGGTGACCCTCAGCTTAAATCACCAAACCAGTCAGTTCTCCCCTCAAAGGCCTATGGTCATCTGGGACTACGTCAACTTTATCTTTACCACCTTGGCAAACATTTTTCCCTTAACCAACCGCACCAGAAGCTGATCAGTTGTTTTACTGGCAATCTGCTAACTGTCTGCTGCAAGGATTTGGGCTGATGTCTCACATCAGGATTTTGAACACAAAAAAATTAAGACTGACCTGAGTGCAATGGAAAGAGGGAGTGCTGGAAAGGCACACCAGGACTGGCAGCATCTATAGAGAGAGAAACAGAGTTAACGGATGGGATTTTATGCCCTCACTCACCCCAAAATCGTCAAATCCCACCTGAATTGAGCAGTCCTTCCCACAGTCTATCCCTCGCCTGCTCGAATTCCCGTGGTGAGCGGAGTAATACAATCCCGGCCAACATTACAAAGTCCAGTGCTATCTTTTGGATTAGATGCTAAATGAAGGCCCCATCACACGGTGGCACAGTGGTTAACACTGCTACCCAGGGACCCGAATACGATTCCCAGCTGGGTCATTGTTGGTGGAGTTTGCATGTTCTCCCCGTTCTGCGTGCGTTTCCTCCGGGTTCTCCGGTTTCCTCCCCCAGTCCGAAAGACGTGCTGGTTGGGTGCATTGGCCGTGCTAAATTCCCCCTCAGTGTACCCGAACAAGTGCCAGAGTGTGGCAACTAGGGGATTTTCACAGTAACTGCATTGCGGTGTTAATGTGAGCCTACTTGTGACGAATAAATAAACTTTACTATCTGCCCTTTTGGGTGCGTGTAGAAGACAGGGTGGCTCTATGTTGAAGGAGAATAGGGGAGTTCTCCAATGTGTCCTGGGGCTAACATTTAGCACTCAATCAACGTCAACCAAAAACAGTTTATCTGCTGTTTGAGAGTGTTTGCTATGTGTATATTGGCCGCCACACTTACTGCATTACAACATTGACTAAACTTCCAAAAGCTATTGCATTGGCTGTAAGATGCTGTGAAACATCCAGTAGTTGTGAAAAACCCTATATATAAGTAGAAGGGCAGAATTTGATGGCCTCAACCACCGGGAGGATTTTCTATTCCCGCTGAGGTCAGTGCATTTTACAGCCCCATCCCCCCCTGCAACGGGGCTGTAAAATTCCACCACGAGTTTTTCTTTTTTGCAATAATACTGGGTTGCGTTTCAAAAACAATTAATTCTGAAGTACTTTAGGAAGTGCCAAGATGCCATACAAATGCAAGCTCCCCATTGGAATTAAAATCCATTCGGCCCATCGACCAGGACCCACTCTCTCTGTTAGTGTATCTTACACAAGCCCTATTCCCCATATCCCACTACATTCACCATGGCTTATTCATCTAATCTGCACATCCTGGGACACTTCAGGGGCATTTCAGCACAGCCAATCAACCTAACCTGCACATCTTTAGACTGTGCTAGAAAACCGGAGCACCCAGAAGAAACCCACACGGACACCGGGAGAACATGCAAACTCCAAACAGACAGTCCATCCGAGGCTGGAATTGAACCCGGGTCCCTGGTGTTGTGAGGCAACAGTGCTAACACTGGGCCACCATGCTGCCCATACTTTTCAATCTTACCTGTTCACTTAACAACATGAGCTGGCGATTATAATGGAGTAAGAAGTCTCGCAACACCAAGTTAAAGTCCAACAGGTTTATTTGGTAGCAAAAGCCACTAGCTTTCGGAGTGCTGCTCCTTTATCAGGTGAGTGCATTGTTGGACTGGTGTTGTGAGACTTCTTACTGTGTTTACCCCAGTCCAATGTCAGCATCTCCACATCATGATTATAGCGGATGCAGCTGTATCAATAGAAGATTAGAGGCCAGCTGCCCTGTCAGTATGTGTAAAATAGAATCGTGGACTCCCTACAGTGCAGAAAGAAACCATTTGGCCCATCAAGCCTGCACCAACAACAATCCCTACCCAAGCCCTATCCCCGTAACCCCATGTATTTACCCTGCTAATCTCCCTTACACTAAGGGACAATTTAGCACAGCCAGTCAGTCTAACCCGCACATCTTTGAAGTGTGGGAGGAAACCGGAGCACCTGGAGGAAACCCACACAGACATGGGGAGAGCATGCAGACTCCACACAGACAGTGACCCAAGCTCGGAATCGAAGCCAGGTCCCTGGCGCTGACAGGCAGCAGTGCTATCCCCTGTGCCACCATGACTACGATCGTTCTGAGAGAATATGGTTGAGGCAAGTACATTGCCATGTGTTGTTTGTTGAGTCTGGCAATTAATCATTTTTATTTGCTGAACTTGGCTGAAGATTGATTTGAGGTAAGTCATAGTGAACAACAGCTTACACTTTTAAAGGACCTTCAATGTAAATGGATATTTCAAAGTGCTATCAGAGGCGCATTTTCTTTGTCTCATCAGTGGTTGCCATGCCGCCTGTTGCCTAGGCCCTAAACTCCACAATTCCTTTGCCAAACCTCTCTGCCTCCACGCTCTTCTCCCTCGCCTCCTTTTGAGAAGATCCTTGCAGCCTACCTTTTCAATCGAGCTGTTGCTCGGCTGTCCTTACATGACTCAGTGCTTTGCTGAGCTGAAGGCGCCATTTTGATGCAAGTTGTTCCCAGATGGTAATCAGAGATGGGGTGAAGGGCTGGCGGAGACAAGGCGGGGAATGAAACTTCAGACAGCAGGGAAAAGGAAAGCCAGGAAAACAAAAAGGAAAAAATACCACGATTATCTTCAGGAGGGGAATAAAAGAATTTGGCAGATCTTGCTTTGGTTGGCCACGAGGGTATTATGCGGTAATGGTGATGCGTTCCGCAGACGATGTGAAATACAATTGAGGCGGCAACATCATCCGTATTATTCTGTCATTTGATATAAGAGTTATATTTCGTGGCCAGATCTCTCCTTCATAAACTGCAACTCAGTCACAATGACCTTACTTCGTGATAAATAGGAGCTTGAGGAGATGCAAAGCAAACGTCAAAATTCCAAAGATTTATCGGAACTATTTCTGGGTATGTGGAAATGTCTGTTTTATAACACGGTGGCTAATTTACCACCAGGGAGCCGCCGCCATTCCCTTTCTCCCTTTCAGCCCGCACTGTTTTAGGATGACCTCATCGTAGCCAGCTTGTACGCTGTGGATGCTGTCAGACTTTCCACAGAAAGTTGGCTTGTACCTTTTTCTGAGGGAAGGGAGAGAGAGAGAGAGACAAAAAAAAAACCCGTTTGCTTTGCTTAGGAGACCAAACGAAACCTCAGGAATGTTTGACAGTGTGGGCAGCCAGTGTGTGGTGGCTCCAATGATATCACCTTTCCCAGAATGCACCATAAACTGACCCCTCCCTTCCCTCAGCCACAAAGAAGTGTGCCAAAAAAACCGGGACCACTCAGACAGGTAGTTCAGCTTCTGAACAAGTTACTCACAGGACGAGAGTGGGTGAAATTATTTCAAAGAAGCAGTTTCATGAGTAGGTCTGCCATTGCTCGGCCCCCTGTATGTTGTTTGAGAAGGAGCAGCGCTCCGAAAGCTCGTGGCTTGTGCTACCAAATAAACCTGTTGGACTTTAACCTGGTGTTGTGAGATTTCTTGTGTCGTTTGATTGCCAGCAGCGAGTCAATTGGTAGTGTTCTCTTTTCGAAGTCAGAAATCTGTGGGTTTAATAAATAAGAACTAGGGACAGGAGTAGGCCATCTGCCCCTTGAGCCTGCTCCTCCATTCAATAAGATCATAGTTGATCTTTTCATGGACTCAGCTCCACATACCTGCCCGCTCACCATAATCCTTGATTTCTTTACCGTTTATCTATCCTTGCCTTAATGAGGTAGCCTCAACTGTTTCACTGGGTAGGGAATTCCACAGATTCACAATCCCTTGGTTCCTCCTCAACTCAGTCCTAAATCTGCTCCCCCTTGATCTAAGGCCATGCCCTCTAGTTCAAGTTTCACCTGCCAGCGGAAACAACCTCCCTACTTCTACCCCTTCACAATCTTGTATGTTTCTATAAGACCTCCCCTCATTATTCTGAACTCCAATGAGTGTAGCCCCAGTCTACTCAGTCTTAAATCTCACACCATGACTTGAGCACAGACATCGAGGCCAGCACCATCCCAGTGCAGTGCTAGGGAAGTGCTGCATTATCAGGAGTGCTGAATCAGACAGAGACGCTGGCCGGAATTCTCCGACTGCTCGCACCAGCAGGATCTTCTTGTCCTGCCGATGGTGCGTCCCCACTGTGGGTTTTCTGGGCAGTCTAGGGTGCAGTCAATGGGCAAACCCATGCCACCTCTCACCGGGATGCCCTCAGCCCACCTTCCCGGCTAATCCCACAGCACTATTTCAGAAAGAGAGCGGGTGCCCTGTTCGATATTTCTTCTTCAGCCGAAATGACATAAATAGATTATTTAGTTACTCTGTTGGGAAAAAGATGCAAAAGTCTGAGGCCACGTACCAACTGACTCAAGAACACTTCTTCCCTGCTGCCATCAGACTTTTGAATGAATCTGCATATATCAAGCTGATCTTTCTCTATACCCCAGCTATGAATTTTACACGGTATTCTGCACCCTCTCCTTTCCTTCTCCCCCATGTACTCTATGAACGGTATGCCTTATTTGTATAGCGCGCAAGAAACAATGACAGGAATTTTACTGTCCCACCCGCTACGGGACTTGGAGCGGGCAAGGGGTGAACAGGACGAGCGAGGCAGTAAAATCCCGCTCAACACTTTTCACTGTATCCCAATACTTGTTACAATAATAAGTCAAATCAAATGACATTGCTGTTTATGAGACCTTCCTGTGCACACATTCGTTGCCATCTTTCCTACATTACAACGGCGATTACACTTTTAAAGAACTTAATTCGCTCCAAAGGGCTGCCGAACGTCCTGAGGTTACGAAAGGTGCTACAGAAACGGAGCGTCCTGGATGGCACGGTGGCACAGTTGTTAGCACTGCTGCTTCACAGCGCCAGGGACTCGGGTTCGATTCCCAGTTTGGAGCACTGTGGAAACTACGTGTTCTCTGCATGGGTTTCCTCTGGGTGCTCCAGTTCCCTCTCACAAGATGTGAATTAGCCATGCTAAATTCTCCCTCAGGCTCCGGTGTGTGGCGACTAGGGGATTTTCCCAGTAACTTCATTGCCGCGTTAATATAAGCCTACTTCTGACACTAATAAATAAACTTTAAAGTTAGAACATTCTTTCGCTGTGCAGTTATGGCCATTCACCTCAGCATTTGTTAATGATTAAGGCAATTGAAAAGCAAGAACTTGCGTTTCTATAGTACCAATCGCAACCTCAAGATGTCCCAGGACAGCCAGTAAAGTGCCTTTGAACTGCAGTGACTCATGCAACATGGGAAATTGATCTATGGGAGCAGGTTATGACACAGAATCTGGTATTTTTAGTGGGCTCCAGGGAGTCAAGTGTGTGCCACATCTGCCACACAGCCTTCTTGGAACCATTAAAACGTAAGTACGTAGTAAAATGCATGGAGAACCAAGCCCGTAGAATGTCTCCAGTCTGCATTAATAAAAAAGCAAACCTGATCATGATATATTACGTTTAAATGCAACTGATTATACACAAAGGACCTCTGCCTCGGGCCCCTGATTGATAGGCCCAATCGTTACTCTGCCCCGGCAATGAATCAATCTGTCTTTGCTTGCTAGGAAACTCTCATTGAAACGCCAAGAGCAAATCCACAGAGTCGCATCGAATAGTACAACAAGCCGTTCGGCCCAACTGACACATGCCAACCTTTCTGCTGCACACGAGCCTCCTCCCACACTGCTTGAATTAACTCAATCTCTGATTCCTTTCTCCCTCAAAACATTATCCCGCTTCCCCTTAATTAGCTCCTTTGCTGGAAATCTGAGATTATGTTGAAAGTGGTGGATGCACACTAGAGGTCAGGTGAGCGCTGCGTAGAGAGGGGGATATTTAGGCTCGCACCTGAATGATACCCGTAACCCCATGTATTTACCCTGCTAATTCCCCTGAAGGGGCAATTTAACGTGGTCAATCCACCTAACCTGCACATCTTTGGACTGTGAGAAGAAACCGGAGCACCTGGAGAAACCCACCCAGACACAGGGAGAACGTGCCGACTCTGCACTGTCACCCGAGGCCAGAATCGATCCCGGGTCCCTGGCACTGTGAGGCAGCAGTGTTCACCACTGTGCTTTCTTCAAAGTGTGTAAAAAGTGTAAAGAGTGTCAGAGGAAAGAGAGCGATAAGATGTGTATACACACAAGACCCAGAGGATGTGCGAATGCCTTAAGCAGAATAGCAGACAGGAGGGAAGCACAGAAAAGAGTGGAGCTTGTTCCAGGGGGTCGAGAGGAACAGCCCTCAATTCATTCTGTGTGCTGGAGATCACTCAGGGAGTCTGGGTTGCTGTGGCAACCTGCAATGTTCCATGCATGTAGTTGTCTGAAGCTACATGCATGGAAAAATTGGCTGAGGTACCAATTTTCTTTCCATCACATGACTGACCAGGAATCTCTCCCACTCTTGCCACCAATCATTGGCATGTGTTGGAAAGACTTACAGATTGATATTCAATTGGTTTGGTGGTGCCACAAACACACCCTTGGCGGTCAAGTCCTGGGGTGGGACTTGAACCTGGAACTCCTGGCTCAGAGGCCAGCATGCTACCCACTGTGGCACAAGACCTCTAGCCGTTTATGCTGAAGTCAATGCAACGTGGTTAGTGCAACCTGTCCTCATAATTTAACCCTCAAAGGCCCAGTATCTCACTGTGGTGGGAGGGAAAGGGATGCGGACCACTCCGCTGGTCACGTACCAACAGGAATCGCAACCTCCCAGTACCGACCCTCAATCTCTTCCATCTCCAGAAAAGCTGTTGAAGCCAGAGAGAGATCACAAACTCTGGTGAGGCTTGAAACTGTCGAGAATGTTTTCAGGCCAGTGGATGAAAAACTGCCCAGTAGAATGAGGAGTTATTGTTCCCTTAGCTTGGGATGGGCTTCACTGGGAGGGTGTCGGAGGCCGAGGACAGAAAGGTCAGAGCGTAGGTGAGACAGGGAATTAAAGGGGCAGGTGACAGAGAGTTCAGAGTCATCCTTACAGACCGAACCGAGGTGTTCAACAGAGATTATAAGAACATAAGAACATAAGAAATAGGAGCAGGAGTAGGCCATCTAGCCCTTCGAGCCTGCCCCGCCATTCAATAAGATCATGGCTGATCTGTCGTGGCTCAGTTCCACTTTCCCGCCCTCTCCCCATAACCCTTAATCCCCTCTCTTATCAAGAACCCATCAACCCGCTTCTTAAAAATATTTAGCGAGGCAGCCTCCACCACTTCAACGGGCAGAGAATTCCAGAGATTCACCACCCTTTGAGTGAAGAAGTTCCTCCTCAACTCCGTTCTAAACCGCCTCCCCTTTATCTTGAGGCTGTGCCCCCTAGTCCTACTGTCTTTTTTGAGCGGGAAGAGTCTCTCCACCTCTATCCTATCCATCCCATTCATCATCTTATACGTCTCAATGAGATCTCCCCTCATTCTTCTAAACTCTAACGAGTACAAGCCCAGTTTATTCAGCCTCTCCTCATAGCTCAATCCCCTCAACTCCGGTATCAGCCTAGTAAACCTCCTCTGCACTCCCTCCAGGGCTAAAATATCCTTGCGCAGGTGCGGCGCCCAAAACTGCACACAGTACTCCAGCTGCGGCCTCACCAATGCCCTATACAGCTGCAGCAAGACCTCCCTACTTTTATATTCAATCCCCCTCGCTATGAAGGCCAGCATCCCATTCGCCTTCCTGACCACCTGCTGCACCTGCAAGCTGGGTTTTTGCGACTCATGCACAAGGACCCCGAGGTCCCTCTGCACCGTCGCCTGCTGCAGTTTTTCGCCACGTAAGTAATAGTCCTTCCTACCATTCTTCCTACCAAAGTGGACCACCTCACACTTGCCAACATTAAATTCCATTTGCCATTTCCTGGCCCATTCGCCCAGCCTATCTAGATCCTTCTGCAGACTCTCCACACCCTCCGCACAATTTGCCTTTCCCCCAATCTTGGTGTCATCAGCAAATTTCGACACCCTGCACTCGGTTCCCTCCTCCAGATCATCTATATAAATGGTAAATAGCTGAGGCCCCAGCACCGACCCCTGGGGCACCCCACTAGTCACCAACCGCCAATCCGAATAGCACCCATTGACCCCCACTCTCTGCCTCCTATTTGACAACCAATCCTCTATCCACGCTAACACCCTACCCCCAACTCCATGTCCCCTGACCTTCTGCAATAACCTCTTGTGAGGTACCTTGTCAAACGCCTTCTGAAAATCCAGAAAGACCACATCCACCGGCTCTCCTCTATCCACTGCCCTAGACACATCCTCATAGAACTCCAGTAAATTTGTATTTTGACCAATTCTAACGTAACATCACAGTACTTTGTGGAGGATATCATTATAATGAAGGTGGCCTACAGCTAACTTGTCTTCCTCAAACAATGAAGATTGAATTATAGAAACCCTACAGTGCAGATGGAGGCCATTTGCCCCATCGAGTCTGCCTCTCTGAAAGAGCATCTTACCCAAATCCTATCCCTATAGCCCCACATATTTACCTCATGAACCCCCCAAACTTACACATCTTGGGACATTAAAGGGCAATTTAGCATGGCTAATTCACCTAACCTGCATATATTTGGACTGTGGGAGAAAACCAGACCACCCCATGCAGACATGGGGAGATGATGCAGACTCCATACAGATAGTCAACCAAGGCCAGAATTGAACCCGGGCCCCTGGGGCTGGGAAGCAGCAGTGCTGACCACCGTATCCCCATGCCTCTCTTTTACCCACAAAGGATGAACAGTTGGAAGGTTTTTTCCAGGGCAGAAATGACAGTTATGAAGGGTCACAAGTTCAAGATAAGGGGGGAAAGGTTCAGTGGAGATGTGCTGTGGAAATTTTTTACACGGAGGGTGGTGGTGGCCTGGAATGCACTGCCAAGTGAGGTGGTTGAGGAAGACATGTTAGCAACATTTAAGACTTATCTGGATAGACACATGAACAGACAGGGAAATAGAGGGATACAGGCTGATGGCCTAGATAGGACAACAGAATCGGCGCAGACTTGATGGGCAGAAGGGCCTGTTCCTGCGCTTTACTGTTCTTTGTTAAAGGCAGTGCCCCTTTAAGGATCAGTCCTTGGAAAATGATTAGCGACCAACTGGTGAAAAATGAACAGTAGAAATTGCAGCAATTGGGCAAAGGGAGAGGTTGGAAAGAAAGGGTGGAATTTTACAGTCTTGTCGCAGTGGGTGGGGCAGGGCTGGAAATGTGGTCAGCCATTCAAAAGCCCATTGATTTTGGCAGGGCTGGAATATTCCACCGGTGGGAGGGGTGGTAAAATTCCACCCTTTGGAGTACACAGAGCTGCAAGGAACATGTAGTAATCATTGTCCAACATTGTTAGACAGGGAAAGAGAAACATGCAAATAACTAAGGGCTTATCCAAAACAATAAGCTTTTGCCCATTTCCAGAAGCATAAATAAGAATTCAACTAGCTCAAGTTCATTTCACATTAGGTATTATAAATATACATATGAATTTACTGTGTGTGTGTAAATATATTTAATCACACAAGGGAGAGAAAGGAAGAAGGGAAAGTTGGAGCAAGGGAGAGAAGGATAGGCATCATGGCACAATGGTTAGCACTGCTGCCTGGACCTGGGTTCGATTCCTAGTTTGGGTCACTGTGTGGAGTCTGCACATTCTTCCCGTGTCTGCGTGGGTTTCCTCCGGATGCTCCAGTTTCCTCCTACAGTCCAAAGATGTGTAGGTTAGGTTGATTGGCCACGCTAAATTGTCCCTAGTGTCAGGGAATTAGCAGGGTAAATATGTGGTGTTATGGGAATAGGGCCTAGTTGGGATTGTGATTGGTACAGACTTAATGGGCTGAATGGCCTCCTTCTGCTCTGGAAGGATTCTATGACAGGAAAAATGCATGCCTAAAAATAACAATAATTTTCAGATAGCAGAGAGGGAAAGTGTAAAGTTGAGCTCTGCTTTGGTGTATCATCTTTGTGATCTAAAACCCGAGATTCAATAAATGAGAGATTTGTCCAGAATCCGGTTAAAGGAGACTTTAATGAAAGTATTTGCATCGAAGGCGGAGCACAAAATGTACCAAGTATTGATCTGAACAGTTTGCATTTGCGACAGTGTAAATTAACCCCTCATCCGACATGTCCTTAAAACTTGTCTGATGTGCGTTTGTGGCACTTTTCTGCGTTGCTTGTTGTCTTTGTTTCAGAAGTTGCTTAAGTGTAAATAAACTCAATTGAGTATTTTAGCCTGTGAGAAGTGGCTGTAACAGTCACAGCTACTGCCTTCCAAGTTGGCCAGCAGCACAGTGGAATCGTGTGCAAATTCCAGTCGATAACGTGCCATGACCGGGATTGTTAGAACCTAGCTATGCGAACTGATTACAATGAGGAATGACTGACAGATTGCAAAGGAACCAGTTTGTTTACGGTAACTTGTCATCCCATTTTTTTTGCACGAGTAAGGGGACTTGGTAAAAGCCTCGACATAATGGACACGGCTTTCTAATAAAATTATTCACAGGACGATTCTGCAATGAGTCAAATTCTTGTCAAGTTATATTGCGACGAGTGCGTCTTTTGAGACAAAACTGAGAGGCTGCTGTTCTCCTTCCTTCCCCGCTCCTTCCAACCTCCCTCAAAAAAGTTTGGTGAATGCTTTTTTGTGAACATTGAGCTGCTTTAAGGCTGCTTCCTGCAGACTTCCCTTTAGGAATCCGTGCGTGCCTTAGAGAACGCATCTGTGATTATTTGTATATAAACAGCTCCTGGTTTCCATGGGGTTATCACAGCTGTTGTTCATTGGAATAATGGAAGTTTAAAATGTCCCACCATGAACTCCAAAGCACAGCAGAGCGTTAAAAAAAAATAAAATGACCTCCATCTTCATATTTTGCCAAAATGTGGTCAATCCTTTTAGCCACTTGAGAAAAAAAGGATGTTAAATATGATCATAGAATCCCTACAGTAGAGAACATGCCATTCAGCCCATTGAGTCTGCACTGATTCTCCAACAGGGTATCTTACCCAGGCACTCTCCCCACAATGGGGTGGCACAGTGGCTCAGTGGTTAGCACTGCTGCCTCACAGCTCCAGTGACTAGGGTTCAATCCTGGCTTTGAGTGTCTGTCTGGAAACATAGAAACATACAAGATAGGAGCAGAAGGAGGCCATTTGGCCCTTCGAACCTGCTCCACCATTCATTACAATCAGGGTTGATCATCCAACTCAATAGCCTAAACCTGTTTTCTCCCCATAACATTTGATCCCATTCACCCCAAGTGCTATATCCAGCCACCTCTTGAATACATTCAACATTTTGACGTCAACTACTTCCTGTGGTAATGAATTCCACAGGCTCACCCCTCTTTGGGTGAAGAAATGTCTCCTCATCTCCTTTCTAAATGGTCTATCCCGAATCCTCAGGCTGTGACCCCTGGTTCTGGACTCCCCCACCATCGGGAACCTCCTCCCTGCATCTACCCTGTCTAGTCCTGTTAGAATTTTATAAGTCTGTATGAGATCCCCCTCTCGTCCACTGAAAACAATCCTAACCTAGTCAATCTCTCCTTATACAAAGTTTGAGATTGTGGTGTTTTGTGGAGTTTGCACATCCTCTCCACGTGGGTTTCCTCTGGGTGCTCCAGATTCCTCCCACAGTCCAAAGATGTGCAGGTTAGATGGATTGGCCATGGGAAATGCATGGGAACACAGGGATAGGGTGATATAGAGGGTCTGGGGAAGATCTGTCAGAGAGTTGGTGCAGACTTGATGGGCTAAATGGCCTTCTCTGCACAGTAGAGATTCTTTAATTCTATAATTCTAAGGTGTATATGTTAGGTGGATTAGCCATGGTAAATGTGCAGGATTACGAGGTTAGAGCAGGGGATGGGACGGGGGAGATGCTCTTTCAGGGAGGCCTGTTTCCATGCTGAAAACCTCCATGACTTTTATGAATTCAGATTCCACCCATCTGCCATGATTCGAACCTGGTTCCCCAGAACATTGGCTGAGAAGCACTTTGGGACATTGTGAAAGAGATGAAAGAATTGCCAGTTAGTTAGCTTACTTCTTCTTTCTTTCTTTGATTCTAAGTCATTGCATTTGCAAGCTTTCTGCTTCGTAAAGCTACACCGGCACCAACAAAAAACAGTTTAAGATAGTTGAAACTAAGAATTCGACAGGCAGGCAGAGGATATAATCCCAAACAAATCCAATAAACTGGAACCTCTCTGCAAAGGGTGCAGTTACTATTCATCCGATGTGCTTGACATGTGGGAGCATGTGTTTTATTTAAAGGATGCAAGCAGATCTAAGAGCTTAGATGGTACAAGAAAAACACTGGGTGGCACAATGGCACAGTGGTTAGCACTGCTGCCTCACAGCCTCTAGGGACCCCGGGTTCGATTCCCAGCTTGGGTCACTGTCTGTGTGGAGTTTGGATGTTCTCCCTCTGTCTGCATGGGTTTCCTCCCACAGTTTGAAAGATGTGCAGGTTAGCTGCGTTGGCCGTGCTAAATTCTCCCTCTTTGTACCGAAACAGAGTATAGTGACTAAGGGATTTTCACAGTAATTTCATTGCAGCGTTAATATATGTTTACTTTTGACACTAATAAATAAACTTTAAAACCTTTTGGCACGAGCAGACTCAACAAAAGAAAAAAAAATATCATGCAGCATAGTCAGAGGTCGTTCAGCCCATCGTGCTGGTGCCAGCTCTTTGAAAGTGGTACCTGATTAGTCCCCTGTGTTTTTTCCCAATGGCCAGGCGCCAGAGTGTGGCAACTAGGGGATTTTCACAGTAACTTCATTGCAGTGTTAATGTAAGCCTACTTGTGACACTCATAAATAAACTTTAAACACTCGAGTGAAAAGGCCCATTGTGGTACAGGGATTGGGGGGGAGGTGGCAGTGGTCCATTTTATGTTGAATCCGACACAGCACAAACAAGGTTGGCTACGATGCAAGTTCAGCTCCTAGATTAATTGCGCTGGCTCTGGGTATCTGCAGTGGTCGACTGCAGCTGTAATAAAGCATCAGTCAACCTTTCAGAGAGTCTCCTGAACGGTCAAAGTTGCCAGAAACCACTTGCTATTCCTCCACCATAAACATTGGCAATGCCAAAAGCAAAAGACAAAGGCAGCCAACAGGCCTTGCATGCTTGGCCTCTGAGCTTGCCCTCCTGTTCCTGAAGCCATAAACACGCAGGTTCAAAGTAACAGGACAAAATAAACCACAATAGCTGCTCTTGAAAGCTGGAGAAAACTGGATCAGGGAGAGTCCTTTTGTGAGCAGAAACTGAGGAGCCAGCGTGGCAATATCCTGGGGGAGAGAAGGGAGAGAGAGGTAGGAGGTGGGGAGGAATGAGAGAAGCGGAGAAAGGATAGGGTGTCTGAGAAGGGAGAGAAGAGAGACAGAGGAGAGCCAGGGGGTGGCAGCCATAATGTGGAGTTGCCGGCGGTGCTAGGGGGTGAGAGGGAGAGAGGGGGGAGGGAGAGTGAGTTCGCGGCAGGAGGTGTTGAGGGGAATGAGAAAAGGGAGGTGTAGAACAGGCGAGAGGGAGAGAAACTGAAAGAGAGGGATAGTGGAGGTGGAAGAGAAAGAGAGGGATAGTGGAGGTGGAAGAGAAAGAGAGTGCACAGAGAGAGGAGCTGAGGGGAGTGAGAAAAAGGAGGGGTAGAATGGGCAAGAGGGAGAGAAAACTGACAGGGATAGTGGAAGAGAAAGGGAGAGTGCACAAAGAGAAGAGGTGAGGGGAATGAGAAAGGGTAGGTGTAAAATGGGCGAGTGGAAGAGAAACCAATAGAGAGGGATAGTGAAAGAGATAGTGAGAGAGAGGAAAAGGGTGGGATATGCAGTCAGCGGAAATAAAGGGGGAAAGAAAGAATGAACTCAAATGTGAAATACTAAAAGTGAGAAGGCTCGGACTTATGTCCTTCCACCTTCTTCTGTCAGGAGAAAAATACAAAAGTCTCAGGTCATGTACCAACCGACTCAAGAACAACTTCTTCCCAGCTGCCATCAGACTTTTGAATGGATCTGTCATATACTCAGCTGATCTTTCTCTACTCCCTAGCTATGACTGTAACACTACATTCTGAATCCTCTCCTTCCCTTCTCTATGAACGGTATGCTTTGACTGAATAGCGTGCAAGAAACAATACTTTTCACTGTATGTTAATGCATGTGACAGTAATAAATCAAATCAAGTCAAATAAAGAGCTTCCCAGCTGTCAAAGAACTGTTCAACTGTCAAGAAACTGTCATGAAACTGGACTTACCTTATATTAAATCGATCTTTTTCTACACTCTATATATGACTGTAACATTATATTCTGCACCCTCTCCTTTCCTTCTCCCCTATGTACTCAGTGGGATGTATGCTTCGTCTGTATAGTGTGCAAGAAGCAATACTTTTCACTGTATAACCAATATATGTGACAGTAAAAGAATCATAGAATGCCTACAGTGCAGAAGGAGGCCTTTTGGCCCATTGAGTCTGCAATGACTGCAATCCCACACAGGCCCTATTCCTGCAACGCCACATATGTACCTTGTTAATCCCCTGACACTAGGGCCAATTTAGCAGGGCCAGTGAACCTAACCTGCACATCTTTGGGCAGCAAATCAAAAATAATCCCCTAATAAGAAAGATTGAACAGACTGGGAGCTTTTAACTGGAGCAGAGAAGGTTTTGAAACTGATGAAAGGCGAGAATGAGAACCTTGCTATCATACGGACTGGTTAAGCTGGGTAGCAGTGATGTGTTTCAGGAGAAGCTGGATAAACACTTGGAGAAGATCAGAGTGACAGGGTTAGGTGAAGAAGGAGGGGTGGAGCTTAACCATCAGCGCAGACCTTTTAGACTAAATAGCCAGTTTCTGGTGCACGTTAATCCAATGTAAATCCAGTGTCTACTGCCCTGGTTACTGGTTAACCCAGTGACATTACTGGTTAACCCAGTGTTGTTGCTGCTGTGACTATCATCGCTATGCATTGGCTCCTCCTCCATCCCCCCCCCCCCCCCCGTCAGTTAGGATGAAATCACAGAGTGGAAATGCTTGTTAGAGATTAATGGCCTCACCTCCACGGTATATGGAGTTTATTAGATTCATTAGAAATGAAACCATCTTGTCTGGAGTCTGAAGAGGGTTCGGGATCTTGCTTTATTTTCATTCGAGAGGTAGACAGGGTCTCTTTGGGGGAAGAGATTTATGGAAAAGGAGCACGGAACGTTAAAAGTCTGTCATCTGGAATGTGCGGCAAAAGAAAGTTGTTCTGCTTTCCAAACTGAACAGTGCTAAAGTGACCACTGTTTACTCAAAACTCACAACCAAATGAGCTTACTGGGTCAAGTTTACACATTCCACCCATTTACCAAGAACTGGGTGGAATTATGCAATGACATGCATTTTTATAGCACTATCAGTAAGGCAAAAAACCTCTGAATATGTTTCATGGGAGAGGTTATCAAACAAAATTTAGCAGCACCAAGTCATCCACGTAAGGCGATATTGGGACTAACTGACCCAGAACTTGGTTAAAGAGTTTTAAGGAAGATAGAATCATAAAATCCTACAGTGCAGAAGGAGGCCATTCAGCCCATTGAGCTTGCACCAACAACAACCCCACCCAGGTCCTATTCCCTTGCATTTACCCTAGATAGTCCCCCGGACACTAAGGGGCAATTTAGTGTGGCCAGTCCACCTAACCCCGTACATCTTTGGACTGTGAGAGGAGCACCCAGAGGAAACCCGATCAGACACGGGGAGAATGTGCAAACTCCACATGGACAGTGACCCAAGCTAGGAATCAAACCCGGGTCCCTGGCTCTGTGAGGCAGCAAGTGCTAACCACTGTGCCACCCTTAAAGATCTTAAAGGAAGAAAGGTGCCCTGGTTTAAGGAGGGAATCCCAAAGTTTCAGGCTGAGCCATTTGAAGTCACGGCCATCAAGGGTGGAGGGATTAAAACAAGGGCTGCACCAGAGGCCGGGTTTGGTGGAGCACAGGGATCTCAGAGGGTTGTTGGGTCGGAGGAGGCTGCAGAGATAGAGTGGGGTGAACTGGAGGGTGATTGTAGGCTCTGCTTTCTAATTTTCAAAGAGTAGGAGCGGGAGTATAAAGTTTGCTGAGAGCAAGTGTGTTCTTTCTTGGGTTTAAAATATGCAGAAAACTGGAGGTGAATTAAAATAATATGGAAAGTTATTGCATTTATAAAGTACCTTTCACGACTTCAGATTGTCTCAGAACACTGTACAGCCAATGATGTGATTTTGGAGTGTCGTTGCTATTGAGATGTTGGCAGCGAGACCCCACAAAGAACAAAGTGATAATGGCCAGAGAACTTGGGTTCCTTTGGGATCTTGACTGAGGGATAAATACAAGCCAGAACAGCAGGAGAGCACTCTACCTACCTCCTCACTCTCACCCGCACCACCCCACCCCCACCATACACCTCCCCACACCCCCTGCTCTAAAAGTAAGTGCGATAAAATCACTCCCAGCTCCACAAAACAGCACACTTCTGCTTAATATCACATTTAGAAGACAACCCCTCCAAGAGAGCAGCATTCCCTTACCACTCCAGTTCAGCGTTGACCTACATTGTATACTCAAACCTCTCGGCTGGGGCTTGAACCTAAGAGCTTGTGGCTGACAGACTGGAGTTCCACCACTAATCCACTATTCCGCAGACGTCTGGATGGCATGGTGGCACAGTGGTTAGCACGGCTGCTTCACAGCACCAGGGAGCCAGGTTCAATTCCCGGCTCGGTTCACTGTTTGTGTGGAGTCCGCGCATTCTTCTCATGTCTGCGTGGGTTTCCTCTGATGCTCCAGTTTTCTCTCACAATCTGAAAGATGTGCTGGTTAGGTGCATTGGCCATGCTAAATTCTCCCTCAGTGTACCCAAATAGGTGCCGGAGTGTGGCAACTAGGGACTTTCACAGTAACTTCACTGCGGTGTTAATGTAAGCCTACTTGTGACAATAATAAATAAATGTTAAACTTTAAACAAAAGAGCAGGCAGGGTTTTGTTGAACATCACATTCAGAAGCCAACCCCTCTAACTGTGCAGCATTCCCTTACTACTCTACTTCAGTGTCAACCTACATTGCATGCTCTTGGATGGGGCTTGAACCTAGAAGCTTGAAGCTGACAGGCTGGAGTTGTAGCACTAATCCACTGTACAGCAGATATTGTCAGTGATCAGAAGAAACTATGGTTTTAGGAATCATTATATCTGTCTACTTGTCTATCAGTAGCACTATCAGTATGTCCATTTGTATGTCCATTGTACCACTCTGGTGGACATGGTTCCTGTTGTGAAGGTATGATGTGGACTTGCCGGCTTGGGACTGGGATAGGCACAGGTAAACCTGGTGTTGTGAGACTACTTGTTGTGAAGGTAGAATGCTGGAACATCACGCTAGCTGCCCAGGACACTTCTTAGGAATATATACATCAACAGAGAAAGTCATTGATTGCAAATTGATAAGCCTGCACACAAAGCCCCTGAAAGAGTTGGATGGACAGGGTGTAACAGAGTAAATATGCAAGAGGGATTGGAATATTTTGCTAACTGTAGCCTAAAGACTTGTCACCTGATGTTAACAATCTTGTGGGCATTTCCTTGTTCACTGCTGCTGATTTCAAAATGGTGATGATCTAACTCAAGAACATAGGTCAAATGATAACCAATATTTTGAGTTTATTTTGTCTCCCATTTCTTTAATGCTTTGCATGAACCTGCCCCATAGGATCCCTACAATGCAGGAGGCCATTTGGCCCATTGAGTCTGTGCCAATTCTCCAGAAGAGCATGTTACCCAGGCCCTACCCTATTCCAATACCCCTACACATTTACCATGGTCAATCCACCTAACCTACACATCTTCCAACACTAAGGGGCAATTTAGCATGGCCAATCCACCTAATCTACACATCTTCAGACACCAAGGGGCAATTTAGCATGGGCAATCCACCTAACCTGCACCTCTTTGGACTGTGGAAGGAAATCAGAGCACCCCGAGGAAACCCATGCAGACACAGGGAGAACGTGGAAACTCCATGCGGATAGTCAGACAAGACTGGAATTGAACCCAGTTCCCTGGCGCTGTGAGGCAGCAGAGCTCACCACTGTCTCTAGAGCTTTGTGAATTTGTTGCATATTTTTACCAATAGTACTCTCTTAAGGGCAATTCTACAATGTGCTCCTGATTTGCCATAAAGATTTCTTGTAACTGTGCAGGTAGACAAAATAGTAAAAGAGCAATTGGGCCATTAGTCTTGCCTCACATCCTATGATGGTCAGACCATTGTGACTAAAAACTTCCCATCCCTCCTCCCATGTCCAACCTACCCCCTGCCTCATTCCCAGTCCCCATCTTCTCAGTTTTCCTCCCCTCCAGAGGCAAAATGCTTGAGAATGTTCACGAATGCTTCAGATCCTTAGTCCTGATAGAAGGTAAAGTATTGAACCAGTCTGACATCTTATCTTGTCCCCATAATGTGGTATTATTTTTGCTTCAACTGTCCACATGTAAGCAAGTTATTCCTTATCAGCCTAGGCAAGTCCCTTTTACCAGAAAGTGCATCCTCCTTAAAATTCCAGATGTTTTTCACAAATTGAATATTACTTTTATCATGGGAGTAGGAATTTCATATTGGAGGAAAGATCTTGGGATGATAATGATAAAAGAAGTATTGGGGAACATCAATTTGAATGGAAAAAAACTCCCGCGGTTTGATCAAAAATAGAAACCTAGAAAATAGAAGCAAAGGGAGGCCATTCAGCCCTTCGAGCCTGCTCCGCCATTCATTATGACCATGGTTGATCTTCAAATTCAATATCCTGATCCCACCTTCCCCTCAATAGAAACATAGTAAGTAACAAGGAACAGGAAACAAAATCTGTGAATGCCCTGCCCAGTGAAGCAGTTGAGGCTACCTCATTGAATGTTTTTAAGGCAAGGATAGGTAAATGTTTGGACAGCAAAGGAATTAAGGGTTATGGTGAGCGGGCGGGTAAGTGGAGCTGAGTCCACGCAAAGATCAGCCATGATCTTATTGAACGGCAACTGGCTCGAGGGGCCAGATAGCCTACTCCTGCTCCTAGATCTTATGTTTAAAAGCTTCTACTGGCAGGCAATATTTAAAATGTGTATCTTTAAGGAAATCCATCTTACTGGGATTTTAGACTCGGTGTTTTAAAGTTTATTAGTGTCACAAGTAGGCTTACATTAACAGCGCAGTGAAGTTACTGTGAAAATCCCCTAGTTGCCACATTCTGACGCCTGTTGGGGTAACGCTGAGGGAGAATTTAGTACGGCCAGTGCACCCAACCAATGCTGCCCACATCCCTTAAAAGAATTAAAAAATAAATTTGGCCCACTGTTACAGAACTGCTGATTACTCCCTGTCTCTTTATAAGACTCAAATCCATTTCTCTGCTCTTTCCACTTTCTCCTCAGCCGTTTTTTTCCAAGTGCGTTGCCTGCCAGACTGATTTGAACCGATTTGCTGAGCCACTCTCACTGATAGGAGAGCAATCAATCAATCTTGTAATCACGTTTACTGGGAGTTAAAGCTGAACTTTGATAGCATTTTTTAAAAAAATCTGAAATGCCTTTTTTAGGAGCGAGCAAATGGCAGCACTAAAACTGTTAAGTTGTTTGGCTTGCCAAGCCCTTGAAACGGAAGCCATCTGTAATATCATTTATATGCGTTTAAAACTGGCAGTGCAAAAATGTGCTGGCTACAGAATCAATCTTAAAGGTCGTCGCTCTCACACAGCCAGGATTTCTTTCTTTAGAAAGAGGCAGAAAGCGTGGTACTAGAAATCAAATCCGCTCCAGTAACCTCTTGTCCTTTTCCCCTCCACAAACACACAATGCGCTGATACAAAATTCCATCAAAAGTTACAGGGAACGATTCTTAGAAACAGTCAGCTGGTCAGTCAGGGTATATGTATAAGGAGTAAGAAAGAAGCAGGTTTGTCACGAAAGAGTCCCTACAGCGCAGAAGGAGGCCATTCGGCCCATTGAGCCTGCACCGACCACAATCCCACCCAGGCCCTACCCCTGTATTCCCACCTATTTATCCTGCTAGCCCCCCTGACACTAAGGGGCAATTTAGCATGGCCAATTAATCTAACCTGGCTGCACGTCTTTGGAGTTTGGTTTTATGCTCCAGGCGTGTCACGGGAACTCAGGCGGAAGTTTCTGGATATGTCGCAGGTGTTTAGTCTCTATAGGGTGGGATTCTCCCATCTCGTCCATGCCCGCTACAAGTGAGAAAGGAGAATTTGGCGTTCCGACCAAGACTCCATTCACTTTCAGCGGCACTGGAGAATCCCAGCTACAAATAAGGATGGAGATTTTTGGTGCATATCTCTCAGCAAAAAAGGGCTAGTAAAAATCTATTGAATTCAGCTTGAAAGTTATTAATTGAGCTCCTTTTTTCATAAAAACCCCTACAGTGCAAAATACAGTCATTTGGCCCATCGGTCTGTGCTGACAACAATCCCACCCCAGGTCCTATCTGACAACTCCATAAATTTACACTGCTAATCCCTCTAACTTACACATCTCATGACACTAAGGATCAGTTTAGCATGGCCAATCAACCTAACCCACACATTTTTGGAATGTGGGAGGAAACCGGAGCACACAGAGGAAACCCACGCAGGCACAGGGAGGACGTGCACATTTTTGTGGGAGAGAGTTACATCCCTCCTTGTGTGAAGATTTGTTTTCCAACTTCCCTCCTGAATGGCCTGGCTCTGATCTTAAGGTACTTCCCCCACCAGACAAGAAGGTTTCTCTCTATCACAGCACTCGTGGCCCAGGTTCAATTCCAGCCTTCGGTCACTGACTGCGTGGAGATTGCACGTTCTCCCCGTGTCTGTATGGATTTCCTCCCACAGTCCAAAGTTTTGCAGGTTTGGTGGATTGGCCACGGTAAATTGCCCCTTCGTGTCCAAAGAGGTTTAGGTTAGGTGGATTAGCCCGTTATGGAGATGGGGCGGAGGGTGGGTAGGATGCTCTTTCGGAGAATCAGTGCAGACTCGCTGGTATGGGCTGTATGGCCTTTTTCTGCATTGTTGGGATTCTATAGTTCCTTCGACTCTGATGGATAGAGGTGTTGCCTCTACTTATAACCCCTCCTTCCGATATTCTCGCAAAGTGGCCTGATGGGTGCAAAATGAAAAGCTTCGACATGTCTCCTTTTTCAGCATTGCTACCAAACGACCATCGTAGCCTTTTTGATGAAGGTAGTTGCTGCTTTAAGGATGGTTCAGAGGGATTCAGAAGATGTTCACCTTGGCTCAGTGGGCGCCTCTGAATCAGAGGTTATAGGTTCACAGTCCCACTCTGGAGACCTGAGGACAAATCCAGGCTGCCTCAGAAGCATAATACTAAAGGCTGCAAAGTCATGGGTGCCCTTATTCAGATGATCAGAGAAGCTGTTCTGGTCCAGCATTGAAGATTCTGTGGTGATATTTGAAGAGCAGCAGGGAGGTCTCTGCACAATTGCCAGCGTCTCCCTCAACCAACCGATCTCTCCTGTTTCATTGAGCGCAAAATGGCATCTGCATTTCTCCTTGTGATGACTGTAGCTCATTGTACAAGAATCTTTGAGACATTTCAGAGAGCGGGGACAAGTTGCTCTGTCAATGAAAGCTGCTGCCTTGAACACAAACAACCAATTCTCATTACAGTCTACATCGTACCCAGCGTATCAGTTTGATTTTGCCTAAACATGCTGAGGTAGCACGATGCAATTGCTGATTGTTCAATACCAGCTCGTCTGGTGCCTGCAACCTGTCCAGTTACATATCTATTTTAATTAATGGGGCTGGAACAAATTGTTTCTGCGATCAAAGGAAGGCAGACTATATTTTATTGAGGGATCTCTTTGTTATTACCTCTGATAATTATTTCCCTCCCCTCCTCTGTCTCAGATCTTTAGTATGAAAATAATTGAATCATAGAATGATTTGGCACAGAAGGAAGCCATCTGGCCCTTCGAAGAAGGCCACTAGGCCCATCAAAAGAGGCCACTTGGCCCATTCTGCTCTTTAAATTGTGCTATGGAATCTTCAACACAAGCACTAAAACAGACCAGCGTCTCTATTAAAGGTCTAAAGGGCTCTTATGATGTTGCTACACGGGTGAGACAGCCCGGATTATGTCCTTAAGTTTCTGGAACGGGACAATGAACTCACAACCTTCTGATTCAAGAGGTGACTAACGTGCCAGTGTGACTGAGCCAAGGCTCAGCCCCTCCATACCACCCTTAGCGCAACATCACCTTCATAAACAAGGAGCGGAAGTTTGCAGCCCCATCATAGTCAGGACTGAAAAATGTAGCAAGCCATTCAAATCTCTATTGACTTTGGTGGACTGGAAAATCTCACTGGCAGGCAGGGCTGGAAAACTCCACCCAAGGTTACAATAGCTGTACGTGGATTGTTTTGATCTTGGATTACATAAAAAGTGCAACGGTTCCACACCCAAGAAATTTCCAGCAGTCTTGTAAGACCACGAGACATAGGACTAGGAAGTAGGCTATTTGGTCTGCTCTGCCATTCAATGAGATCATGACTGATCTGATGTGATAATCCTCAAATCCAATTTCTCGTCTTGCCCCGAGAGTCCTTATTCCACAAATAAATGCCTTTAAGAAGTTCCGTTCTTCTTCTTACATTGACTCTTTCATCTTGTTTGCCTTCACGTTTATCATTTTCTCCTTTGGGTCTACGAATCCATACTCATTAAGTCTTGTTTTTCTACTATCTTCCTTCTTCTCACTACCTACCCCCAGCTCCAATCTATTTCACTTGGAATCTTTCTAAAATTTCACCTCTCCATCCATTTTGGCAGAAAAAATAAAAAGGCAAATTATTACTTAAATGGAAAGCAGATTCAAAACGCTCCCGAGCAGAGGGATCTGGGTGTCTGTGTTCATGATTCGCAGAAAGTGGGTATGCAGGTGTAGCATGCAAGAATAAAGGCGAATGGGATGTTGGCATTTATTACAAAGGGACTGGAGTGTAAAAGTAGATAAGTGTTGTTGCAATTGTATAGGGTGTTGTTGAGACCACATCTCGAGTATTGTGTCCATTTTTGGACTTATTATTTGAGGAAGGATGTGGTGGCATTGGAGGCAGCTCAGAGAAGGTTCACCAGATTGATTCTGGGGATGAAAGGGTTGACGTATGAGGAGAGATTAAACAATTTGATACTCACTGGAGTTTAGAAGGATAAGAGGGGATCTGATTGAGTTTTATTAAATTTTAAAAGGGATTGATAAAATAAATGTAGATCAAATGTTTCCTCTCCTGGGGCAATCTAGAACAAGAGGTAATGGGGATAGGTGGAGAGATTTAAAACTGAGATGAGGAGGAACTACTCCCCGTGGGGGGGTGGTGAATTTGTGAAATTCGCTGTCCCATAGCGAGCCTGAACCATTGAATGGTTTCAAGAAAGAGATAAATATATTTCTAATTTAAAAAAGGGATAAAGGGGATATGGGGAACTGGTGGGGTGGTGGATTTGAGACCAGGGAGAGATCAACCATGATCTGATTGAATGGTGGAGCAGGCTCGAAGTGTTGAATTTGCCTACTTTTGCTCCTAATTCCTATGCTCCCCTTTTCGATCTACCACCCCTGTTACATATTCCATACTTCCTGCAAATTCTCTCACTACCATGTGCCAACTCTTTGGCAGCACTCGGCCATTAACCGCAACCTTCTGCTCTTCAGTTAAGTACTGTGATTTTCAAGTATTTATCCAATTCACTTTTGAATTTTACTCTTGAACCTGATCCCATCACCCCTTCAGGCAGCCTATTCCAGATCACACCAGCTCAAACATTCCATAATCCACCTCAGATTCTTTTCCCAGTCACTTAAATCCTTGTCATAGAAACAGGAACAGGCCATTTGGCCCATCGAGCCTGCTCCGCCATTCATTATCATCGTGGCTGATCCACGAATTCAATATCCTGATCCCCCCTTCCTCCCATATCTCTTAACCCCTTTAGCCACAAGAGCTATGTCTAATTTATTCTTGAAATCAGACAACATGTTGGCCTCAACTACTTTTCTGTGGCAGTGAATTCCACACATTAAGCACTCTCTCTCTGGGTGAAGGCTCCTAACCTCGGTTCTAAAAGGTTTACCCCCTTATCCTCAAACTATGACCCCCTAGTTCTGGACTCCCCCACCATCAGGAACATTCTTTCTGAATCTGCCTTGTCTAACCCTGTTAGAATTTTATCAGATTCCCCTCTCACGCTTCTAAACCCCAGTGAATACAATCCTAACCGAGTTAATCTTTCCTCGTATGACAGACCTGCCATCCCAGTCGGCACCTTTCATCTTTCTTTTGATAGATTATGAGATTCTTAACTAAAGATATGAGTTTCAGGATCAGTAAGAACCCAGACCTGTCAGGAATGAGCTGCAGGTTGCGGGGGCAGTGTTGTGATATGGGGCTTTGTTTGATTTTTACAACAAGGTGGCCTGGAGTGTTAAGAGTTGGAGGTCACTGAGTGAATTCCTGAAGGACACTCCCAACTAAAAGGCATTTTAGATTCAGCGTGTTGCTGAGGTACAGACCAGATAAGGGCAGCCAGTGGAGATTGCTGTATTAACATGCGGCTAACTGCTAAAGGCATCGAATGGAAATAAAGTCCCATAAACAGAGCAGTGGGAAGCAGGAGGGGAGGCGGAGGGGGGGGGGCATGTGCTATATTCGTAGCATTTGTAAATGATTAATGAAAGGTTACCTCATTGGTGTTATACAAAACATCTGTGAATTATTAACTCTTTAGGTCCTGAAGCAGAAAGATCCGCATCAGAAAACGAGAAATATAAGTTGTTCACTCATTTCTCTACATTTTTCTCTTTCCCATTGCTTGGGTTTCCTCCCACAGCCCGAAAGATGTTTTGGTTCAGTGCACTGGCCGTGCTAAATTCTCCCTCGAACAGGCGCCAGAGTGTGGCAATTCGGGTTTTCACAGTAACTTCAATGCAGTGTTAACATAAGCCTACTTCTGACACTAATAACTAGTTTCGGTCGAGTGTTGGCTGTGGCTGACTTCAGTCTAAGTGGTGAGAGTTGAGCACAAAATCTAGGCTGATGCTCCCAGGGTCGTACTGGAGAGTGCGGCACTGTTGGGGGTGGGTACCATCATTTGGATGAGATATTAAACCCTAGCCTCCTGCATCCCCCATGCTTACAAGGCAAGGGAATACACAATGAACAATAGGACGCTACGGTCCTAGCGTCCATGCCCAAAGATCCCTAAAGGGCAGCAGGAAAGGTAGGTAAGAAGACATATGGGATACTTGCCTTTATTAGCCAAAGCATAGAATATAAGAACAGGCAGATTCTAATGGAGCTGTATAAAACACTTGTTAGGCCATAGCTAGAGTACTGTGTGTAGTTCTGGTCGCCACACTATTGGAAAGATGTGATTGCACTAGAAAGGAAGAAATTCACCAGGATGTTGCCCGAGCTGGAGCATTTCAGCTATGAAGAGAGATTGACCAGGCTGGGGTTTACCTTAGAGCAGAAAAGATCAAGCGGGGGGGGGGGCCAGATCGAGGTGTTCAAAAATATGAGGGATATACTTGGGTAGATAGGAAGGAACTTTTCCCCTTATTATAAGATTCAGTAGCCGGGGGCATGGACTTAAGGTAAGGATTTAGAGAGGATCTGAGGATTTGAGGAAAATCTTTTTCACCCAGAGGATGGTGGGAATCTGGAACTCATTGCCTGAAAGCGTGGTAGAAGCAGGAACCCTCACAGCATTTAAAAAACATTTAGGTAAGCATTTTGATACCCAATAACATTCAAAGCTACGGACTAAATGCTGCAAAATGGGATTTGAACAGATAGGTGCTTAAGGACCAGTAAAGACACAATAGATTGAAGGGCATCCTTTTGTGCTGTAGAACTCTCTGACATGTATTCTGGAAATTCCATAATCTTTAAGTGTGACCCATCCTTAAACAGCTAAATTGTGAATTCCACAGATAACTGAGATACCCTTGCCTTTGTTTATATTTAATTAGTCATTCACTGGTGAGTTAATATTGTTTACTGGTCCTTATGCATCGATCTGTTCAAATCCCATTTTGCAGCATTTAGTCCGTAGCTTTGAATGCTATTGGGTATCAAATGCTTATCTAAATGCTTCTTGAATGCTGTGAGGATTCCTGCTTCTACCACCCTTTCAGGCAGTGAGTTCCAGATTCCCACCACCCTCTGGGTGAAAAAGATTTTCCTCAAATCCTCAGATCCTCTCTAAATCCTTACCTTAAGTCCATGCCCCCTGGCCACTGAATCCTATACTAAGACAAAGTGTTCCTTCCTATCTATCCTATATATATATCCCGCAGAGATCACGTGATTTGTGGCAGCCATCTTGTTTGTGTCCAATTTTTAAATTTGTTTTTGGGATATGAGCGTTACTGGCTAGGTCAACGTATATTATCCATTCTAATTTCTCTGGAGAAAGTGGTGATGAGCTGCCTTCTTGAACCACTGCAGTCCCTGAGCTGTACATTCAATATTGACTAAAAGATCACAATAAGAACATAAGAACATAGGAACTAGGAGCAGGAGTAGGCCATCAGTCTCCTCGAATCTGCTCCGACATTCAATAAGATCATGGCTGATCTATTTGTGGACTCAGCTCCACTGACCTACCCCCTCACCATAACCCTTAATTCCTTTACTGTTCGAAAATTTACCTATCCTTGCCTTAAAAACATTCAGTGAGGTAACCTCAACTGCTTCACTGGGCAGGGAATTCCACTGATTCACAACCCTTTGGGTGAAGAAGTTCCTCCTCAATTCAGTTCTAAATCTGCTTCCCCTTATTTTGAGGCCATGCCCCTTAGTTCTAGTTTCACCTGCCAGTGGAAACAACCTCCCTGCTTCTATCTTATCTATTCCCTTCATAATCTTATGTGTTTCCATAAGATTCCCCTTCATTCTTCTGAATTCCAATAAGTATAACCCCAGTCTACTCAGTGTCTCCTCATAAGCCAACTCTCTCAACTCCAGAATCAACCTAGTGAATTTCCTCTGCACCCCCTTCAGTGCCAGTATATCCTTTCTCAAGTAAAGAGATCAAAACTGTATACAGTACTCCAGGCGTGGTCTCACCAGCATCTTATACAACTGCAACATTATTTCGCTGTTTTTAAACTCCATCCCTCTAGCAATGAAGGACAAAATTCCATTTGCCTTCTTAATTACCTGCTGTACCTGCAAACCAATTCCTTGAGATTCCTGCCCAAGGATACCCAGGTCCCTCTGTACAGCAGCATGCTGCAATTTTTTGTCATTTAAATAATAGTCCATTTTGCTGTTACTCCTACCAAAATGGATCACCTCACATTTACCAACATTGTATTCCATCTGCCAGACCCTCACCCACTCACTTAGATTATTTATATCCCTTTGCAGACTTTTAGCGTCTCTGCACACTTTGGCCTTCCACCCATCTTAGTGTCATCTGTGAATTTTAGCACACACACTTGGTCCCCAACTCCAAATCATCTATGTAAATGATAAACAATTGTGGTCCCAACACCGATCCCTGAGGCATACTATTAGTCACTGATCGCCAACCAGAAAAACACCCATTTACCCCCACTCTTTGCTTTCTGTAAGTTAACCAATCCTCTATCCGTGCTAATACATTACCTGTAACACTGTGCACCTTTATCTTATGTAGCAGTCTTTGGTTTGACACCTTGTCAAATGACTTCTGGAAATCCAGATACACCACATCCACAGGTTCCCCATTGTCCACTGCGCATGTAATATTCTCAAAGAATTCCACCAAATTAGTCAAACATGAACTGCCGTTCATGAACCCATGCTGCATCTTCCCAATGGGACAATTTATATCCAGATGTTTTGCTAATTCTTTTTTGATGATAGATTCAAGCATTTTTCCTACTGCAGAAGTTAAGCTAACCGGTCTATACTTACCTGCCTTTTATCTACCTCCTTTTTTAAACAGTGGCGTCACATTTGCTGTTTTCCAATCTGCAGGAGCCACCCCAGAGTCCGGCAAATTTTGGTAAATTACCACTACTGCATTTGCTATTCCTCCCACCATCTCTTTTAGTACCTTGGGATGCATTCTATCAGGACCAGGAGACTTGTCTACCTTTAGTCCCATTAACTTGCCCAACACTACCTCTTTTGTGATAATGATAGTTTCTAGGTCCTCACCTGCCATAGCCTTCCTGTCATCAATTTTTGACGTGTTATTTGTGTCTTCCACTGTGAAGACTGACACAAAATATCTGTTCAATGCCGCAGCCATTTCCTCATTTCCAGTTATTACATCCCCCTTCTCACCCTCTAAAAGACTAATGTTTACTTTCGCCACTCTTTCTCATTTTATATATTTGTAGAAACTTTTGCTTTTTTTTTATATTCTGAGCTAGTTTACACTCGTAATCCATCTTACTTTTTGTTATAGCTTTTATCGTGACTTTCTGCTGACCTTTAAAGATTTCCCAATCCTCTAGTTTCCCACTAATCTTTGCAACTTTGAATGCATTTTCTTTCAATTTGATACCCTTCTTTATTTCCTTAGATATCTATGGCTGATTATCTCTTTTTCTACAGTCCTTCCTTATCACTATTATATATTTTCACTGAGCACTGTGAAAGGTCGCTTTGAAAGTCTTCCACTGTTCCTCAATTGTTCCACCATAAAGTTTTTGTTTCCAGTCTACCTTAGCCAACTCCTCCCTCATCCTTTTTTAGTCTCCTTTGTTTAAGCACAAGACACTGGTATTGGAGTTTACCTTCTCACGCTCCATCTGTATTTTAAATTCAACCACACTGTGATCGCTTCTTCCAAGAGGATCCCTAACTGTAAGATCATTAATTATTCCTGTCTCACTACAGAGGACCAGATCTAGGATAGCTTGCTCCCTTGTCGGTTCCATTACATACCCTACAAGGAAGCTATCGCAGATACATTCTATGAACTCCTCCCCAAAGGTATGCTATACTTTTGGGCATGACAACTGCCAGCTTTCTGCAAATGCCGCACTTGAGCTGTTGTTGAGCAGTGGGGAGAAAGAATGGCCTGTGATGAATGGTTTCAGTCCCTCCAATGCAAGAGATGAAGAGTCCGGACATCAACTTGTGACCAACCAACCCATGACATGGCGTATGAGACCTGTGCCAATTTTTGTCACCGTTTCCTTTTCCCCTTTCTGTCTTTCATGCTGCATTGATTTGAGTTGATTTGATTTTTTATTGTCACATGTATTAACATACAGTGAAAAGCATTGCTTCTGGCACGCTTCACAGACAAAGCACACCGTTCATACAGAAGGAAAGAGGGAGTGCAGAATGTAGTGTTACAGTTATAGCTAGGGTGTAGAGAAAGATCAACTTAGTGCGAGGTAGGTCCATTCAACAGTCTGAGGACAGTAGAGAAGAAGCTGTTCTTGAGTCGAATGGTATGTGGTTGCAGAGTTTTGTATCTTTTTTCCAATGGAAGATGGTAGAAGAGAGAATGTCCAGGGTGCGTGGGGTCCTTGATTATGCTGGCATTATTAAATAATTCCTCCCGCTGCTCTTGATTCATTCTTGTTTATAAGCCAGAGTGGATTCCATGGTTACAGAACTCTAAACAACGGTGCAATGCTGTGATTGAGTAATTACCATAAACATGCAAAGTGCGCAATTGGCAGGAGCATTTAGGTAGGCTTGAGCAAAGCTCCCAGTTGTCAGAGAAACTGTGCCTGAAGATTGCAGTGCTAAGCTTACCCAGAAGACTAGTGTGGAACACTACTGTTTTCACACTTATTTTTAGGGAAGATTCCACCCCTGATGAGAGTTCTTGCACTGTACTGAAGATTTTGCCTACATTAGAGAGAGTATTCGCTATGAGGAGAGATTGACTAAACTGTGATTTTTCTCCCTGGGAAGATGGAGGCTGAGGGGCCACCTGATAGAAGTTTATAAAATTATAAGAGGTATAGATCAGGTGAACAGCTGGAAGCTTTTTCCCAGGGCAGGAATGACAATCACAAGGGACCACAAGTTCAAGATAAGGGGGAAAAGTTCAGTGGAGATGTGTGGGGGAAGTTTTTTGACACAGAGAGTGGTGGGGGCCTGGAATGCACTGCCAAGTGAGGTGGTTGAGGCAGACTCATTAGTAACATTTAAAACTTATCTGGATAGACACATGAACAGGCGGCGACTAGAGGGAGACAGGCAGTTGGTCTAGATAGGACAACGCCATCAGCGCAAGGTTGATGGGCCGAAGGGCCTACTCCTGTGCTGTATTGTTCTTTGTATTATGGGCTTTACATGAAATTGGGATTTGAATCTATTTGACCCAGATAGCCACAGAGAGCTCCCCCTGGGGCTGGGTTCGAACAAACCAATGTTGAAAGGTCTCCACTGGAGTGTTCGCTTCCACATTGGCCACCATTTACCAGAAACATCATCGTACCAGCCATCTAAACATGTAGCTACAAGAGCAGTAAAGCACAGCCAATACTTTACCTCCTGAGTCTACCTTCTCCAAGTTTGGTGTGTGATAGAGTACTCTCTGCTTGCCTGGATGAGTTCTGCCCAGGACAACACACAAGAAGCTTGACACCAATCAGAACAAAGTAGCCCACTTGACCAGAACCTCCCCCCCACCAATTTAAACATCCACGCCCTCCACCATCAATGCACAGTGGTAGGAGTGCAGAAACTCACCAAGGCTCCTTCAACAGCATCTTCCAAAGCTGTGACTTGAAGGACAAGTGCAGTAGCCTCCTATCCATTGAACCGGTCCGCTCTTCCCGCTGCCTTGGGAAGGCAGCCAGCATAATCAAGGACCCCACACAACTAGGGCATTCCAACTCCTTCTGTTGGGAAAAAAATACAAAACTCTGAGAACACGTACCAACTGACTCAAGAACAGCTTCTTCACTGCTGCCATCGGACTTTTGAATGGACCTACCTTATATTAAATTGATCTTTCTCTTCACACTAGCTATGACTGCAATACGATATTCTGCACTCTCTCGTTTCCTTCTCCCCTTTGTACTCTATGAACGGTATGTTTTATTTATACAGCTTGGAAGAAACAGTACTTTTCACTGTATCCCAATATATGTCACTATTTTCTCAGAAGACAGAGGAAATTTGGCACGTCAGAGCTATGACTCTCACCACCTCTTACAGATGCACCGTAGAAAGCATTCTTTCTCGTTGTAACACAGCTTGGTATGGCTCTTGCTCTGTCCAAGACCACAAGAAACTACAAAAGATCATGAATGTAACCCAATCCATCACTCAAACCAGCCCCCCATCCATTGACTCTGTCTACACTTCCTGCTGCCTCGGAAAAGCAGCCAGCGTAATTAATGACCCCACCCACCCCAGACAGTCTCTCTTCCACCTTCGTTCTTTGGGAGCAACATACAAAAATCTGAGGTCACGTACCGACTGACTCAAGAACAGCTTCTTCCCTGCTGCCATCAGACTTTTGAATGGACCTACCTTGCATTAAGTTGATCTTTCTCTACACCCTAGCTATGACTTTAACACTACATTCTGCACTCTTTCATTTCCTTCTCTATGAAAGATATGCTTTGTCTGTACAGCAATACTTTTTGCTGTATACTAACACGTGACAATAATAAATCAAAAATCAAATCAAATCAATAATAAATCAAATCAGATCAAAGAGATATGGGCGCATCGTCGCCTGCAAGTTCCCCTCCAAGCCAAGCATCATCCTGACTTGGAACTATATCATTGTCTCTTCACTGGGTCAGAGAAGATAGAAGTCCCTTCCTAACTTTAAGAAGCGGGTTGATGGGTTCTTGATAAGAGAGGGGATTAAGGGTTATGGGGAGAGGGCGGGAAAGTGGAACTGAGCCACAACAGATCAGCCATGATCTTATTGAATGGCGGGGCAGGCTCGAAGGGCTAGATGGCCTACTCCTGCTCCTATTTCTTATGTTCTTATGTTCTAACTACACTATAGTTTTACCTATACCAGATGGACAGCAACACTTCAAGAAAATGGCTCACCACCACTTTTTCAAGGGTCATTTGGGGTGAGTAACAAACACTGGCTTTGTCAGCATCAGTCTCCCTTAAAGAAGAGAAAAGAAACAGATTCTATCTGAGGAACCTTCCCAGCTGTTTTTATGTGCACAGAAGATCACAATCAGATGGCTACTTGTTGTATGCAGTTCAATTCACTCTACCTCTAGAGTGAATTGCAATTGGCTGAAGGGACTGGCATGTGTGGGAAAATACTTTCAATTCTGACAGCTAATTGACAGCAGTGCGGGATGGAACAGTAACCTTTGCCCCCTGAGAAGTGACTAAGTATGGAACGGCCAAAAAGAAACGGGTGAAATCATTTCCTGTTTTTCAATCCCATTATATAACAAAAGAAATATTGCCTGGAAGTTTGGGGCTGTCTCTCATCAAATATTTCCTCACCACATTGTAAAAATGATCAGTTGAATTGTAAAATGACTGAGTTCTTGGGGAATACTTTAATAGCTCAATTCTGAACAGCAATCTTTCATGATCATCCTCATTTGCCAAGTTCTTTATAGCTGGAGCAACCTAAGTACTCAATACAGTGAAGAGTAGTACAGAGGGAAGCCTTCTAAATTGTACGTGAGGCTGTGACACTCTTTTCAATGTGGTAGGCCATCTAAGAACATCCCAGCTTAAACTGGACTAGACTCAGCCTATTTGTGACTTGTCCATTCACTAATTCCAATTGGAAGGTAATCAGGAAGGCATACGGCATGCTTGCTTTCATCCTCTGGGGCATTGAGATTAAAAATTGGCAAGTCATGTTGCAGCTTTATAGAACCCTAGTTAGGCCACACTTGGAATATAGTGTTCAATTCTGGTCGCCACACTACCAGAAGGATGTGGAGGCTTTGGAGAGGGTACAGAAAAGATTTACCAGGATGTTGCCTGGTATGGGGGACATTAGCTATGAGGAGAGATTGGAGAAACTTGGTTGGTTCTCACTGGAACGACGAGGTTGAGGGGCAACCTGATGGAAGTCTACAAGATTATGAGGGGCATGGATAGAGCTTTTTCCCAGGGTGGAAGAGTCAATTACCAGGGGACGTAAGTTTAAGTGTGAAGGGCAAGGTTTAAAGGAGATGTACAAGATAGTTTTTTTTTTACACAGAAGATGATGGGTGCCTGGAACTCACTGCCGAAGGAGATAGCAGAAGCAGATACGATACTGACTTTTAAGGGGCGTCTGGACAAATACATGAATAAGATGGGAATGGAGGGATATGGTCCCCAGAAGGTCAGGAAGTTTTAGTTCAGACAGGCAGCAGGGTCACTGCATGCCAAAGGGCCTGTTCCTGTGCTGTAATTTTCTTTGTTCTAGACTAATTGATCGATTCCTACCATTCCAAGATAACACCAGCTGGGTGATTAAGTTTATTTATTGGTGTCACAAGTACGCTTACATTGACACTGCAATGAAGTTACTGTGAAAATCCCCTGGTTGCCACACTCTGCTGCTTGTTCAGGTACAACCACGTCTTTCGGAATATGAGGAAACCGGAGCACTGGAGGAAACCCACGCAGACACGGGGAGAACATGCAAGCTTTGCACAGACAGTGACCCGAGGCCGGAACTAAACCCGGGTCCCTGGCACTGCAAAGCTGCAGTGCTAACACTTGTACCACTGTGTCGCCTTTAGTTCAGAAAGCTGTGTTGTTATTCTGAAATTGTATCTGTTTTCTGGCATTTTTGAGCTGAAGGGGTTCATGGTATGGCAATAGAGAATGATCTTCAAGGAACCATCTCTCAGGGAACTGATAACAGAAATGCCTGGGTATACATAGAAACAGGAAGCAGAAGGAGGCCATTCGGCCCTTTGAGTCTGCTCCAGCATTCATTTTGATCATGGCTGATCATCCAATTCAATATTCTGATCCTACCTACCCCCCATATCCCTTGATCCCTTTAGCCCCAAGAGCTATACCTTCTTGAAATCACACAATGTTTTGGCCTCCACTACTTTCTGTGGTTGTGAATTCCACACATTCGCCACCCTCTGGGTGAAGAACTTTCTCCCCAACCCAGTCCTGAAAGGTTTACTCCCTTATCCTCCGACTCTGGTGCCTAGTTCTGGACTTCCTCACCATCCAGAACATTCTTTCTGGATCTACCCTGTCTGTAGAAACATTTCAGGAAAGGATTGACAGGCTCTCCTGAAAAAACGAGGGCTGGAACTCTCCGGCACTCCCTGGTGGGGCCTTCCAGTCCTGTCGATGGTGCAACCCTGGCTGCAGGTTTCTGACAGCAGGGGGTAAAACCAATAGGAAATCCTATTGACAGCAGCAGGACTGGAAGATCCCACCGCCAGCAAATGGCACCACGCCTCCTGCCACGAGAGTCACACTGTAGGGTGGCCAGAGAATTCCCCCAAACCACCCCCCCACTCCGCAATGACCCAGGCTGAGGGGTGATCCAGTCTTTAAAATTAGAAAACATGAACGGACACAGAGAATGTTTCCCCTCTGCGGAGGAGGGGGGAAACAGCCATCAATATAAGATAGTCACCAAGAAGTCCAGTAGGGAATTCACAAGAAATCTCTTCACCCAAAGAGTGGTGAGAAATTGGAACTCAGTTTGATTTCATTTATTATTGTCACATGTATTGGGATACACTGAAATACAAAATACAGAAGTATTGTTTCTTGCGTGCTGTATAGACAAAGCATACCATTCATAGAGTACATAAGAGTGAAGGAAAGGAGAGGGTGCACAATGTAGCATTGCAGTTATCAAAAGGGTGCAGAGAAAGATCAACTTAATGTGAGGTAGGTCCATTCAAAAGCCTGACGGCAGCAGGGAAGAAGCTGTTCTTGAGTCAGTTAGTACGTGACCTCAGACTTTTGTATCTTTTTCCCAATGCAAGAAGATGGAAGAGAAAATGCCCAGGGTGCGTGGAGTCTTTGATTATGCTGCTCTTCCGGGGCAGTGGGAAGTGTAGACAGAGTCAATGGTTTGTGTGATAGACTAGGCTACGTTCATGACCCTTTGTAGTTTCTTGTGGTCTTGGTCAGAGCAGGAGCCATACCAAGCTGTGACACATCTGAAAAGGATGCTTTCTATGGTGCATCTGCAAAAGTTGGCAAGAGTCGTAGTGGACACGCCAAATTTCAATAGCCTCCTGAGAAAGTAGAGGCATTGGTGGGTTTTCTTATAATCACAGATTACAGAAAACAGTACAGATGTAAACAGTAAAGGAAAGCAGAACAAGCATAGAAGGGAGAATGGAACAGATTTTGATCAGGGAAGATGAGAGGAGGTTCAAGTGGAGCATAAACACTGGCATGGATTGGATTGGTTACACCAAATGGCCTGACTCAGCACCTCATTCCCTGTGTAATGTTCCAAACAGGAAACCATATGTGCACCATGCATATATTCTTACAAATATAATCATTGAAATATGTTATAATGTTGCTGTGAGGATTATCTGACCAGCTAACCTGGCAGACAATGTAACCAGTGGCAAAATGATGTAGGGGGCAGATGACTAGCTGACCCGCTATAAATAGAAAGCTGATGGGAATTGTAGGGAGCTTGTATGGCCCAGGCCATTCCCCCAAGCGTTGGAGTAATGAAGTTTCTTTATGAATCCATTTTTCTTTGATTTACTTGCTGACGTTAGTTCTTTTATTGCTTGCAACAGGAGTATCTCTACTGCCAGATGAACAAGCAGAACTGGGAGATTGGGCACTTTGTCCAGAGAAGGGAAGGCTGAAGGTTGTCTGATTGAGGTCACTAGGATTATGAATATAATTTGATAAGGTAGACATCGAGAAGGTATTGATAAACTGGAAAGAGGGCAAAGAAGATTTACGAGGATATTGCCAAGACTAGTGGGCCTGAGTTATAGAGAATGGTTGGCCAGCATAGGGCTTTATTCCATGGAACATAGGAGAATGAGAGGTGACCTTATTCAGATGTATAAAATCATGAGGGGCATAGATAGGATGAATGCACATAGTTTTTTTTTCAGGGGAATTGAAAACTAGAGAGTATAGGTTTAGGGTGAAAGGGGAAAGATTTAAAAGGAACCTGAGGGGCAACCTCTTCACCCAGAGGGTGGTGCGAATATGGAATGAGCTGCCAGAGAAAGTGGTTGACTCAGGTCCAATAACAACATTTAAGAAGCATTTGGATAAATACATGGCTGGGAAAGAATTAGAGGGATATTGGCCAAATGTGGGCAATTGGGACTAGCTGGGAGGGCACCATGGTCGGCATGGACCAGTTGGGCCAAATGGCCTGTTTCCGCACTCTATTGCTCGATGACTGTATAACTTTAAGATGTTTCCACTTTTGGTGGAGACCAGAAATAGGGTCAAGATTATAATGTCAGCATGAATGAATCCAGTGGGGAATACTGAAGAAACCACTTGACTTAGACAACGGTGAGAATGTGGAACTCGCTACCATAGAGCTATAGAGTTATGGAGGTTTACAGCATGGAAACAGGCCCTTCGGCCCAACTTGTCCATGCCGCCCTTTTTTGTTAAAACCCGTAAACTAATACCAATTGCCCACATTTGGTCCATATCCCTCTATACCCATCGTATCCATATAACTGTCTAAATGCGTTTTAAAAGACAAAATTGTACCCGCCTCCACTACTACCTCTGACAGCTTGTTCCAGACACTCACCACCCTCTGTGTGAAAAGATTACACCTCTGGATACTTTTACATCTTTCCCCTCTCACCTTAAACCTACGCCCTCTAGTTTTAGACTCCTCTACCTTTGGGAAAAGATATTGACTATTTAGTCAATCTGTGCCCCCCATTATTTTATAGACCTCTATAAGATCACCCCTCAACCTCCTCCGCTCCAGAGAAAGAAGCCCCAGTCTATCCAGCCCCTCCTTATAACTCATTCCACCAAGTCCCGGCAGCATCCTTGTAAATCTTTTCTGCACTCTTTCCAGTTTAAAAATATCCTTTCTATAATAGGGTGACCAGAATTGCACACAGTATTCCAAGTGTGGCCTCATCAATGTCTTGTACAACAAGACATTCCAACTCCTGTATTTAATGTTCTGACCAATGAAACCAAGCATGCCGAATGCCTTCTTCACGATTCTATCCTCCTGTGACTCCACTTTCAAGGAGCTATGAACATGTACCCCTAGATCTTTTTGTTCTGCAATTCTCCCCAGCGCCCTGCCATTAACTGAGTAAGTCCTGCCCTGGTTCACTCTACCAAAACGCATCACCTCACATTTGTCTAAATTATGCTCCATCTGCCAGTCATCAGCCCACTGACCCAATTGATCAAGATCCCGTTGTAATTGGAGATAACTTTCTTCACTGTCCACTATGCCACCAATCTTAGTGTCATCTGCAAACTTACTAACCACGCCTCTTACATTCTCATCCAAGACATTAATATAAATGACAAATAACAGTGGACCTGACACTGATCCCTGAGGCACACCGCTGGTCACAGGCCTCCAGTTTGAAAAACAACTCTCTACAACCACTCTCTGGTTTCTGTCAAGAAACCAATTTTGTATACATTTAGACACCTCACCCTGAATCCTGTGAGAGTTAATCTTATGCAACAACCTACCATGCAGCACTTTGTCAAAGACCTTGCTAAAGTCCATGTAGACAACATCAACTGCACTGCCCTTGTCTACTTTCGTGGCTACCCCTTCAAAAACTAAATCAAATTTGTGAGACATGATTTTCCAATCACAAAGCCACGCTGACTGTCCCTAATCAGCCCTTACATCTCTAAATGCCTGTAGATCCTGTCTCTCAAAATACCTTCCAACAATGTACCATGTGGAGTAGTTGAGGCAAATAAGAACATAAGAACATAAGAAATAGGAGCAGGAGTAGGCCATCCAGCCCTTCGAGCCTGCCCCGCCATTCAATAAGATCATGGCTGATCTGAAGTGGCTCAGTTCCACTTTTCCACTTTCTCCCCGTAACCCTTAATTCCCTTGCCTACCAAAAACCTATCTACCCGTGTCTTAAATATATTTAGCGAGGCAGCCTCAACCACTTCAACGGGCAGAGAATTCCAGAGATTCACCACCCTTTGAGTGAAGAAGTTCCTCCTCAACTCCGTTCTAAACCGCCCCCTCCTTGAGGCTGTGCCCTCTAGTCCTGAAATAGCATGAATGCATTTAAGAAGAAGCTACGTATGCATATGAAGGAGAAAGGATTAGAAGGAGATGAGATGAAGAGAGAGTGGGAGGAGGATCATGTGGAGCATAGACACCTGTATTGTCCGCTTAGACCAATTATCTGTGCCTCTGCTGTCAATTCTATGTAATCAAATGAAGATGTACTTGCTAAGATATGTATTTGATAGAATGCTCAACAGCTTATGGCTGCACCCTCCCATTCCACAAGCAACGTGCATCAGGATGTTGATGGATTGTGTTTAGTGTGTGAGATTTGCTTACATGTCTTGCTGATGGATTTGCCCTTTTTGAACTGTATAGTTTACTCTTCCATTACCATGCCGGTTGCAAGATCTTTGATGTGGCTCTACTGCAGTCCTTCTAATCAGAGTTCATGAACTGGAAGTACAGTAGCAGGGTGAACTTTCGCCCAGTGCCACACAAAGGCATTCCTGCCAATCATCACTCTCTCATTTGTATAAAAACCCTGTGTTACACTAACCCCACTGAGTGAAAACAATTTTAAAAAAGAAAGAAGTAAAAATAGTGTCATAGAGATATACAGCATGGAAATAGGCCCTTCGGCCCAACTTGTCAGTGCCAACTAGGTTTCCTCAACTGAACTCGTCCCATTTGCCACCATTCGGCCCGCATCCCTCAAACCTTTCCCATCCAGGCACCTATGCAAATGTCTTCTAAATGGTGTAATTGCCCCCATCTCTACCACCTCCTCTGACAGCTCATTCCATAGATACATCACCCTCTGTGTGAAAATGTTACCCCTCAGGTCCCTTTTAAATCTTTCCCCTCTCACCTTAAACCTATATTTAAACCCTCAAGTTTTGGACTCCCCCATCCTAGGGAAAAGACCTTGGCTATTTACCTTACCTATGCCCTTCATGATTTTATAAACCTCTATGAGGTCACTCCTCATCCTCCTACGCTCCAGGGAAAAAAGTCCCAGGCTATCCAGCTCTCCTTATAATTCAAACCTTCCAGTCCTGGTAACATCCTTGTCAATTTTGCACTCTTTCCAATTTAATAACACTCTTCATGTTAGCAGGGTGACCAAAATTGTACGCAGTTTTCCAAATGTGGCCTTACCGATGTCATGTACAGTTGTAACACAACGTCCTGTACTTGGTGCTCTGACTGATGAAGGCAGGGATGCCAAATGCTTTCTCTACCGCCCTGTCTACCTGTGATGCCTCATCCAAGGAACTAGGTACACATAACATGCACGACAGATAATGCATTTCCAAAGTTGCCTCTCCTTGTACTTGGTTAAGGAAAGTTTCACAGATTTATGCAGCACTGAAGGAGGCCATTCGGACTGGCGTGTCCATGCCAACTCTTTGAAAAAGCTTGCCAATTGACAATTGCCCTTGGCTTTGCAAATTTTTCCACTTTTAAACGTTAGCCACTTCCTTTTGAAAGTTCCTATCGAATCTTCTTCCAAGATGTTTGCAGGGTATTTTAGATCACAACTCTTTTTTAAAAACAAACTCTCCTCATCTCATAAAATCCGTAGAATCCCTACAGTGCAGAAGGAGGCCCTTCGGCCCATTGAGTCCATGCCTATAACAATCCCATCCAGGCCCTATATCGGTAACCCCACATATTTATCCTGCTAATGCCCCTGACACTAAGGAGCAATCTAGCATGGCCAATCCACCAAATCTGCTCATCCCACCTCTGGTCCCTTACATTAAATCTGAGCCACTTGAAAATAACTCATTTGACCTGCACCTTTCCAGAAGAAATTCTCTGTTATTTGTTTTCTGTTGTCTCCTGGAAGCAACGCAGGAGGAAAATGGGTCTCTAACCCTTCGAAGAGGCTGGCATAATAACCGACGGGTGAAAAGACACATCAGATTTGTGTTTGCAGCGACAACTGAGAAAACACCAAAGGCAGATTGGCTGGAATACCATGAGCATTGTTTTATCATGGCACGAGGAGCTTGGGAATTCAGCCAAGTTCCTCGAGTGGAATTGTAGATGACAGCATGTTGCATTGCCAAAGTATTTCTGGAATGATCATTTTCTGACCATTGTTTTGAGAATGAGAATAATTGACCTACTGCATCGCAAATAGTTTCTTAAAGGAGTGGCGTCGCTGTAGGGGAGAGTTTTCAGGCAGGCTCAATCCCTGGAATAATCAGCTGCATTCATCACTGAGAACTTCCTTTCAAAAAGTTATTGTCCACCTTCATCAAATTGCCCAGGTTCATGATTGTTCAGGTTCAGTGGGCGGCGTGATGGCACACTGGTTAGCCCTGCTGCCTCACAGCTCCAAGGACCTGGGTTCAATTCCAGCCTCAGGTCACCATCTGTGCAGAGTCATAGAGATTTACAGCATGGAAACAGGCCCTTTGGCCCAACTTGTCCATTTTTGTTTAAATCCCTAGGCTAATCCCAATTGCCCGCATTTGGCCCATATCCTTTTATACCCATCTTACCCATGTAACTGTCTAAATGCTTTTTAAAAGACAAAATTGTACCCACCTCTGGCAGCTTGTTCCAGACACTCATCACCCTCTGTGTAAAAATATTTCTAGTTTAACAATGTCCTTTCTATAATAGGGTGACCAGAACTGTAGACAATACTCCAAGTGTGGCCTTACCAATGTCTTGTACAACTTCAACAAGACGTACCAACTCCCGTATTCAATATTCTGACCAATGAAACCAAGCATGCTGAATGCCTTCCTCACCACTCTGTCCATCTGTAACTCCACTTTCAAGGAGCTATGAACATGTACCCCTAGATCTCTTTGTTCTTAACCCAACTCTGGGTTAAGGAATTTCTCCTCATCTCAGTGCTAAAAGATTTATCCTGTATCCTTAAACAATGACCCCAGGTTCTGGACACCCCCACCAGAAGGAACATCCTTCCTGCGTCTATACTGTCTAGATAATCCTGTTAGAATTCTATAAGTTTCTACGAGATCCTCACTCAATCTTCTGAACTTCAGTGAATATAAGCCTAACTGACGCAATCTCTCCTTATGTCAGTCCTGCCATCCCAGGAATCAGCTTGATAAACTTGGTAAACTCGAGAGCAAGAACATCCTTCCTCAGAAAAGGACACCAAAACTGCACACAATCATAGAATCCCTACAGTACAGAAGGAGGCCATTCGGCCCATCGAGTCTGTACTGACCACAATCCCAACCAGGCCCTATTCCTGTAACCCTAATTCATCCTGCTAATCCCCTGACGCCAGGGGAAATTTAGCATGGCCAATCAACCTAACTCACACATCTTTGAACTGAGGGAGGAAACTGGAGCACCCAGAAGAAACCCACGCAGACATGGGGAGAGAGTGCAAACTCCACACAGACAGTGACCCCAGGCCAGGATTGAACCTGGGTCCCTGGCGCTGTAAGGGAGCAGTGCTAACCACTGTGCCACCATGCCACCCAGGTGTGGTCTCACCAAGGCCCTGTATAACTGCAACAAGACATCCCTATTTTGTACTCAAATCCTCTTGCTATGAAGGCCAATGTACCATTTGCCTTCTTTAGCACCTGAAGGTCCTTGAATAAAACGCCCGTGCCTTAGGTGCTCCACTCACCCACCCACTACTGGGTATGATGTTGCAGGGTCCAGTTGCTGGAGGCATGCATCCTCCTTTCCAATCGCAGACCTTCCTGCGGGAAACTCCGACATTTAGTCCGGATGTGTATGAAAATCAGTCCCAGGGTTCTGGTATGAAGGTACCTCTGCCAGAACAGTAGGGTTGTGCTTTGCTGCTTCCATTGTGTGGCACTCACCATAAGGATTTCATTACTCTCCTTAAAATTGTGAGTTCGGATAACACGAGGCTAGTACTTTCAGCAGCAGCCCAAGCTGTAGCCTCGGTGGAAATGTCAAAACGAATCTTGATCCAGGAACAGCCAAGGTCAAATGAAACCCTTGGTGTGGACTCAGGGGGGATAGCAGGGATTCGAGTTTCTCAGCAGAGTTGGGGGCCAACCCTCAGTTCCAGTCACAAGTCTCGGAGAGAGAGGTCAGCGAGTAAATGTAGCAAGGTCAAAGGGATAATTGGGTTTGACAGTGAGTGAAGATTCTGGTCAGAAACATAATCCATTCCAGGAAACTTGGCTCCAAAACAATTTAGTATAGAAACTAAGTGGAAAGCTAATCCGGAGAAGGAGAGTGGAATGCAGGAGTTAGGATTTCACGAATGTCGATACTTGTATCGTTTCCAGTTCTGGGCATCACATTTTATTTTATTTATCAGTAAACTTACATTAACGCTACAATGAAGTTACTGTGAAAATCCCCTGGATGCCACATTCCATCACTGATAATGCAGAAGGAGGCCATTCGGCCCATTGAGTCTGCGCCAACCACAATCCCACCCAGGCCAATTCCCGTAACCTCACACATGTACCCTGCTAATCCCCTGACATTGTTGGACAATTTAACATGGCCAATTAACCTAATCCACACATCTTTGGACACTAAGGGGTTATTTAGCATGGCCAATGCACCTAACTAGCACATCTTTCGGACTATGGAAGGAGACTGGAGCACCCGGAGGAAACCAATGCGGACACAGGGAGAATGTGCAGACTCCGCACAGACAGTGAACCAAACTGAGAATTGAATCCAGGTCCCTGGCGCTGTAAGGCAGCAGTGCTAACCACTGTGCCACACTGCCACCCTACTCCAGCCCATTCAGCCATTCATACTTGCACCCAAACATCCATCTCACCCAGAAAAATGTAGTTTGAGCAGGTAGGCCTCAAACTTGCGTTTCGGAGGGCTGTACTCACCTCCAGTGGGTCAGGTTAATGACAAGAAGGATCTGCTGTGATTCACACTGGCGTACCATCAAACCAACATGAATGGACTTCACTGTGGGGGGAGCAATCAGGCATAAAGGCCTGATCTGCATTGGAAATTCAATGTAATTGATGCAATTTTAAAATTGGGATCTGCAATAACTTTAATCAGATGATTGAGGTTAGCCTTTTTAAAAAAGAACTCCCTGATTAAGGTCCAAATTCACAGGCCAACCAGGGAGCCTCTTGTTTAACCAGGAGTGTCAGTTGTTCTGGGGCACCTAAGTGTAGACTGCTGACTGAATGCACTCTGTTGTCAGACTTGTAAATAAAGGGATTTTGATGAAGGGACTTCTGCCTCTGAGGACTCATTACAGGATCCCTATTACGCCATTGGCAGGAGTGGGATCTGGGGACAAACGAGGCAGGAAATCCTGCTGGCGATGAATCCATTTTGGGTCTCCTGTTCTCTATCCCCTCCACCATTCCCCCCTGCTGAAAATAGAGGGGCAGAAAGTCCCCCTCGTCAACTCTATTGGGGGGGCTCAGTGGTACAGCGCCACGGACCTGGATTCAATTCCCGGCTTGGATCACTGTCTGTGCATTCTCCCCATGTCTGCGTGGGCTTCCTTTGGGTGCTCCAGTTTCCTCCCACAGTCCAAAAGACGTGCTGGTTAGGTGCATTGGCCGTGCTAAATTCTCCCTTAGTGTACCCCAACAGGTGCCAGAATGAGGCGACTAGGGGATTTTCACAGTGACTTAATTGCAGTGTTAATGTAAGCCTACTTGTGACATGAACAGGTAAACTTTAAACTGTTTCCCTTTCCCCACATGTTGGCGGGCCTGCTGAGATTTTTCTTCCAGCATTTTATTTCAGATTCCCAGATTGCACAGTAGTTTACTTTCCTATGGGTTAGTTGTGTGCTACTCAGGCTGAATATTTACATTGTCCCGACCCCAGTTCTCGTTAATCCCTAATCTTTTATCACTGCAGTCTTCAGCAGAATCACGCACCGGCACTGAGCTGTAAGGCCAGATAAACACCATTACGTCCCCAGTGTGGCACCATGCGGTGGACCATGAAAGCTGCCGCTATGCCTTGTGATAACAGTCAAAGTCCAATTTCTGGATGGTTGAGAACATAATGGACTCAGCGACGGTTTCTTTGTTTCCCCGTGGCATCAGAAATGCAGGAATGAATGTCCACAGAGTGTCGGATCATCTCCACTTACTGGTACCGTAACCCAGCCGACTGCACAATTTTACCACCTAGAGATTTATTGCCACAACAACGAGGGAAAACAGCACAGCAGTACGACCCTGGTCAACTGATGTATTCACTGTTATAGGCCATCGATGAGCAGGAACATTGAACCCATCTTTCTCCAGCCTCCCTTGACATATGCAAAACATACTTCCACGTGGCACTGAGTTCAAGATTAACGGTCTGAAACCACAGTTGAAAGGAAGGGATTAACTGCTTGAGAGATGGCCGTGTTGGGGAAGGAGCCCTGTATCTTATTTCACGCTCCTGTTTAAAAATGCAGTTTTACCCGTGACACGGGAGTAAGAGGGCACGTGCGGCTGTGAGGGATTCTTGTCTGCAACACCGGCCTGCATTCATATAGCACCTTCAACACTGTGAAACGTGCCCCAGGGTGTTTCACAGGAGCACAGTGAGACAGAATTTGACACTGAGCCACATAACAGAAATATTGGATGGGATTTTACAGCCTCGCTTGAGCAAGAATGGAAAATCCCGTCTGAGGTCAATGGGCGGCACGGATGACAGAGTGGTTAGCACTGCTGCCTCACAGCTCTAGGAACCCAGGTTCAATTCCGGCTTCAAGTCACTGTCTGTGTGGTCTTTGCGCGTTCTCCCTGTGTGAGTTAGAACATTACAGCGCAGAACAGGCCCTTCAGCCCTCGATGTTGCGCTGACCAATTAAGAAAAAAGCAATGACCCTCTAACCTAAACTAATCCCTTTCCATCCATAAACCTATCCACAGACCTCTTAAACACCCCCAAACTTGGCGCATCTACAACTGCAGCACGCAGGGCATTCCATTCCCTCACCACCCTCTGGGTAAAGAACCTACCTCTGACATCCGTCCTATAACTACCACCCCTTAATTTAAAGCTATGTCCCCTCGTGCTAGCTTTCTCCATCCGAGGAAAAAGGCTATCACTGTCCACCCTACCTAAACCTCTAATCATCTTGTACGTTTCAATAAGGTCCCCTCTTAGCCGCCTTCTTTCTAACGAAAACAACCTCAAATCCCTCAGTCTCCCCTCATAGGACCTCCCCTCCATACCAGGCAACATCCTGGTGAACCTCCTCTGCACCCTCTCCAATGCCTCCACATCCTTCCTATAATATGGGGACCAGAACTGTACACAATACTCCAAGTGCGGACGCGCCAGAGTTTTGTACAGTTGCAACATGACGTTGCTGCTCCGAAATTCAATCCCCCTACCAATAAACGCCAAGACACCGTATGCCTTCCTAACAACCTTATCGACTTGATTTCCAACTTTCAGGGATCTATGCACATATACACCTATATCCCTCTGTTCGTCAACACTATTCAGAGTCCTATCGTTAGCCCTATACTCTACACATCTGTTATTCCTGCCAAAGTGAATTACCTCACACTTTTCCGCATTAAACTCCATCTCCATCTGTTTTCTCCCACAGTCCAAAGATGTGTGGGTTAGGTTGATTGGCCATGCTAAATTGCTCCTTACTGTGAGGAGGATTAGCAGGGTAAATATGTGGGGTTACGGTCTGGGTGGGATTGTGGTCAGTGCAGACTCGATGGGCCAAATAGCCTCCTTCTGAGCTGTAGGGGTTCTACGATTCTATGACTTTTCCATTGTCTATCCCTCGCCCACTCCGATTCTGTGGCAGTAGAATTCCGGCAACTGGGACAATTGCGCAAAAGCTCGGTGGAGAAGGCAGTTTGCAAGGTGAGTGCGAATGGAGGAGAGATGGGTGGAGAGACTGAGGAAGGGAATTGCAGAACCCCAGGCCCAGTCATAACCGTCAGTGGCGAAGCACAAGAGGCGAAATGAACAAGGGAAGAAATTGAAGCAACCGGTGAGAAATTGGAAGTGTAGTCATTGTTGTAATGTAAGATACAAAGCAGCCAAGGGGCGGCATGGGGCACAGTGGTTAAGAGTGCTGCCTCACAGCACCAGCGACCCAGGTTCAATTCCAGCCTTGGGTGACTGTGTGGAGGTTGAGTCCGGGTGCTCCGGTTTCCTCCCACAATCCAAAGATGTGCGGGTTAGGTTGATTGGCCTTGCTAAGTTGCCCTTTAGTGTCAGGGAGACCAGCAGGGTAAATATTAGTCACAAGTAAGGCTTACATTAACATTGCAATGAATGTACTGTGAAATTTCCCTAGTCACCACAGTCCAGCACCTGTTCGAGTCAATGCATCTAACCAACACATCTTTCGGACTGTGGGAGGAAACTGAAGCATCCGGAGAAAACCCGCGCAGACACAAGGAGAATGTGCAAACTCCACACAGACAGTGACCCAAGCCGGGAGTGGAACTCGGGTCCCTGGTGCTGTGAGGCAGCAGTGCTAACCACTGCGTCATCATTGCCACCCCAATATATGTGGGGTTAAGTGGGTTAGGGACTGTTGTCAGTACAGACTCAATAGGCAAAATGGCCTCCTTCAGTGCTGTAGGGATTCTATTATTCAATTTACACATAGTAAGACCTAAGGCCAGTAATGTGATAATGACCAGATAGCATTTGATTTTGATTTGATTTATTATTGTCACATATATTAGTATACAGTGAAAAGTATGGTTTCTTGTGTGCTATACAGACAAAGCATACCGTTCACAGAGAAGGAAAGGAGAGGATGCAGAATGTAGAGTTACAGTCATAGCTAGAGTGTAGAAAAGGATCAACTTAATATGAGGTCGGTCCATTAAGGAAATTTGGCTTGTCAGCTACAACTCTCACCAACTTTTACAGATGCACCATAGAAAGCACCCTTTTTGGTTATATCACAGCTTGGTATGGTTCCTGCTCTGCACAAGACCGCAGGGATCTGTAAAAGGTTGTGAATGTAGCCCAATCCATCACGCAAACCAGCCTCCCATCCATTGACTCTGTTGACGCTTCCAAATGCCTTGGCAAATCAGCCGAGACATCCCGGATATTCTCCTTTCCACCCTCTTCCATCGGGAAAATGATACAATAGTCTGAGTTCACAAACCAACCAACTCAAGAACAGTTTCTTCTCTGCTGCAGTCAGACTTTTGAATGGACTTACCTCGCATTAAATTGATCTTTCTCTACACCCTAGCGATGACTGTAACACTACATTCTGCACTCTTCCATCTCTATGAATGGTATGCTTTGCTTGCATGGCACACAAGAAACAATACTTTTCACTGTCTGTTAACACAAGTGACAATAATAAATCAAATCAAATCAAAGTCTGATGGCAGCAGGGATAGCAGATTTAGTAGGAGCATTCACTGAGGGATAAATGCAGGCCAGGCTACATGGGAGAACATCCCTGCTCACCCTCAAATATACAATGGGATCTTTGCCAACTCCCTGAAGGTGGGACGTCAGTTTAACCCTCTCATTCAAAAGGCAACACCTCCACGAGTACAACACTCCCTCAGTTCTGCAGTGGGTCAGGGGTGGGGGCGGTTGTTGGGTGGGGGTGGTTAGCCCGGTTTCCGCGTACTGGTCTCCGGAGCAGCATTGGAAGTCTCAACGTTTTGACTCGATGCGAAAGTGTAATCCCTAGCTGACCCAATGGACAAGCCTTGCAACGTTTTTTTAACAGCCTTTTTACAGCACAGAAGAAAAATAGTGCAGAGGCAAAGGCAGCCAGGGCACGGTCAAAACAAAATGTTTTGTAGACGATTGGAAAAATAAGACAGGATGAATTTCCTTATGTATTCATTGAATAAGAACAAAGTACATTACCATTAACCGTCTCGCTGTATTTCCGAAATGGTGTCCAGTGTATGTGATATGGGGGAGGTTCAATTCTTGGCTATTTGTCCCTTTTTCCCTACAACTTCCAAAACCTTTGGATGAAACCCAATGGAAACTGATTTTGGAAAGCGAAAATGAGCTAATGTTTGGCAGACGCTGTTCCCCGTACTTTCTGAATCTCGCTGTTGGGTGCCTCACCTCTTAGCTCCCACTTTCAACACAAAGAATGGGAGATAATTTATATCTTGAGCGCAAAGCAGACATTAATATTCATAACAGTTCAGCAGTCAACCAGAACCTGAAAGGCGTCGGAAATTGGACAGCATAGACTCTGTGCAATGTCCCCACCCTCTGCCCCCCACCCCACATTCCCCACCTCTGGGGGGCAATTTTGTGGTCTGGGATATTGTTGCAGGTGTTTGCTGAGGGAGGCCAGTTTGTAAAGCTTTTTACCAGATGTGGCAAGGCAGCACAGCTGGAACCGGGCAAAGTGTTTTTCAGCTACTTTATTTCAAGGAAGAATTAGATGTGTCGACGCCGAGTGGCATTTGAGTATCATAAAACTGGGAGGAGGGATAAGCAGAGCGTGGGCTGGGGGCAGGAGTAAGAAGTCTCACAACACCAGGTTAAAGTCCAACAGCTTTAATGGAATCACGAGCTTTCGGAGCACTGCTCCTTCATCAGGCGAGTGTGATGAAGGAGCTGCACACCGAAAGCTCGTGATCCCAAATAAACCTGTTGGAATTTAACCTGGTGTTGTGAGACTTCCTACTTTGGCATCCCAGTTCAATGCCGGCATCTCCACGTCATGGGGGCAGGAGGGTCACAAGCTAAAGGGACCTGGAGAAAACGCTTTTTTGTTTGCATGCTAGGCTTTGAAATGGGCAAATATCATTTGCCTTTGGACAGAGCCATCAAATCCCACCTCATACTGTTTGTATGTGACAATCTGCAATGGAGCGTCTCCTGCCTTTCCTTTGCTCTGTCCACCCCCAATCTTATTTTTCTCATTTCTGCATTTTACAACAGTCCCTGATGGAAACGGCACACTCTTTGTTTCAATCATATTAAAAAAAAACATTTTCTTCTTTAAAAAATATTTTATCAGTGACAGAAGTAGGCTCATATTAACACTGCAATGAAGTTTCTGTGAAAATCCCCTAGTCGCCACACTCCGGCGCCTGTTCGGATACACTGAGGAAGAATTTAGCACTGCCAATATGCCTAACCAGCACATTCCTCCTTTCGGAATGTGGGAGGAAACTGGAGCACCCGGAGGAAGCCCATGCAGACACGGAGAGAACTTACAGACTCCCCACAGACAGTGACCCAAGCCGGGAATCGAACCCGTGTTCCTGGTGCTCTGGGGCAGTAATGCTACCAACTGTGCCACTGTAATCCTTATGATTTGGGCATCATTGGCAAGGCTAGCATTTGCTGCCCATCTCTAATTGCTCTTGAACCGGGTGGCTTGTCAGGCCATTTCAGAGGGGCAGTTAGTTCAGAATCTGCCACGTTGCTGTGTCTCTGGAGTCACATGTAGGCCAGACCAGGTGAAGATGGCAGATTTCCTTCCCTGCAGGGCATTAGTGAAACATTTCTTTTGTAAACAATGACAACTGATGATAGTTTCGTGGCCACCATTACCAAGACTAACTTGCAATTCCAGATTCATTGAATTTGAATGCCACCAGCTGCTAAGGTGAGATTTGAAGCCATATCCATGAGCCTGGACCTCTATGTTACTAGTCCAGTGACATTACCATTACACCACCCTCTCCTAACATGCATCCAGTGCCTTTCCCGACCTGAGGACATCCCAAAGCGCTTACAACCAACGAAGTGTAGTCACTGTTGCAACACAATTGCCAATTCTTACACAGCAAGGTCCCACAAATAACAGTGATAATGGGTGCAATCATCTAGCTCTTCACTCTGGTGTAATCTTTTGGTCCTGCCTGCCAATTGTGCACCCCTGTCGCGTGTTTCCCAGCATCATAGGATGGAATCAACGGAAATCCCATTGACCGTGGTGGGACCAGATGTTGCCCCCGTCAGCCAATAGTGCGCCGCCCGGAAGAATGTCATGGGAATGCCAGAGAACGGCAGCAAATGTCTCCTTTGTGATGTTGGCGAGGATGAAATTACTTGTTTTTAATTCATGTATGGGACATGGGCATTACTAGCTGGCCAACTTTTATTGCCCATCCCTAGTTGCCCTTGGAGGGCAGTTGCGAGTTGACCACATTGCTGTGGCTCTGGAGTCATATGTAGGCCCGACCGGGTAAGGACAGTAGATTTCCTTCCCTAAAGAACGATAGTGAACCAGATGGGTATTTTCCAGCAATCCACAATGATTTCATGGCCATCAGTAGATTCTTAATTCCAGATGTTTTTTTATTGAAATCAAATTGCAACATCTGCTTTGGCGGATTGGTGTTGCTCTTCCTTTAAATAGCCTTGAAGGGTGGGCCCTAGTGCAACTCTGACACTGCAGCTTTCCCTCAGTACCGCCCTAAGAATGGATGATTAAGTTTCTGGATTTGAACCCTCAGAGAGAGAGAGGTGAGGGTGGGACTCACTGAGTCAGAGCCGGTGGGTGGGACTTTACGGCCTTGCAAGGGAGAGATCATAAAATCCCACCTGAGGCCAATGGACAGTTTCATTCTGGGTACCCCGATTCCTGGCCAATCGAGCTGGTAGTGTTTTGGGCCAATGTGTCTATTTTAGGTTTACAAAATGTTGAGAGGAATAGATAGGGTGGATTCTCGGAGGCTATTTCCCAGGGCTGAAATGGTCGCTACGAGAGGACACAGGTTTAAGGCGCTGGGGAGCAAGTACAGAGGAGATGTTAGGGGAAAGTTTTTCACATGGAGGGTGGTGAGTGAGTGGAATCGGCTGCTGTTGGTGGTGGTAGAGACGAACTCGCTGGGGTCTTTTAAAAGACTCCTGGATGAGTATATGGGACCCAATGGCAATGGGAGTTACAGATAGTTTTATGGCTTGGTAGGTATGGATGTGATCGGCGCAATTTGTGGGCCGAAGGGCCTGTTTGTGCTGTAGTTCTATTTTGGAATTGGCTTTTTCTCAGTAAGATAGGAATAATGGCTGAGTAAAAGTACGTGAGAGAATCATATGTTCGACTGCGGTGAGAACAGAAGAGATTTTACTTTAAATGATTGACGATTGATGGGCAGTCGTGTCAACAAACACCCACTGTCCATCCACAAGCTGCAACCTTGCTCTGGTACAAACCTGTCGGATGTCAAAGAGAACAACAATGAGGTTGGTTCAACAGGAGCCAGGCCATTTACTTTGTAACTAGGCAACTTGACAGGCCTGAAAGAGATACAAAAGGAATCTGTTCCAGCACTGCGCGAAAGCAAACACACAACACAATCAGTTCGCCTTTGAGTAAATATTGGCAAGGTCTGAGAGCGAGTCACAAATATTGGGAATGGGTGTCAGATGTTGGGAATGGGCAGCACCTCGGAACAGGCTCAGGCTGTCCAGCTGATCTACCCGTTTTACAGGGGCAGCAAGTGGCATTTTATATGGCCCCCCCCTTTAAAAGTAGCAAAGATCATCGCGAGGCGCTTCACAGGAGTGTTGTCAGGCAAGATATATGCCAAGGTATATGGGGAGGCGATGGCCTAGTGGTATTATCACCAGACCATTAATCCAGAAACTCAGCTAATGTTCCACGGACCTGGGTTCGAATCCCACCACGGCAGACGGTGGAATTTGAATTCAATTAAAAAAATCTAGAATTCAGAATCTACTAATGACCATGAAACCATTGTCGAATGTTGAGTAAACCCATCTGGTTCACTAATGTCCTTTAGGGAAGGAAATCTGCCGTCCTTACCCAGTCTAGCCTACATGTGACTCCAGAGCTACGGCAGCGTGGTTGACCCTTCACTGACCTCGGGCAACTGGGGATGGGCAATAAATGCTGGCCCAGTCAGCGACGCTCATGTCCCACGAATGAATAATAAAAAAAAAATATGAGGACAGTTACCGTAGGTTTAGCTTTACGAAGGAGAGGGAAGATTTGCTGGAGGGAATGCCAGAGCTCAGGCAGTGGATGGCACTGGTCGCTCGCGGCAGGATGACGGGAACTGGGAACAGGCGAGAGGTCAGAATGAGGAGAGCCGGAACCTAATCTTTGTGCCACGCAAAGTTTAAACAATAACTTGAAGTTCATTCACAGCACAAATGATGATTAAGTGGCTCAAATTATCCAACCAGGAAATTCTCCAAGGTAATATTAGTTTATTTTCATTGTTGGGGGGAGAAAGGGGGAAGAAAAAGCAAGTGAAAGGGAAGCAGTCAGAATTCCTACTTGTGCTGAACTTTCCGTGACTCTTGACGGAAAGTGCAGTTGTGTGGATAGAACTGGATTGAGCTGTAGCCTGCCTTGTGTTTTATAGCTTGCTACGGACGTGCACTGTGAACGTCATCCCAGGAAAGGTGGTGATTTAAGGTCAAGGAGTTTTTACACCTGGCTCGATATTGTTGCCCTTTCAGTATTGACAGGACTGCCATATTATCGCCCAGTGCCTGGTCATGGACGGAATTCACTGCAGGCAATGTGGATCTCACCTGCCAGCTCGGAGAGACTCTGAGAGCCCCCGATACATAGCTGTATTTTATGAAGAAATTACTTCATCAACTTACTGCTTGGAAACTGATTTAAAAGAAAAACTAAAGCCACCCTCCAATAACTTAAAATCGCATCGGAGATGGCTGACCGTTTGCAACACTCTTCCTTGCTACATTTCCAAAAGCCTTTGAAATGGAGACAAACCACCTGCAAAACCTCATTAAGAAGAATTACTATGAATGGGGGCCAAGATGGCTGCTCACCACCATCTTCTCAAGGGCAATTAGGGATGGGCAATGAAGGCTGGCCTGACCAGCGACACCTTGATTGAATAAAAATCAACCTACTCCATTAGCCAAGTCCCCTGATAATCACCTGAGTGCCCAACTGAGATTGGGGAAACCATTAGGGTACATTGACTGACCATGCTAAATTGCCCCTTAGGGATGCATAGGTTAGAGGGATTGCGTGGGATGATGGGGACAGGGCCTAGGTGGGATTGTGGTCAGTGCAGGCTTGATGGGCCAAATTGCCTCCATCTGCACTGATGGGATTTTCCAAGATTCTATGGTTCTGTATCACTTGGATAGTAGTATACTGGTTATGAAAGAAATGTACCCAAATGTATTCTAATCATATAAGCCAGGCAACTGGAAGCCATAAGCCATATTTGGAACGCTGGGCAGTTAGAGATAGAGGGTCATGTGACAAGCCAACTGTGTGCTTTAGCACTTGTTTTCTCTGTAGATTGGTGCACAAGCAAATGAGGTTCTGAAGAAGCAAGATGCTGAATATCGTCCCCCTCTCCATCCACAACAGTGGGTCTCAGTGGAGGAGTACTTTGGTGGGGTGGGGTGTAAGCAGTGGACCTTAAACTTGCTACCATCTCAAATCCACAACTCTCACAGCAACAACCAGGACAGAACCGGCCAGGGGGCAAATACACAATAAACAAAAAGAGAAAGGTTTTAAAGCAGTAGCTGGGGAGCGCGATGGCCTTGTGGTATTATCGCTAGATTATCAATCCAGAAACTCAGCAGATGTTCTGGGGACTCAAGTTCGAATCCCACCACGGCAGATGTTGGAATTTGAATTCAATAGAAAAAATCTGGAATTAAGAATCTACTGATAACCACGAGACGATTGTCAGGAAAAACCCATCTGGTTCATTAACGTCCTTAAGGGAAGGAAATCTGCCGTCCTTATCCTTCTCTGGAGTCAGAGCAATGTGGCTGACTCTCAACCGCTCTCTGAAGTGGCCTCGCACCATACAAGGGCGACTAGGGATAGGCAACAAATGTTGGCCAGCCAGCGATACCCACATCCCATGAGTAAAACAAAGTAAAGCAAGTACATCAAGATTTTTAGAACTAATTTTTTTTTGTCAGAATACCAAATATTCAGTCATCCGAAAATCTGGTTTTAAATCAAAATTATTCACAGACCGCATTGCATAGTTAGAATGCGGTGGGAGATGTTAAGACTGAGGACCTCTTCCGTCTGGTGCTTTGCACAAAATTCTAATGTCCTGGCCAACACTCCTCCTGCTACCAACAATCATTGCACAATGTGGCCACCCATCTTCACTGCTGTTTGTGGGATCGCCCTGGGCCCAGAATGACTGCTACAGCTGCTTACATATCAACCAGCGCACTTTTTGAAATTGATTAATTAATTGTGTGTCAAATGATGTTGAGACGTCGGATAGAGATGCAGAAATGCTTCATATCTTCCACGATCAGCTACTGACCAGAGAGACTGGCTGAAATATCACTGGAGTTAAGATCTGGAATGGAAATCAGTTAAATGCACATTTGGTCATGAGTACCCTTTTTTTTGTTGGGCAGTTCTAAGGTTAGGTATAAATCCTGGCCTGGAATCAAAGCTGATGTGAATTCAGCTCCTTTAGCAGACAGATTTTGCTACATTCCGGCTTACCTTTTGCCTTATTCCAAACGCATCAAGACAGTGCCAAATCTGCAGATCAGTGAACTGGATAATTTTCCCATTTCAGACTTGGTTGAACTTGATTGTAAATCAACAGTGTCTTCGTCCTTAATACCAGGCAGTAGTGTACGAAATAAAAGGTCTTAACCCATATAGTTCCAAAGTGGTGTCACATCAGGCAAGGCAAAGCTTCCTGTGTGATAACCGACGTAAATAACCCAAATGTATTAAATGTGGGTTGTGGGTCTGTCATGTTTAAATTTTTTTATTCATTCGTGGGACACTGGCTGGTCGGTATTTATTGCCCATCCCTAGTTATCTTTGAAGGGGAGGCGGTGGCGTAGTGGTGTTGTCACCGTAATCCAGAAACCCAGGATAATGCGCTGGGCTCTCGGGTTCGAATCCTGCCTCGGCAGATGGTGGAATTGGAATTCAATCAAAATCTGGCAATCTAATGATGACCATAAAACCATTGTCGTAAAAAAAACAACTGATTCACTGATGTCCTTTAGGGAAGGAAATCTGCCATCCTGCCTGGTCTGGCTGCATGTGACTCCAGACCCAGACCCACAGCAATCTGACTGACTCCTAAATACCATCAGGGATGGGCAAATCATGCTGACCCAGCCAGCAACGCACACACCCCGTGAATGAATTTAAAAAAAATTAGCTTGCTGTGGCTCTAGTGACGAGGTAAGGACAGCAGATTTCCTTCCCCTGAAGTGAACCAGGTGAGTTTTTCCAACAAATGTTTCATAGAACATAGAACACTACAGCACAAACAGGTCGTTCGGCCCACAAGTTGCGCCGATCATATCCATACCTACCAGGCCATAGAACTATCTGTAACTCCCAATCCCATTAAATCCCATGTACTCATCCAGAATACATTAAAAGACCCCAGCGAGTTCGCCTCTACCACCACCAATGGCAGCCGATTCCACTCACTCACCACCCTCTGAATGAAAAACTTACCTCTAACATCTCCTCTGTACTTGCTCCCCAGCACCTTAAACCTGTGTCCTCTCGTAGCGACCATTTCAGCCCTGGGAAATAGCCTCCGAGAATCCACCCCATCTATTCCTCTCAACGTTTTATAAACTTCTATCAGGTCGCCTCTCAACCTTCGTCTCTCCAGGGAGAAGAGTCCCAGCTCCCTCAACCTATCTTCATAAGGTATGCCTCTCAATCCAGGCAACATCCTTGTAAATCTCCGCTGCACCCTCTCAATAACTTCCACATCCTTCCTGTAGTGAGGTGACCAGAACTGCGCACAACGCCCCAAGTGGGGTCCGACAAGGGTCTTACAAAGTAGCAGCATTACCTCCCAACTCCTAAACTCAATCCCTCGATTAATGAAGGCCAGTCATTCCTGGTCACCAAGTAGATTCTTTATTCCAGATATTTTTTATTGAATTCAAATTCTACTATCTGCCATGGCAGGATTTGAACCCAGGTCCCCAGAACATTAGCTGAGTTTCTGGATTTATAGTCTAGCAATAATACCACTAGGCCATCATCTCTCCTAATTGCTTGCTAGCTGTTCAAATGTGATGACTGAGACATGAAGTAGTTTATCTATCGTGGGTGGGTTGGATGTTAAAATCTTTCCCTAAGAATAACTATTGGTCAGGATAGAAAGGAGAAATCCCCTGCTTTTCTTTGAAATATTGCCAAGTATCCACCTGGGAGAGCAGGTTTAATGCCTCGTCTGAAAAGCAATGATGCTGAGCGGGACACAAACTGAAAGTTGAACGTTTCCGAGGTGAATAGCTGCTCTACTGAGCCACGTACGTACTGTTCGTGGCATGGTTTGGTGCATCTGATGTACCCATAATTGAGAATTCTGTTTCGTTTCTTTGCTGTTACTTTCTTCTTGTGTCCGACGTTTAAACGGGGCAAAAAATTGAGGAGCCCCCCCCCCCCTACCCCCCACTCTCACCAAACCCACTGCCGTTGTTTCTCAGGAAGGAGTATTAGGTGCAGCACGGCCCCAAAACTGCAATTCATCGTCTACTGAATAGAACAAACTTGTGTAGAATGTCTCCCCTCTTTGTGCCAATTTCCATGGCTGGGAGCTATGTTTCTGGTCAATGGGTGAAGGAACACATCATCTGGGTTGCTCAATCAGTCTCTTATATGCTTGTGGCCACGGAGACATCAACAGATTTGCCACTAAGTCGGCAATCAGATCCTGTCCTGTTATGACAAAAGCAAGTGGTGTTTCAAACCTGCGTTAGCAGATTGCAGCCTTTTCCTATCTCCGGTGAGTTGGGGCACGATTTTCCGCTCGCCCCTAGACTGGAAAATCCTGCCAGAGGTCAACAGACGTTTGCACGGTCCTGTCCCATGGGAATGGGAAAGTACCACCCTGGGGCACCTAAAGCTAGGCTGACACTCCAGTGTGGTACCAGGGCAGTGTTGGACTGTTGGAGGTACTGCCTTTCGGATGAAATGTTATATTCCGCCCCCCGCAGGTGGACATAAAAGATCCCACAGCACCAATTTGAAGATGACCAGAAGAGCCCTCCCTGGGTTCCTGGTCAATATTTATTCCCCAATAAATATCACTTAATAATAGATCGTGTGGTCACGATCTCACTCGTGCTTGTGGATTTTTGGGATGCACACCTTGGCTCCCACGTTTCCTGCATGAAAACTGCACTTCTATGCCTGAAGGGATTGTGTTATTGGGACTAGCAATACTGAGACCTGGACTAGTGCCCCGGAGACACGAGTTCAAATCCCACCATGGCAGCGGGGAAATTTAAATACGTTAATTCAAAGGCCTAGATCAGGGATTCTAACTACTATAGTAAGTGATCTAGCTGACTGCTGCCCTTTCCAGAAGGAAAATCTGCTGTCTTTCCCTGATTTCGCCTACAGTGACTCTAGACCCACACCAATGAGGTTGGCTCTCGAATGCCCCTGGCAAGTTACTCAGTTGCCAGGAAGGCAGCTCACCACCACCTTTTCAAGGGCATCTAGGGATGGGCAATAAATGCTGGTTTTGTCGGTGGCACTCACACACACCGTGAATTAATTTTTATAACTATTTACGATGGGGAGATGCCTGCTTTGGACTGGGGTGGGCACAGTAAGTCTCACAATGCCAGGTTAAAGTCCAACAGGTTTGTTTGGAACCATGAGCTTTCAGAGCACTGCTCCTTCATCAGGTGGGTGGATAGGTAAGGTTTCACAAACACGGATGAACCTACCTCTCCACTCACCCTTTGAAGGAGCAGCACCCTGAAAGCTCGTGATTCCAAATAAACTTGTTGGACTTTAAACTGGTGTTGTGAGACTTCTAACTACAATTATTTAATTTGCTGTAGAGTGCTTTGAGAACATCCTTTTATCAATGCAAGCCCAGTTTTCTTTAACCAGCATCCACGAATTAGCATTTCCAATACTGGAATTGTGGAGGGGTGGGAGGGGGAGGTTTGAGTTAACCTCTTGGCTGCAGGAGCCTTGGCTGATTTCCTCGCATCCTAATTCAAGTGTGCCAGGGCCAATCATGTGTCTCATTCATCCCATTTCCTGTTCGGAGTGGGTTATTACCGCAGTGCGGCCTTTTGGGGAGGTTGCTGATGCAGGGAGATTCATGACCCTGTTACACACCACATTAAGCATGTGGAGCGATGAGGGAGCCAGTATCTGAGGCTAAGCAACTACACAGGGAGCAGCTTTAACCAAACTTGCTGGGCAGGATTACCTCGGGATTGGGTGGGGGAACTCTTATTACATCCTGTCCAATGTTGCTTTCCAGTAACTTCAACAGAAATTGGAGTGGGCGGCATGTGAAACTAGCACTACACCCATTACATCAGTTTCTTGATGACTAGCTTAGATTAAAATCGACACCATGGGGTTATCCATGAAAGCAACATTTCATAATGCTTCCCGTAGATGGAGCGTATGTGAACTTTACAGCACCAGTTTATATTTGCATTTATGAAGTGTCCTTGGTGTGATAAGATGTTCCAACACAGTTAACAGAAGCATGATACAACAAAGGGTAACACTGGACCACTTGATATATTAAGTCAAAAGCTTTGCCAAAGAGGTAGGTTTTAAAGAGTGCCTCAAAGGAGGAAAGCGAGGTGGTGAGGCACGGAAGTATAAGTTTAAAATTTATTAGTGTTACAAATAGGCTTACAATAATTCTGCAATGAGGTAACTATGAAACTCCCACACTCCGGCACTTGGTCGGGTACATTGAGGGAGAATTTAGCATGGCCAATGCACCTAACCAATACCTTTCGGATTGTGGGTGGAAACCGGAGAAAACCCAAGCAGACGTGGGGAGGATGTGTTGACTGTGCACGACAGTGACCCAAGCCAGGATTTGAACCTGGGTCTCTGGTGCTGTGAGGCAGCAGTGCCGACCCAGGAGAGAATTCTAGACCTTAACTCTAGGCAGTTGAAAGCATGGCCAATATCTTGGGATGATTAAAATCAGGATACTCGTGACAGTGCAGATACCTTTTTTATGTCCATTTGTGGAAATGGGCGTCGCTGGCTGGCCATTCCTAGTTGCCCTTGGAAGGCATTTGAGAGTCAAACCACATTGCTGTGGCTCTGAAGTTACATGTAAGCCAGATCAGGTAAGAACAGCAGATTTCCTTCCCTAAAGGACAGTAGTAAACTGACAGTCAACAATGATTTCACAGTCATCAGTAGATTCTTAATTCCAGATATTTTTTATTGAATTCAGACTCCACGACCTGCTATGGCGGGATTCGAACCTGGGTCCCCAGAACATTAACTGAACTTCTGGTCTAGCGATAATACCACTAGGCCATCGCCTCCTCTAATCTCAGAGGATTTTATAGGTTACAAACATAGGCACTAGAATTTAAAAATAAGTGTGAGAATTGAAGTACTGGAGTTTTATTTAACTGGCCTGTGTAGGTCAGCGAGCACAGGAGTGATGGGTGAACAGAATTATCACTTTACATGTCTGTATTTTCTGTTTCAGGGACCTTTCATACAATGGCATTTTCTCGTTAGATGATGATCTTCTGGACAATCTGACTTCCCTGGAGAAGTTGTAAGTGAACTGTTCATTCATGGATTTTACTGCAGTTTGTCAGGAATAGAATAAACCCTGGTTGTGCTCAGCAGGGCAGTTTAATACTTCGCACGATCCATGGAATGGTCGCAGGTTCACCCAGAGTTCTTTGGGCTCAGCACAGGGGTCAGAGTGCGTGTCTCCTATGGTGCTTAGAATTGGGCCCATTCACCTTTGTTTTGGCTCACATACAGCTTAATACAGTGTTCTCACAAAAACAAATATTTAAACTCTTATCATAGGGCAAAACAAACAGTCCAGGCTGTAATCTTGGAACATTCAGAAATAGGCTCTCACTCAGACCTAATTAACAAAAACATTCCACATATGCTTTGGTTACCTTTGAGATTCTGGCCAACCTCCTCTCTGCCACTATCCATAAGTTAAGTTAAAGTTTATTTATTAGTTACAAGTAGGCTTACATTAACACTGCAATGAAGTTGCTGTGAAAATCCCCTAGTCACCACACTCCGGTGTCTGTTCGGGTACACTGAGGGAGAGTTTAGCATGGCCAATGCGCCTAACTAGCACGCCTTTCAGAGGAAACCTCATCACTTGGAGGAAACCCACACAGGCATAGGGAGAACGCGCAAACTCCACACAGACAGTGACCCAAGCGGGAATCAGACCTGGGTCCCTCATGTTGTGAGGCAGCAGTGCTAACCACGGTGCCACCGTGCTACCCCAATTTGTGCTTATTCAGAACTTTGCTGTCCATATCCTGACCTCGTACCCTTGTGCCTGCTGACTTACATTGGCATCGGGTCCAGCAATGTCTGTGAGTTAGAATTTGTGTCCCTCGCTCCCCACCAAGCCTCCTATCCCCTATTCTCTGTTACCTCCTTCAGCCCCATCATCCTTCAGGACCTCTGGGTTCCTCCAATTCTGGATTGTTTATTCAACATTGCTGACCTCCTTCACTGCGCCATTGTCAAGGAACCAAATCGGAAACGCCAAGGTATTTTAATGAAGTTAGCCTAGACCCAAACGTTTACATTTGATTTTGGCATTGGGGGGAGCATAAGGCATTTCACTCCAGATATGATTCAAGTGACCCACTGGGAAGCTTTTACTTTATTTGAGAACACTATTATAACAAAAAGAAGTAGCATAACTTTTGCCAATTAAAATATTTAAACGTTATGAAGTATAATTCTTAACAGCTAGCTCTCTCTTTGTGCCAATTCAGCAGTATCCCCCACAGACATGAATCCCTTCTTTAGAATCAGTTAGCACAGAAACCAAAGGTGCTTATATAGGTGCTAGATTTCCAGCCTTTTGACACTTCTGGAGTGTGATCCAGCCAGACACTTGCCTTCCAATTCTTATACAGCAACTTTCAGACAGTAGAATCTCGGAGAAAATGGCTTATTTCTTGGCGGATTCCACTCTCCACTTCAAACAGAGCAAGATATGCAGAGAAAGCAATCTCTGTATAGATCCCAAAAACAGACTGCCTTTAGATCTCCCTGAAAGCCTAGCTGTACTCAGTCATATGACCTTATCTGCCAATCAGCGTAATCAAGCCCCACTCTGAAATATCCCAGGGGAAAACACAAAATAATAGAACCCTGCATGAATTTGGGTCAAAATAAACACTGCATCAATTGAGATCAATTATTCTGCTGCAGTAATAATACTGTTCTTCTGGATCCAGACAGAATGGCTTAGTGAAATGGAAGGGACTGGTAAACACATTCAGCACAGAAAAATGACGAAAATACATATCTTAAAGGCACAGTATCGGCACACCAGGAACTCTTAAATCTCCTCCCTGAATCTCTCCAACTCTCTTTCCTCCTTTAAGACACTCCTTCAAATCTACCTCGTTGACCAAGCTTTTGACTCTTGGTTCTAATAGCTCCTTATGCGGCTTGGCATCATTTAGTTTCCCGGTTCCTCTCCTATGAAGCATCTAGGGGCATTTCACTGTATTAAACGGGGCTGTGTAAGTGTAAGTTCTTGTTCTGTTCTGGGGCAGCCATGACCTTCCTTTGCAGTGTTTCCATAACTGGAGGCAGAAACCCAGAGGTGTGAATTTTGGGGGCAGTGTTTTTCCAGCTCTGTGGTTTAATTTCAGCAGAAAGCCTGTCACTGCTTGCAACCAGGGTGCTGGCTGACCTTCTGACAGAGTGAGAGAAGCTCCAAGAAAACCATCCACCTACCATTCTGATGTTTCATCTCTCATACCATCTTAACATTACAAAGCAGTTTGCTGTGTTTCCCCATCAGTGCAAAAACCTCAGCAGACTACTAAAGTTGGTTGAAATGCATGGCTTGGTACCGCACTTTTGCCCTGCAGCCTGCAGCCCACAGCCCACCAGCCCCCCCCCACCTCCGAAACACACACACACACACACACACCCAGAGGACTATGAAAAATTTGAACAGACTATCAAATGCATAACTGCGTTGCTAGTCTGTGTAGGTGGGCTGAGCATTAGTACAATGTAGTTACAAGCAAATTCAGGATTACCCTGGGAATAACCGGGCCATTTATATGCATAGCGCATGACTCAACAAAGGACAATTTCCACGCTGAAATTTTCTCCACTACTTATAGCATGGAAAATATCAAAAATGCAAACTGGACTGACTTCCTTGGGTGGAGGTCCACATACCAGTTGGCTGCTCCCTTGCTATTTGCTTATTCGCCCTGCATTTCTGCCAGACTGCTCATGTTTACCTTGGGCCTTTATGTCTCCGAACGGAGGAAGGAATGGGCTTGGGAAAGCTGAAACCTTGAGATTTTTGACTTCCTCTGCCTTCCCAACCCTGCCGTATTTCTACGTGGCATTCTTGCGGTTTGGGAAGCTCTTGGGTTATGACCCTGTAGGCACCTCTTCTGAGGGTTGGTGTCACCATTCTGAACCCTGCCGGAAATTTGATTTTCCTCTCACCCACCCCCTGCTATTTTCATGTGACAATGTGAATTTGCAACCTCTGATCAAGCCCACCTCATTGGAGAGCTTTTGACCACGAGGGCTCTCCTGCTGAACGGTTGGGAATATTCTGACAGCTAAGTGTTAAATGTTGACATAACCTCAAATGTCACAATTAGATGCCATGTTGCAATGCAGATATGTTTTAATTGCAGTGCTTCATCATAGGGTTTGTGCTGAAAAAGCATGTTGACCAGTACATTGGCCCGCCCACATCTACGTGTTGAGATGTACAAGAGTACTTTTCTCACTGGAAAAAGTGTCATAATGCATCCCTAACTGTAGAAAAATGGGTATGGAAATTCTCATCAAATTTCTGATATGATTTAAATGCGTAGAAGTCTTTAGCATTGAAAAAAATGCCCCTGCTGTTGAAGATCAAATTAGTCATTTGGAACAGTTTATTAATGAGAGCTTCATTATGTATAACCTTGAGTATTCTACATATTCTATGTAGCACAATGGTTAGCATTGCTGCCTCACAGCACCAGGGACCTGGGTTCAATTCCTGCCTTGGGTGATTGTCTGTGCAGAGTTTGCATGTTCTCTTATTGTCTGCATGGGTTTTGTTTGGGTGCTCCAGTTGCCTCTCGCAGTCCAAAGATGTCACAACCTGCTCCGCTCCAATGATTGGCAGACTATTATATTTTATAATTAAAATGAAATATCACCTACAGCTTAAAAAAGAAGCCATCTCCTTGTCCAGTATTGATAGACACCATTTCTAAGGTTTGCTTTTACAGCTCAGCATATTTTGAAAGCATGGGTGAGTTTCAAAAGCTCCAGAACCACTTAGACCCTCTAACCACCTCATGACCCTTCATGCCCTCCATGTCAACCTATTTTCTTCTATCCAGCCCTCCCAATGACATCTCTCTTGCACTCCATGGGACAGTCTGCACCCTTCTATTTAACCTCCATAGTTCTTTATAGCCCCCATACCAAGTTAGTACAATTCCTGCCAACCCAAGCCCCACCAACCAGCCTTTGCTTTAACATTGCCGTGCTATTTTGCCTAATACCCACCATGTCCAGGCCATAGCAATCATGCAGAATTGAAATAAGGGTATATAATGACATCACTGTTAAGAACAGTGTTTAAAAAATACCCTGATTGGTATAAACCCATTCAAGCACTTCAAGTACTTAATCCTCTGTGAAAACAACCGTTTGCATTCATAGTCTCACATCATGTGCTGTGATTGTCCCCTTTTCTAACAGCAATTTAACTCTGATGCCAAGTCAAGGGGAATTCTTGGCACTCTGCAGCTATGATGCCAGCAAGTAGTAAACTGCCAATCATGGTGAAAGGATAAACCAGGAAGTTAGAAGCGTTTAGTATCCTTCACTTTAACTTAAATTTGCCATTGAATGTTTTAACATTTAGCTGTACCTACGAGTAGTAATCTGTTAAAACTCAGTTAGACGTTAGTCAACAAGGTGGAACTTCTCCCAGGGTTTTTTTTTACAGTGAAATGAACACCTTTAGAGTAGAATCAGTCCATCACCATAATCATAAAATCACTACCGTGTAGAAGAAGGCCATTCGGCCCATTGAGCCTGCACCAACAATCCCACACGGGCCCTATCCCCGTAACCCCACAGTTACCCTGCTAATCCCCTGACATTAAGAGGCAATTTAGCATGACCAATCAACCTAGCCTGCACATCTTTGGACTGTGAGAGGCAACTGGAGCACCCAGGGGAAACCTACGCAGATATGGGGAGAACATGCAAACTCTGCACAGACAATCACCCAAGGCCGGAATTGAACCCAGGTCTGTGTCACTTTGCCACCCTAGGATATGTAAGATACTCAAGATTATATGTAATGAAGTTCTTATTCTTAAACTGTTCCAAATGACGATGGCAACCCGTCCTATTTAAAAACTGAAAGCTTAAATATTGAGTTGCAGATGTTGCATTTAACATATATAAGCATGATGGAGAAAATTTCTTTTAACCAATGTGAGATCCAAGATTACAAATGTATTAACATATTTGCTATTAACATAGTCACAGATTTAATTCAATTGAATGAACTATCTTTGCTGTCACTAAATGTGTTATATTTTCTGTTTGCTCCCCAGATATCTTCAGGGCAATAATATTAGTATTCTTTTCAAAGAAATCTTCGCTGGTAGAAGATGTTTATCAGATATGTAAGTTTTCTTCCTCACCACCCTCTTTATAATCAATCCATACGTGTGTAACCCATCTATATCTGGGACATTACTACCTGGAGCACCATGTATCCCAGTTGTATCCTACAGATTCTCTGTGCTGCCAAAGGAGGCCATTCAGCCCATCAAGTCTGCACCAACTCTCTAAAAGAGCATCTTACCAAACCCCTGCCTTATTCCCATAACCCTGTGCATTTATCATGGCCAGTCCACCTAACCTACACATCATTGGACTATGGAAAGAAACCTGAGCACCTGGAGGAAACCCATACAGACATGGGGAGAATGTGCAAACTCCATAAAGTTAGACTTTGGCTGGAATTGAACCCGGGTGCCTGGCACTGTGAGGCTAACTGTTGTGCCACAGTGCTGCCCCCTATAGCTGGGACACCATACAACTCACCTAGGGCACCGTACAATCTATTTGTACCTGAGAGATCACAAATTATATCCATATATTAGACCTCTGTGTTGGCCAGGAGAGGTGATCATAGTTTGGTCTGATCGGGGTGCCCTTTAAACATGGTGTCCCGATCTTGGTGGAGCCAGGCTTTGCTGGCGCGATGAGGTCTGCCCTCCCCCTCCCACATGATGGCGTGAAACAGAGCATGGAAAGACCTGGAGGGAAAAATGCCGTTTTTCTCACCGGATCCAACACTCTGCCATTTTTTGGCAAGATTTAATCCAATGAATACAGCAGCCATTTTGAAGTGGGCGGAATCAGATAAAAGGCTCATGATGGGAAATGTCTGACATGTCTTAAACCATTCAATCTTTAGCAACCCCGTTGAGTGCCATAAGCACATTGTCTTTCTGCCATCCAGCTTGACAACAAAGGGAGGTCTTTCAAACTGAAGGGGCCGTCTTGCCTGACACAATTAATCGCAGTTTAGACAACGTTCCAGTTTTGTTTCGAATTTGATTTGATTTGCTTTGGTTTATTATTGTTACATGTACTGGGAAAGGTATTGTTTCATGTGCAGTGTACAGACTAAACATACCATTCATAGAGTACATAGGGGAGAAGGAAAGGATGCAGAATATCGGGCAGGATTTTATGGCATCGCTCATCCCGAAACTGTAAACCCTCCCCTCTCTCCCCCACCGAGATCAGCGGACCTTCCCATTGTCCGCCACTCGCCCACTCCAATTCCCAGGGTGAGGGGAGGGTTAAATCCCAGCCACAGTGTTGAGGTTACAGATAGGGCGAAGAGTGAAATCAGCTCACTATATGATGGGACAGTTCAAAAGCCTGATGGCAGCAGGGAAGAAGCTGTTCTTGAATCTGTTGGTACTTGTTTTCACACTTACGCATCTTTTTCCTGATGGAAGAAGGCGGAAAGAGATTATGTCCAGGGTGCGCGGGGTCCTTGATTATGCTGGCTGCTTTTCCGAGGCGGCAGGAAGTGTAGGTGAAGCCAGCGGATGGGTCACCCCAATTCTCTTGCCTTCCTCCCATCCAGGGCTGCCAACTCTGTTTGGATGTGTCACTGGGCATTTTATCACATGATCTGCACCTCTAACTGCTCCCCCTGCTGGTGTTTCCATGTGATTGCCACACCTACCCCAGCAGGGTGAGGTTGTGGGTTTGGAAGGTGCTGTCAAAGGAGCCCTGACATGTTGCTGGAGTGCATCTTGTAGGTGGTGCACTTGCAACAGGTACGTCAATAAATAGAGGCAGATTCAGATTGTAAAAACGACACGTTGTTACAGAAAACAAAGGTGCAGGTTAGATACAAACATTAACAACTATACTTTTCATTCATTGCTGCTGGAATTGTGTGTAGTACAGAATAAACTTCTCTCAAATGGTAAATACTTGGACCCCCATAAAACAAGCAATTCTTTCAGTGAAAATACTAATCTTTTCCTGAATCTTTTCTTGCAGAGACATAAGCAACAATCAGATATCTACTTTAGAAGATGGAATATTTGCAGATTTATTTAATTTAAGTAAAATGTAAGTAACCTCTGAGGAGTTCTGTACAGCACTACTTTTCTAAAGTTTATTTATTCATCACAAGTAGGCTTACATTAACACTGCAATGAAGCTACTGTGAAAATCCCATAGTCGCCACATTCCAGCGCCTGTTCGGGTGCAATGAGGGAGAATTTAGCACGGCCAATGCACATAACCAGCTGGTCTTTTGGGCTGTGGGAGGAAACTGGAGCACCCGGAGGGAACCCACACAGACATGGGGAGAATGTGCAAACTCCACACAGACAGTGACCTGAGCCAGAAATCGAACCGGGCTCCCTAGCACTGTGAGGCTGCGGTGCTAACTACTGTGCCACCCTGTTTGAGCTGTGTGCAATCTCACATTTTGACAATATACCAACAATAGGCTAATTGGATGAGCAAATCTAACTAGCAGCCTTTTGAAATTATGGAAAACCCTCTTTGAATTTGGATGCTTTACTTTTTTAAAAAAAGCAGCTGTTCCCGGTCAGCGACAGGTCTGATTTAAGTTGAAGCTAAACTTGGAGTATGAATCTGTCAGATTGAGCAACAGCGGAGGAAACAGTGCTCAGGATTCCGGATCCTTCCATCGACATCAACCCGGTCTCCCGCCCCCACAAGCCACACCCTCCTTGGTCGCTGTGAGTAAGTGACAAAAAGCTAAAACAAGAAAGCAGACCACAGTTTGGTTGAGTTGTCAAAACTCTGCCTTGCCAGAGCGATGAGGCGGGGGGGAGTACAAACCCATGGCCTTAACTGATCTTCTCCATGGCAACCCATCAAACATTGGTAAACAAGGCCATTTCACTTCACCCCACGGGAAAAGGAGAGGGAAAATGAGGCAAGGGACAATTTTATGAAAGGAAAAAAAAATTGCCAAGTTAAGAGTCAGTCTGGAAACTGCGAGGAACAGAAACGAGGGTCGCTGTTCCTTTCAAATCTATGCTCAATCTAAATTTAGTTAGGACTGTATTATGCTTAAATGTCATCGAATTTGCAAGCAGTTTTCTTTTTATGAGCAAAGTTTTTTCCATGGTATGAAATACGTCCAAATTCTGAAGACTCCTAGTCCAATTGGTGCACTTTTTTATTAAAGTTTGTTTATTATAGTCACAAGTAGGCTTACATTAACACTGCAATGAAGTTACTGTGAAAGCCCCCTAGTCGCCACACTCTGGCACCTGTTCGGGTACACTGAGGGAGAATTAGCCTGGCCAACGCACCTAACCAGCGCACCTTCTGGACTATGGGAAGAAGACAGAACACCCATATCAAACCCATGCAGACATGGGGAGAACATGCAAACTCTGCATAGACAGTGACCCAAGCCGGGAATTGAACTCAGGTCCCCGGCACTGTGAGACAGCAGTGCTAACCACTGCACCACCACGCCACCCACAGCTTGCACCAGATCTACACTATTCTGAGCAGAGTTGTAACCGAAACAACAAGACTGAGATTCTCCTAATGGGCTTAATTTTCACCAAAGTTAGAGGACGGAATCATCCCCGCTGCCATGGCAGCCAGTGAGAATGGAGAATTTGGCTTGAAGCCAAATCTCCAGTCACTGCAGCAGGACTGGAGAATCCCAACTGTGGATGAGGCTGGAGAATCAGACCCAGAATTAGTATCGCCGAAATCAGCAGGTTGGATTTCCCATCCTTTGCCCTCCCACATTCTTTTACTCATGTCACACATATATTGCAGTAATAATGGTTTTGAATAGCTGGGGAAACAGTTATGGTTTAATTTAAGGTTAACAATTGGCTTCAGCTGACACAGTGCAAATAGTTGTACTGCCATTAGGAATGGCTCTCTCAGGGCAGGAGGTCAGTTTGTGACCACGCTCTGACCTGGAGGGCCCACAGCCACAACTTGGGCCATTCCCCACATTCCCCTTGTGGGCACATCATCCCCAGCTCCCATCTTCACGCAGCTGAGGACTACCCAGACTTTTCATGGGAGGCAGTCAAGAGGGCATGAGGTGATTACTTGAATAGAAGCAATGTGTGGGGGGTATGGGGGAAACAGCAGGTGAATGGCGCTAAGCCATGGTGCCCGCTTGGAGGTGCAGACATGATGGTAAGACGTCTCGCAACACCAGCTTAAAGTCCAACCAATTTATTTGATAGTAAAGCTTGTGGGTTTACTATTAAATAAATTGGTTGGACTTTAACCTGGTGTTGTGAGACTTCTTACTGTATTTACCCCAGTCCAACACCAGCATCTCCACACGCAGACATGATGGGCCAAATGGCCTCCTTCTGTGCCGTAACTTGCGATCCCAAGTTGAAATCTGGGACTCCATTCGAATCAGTTACCGGGCTACGGTTGGAGGTGCTGTCACCTTATCAGTCAGGAGGTGCTGTCCTTAGTTTGTAAGATCTGAAGTGTGTTACAGTCGGAACTATAGGATTGGACAAGTGTGTGGGGTTTATTTTTGAGTGTCAGTGCTTTGTTAACTGTCAGCCGATGGTGTTCCTTGAGCAGGATGTTTTCCCTGAGGATATAAGGAAGTTCAACGTGTGCACATTTGGAATATCTCAACGTTCCAGAAATAATGCTCAAGAAAGCGACTGAACTCAGTCTCAGCGCTCCCTGTCCAAACACCGTAAAGGCCCCCTCTGGAAAATGGGAAAAGTGAGAAAGGAACCAGCAGTGAGCTGCTGCTGAAACAAATCCTTCATTTGGATTTACGGTGAGGAGAATTCCTCATTGCCAAAATAAACAGCATCAGGACCAATGTCCTCAGGGGGAAAGCAGGCCTGTAGTCTGTTGTTTCAGGAAGCTGATGTTAAGATCTCGTCATGGGAGGCTGGTAAAGAAGATGGCTAATGATACCAGTGAACTGTTCCAAGTAAAACCATCAAGCCTCAATGAATGCAAGCCCACAGCTTGCCTTTTATGGTTACTATTTGCTCTGGGAGTCTGACGTGGCAGTGTGCACGGTCTACAGTCTGGAGCTATGATTAGTGATGGTAGAGGCTCCAACACGTGGGTCGCATCTGCCCTCATCACCTGTCAGTGGCGTGTGTGGGGAAGTTTTGCAGGTTGGCACTCAACTGTTGATCACATTATGAGCACAGCTTCTATGGATATCAAGTCCTGCAGTTGGGTTCAAACCCAGAGCTGCATGTTCAAAGGCAACCGCACCACAAGGCCTCCCTCGCTGCTTGTCTGCTGAATATTAAATCCAAAGATCTTACATGGAATTGCCTGGAGTGTACAGCACGGAAACAGGCCATTCAACCCATCTCCACGCCAGTGTTAATTCACCACACGAACCCCTCCCAACCCTCAATCATCTAATCATGTTGATACACACCCCCTGTATACATACGTAAAGGTGTATTGGTCTGCTGGACAATTAATTATAATTGACAGGACATTACTCTTTAGCGGTTATTTAATTTCAGTTGTACTCCTACAACTCAACCATTGTACAACAGTCGTACTTGCTCCCATTGGGCGGAATTTTCCTGCCCTTCACGCCAGTGGGATTTTCCAGTCCCGCTACAGTGAATAGGCTGAGCACCAAATTCTCCATCCTCGCTTGCAGCGGCGACGGGGCATGAACAGTCGGAAAGTTCGTCCATTATGTCTTTGACATTATGTCAATTAAAGTGTTACGAGAAGCACTTAAGATGTGAACCGGTCATGGTTATAGACTCAAAAAGAAATAGTTACCTAATCTCAGTACAGTTTTGTTTTGCTTTTTCCATATCAAGCCAATCGGTAATATAACCGCTTACCCTTTCAATGTTTCAGAAACTTGAGTTTTAATGAGTTTGTTTGTGACTGTAACCTTTCCTGGTTACCACCCTGGATGAGTGAGAAGGAGGAAGATGGTGTGATCATCGTGGATAGTGAATTCGTAAATTGTGCCAAACCTTCAAAGCTGAAAGACGTGTCTGTGTTAAGTGTTAATTTTTCAAGCCTTTACGGTGAGTAAATCAGTCACTTTATCAACGGGTTGAAGCTCGTCAGTTATTATCTTATGGGTTAGCCCAGAAAACCCTGTCACGTGACAGGACAGTGTGAGCACAAAATGCTTGGTTTCATCGGTCAGAACATTGAATACAGGAGTTGGGATGCCTTGTTGAAGTTGTACAAGACATTGGTAAGGCCACACTTAGAACACTGTGCACAGTTCTGGTCACCCGATTATAGAAAGGTTATTATTAAGCTAGAAAGAGTGCAGAAAAGAATTACTAGGATGCTACCAGGATTTGATGGTTTGAGTAATAAGGAGAGGCTGGATAGACTGGGACTTTTTTCTCTGGAGCATAGGAGGCTGAGGGGTGATGAGAGGCATAGATCAGCTAGATAGTCAACATCTTTTCTCAAAGGTAGAGGAGTCTAAAACTAGAGGGCATAGGTTTAAGGTGAGGGGGAAGAGATACAAAAGGGTCCAGAGGGGCAACTTTTTCACACAGAAGGGATGAATGTCTGGAACAAGCTGCCAGAGGTAGTAGGAGAGGTGGTTACAATTTTGTCTTTTAAAAAGCATTTAGATAGTTACATGGATAAGATGGGTATAGAGGGATATGGACCAAACATGGGCAATTGGGACTAGCTTAGTGGTTAAAAAAAGGGGCGTCATGGACAAGTTGGGCCAAAGGGCCTGCTTCCATGCTGTAAACCTCTATAACTCTATGAGTCTATGACTAGACTCTGAGACTGGACCTGTGAGGCGACCCATTGAGGAAGACTTGGCGGAAGGGAGGGTGGGATCAATGATTGTCTTGTCTCTGTAGCCACAAACAAATTGAAAGCTAGGGCCTGTGAGATGCTTATTTGCAAAGCAGAATCCTATAAAAGGTAAGGGCAAAGGGACAAAGAGCAGTTAGACAAAAACATGGGGCCCTTAAAGCTGCATTTAAAATCTCTTCGCGCTAACCAAGTTGCCACAAAGGCAGACAATGATGGGATGTAACCTAAGGCTGTGAGGGCAATTAGGATTGGTGCATTGACACTGCCCATCCAGCATGATCCTAAAAACAGTCATATCCATTGGCTGACATCAGGTCAATCACTATCAAAGGTGCCAATGCTGGACAAATTAACTCCTTAATTGGGGCTTTCTAATTGTGATCAGTTAAATATTTGATATATCTCTGCATACATTTTTCTATATTGACAGAGAGTGAGATGGCAGAAAAAATACAGATAGGTTTATTTATTAGTATTACAAGTTGGCTGACATTAATGCTGCAATGGAGTTACTGTGAAAATCCCCTAGAAAACCTTAATATATTGAAAATTCTCAGCGTTTTAATTAATATCGTTGCACCACTTCTCAACAATACCTCAATTAAACTGTTGTATAACTGCTTGGGAAAATTAGTTTCCCCCTTGTGCCCATGTTTTCATGCAGTAGATATCTTCCTTTACATCCCCCACACTTACTCTACGTGGCACATGTCTGCAAATAAAGTGCTGTGAGAATACATATGCAGATCAGATGAAGGCCATTCAGCCAAAGGAGTGCTGACTCCTTTGAGCTATCCAATTAGTCCTTCTCTCCCAGTGCTGTTTCCCCATAAGTGGACATCCAACTCCCTTTTGAAGTGACCGTTGAATTTTTTTCATTCATTCGTGGGACATGGGGTCGCTGATTGCCCGTCCCCATTTGCCCTTGAGCAGAGTGGCTTGCTAGGCCATTTCCAAGGGGAGTTGAGAGTCAACCACATTGCTGTGACTCTGGAGTCACACATAGGCCAGATCAGGTAAGGATGGCAGATTTCCTTCCCTATGGGACATTAGTGTACCAGATGGGCTTTTCCAACAATTGACAATGGTTTTGTGGTCATCAGTGGACTCTTAATTCCAGATTTTTTTTATTGAATTCAAATTCTTTTTATTGAATTCAAATTCCACCATCTGCCGTGACGGGATTCGAACCCGAGCCCCCAGAACATTAGCGAAGTTCCTCAGTTAATAGTTTAGTGATAATACCACAAGGCCATCGCCTCTCCTGTTTACATCACCTTTTCAGAAGTACATTCTGGATTATTACAATGCTCTGTGTATGAAAATAACCATCTGACTGCCATTTGGAACAGTTTCTCCTTACTTCCTCTGACAAACTGTTCATGAACACGTCAAACATGTCTCCTGTTCAGTTACATAATAAACAGCAGAAAACTGAAGACCTAACTGCAGTGTAAACATTGCGAGGGAACGCGATAGAGTGGATAGGAAGACCCTATTCTCCTTGATTGAAGGGCCCAAAACATGGGGGCGTAGATTTAAGGGCAGAGGTGAGAGTTTTAAAGGGGATTCTTGTCATCCAGAGGGTGGTGAGGATCTGGAAAGGGTGGGATTGCCAGAAACCCTCTGAACACTTACAAAACACTCGGATAAGCTCTTGAATCGTCATAACCCACAAGGCTCCCAATCCAAAGCTGGAAAGTTGGACTCGGCTGGATGGGTGCAATGGGCCGAATGGCCTCCCTTCCTGCTGATTCTCAGGAGAACATCTCCAGCTTTCTCCACTCTCCCCTCGCAATTGTCAAGTGTAATCTACGCACGAACGCTTTTAGATGTTTTGCCTTCCGTCTTGAACGTATTCACAATGTCGCGGATGGACTTCACACTCAAATCTCTCATTATCTTTTTTCCCAGGGTCCGAGTTTGCAGCCTGCTCACCTGACAGACAGTCGATAGTAAATTTGACCGTGGGGACAGAGGAGATCTTCGACAGGGAAAATTGCATAGCATTCTGTTTTACTGTGGGTGAAAAGTATGCTGCCCTGGACAATAAGAATGGTTGCCTGTGTGGCTCTGAATGTGAACCGGATTCATATTCTGTGTGTATGCCACAAGACATAGATGGAGAGTGTATTCAGGGCTGTGGCTGCACTATTATAGGACAAGCGTTCGAAGTTACAGTTGCAAATTTTGCTGACCTACGCACTTTTAGCCTTTTCGAGGCTGCAAGGTTGACTGTTAAGAGTTTAGTTAACGTTAGCACTTTCCAGTGGGACTTTGGAGACCTGTCTCCAGTCTTAAACACGACCAGCCCTGTGGTGTTCCACAAGTACGGTCTCCCAGGGACGTACCTGGTCAGCGTCGCATTCTCGATAGGCAGCAAGCCCACCTCATTGCATGTGGAGATCAATGTCTCGAATCCCCCTGGAAGCCTGGAGGTGGATTGCCCTCCTATAGTGCAGACCAACAAAAGCATTGATGTTAGGATCTATAACTGGAACAGCAACAGCGTTACAGCATCGTGGAGTGTTACAGCCTCTAACGATGACACAATAAAAGGTGAGTGAAAAGGCCGACTGATTAACAAATTCCTTTTCAGAAGCTGCTGACTCCTGCTGGGAATAGAAACGTAAAAACTGGAAGCGTGGTAGGCCATCTGGACTTTCGAGCCTGCTCCACGATTCATTTTGATCATGGCTGATCATCGAATTCAATATCCTCCCTCCCCAATATCCCCGGTCCCGTTAGCTCCAAGAGCTATATAGAATTTCTTCTTGAAACCAGACAACATTTGGCCTCAACTACATTCCACATACTCACCACCCTCTGGGTGAAGAAATTTCTCCTCACCTCAGTTCTAAAAGGTTTACCCCTTATCCTCAAACTATGACCCCTAGTTTTGGACTCCCCACCATTTCTTTCTGAAGTTACCCTGTCTAATCCTGTTAGAATTTTATAAGCTTATATGAGATTTCCTCTCACTTTGCTAAACTCCAATGAATGTAATCCTAGCCGATTTAGTCCCTCCCTATATGACAGGCCTGCCATCCCAGGAATCGGCCTGGCAAATCTTCGCTGTACTCCCTCTATAGCAAGGACACCTTTCCTCAGATAAGGACACCAAAGCTACACACAATATTACAGGTGTGGCCTCACCAGTGCCCTGTACAATTCCAACTTGTGGATTTATTTTGCCCAGGTAGCCCTCTTCATGTGGGTGGCACAGACAATGGCAGCTGTATCTTTTTGAATGTTCCTCCCTTTTCCTTTGGAACACGGGTTATAACCTTAAAGCTGAAAGGAGAACATTTTGAGAGTGAAATTAGGACACTTTTTTCACAGGGTGGGGAGGTGAGGGCGAATGGAAATCTTCTCCCTCAATGTCACTGTCTCCACCCACAACCTCCCGCTCCACAACATCCCACCTCTCACACCAGCAGGAATTTTTAAGATTGAAATTTCTACTCCTATCAAGGAATGTGAAGCAAATATGGGCCAGTGGCGTTGAGGTATAGATTAGCTGTGATCTAGCACGTTTGAGGACTGAATGTCACCCCACCCCAACCCCCTTCTGTTCCTGTGCTCAAGATGCTGGGTTGGTTTCCCCTCTCCATTCAAGGAGAAATCCTACCGTCAAAGGCCCTCTCTCAAGTCACACAATTCTTCAACCATGATCCTGGGGGGGGGGGGGGGGGTTCTCCGATCTCATCTGTGCCCGCCTCGCTTCAAGTGGGAACAGGGAATTTGACATTCCAGCTAAAACCCTATTCACCTTCAGCGGCAGCGGAGAATCTGAGCTGCGACCGAGGTTTTCATCACCAGTCTCTCCATGTCGCATCCTCATTGTCCAAGGGTTGCTAATCATGGACTATGCCATGTTATCACCATGGGACAAGGTAGGTCCCAAGAACTGCCTCAGCGAGGATAGAGATTGAACCCACTTTGTTAGTATGACTCTACACTGTAATCATCAAGTCAACCGAGCTAACCTAATGATACCATGCTCTTGTCAAATAATGTAGAAATTTTTCTAATTTGTATTTCTTATTTGCAATTCCCCACAGAGGCTCCATTTTGTCCATTAGGTGGACATCAGAACAACAATCACTGCTATAGGCTGGTAACGAATAATTCCACGTGGCGAATGGCACGTCACTTCTGTCAATCTCAGAGCGATGGTGACCTGGCAATTATAAAGAGTCCAGAGATTCAGAATTTTATAGCGAACATTACAGGATGGTAAGTTAGATATCAAGTGTATTAAGCTTGTTGCCAATTGTGCCTCATGCACTCCACCACTTTGGGTTCTTCTCCCACGAGTGAATCACTCTGTTTATCTTTATGGTTGTGCGTTCAGCTGCCCTAGCTCTGAAGCTCTGGAATTCCTTCCCTAACCTTCCCCACCTCTCCCTCCTCCTCAAGATGTTCCACCTAACCTAATTATTTGGCTAGGCTTTTGGTCAATTGTCCAAATATCACCTTTGTGTGATTCAATTTGTTTGATAATCATCCTTCTGAAACCCCTTGGGACATCTTGCCATGTTAGAATTATAGAATCCTACATTACAGAAGAGGCCATTCGGCCCTTTGAGATTGCACTAACACTGTCACAGAGTATCTGCCCCAGGCCCCCTCCTCTGTCCTATCCCTGTACTCCCAAACATTTCCCATGGCTACTCCATCTAACCTACACATCTTGGGACACTAAGGGGCAATTTAGCATGGCCAATTCACCTAACCAGCACCAGGGACCCGGGTTCGATTGTTAGTTTGGATCACTGTGTGTGTGGAGTTTGCACATTCTCCCCGTGTGTGCGTGGGTTTCCTCCAGGTGCTCCAGTTTCCTCCCACAGTCCAAAGATGTGCGGGTTAGATTGATTGGCCATGCTAAATTGCCCCTTAGTGTCAGGATATTAGCAGGGTAAAATGTGTGAGGTGACGGGAATAGGTCTTGGATGATATTGTGGTCGGTGCAGACTCGATGGGCCAAATGGCCTCCTTCTGCACTGTAGGGATTCTATGATTCTAATCTTTGGGCAGCATGGTGGCAAGTGGTTAGACAAGGACACCGGTTCAATTTCCAGCCTTGGGTGACTGTGTGGAGTTTGCATGTTCTCCCCATGTCTGCATGGGTTCTCTTCCACACTCCAAAGATGAGTGGGTTAGATGGATTGGGCAGGCTAAATTGCCCTGAGTGTCGCAAGATTTATAAGGGGATTAGCAGAGTAAATATGTGAGATTACAGGGTAAGTTTGGGTAGGATTTGGTGTGGACATGATGGGCCAAATGGCCTACTTCTGCACTGTAGAGATTCTGGGACAACAAGTTTCATATTCTCATCAATCTCCGGGTAGAAAGGTTTCTCCTGAATTCTCTGATAGATTTATTCATGGATATCCGATATTTATGTGTGTTATCTCTGGCTTTGGGCTCCTACATGAGTGGAAGCATTGGTTGGAATTATACCGCCCACTCGCCACAGGAATTGAAAGCATCCCCTTCAGTGTGATCATGGAAAGGTCTGTTGCCCGTGGATGGGATTTTACGGTTTCAGGATGAGAGAGGCCGTAAAATCCCAGCCATTTTCTCTGCGTATCCTCGTCAAAACCCTTTCATTACCTTGAATACCTCAATCAGGTCACCCCCCCGCTTCATTTTTCTCAGAGTTAATCAGAGTTTGGAAGTCTGGCCTGGCCAACCATCTGCAGATATTTAACTGTTCACATTTCACTCATACTGCTTTCCTGTTGGATTGTTCCCTATCTCTGGAATCACAGTGGCCACATTCCAAAGAGGCCTTTACGTGAGGTTGCTTTGGAACGTAGAATCTCTACAATACAGAAGGAGGCCTTTTGGCCCATCAAGTCTGTACCAACCACAATCCCACCTAGGCATGATTTCTGTAACCTTCATTTACCCCAGCTAGTCCCCCTGACACTAATTTAGCATGGCCAAGTAACCTAAACCTTAGGACATTTTTGGACTGTGGGAGGAATGATGTGGGTATGCCGGCGTTGGACTGGTGTAAACACAGTAAAAAGTCTGACAACACCAGGTTTTAGTCCAACCTATTTATTTGATAATATACTCGCAAGCTAACCCGAAAGCTTGCGAGTATATTATCAAATAAATAGGTTGGACTAAAACCTGGTGTTGTCAGACTTTTTACTGTGGGAGGAAACCAGAGCACATGGAGGAAACCCACACAGTCACGGGGAGAATGTGCAAACTCCACACAGACAGTGACCCAAGCTGGGAATCGAACCCAGGTCCCTGGTGCTGTGCTAACCACTCTGCCACCCCTATGATCGGTTTAATGCGGCCTTGTTTTTCTGTATTGCAGCGAGCATCCTGTGTGGATAGGTCTCAGTGATACTGCTGGCGCTGGAACGCTGCAGTGGGTGGACGGGTCTACCCTGGAAACCTTTCAGGACTGGTTGCCTGGGCAACCAAACATGCTACTCAACAACAGCTGCGTGCTTATGGACGGAAACCTCGCAGGAGAATGGAAGACAGACCTCTGTACCTCGAGAAGGAACTTTGTTTGCGAGTACAGAGCAGGAGGTTTGTGAATAAAATGATTACATTAAGTTACAGCAAGAAGTCTCACAACACCAGGTTAAAGTCCAACGGGTTTATTTGAAATCACTATCTTTTGGAGCACTGCTCCTTCATTTTCCTCTACCTAATGCATGCCCCAGTCCAACACCGGCATCTCCACATCATGGCTACATTAAGTTAAACATAGAAACTAGAAGCAGGAGTCGGCTTCTCCTAGGAGTCTCCTATTCGGTCTTTCAAGCCTCTCCACCATTCATTTTGACCATGGCTGATCATCAAATTCAATATCCTGATCCCCGTTCCCCCACATATCCCTTGATCCCTTTAGAGCTATATCTAATTTCTTCTTTGAAATCGCACAACATTTTGGCCTCAGCTACTTTCAGTGGTAATGGAGTCCACATATTCATCACCTTCTGGGTAAAGAAATTTCTTCTCATTTCCGTCCTAAAACGTTTATTTCTTATCCTCAAACTTTGACACCCCACCCCCCCCTCAAATTCTGGACTCCCCCACTGTCAGGAACATTCCTTCTGAATCTATCCTCTTGGAATTTTGTAAGATTCCCTCTCACTCTTCTGAAATCCATTGAATATAACCCTAACCTATGGGATGCTCTGATTTGTAAATTCTGATAAACACAAAAATGAGAAATGATGCTAAATCTTTGAAGAAATTTCTCAACTCAGTCGTAAACGTTATTCTTAACAAAGTATCAGTCGAGGACTTCTCGCTGATTCTTCAGAGGACAATGGTGCTTTTACTTCTCAATCTTTTTTCACTCTTCCCTCATTCTTGAAGGCATTGTCCCCCTCATATTTGGGCAGAGTTTTTTGGGTGCCATGTCTTCATACTCCTGTCAGGAGCACTGCACTTGGCTGCTGCAGGCCAGAATAGCTAGTCCAGCACCACCCAAGCATGGTGACAGTTTAACTTGGTGACAGTGTGGGAAGATTTCTTCTCCTCGCTGTTCTCCATGCAAGGATTATTATCAAATGCACCATGACATGTTCACAATAAGAAGAAGGTTACGAGATGTTCAGTCTAACCATCTCCACAATTAACACGCACCAAGTAGGTCAATCATTGATAACATTGAGGAGAAGTATCTTTGGATTGTGACTTATTTTTGAATTAAAAATGCTTCGTGCTTTGTTTTGCTGTCGTTCTGTGGCCATTTGCAAACTTTTCTTTGCTGAGCAGTTTATTTGTTTACTGATCAGAAACGATACCAGGTGCCAATTACTATTTGTTGGGATCCTTGGCATTTAGTAGCCACCTTCCTGTAAAGAATATCACCGTGAACAGCAGTGCACCAACACCAACAGGACTGGTGGAGGTAAGTGGTTGTCTTACATTTGAAAAATGGTCCAAAGAAACACGTCAGGAGATAGTGGTGTGAGCATGTTTGCAAAGTGCACACGTCGTGGTTGGTGTAATATAAGGGTCTGGCACGTAAAGGGTTAACCATAGAATCATAGAGTGCAGAAGAAGCTGCTCGGCCCATCAAGTCTGCACCGACACATTAGAAGCAGCTGAACTCCCACCTAATCCCATCTGCTAACACTTGGCCCATAGCCCTGAATGTTATGGCGTGCCAAGTGCTCATCCAGGTACTTTTTAAAGGATGTGAGGCAACCTGCTTCTACCACCCTTCCAGGCAACGCACTCCAGACCATCACGACCCCCAGGGTAAAAACGATTTTCCTCACGTCCCCCCTAAACCTCCTGCTCCTCACCTTGAACCTATGTCCCCTCATGACTGACCCCTCAACTATGGAGAACAGCTGCTGCTTATCCTCTCTGTCCATGTCTCTCATGTTCTTGTACCCTCAATCAGGTCACCCCCTCAGTCTTCTCTGTTCCAATCCAACTTCTCTTCATAGCTTAAATGCTCCATCCCAGACAGCATCCTGTTGCTATATCGGGGAGTCTGTGCCGACTTAATGGACCAAATGGCTCTCTTCTGCACTGCTGGGATTCTATGATTCTATCAAAATGCACTCTGAGCTGCTTCAGTACAATAAGTGGAACACTACCAACATTTCAAAATGGCAATCACAAAAAGTATGGATTAAAAGTATAGATCAAGAAGGCGAATGGAATGCTGGCCTTTATAGCGAGGGGGATAGAATACAAAAGCAGGGAGGTCTTGCTGCAACTGTACAGGGCACTGGTGAGGCCGCAGCTGGAGTACTGTGTGCAGTTTTGGTCGCCGCACTTGCGCAAGGATATTTTGGCCTTGGAGGGAGTGCAGAGGAGGTTCACTAGGCTGATACCGGAGATGAGGGGGTTGGACTATGAAGAGAGACTAAATAGACTGGGTCTGTACTCGGAGTTTAGAAGGATGAGGGGGGATCTTATAGAGACATTTAAGATAATGAAGGGGATGGATAGGGTAGAGGTAGAGAGACTCTTCCCGCTTAGAAAGGATAGCAGAACTAGAGGGCACAGCCTCAAGATAAGGGGGGGGGGGGGTGCAGTTTAGATCAGAGTTGAGGAGGAACTTCTTCACTCAAAGGGTGGTGAATCTCTGGAATTCTCTGCCTGTTGAAGTGGTGGAGGCTACCTCGCTAAATATATTTAAGTAACGGGTAGATAGGTTTTTGACAGACAAGGGAATTAAGGGTAATGGGGAAAAAGCGGGAAAGTGGAACTGATCCACTTCAGATCAGCCATGATCTTATTGAATGGCGGGGCAGGCTCGAAGGGCTAGATGGCCTACTCCTGCTCCTGTTTCTTATGTTCTTATCTACATGGGTCACATGGCACTCTGAGGTCCTTCAATACTGGTGCATTTATTGGATATACTCAAGAACAAGATTACAGTCCCAAAAACACATGACCCACAATAGTCAGCCTACTATTGGAGAGAGACGTGTGCACAAGCCAGCATGGAGTTGGTTTCCATCTTGAACCCTTTACTCTGTACATGTCCATAGCTCTTGTAGTTAATAAATACATAGTTAACCTACTTAAGACTGTGAAGACTTCATTAAGACCTAGTAAATGGTACTACAGCAGTTTTGAAAGCTGTATTTTCCTTGCACAATGCGGAGAGAAGGAAAGCATTTGCAGTTTTATAAAGTGGTTCACCGGACATTTTACAGTCAGCGAAATATTTTTGAAGCCGCTCCCATAATGTAGGAAATAAAGCCAAGTTGTGCGCAACAGGTAGTTACATAAGTTAGTGAACAGACCATCTTTGTAAGTGTTGTCTGAGGGAATTTAAACATATTCTACATTGCTGAAAAGAGAAGTGGGTTTTGGCAGTCTCAGTCCAGTTCCTGATCTCACAGTGCAACATTATCCCTAATACAGAAACCTCACAAAAAGAGGTCGCAGAACGGTGTGAAAAATAAATAGCGTTGTGATAAAGTGCAGTAGTGCTCAGGGGCAGTAGAGATGTTATTGCAGTGTAATGGGCAGGCCAAATGTTGATACTGAGATATGAGAGTAGCTTTCAACTTATCCCCTTAAGCAGCAACTTGGCCAATTGATTTGTCTCTAATGTAGCCTTTCATCCCGTGGAAGGCAACAGTGCAGACTTGAAGGGCCGAATGGCCTATTCTTACTTCTATTTTCTATGTTTCAGTGGAAGCATAACGGTAGCACAATGGCACACTGGTTAGCACTGCTATCTCACAGAGCCGGGGGCACAGGTTCAATTCCCAGCTAGGGTCACTGTCTGTGTGGAGTTTGCACTTTCTCCCCATGTCTGCATGGGTTTCCTCCAGATACTCCAGTTTCCACCCACTTTCCAAAGGTGCGCAGGTTAAGTTGATTGGCCATGCTAAATTGCCACTTAGCGTCAGGGTAAATATGTCATACGAGGAACGATTGAGGATTCTGGGTCTATACTCCTTGGAGTTTGTAAGAATGAGGGGGGATCTTATTGAAACTCACAGGATACTGCGAGGCCTGGATAGAGTGGATGTGGAGTGGATGTTTCCCCTAGTAGGAAAAGCTAGAACAGAGGGCACAACCTCAGGCTAAAGGGACAATCCTTTAAAACAGAGATGAGGAGGAATTTCTTCAGCCAGAGAGTGGTGAATCTGTGGAACACTTTGCCGCAGAAGGCTGTGGAGGCCAGGTCACTGAGTGTCTTTAAGACACAGATAGATAGGTACTGATTAATAAGGGGATCAGGGATTATGGGGAAAAGGCAGGACAATGAGGATGAGAAAAATATCAGTCATGACTGAATGGCAGAGCAGACTTGATGGCTTGAGTGGCCTAATTCTGCTCCTGTGACTTATGGTGTTTTGGTCTTATGTGGGGTTACAGGGATATGGCCTGCATGGGATTGTGGTTGGTGCAGACTTGAAGGGTTCAATTGCCTCCTTCTGTACTATAATGATTCTATGATTCTATAAAGTCATCCGGCAATCGGATCCGCCCAGGTACCACACGGAGGTGAGGAGTGGTAATGGTAAAGATTGTCAAACCTGGTGTTGTCAGACTTTTTACAATGGTAAAGATTACCAGAGGGTGGTGAGTGAATGGAATCGGCTGCCGTCAGTGGTGGTGGAGGCGAACTCACTGGGGTCTTTTAAAAGACTTCTGGATGAGTATATGGGATTTAATGGGATTGGGGGTTATAGATAGGTCTATAGATTGGTAGGTGTTGATGTGATCGGCGCAACTCGTGGGCCGAAGGGCCTGTTTGTGCTGTAGTGTTCTATGTTCTATGTTCTATTACACCTGTAATTTTGGGGCAGGTTAGAGGGGGGGTTTTAGAAAGAAAAAAATATCATTTGCATTTATATAGTGCCTTTCAGGACATTCTGTATAACATCAGATTAAGCACATGTGACATGCCGTAGCTTTGTAATTTCGGCAATGGGAGTTGCCAATTTGTGCATGGCAAGATCCCACAGATAGCAATGTGATAAATGAGCAGGTAATCTATTTTAGTCATGTGGGTTGAGACATGAGGGAAAATTCCCCTACTCCTGCCTAAAATGGTGTCATGAGATATTTTATTCTGAGTTGAGAGGGCAGACAGGGTCTTGCCTATCATCTCTGTCAAAAGATAGTGGGCAGGATTTTCCATCATCCGTCCCTACCCCCTCCCGTGGCATGTTTCACGGTGGCAGTGGTGGCCTGCTATTGGCAGGCGGTGCGACCTTCTGGTCCTGTCACTCTCACCGGAGTTTCCTGTTGTAAGCACCCCTCGCTGCTGGGATACCCCATGGTGGGCATTCACCTTCGGCGAGACTGGAAGATCCTGCTTGCAGGAATGGCCGGAAAATTCTGACGAGTAGCTCCGGCGGTGCAGCAACTCCTTATTTACTTATTTTATTAGTGTCACACAGGTAGGCTTACGTTAATACTGCAATGAAGTTACTGTGAAAATCCCCTAGTTGCCGGGGCCAGAGGGAGAATTTGGCACGGCCGATGCACATAACCAGCATGTCTTTTGAACTGTGGGAGGAAACCGGAGCCCCTAGAGGAAACCCACACAGACACGGGGAGAATGTGCAGAATCCACACAGACAGTAACCCAAGCCGGGAATCGAACCTGGGTCCCTGGTACTGTGAGGCAGCGGTGCTGACCACTGTGCCACGGTGCCACCCCAGTATAAATTTGGACTGCATGTTTAGGTCTCTGGTTTGAAATTTGCAACCACAACGTGTTAGCTTAAAGCTAAGCACACCATAGCATTGAGCCATGGCTGATTTGTTACTTTACTAGTAGATGATGTATCTGGTTTGACTGTACGAGGTGCTGACATTGGCTAGTCAATAATAGCAAATGTTTCCCTCATCCCCCGGTACATATATTGATAGTTTGTCCAGAGTTTCCTATGTATCAATGCATTTCTTTTAGTTAGGGTGTTTGAAATGGGAGAAGGGGGTGAATATCTTTCAGATTCCCTCAATACTAATCGTTTTTATACTTTGGCCTTGCAGCTCATGGTCTTCCCAGGCCTTTGGTTCAAGCATACAGGTTTTGTCTCAGTTGTGGAGTTGGCCACACAAAATCTGAACCACACCGTCCAGGTGGTATTTCGGATCTACCGACCGAGATGTAGTGGAAAAGACAAATACCTTGTGACGCCAGGTAACAGCTTAACAACGGGAGTCAGAAAGCAATCTCATTCCTTCTCACATGGACAGTCAACAAAGTACATAGTCTCTGAAACGAGTCCGTTAGGAGACCTCAAGTGCTTGGCTTATGTGGACAACGATTATATAAATACATACAATGCACAGCAGAGAAAGAGGCCATTTGGCCCAACTAGTCCGAACCAGTGTTTATCTTCCATGTGAATTTCCTCCCATTCCATCTACATTTCATCAACTCTTTCTATCCCCTTTTCTCTCTTGCCATCATCCGATTTCCTTTTGAAAGTATTCATGCTATTTGCCTCAGCCGCTTCCTATAGTACGGAGCTTGACATGTACTCATGTGTAAAGCTACATAGGGCACCCACACGCGTACACTTATATTGCACACAAAATTATACGCACATTATACTCTGCGTAAAATTATGCACACGATGGTTGTATTAGAAATGTTAACAAAATGTACATTGAAAATATGTATCTTTTTCTTTGAAACACTGTTGGAGAAAGTTTCCAAAAATATCTATACTTTCATAACCATTGAACAATTTCTCCTTGCAGATGATGAAGAGGCCTGTTCGTCCTTTGCTTTTTGCTTGCCTCGAGCTCCTAGCAATACCAGCCATGGCTGCACCGGTGACACCAAGTGGTGCAGTTTGGCTGAAACATGCTTGCCGCTCAGTAGACGCTGTGGCACTGATGTCTTTGTCCGATGTCCAAATTTACTCCTGCCGCACTTTAGCAGAAACCATCCAAATTATGATCTTGTGACGGAGGTTCCCTGCACGGTGCCAGCCCAGAGCGCCACGCATTATGTGGTAGGATCATCTTTCTGTTTTGTTATTGTTGCCTGTGGATTCGTTACCATTTCTGTATGTAGCCTAGGCTCCAGTCCGTTGTCATAGATCATCTTAAGATGGTGAATCAGTCCAGCCTGTCAAGGGGCAAACAGCCTGATCACCTGAATCAAGGGTTCGACTGCTTAAATAGGGTGGCACGGTGGCACAATGGCTAGCACTGCTGCCTCAGTGCCAGGGACCCGGGTTCGATTCCCATGTCAAGTCTGGGTGCTTCAATTTCCTCCCACAATCTGTAAGATGTGCTAGTTAAGCGCATTGGCCATGCTAAATTCTCCCTCAGTGTACCTGAACAGGCGCCAGAGTGTGGCGACTAGGGGATTTTCTCAGTAACTTCATTGCAGTGTTAATGTATGCCTATTCATGACACCAATAAATCAACTTTAAAAAAACTTAACCTTAAAAAAATGTGCAACACTGCTATCCTGAACTGACTGCCATGTCCGGGTATAAATGGATAACCTGTCCCGATGGACCTTAATGAGGCCATTCAGGCTCAGGCCATGTCGCTTTTTTAAATTCAATTGGGCATCGCTGGCTCGTCCAGCATTCATTGCCCACCCCAATTTGCCCTTGAGAAGGTGGTGGTGAGCTGCCTTCTTGAAATGCCACATTGTGGGTTGACCCACAATGCTACAATGGGGGGAATGCAGGGCTAAGGAAGAGCAGGGGCTAATTCTCCTTGGCATCCTTCCCACCACCACCCCACCCCCCCCCCCCCCCCCACCCCCTCACCCCTTCAGAAGCAACTCTGCCCTGTGGCTGGCCTGTTTGAATATTGCCCACCTCCTTTCTCCACTCCCTCACATTTGACCCACCAGCCAGCTGAAGTGGCTAATTTCCCACACTCCCACTTAACCAGCATGCTGTCGCTGGTGCCCACGTGGCCTTCAAGATGGCATGGAAAGGCAAGGAAGCGCCAGCTCTCCATTGACACGATATGATGGCGAGAATCAGACGCCCACCACCCCCGCCCCATCCCCACTTCAACCCTAATCCTGAGCCTTGTGTGAGGTTGGTTACTTTTCTGCTCGTCCTCCAATCCTAAGCTAGCAGCCCAATCATAACCAATGACTGACCATCATCCCAATCCCAGCATTTGTCCTCCTGCCCCACTTTGTGGCTAAGTATTTGCAGAATATCCGAAAAATAAGTTCATCATTTACTCCCGTTTCCAGCTACTGTTGACAAATGAAAGGATTGAGGTGCAGTCCAACGACATCGTAGCTATTCAACACGACGGCAAGCCCGGAAGCTTCTTACAGTGTCACCAAAATGATTCGTCGCCCTGGCAACAGAGTTACTTCAGCATGATCTATTCCAGTGGGAGCAGGGATCTTTGGAGAAACCTGACCGAGAGCAACTGGAGAGATGGCACCGTGTGCAACTTGCGGGTGCTGTACACCCAGCGGCAAGAAACCGTGGCAAGCAGTCCCCTGCTCCGCGCTGGGCAGCAGTCCCCGGGCGTTTACACCTACCAAGCAACGATGGAAAACAGGCCGTTCTACACCAACGCATCCTGCACTGTCCAGGTTGTGGCGCCAATTACCCATCTTAGCGTCATTTACCCATCAAAGCAAAACGGTATCATCTACGTGCCAAGGGGCCGAGCAGTCATCATCGTGAAGGTGAAGTCGTCTGACAGGACGGCCACCACATGGTTAGGGAGTGACCGCAATTTCAGCTGTGAGGCGGCCTGTCCCTCGGAGCTCTCCTCCAGCTGCGAAGACGACAATAGTACTTGTTTCTCGCGTATCCCGCTGGCCTTCAAAGATTGCAATCTAACCAGCATCGTGGTCACCGCAAAGAACCAGGTTAGCTCTGTCAACAAGACGATCAAAGTTAAAGCTGAAAATCCGATCGAAGGACTCCTGATTTTACCTGATCCAAGTATCCGTGTGCTGTCTAACTCTCTGGTGGTAAGATACGTTTTATACTATTTCTTTAACCCACAGCTCTTTTCGAACGTTATTTTTAGCTCTCATCGATCGACAGTGTTGATTCGTTTCAGTGAACAGTGGTGAAGTACTGAATATGCCAGTCATCGGGGTGACGTGGTGGCACAGTGGTTAGCACTGCTGCTTCACAGCGCCAGGGACCCAGGTTCAATTCCGGCCTCGGGTAACTGGGAGTTTGCACAATCACTTTGACGAAGAGTCATCAGGACTCGAAACGTCAGCTCTTTTCTCTCCTTACAGATGCTGCCAGACCTGCTGAGATTTTCCAGCATTTTCTCTTTTGGTTGCACAATCTCTCCGTGTCTGAGGGTTTCCTTCGAGTGCTCTGGTTTCGTCCCACTGTCCGAAAGTGTGTGTTAGATGGATCAGCCAGGCTAACTTGCTCCTTTGTGTCAGGGGCACCAGGTAGATGCATGGGTTTTTTTGTGGATAGGGCCTGGGTGGGATTGTAGTTGATACAGGCTGAATGGGCTGAATGGCCTCCTTCTAAGGGTTTTTATGATAAGTTGGCACTTGTAACCAGAGAGGGCCCTACATGACTGACTGGAAGTTTCCTATTAGCTAATTACGGCGTGCTCTTCAGGACTGGTGAAAATTATACAGTCATGATGTGGAGATGCCAGCGTTGGACTGGGGTTAAAGTCCAACAGGTTTATTTGGTAGCAAACGCCACTAGCTTTCCGAAAGCTAATGGCGTTTGCTACCAAGTAAACCTGTTGGACTTTAACCTAGTGTTGTGAGACTTCTTACTGAAGATGATATAGAGTAGCGACTAACTTGGTGTGTACCTGACCAGGTAATTCTTCTGCTGAACCCCCAGGAGTACCTTTGAGTGACATCCGTGGGCACAGCGATTTAACTGCCATTTATATACCTCTCACAATTTCCCTTTCCATTGAGAGATGTGTGGAACGAATGGTTGAATGGATACTTTTAGCTTCAAATCACAATTACCACCAAGATACTTAAAGCAGGAATATTCTCTATCGCCTTAACTTTTGTTAAGCAGACAAATCTCCCACACCGTTCCAAAAATATTCTCTGTAAAACACTGTTTTCTGAACTGTAGGAATGAGGAGCTACTTTAGGAGTGGCACGGCGGTTCCTCTCAGTGCCAGGGACTCTGATTCGATTCCCAGCCTGAGTCACTGTCTGTGCGGAGTTTGCACATTCTCCTTGTGTCTGCGTGGGTTTCCTCCAGTGGGTTTTCTCCCTCAGTGCACCCAAACAGACGCCAGAGTGTGGCGACTAGGGGATTCTTACAGTGACTTCATTACCGTGTTAACGCAAGCCTATTTGTGACACTGATAAATAAACTTTTGGGCATGTGCAGAATGCAGACTCAACAAGAGAAAAAAACTTAATGTCACACAGCATAGTCATAGTCAACCCATCACACTGGTACCAGCTCTTTGAAAAAGCTACCCAATTGTTCCTTGTGTTTTCCGCATAGCCCTACAATTTTTCCCATTTCGACTCCTCTTTTTTCTGATGCCACGCTCTAAGAGGGCACTGGCAAGTGCGGACTTCCATTGCCTTGGTCCACGATTGTGTGTACTTTTCTGTCGCTCTCTGCAGTATAGCTGACTGGGTAACTCTCCTACACATACCACCTGTCATCAGGAAGGATTTATGGGCAGATCATTGACCGGTTCTGCCATGTTATGAACTCACCTCTTGAGCCATTCAAGTCCTGGAGTGGCTCTTGAATCTGGAGCTTTTAGCACAGATAAAGGATGTTACCAGTGCACCACAAGGTGGCCTCCATTTTGACTGCATTTCCAGTTCCCTGTTTTAAAGCTGCTGCAGAATCTGTTTCCATCACCCTTTCAGGCTGTGCATTCTAGACTCGCTGATCAACTGGCTGTGTAATGGCATTTCTCCTCGTCTCTCCACCTGGGTCTTTTACCAGTGACCTGAAACCTGTGGCCCCTTGTTACTAACCCATCAACCAGCGGAATCACTACCTTCATATTAACTCAACTAAATCCCATTCATAATCTCGAAAGCACCTTCTCTGCTCCAAGGAGAACAACCTGGGAACTATTATACTTTGTGGACGTGATTCCCTGGCCGCACTCATCCCAAAACCGGAGAACCCCACCCGAGGACAATGTACCTTTGTGTAATCTGGCCCCCCCTCCCCCCAACTACAATTCCTGTAGCAGGCGGGACAGGAGAATACCGCCCCCCCCCTCCACCCCCCAAATACCACAACTCACACTGTAGAGTTCGTTGACCTTTGCGATAAATTTCTGATAATTGATGGCATTTGGACATGAAATCTTTCTTATATTTCCAGAGGTTATGAACAGTAAAGTCTGCGACAGGGTAGCACAGTGACCATTTCAATCCAGAAGTGTTTAAACTCTATTTCTGTGTCTAGACTTACACTGCGAGAGTGAGTGCTGGAACGAATGTCGTGTTTAAATGGACTGTGGATGACAAGGCCTCCTTCATACATTACAACCAAATATACAAAGTCATCTACCGAACTGAAGCTGTGTACAAACTCTCGGTAAGTAGAAGTGGTGGCTGGAATAGGGGATGCTACTTTTCAGGGTTATGCCTCATTGGTAGGGCTCTGGTGAGGGCACACCCGGAACATTGTGTACAAACCCATGACGGTTTGAGCGGCATGGTGGCACGGTGGTTAGCACTACTGCCTCACAGCGCCAGGGACCCGGGTTCAATTCTGGCCTCTGTTCACTGTCTGTGTGAAGTTTGCACGTTCTCCCTGTGTCTGCGTGCTAAGTGATCTCCAGTTTCCTCCCACAGTCCAAAGATGTGCCAGTTAGGTGCATTGGCCATGCCCCTTAGGTCCCTGGGATACATAGGTTAGAGGGATGAATGGGGTAAATATGTGAGGTTATGGGGATAGGGCCTAGGTGGGATTGTGGTTGGTGCAGATTTGATGGGCTGAATGGCCTCCTTCTGCACTGTGGGGATTCTATGATTTTATTCTATGAGTCTGAAAGACGTGCTGATTAGGTGCATTGGCCGTGCTAAATTCTCCCTCAGTGTACCCAAACAGGCGCTGGAGTGTGGCAACTGGGGGATTTTCACTTCATTGCAGTGTTAATGTAGGCCTGCTTGTGACACTAATGAATAAATTAAGAAAATATTGTGCCTGACCGACAAGCAAAAAAGAATTGCCTTAGAAGGTAACAAATTTTCTCTGGGTTGTTTCCTGGGAAGGTGGTGGGTGTTGTCCTATAAGGAGAACCTTTTAGAATAGAATCATAGAATCCCTGCAGTGTAAAAGCAGGCCATTCAGCCCATCGACTCTTCACTGAATCTCAGACAGAGTATCCTTCCCAGACCCTGTTTCCTGCCCTTAGCCCACAAATTCACCATGGCTAATTATTCAAACCTATACGTCTTGGGACACTAAGGGGTAATTTATCCTGGCCAATCCACCAAACCTGCACATCTTTGGACTGTGGGAGGGAACCGGAGCACCTGGAGGAAATCCACTCAGGCACGGGGAGAACATGCAGACTCCACACTGACAATCACCTGAGGCCAGAATTGAAGCCAGGTCCTTGCTATGAGGCAGCAGTGCTAACCACTGTGCCAGCACGCTGCCCAGTCGGAGAAATTGAGCAGAATGAGTTTGTATGCTCTGGAATTTAGAAGATACATGGTGATCTAATTGAAACATATTTTCAGAGAGCTCGACAAGATTAATATTGAGAACCTGTTCCCCCTCAAACCCCAGCTGGAGAGTCAATAACTGGGACATATTCTCAGGTAGGGTGTCAGCCATTTAGAACTGAGACAAGGAGCATTTCTTTGCTCAGAGAGTTGTGAATCTTTGGAATTGGTTATACCAGAGGGCAGTGCTTCCTCAGTCGCTGATTCTATTCAAGAATGTGGCCAATAGCTTTTTGGAGATTATGAGAATGAAAGGATATCGAGGGAGGGCTGGAAAGTGTGCTTGAGATAGAGCGTCAGCCATGGCCCTATTGATGGTGGAGCAGGTTCAAGGGGATCACACAGCCTACTCCTGCTCCTGTTTCTCATTGTCCATTCTTACGTCCGCACAAGGACTGAACAAGCAGTGAGAGGAAGGAACTCTTGAGTTTTTGAAGGAACAGGAGCAGCAGATGATCATTATGTGGCAGATATGAGCCAGATGCCGTTGGGTGGGAACTCGCCATGGGTGGAGGAGGCGGTCACCTTCGGAGGGACTGGAAGATCCCGCAGGTGGGAAGGGCTGAAAAAGGCCGCCCCTTGTTTGAAACCCACACAGTTTCAGAAGGTCAAATCTACCCAGATAGAGGATGTTCTGTGAAGACAGTAGAGCCAGGGTGAGATCAACTGGGCTTAAAAGCTTCAAGTAAACCTATCCTGTGATTACGTGACTGGGATCCTGGCCACTATCAAAATCGGAGGGGAAGAGAAAACAGGAGGGAAACACAAAGCTTTGGAAATTGAAGGCCAGAAGGTTACAAACCATGGCTTGATTGTCATGTAGAATGGACACCATCCACTGAATGCAATGTGGTTCAGTGGCAAATGATTAGCACTGCTGCCTCACAGCACCAGGGGCACAAGTTCAATTCTGGCCTCAGATGATTGTCTGTATGGAGTCTGCACATTCTCCCCGTGTCTGCATAGCTTTCCTCTGGTTGTTCTGGTTTCCTCCCATAGTCCGAAGATTGCAGATTAGTTGGCCTTGCTAAATTGCCAGGGTGGGGGGGGCAGTGGTGGAGTGTAGCAGGATGAGTACGTGGGATTATGGAAATAGGACCTGGGTTGGATTGTAGTTGGCACAGGCCCGATGGGCTGAATGGACTCCTTTTGCACTGCAGGGATTCTATAATACTGATTGAATTGAAAGAAACACTTGCATTTACATAGCAAAGCCAAATGAATACTTTTGGAGTGTTGTCAATGATGGCATTTGATTTGTGCACAGAAAGATTCCACAAACAGTAGTGTTGATAATAATTGATTGCGGTTATGTTGATAGCGGGATTAGTATTGGTCAGGATATTATACATAAGGAGACACCTCCTTTGCATTGCCAACTAAAGCTTACATTTCAATGTTGCAGTTGATCGCATCCAATTACGTGAGCAACCAAAAGATTATTAGCAATGTCACAGTGGACAAGAGGAATCCCTTAGCTGAGTTAAATGTCTCTGCTGCTCCAGACATCCTTGTGCAAGGCTCACTGTACACATTTGCTGCCACTGTGAAAGTGGATGCAGCCGTCAATGCTACCTTCAGGTAAGTGAGAGAAAGTACACTCTATCCTGGATCTTGGCACATGGAGTAAAATTTGGCAAAGATACTAAACTTGGGGCAGCATGGTGGCACAGTGGTTAGCACTGTTGCCTCACAGCATCAGGGACCCAGGTTCGATTCCTGGCTTGGGTCACTGTGCGGAGTGTGCACATTCTTCCCGTGTCTGCATGGGTTTTCTCCGGGTGCTCCAGTTTCCTTCTACAGTCTGAAAGACGTGCTGATTAGGTGCCTTGGCCATGCTAAATTCTCCCTCAGTGTACCCGAACAGGTGCCGGAGTGTGGTGACTAGGGGATTTTCACAGTAACTTCATTGCAGTGTTAATGCAAGCCTACTTACGACACTAATAAATAAACTAAAAGGAAAGCTAAATTCACTTTGTTGAGTAAATCATGAACAAAAAGGTAGTATCAATAATGGTGACCATGTAGTTAGCAGAATATCTTAAAATTGACTCATGCCCTTTGGGGATTAAAATCGATCGTTTTTACCCAGTATGACTTAGATGTGGCTCCAGATTTACAGCAATAACTCTTAACTTCCCCCACAAAGGCCTAGCAAGCCATTTGGTTGTATTCAAGATGGCGTCTCTTCACCACCTTCTCAAGGGCAATCAGGAATGGTCAATAAATGCTGGTCTTAACAATGGTGCCTACATCCCAAGAATTAATTTTTTAAGAAGTCCGTCTATTATGTTCTGCCCCAGTGCTGGTCAAAATTCAAACCTCATTTTGTTTTAAACTGGAGATGGGCAACTGAGGTGTTTTCCCCATTTCTTATCCCGTGATGCAGCAGGATTTAATGGCCTCGCTTGAGCGAGATCGGAAATTCCCGTCCGGGGAGCTTTCAGTTGTCGAATCCTCGCCCGCTCCACTTCCGTGGCGGGTGAGGTGGTAGAGTTCCGGCCTTCATGTCTGTCCCTTCTCTGAGGATGAGCTAAAAAGTTCTATGATGGGGAAGACCACCTGTATCCTTAAAATGCAAGTACACCTACCGCAGTTCACTCCAGTATTTCAGTCCAGCACTACACTCACCATGGACCTCAAACCCACCATCTTGAGTCAGAGGCAGCAATGCTGTCATTGAACAGTAGTTGTTGAGTGTATGGACCTCAAATATAAGTCTGGGTGACTTGAGAATCCAGTATGAGCAACCTTGGAGCCAATGGTGGGATATTCAATATATATTCCAGGCTACATGTCAATATGAACCCAATCCTTCATTTACCTGACACCCAGCTTAGACAGGAGTTTGGAATTTTTAAGGGCTTTACATTACATTCTGAAACTTGGAACAACATTGTGGGGGACATGGTGGCACAGTGGTTAGCACTGCTGCCTCACAGTGCCAGGGGTCCGGGTTCGATTACGGCCTCGGGTGACGGTCTGTGTACAGTTTGCATGTTCTCCCTGTGTCTGCGTGGGTTTCTTCCAGTTGCTTCTTCCCACAGTCTAATGATGTGCAGGTTAGGTGGATTGGCCTTGCTAAAAGAGGGATTGGTAGGGAAAATTTGTGGGGTCACGGGGCTAGGGCTTGGATGGTATTGTTGTTCGTGCAGGCTCAATGGGCCAAATGGCCTCCTCCTGCACTGTAGGGACCCTATGATAAAATGGCACTTGTAATCAGAGAGTGTCCTACATGATTGGCTGGAAGTTTGTACTTCTTGTGGAGTTTGGAGTGGAGTTTGTACATTCTGCCCGTGTCTGCATGGGTTTTCTCTGGGATGCTCCGGTTTCCTCCCACAGTCCAAAGATGTATGGATTAGGTGGATTGGCAATGCTGAAAGAGGGATTAAGCAGGGTAAATACATGGGGTTTGATTAGAGCCTGGATGGGATTGTGGTTAGTACGGATTTGATGGGCTGAATGGCCTCCTTCTGCACTGTAGGATTCTATAATTCTTGTTGGCTGATTTTGGGATCCTCCTTGGGTTTAAGATCACAGAGCAGTGACTAACCTATAGATTACCTGAATGGCCTCCTTCTGCACTGTGAAGATTCCGTGATTGGCACTTGTAGATAGCAAATACCCACTTGTGAAGGGGCAACTGTGCCGAATGCTTCTGTTGTTTTACAGGTGGTGTTTCGGGGATGGAAGCAGTGATCAGGTTTATCAGTTCGTATGTCCATACAACCTGAGTCTTTCAGTCCCTTATCTGACAGTCAAACAAGCAGTGCTGCGACACAATGTGACCCACATATACCAAAGGCCAGGTAAGATGGTGAGCACAGACTGCTCAATATGTGGCTGCTGGCTTGTTCAGATGCCATGGTTCTTACCAAAATGGGTGTACCTTGCAACTGCCACTGGCAACCATAAGATCAGAAGAAATCGAAATTTCATGCACGCTCCGCCATTCAGTGCAATCGTGGCACGTTTTAAAGCCACACATCTCGATATCTTCCTCAAGAAACCAGATTCAGGCCCTTACGTTCCGATGGTTTTCCGCACTTATTTTTTCCAACACACTTCTTTTGTGGGAAGGTGGGAGACGGAGTGTGGTGAAAGTGGTCAAAAGGCAAGTTGTGATTTGGATCACAAAAGGGTTTGGGGTGAATGTGTCAAGATTAGTGGGCACAGTCTAAAAATACGCGGGTATTAAGGCTGAGAGACGAGAAGTTTCTTTTCTCAGAGAGCTGTTAAATGTTTGGTACTCTCTTCCACGGAGAGCAATGGAGACCAGGTCATTGAGTATATTCAAGGATGGGTTTGATTTCTGATTGACAAAGGGATTGAAAGGTTTTGGGGAAGAGGCAGTAGGTTGGGGTAACGCGACAATCAGACCAGCCACGATCTTAGTGGAAGGCGGTGCAGGCTCGATGAGCCAACTGGTCTATTCCTGCTCCTATTTCTCCTGTTCTTGTGGTCTTATGTGATGAGGCAAGATGTTTTCTTGAAAAGAGTTTGAAAGAGCAAAGGTAACCATTTGAGTTGGTAAAATGGGGGAGTGGAGGGCATGGCATGATCTGGATTGGGAGGGATAGAGGGAAATCTTTGTGCCGGAGTTGATATTGGATAAAGAGATAAAACAGCCAGCAGCAAAATGGCCAACTAAAGCCCCACTAAGCAATTTCATTTTGGCCTGTAAGTTTTTTTTTCCATTTTGGGATTCGTTCCAGGCAACACTCCTGATTTTCCACGGCCCAACTCTGTACTGTGATATAGACACATTGGTTAACATTGCTACCGCACAGTGTCAGGGACCCAGGATCAACTCTAGCCTTGGGTCACTGTCTGTGTGGAGTCTGCACATTTTCCCCGTGTCTGGGTGGGTTTCCTCCCACACTCCAAAGATCTGCAGGGTAGGTAGATTGGCCATGCTAAATTGACCCTCAGTGTCAGGGGGATTAGCAGGGTAAATACGTGGGACCACAGGGATAGGGGCTGTCAGTGCAGGCTCAATGGGCACTGTCGGGATTCTAAGGAAGACTGCGATCTTTCACAGCAGAAAGCTGCTTGGTTGACAATGCCCTTTCTGCATATCCTTGCTGGAATTTTTACTTTACAGTCCTCAGTAATTCCAGCATTGATTCAGTCACCTCACTGAGCCATCAACAAAGAAGCAAACTGCCTGAGGTTTGGCCTGTGGGTGGGTTTTATATGCGCTACGCTCAAACTGAGAGAGGAGGTGGTTTGTTATGTCAATACCCTTACCCATCAATCGAAAGCGACCGACATAATTTTCAAATTTTTATCCCTTAGCCAACACAAGTTTAAAAAGAAATAAATGTCTGGACGCGATCTCATCTCTGTGGGAGCTTGCTGGGTGCTCAATGGCTGCCCCTATTTCCAGAACTCCCAACTGTGACCACATATCATTGGCTGGAAAGTGCTTTGGAATGTCCCAAGGTTGCGGAAGGCGTTATATAATCCCAAACATTCCTTCAACAAATAAGAGTTTCTCCTCCCTCTCACCCTCACCCCCACCCCAATCAATAACTGCCTGACAAAAATCACAGGATTGGACATTGTTTGGAAAGGACAATTGGATGTTTTGTTCGCCGAGCGATATTAAAGAGAGGAATTGCCACCTGTACATGTTTCCCGCTCCGTTGTCCAGTGGCTTTTGTGCCGGGCTACGGAAGGAGCTCAGGTGGGTGGGATTAATTGGATGGCTCTTTTGGAAGAGCTGGCATGGTGCACGATGGGCTGAATGGCCTCCTTCTGTGCTAAACTGTGGCACGATTAGCTATCTGCAGGAGGGAGGGGGCAGCGGGGAACAGTTTCGGCATTTCAGACGACTGAGAAGTAAAAGCAAATGTTTTGTCTCCCTAGGTGAATACAACCTCACCGTTTCCGTCTCGGATAAGTATGACAACATCAGCCAGCTCGTCCCGGTGACGGTCTACAGCTTCCTCAGCAACCTGTCCATTCACCTGGACAGTGAGGTCCTCGCCACCGGCCGAGCGGCGGAATTCGAAGCCAGCCTGCTGCCGTCCACGGCCGGGGAGACATTCAGCTGGAGCTTTGGGGACAATTCCACCGAGCGGGTTGGCCCTCTCTGCAGGGTCACCCATACTTACAGCAGGCCCGGCAAGTACAGGGTCAGCGTGCAAGCCCGCAACATGGTCAGCAACGTCAGCGCCCAGCGGTGGGTCGAGGTGCTGGACGAGATCGCGGACCTGGACATCACGGACAACAGCCCCACCGAGCTGTCCGCCCCCACCATCGTCAGGGCCTTGGCGAAGAAAGGAAGCCAGATAACGTGGACTTTCGACATGGGGGACGGGTCCCCGGCCACCAAGACAACCTCCTCGGTGATGAATTACACTTACTCTGAGGTGGGAAACTACACAGTGACGGTTACGGCGGCGAACCCACTCAACGTGGCCAACGCGTCCCGGGTGGTCCACGTCTTTGTGCTGGAGGTCCTCAGGATCCAGCCCTCCGGTTGCGTCCAGGAGCTGCTGGAGATCAACTTCACCGCGTACACGCCGGGGGACTCGGCAACCTACCAGTTCTTCTGGGACTTTGGGGACGGCTCGTCCAACGAGACCATGCTGGGGGACCCCAGCATCAGCCACAATTACACCAGGAGCGGGGATTTCCCGCTCTACCTGGTTGTGTCGAGCAGCGTAAACAAAGTCAACTATTACTCCAACGTGTGCGTGCAGCCCGCCGTCAGCAAGGTGAGGGTCACGCCTTCAAACAACTTTGTGAGACTGGGGGAAGAGAGCAGAGTTAAAGTGGAGGTTTGGCCCAGGGGCCAGTACACGTACTTGTGGGATTTTGGCACCGGGATTGCGCCCCAGGTTCACGGGAGGGAGGCAAACTTCACCTTTGGCACCTCGGGTCTGCACTGGGTCAACGTGACCGTCTTCAACAACGTGTCGTCGGGCAGCGGGAGTGCCTGGGTGGAGATCCAGGAGGCGGTGACCTGGCTGCAGATTAAAATGGGCGGCGTGCAGTCGCTGGCCAACCTTGTGGTGAACCAGCTGTACACCTTCACGGCCCTGAGCGACGGCAGCAAGGTCCACTACGGCTGGGTCTTTGGCGACAGGGTGAACGGGACGGGCGACAATGTCACGCACGCGTACGCTGTTGCTGGTAACTTCACGGTGAAGCTACTCGGCTGCAACATGGTGAGCAGCAGGGAGACACGGGAGGAGGTCAGTGTCAAGACTCCACTACGGGGGCTGGAGCTCACGGCAAGCCCCGCACTCACCCCGGTGAATGCATCGGTTGGCTTCCAGGCCACTCTGCAAGCGGGCGATTTTGTCCATTACTCCTGGTCTTTCTGTCACCGCTGTGAGCCTTTGGACGGCAAGGCCAACGCCACCTACACTTTCACCAGCCCTGGTACCTTTAACGTTACGGTTCTGGCGACGAATGGAGTGAGCTCGGAGCAGAGCAGCACCCAGGTCCACGTGCTCGAAGAAATAGAAGGTCTGGAGATGAGATTGGGTGACCTCATTGAGGGCTGCTGTCTGTCTGTCAACCAAACACTCTGGTTCCGAGCGGAAAGCACGTTTGGCACCGAGATCTCCTACAACTGGACCGTCCTGCAGGCTGGAGTTAGTGTGTTCCATTCCGACGCACCAGCCTCTCAACTGCGCTGTTTGGGAGCAGGTTCCTATGAGATTATCCTTCAAGCAAGCAACCTGCTGGGAACCAAGACTGCCAGCAGGCTGATTGCCGTTCTGGAGCCCATTGGCATCGTGACGTTGCGGGCATCCCCCGAGCCAGTGGCGGTGAACACATCGACCAACGTCACCTTGACCGTGGGCGGTGGCACCAACGTGACTTACAGTTGGGCGCTGGACGGGAACGCCACCCTTTCGACCCACCTTCCATTCGCAAGCTTCAGTTTCCAAAACCCTGGCGTCAAACTAGTTAGCGTCACCGCGGCAAATAAACTCAGCTCCCGCAACGCCACCCTGCTGATCCGTGTGCAGGAGCCAGTGGCTGGCGTGGCAATCACAGTGGGAGCCTCACAGAATCAGCACTACTTGGCCACAAACGCCACTGCGTTCTTCCAGGGAAGCTTGTTGAGTGGAACCAATGTTTCCTGGGCATGGGTGCTGCCATTCGCCATTGAACAGGAGCTGGGACAGGAAATAAATAAATCCTTCCCTTGTCCCGGTGTGTATGACATCAGGCTGAATGCTTCGAACGATGTCAGCTGGCAGACTGCTTTCCTGAACGTCACGGTCCAGGATGAGATACGAGGGCTTCTGCTCGAAGCCTCCAAACGGGCGGCCGCGCCAGGCCAGGACGTGGATTTCGCCGTCCAGTTGTCCTCGGGGACCGACGTCAGCTTCCGCTTACGGGTGGGCGACGATTTCACCATCCTGCTGAACGGCACCCACCACAGGTACCGCTTCGCTCGCCTCGGCACGTACCGCGTGACCCTGACGGCGCAGAACCAAGTGAGCTTCGACCGCACCAGCATTGAGATCCGCGTGGTGGAGCCGGTCACGGGTTTAAGGCTGGTGGATTGTGACGAGCAGGCCCTCGCCGTGGGGAGGGCAAAAACCTTCCGCGCCGCCGTGTCCGGTGGCTTCCAGGTATCGTACCTGTGGCACTTTGTGCTGGGGGACTTTTCCGACCACATCGCGGGGCAAAACGTTTCATACACGCCAAAGGTGCAAGGCCAATTAAGCGTCCTCCTAAATGCATCTAACAATGTGTCTAGCATGGATATTTCAGCGGGGATTCTGGTACAGAACCGGATTTTAATGGCTAGGCTTACTGTAACACCATTTATCACTGTGGTGAATGACTCGGTCCTCCTCAGTGCCACCGTGATGCCAAGTTTCAGCCAAGCAACTTTCAGGTGGAAGTTCGGAGATGGCTCCCCAGCTAAATCCACAAACACTTCAGTTATGTTTCACTCTTATTTACGCCCCGAACATTACGTGATCGAGGTTAATGCGTCGAACCTGGTGAGCTCCTATGTTGCGCGCGCCACAGTCACCATCCTGTTGCTGAAGTGCGATCCTCCCAAGATCAGCATGATCCTCAGCGGCACCATTCAACGATCCCAGAGGAACTACTTGGAGGCGGACGTTGACCTCCGCGGGTGCACGGCGTACCGGGTGGAATATTTGTGGGAGATCTACAAGACTTCCAGCTGCCTGACTCTGGGAGAAGTGAACAAAGTCCGCCCGAGAAACGTGGACCTGAGGAGACCCCGGCTGCTGCTGCCCAACCTGGCGTTGGACATCGGGAGATACTGCATTGTATTCACCGTCTCCTTTGAGGGTACCTCGTTTGTGAAGATCACGCACTCCACGGTGACGGTCATTCCCAGTCCGCTGGTCCCAATAATAGATGGCGGAACATTCCGCTCATGGTCCACCATGCAGGATCTTGTGATGGACGGCACCAAGTCTTATGACCCTGACCAGCCTGCCAACAATCAAACACCTCTACACTATGAGTGGTCATGTACATATTCATGTCGGGTAAGGTTCTGTTGTAAGTTCTATGTCTCCTCTCCTTTGAGCCATATTTCACACATTTCTGTCTTGGGTGGTGCCATGGTGAACGCTGATTTGATTTATTATTGTCACATGTATTGGTACACAATTAAAAGTATTGTTTGTTGTGTGCTCTATAGACGTATGTGGAGGAGGAAAGGAGGGGGTGCAGGATGTAGTGTTACAGTCGCAGCTGCCTCACAGCACCAGGGACCTTGGTTCAATTCCGCACTGTCTGTGCGGAGTCTGTACATTCTCTCCCTGTCTGTGTGAGTTTCCTCCGGGCGCTCTGGTTTCCCCCCACAATCCAAATATGGTGTGAGTTAGGTTGATTGGCCATGCTAAATTGTCCCTTAGTGTCAGAGGGATTAGCAGGGTAAATACATGGGGTTACGGAGACAGGGCCTATTTGGGATTATTGTCAGTACAGGCTCAATAGGCTGAATGGCCTCCCTCTGCACTGTGTGCATTCTATGATTCGATGATTTGGGTTGTGAAATAACTCCTGAGAATCCCTCCACCAATTCCTTTTATTTACAAACTTCTCTCTACTCCTAGAGTGTTTCAGTTCCAACGTCAGAATCCAGCATGCTGGTAGCCCTTACACCCCTCAATATATACATACAGGTGAGCAGGCAAGCATTATCTCAATCAGGGAGCTCATACTCCAAGAGGCCCACCTCAAGGGTCTCATTGAGATCATTACAGGTTGATAGGCCAGTTTCTTGTGCAGTATCTTCGATGTAAATTCTAAACAAGCTGTTTCAGAATAGGTATTTCTGAGCCAGCATTTGGATTCACAAGCTGAAGCTTCCACAAGCTAAAGGACAAACTGGTTGAATGGTAGCTCCACTGGGTCATTCTGTAGCATACTAATGGAGTGCCAAGTAAGAGCTGCAAAGCTGGGGTGGGTGCTGGGCTCAAATGCTCAACAAGTAATGGTCGATTGAGACAATCGGTGCAATGCAGCCGAAATGTGTACAATGAAGCTGATGTCTCAAGAGTAGCCGCTAGCTTTCTGATGCCTTGCTTTCAGGAGACTAATATGTTAACACTAACATTAATATCAGTGTTCATATTAAAGTTAATTTCCGGAATTCTACCGTCCCACCTGCCACAGAATCGGAGCAGGTGAGGAGCGGACAATGGAAATATCCGTTGGCTCGAGTAAGGCCATAATGTCCCACCCAAAATGTCAGTTTACTTTACAACCCTACAAGACATTGGTAAGGCCACGTTTGGAGTACTGCGTACAACTCTGGTCACCTTGGTCTCGGAAGGATATTATTAACCAAAAAGAGAAAATGCTGGAAAATCTCAGCAGGTCTGACAGCATCTGTAAAGAGAGAAGAGAGCTGACATTTCGAGTCCAGATGCTTCTTTGTCAAAGCCAAGGATATTGTCCAACTGGAAAGGGTTCTGAAAAGATTCACAAGGATGTTACCGGGACTGGGAGGATAAGGTGAGGCTGGATAGGCTGGGACTTCTTTCCCTGGAGTGTAGGAGGATGAGGAGTGACCCTACAGTGGTTTTAAATATCAAGAGGGCATAGATAAGGTGAATCCCCAGGACAGGAGAGCTCAAAACTAGAGGGCATAGGTTTAAGGTGAGAGGGGAAAGATTTGAAAGGGACCTGAGGGGCAACCTTTTCACATCGCGGATGGTGTGTCTGTGGAATGAGCTGCCAGAGAACGTGGTAGAGGCTGGGACAAATACGATATTTAAAATATATTTAGACAGGCACATGGATAGGAGAAGTTTAGAGAGATATGGCCAAATGCAGGCAAATGGAACTAGTTCAGTTTAGGAAACCTGGTTGGCATGGGCAAGTTGGGCTGAAGGGCCTGTTTCCATGCTGTATATTTCTACAACTCTAAATACTCAGTAGTTAGATGTTGACCTCAGTATGTGTCCCACTCTTGATGATCCCCTCCTGCCCAACACACCTCCGGCACATCTGTACTCCTCCAGTTCTAGCTACTTGCATGTCTCTCATTTCCATTTACTCCATTACTGGGGATGTGCCTTCAGCTGCTTAGGGCAATCAATCTTCAGCCACCTCTCTACTTTTCTCTCTCCTTTTATGAGGCATCTTCAAAAAGTATCTTTTACCTACTCTTTTGGTCACCTTCTCCTAATATCTCCGAATGCAATTCAGTGCCAAATGACGTTCCTGTGTGAAGCACCTTGGGAATGTGACACTGGGGTTACACTAATGCAATAAAAGCAAAATACTGCAGATGCTGCAATCTGAAATGGAAACGGAAAAGGCTGGAAAATCTCAGTGGGTCTGACAGTGGGGGGAGAAGAGAGCCAACGTTTCGAGTCTGGATGACCCTTTGTCAGAGCTCAAACAAAGGGTCATCTATTCTCAAAATGTTGGTACCCCCACTCAACCCAAATCGCCTCAGATTAACCTTCTGAATCTTTTTAGCAAGGTTTATGTTCTTTGCAAAGTCCAAAGAGGTGCAGGTTAGATGGATTGGCCGTGCTAAATTGCTCTTTAAAAAAAAACAAAATACCATGGATGCTGAATTCTGAAACAGAAACAGAAAATGCTGGAAAATCTGAGTCATCCAGACTCAAAACATTGGAATTATTCTCTCTCCACAGATGCTGACAGACCTGCTGAGATTTTCCAGCGTTTTCTGTTTTTGTGTTAAATTGCCCCTTACTGTCCAAAGATGTGTAGGTTGGGTGGATTATTAGCCATGGTAAATGCACAGATTTACGGGAATGAAAGGCCTGGGTAAGATGCCCCCCCCCTGGGGTTGGGCATGGATAAGATGTTCTTTTGGAGAGTTGTTGCAGACTCGATGGGCCAAATGGCTTCCCTCTGCACTCTGGGGATTCTATGGTTTACACATGGAGATCAGCCTCTTATCTGTTCTGTGCACCTCTCTGATGCATGTACACACAGAATGGCCAGAATTCCATACTTCAGGGGGTGTCTGTCTGGGGAGACAATGGCCTAGAGGTATTATCGCCAGACCATTGATCCAGAAACTCATCTAATGTTCTAGGGACCTGGATTCGAATCCCGCCACGGCAGATGGTGGAATTTAAATTCAGTTAAAAAAATCTGGGATTAAGGAGAGGCATGGTGGCACAGTGGTTAGCACTGCTGCCTTGCAGCGCCAGGGTCCCAGGTTCGATTCCAGCCTCGAGTCACTGTCTGTGTGGAGTTTGCACATTTCCCTCCGGGTGCTCTGGTTTCCTCTCACAGTCCAAAGATATGTGGGTTAGGTTGATTGACCCAGAGGATTAGCAGGGTAAATATGTGGGGTTACAGGAATAGGGCCTGGGTGGGATTGTTGTCAGTGTAGACTTGAAGGACCAAACTTCTTCGGTGCCTCCTTCTGCACTGTAGAGATTCTATGAAGAATCTATTAATGACCATGAAACGATTGTCGATTGTTAGAAAAACCCTTCCAGTTCACTGATGTCCTTTAGGGAAGGAAATCTGCCGCCCTAACCTGGCCTGGCCTGTTCCGGAGCCAATAGCAATGTGATTGTCTCTCATCTGCCCCCAAAGGCAACTAGGGATGGGCAATAAATGCTGGCCACCCAGCGGCACTCATGTCCCATGAATGAACAAAGAAACCAGACAGTACTGTAGCACAATCTGGGAGGATTTATCTCACATCTCATCTGCATTTCCAGTTGCTTGGCCACAATTTCTTGTCGTTGAATTTGATGAATCAACCATCCAGATCCCTTCCTGCATCTCTCTCTACCAATTCATTCACTTTGTGCCAATTTATCCATGTTCCTTTTATTTGCCACCTGCCTGCACACTGGCATCTATCGAAATCAGCCTGTAAATCACTTAGCACGAGCTTCACTTTTTCCGCCTCTCCAATTTGAATACTATTATCCAATCTGACAAGCTGTTATGATAAAGGGAAGCATTGGTGCAGTTCGAAAGAGTAATAAACTTTACATATTTTTTACTGTCGAGGATACCTAGGCTAATCACTTTAATTTCTCATTGCTGTTGGCTTGCCTTTTAACAGGCCCCAGAAAATTCCTGTGCCAGATGCAAAATGAGCTCTCTAAACTCTGATTGCAAAGCACATGGAAATCACATACCGCGCAGTCCCAAGATCGATGAATTTCAGTTGAGGTGGTTGGTCATTCATGCAAATGAATATTTGCCACGAATCTGAAGGAAGCTCAGGAAACTCTCGCATGAATGGTGGCAGCACAGTTGGCACAGTGGTTCACACTGCTGTCTCACAGCGCCAGGGACCCAGATTCAATTCCGGTCTCAGGTCACTGTTCGTGTGGAGTTTGCACATTCTCCCCATGTCTGCGTGGGTTTGCTCTAGGTGCTCCAGTTTCCTCTCACTGTCCAAAGATGTGGGGGTTAGGTTGATTGGCTGTGCTAAATTGACCCTCGTGTCAAGAGGTTAGCAGGGTAAATATGTGGGGTTATGGGAATAGGGCCTGGGTGAGATTGTGGTTGGTACACACTCGATGGGCCGAATGGTCTACTTCTGTACTGCAGGGATTCTATGGATGTGCAGGTTAGGTTGATTGGCCTTGTTAAAATGACCCTAGTGTCAGGAGGATAAGCAGATTAGATATGCGGGGTTATAGGGCCTGAGTGGGATTGTGGTTGGTACAGCCTCAATGGGCTGAATGGCCTACTTCTGCACTGTCGGGATTCTCTGATTCTATGAACTTGATCAACTTATTTCTATTGTTGAGGCACCTTTGAGCTGTAAGAATAGCTATTTTACTCTTCAAGGGTACAAGAGGTGCTTTGACTAACAAGCGTCCCCTGCCATTTACATTCTGTTGATGTTTGGTATCAGGCCACAATAATGGGCGATGCATTGGGCGGGATCTTTCTGCGCCGCTGCGCTGGTCGAGCAGCAGAGTGGGGAATATAACAGAGGCAAAAAATTGGAATCACACCCGATCTCTCACCTCTCCCGATCTTGCTCCTGGGAAGGGCAGGGTTTAACAGTGGGGGGGAGGTGATCAGGAAGCTGGTGAGGTGAGCACAAGGCCCATTTTGCCTGCCACCCCTGCCAAAAACATTCCCATCGGGGGCACATTGAAAACGCAACCGGTTGTTTCTCAGTTTCACATGGATGAGATCCGGGTCAAATTCTGTTAACGGCTGCCGCTGTATTGCTGAACATCTTAATCTCCCAGTGTGGAAGCCAACTCCAGGAAACAAACAGATACAAAAGCCACCATTCCAGAATGCCCCCGATTAAAAGTTTATAACGCGTAAGAAAATGGCTTTGTATCTTAAACTGTAGAAGTGTACTTGGATCTTTTAATTAATCTTTTCACTCCATTCTTCAAAATTACAAAGCCAATACTCAGGGTGGACCAGGCAAACCCAAATCCATTCCTTCCTTGCTCCAAACTTCAAATTCAAAATCCAATTCATGGCCCCCACAAGACAAACCAGAGTCAAGCTGACAAGATAAGACATTGCACCCCATCTTGGGTGTGCCAGCTCACTGAGTGAACAACGCATTTAGACCAGAGCCACCCACTTCAATCTTTTTGACCCAACCAAATAAACTGAATCAAATTAACTAAGGGATAATTTAAAAAAGGCAGCTCCCAAAAGGAAGGGAAGCGCCCGAAACAAAGATCCGACACTAGATCTTGGACAAAGGCTGAGAAGTGTATTTGATACAGCATTTAAACAAAAATGTGAATAAGTCCATGAAGCATTTCTTGGTGTGGCTGAAGGGCATCTTTCTTTCTGAATTATCACAACACAAGGGTGGCACGGTGGCATAGTGGTTCGTACTGATGCCTCACATCTACAGAGACCCGGGTTCGACTCCCAGCTTGGGTCACTGTCTGTGTGGAGTTTGCATATTCTCCCTGTGTCTGTGTGGGTTTCTTCTGGGTGCTCCAGTTTTCTCCCACAGTCCAAAGATGTGCAGGTTAGGTTGGTTGGCCATGCTAAATTGCCCCTCAGTGTCTCAAGATAAGTTGGTTAGGGAGATTAGTTGGGTAAATATGTGGGGTTGTGAGGCTAGGGTCTGGGTAAGATGAGTCAGTGCATGCGATGGGACAAAAGGCCTCCTTCTGCACTGTAGGGATCCTCTGATTCTCTGCTTAAATAATTCTGTTCCTCAGACATTCGCACTACCTCCAGTAGTTAACAATCACAATATTAATTGTGCTGCGAAAGTCTGTGTTTATGGTAAAATCTGTTCTGAGTTTGCTCATAAAAGTGAAAGGTGTAATTTCTGAGAAAGGGTGTTACAATCAGAAGCTGTGACTAAGGAGCAGGATGTTACCTGTTGTACTGGATTTTCTCACTTCTACCTGATTGTGATCTGCCGCTATCTGAAGTTTTGGACATCACAAGAGAGCTTTTATCCTGTGGAGTAAACTGAATACGATAGCGAAAAATCCTATTCACAATGCCAAGACCAAATATTGTGGGTGAAAGGACATACGCTGGCCCCTTGAAGAAAGAATTCACTTATTGAACATGGAGAAATGGCGACATGGTGGCTCAATGGTTAGCACAGCCTCATAGCACCAGGCACTCGGATTCAATTCCAGCCTCGGGCCACTATTTGCGTGGAATTTGCACTTTTTTGCTGTGTCTGCGTGGGTTTCGTCTGGGCGCTCTGGTTTCCTCTCACAGTCCAACGATGTGCAGGTTAGGTTGATTAGCTGTGCTAAATTGACCCAACTGTCGGGGGGACTAGCAGGATAAATGAGGGTTCAGGGAATGGGGCCTGGGTGGGATTGTGGTTGGTACAGACTCGATGGGCCGAATGGCCTCCTTCTGTTCTGTAGGAATTCTACGATGATTCTAAATTGCCACTTAGTGCAGGTTAGATGGATGAGCCATGGGAAATGTGTGGGGTTACGTGGCTAGGATGAAGGGGAGGGCCTGGGTAAGATACACTGTCAGAGAGTCGGTGTAGACTCGATAGGATGAATGGCCTCTTGTGCATAGGGATTCTATGATTCTTGGAAAGGATCTGAATGGAATCCCAATGGCATAATCTTGATCTGTAACTTCAATATTCAGATCCTTAATCCTGGTGAGACACAACAGCAAGCTAAGCAACGATAATTTGCATTTGTGTAACAACTTTAATACACTAACATGTCCCAAGCTGCTTCACATGAGTGACTGTCAGGCAAAATTGGACACCAGTGCACAAAATGAGATTTACAGAGAGGTGATCGAAAGCTTTGTGAAAAGAATGTCTTCATGGAGAAGAGAGTGATGGGGAGAGGGTTTAAGGAGGGGATTCCTGTGTTCAGGGACCAGGCAGCTGAAAACATGGCCTGATGGAAATCCAGGATGGGCAAAGGGCCTGAAGTGCAAGAGGGCTAGAAGAGGTTACAGATACAAGGAGGGCGGAGAACATTGAAGGATGAGGACTTCAAAATGGAGGCCTGATAAGGGGGGGTATGGCTAACACTGGTACAGTGTGGCCACCATGCATCTTGTCAGTACTCAATCAAACTTGGTACCAGTTCATAGCATTGAGTGAATTGAGATCTTCCATTGATGTGTTGAGGTTGACTCCAATTGAACCTACTGGCCCAAGGCATCTTTCTTCCTGAATTATCACAATTCAAGGGTGGCACGGTGGTACGGTGGTTAGCACTGATGCCTCACAGCTCCAGGGACCTGGGTTTGACTCCCAGCTTGGGTCACTGTCTGTGTGGAGCTTTTGACTCCAATGGAACCTATGTCTGTACATGGCTGGTACTGCCTTCATCCACATCATTTTCCAATACTGATTGTTTTGTCTTTGGAAAGGTGACCAGAAATCTGGCTTCTTGTTCTCTGAATTCAATTTTACAAAGTCAGTATCCAGAACCACCGTTCACGCCAGTGGGATTTTCTCTTCCCACTGCAGTAAGCGGAGATTTGACTTGGCACCAAATTCTTCAACTTGACTGCAGTGGGAGCTGGTGTGAACGGCAGGTAAGATCGTGCCCATTATTTCCACAGGATGTGCATTTATATAGTGCCTCTCGTGAATTCCAAATGTCCCAAAGTGATTTACTGCCAGTGAGACATTTTAAGAGTGCTGTACTCTCTGTAGTGATGCGGGAAACAGACACTGTTGTAATGCAGACACAGCAGGAGGGACTTACAGACGACAAATTGAAGTGGTGGAGGCTACCTCGCTGAATATATTAAGTCACAGGTAGATAGGTTTCTGATAGGCAGGGGAATTAAGGGTTATGGGGAGAAAGTGGGAAAGTGGAACTGATCCACTTCAGATCAGCCATGACCTTATTGAATGGTGGGGCAGGCTCGAAGGGCCAGATGACCTACTCCTGCTCATATTTCTTATGTTCTTAAGTGGCTTTGTGAAATGAGCTGTCCGTGCTTTTTCCTTCAGGAACTTTCTGGCTGCTATCTATCTGGCAAGGGAGGTGTCTTCACTATTCCCAGAAAAGAACTGAAACGTAACACAACCTACACATGCAGCCTGAGTGTCAGTAAACTGAACCGGGATCCCCAGTCGGTCAAACAACATGTAAGTAAAAGTGCCTTAAAAAGTCATATTAGCTGTTGCAAAAAATATCCGCACTGTGCTCTGCAGTTGGCTAGCAAAACTTTACTGTACTTGAGTGTGTCCTGTTAGCAGAACTAGAGATTTGCTGTAACTATACTTATGTCCCAGTATCTTAAATTCTTTCTATGAAAGAGAAACGATAACACTAATCAATTGTATTCCCACAACTATTGGTTTCAATATGTTCTTTAAAGTTTGGAAATACTTCAGTATTTATATTGTCAAAGACTGCAACGGATTGGTTAATTTAATGTGTTGCCACGCTTAGTGATTGAAGCAATTCCTTCAAATGTGCTCTTCCCAAAAGAAGGGCCGCAGTTTATTGGGGAGGTGATGGCCGAGTGTTTTTATCGCTTGACGATGAAACCAACTAATGCTCTGGGGACCTGGGTTCAAATCCCACCACAGCAGATGGTGGAATTTTAATTCAATAGAAGATATCTAGAATTATGAACATGAAACCATTGTTGATTGTTGGCAAAAACCCATTTGGGTCACTAAATATGGAAGGAAATCTGCCGTCCTTACCTGTTCTGGCCCGCGTGTGAGTCCAGAGCCACAGCAGTGTGGTTGACTCTCAACTGCCCTCAGGAAACTTGAGATGGGCAATAAATGCTGGCCAGCCAGCGACACCCGTGTCCCACGAATGAATACAAAAAAAGATCTTACGTTCTGAGCTGTTTGTCTTGGCAAATCTTGTCAACATCACTATGCCACGGCCTTCTGCTTGCAGGAGCAAGGCAAGAAAACAGGTCTCAAGACTGCCTCAGCAAGAACAAGAATTAAACTAGTGGTGTTATTTTGAACCTACGGTGCAAAAGAGGCCCTTTGACCTATCGAGTCCGCACCAACACATGAAAGGCCTGACCTGCCCACCTAAGCCCACTTGCCAGCACTTGACCTATAGCCTTGAATGTTGCCTTTGGTTCTTTTGCCAATCCCCTTAACTCTAAGGATTAACTCCGGTTACTGACTTCCACTAGAAGCAACGTCTCTTTATTTACGCTATGTAAACTATGAATTTTGATCACTTTTAAATAAAAGTTCTCGCAACCTCCTCTGCTCCACGGAGAGCAGCCCCAATCTCTCCAGTCCCTCCACGTGATGAACGACTTTGTTTTTCAATTCATTCCCCACAGATTTCGGTGAAGGGTGGAAGTTCACCACTGGTGTCACTGGAGTGTGTCTCCTGCAAAGCCCAGGCAGTGTACGGAGTGAGCAAAAGCTCCTATGTTTATCTGTCCGGAGGTTGCAGCAACTGTGAAAGCAATCCTCAGTATGTGGTAAGATCAAACACACGTCCTGGTTCCAGTTTGGTACAGAGTTAATACGGTGAAGTTATCACCCACGGGTGTTTTTAGTCAAGTGACTATTTGCCCTGATCAAACTGAGGACTTCCAATGCTCGGGAATAATATTCAACATTTGACTAGCAATTCTTGATATCATAGAATCAATCACTATTGACTCTGCCCCCACGATGTCCTTACCACTGCCTGTATGAGTTGTTTAAGTGTTTAAGTTTTATTTATTAGTGTCACAAGTAGGCTTACATTAACACTGCGATGAAGTTATTGTGCAAACTCCATAGTCGCTGCACTCTGGCACCTGTTCATGTACATTGAGGGAGAATTTAGAATCATAGAATCCCTACAGCCCAGAAGGAGGCCATTCGGCCCATCAAGCCTGCACCGACAACAATCCCACCCATGCCCTCTCCCGTAACCCCAAGTACTTACCCCACTAATCCTCCCCGACACTAACGGAGAATTTAGCATGGCCAATTCACCTAACCCAGCACATCTTTCGAACTGTGGGAGGAAACTGGAGCACCCAGAGGAAACTCACAGACACGGGGAGAGTGTGCAGACTCCACACAGACTGTGACCCAAGCCGGGGATCGAACCCGGGTCCCTGGCACTGTGAGGCAGCAGTGCTATCCACCCTGTTCTATTTTCCCAGACCTCTGCAGTTGGCAGAGCCAATCACTGTTGTTTTTGGGTTAATTATTGTCTGTTCCAGTGCTGTGGACTCACGTCCCAAAGCAATGGGGCACAAATGCCACCCTGCCACACCAAATGGAGGAGAAAAGTCCTCAGCTTCGGTTAAGATTGTGCACAAAACCCAAACTCAGGGCTGCCAACCCTCAGGATTGCCCTGGAGTCTCCAAGAATAGAAACTCAATCTCTCAAGCACGCGACTGTGAGGGAGGAAAACATAGCTTTGCTTCGCTTCATTTTGTTTGAATGCTTCCATTTATTAATTGCAAAAATATTGAAAACAGGAAACAAGGGCGGGGTGGGGTGGAGAGTTGTGGAGGGGATGGTGGGACGCAGGAGGTTACATAATGAAGGGCCCAGGAATATATCCAACCAGAGTTGGATGGCTGATGGCTGAGGTGCAAAGCGCATTGCACTTGTACAGTGCTCCACCCAGCTCTTCAAAGGCACTGCGTCCAATTTGGAAGAGCTTCTTGTAACTGTTTCAAACAGCAAGATTAAAGAAAAACACCATATGTGCTAGGAGGGGAAAACACAAGAGAATTTGGAATTTGCCTTACACACGCAAGAAGGGCCATTTTTGTTCAATAACACTGAGATTTACTGAGGCCACGAGGGTCCCAGGTCTGGACATGGCAAGAATTTAGGGTAGAATTTTCTTGTTCCGTCCGCCACGGGAATCATGGCGGGCAGGACACGGACCATGCAAAGATCTGTTGACCTCGGGCGGGATTTTCCAGTCTTGGAATGAGCGTGGCCAGAAAATCCCATCCTCAGTATGTCTAATCCTTGTAACAGTGCTAATCAAAAAAGCCAGTTCAAATTAAGCCCAAATATGGTCCCCATATGAGGGTCAAACCAGATTCAAGCTGACAAGGCAGGACACGGCATGGTGACACAGTGGTTCCCAGGTTCAATGCTGGTCTTGGGTCACTGTCTGTGCGGAGTTTGCATGTTCTCCCTGTGTCTGCGTGGGTTTCCTCCAGTGCTCCAGTTTCCTTCCGCAGTCCAGGTTAGGTTGATTGCCATGCTAAGTTGACCCTAATGTCAGGAGGAATCAGTAGGGTAATTACATGGGGTTACGGGAGTAGGGCCTGGGTAGGATTGGGGTCAGTGCAGACTTGATGGACAAATAGCCTCATTCTGTACTGTAGGGATTCTGTAATGGATTCTATGACATGGCATCATACCTTAGGTTCAATTATACAAGATCCAAACTGACAGGATGAGGTGTTGCATCCCCTTGATCTGACACTTCATCTTTAGCCAAAAGGCCAAGATGAGCTTTGAAAAGCTCCATCAGGTAAAGCCTCGGTTTGAGCTCATTGGCTACCCTGATCCTCTACACTACCCTAGCCTGGCCAACCCACCATCACAGGCGTCATGTGCTGGTGATAGGCTAGCAATAGGCTAGCCTCGCCCTCTGCCTGATCTCTGTTTCACCTCTGCCAGATAGTAATCCTCAAAACTAATAGCCACAGAAGTCATTCAATCAACCCATAAAAATTGGTTCTTGTAATTTTCAGTGAGGAAGATCTTTGAACTCTGGATCTAATTGATAGGCCAAACCCCCAGATATAATTTTCAGAAGCCCAAATAGTCATAAGTTCATAAGTTCAAAATTAGGCCATTCAGCCCATTGAGTCTGCTCCACCATTCGATCATGGCTGATATGCTCCTTATTCCCATTTTCCTGTTTTCTCCCCATAACCCTTCAACCCATTACCAATTAAAAATCTATCTCACTCCTCCTTAAATTTATTCACTGTCCCAACATCCACTGCCCTTTGAGGTAGTGAATTCCACGGATTCACAACATATTGGGAGTAGTTTTTCCTCAACTCTGTTTTAAATTTGCTCCCCCTAAGCTCAGACTATGACCTCTCGTCCTAGAATACCCCACAAGAGGAAGTATCCGCTCCATATCTATTCCCTTTATTATCTTGTATACCTCAATTTGATCTCTCCCCTCACCAATGCCTTGTATAGTTTTCACCACTGATTCCTCCCACACTTATTCTGGGTGCTCACCGACACCAGGTTGGTGGCGACTGAACCATTTAACACTGAACCATTGGCATTTCAGCTTCCCCCAAGACCAATTCTACATTCCAATGTCTATTTCACCGACTCTTTAACCTGTTTTCTGTTCCGTTGTGCCAACAGTGGAGAGTAGAAAACTCGAAGAAGCAGCTACTCACCCTGGACAACGCCACCACTTCCACCGGGAGCACGGAAATGAACCTGGTCATGAGGCATGGGGTCCTGGAGGACGGGGATGGTTACACCTTTAGCCTAAACGTGACTGACCCACTGATGGAGAATGTGGGATTTGCGTCGATATATATCCCTCCGATACACCTACCGTCCGGGGGCAAATGTCTGATTTTTCCGACAGACAACATCAGCGCTTTGACGACCAGTGTCACGTTTACATGTACCGGTAAGCCTTACAGCGAGCAGTTCCGTCAAGTGTTTGAATTCCTGGTACGGGTTCAGGTGGCAATATTCCCAGTCATTCCCAATTGTCTTGGCTGCGTTCTGTGGATGCTAAAGAGAAAGTAACATATTGTGTAACCGCGTTTTTCTGCAACACTTCATTTAGAGTTGGACAGCACAGAAACAGGCCCTTTGGCCCAACTCATCCATACCAAACAGGTTTCCTAAACTGAACTAGTCCCAACTTTCTGCTGTTGGCCCATATCCCTCTAAACCTTTCCTACCCATGTACCTGTCCAAATGTCTTTTAAATGTTGCTGTTGTACCCACCTCTACCACCTCCTCTGGCAGCTTATTCCCTTTACAGACCACCCTCTGTGTGAAGAAGTTGCCCCTCAGGTCCCTTTTAAATCTTTCCCCTCTCATCTTAAACCTATACCCTCTAGTTTTGGACTTCCCTACCCCGGGGAAAAGACCTTTGCTATTCACCCTACCTGTGATGTGGAGATGTCGGCATTGGACTGGGGTGGGCACAGTAAGAAGTTTCACAACACCGGGTTAAAGTCCAATGGGTTTATCTGGAATCACGAGCTTTCAGAGCGCTGCTCCTTCATCAGGTGATTGGACAGGTGGATACGTGTTTGCCATCTTTGTGAAACCTACCTCTCCACTCACCTGATGAAGGAGCAGTGCTCCGAAAGCTTGTCATTCCAAATAAGCCTGTTGGACTTTAACCTGGTGTTGGGAGACTTCTTGTTGTGCCCACCTTATCTGTGTTCTTTATGATTTTATAAACCTCTGTAAGGACATCCCTCATCCTTCTACGTTCCCAGGAAAAATATCCCAGCCTATCCAGCCTCTCCTTATAATTCAAACCTCCCAGTAACATTCCTGTAAAATTTTATTTGCACCCTTTCCAGTTTAATATTAAGGACTATGTCAATATTTGTGTCTGAGTTTGTGTTAATCCAAATGTACAAACCTGCCCAACTCAATTTGATTTGATTTATTAGAGTCACATGCATTGGGATACAGTGAAAAGTATTTATTGTGCGCTATATAGACAAAGCGTGCCATTCATAGAATATATGAGGAGAAGGAAAGGAGAGAGTGCAGAATATAGTGTTGCAGTTACAAGTAGGGTGAAGAGAAAGATCAGCTTAATATACGATAGCACCATTCAAAAGTCTGAAGGCAGCAGTGAAGAAGCTGGTCTTGAATTGGTCAGTACATTTTCTAAGATTTATATATCTTTTTCCCAGCAGAGGAAGTTGGAAGAGAATATGTCCGAGGTGCGTGGTGACTTTGACAGACTTGATGCGTCTTGGTGATCTACCTAACACTGCCTTTACTTTCTGTAGGTTGGGAAACAAATGGCGTTCCTCTTGTGTACAGCTTCATCCTTACACGCTGTGGTGTGGGAGGCACTCACTGTGATGAGTTCTATGTGTACAAAGGTAGCAGGTCTGAGTACAGTGCTGTGCTTCCCCCTGGCTTCAGCTCAAACCAATTCATTGCCTACATTGCTGTCACTGTGCAGAACCAGGAAGGAGCCTCTGTCATCGCTGTGAACCGGTGAGTATCCGTAGAATCCCTACAGTGCCATTTGGCCCATCGAGTCTGCACCAACCCTCCTAAAGAACACTCTGCATAGGCCCTCCCTTCCACCCTATCCCCATAAGCCCATGCATTGATCATGGTCAATCCACCTAACCCGTACATCTTCAGACTGTGGGAGGAAACCGGAGCACCCAGAAGAAGCCCACACAGACACAGGGAGAATGTGCAAACTCCACATAGTTACCCAAGGCCGGAATTGAACCCAGGTCCCTGGCGCTGTGAGACAGCAGTGCCTCATAGCCACCGAATAGGTGATAGTAATTATATTTTTCACCAGACTTGATTTCTTTGTGAATAAGTAAAGGTGGAAATTATTTGATAAAATAATTCTAGCAGATGCTGGAATCTGAAACAAAATGCTGGAAAATCTCAGCAGGTCTGATAGCATCTGTGGCGAGAGAGTGTTTCGAGACAGGATGACACTTCGACCACCTCCCTAAATCAACCCCAGTCAGCCCGCTTCTACCTTCTTCCCAAACTCCCAACCCCAGTCAGCCCGCTTCTACCTTCTTCCCAAACTCCCAACCCCAGTCAGCCCGCTTCTGTCTTTATCCCAAACTCCCGACCCTGGATAGCCCACTTCTACCTCCTTCCCAAAATCCACAAATAGGACAGCTCAGTAGACCGATCGTGTCAGCCTGCCTCACCAAACTCATTCCTCCTATCTTGACTCCATTCTCTCTTGTCCAGTCTCTTCCCACCGACATCTGCGATTCCTCCGATGCCCAACGCCATATCAACGACTTCAAGTTCCCCGGCCCAAACCGCCTCCTTCTCACCATGGATGTCCAATCCCTCCGCACCTCCATTCCTCACTAGGATGGCCTGAGACCTCTTCACTTCTTCCTCAAACAGAGGCTCGAGCAATGTCCATCCATCACTACTCTCCTCCAGCTGGCTGAAAAAAGAGCTCTGACAAAGAGTCATCCTGACTCGAAACGTTGGCTCTGTTCTCTCTGGAAATTATTTGAAATGTTTGGTGGTGGGTTAAAGGATTTTCTTCTCATTTATCCAAAAATCTTCAGTCATTTAATACAAAATTATTGTGTTCACTGTGAGACAATGTTGGGTGATTCATAAGTAAGAACATTCTCTCATTTCTACTCCAAGGTGCTCGATGACATACAAGTTTCATCAACAAGGTTAAACTTCAGTGATGTTCCAAAGGTTTGGACTCATTGTGAAGTCGATTTGATTTGATTGATTGATTTTTTATCTGATTTGTTATTGCCACATGTATTGGCATACAGTAAAAAGTATTATTTCTTGCGCTATAAAGACAAGATTGTTCATAGACTACGTAGGGTAGAAGGAAACGAGAGCAAGTAGGGTTACCATCATAGGGTGTGGAGAAAGATCAGCTCAATATAAGGTAGGTCCATTCAAAAGTCTGATGGCAACAGGAAAGAAGCTGCCCTTGAGTCGGCTGTACATGACTTCAAACTTTTAGAACAAAGAGCAAAGAACATTACAGCACAGGAATTGGCCCTTTGGCCCTCCAAGCCTGCACCAACCATGCTGCCCGATTTAATTAAAACCCTCTACCCTTCCAGGGACCATATCCCTCCATTCCCATCCTATTCATGTATTTGTCAAGAAGCCCCTTAAAAGTCCCGACTGTATCCGCTTCCACTATCTCCCCCGGCAACGAGGTTCAGGCACCCACTACTCTCTGTTTAAAAAAACCTGCCTCATACATCTCCTTTACAAACCTTGCTCCTCACACCTTAAACCTGTGCTCCTTAGTAATTGGTTCTTCCCTGATGGAAGAAGGTAGAAGAGCAAGTGTCTGGGATGCGTGGGGTCCTTAATTAAGGTCCCAAGGTAGCGGGAAGTATAGACAGAGTTGGTGGATGGGAGGCTGGTTTGAGTGATGGATTGGGCGTAGTTCACGCCCCTTTGTAGTTCCTTGGGGTCTTGGACAGAGCAGAAGCCGGACCAAGCTATGACACAACCAGAAAGAATGCTTTGACTGGTGCATCTGTAAAAGTTGGCGCAGTTGTTTCCACCACATTGGATCAAGTTATTGTCACCGGAGCTCAGATTAGCTGACGTCTCTGCCTTGAGGTTTCCTGACTACATTTCGTCCAGTCAGATGGAGCAACATCTGGATCCTGCTGTGAGGAGAGGGTGAGGTGGGGAACTGGATTTAAAAACACAAGTGCATGCTGTAATGGGGAAGTTACTGTGGAATGGCATCGGTGAAGGTGAGATCAGATGGGCAGAAGAGCGTTTTCCATCCAAACTGATTTTATAATCAGATATAATTATAATCAGACGTTTTTGTCTTTTTATTCTGCAGGTGGAGGTCCACCTCGTTGTCAAACGAGGGGCATGCACACGGTGGGTCGTGCGTGGGCTGCTCTTGGAGGTTCCGGGAGTGGCCTAGTACTTCGTGTCGGTGTGTGTGCTTGATCCTGGACCGGTAGACGGGCGTCGCAGCAGCTCAGTGACTAGCACTGCTAGCTGTGCAGATACATGGATTTGGGCCTGTGTCTGTGGGAGTTTGTGCATTCTCCCTGTGGTTGCGTGGGTTTCCTCCAGGCGCTCCGGTTTCCTCCCACACCCCCAAAGATGTGCTCTTAGGCTGATTGGTTTACCAAATTGACACTATTCTCCCCTGAATCTGGCTAAGTTAGGGGGTCCATTCGTAGACATGCAGGGTAGAATAGGTGTAGGGTGATGCGGCAGCGTGGGCTCGTTGGGCCGAAGGGCCTGTTTCCCGTGCTGGGTTGTTCTTTGTTCTTTGTTCTTTGTATATCATCTTAATCTGAAGGATTTGAGCCAGATGTAAATATACCTTTGAACTCGGGGCTCTGTTTGTTTCTCTGTCCAAGAGTGAGTGTTTGGGGAGAGTGTGCATTGAAGCTGATTTTGGAGATAACACGTTAACTTTTTTTCTTGAATTTGTACTTTAGCGCGATATTAAATCCTCCATTACCATTGGTTTCTGCAGATCCGTTGTTATCAACATAACAAACACTCCGGAAGGGTTCCAAAGTCTCACTGACTGGATGAAGCTCGAGACTGAGACCAAACTGCAGGAACTGTTGAAACAGGGAGACCCACAGTCGACTGTGGAGTATGCCCTCGCCCTGGTCACAGTGCTCAATGAGGTAGTGGAATGGTCACTGACTTCCCTCACTTACTTATCTCCATCATTCTTGGCTGTACCTTCAGCCACCTGAACCCTAAGCTCTGCAATTTCCTGTCTAAAACCTCTCCAACTTTATCAGACACTTCTCAAATCCCACCTCTTTAGCTCACATCCTGATATCTCCTTCTTTGGCCGTTTGGGTCTGATTCTGCTCCTCTAGTGTGTCTTGGGACCTTAACAACACTCGGTAAATATGGACTTGTGGTGATTGTCCCTGTAAGGGCAGCAGAACAGTGCCCAGATCGGGGTAACCATTCTACACTCAGAAAGGGGAATCACCTCAGGGGGAGGAGTTTCCCTACGCACAAATATTCTAGGATTAGCTGCTGATCTACATAAATAAATCATTTGTTGTTCACCAATGAAGTCTCTGAATGTGCCTCATTACAGGACTGCAGCAATTCATGAAGGCAGTTTGCTACCACCTTCTCAAGGACCATTTGGGATGGGCAATAAATGATTTGACTTGATTTATTATTGTCACATGTATTGGGATACAGTGAAAAGTATTGTTCCTTGCAAGCTGTACAGACAGAGCATATCGTTCATAGAGTACCTCGGAGCGAAGGAAAGGAGAGGGTGCAGAATGTAGTGTTACAATCAGAGCTAGGATGTAGAGAAAGATCAACTTAATATAAGATAGGTCCATTCAAAAGCCTGAAGGCCACAGGGAAGAAGGTGTTCTTGAGTCTGTTGGTCAGGAGTCTTCAGGTTCCTGAGGGTTGCCAAATCTGTAAGAGATTGAAATAGATCATTGTTTGTGAGTTTAAAAGAGTTTGAGTAGTTTTCAAAGCATAGAATGAGAGTCAGAGGTAGAATTAGGGCATATGCTGGGGACAACTCGCAAGACAACTCGCCACCTCAGTTCAGTGCCATCTTGTTGAGAAGGCGCTGGAGTGTGGCAACTGGCCAGTGATGGCTGCATTCCATGAATGAACATGCAAGTCCTTGTTGCTGAATGAGATGGCACAAGTGATAATAGTGTCCAGTGTTTGTGTCTTATGGACCATCCTGTAAAGAGCATGAAACATTCAGTGATGCAGCAATGTTTAGTAAGCATCTGTCGCACATTTTAGGTACATTCCAGAACTGAACAACCTATGAGAAGCGGTGTCCCCACAGCCAGCCATTCTCGTGGTCTTTATGAGAAGCATCCAAAAGGGAATTAGACAGTTATCTGAAAAGGCAAAGTGTGCAGGGTTATGGGGAGAAGGTGGGAGAATGGCACCAAGTGAATTGCTCATTCGGAGAGTTAGTTCAGACAGGATGAGCCAAAACACCTCATTCTGCGCTGAGGTGAGGCTGTGATACCAGCTGTTGCCAAATAATGGGCAGCCTTTACTATATTGCCCATGCCAACTTCAAAAAGATTTGATAATCACTGGTCAGGTCCTAGGATACAAGACAATCTGCCATACCCCCACTTCACCATCCAACACCGCAACCTTTAACTTCATCCCAGGAGAGAGTCCTCCTGCTAATAAGTTTAAGCAGTATTTACCCTGCCAGTCCCCCTAACACTAAGGGGCAATTGAACATGGAAAATCAACCTATTCCACGCACATTTGGAGATGTTGTCTGCTTTTGACGAACCCATGAATCCACGTTGTTTGCTTTTGACTAACCCATGTCCATTCCATGTTTTAAAATGTCCCCTGCAGTACGAGAGGAGCAAAGTCCATGAAGCAGAATGGACAAATGAAACAATTAGCAGGATTAACATCCGCAGTAACATCACTTTGGCCCTGACGTCTCTGAAAGTCTCCACCGTGGATGACATCCAGCAAATCTCTGCGGCCTTGGCACAGTGTACGGTAAGAATCCCTCCATTCTCTACACCACGGTGCCTTTACTAACCCCAGCAAGTGAGAGCAGTCACTTGGAAATGCAGCCAGGGAGAGGAGTTAAGTGATTTGGGCACGTAACACCATTTTCAAGATATTAAACAATAAAACAGAAGGGGAAATGAGTTTTCTTTGACACAGTGAGTGTCTATGAGCTGGAACACACCAACTGAAAAGGTGACAGAAACAGATTCAATTGTAACTTTTGAAAGGAAATTACAAATCTTTAGATCAGGAGGTGATGGCCTAGTGTCGCCAAGCTATTAATCCAGAAACTCAGCTCATGTCCTGGGGACCTGGGTTCGAATCCAGCCATGGCAGATACTGGAATTTGAATTCAATAAAAAATATCTGGAATTAAGAATTTACTGATGACCATGAAGCCATTGTTCATATTTCTCATCTAAGCTCGGAGAAATGATAGCTGCTGCCATTTCCACCCGAGCGTAATGCTAGGAAGGAATGGACTTACACTGATCCTCAGAGTTATCTCTTAGCAAAGTTTGGCAGGAAACCTTGGAATGTGCTAAATGGAGTTATGGTGCAAGATTGGGAGAGATACCAATGAAATTCAGCCCACTGTCACTTCCCTCTTCCCTTTGTCCTCTCTCATCCACCAATTCAATAAATGCAACTAGAGATTTGAGTTACAATAATTATCCACCATTAGATTGGAAAGATATGAATTACAATAGTTACCCCTCCATAGGTGGGAAGAGATTTGAATTACTATAGTTACCTTACCATTTTACAGATTTTTTATTGCCTCTAATCTCGTTGATGCAGACTGGAAGAATCCTAGCAGGAGACTCTATGTTTGATGGTTCTGATACCATAGACAGCACAGCCAGTGTTAGTGACTGAAGCAGAGATTGCACCCAGAGTGTTCCACCCAGTCACTCCCACTGTGCAGGAACAGAGTGAAGTAATCGTTCAGGAGCTAGGAGCTTTTCCAAGAAAATCCTGACCCATGCAGGGTTCGGTGAGTGAGGCAGCGGAAGGAAAAAGGGGATCGGAGTGTGTAAGGAGAACTGAGACTATAGATTGTAAGTGGGTGTGGGGGGTGGATAAGCCCCAAGACAAGAGTAGCATAACGACACATTGGTTAGCACTGCTGCCTCACAGTGCCAGGGACCTGGGTTCGATTCCGGCCTCGGTTCATTATCTTAATGGAGTTTCCATGTTCTTCCCATGTCTGCTTGGGTTTGACTTTGACCAAGTCAACCATTGTGGGCAAGGAGGAATTTGTAAGGACTTTCCCTTGGATTAAACTAAACTTTCTATCTCAAGAGAAAGAGCTTGTCGAATGTCTGTGGGAGGAGCTGGCTCGTTGAAAAGAAGTGAGCCCCTTTTTCACTTGTTTCTTTTCTTCTGTCCTTGCTAGGTTATCAGCAGAGAATTAATTTGCAGCAAGTGTCAGAAACAGACGTTATTTGCCCTGGACAAGATGATAACAGTCCTTCAGAAGGAAACTGGACAGGGCAAAATGACACCAACCTCTATCGGAGACAACATCCTCGTCACTGTGGGTAAGCTCAATACTATACGGTGAATGGAAACGTGAGCAACATTGGAAAGTAATCGCAGGTCGAGATCAATGCTGCCCAATGCACTGATGTGGTGAATCGGACACAGACAGGAATTTTCCAGCCCCTTCCTCCTGACAGGATTTTCCAGTCCTGTCGAAGTCCATGGGCTTTTGAATGATTGGCCGTGACACAGTGGTTAGCACTGCTGCCTTACAGTACCAGGGACCTGGGTTCAATTCCAGCCTCAGATGACTTTGCAGACTTAGCACATTCTCTCCATGTCTGCATGTGTTTCCTCCGGGTGCTCCGGTTTCCTCCCACAGTCCTAAGGTAGGTTGATTGGCCATGTTAAATTGCCCCTTAGTGTCGGGGTGGCTAGTGAGGGTAAATACCAAGTGTTATAGGAATGGGGTTGGGTGAGATTGTGGTCGGTGCAGACTCGATGGGCCAAATGGCCTCCTTCTGCACTGTAAGGATTCCATGATTCCATGAATTCCAGCCTTGGAGAATCAGTGCTCCTCATTGGGTGTGAGAAATTTTACTTAGATGGACTTTGTACTCCTGCGGGAAGCCTATTCCATTGAGGACGGGATACCGCCCATTGCCACGTTAATGGTAAGTAGGAAATCCTGCAGGAGAAATGATCCTTAAAGTTAGAAAAAACAACATGGACCTGGCTCCATGGAGAAAGTGGAAGTATGGCGAGATATTTCTGTTGCTACACCCCAGCTGGATGCTGTGCAGTGATCACAGTAAGAAGTCTCTCAGGTTAAAGTCCATAAAGTTTATTTGGAATCATAAGCTTTTGGAGCACTGCTCCTTCATCAGGTGAGTGGAGAGCTAGGTTTCACAAACACAGATATAGATATCGTGTAACCTGCGATTATCCCTCTGTCCGCTCACACTGTCTATACCTGTAAAACAATTCTTTAATCTGTGATTATCCCTCTCTCCACTCGCACAGTCTGCACCTGTAAAGAATTTATTACCTGTAAAGACTCACATTCCGACCATTATCTTACAATTGTGTCTACATACGCCACTCCGAAAGCTCGTGATTCCAGATAAACCTGTTGGACTTTAACCTGGTTTTTGTGAGACTTTCTTATTCCCTTTGATGTTCTTGGAAAGCACATGATCCCAAGTTCATGCAGACAGCATGACGAAAGGGAATCATTCTCTCGCTAGCCTGAATGGAGGTGTTTGACATTTCAATGTGTTTGTTCTATAGGAGGCCTGATCGATATGACTAATCAGTTGGTTCCAGTCATGAGTAAGGTCACCAGCGCACCCACTGGCAAACCTGAACTGGTGGCGACAAAGGCCTACGACCTCTCCATGAGGTTGATGCAGATTCTGATGGGCACGCGAGTCCTGAACGAGGAGCCCTTGAGCGTGTCGGGCGCCAGGATGTGGGCTCAGGGCAAGCGGGCCGACCCCGGGCACCTGCTCTGCTTTGCCAACAGGTCGGGCTGCCAGTTCTCCATCCCGCCGTCCTTCAACAGCGTCTTCTCCAACCTCAGTGACGTCACGCAGGTCATGTTTCTGGTGGACTCCAATCCCTTCCCCTACGGCTACATAAAGAACTACACCATCTCCAGCAAAGTGGCATCCATCGAGTTCAAGACTGACAACGGGTCGCAGATCCCCATTGAGAGCCTGGATTCGGAGAAGGCCATCACCGTTACCATGTCGACCAACTCTGCAGTCAGAAACGTCACCGTCAACACAACAGTCATCGCTGCAAGGAGATCGGTAATGGTGAATGTCACCTCTGGGAACTTGAATAAAAAGGCTGGACTCCACATTCAGGTCACGTATACAGTTTTGAATGGTACGTATTAAAAACAGAGGGAATTGTTTGAGGAAAGAGCTATATTTATCACTGTATACTGCGGTTTCTGACTGTTGTTTCTCTTCCGATAATCCCAATTGTAGATTCGGGAAATCTCGCTGCCGATGAAGCCGAGGCCTTTATCCTGGTTCTCCTGCATAATTCGACAACCCCAAATGAACACAACTTCAAAGCCAGAAAGGAGATTACTTTGGAGTCCATGAGAGGGTCGGATCACAAGCTCTACACCTTCTTCTTGTCTCCTGAGTAAGCTTCCTTCAAATTTGCATATTTCCCTCAAAATCCATACAGTAATTGCTTCTAACTGTACTACAAGAATGAACAGGACTGACTCACGCTACTCATTGAAACATAGAACAGGGCAGGCGGTGGCACAGTGGTGTCATCACTAGACTAGAATCCGGAGACCTAGGGTAATGTTCTGGGGACCCGGGTTTGGATCCCACCATGGCAGATGGTGAAATTTGAATTCACTGAAAATCTGGAATTAAAAGTCTAAAGATGACCATGAAACCATTGCCGATTGTTGTAAAAACTCTTTTGGTTCACTAATGTGAACTGTAAAGGAATTAAAGGTTATGGGTGAATGGGCAGGAGCTGAATCCACAAAGAGATCAGCTATGATCTTATTGAATGGTAGCGTAGGCTCGAGGGGTCAGGTGGCTCACTCCGGTCCTAGTTCTTATGTACTTATGTTTTTGATGTCCTTTAGGGAAGGAGATCTGCCATCCTTACCTGGTCTGGCCTACATATAACTCCAGAACCACAGCAAGGTGATTGACTCGCAACTGCCCTCTGAAATGAAGGGCAGTTAGGGTTGGGCAATAAACGCGAGGGCCAGCTGGAAATGCTCGCAACCCAGAAAATGAATAAATGAAAGAAGAAACTTAGAAACTAGAAGCAAGAGCAGGCCATTTGGCTCTTCGAGCCTGCTTCACATTCATTTTGATCATGGCTGATCATCAAATTCAATATCCTGATCCTATTTTCCTCCATATCCCTTGATCCCTTTAGCCCCAAGAGCTATATCTAATTTCTTCTTGAAATCACACAACGTTTTGGCCTCACCTACTTTCTGCAGTAGCGAATTCCACACATTCATCACCCTCTGGGTGAAGAAATTTCAGCTCAACATTAACACAGAATCACTCAGTGTATACATTAATACAGTGATGGAAACCCATCCCCTACTTAGAATGTCTGAGGGCTTTAATTGGACAGGTTTATTATCCTTTATGTGTTGAACATTGCCACTTCATGGGCAAGCTGATCAAGCATCATTTGATGCCAAGTTCTGTCACGGGGGAGTTGGGAAAAGTAGCAGAACTGGGCCTGCCTTGGTTTGAACATCATTACATGTCCGTGCATTAGTCACTGCAGACGATGCAGATTGCCCTTCCATCCCGGTTTCTATGGATATTGCGCCGAGAATAATGACGCTGCTAAGGAAGAAAGCTGTTTGAGAAATGAAACAAAAAAAAAACATACAACACAACTTAACAAAACCTGAGGAGTTTGTGTTCTGTCTGAGCTGTCAATCCACTCCCACAGTAAGTGGGAGCAGACCCGTGGTTTCTGGCTTGATGTGGGACAGGTACAAATACCGTGAGCAAGTAAGCAACTTTGATTGTGTGTGTGAGCGTGTGTGACTGCGTGCATGCATGTACATGTGTGTGTCTGCATGCATGCGTGTGCATGTGTGTGACTCTGCATGTGTGTGTGTGTATGTGCGCATGTGCATGTGTGTCCTGCAATCATGACACCGTGTGTATGTGTGTGTGTGTGTGTGTGTGTGTGTGTGTGTACAGTCACGTGCTAGCAGCACCATGTATTGGCTGTTTGTTGACCTTCATTTGCCCACATGCAGACCACGTGTCCACCACCTTCCCACCCAATGTTACACCTCCTCAGCCTGCTCCAGAGGACGTGAACAATTCAGGCCACAGTGTCTGTATGTGTGGTACGGGCTGGTATTTAGATTGTAAAGTAAGGGAAAATGTTGGTATATTTATAGAATCCCTACAGTGCAGAAGGAGGCCATGCACCCACCCTCCAATAGAGCATTTTACCCGAGCCCACCCAGCTCCACAATCCCAAGCACTTATCCTGCTAATCCTCTAACCTACACACCTTGGGATGTCAAGGGGCAATTTAGCACCGCCAATTCATCCAACCTGCACATCTTTGAAGTGTGGGAGCGAACCAGAGCACCCAGAGGAAACCCACGCGGACACGGGGAGAATGTGCACACTCCACACCCGAGGCTAGACTTGAACCTGGGTCCCTGGCGCCATGAGGCAGCAGAGCTAACCACTGTGCCACCATGCTGCCCATTTCAAGTTGTACCACGCAGGTAGATCAAAATGATTACAGTGCAAAGCCAAAGTTATTTATTTCAGTTTTGTTTTATTTTCAGCGCTGATGACACAACGAAAGATTATTATTTGAACATCACAAACTTTTATCCCTCGTGCTCTGTCCAAGCTGCTGTCGGGGTATACACTTCACTCTGCCAGTATTTCAACATGTCTGCTATGAGCTGGAAAACGGATGGGATTTTGCCATTAGAAGATACCACCCCTGACATGGCCGTGTGCTTAACGCAACACCTAACAGCATTTGGAGCCAGTCTTTTTGTGCCACCGAATTCGGTGGTATTTATCAACCCTGTAAGTACGGAGTGCTTGTCTGTAAAAATCTCTGAGAACTCTGCTTTCCTCCAATTCCAGCCTCTTGCGTATCCTTCAAATTTGATCACTCGGTCAGTGCTTGCACCCTACTCTCTGGAATACCCTCCCCAATACTCCCTCCCTCCTGCTCGCTTCAAGCTGGTCCTTTAAATCTACCTTTTTGACCAAGCTTTTGGTCACCTATTCTAATGTTTATTCTGGCCCGCTGTCTAATTTTGTCTGGTAATCCTGTGAAGCCCCTTGAGACACTTGCCTATGTTGAAGATGCTACATTAATAGAATTTAGAACCTTTGAAAATTTACAGCACAGGAGGAGACCATTCAGCCCACCTTGTCCTTGACAGCCCAAGGACACCCTTTCTAATCCTACCTTCCTGCTCCTGGCCCATAGCCCTGTAGCTTATGGCACTTAGGGTGCAGATAAAGGTACTTTTTGAAAAGAGTTTAGGGTTTCTGCTTCCACCCCCAACTTGGGCAGCGAATTCCAGACACCCATCACCCTTTGTGTAAAAAAAAGTTCTGCCTCATGTGCCTTCTATCTTGAATCTCTGCCATTTATCTTGAATCTCTGTCCTCTGCTTCAAGAATTCTACACCAAGGGCAACAGTTTTATCCCGTCTGCTCTATCCCTTCCCCTCATAATTTTGAACAGCTGGATCAATGATTCTTCCTTTGTTCCAACGACAGCACGGTAGCACAGTGGTTAGCACTGCTGTCTCACATTGCCAGGGACCCGGGTTCAATTCCGGCCTCGCCTGACTATCCATGTGGAGTTTTTGCACATTCTCCTCGTGTCTGCGTGGGTTTCCTTCAGCTGTTCTGGTTTCCTTCCAAAGATGTGCAGGTTATGCTGATTTGCCATGCTAAATTGCCCCTTGGTATCAAGGGGGGGTTAACAGGGTAAACATGTGGGATACGGGGATAGGGCATGTGTGGACTGTTGTCGGCGCAGGCCTGATGGGGCCAAACAGCCTTCTGCAGCACTGTAGAGATTCTCTGATTCTACGAAAATAACTCCAACCAATCCAATCTCTTGCTATTATTTTGTACATTGAAGGAAGTAAAATCAAGGGATTACCCAGCTGAATTGCCCCACTTACCTATTTACCCGGGCAGACAGTTCCACGGGTTACAAAGCTGTACTTGGGATTAACCAGGAGAAGATTCTTCCCATCACTGTGCAGTCGCCTTAAGTATAAACAAAACATCTGAGGCACAGAGGTCAAACCAAGTGAATAATGTGTGTGTTGCTCCATCTGCAGCTGGAGAAGGGCCAGTTGCTTCAGGCCTCCAACCTAAGGGTCCGCTCCACCCAGCCCCGCTGAATACTCAGTCAATCCCCTCCCTGTTCAGCCCAAGCCTTCCTGGCAAGCAAAGTCCTTGACCCGGTCATGTGTAACGCTATTCAGAACTCAGAGAAATTCTCTGGGATGTGTTTGTGACACTGAATAACTTAACAAACTGCATCAACTTCACAGAACCCTGGGAGAGTTGTTTAAAGAACCTACTGTGCAGAACGAGGACATTCGGCCCATTGACTCTGCACCGATAACAATCCCACCCAGGTCCTATTAACCTCACACATTCACCCTCCTAACTCCGCCTGACACTAGGGGCAATTCAGCATGACCAATCAACCTAACCTGTTGGATTTTAACCTGGTGGAGTGAGACTCCTTAGATGTGTATGGGCCAGGGAACCTTAGGAGGAAGTGTTGGCTGCAGTGTGACACTGGCAGTGGTTGCTAGGGGAGCAGTTTGAGCCTGCCATTGAAGTGGATTGGCTGATTGTCACATACTTCAGGCTAAGTGGCAACAGGGGCAGAATGGTGTTTGGCTTTCCCTGTGATTGAGGATGGGAAGGAGTTGAGAGAGATATGGGCCAAACGCAGGCAAATGGGACTAGTTCAGTTTAGGAAACCTGGTCGGCATGGATGAATTGGGCCGAAGGACCTGTTTTTCGCGCTGTATTCTGTATGACTGTATGGGGGGGATTTTCCTGCCATGGGAATTGTCGCGGGGGGGGTGGACCACGCAAAGGTCCATTGACCTCAGGTGCGATCTTCCAGTTTTGGGCTGGGTGCAGCTGGAAAGTCCCACCCAGGACACTATAATTGCTGAGGATTTATCCTTTGCTACACCCTACATTTCCTCCAGTTTTTAATAGAAATGTTTTCTCTATGAGATATGGCAACAAAACGTGACTTTGAAACTGTCACGTCGTATTGTTATTGAATGACAACCTGTATATTTATTAGATTGTTTAGTTTAGTTTATTTATTAGTAACAATTAGGCTTACATTAACATTGCAATGAAGTTACTGTGAAAACCTCCTAGTCGCCACACTCCGGCACGTGTTCGGGTACACTGAGGGAGAATTTAGCACGGCCAATGCTCCTAACCAGCATGTCTTTCGGACTGTGGGAGGAAACCAGAGCACCCGAAGGAAACCCACGCAGACACAGGGAGAATGTGCAGACTCCACACAGCCGGGAATTGAATGCGAACCCCAGTGCTGTGAGGCAGCAGTACTAACCACTGTGCCGGCCCTGCCACTGATTGTGTTTCTATCCTTAAGCGTGTCTCAATACTCCATTATCAGTGGCCTTTCCTTCAGCTGCTAATGGCCTAAGAATTCCACCCCCATCCCCCCAAGCTCCCCACTCTCCTTCAAGGAGCTCCTTTCAAACCTGTCACTTGGGCTTATGATCACCTTTTCTGATATCTCCACGCACAATTCAGCTTCAAATCGTTGTTTGGTAATTCCCCAAGGAAACGTGTTGGAATGTTTTACTATGTTAACGAAACATATGAACATAGAAAATAGGAGCAGGAATATACCATTCAACCCTTTGACCCCGCCCTGCCATTCATTCTGACGATAGCTGATCATCCAACTCAGTAACCTGTTCCCACTTCCTCCCATATCATAGAACAGAATCGTCGAATCCGTACAGTGCAGAAGAAGACCATTCGGCCCATTAGGTCTGCACCGCCCACAATCCCACCCAGGCCCTATTCCCATGACCCCACATATTTACTCTGCTAATCGCCTGGCACTAGGGTCAATTTAACATGGCGAATCAACCTAACCAGACTGAGGGAGGAAACTGGAGCACCCGGAGGAAACCCACACAGACACGGGGAGAAACTCCACACCCCGAGGCTGGAATTGAACCCGGGTCCCTGGCACTGTGAGGCAGCAGTGCTAACCATTGTGCCACTGTGCCATCCATTTGATCCCTTTAGCCCCAAAAGCGAAATCTAACCCCTTCTTGAGAACGTACAATGTCTTGGCCTCAGTTGCTTCCTGTGGTAGCAAATTCCACAAGCTCACCGCTCTCTGGGTGAAGAAATTTCTGTCCTACATCGTTTACTCTGTATCGTGAGACCGTGACCCAGGGTTCTGGACTCTCTCCTGCCATTTAAATGCACGTTGTTGTTGCAACGATTAAATCAGCCACGTGCGCTGTTCCCAGGGCCGGTTTGGAGCAAATTGGTTCAATATTTGTATTTTTTTCAAAAAGCAGTGTTTGATGTGGCAGCGCTAGGCTTCAGTGAGGCACAGAACGGGAGGATCAGTCACAGTAAAATGCAGTAAGCCGTAGCAAATGGCTTCCATCTGGTTCTAGAAGCCGGAAGTTGCCGCAGAAACGCTGTGCTTACCTCAATTGCCTTTCACTGCCATGTCAAGTGAGTTAAGGCTCCTTGGTCTGCGGCTGTGCCTCATTTGCAGGTTTCTTTACAGGAAGCTGAATTTTTCTCAGGGGCACAGGTTAAAAAATGGAGTTGACGCTCGAAGGCCCTCTGTCACTAGGAAGCTTCTAAAAGCACAAACTCGCAGTCCAAAGACTCTGTGGGGTAGGGAGGAGTGGTGTTGGTTACAGCTCCCCTGCCCTCAAAACCCTAAAATGATCCCATCCCTCCCCAAAATGAAAAATTCACTATTGCCGGACTTCTGGAGTAAGGCACACTTTTTAAAAAAATGCAATATGTGTGCAGACAATCGATCCGCACAATAACGGGAAAGATAGATTAACCCACGTTCCCTTGAAACTTTAACATATTTTGCCCTCAGCCCTGTACATTTGGTTGTTTCTAACTAATGAGTCTCTGTGTGGGCAGGAAACATACATCTTACCCACCGGCTGCTGATCCGAACAACTTTGAAAACCACAAACATTAGAGACGGCGAGGAGGAGTTGTACTTGGCGGCACAGTGGCTAGCACTGCTGTCTCACAGTGCCAGGGACCCAGGTTCAATTCCCAGCTTGGGACACTGTCTGTGAGGAGCCCCCACGTTCTCCCTGTGTCCACGTGGGTTTCCTCTGGGCGCTCCCACAGTCCGAAAGACGTGCCAGTTAGGTGCACTGACCATGCTAAATTCTCCTTCAGTGTAACCTGAACAGATGCCAGAGTGTGGCGACTAGGGGATTTTCACAGTAACTTCACTGCACTGTTAACGAAAGCCTACTTGTGACACGAATAAATAAACGCATTTCAACTGCGACCTTCCTCCAACACCATGGCTGATGGGACAATGTAACATGAAATGGGAAATCGGGGCGGTAAGGCAACACAGTGGTTAGCACTGGCAGCACCAGGGATCCGGGTTTGATTCCCAGCTTAGGTCACTGTCTGTGCGGAGCTTGCATATTCTCCCTGTGTCTGCGTGAGTTTCCTCCGGTTTCCTCTCACAGCCCAAAGACATGGGGGTTGGGTAGATTGGCCATGATAAATTGCCCCTTGGTATCAGGGAGACTGGCAAGGGTAAATGCATAGGGTTATGGGAATGGGGCCTGGGTGGGATTGTGGTTGGTGCAGTGTCGATGGGCCGAATGGCCTCCTTCTGCACTGTAGGATTCTATAAAAAAAAGAGCCCTAAGAGCGAGCTGATGAGCGAAAGACTGTTCAGATCCTCTGAGCATAAACATGGAGAAATAAATTGCTCCTCACGGCATTCGTAATGATTCCCAGATTTCTGCTTCCTACTTCTTGTGCAATGATAAATATTCCATTGGAAAACAATTGTCTCTGGCCTGCAGCTTCCGGCCCGCTCCCAGCCGGATTAATGGAAGTGTTCAGAGTTACTGACCTTTCCACAGTGTTCCCAAATGGAGGTCACAGTTGGTCAACGGGAGCTCTTTGTCCACGGAGGGAGCTACGTGAAAATGTCTCCTCATCTAAACATGTCCCGATTCATATTATAAAGCACAAATTGGCACTGTCAAATCATAATGCTGCTTTATTTTTAACCTCCCAATCATGGAATCCCCACAATGCAAAAGGAGGCCATTTGGCCCATCGAGCTTGCACCAACAACAATGCCACCCACGTCCTATCCCCTTAACCCCCATATATTTACCCTGACGTTAAGGAGCAATTTTAGCTCGGACAATCAACCTAAGCTGCACGCCTTTCGGACCATGGGAGGAAGCCAGAGGACCCAGAGGAAGCTCATGCAGACACGGGGAAAATATGCACATGGACAGTCACCCGAGGCCAGAATTGAACCTGGATCCCTGGCGCTTCATAAGATATAAGAGCAGAATTAGGCCATTCAGCCCATCGAGTCTGCTCTGCCATTCGATCATGGCTGATATGCTCCTCACCCCCATTTTCCTGCCTTCTCCCCAATACCCTTCAACCCATTACCAATTAAAAATCTATCTAATTCCTCCTTAAATTTACTCCCTGTTTCAGCATCCACTGCACTTTGGGGTAGTGAATTCCACAGATTCACAACCCTTTGGGAGAAGTAGTTTCTCCTCAACTCTGTCTTAAATTTGCTTCTCCTTATCCTAAGACTATGATCTCTCGTGCTAGAATGCCCCATAAGAGGAAGCAGCCACTCCACGTCTACTTTATCCGTACCTCTTATCATCTTGTATACCTCAATTTGATCTCCCCTCATTCTTTTAAATTCCAGAGAATATAGGCCTGTGAGAAAACAGTGCTAAGCAATCCATAGAATTTTTTCTAAATTTTAGAGTCACTACTATTCAGCACAGTTACATTTCATTCTCTCCATTTATACTAACAATGTTCGTTTCCTTAGATTTCACATATAGTTATGCAAGCTTACTTTAACTGATTTAACTCTAGCGGGATTTGAACCCCAGAACATTGTGGTTTACTGGCTCAGTAACCTGTACCACTAGGCCATAGGCAGAAGCCTAGAACAGTGCTTGAGCCACACCCAAAACTGTAGAGAAAACTTTCTTGAGATCATTTTGATGGTTTAAATAGAGTAATCTCAGGCCAGCTGCCCATTCTGTATCTCTCAAAGCCTACTGGGACATGAGGAAATATTCTGGCCTTCCTTATACAACAAGTTGTTATGATCAGAACTGCGCTGCCTGAATGGGTGACGGAGACAGACACTTTCAGGAATAACATTCAAGATTAAGTTGGATAAACACTGCAAGGATGAAAGAATTAACAGGCGATGGGATGCGGGAGTAATTGGGTTGCTCCACCAGAACAATGGCACAAAGGCGTTGGGCCGAATGGTCTCCTGTTGCATCATTCTATAGGAAGGGTGTGATTGCACTGGAAAAGGTGCAGCGGAGGTTCACCTGGATGTTGCCTGGGCTGGAGTGTTTCAGCAATGATGAGAGGCTGGGGTTGTTTCCCTTAGAGCAGAGGGGGGACACGATCGAGGTGTACAAAATGATGAAGGCCACAGATAGAGTAGATATAAAGGAACTTTTCCTCTTTGTAGAAGGGTCAGTAAGCAGGGTACATGGATCTAAGGTCAGGGGCAGGAGATCTGGAGGGGATTTGAGAAAGAAACTTTTCTCCCAGAGGGTGGTGAGAATCTGCCTGAGAGGGTGGTGGAGGTGGGAACCCTCACAACATTTAAGAAGCATTTAGATGAGCACTTGAAATGCCAGGTGGAATTGAGTTTAATTGAGAGAATTATACAATCTGACAATGGGAGAGTATAAAATGGGTAAAGTCTAAATGGGTTATGTGTTTAAGGCTTCTGTGTGCAATTTGTGGCACTCCTACCAAATCAAGGAGTTTTGGCCTTCCATGCTGTTGGAATAGTTAGTGAAGATGTTTGATGGGATGAGAGCACTTAAACAAATCTTTCCTTCTCTCTCCTCCTGTTATCTTGCTCAGCCTTCGCCTATTATGAAGAACTACATTGTCTTGCTCACGTGTGGCATCTGCTTTGTCATCTACGCTGTCTCAGCTCTCATCGTTCGGAAGTTGGACATGATAGACATTAATCGAGTTGGAGTCATCCCCCTGTGTGGAAAGGACGGATTCTACAAATATGAGATCCTGGTGAAGACTGGCTGGGGCAGAGGGTCAGGTGAGAGGCCGTGTTGTTCACTCAGTTATCAGTCTTTTATTTCTTGAGCAGTTCCAAAGAGAAGAGTCCCTGGGATGGCAGGACCGTTGCTATGAGGAGAGATTGGGTCAACTGGAATTTAGAAGATTGAGAGGGGATTTAAAGTTTATTTATTAGTGTTTCAAATGGGCTTACATTAAGAAGGCAATGAAGTTACTGTAAAAACCCACTAGCTGACACACTCCAGTGCCTGTTCAGATACACTGAGGGAGAATTTAGCATGGCCAATGCGCTTAACCAGCATGTCTTTGGACTGTGTTTACCCCAGTCCAACACCGGCATATCCACATCAAAACTGGAGCACCCGGAGGAAACCCATGCAGGCACAGGGAGAACATGCAGACTCCACACAGACAGTGACCCAAGCCAGGAGTCGAACCCGAGTTGCTAGTGCTGTGAGACAGCAGTGCTAACCACTGCACCAGCCCAATCTGATCTCATTAAAACGTATAAAACTCTTAACAGGGGTGGACACACTGGATGTAGGGATGTAGGTTCCTCTGGCTGGGAGGCCTAGAACAAGCGGTCACAATCTCAGGATACTGGGTAGGCCATTTAGGACTGAGGTGAGGAGAAACCTCTCCACTCACAGAGGGCGGCGTGGAATTCTTTGCCACAGAAAACTGTGGAGGCCAAGTCACTGAATATATTGAAGAAGAAAACAGATAGATTCTTAGACTCTAAAAATGTCAAAGGGTATGGGGAGAGCACAGGGATGTGCCACTGAGTTCGAGGATCAGCCATTTTCATATTGAAAGGTGGAGTGGTCTCCAGTGCCAGGAATGGCCTACTCCTGCTCCTGTTTTTCTATGTTTCTATTGGACTCAACACGTTAACTATGTTTTGCTCTCTCCACAGATGCTGCCAGCCCTGCTGAGTTTTTTTTTCCAACACTTTCAGTTTTTATTGCTGTTCAGCACAATTATTCTATTTTTAAAGAGCCTTGACATGCGAACAGTCTAGCTGTGCCAAGGTTGTGGCAATAAAAACTGTTGAATTGAAAACTGTCAAGGATTAGAAACTCATTTGAAGTGAATAGTTTTATTCAGATAAGGAAAATAAAAGATCTCCTCTGTTACAAGTAGAATAAGTCTGTTTTACCCAGATTATAAAATGGATTGTCATTGCTCCTAATTGTAGTCTCCTCAATTATGGGACACAAATAATATCTTCCAGTTTTCCTTTGAGTACACTTTGTGTTACTGGGTTTGTATATTTGATTTGATTTATTATGTTCATATTATTGGGATACAGTGGAAAGTATTGTTTAGAACATAGAACACTACAGCACAAACAGGCCCTCCGGCCCACGAGTTGCGCCGATCACATCAACACCTACCAATCTATAGACCTATCTATAACCCCCAATCCCATTAAATCCCATATACTCATCCAGAAGTCTTTTAAAAGACCCCAGCGAGTTCGCCTCCACCACCACTGACGGCAGCCGATTCCATTCACTCACCACCCTCTGAGTGAAAAACTTACCCCTAACATCACTTCTGTACTTGCCTCCCTGCACCTTAAATCTGTGTCCTCTCGTAGCGACCATTTCAACCCGGGGAAATAGCCTCTGAGAATCCACCCTATCTATTCCTCTCAACATTTTATAAACTTCTATCAGGTCGCCTCTCAACCTACGCCTCTCCAGGGAAGAGTCCCAGCTCCCTCAACCTAACTTCATAAGGCATGCCTCCCAGTCCAGGCAACATCCTTGTAAGTCTCCTCTGTACCCTTTCAATAGCTTCTACGTCCTTCCTATAGTGAGGCGACCAGAACTGCGCGCAGTACTCCAAATGAGGCCTGACAAGGGTCTTATAAAGTTGCAGCATTACCTCCCGATTCCTAAACTCAATCCCTTGATTAATGAAGGCCAGTACACCATACGCCTTCCTGACCACATCCTCCACCTGCGAGGCCGATTTAAGAGTCCTGTGGACCTGGACCCCAAGATCCTTCTGCTCTTCAACACTACTAAGACTCCTGCCCTTGATAGTGTACTCGTTCATCCCACTGGTTCTGCCAAAATGGACGACTACACATTTATCCGTGTTTCTTGTGCATTGCACTGTTCATAGAGTACATAGGGGAGAAGGAAAGAATCATAGAAGCATTCAGTGCAGAAGGAGGCCATTCTGTCCATCAAGGCTGCATGAACCACAATCCTACCCAGGCCCTATCCCCATAACCCCATGCATCCACCCTAACTCGTCCCCTGACACTGAGGGGCACCTAATCTGCACATCTTTGAACTGCACTCTCTCTTTTAGAGAATGTAGTGTTACAGTCATAGCTAGGGTGCAGAGAAAGTTCAGTTTAAAAAAATGATAGGTCCATTCAAAAGTCTGATAGCAGCAGGAAAGAAAGCTGTCAGTACGTATTCTCAGACTTTTGCACTTTCTTTGCGACAGAAGAAGGTGGAAAAGTGTATGTTCGGGGTCCTTGATTATGCTGGCTGCTTTTCTGAGGCAGCAGGAAGTATAGACAGAGTCAATGGGTGGGAGGCTGGTTTGAGTGATGGACTGGGCTATGTTCACCGCTCTTTGGAGTTTCTTTCGGTCTTGGACAGAGCAGGAACCATACCAAGCTGTGATACATCTGGAAAGGACGCTTTCAATGGTGCATCTGTAAAAAATTGGTGAGAGTCATAGTGGACATGCCGAATTTCTTTAGCCTCCTGAGAAAGTAGAGGCGTTGGTGGGCTTTCTTAACTATAGTGTCAGCGTGGAGGGACCAAGATGTGTTGTTGATGATCGGAATACTTAGAAACTTGTAACCTGTATATGTACAGATATCTTGTCCCTGATTCCCTGCACACCTCTCCCATGTCTAGCTTCTCGCCCTTGACCCTTATCTCTGATTTTATCCATGCAGGAATAAGTTTCAGAAGCAAACTGTTGGTTAGGTGCATTGGCCATGCTAAATTCTCCCTCAGTGTACCCGAACAGGTGCTGTGAGGCAAAAGTGCTAACCACTGTACCAACGTGCCACCCTGCTGTGCATAAATTAGTCACTGCATTTTCTACACCACAATGACTACAGAATTTAATTGGTGGTAAAGTGCTTTGAGACATCAAGCGGTCGTGAAAAGTGCTATATAAGTACAAGTTTTTTTTTCCTTTACCATCTCAAGAACAATTGCATCCTTCCATTCGGTAGGGTGCTGAGAGCTGTCAGTAAGCCCTCTATACGGCTTCGGAAAGAGCTATGAATTTGATCATTGATGAAAATGACGTGTTAATTTGCCCTTCGCAAACCAACAGGCACATCATCTCACGTGGGAATCAGCCTGTACGGCAGAGAGGATAAGAGTGGCCACAGACACCTGGACCGTGAGGATGCTTTTCACAGGAACAGCGTGGATATATTTCAGATTGCAACTGATAACAGCCTTGGTAACATCTGGAAGATTCGGGTCTGGCACGACAATAAAGGTAACAAAAATCATAGAATCTCTACAGTGCAGAAGGAGGCCATTTGGCCCATCAACTCTGCACCGACTCTGTGACAGAGCATCTTACCCAGGCCCTCCATCTCCTTTAATCCACTTAAACTACATATTTTTGGCCAATAAGGGGTAATTTAGCATGGCCAATCCAACTAATCTGCACATTTGTGGACACCGTGGGACAGTTTAGCTTGGCCAGTCCAGCTAACCTGCACATCATTGGACCCTGTGGGACAATTTAACATGGCCAGTACACTAACCTGCACATCTTTGGACTATGGGAGGAAGCCGGAGCACCCAGAGGAAACCCACACAGAAACAGGGAAAATGTACTAACTTGACAGTCACCCGAGGTCAGAATTGAACCCGGGCCCCTGGCGCTGTGAGGCAGCAGTGCTAACCACTGTGCCGCCCAGTTCTAGAGGTGCAGACGAACAAGTCCAGCTGCCAGGAATAATGAAAGTCTTATATTTGGTCAAAGTACAAAGCACCATGTTCTGACATAAAAATTAACAGTCCAGATGTAAATTATAGTTAGTGCTAGTAGAGCTGCCTACAGCAACCTTTTAGTATACTTACCTCAATTTCGGTTCATATATCCTGGTGTTGATTACGCCTGTCTTTTACACACTAGGTCTTACCCCATCATGGTACCTGCAGCATGTAATAATTAAGGATCTACAGACCAATAACAGCTATTACTTTTTGGTGAACGATTGGTTGGCTGTTGACAATGACCGAAACGACGGCCTTGTGGAAAAGGAGTTCCTCGCTGCAAGTAAGTCCGTCTGTTTGGGGGAGAGGTCAACATGAGTGTGTCCATACCTCTGCCAGTGATAGGGTTCTTCCAAACAGGAGGAGACCACTCAGCCCCCTTAAGCACATTGAGCCACTCAGTTGGATCATGGTTGATCTGACTGATACTACATCCACCCACCCTGGTTCCATACCCTTCCCCAAACAAAATCTTATCAATCACAGTCTTGACATTTTCAATGGGTTGATAAGATATAGGAGCAGAATTAGGACATTCAGCCCATTGAGTCTGCTCCGCCATTCAATCATGGCTGATATGCTCCTCGTCCCTATTTTCCTGCCTTCTCCCCATAACCCTTCAACCCATTGCTAATTAAAAACCTGCCTAACTCCTTCTTAAACGTATTCACTGTTCCAGCATCCACTGCACTTCGCGGTAGCAAATTCCACAGAATCACAACCCTTTCGGAGAAGTAATATCTCCTCAACATTGTTTTAAATTTGCTTCCCCTTATCCTAAGATTAAGACCTCTTGAATGAGGTCCCACAAAAGAACGCCCCACAAAAGGAAGCATCTGCACCATGTCTACTTCATCCATATCTTTTATCATCTTGTGTACCTCAATTTGATCTCCCTCATTCTTCTAAATTCCAGAGAGTATAGGCCTAAACTGTTCAATCTCTTTTCATGTGACAAGCCCCTCATTTCTGGAATCAGTCCAGTGAACTTTCTTTGAACTGCTTCCAATGCCACTGCACCTTTCTTCAATTAAGTGGACCAGAATTGTGCGCAATACTCCAGGTGCAGCCTCATCAATGTCTTGTATAGTTGCAACAACACTTCCTTACCTTTATATTCTATTCCTTTAGCTATAAGAGCCAACATTCCATTTGGTTTCTTTATTATCTGCTCTCCCTGCATGCTTTTCTGTGACTCGTGAAAAAGGACACCCAGATCCCTCTGCACCGGAGCACCCCAAAGTCTCTTCCCATTTAGATAATAAGTCGCCTTCCCATTTTTCTGACCAAAATGCATGACCAGCCTCAACAGCCATGGTCAAAATGAATGGTGGAGCAGGCTTGAATGGCCTACTCCTGCTTCTAGTTTCTATGAGAGAAAGAAATTGCCCTCATCTCTGTCCTAAATGAGTGATGCCTTATTTTTAAACAGTGACACCCTGGTTCTAGATTCTTCGACAAGAGGGAACATCCTCTCCACATCCACCCTCAGGATCTGACCCAAGACAACCCTGAACAACCTAGCTCGAATTATAAAGGTTATGCCCCTTTTTCTGAACTCTCGTGTGATCCCAGACAATGCCACAAAATCATAGAATCCCTACAATGTAGAAAGAGGCCATTTGGCCTATCAAGCCTGCACTGACAACAATCCCACCCAGGCTCTATGCCCGCAACCCTACATATTTACCCTACTGATCCCCCTGACACTAAGATGAAATTTAGCATGATCAGTTCGCCAAATCCACACATCTTTGGAGCGTGGGAGGAAACCGAAGCGTCTGGAGGAAACCTACGCAGACACGGGGAGAATGTGCAAACTCCACACAGACAGTGATCCAATGCCAGAATTGAACCCGAGCCCCTGACACTGTGAGGCAACAGTGCTAATCACTGTGCCAGCGTGCCACCAACAGGCAGTTCTGGAAGTCCAGATGAACAAGAACAAAATGCTGGAAAGTCTCAGCAGGTCTGACAGCATTTGTGGAGAGAGAGAATTGGGCCAACGTTTCGAGTCAAGATAACCAAGGGAGGTTTTCCAGCATTTTCCATTTTCGTTTTGGATTCCAGTATCCTCAGTACTTTGTTTTTATTATAAAGAGCAAAATACTGTTTGGAAACAGAAATAAAAACAGATAATACTTCGTAAACCTGACAGCATCTGTGGAGAGAGAAATACAGAGCTAACGTTCCAGGTTAATGAGCATTTCAGTTCTGAGCAGTTTCAGTTTTCGCAATCCGGAGGCCTGGACTAATGATCCAACAAAGTGAGTTCAGATCCCACTGTAACAGCTGGGGAATTTAAATTCAATGAGTTTAATAAACCTTGAACAAAAAGCTAGTGTCAGTGATGGTGAGCATTGTAACTACCCGATTGCTCTGAAATCCCCAAATATTTCCACAAATGTCCTATCGGGAAGTCTGGTCTGGTCTAGCCTGCATGTGGCTCCAGACCCACAGCAATATGCAAATAGATAGGATGAACGCACAGTCTTTTTCCCAGAAATAGGGAATTGAAAACTAGAGGGCATAGGTTTAAGCTGAGGGGGGAAAGATTTAAAAGGGACCTGAGGGGCAACTTCGTCACACAGAGGGTGGTGCATATATGGAATAAGGTACCAGAGAAAGTAGTTCAATAGCAACATTTAAAAAAGCATTTGGATAAGTACATGGTTGGGAAAGGATTAGAGGGATACAGGCCAAACACGGGCAGTTGGGATTAGCTGGAAGGACAACACGTTTAGCATGGACCAGAGGGCCTGTTTCTGTCCTGTGTTGTTCAATGACTGTATGACTCCCAGCTACCCTCTGGCACGGTCTAACAGGACACTCAGTGGTCAAGGTGGTGACTCACCAGCACCTTCCCAAGGGTAACTAAAGATGGGAAATAAATGCTAGCCTTGTCAGTGATGCCCAAATCATGTGAATAAAGCCATCAAAACTTGGAGCAGGAGAAGGCCATTCAGCCCTTTAAGTCTGCTCCACCATTCAGTTTGATCACAGCTGTTCATCCAGCTCAATATCCTGTTCCTGCCTTCCCTCCATATCCTTTGATTCCATTCACCCCAAGTGCTACATTTATGTACTTCTTGAAAACATTCAATATTTTGGCCTCAACTGCTTCCGGTGTTAGTGAATTCCACAGGCTGAAGAAATTTCTCCTCGTCTCCGTCCTAAATGGTCTATCCCATATCCTCAGCCAGTGACCCCTGGTTCTGTACACCCCCACCATCGGGAACATTCTTGATACTAAGATTTCTTTTTATAACTGATTTTGTAAGAAATGATTATTGTTCATATTGGGCACAACTTCCATGTTTTTTTTTTGACCAGCAATTCCTGAGGCTCAGGCAGGATTATCATACTGGGAACAAGGATTCAGTCGTTGTTTTATTTCCATTTTCTCTGTGCAGCGGAAGCCAGACTGAAGGAGTTTTCCCGCATATTCACGGGGGAGATCCAAAGAGGATTCTCGGAGGGGCACATTTGGCTTTCCATCTGGGACCGTCCACCCCGCAGCTGCTTCACCAGAGTCCAGAGGGTGACCTGCTGCCTTGTACTGATATACCTCTTCTTCTGTGCTGGCGCAGTATGGTATGGAATCGTCAGTGATGAAAGAGAAAGGTACCATTCATCCTTCTTTATTTCAACCAGAGCCTCTTCTTTCATTGTCCTGAAAAGCCATGGCATTGGACCCAAAGAATCCTTGAGCTTGCTAAACTGCTTCAGACAGCGTGAAGAAAAGTGGCATTGAGTGCTAGAATCAGGGGGTCATATTGCAGCTTTTAAAAAACTTTGGTTAGGCTGCACTTAAAATATTGTGTTCAATTTTGGCCACCACATTATAGGAAGGAAGAAGAGACCTTGGAGAGGGTACAGAAGAGGTTTATCTGGATGCTGCCTGGATTAGAGGGTATGAGCGAAAAGGAGAGGCTGGACAAAGTAGGATTGTTTTCTCTGGAAGGGCAGAGGCTGAGGGAAGTCCTGATAGAAATCTGTAAAATTGTGAAAGGCATCGATAGAGTTGACAGTCAGAATCTTCTCAAAGCTGAAATGTCAAATACTAAGCGGGGGGGGGCATAAGATGGGGAAAGTTCAAAGGAGATGGGGGAGGGACAAGTTTTTTTTACACAGGAAGTGGGAGGTGTCTGGAACACGCTGACAGGGTTGGTGGTGGAGGCAGATACAATAGGGGCTTTTAAGGGACTTTTAGATAGGCAAATGAATATGCAAGGAATGGAGGGATATGGACCAAGGGCATGTAGGAGGGATTAGTTTGATTCGTTGTCATGTTCAGCACAACATTGTGGGCCGAAGGGCCTGTTCCTGTGCTGTACTGTCCTATGTTCTAAGAGCCACTGACATTGTGCGAGACTGGGTAGGGGGTGACAGGTTCCCTTTGCTGAAGGAAAGAATTGGCCAGCTGGGTTTTAAAAGACAATTTGCCAGCTTTCCTGCTCATTTTCTATAGTGTCAGACCGGAACTCGGCAGATTAATTGATTGCTGTTAACGTTCAGTGTGGTGGGATTCGAACTCCCGACCCACAGATTGCTAATCATCTGGATTCGTATTCCAGGAGGTTACTACTGTTCCACAGAATGGCTAACCAGGCACACATTTCCATCATAGTCAACAATTATATTTCAACTGTAAACTTCCAAAAATTTCCATTTCGTTCTTTCGTTGCTGGGGCAATGGGATGGGTTTCACATCCTCTTCTCTAGCATCAATTTACAGCGCCTGAGGTTTTATGAAGAACTCTATACTTCCTCCTGTCCCTCTGAATGCTTCAAATAAATTAAAATGGGAATTTCCAGGACTATTCTGTACAAGTATCAGATTAATGAAAAACACCAGGCTTTCCCATTTTTAATAAACTTGTTGATTGGCTGCAAACCAATTTGCAAGCCTATCTTCAATTTTCTCTACAAGGTGAAGTATATCCAAACCTCACCCGGCATCCAGAGGTTTATAATAGATGGTGATGGGAGGGAGATTTCCATTGATGACACCAGAGTGTGGCGACTTCTCGCAAGCTGTGCCCAGCAGACACTATAATTCTATCTTTTACTTTTGTTCTGTGCTTTTAGAAGCATAGAATCCCGACAGTGCGGAAGGAGGCCATTCGGCCCATCAAGTCTGCACCGACCGCAATCCCTCCCAAGCCCTATCAACATAACCCCATGCATTAGCCAAGCTAATCCCCTGACACTAAGGGGCAATTTAGCATGGCCAATCCATCTAACCCACGCAAACTCAGGCAGACACAGGGAGACATGCAAACGTCACACAGACAGTCACCCAAGCTGGGAATCGAACCTGGGTCTCTAACGCTGTGAGGCAGCAATGCTAACCACTGTGTCACTGTGCCACCCTTTTAAAATTATATTCTAATTCTTTCAAACTCTGTAATAATGCTTGATCATTCTCTGCTACATTCTGCACCCTCTCCTTTCTTTCTCTCCATGAACTCTATGAACAATATGCTTTGTCTGTTTAGCACAAGAAATAATACTTTTCACTGTATCTCAACACATGTGACAATAATAAATCAAATCAAAATCCAAAAAATCATTTACCTCAGGGTTATTGTCTAGAAATAAGGGCAAGCCATTCAGCCCTTCAGGTCTGTCCTACTACTTGAAGAAGTGATGGCTGAGCTTCATCTTAACTCATCTACCCTGCTTTGCTCCATATTCATTGATACCCTTTCCCAGTAAAAACCCCTCTTGATATTAGTATGTAACCAGTGACAACTTTGTATTGGATGTAATGTGGCCAATGGTAACAATCCGTAAGAATCAGCTGACCCAGTGAACCATGGAACCAATTAGAGAATGATGTGATGGTCAGCTGACCAGCTGACTCACTATAAATAAGACCCTACTGGGAGCTATGGGAAGCTTGGATTCATCCTGGATATTCTTTATTAAACCCTTTCTTTGCTTTATAAGTTGGGATAATTTTTGCTGCCTGCATTTGAGGATAGCCTTCTGAAGAAATACTTGACACTTGCACTGGTGTAGTAAAGCAAAGAGTCCCAGATTATCACCATGTTTTGCATGAAACAAATTATTTCAATCCCTCATAAGTTTTTCTTTATTAGGCTATTCAAAGATCTTATACTATGGCTCAGCAAATAATTGTACAAATATCTGAACTTATTTTCCAGCAACGTTCCGATTTCAACTCTGGTTCCTGTGAGTGGAGAGAGTGTAGCGGCTGGCATTGTATCCAGCATAATCATCTATCCGATTTACCTATTCATCATTTTACTCTTCCGCAAAGCTCGGAGCAGGGTAAGCTCAAACATCTCTCAATTGCGCTGTAATCCTTTTGCACTGTGAATCGAATATCTCCCGTATTCACCCAGGTTCAGAGTTCAGTCGCACTTTTCCTGAAGGATCTGGATAATAGAACGGACGCCTAGCAAATAGCATCAACGTTGCACCATTTCCTTGGTGAGAACGTGACCAATTATTAAAAGGATAGGTGTGGATTCAGTCCATCAAACTCTCCCATTTAGAACTTACTCTGTTAGAAACAGCTTGGAGAAGGTCCATTCGACTGATACCGGGATATCTCACAAGGAAAGGTTGGCAGGATGTATCCTTTAGGAGTTTAGGAGAATGAGAGGTGACCTTATTGAAACGTATAAGATCCTTAGGGATCCTGACAGACTGGATGCCGAAAGGAGGTTTTCCCTTGTGGGAGAGACTAAAATCAGGAGACATGGTTTAAAAACAAGACATGAGCAGAATATTTTTTCTCTGAGGGTTGTGAATCTTTGGAAATGTGAGAGCGATGCAGGCAGGGTCAGTGAATATTTATAAGGCGGAGGGAAACAGATGCAGTAAGTTTATTTTATTAATGTCATAAGTAGGCTTACATCAAAACTGCAATGAAGTTGATGTGAAAAATCCCCTAATCGTCACAGTCCTGTCCCGTTTGGCTACACTGAGGGAGAATTTATGCACATCTTTCAGAGAAAACCAGAGCACTTGGAGGAAACCCACACAGACATGGGGAGAATGTGCAGACTCCACACAGACAGTGACCCAAGCCAGGAATCAAACCAGGGTCCCTGGTGTTGTGAGGCAGCAGTGCTAACCACTGTTCTACCATGCTGGCCCATGACTAGCAAGGGAGTCAAAGGTTATCGGTGGTGGGGGGACAGAATGCAGAATTTAAGCCATATTTGGATTAGCCATGGTCTTATTGAGTGGCAGAGCAGTCTCGTGGGGCCGAAGGGCCTACTCCTGCTCCTAATTTGTATGTTTAAAGAAACATAGAAAGTAGGAGGAGGCCATTTGGCCCTTTCAGCCTGCTCCGCCATTCATTACGATCATGGCTGATCGTGCAACTCAATAGCCTAATCTCCCCATAACCTTTGATCCCAAGTGCTATATCCAGCTGCCTCTTGAATGTATTCGATATTTTGACATCAACTACTTTCTGTGATAATGAGTTCCACAGGCTCACCACTCCTTGGGTGAAGAAATGTTTCCTCATCTCCATCCTAAATGGTCTACCCTGAATCCTCAGACTGTGACCTTTGGTTCTGGACTCCCCCACCACCAGGAACATCCTCCCTGCATCTACCCTGTCCAGTCCTGTTAGAATTTTATAAGTCTCCATGAGAGCGCCTCTCATTTAACTAACTCCAATGAAATCAATCCTAACCGAGTCAATCTCTCCTCATGCATCAGTCCTGCCATCCCCGGAATCATTCTGGTAAACCTTCGCTGCACTCCCTCGAGAGCAAGAACATCCTTCCTCAGAAAAGGAGACCAAAACTGCGCACAATACTCTGGATGTGGCCTTACCAAGGCCCTGTATAATTACAACAACACATCCCTGCTCCTGTGCTCAAAACCTCTCGCACTGAAGGTCAACATACCATTTGCCTTCTTTACCGCCTCCTGCACCAGCATGCTTACCTTCAGTAACTGGTGCACAAGGACACTCAGGTCCCGCTGCATACTCCCCTCTCCCAAGCTACAGCCATTCAGGTAATAATCTGCCTTCTTGTTGAAATGTGAATAACTTCGCATTTATCTAAATTATACTGTATCTGCCATTGATTTGCCCATTCACTCAATCTGTCCAGATCATTCTGAAGGATCTCTGCATCCCTCCCAACTTGGTAACATCTGTAAACTTTGTGATGTTACATTTTATTCCTTCATCCAAATCATTGATGTACATTGTGAATAGCTGGGATCCCAGCACCGATCCCTGTGGCACCCCACTAGTTATTGCCTGCCAATTTGAAAAGCACTCATTAATTCCTACTCTTTGTTTCATCGCTGCCAACTAGTTTTCTATCCACCTCAATACATTTCCCATAATCCTATGCGCTTTACTCTTGCACAATAATCTCTTATGCGGGACTTTATCAAATGCTTTCTGAAACACCAAATATACTACATTGACTGGCTCTCCCTTGTCAACTCTACTAGTTACATCTTCAAAGAATTCCAACAAATTTGTCAAGCATTTTTCTGCCTCATAAATCCATGCTGACTCTGTCTGATCCTGCCACTGCTTTCTAAATGCTCTGCTATAAAGTCCTTGATGATGGATTTGAGAATTTTCCCCACTACCGATGTAAGGCTTACTAATCTATAATTCCCTGTTTTCTCTCTACTTCCCTTTTTGAATATTGGAGTGACATTAACTGCCCTCCAATCTGCAGGGACTGTTCCCAAGCCTATAGAACTCAGGAGGATGACCACCATTGCATCACTATTTCTAGAGCCATTCCTTATGTACTCTGGGATGTAGATTATCAGGCCCTGAGGGTTTATCTGCCTTCAATCCCATCAATTTTCCCAGCACCATTTCTCTAATAGTAATCTTGCTCAGTTCTTCCTTATCACTGAATCTTGCATTGTCCAACATTTCTGGCATCTGATTTGTGTCCTCTTTTGCGAAGACAGAACCAAAATATGTATTCAGTTGCTCAGATATTTCTTTGTCCCCTATTATACATTCCCCCCTTTCTGTCTGTAGGGGAACCTACATTTGCCTTGACCAACCTCTTTCTCTTCACATATCTGTAGAAACTCTTAGAGTCAGTCTTTATATTCCCTGCAAGCTTACTTTCATAACTTCTTAATCAATCCCTTGGTCTTTCTCTACTGAATTCTAAACTGCACTCAGTCCTCAGGCCTATTATTTTTCTTGGCCAATCTGTATGCTTCTTCCTTGGATCAGATACTCTCTAGTTTCCTTTATAAACCATGGATTGGCCCTCTTACCCAATTCGCTTTTGTGCCAGACAGGAATAAACAGTTGCTGCAGTCCCCCCGTGCGTTCCTTGAATGTTTGCCATTGCCTGTCCACTGTCATCCCTTTAGGTAACTCTCCCCAGCCTATCAAGGCTAAATCATGCCTCATAGTTTCCTTTATTAAGATTCAGCACCCTAGTCTCTGGACCAACTGCATATATATTATGGCTACAGTGCCCTTGACGATTGCCCACTGTAGCTGACAGTCGGCTAGATTTGAATAGCGGTATCTGAACAGTGTTAGTCAATGCTCTGGATTTTTGCTTTATTGCCTTTGGAGTTCAGGACCTACTTGCCCCCTGGTTATTGGATAATTACATTTGTGAACAATATGGAAACCCAGTCTAGTTCACAGAGGTTTCACTGTCCTAAAGCTGGAACCCATTATTTACAAGTGGATAGAAGGCAGTGCAAGTCAGCTCACATGGAAGTAAGACATTGAGATTGACTATGAGAGCAAGTGATACCATCACAGAATGATAAACACAGGAGGAGGACATTTAGTCCACAATGCTTTGCCGGCTCTTTGGTAGAACCAGTTCCATTCACCTGCTTTCCCCGTAACGCTGTAAATATTTTCTTTTCAAGTATTTATCTAACTCTGTTGTACAGTTTACCAGAGAGAGTGCATTCAGGCATTCCAGGTTCCAACAACTCACTGGTTGGAATTCTCCCGATTCGAGACAGCGTGGTGTCCCATGGGCCCGTGAGGGGGGAGGCAATGTGCACTGTTTCCAGTTGCAGCAGGCGGTGGAAAAATATGCCAAATCCACCAGCCCTAACCTCATTATGCACCCGCCATAATAAATGCCACGTTCATGGCAGGGCAAGCCTGGATGGCGAATAGCCCATCATTGCACCATATTGGAAAGGCGTCCAACGTCACCGACCCACTATTAAAGAGATAAGGTGGAGGCTATGAAAATGAAGATGGACCTCCTGAGGCGGGAGGCTGAAAAATGGACACTCTTTTTTTCCCCCCCCCTCAGGACACTGGATCTGGAATCCTCCCACCGTGCTTGCCATCGAACACGTCAGCGGGGGCTTGGGAGAATTCCGCTGCCCACTGTGTTTAAAAAAAACTTTCCTCGTGCCACAGTTGCTCCTGTTGTCAATCACCTGTGTCCTCTCATTACCGACCCCCTAGTATCTACAGAAGATGGGAATTTGTAACCTATCGCTAGGGGAGGTGATGTCTGTGATATTATCGCTAGACTATTAATCAGCTAATGTTCTGGGGAACCCGGGTTCAAATCCCGCCACAGCAGCTGATGGAATTTGAATTCAATAAAAAAATCTGGAATTAAATATCTACTGATGACCCTGAAACTGTTGTCGACTGTTGGAAAAACTCCATCTGGTTTACTCATATCCTTTACGGAAGGAAATCTGCCGTCCTTACCTGGTCTGGCCTACATGTGACTCCAGAGCTACAGCAATGTGGTTGACTCTCAGCTGCCCTTGTGCAACCAGGGATGGGCAATAAATGCCAACAATGCCCATGTCCCATGAACGAGATCACCCCTCATTGTTTGAAGCCATAGAGAATACAATGGTTTAGATTATGGATGGGATTTTCCAGCCGCGCTCACCCCAAAGCCGGAGAATCCCGCCCAAGGTCAATAAACCTTTGCATGGTCCCAGCCGCTATGGTTCCTGTGGTGGGCAGGATGGGAAAATTTTACCTTGTGCGATATTTCAGCAGAATGCAATGCTGCATCAATACAAAAGGTCAAATTAAACCCTTTATTCCCACTGCTAACTTCAGTAAAAAAGACTCAAGTCCCATCTAATTTAGTTGATATTCAATTGTACTGCAGCAGTCATTGGGATGGTACATTGCAGAGTGATGCTGGTGTATTCCCTTGGCTCTACTATACACTACATCCCATAATTACCAAACATATACAGCCCAATCGGATACAGGTCAGGAAACACATTCCCGTAACGCTGTGAAGCTATTTTAGAGGATAGATTTCAGAGAAACCTGAGAATTATACAAATCATGTTCAGCCAATGTTTGTTGTATCTCCACAGGTGTCTATGAATGACCCAAGTCAACTTGAATCAAATGTGCTGGAAATCGATGACTACATCAATTCCTCGACGGCAGGCAGCTCTTTCTTGACCTTTGCAGATAACCTGGAGGAGGTAACCCAGAGGCTTTTGCCACTACATGTTCGACAATTAATGGCCCTACACTTGAGATGAATCAGTTGGTGCCACCCCTATTAGGCTGCTCTATCTCTCAACACATTCCATCAAGTGCAGCATCCACTCTTTCGTTAACAGCAAGATTTCCACATCCTGTTTTGGAGTACAAAAGCACCTTGTACTGAGTTCATTCCATGATGCTTAAAAAGTCAATTGTCCACATTTACTTTCAAGCAAGCTCCTAGTATCACAGAAACAGGGGGCAGAGATTCAACCTTCTACTATTCCATTAGTCCATGCCTGATCTATACTTTAACTCCTCAATACCCTAACGCAGCAAACTCTTACAATTTTAGTTCTGAAATTTTTTCCAATCGGCCCAACCTCAACAGCTATTTTGGTTGAGAAGAAATCCTGGCCTACCTCCAAATTTAAGGTTACGTTCCTTTCCTTCTGGCTCTCCCACCGGAGGAAGTACTTTCTCTCTATCTACCCCGTCAATTAGGATCCCTACAGTGTAGAAGAAAGCCATTCAGCCCATTTAGTCCACATTTCTCTCTAACAGAGCATTTTACCCAGGTCTTCTCCCCTACCCTATCCCTGTAACCCCATGCCATTTATCATGTTTGATCCATCAAACCTGCACATCTCTGGACTGTCCTTCATTCATTTTAAACACTCCGATTAGATTACTCTTTAATGTATTTATTTGTGATACAAGTATTAAGTCTGCAGTGAAGCTACTCTGAAAATCCCCTAGTTGCCACACTGCGGCGCTGTTCGGGCACACTGAAGGAGAATTTAGCATGGCCAACGCACCTAACTGCACTTCTTTTTGGACTGTGGGAAGAAACCGGAGAACGTGGAGGAAACCCATGCAGACACAGGGAGAACATGCAAACTCCGCACAGTGGCCCAAGCTGGGAATCAAACCTGGGTTTCTGGCGCTGTGAGGCAGCAGTACCAATCACTGTGCCGTTCCTTCTACACTCAGTGGAATATAAGCCTCATCTATCCAACTTAACCTGGCCTCATCTATACAATTGGACACATTTAGTCACAAGAGCTTCTTCATGGCAAAGTATTTTACAGTCTTTTCCTGATTATCAAATCAGGACACGTCATCACAGCAGCCCGTAATTAGTATTGCTTTCAGATATTTCATAATCTGCTCCACAGAGCCAAGCTTTTTCTCCAGGTCTCAGCTACCACTTACAAATGATATAAAAATGCACATCACTTATATCATCACTCAATAGTTTTTCATGCAGCCACTGTCCCCTTTACGGGGAGGTTTCAGAAGGTTGTGGGTTCAAATCCCACTCCAGAAAATCAACCTGACACATCCAACGTAATACTGAGGGGGTGCTGCCCTGTCAGAGGTACTGGGCAGGATTTTCCCATTGCTCCTGCCCTGAGACTGGAAGTTCCTGCCCAAGATCAAAGGACCTACATACAGTCCGTTAAATTTTCCGTCTCTCAACGACGATTCCCCTGGCTGGCAGGACCGGAAATTAGACCCCACTGTCTTTCAGATGGAATGTTAAACCTTTTGCCCAGGCAGGTGAACATGTGAGATCCCCTGACAGAATTTCTGAAGAAGAACAGGCCAATACTTACCCCACAGCCAACGTTACTCAGACAGGTAACCTAGTTATTTATCACATTGCTCTTTGTAACATGTTGCAATTTCCCCAGCATGACTTGGCTTCACTCTAAACTGGAGTTATACTGCCATCGCTGTAAGATAGCTCCGCCTGGGGGTGAGGGCATCTTGATCTGCCCAGCTTTACTGACCTCGTGAGATTGGAAAATACTACACTTCTGCCCAGTTCCAAACTGGCCTCAGGACTGCACCATAAAGGGTGTCGCTGAAGAGGCCCTTCCCTCCCTCCTGTAATTCCAGATATTCTTTCAGTTGATACTTTTTAAAGATTAATTCTCTTTTGTTCATTTAGGATTACAAAGAGAAGTTGAAGTCAGATGTAATTGCCAAGAGGTCAGTGTGCCTTGAATATTAATCGCAGTTCTTTCTCATCACTGCTGTTGGGTCTGTGGCAGAGAGATCCAAGTTCTACTGGAGAAGACAACTTTTTTCAGTGACAGTCAGCAATATTTCTTTGAGATTCTCTGCAAGAACAAAACTCATCTCCCTTCAGCCTTGTGCATTTATTTCACAAAGAGAACTGTTTGGTTCTTAAATGTGTCTCGCACTGTGACACAAAAGATCCCAGACGTTGCACGTTGGATACAGGGTCAAGTGGCACTCCTCAAACTCGCAAATATCATAGAATCCCTACAGTGCAGAAGGAGGCCAATTGGCCCATCGGGTCTGCGCCGACAACAATCCCACCCAGGCTCCATCCACTTAGCCCCACGTATTTACTCTGCATGTCCCCCTGACACTAAGGGGCAACTTAGCATTGCCTGTCCACCTAATGTGCACATCTTTGGAGTGTGAGAGGAAACCCACGCAGACACGGGTAGAATGTGCAAACACCACACGGACAGTCACCTGAAGCTAGGATTGAACTTGGGTCCCCATGCAACAATCTCCTTTATTGTGCCATACCGAGTTTCAATACCTTGGCCCAGGTTATCTTGTTTTGATTTATTATTGGCACATGAATTGGGAGACAGTAAAAAGTATTGTTACTTGTGCACTATACAGACAAAGCATACCATTCGTAGAGAACATAGGAGAGAAAGAAAGGAGAGGGTGCAGAATGTAGTGTTACTGTCATAGCTAGGATGTAGAGAAAGATCAGCTTAATATAAGGTAGGCCCATTCAAAAGTCTGAGATCATTCATATTATTTCCAGTTACAATTATTCTTAATTTGTGGACTTGTGTGTTTGCTTTTCAAAAAGGAAAGTAGGGGTTCCCAGTAGGGTGGTGAGTGTTTATGTTGGCAAGTCAAATGGTTTTTGTTTTTTGTTCCAATTAATGTAACACAACTGCTGCGACTGCCTGTTCACCCACAGCCTGCCAAACTGGCCCACCTACGACAGCATGGCGAACTGGCCTGATTTGCTGAACGATCAGTCCATTATCGGGAGTAACATTCCAAAGCTAAGGAGAGGCCGAGGGACCCGTCACCTCGGAATAGAGACGCAACTGAGTTCAGACGACGAGCCCCTCTCGCTTGGTTTCGATCAAGTCCGGAGCAAATGCTTTTCAGCTTCAGGTAATCACTTCTACTGGATTGAGTGAGGACTCAAGGGCTCCTTGTAGCAGTAATGGGGAAATGGCTTGCATTTCTGTAGCACCTTTTATGATCTACGGCCTTCGGCCATAATCACAGAATTCCTAAAATAGAGAAAGAGGCCATTTGGCCCATCGAGTCTGTCCCAACCACAGTTCCACCCAGTCCCTCTTCCCACAATCCCATATATTAACCTTGCTAATCCCCCTGACACTGAGGGTCAATTTAGCATGGCCAATCAACCTAACCCACACATCTTTGGACTGTGGGAGGAAACTGGAGCACCCGGAGGAAACCCACACAGTCACGGGAAGAATGTGCAAACTCCGCGCAGGCAGCGACCTGAGGCTGGAATTGAACCTTGGTCCCTGGCGCTGTGAGGAAGCAGTGCTAACCACTGAAAACGCCCAATCTCGTCTGATCTCAATAGCTAAGCAGACTCAGGCCTGGTTAGTAATTGGGGGCAGCACGGTGGCACAGTGGTTAGCACTGCTGCCTCACAGTGCAAAACCAGGGACCCGGGTTCAGTTTTGGCCTTGGGTGACTGTGTGTGGAGTTTGCACATTCTCCCTGTCTCTACGTGGGTTTCCTCTGGGTGCTCCGGTTTCCTCTCACAGTCCAAAGATGTGCAGGTTAGATGGATTGGCCATGCTAAATTCTCCCAAACAAGCGCCGAGGTGTGGCGACTGGGGATTTTCACAATAATTCCATTGCCGTGTTAATGTAGTCATTTTTCAAATACAAAGCATTTCAAAAGGACAACAAATCACAGTTTGAAAAAACAGAAGCAGATTCAACTTGCATTGAACCTTAGAGACGCTGGAGAGGTTAGATAAAAAGATTAACAAGTATGATACTAGAAACACGAGAGGTGTATACAGCAGGAGGAAGAACTGGCAGATCTCTCTACCCTTGAAAAGCGAAGGCTGGAGGGGCTGAGCCCGTAGAGGTCTTTAAAATTCTGCATGGTTTTGACAGAGTGGATACAAGAGAATTTTTCCCCTTATGGGGAAGAGCGTAACTATATGGCATTAATCTAAAATGTCACCAGGAATTCACCAGGGGAGGCGATGGCCTAGTGATATTATCGCTAGACTATTAATCCAAAAATTCAGCTTATGTCCTGGGGACCCAGGTTCGAATCCCGCCACAGCAAACGGTAGAAATTGAATTCAATGAAAAAATATACTGAATTAAGAATCTACTGATGGCCATTGTGGGAAAAACCCATCTGGTTCCCTAATGCCCTTTAGGGAAGGAAATCTGCCGTCCTTACCTGGTTTGGCCTACATGTGAGTCCAGAGCCACAGCAACGTGGTTGACTCTCAACTGCCCTCCAGGGCAACTAGGGATGGGTAATAAATGCTGGTCAGCCAGCGACACCCATGTCCCATGAATGAATGTAAAAAAAAATCCAGCTGAGAATTCAGAAATTCTGTACCCAGTGAGTGGTGAGAATGTGGAACTGGAAGTGAGCAGTATAGATGCATTTGATTTGATTTATTATTGTCACATAGGAATATAAGAACTGGGAGCAGGAGTAGGCTATCTGGCCCCTCGAGCCTGCTCCGTGATTCAATAAGATCATGGCTGATCTTTTTGTGGACTCAGCTCCACTTACCCGCCCGCTCACCATAACCCTTAATTCCTTTACTGTCCAAAAATGTATCTATCCTTGCCTTAAAAACGTTCAATGAGGTAGCCTCAACTGCTTCACTGGGCAGGGAATTCCACAGATTCACAACCCTTTGTGTGAAGAAGTTCCTCCTCAACTCAGTCCTAAATCTGCTCCCCCTTATTTTGAAGCTATGCCCCCTAGTTCTAGTTTCGCCCACCAGTAGAAAAAACTTCCCTGCTTCTATCTTATCCATTCCCTTCATAATCTTATATGTTTCTATAAGGTCTCGCCTCGTTCTTCTGAATTCCAATGAGTATAGCCCCAGTCTACTCAGCCTCTCACATAAACCAACCCTCTCAACTCCAGAATCAACCTACTAAATCTTCTCTGCACCCCCTCCAGTGCCAGTATATCCTTTCTCAAGTAAGGAGACCAAAATTCTACACATTACTCCAAGTATGGCCTCACCCCCACCTTATACAGCTGCAACATAACCTCGCTGTTTTTAAACTCCATCCCTCGAGCAATGAAGGACAAAATTCTATTTTCCTTCTTAATTACCTGCTGCGTCTGCAAACCAGCTCCTTGTGATTCATGCACAAGGACACCCAGGTCCCTCTGCACAGCAGCATGCTGCAATTTTTTACCATTTGAGTAATAGTCCATTTTGCTGTTATTCCTACCAAAATGACCTCACATTTACCAACATTGTACTCCATCTCCAAACCCTCGCCTATCTCTTTGCAGAATTTCAGTGTCCGCTGCACAGTTTGCTCTGCCACTCTTCTTAGCGTCATGTGAATTTTGGCACACTACACTTGGTCCCCAACTCCAAATCATCTATGTAAATCATAAACAATTGTGGTCTCAACACTGATCCCTGAGGCACTCTTCTAGTCACTGATCGCCAACCAGAAAAGCATCCATTTACCTCCACTCTTTGCTTTCTGTTAGTTAACCAATCCTCTATCCTTGCTGATACATTACCTGTAACACTGCGCACCTTTATCTTATATAGCAATCTTCGGTGCGGCACCTTGTCAAATGCCTTCTGGAAATCCAGATACACACATCCACAGGTTCCCCATTGTCCACTGCACATGGATACAAAACTGGCTCAGTCAAAGAAGGCAGAGGGTAGCAGTGGAAGTGTGCATTTCTGAATGGAGGGCTGTGACAAGCGATGTTCCCCAGGGGGATCAGTGCTGGGACCTTTGCTGTTTGTAATATATATAAATGATTTGGGGGAAAATGTAACTGGATTGATTAGTAAGTTTGTGGACGACACAAAGGTTGGTGGATTTGCGGATAGCGATGAGGACCATCAGAGGATATAGATCAGTTGGACACTTGGGCGGAGAGATGGCAGATGGAGTTTAATCCAGATCAAATGTGAGGTAATACATTTTGGAAGGACTATTACAGATAGGAAATATACAGTAAATGGCAGAATCCTTAGGAGTATTGATAGGCAAAGGAATCTGGGTGTACAGGTACACAGGGCACTGAAAGTGGCAATGCAAGTGGAGAAGGTGTTCAGGAAGGCATACAGCATACTTGCCTTCAACGACCAGGACATTGAGTTTAAAAATTGGCAAGTCATGTTGCAGCTTTGTGGAACCTTAGTTAGGCCACATTTGGAATATAGTGTTCAATTTTGGTCGCCACACTACCAGAAGGATGTAGAGGCTTTGGAGAGGGTACAGAAAAGATTTACCAGGATGTTCCCTGATATGGAGGGCATTAGCTATGAGGAGAGGTTGGAGAAAATTGGTTTGTTCTCAATGAAGCAACGGAGGTTGAGGGGAGACCTGATCGAAGTCTACAAGATTGAGGGGCATGGACAGAGTGGATGGTCAGAAACTTTTTCCCAGGGTGAAAGTCAATCACTAAGGGGCATAGGTTTAAAGTGCAAGTGGCAAGATCTAAAAGAGATATACGAGGCAGATTTTTTTTAGAGTAGTGAGTGCCTGGAACTTGTTGCTGGGGAGGCAGTGGAAGCAGACACGGTAGTGACTTTTAAGGGGCGTCTTGACAAGTACATGAATGAGATGGGAATAGAGGCCTATGGCCCCTGGAAGGGTAGGAGGTTTTTAAGTTGGGCAGTATGGTTGGTGCAGGCTTGGGGCTTGGGGCCTGGGGCCTGTTCCTGTGCTGTAATTTTCTTTGTTCGTTGTTCATGTAATGTTCTCAAAGAATGCCACCAAATTAGTCAAACATGACCTGCCCTTCATGAACCCATGCTGCATCTTCCCAATGGGACAAATTATAACCAAATGTGTTGTCATTTCTTCCATGATGATAGATTCAAGCAATATGAATCACCTATAATAGTATACAGCGTGAAGTATTGTTTCTTGTGCACTATACAGATAAAAGCTTATAGAGTACACAGGGGAGAAGGGAAAGACAGGGTGTTACAGTCATAGTTAGGATGGAGGAAGAGATCTGATGGTAGCAGGGAAGAAGCTGTTCCTGATTAGGTTGTTATGTGATCTTAAACTTTGTATCTTTTTCCCGATGGAAGAAGGTGGAAGAAAGAATGTCCGAGGTGCGTGGCCTCCTTAATTATGCTGGCTGCTTTTCCAAAACAGCGGGAAGTGTAGAGAGTTAGTGGATGGGAGGCTGGTTTGCTGCATTCATGACCTTTGTAGTTTCTTGCGATCTTGGTCAGAGCATGGGGTAAAACAGCATGAGGGGAAAGGAAATAAAGCTTGGTGAGGAAAGGGTGCTCGAGACTCGAATACAGCATTAACACCAGCATGCACTTGTTGGGCAGAATGGCCTGTTTCTGCGCTGTACGTATCACGTAATCCTATTGCTTCCATTTCTGCTGACGCAGTAGTAAGATATTTCCACTTGTTTCCCCCAGATGAACACCTGATTCAAAGAGTTAACTTTGATGGAAACCATGAGGTGTCTACCTCCTACGACAGTGGTAGGGTCTCACTCGATGCTGAGAGTCACTTAATATCTAACCTGTGAGTATGTTGTGAAAATCTGTTCTGGTTTCACCGAGAACAATTTTACTACCAACAGTGACTTAAGGATATCTTTTCAACAGGAATATCTAATCTTCTAAACTGAAATGATCGTTTCAAAATTACCATTGTTTTTCAAAATACTAGTAAATGCAGGTCTAAAAGAATGTCTACAAGCATGGGGGTGGCACAGTGGTTAGCACTGCTGCCTCACAGTTCCAAGGACCTGGGTTCAATTCTTTGTTTCTCTGTGCGGACTCTACACATTCTCCCCGTGTCTGCGTGGGTTTCTTCCAGGTGCTCTGGTTTCCTCCCACACGCCAAAGATATCGGAATAGGTTGATTGGCCATGCTAAATTGCCCCTTATTGTCCAGGGATGCATAGATTAGAGGGATTAGCAGAGTAAATCTGTGGGATTACGGGAATAGGGCCTTGGTGGGATTGTTGTCAGTGTAGGCTAGAGGGGCCAAATGGCCTCCTTCTTTACTATAGGCTTTCTATGATTCTAAGTTAACGTTTTAAGTTTTGAAAGCCGTCTGCAGACACAGCTAGAATGTTAAAGTCCATGGCATGGTTTTCAAATTGACGCCTGACGTAACTCTGTCATTGAAATCAATCGGAATGAATTTCCTACATGAAGGGATGGTGGTGTTGTGCTACTGTCACTAAATTAGTAATCCAGAGGCCTGGGCTAATGCTCTGTGATGTGGGTTCAAATCCTACCACAGCATCTGGTGGAATCTAAGTTCAACTAATCAAAGAGAAAATCTGTTCTCTCAGAATGGTGACTATGACGATGACCAGCATCGATTTACATAAAAATTGATCTGGTTCATTAATGTCCTTTAGGGAAGGAGATCTGCTGTCCTTATCTGGTCTGGCCTACATTGATTCCAGAGCCACAGCAATGTGGTTGACTCTTAGCTGTGTCTCAAATGGCCTAGCAAGCCATTGAGTTCAAGGGCAATTAAAGTTGGACAGCAAATGCTGGCCTTTCCAGCAACACCTACAACCTATGAAAGAATTTTTATAAATCTGTGTGGCATGGCAGCACAGTGGTTAGTACTGCTGCCTCACAGTGCCAAGGATCTGGGTTCAATTCCCAGCGTCGGTCACTGTCTGTGTGGAGTTCGCACATTCTCCACACATTTGCGTGGGTTTCCTCCAGGTGCTCCGGTTTCCCCCCCACACTCCAGAGATGTGCGGATTAGGTTGATTGGCTTTGCTAAATTGCCACTTAGTGCCAGGGGACTAGCTAGGGTAAATACATGGGGTTACGGGGATAGGGCCTTGGTAGGATTGCGGTCAGTGCAGACTTGATGGGCTGAATGGCCTCCTTCTGCACTTTGGGGATTCTATGATTCCAATACGCTTGGCCTGTAAAACAGGTAGCTCTCCTATAATGCCAGCTTTATATCCAAGTGGCAAATCAAAAACCGGTCAACCCCAAGGTTTATAATTACAGTTCTGACACATCCTTCGTTTGTCATGCAGTCTCGATATGAAAATGTCCTGTGTTCACCCATTACTGAAAATGCTCACATCAGTCCGCTTTTCTTCCTTCAGAACGGAGATAATCGATGGGAGCAAGCAGCCGCGAGCAGAAGCGCCAATCCTGCACATGACAAGTGATGGCCAAGTCCTCCGACCTTCCCACGGCATCGCAAGATCAGCCACCACCCGAAAAATAGGTAAAATCTTCCACATCTTACACCCCCAATAAACAGGCCACTGATCTTTAGGGGTGTTTGTGGTCACAAGGTCCCTGTGGCTGTGTTGTTGGCTACAACTTCTACTGCTTATTGTCTGTGCCAGTTGAAGATTAGACAGGATAAATGTTGGGAGGAAGTTTCATAGGAACATAGAAAATAGGAGCAGGGGCAGACCATTCGGCCCTTCAAGCGTGCTCTGCCATTCATCACAACAATGGCTGATCATAACCTTTGATCCCATTCGCTCCCATGGCAGTGTGTAGAACCAGAGGGCTTAGTCTCAGAATAAGGGTGTTCTTATTTAAGACATATTTGAGAGAATTTCTTCCCTCAAAACGTGGTGTATCTTTGGAATTCTTTACCCCAGGAGACCGAGTCCTTGAACATTTACAAGCCTGAGATCAATAGGTTTTTGACCAGTCAGAGAATTAAGGGCCATGAAGGTAAGGGAGGAAAGTGAGTGTGAGATCAGCTATGGCCTTATAAATGGTGGAACAGGCTCAAAGGGCTGAATGGCCAACTCCTGTTCCTATTTCCTGTGGTTGTATGGCCTTTGGAAAGGTACTGTATTTTACTGATGGTGTCCTATACGTGTTGCACTTAGAACCATCTTGGCTGTCAGAGGAAACAACCAGCCCATTAACCTGAAATTGACTGTAGTCTCCCAGGTTCTCCCAATGCACTGTCTTTACTCTAGCAGAAAACCTGCCTTCCCCCCCACAGAAGATAGGAGCAGAAGAAGGCTACTTTTCCCTTCAAGCCTGCTCCGCCATTCATCGTGATCATTGCTGATCGTCCAACCCAATACGTAATCCTGCTTTCTCCCCATAACCTTTGATCCCATTCGCCCCAAGTGCTATATCTAACCACCTCTTGAATACATTCAATGTTTTGGCATCAACTAGACAGAGTGCAGGAATGAGAGAGAATCTGATGAACTGGTGCGGCAACAATAATCTCTCCCTCAATGACAAAACAAAGGAGATTGTCATCGACTTCAGGAAGCATAAAGGAGAACATGCCCTGTCTACATCAATAAGGGTAGAGGGCTTCAAGTTTTTAGGTGTCCAGATCACCAACAACCTGTCCTGATCCCCCCCGCCATGCTGATACTATAGTTAAGAAAACCCACCAACTTTCTTGGAAGACTAAGGAAATTTGACATGTCAGCTACAGCTCTCACCAACTTTTACAGATGCACCATAGAAAGCATTCTTTCTGGTTGTATCACAGCTCGGTATGGCTCCTGCTCTGCCCAAGATCGCAAGGAACTACAAAAGATCATGAATGTAGCCCAATCCATCATGTAAACCAGCCACCCATCCATTGACTCTGTCTACACTTCCCGCTGCCTCAGCAAAGCAGCCAGCGTAATTAATGACCCCAAGCACCCTGGACAAACTCCCTTCCACCTTCTCCCAGAAAAAGATACAAAAGTCTGAGGTCGCGTACCAACCAACTCAAGAACAGCTCCTCCCCTGCTTCTGTCAGGCTTTTGAATGGACCTGCCTTGCATTAAGTTGATCTTTCTCTACACCCCAGCTATAACCGTAACACTACATTCAGCACTCTCTCCTTCTCGATGAATAGTATGTTTTGTCTGTATAGCGCAAGAAACAATACTTTTCACTGTATATTAATACATATGACAACAATAAATCAAATCAACTACTTCTTGTGGTATTAAATTCCACAGACTCACCACTTTTTGGCTGAAGAAATGTCTCCTCATCTGACCTAAATGGTCTATCCCGAATCCTCAGGCTGTGACCCCTGGTTCTGGACCCCCCCCACCATCGGAAAAATCCTCCCCGCATCAACCCTGTCTAGTCCTGTTAGAATTTTATAAGTCTCTATGAAATCCTCCCTCATTTGTCTGAACTCCAGCAGAAACAATCCTGACCTAGTCAATCTCTCCTCGTACATCAATCCTGCCATTCTGGAATCAGCCTGGTAAACCTTCACTGCATTCCCTTGAGAGCAAGAACATCCTTCCACAGAAAAGGAGCCTAAACTGCACATCATATTCTTGGTGTGGCCTCACCAAGCCCCTGGATAATTGCAACCACGCATCCCTGCTCCTATACTCGAAGCCTCTTGCAATGAAGGCCAACGTACTTGCTAAACTAGCGCTGGCTGTGATTGAGTTGGCAATACAATACTCTCACTGCCAAGTGAGAGAGTTGTGGGTTTAAACCGCTGTGCTCAATCTAATGGTGCATACAGTCGTCCGCCACTCAGGGGTCTGGTGATGTGATCTATATACACCATGAGGAATACAGCATGAGAGCTCTCAGTTCGAAACCTGGACTCTGCCAATATTTTAATGGATAGTTGGGTAGGTAAAAGCACATTCTGGTTCACAGGGAAAACAAGGTCTGTTAATGAAATCACCAGTCACCCAAATTCCAAGGAAATACTGCAGCTCACACACAAATACAGAACCATAAATGGCCAA